>NC_139605.1:87486136-88686136 GCF_964270895.1 Podarcis filfolensis | reverse complement strand
CTTATAATAAAAAATAAAATAAATTAAACCCAAGAATCAGGAAACCTAGATTGTACCATTTTACGTTTTTAGTCGCCACAATTGTAAGGAGGCACTACCAACCTTGAAATGTGTTCTCCAGCCCACTATGGCTATCTTAGCAATTATTTTATTTTATTTTCACAGAACGAAACTGTGGAACACCGGCTTTTGAGATAAATACACTGGGGGAACCACAATGCTCTTTGCCACTAGACTTTTGGTGTCCATTTAGATTTGAGGAGAACCTCCAAGCTATACACCTTTTCATTCAAGGGGAGCACTACCCTCAATACCCCACCCAGAACAGGCTGTCCCTCCAGTTCCTGGATTTGGAAACCTACCCACAGAACCTCTGTCTTAGTAGGACCCAGTCTCAGTTTGTTGGTCTTCCTCTAGCCTCCAGGCTCTGGTTCAGCAGCTGCCCAGCTTATCCTGATTCAGATGCAAAGATAAAGCTGGGAGTAATGTGTCTACAGTATTGGTGAAACCACACTCCAAATCCCTGGGTGTCTCCTTTCAGTGGTTCTGCATAGATATTAAATAGCATGGGGGACTGGGGGGTGATGGAACCTGGCAGGACCCCACAGCAGGACTGCCAAGTGGTCAAGCCAAAGTCCTCCCAAGCTACTCTCTGGCAGAAGTCCAGTAAGTAGGAGTGGAACTACCACTCTAGGAGAATACCATGGTTATTGGTACCTATCGTCTTCAAGAAGTTTTCCAAGATCAACAGCGTAGTTGTCTCCCCACCAGGTAAGGTAAAGGAGCCCCGGATGGTTAAGTCCAGCCCAAGGTGACTATAGGGTGTTGCACTCATCTTGCTTTTCAGGCCAAGGGAGTAGGTATTTGTCCACAGACAGCTTTCCAGGTCATGTGGTCAGCATGACTTAACCACTACTGGCACACAGAGGACTGTGACGAGTGCCAGAGTGCACGGAAACGCCGTTTACCTTCCCGCCACAATGGTACTTATTTATCTACTTGCACTGCCATTCTTTCGAACTGCTAGGTTGGCAGAAGAGCAGAGCAATGGGAGCTCACCCCGTCGCAGGGATTCGAACTGCCTACCTTCTGATTGGCAAGCCCAAGAGGCTCAGTGGTTTAGACCACAGCACCACCTGCTGTCTCCTACCAAAGGTCACCCATCAGGGTAACTGAAGCTGTTTCAGTTCTGTGCTGAGGCATGAGGCCAGATAGGAATGGGCTCATCCAGCCGGACATCCCCGCAACTGGCCAGCCACCACCCTCTCAATCACCTTGAATCAGCTAAAGGATATTTGCAACAGGGTGGCAGCTGTCCACAACCTTGGGGTCCAGGGAGGGCCTATTGAGAACGGAATCAGTCAATGAGAAACTGGATGGGGAAAGAACCTGGGGGAAACAGCATCTTTCAGATAACCTTTCAGATCAAAGCAGGTGTCTGCATAAATCTCTGTCTTTAAACAACCACCAGCAAATGCAGGTGAGGCTTTGGTGAGTTTGAGAAATGAATGATGTGAGATATTCTCTCTGCACCACCACACACACACACAGAGACACACACAGAGAGCAAGACGGTCTTAAAGAATTAAAGTGACATCTTGGAAACACAAGGTTTAACAAATGAGTCTGTGGGATTACCCAGCCAGCAAAATTTGATCCAACGGAGGAGGAAAGAGCACAAGAGGCTGGGCGTTCTATGAAAGCCCAGGCAAATCCAGGGTGATAGGAAATAATTGAGGAAATCCTTCATGCAGTTGATTGCCATGACAATAGAGCAAAAGCATTTCTTATGCTCCAGAGGGCTGTGGGAAAACTTTTATTTCTCAAACTTTAATAGGAGGAATAGATGCCTTGCAATGGGAACTGAAGCAACTATATAGGGAGGGAGGTGGAGAGACAAAGTTGCACATACTCAGTGTAAGTTGCCCCTTACAATGAGGGGGTGGAGAGTGCCATCATTATTTGCCAACACTGCAGCAACAAAATGCATGCAAAATGAAGCACTAATTGTTTTGGATGGGTGCTCCTGCCAGGGCTCTCATGGCAACTGACAGACTTTCAGGAGACTTAATGAAATCAGAGATCACTTTTGAAAGAAATTTTCTCTTCACTTGCAGGATATTGTTGCTGGCAAATATTACCAGTTGTACCTCTTTCCTCATATCAAGCCACAGTCAACAGTTGCTTGAACAAAAGGCCACTTGGGCCAATATTCAAAAGTGCAAGTTGACACAAGCTATGAGTAGATGATTTGCACAGAATGAACCCTGTGACAACATTATTAGCAATTCTAAAAATCCACATTTAGGCGTTAACTTTATCAGGCCAGCCAAAATGTTACAAGATAGCATGCGATGTTTCAAGTTCTCCTGAATTCTTTATCAGGATAGGTGGTAAACGAAACAGGGCACTCCACCCATAGCTTCAACATCAGCCAACTTTCCCCCTCACTCCTCTCTGTCGTTATGTTTACCATCTAGCCCAAGGAAGAAATCTGGAGAACTCTAGAACTTGCACACTATGTTTCGTAACATTTTGGCTGGCTTACTTAAGACACTGCTAAAATGTGAATTTTGGAATTTTCCTTGTGGGCCAACTTGGCAACCTTTTCTTTTTGAGTTAACATTAGTAACGGTATCACTTTAAAAACAGGAGGGTCAACTGACACCTATGACGGAACAGATCAATGACAGAGGATCTTGGCAAACAAAATATTGCAAATGATTTCTCAGTATTTTAGAAAATGTGCACTAGTTACTCCCTTAGAAATTTGTGTTGAAAAAGTATTAAGGGCACATACTGAACCCTAAAGTGATTTAATAAATCGGATTGCAAGTTGTGGACATAAGTTTGGCTCTCAAGCTGACTAAAGGAGAATCAGCTGGTAGCTGGGTACTTTCCTGAACAGGATTAATACCTTTATGAATATCGTTCTCTTTCAAAATGGAAATTCAGTGGTATCTTGGTTTACAACCATAATCCGTTCCAGAGGTTTGCTTGTAAACCAAAACAGGTTGTAACCCAAGGTGAGCTTTTGCCAATGGGGCCTCCCCCAAAAAATCGGTTGTACAGTGGTACCTCGGGTTACATATGCTTCAGTTTACATACGCTTCAGGTTACAGACTCTGCTAACCCAGAAATAGTACCTCGGGTTAAGAACTTTGCTTCAGGATGAGAACAGAAATGGTGCTCCAGTGGTGCAGCAGCAGCAGGAGGCCCCATTAGCTAAAGTGGTGCTTCAGGTTAAGAACAGTTTAAGGTTAAGAACGGACCTCTGGAACGAATTAAGTACTTAACCCGAGGTACCACTATAATCCCAAAAAAATGGGTTGTAATCCAAAAAAAAGGGACACTCACTTCTGGGCTTGAAGTGGTTGTAATCCAAAGCAGTTGTAATCCATAGCGGTTGCAAACCAAGGTACCACTGTAAGACAATTTCAAGTGAGACTAGTTTCTGCCGTGAGTATCAAAGAAACATTTGAGATGAACACTTTATATTATTGGGCTCTACTTTCCTCAACAAATATTGTGCAAATATACGTAGGTATGTCCACAGTAAGATCTGTTGATGTTCTAAACAGTCACTTGGGCCAGACAGCCAAATGAGGAGATGTGAATGCCAAGGAAAGGGCATTTGGAGGGTAGGACTCAAACCAATGGATTCAAGTTACAAGGAAGGAGATTCCAGCTAAACAGCAGCAAGAACTTTCTGACAGCAAGAGCTGTTCAACAGTGGAACAGGCTCCCTCGTGTGGTTGTGGACTCTCTTTCATGGGAGGATGGATGGCCCTCTGTCATGGATGCTTTAGTTGAGATTCCTGCATTGCAAGAGGTTGGACTAGATGACCCTTGGGATTCCTTGCAACTCTATGATTTTGCAACTCTATGAACATGGCATTATGACTGGCTGCCCATTCCTTTGTTAGGGAGTTTTGTTGCTGCCTCTTCATCAGAGCCAGTTGCTGGGAGATGGTTTCTCAATACACACAGATCTCCCTTCAGTGTTTTGAACAGGAAAGCCATTGGAAGAGGACACAGCCAAGCTAAAGGGAGCAGTTTGGAAGAAGAAGAAGAAGTTTGGATTTGATATCCCGCTTTATCACTACCTGAAGCAGTCTCAAAGTGGCTAACATTCTCCTTTCCCTTCCTCCCCCACAACAAACACTCTGTGAGGTGAGTGGGGCTGAGAGACTTCAGAGAAGTGTGACTGGCCCAAGGTCACTCAGCAGCTGCATGTGGAGGAGCGGGGAAGCGAACCCGGTTCACCAGATTACGAGACTACCGCTCTTAACCACTACACCACGCTGACTCTCTCACACTGGAAGGAGGCAGGGATCCTATTTTGTAATGAAGCATAGAATTATTTTGGGTTGAGTTGGAAGGGACCAGGAGGGTCATCTTGTCCAACCCCCTGCAATGCAGGAATCTTTTGCCGAACATGGGGCTTGAACTCACGACCCTGAGATTAGGAGTCTCATGCTCTACTGACTGAGCAACTGCATAAGGGGGAGAAGAGAGCTGTGCTGAATATATCAGGGTGGGTTTCCTAATAAATGGATAGATCCTATGCAGATCTCAGTGGTAGATCAGATGCCCTTTACAGATAGCTTTGTCCTTAGAAGGGGGCGGCAGTGGGCAGAGCCCCACACTCTCCTTCACATTATTGTTTATCATGACGAGGGATAATGCCAGACAAGAGCAGACAGATGCAGAGAAAGAGAGAGATCGGTGAGTTAGTTGAAGAATGGAAGCTATTGCACGGTGCAGAGCCTCTTCCTGGGGAATCTGTCATGGGATAACAAATCTGTTGCCTTTTAAGAATATCTGAGGGTTGCCTCCATCTGTGCTCTACTTGGATATTTGTAAGGAAAGCCATTATTACAAAAGCACAGCAAGTCCTGAAATCTGAGAGAAACAGTACCGTTCAAAATTTAAGTGATTCCAGGAAGGGGACCCACAACTTTAGAAATTACTGGAGGGAATGGAAAGGTTAGGCTCCATTTCCAGTTCAGAAAAACACTGAGAATCGAAACCCAAAATATTGTTTTACAAACTATTTTAAGAGGCTTTATTTGCATTCTTTGTAATGCCTCATAATAACTACAGCAGTATGGGCCATTGTGCCCTGGCACGACTATTGAATCCACAGTCCATTTCAATTTCATTTTTCACAGGAACCCCGTTGTGTGTAAAAGCCACACCTGGAAAGAACTACAGGTGCTTCTGGGAAACAACTGGATGTCCCTGACGACAAAGCAGAGTTTCCACAACTGTTAAGAACCCGTCGGTGGATGAAGGATATGACACCATCAGAGTGATGGAAAGTTGGCTCTCTCTGTGGAGTTTTGGCGAGGAAGCGATAGAGCAGCAGCCTGCCTGCTTTGTATGTGTTTGGCATAGCCTGGACATGCACTCGCTAGGTACAAGGCACCGATGAGGCACACTGATAAAACAGCATCAGGATTTATTCATCTATAACCTCATTTGAAGTAAATCCACAACTGGGTTTGTTTTGGTCCTGCTCGCTCTGTTCAGTGAGATTGAGGAGGGGAGGGAGACAGTGGGCAAAAAGGAAATGAGGCGAGAATGTGTACCTGAGAATGTACACACAGGTGTCCCTCTGTCAGACTTGGCAAGGAAAGGACAGATGCACTAATGCCCATTTCGACTCTGGTTCTTCACCCACCAGTCCATCTTATTAGTTTTCTTTCCCCTGGAATGCCTCCTCTGTGTTTTTGTTAACTTCCCCTTTGCTGCCTCATTTATCTTCTTTCCCTATTTGTCTCACTTGTTCCTTTCTATGGGTTTTTAATTAAGGCCCCCTGCCTGTTTCTGTCACTCTCCATTCCCCTTGTCTCTCATCTCCATTTCCCTGTATTCCTCCCTCCGCCTCCCTGCCCGCTTTCCGTCTCTGGCTTCCACGTCTTGCCCCTTTTAAAAGCAACCCGAGCGTATTCTGCCAAGGTTGAGCCTAGAGTGGATTGGAAATGACAGGAGCCTGACCTGCTGCTTGTCAGGGAGCAAAGGGATCAGAGTCTTGTCAGTTTCAAACTGCTTTGGAAGCAGACAAGAGCGCCTTCCAGCTTTAGCACAATAGTAAAAGATCAAGTGCATTACAGGACAACCTCCATTTTCGCTCGCTGCTGCAGAAGGTGCTGAAATAGGCTTGTGGGTGGTTGCAGTCCTGCTGCATACCTGTAACAAGCTCCCTTCTCCAGACTTCTGGGGCCATTCCAGACTGTCACTCAGGGGGAAATCGAGCACATGCGAGAAGCCAAGTTACAGGGAACTGGGCAGAGGGCCTTCTCAATAGTGGCGCCCTCCCTGTGGAACCCCCTCCCACCAGATGTCAAAGAGAACAACAACTACCAGACTTTTAGAAGACATCTGAAGGCAGCCCTGTTTAGGAAAGCTTTTAATGTTTGATGTATTGCGGTATTTTAATATTTTGTTGGAAGCCGCCCAGAGTGGCTGGGGAAGCCCAGCCAGATGGGCGAGGTATAAATAATAAATGATGATGATGATGCCATCAAATTCAGGTTGCCTAATGAAAGCATTCATCTTGATTTCTTTGCAGTGGGATACCTGTCCACATCTAAGCATTAGTTAAATCTTCTCCCCCATGTGAATTAGACTGGAGCAGTCCACACCGATGTGTATTTGAATTTGTATATGAGGAGTAACTTTGGTTTTTCCTGTTCATGCCAGTAGGCATTCCCTTGTGTGTTTGTCAGTACACAATTTTGCAGTTTTCTGGTTTTGTGCAAATCTGAGGGATCCAAAGAGAAAAAATAAGCAGAAGGCTATGCTCCTCCATTGCAGAGGAAATAAGTTATAAGCGCAATGGGAAAAGAAATGAAAGCAACTGTAACTTCTCAGCGCATACTTTTCCGATAGCTGCATAACATCTGGGGTGGAAATTTGGTGATATGATTTGCTGGAGCTGCTTTCTGGCTTTGTGCAAATCTGAGGGATCAGAAGAAAAAAAAACATGTAGAAGGCTACACACCTCGCGCAGGAAGCATTTATGAGCGTGGCTGGAAATGAAAGCATTGAGGAAGTGATGGGTGTGCCAAAGGGGCTTAGCAGAAAGTGATGATCAACCCACCCACTCCAAAACACTGAAACAAATCAAGTTGACATTTTGGAGTCTGATTTCCCACAGCTTATTGCATGGGTAGGCAAACTAAGGCCCAGGGGCCGGATCTGGCCCAATCTCCTTCTAAATCTGGCCCATGGATGGTCTGGGAATCAGTGTGTTTTTACATGAGTAGAATGTATCCTTTTATTTAAAATGCATCTCTGGGTTATTTGTGGGGCATAGGAATTCGTTCTTTCCCCCCCTTCAAAATATAGTCTGACCATAGCTGTCAACTTATAGATTTGAAAATAAGGGACCAGCAGCCAAAATAAGGGACCTGCAGCCTCACCTGTTCCAGGCACTCCAGTCTTCCGGTCCTCCTGCAGTCTGGTCAAACTCATGCTGGTAGCTTCGAGAACACTGTCCAACCAACTTTGTAACCAGAGGTTCAACTGAATAGAATCTGAATCACATGCACCACAAGGCCTATGCAGCCTCAACTTAAGATGGCTCCCTGGCCTGGCTTTGCACTGCAAAGTTTGCAGCAGCACGTGCAACAAAATGGCGTCCAGCATTCAAAAAGCCCCTCAGCTTGCATTAACTAGCCACACACAAGGCATGCAAGCTCCACCCCCCAGTCATTCTTAGACTTCTTATTGGGTGAGCAACACAGCCAAGCAACACAGTTGGAGCCTCCTTCCTCCCTGGCCGGCAGGGAGGGAGGGAGGGAGAGGAGCTGCTTCCTTTGAAATTTAAGGGACATCATTTAAGGGACATTTAAGGGACATCCATCAATAAGGGACAGCAGCGGGACATGGCGCTGGAATAAGGGACTGTCCCTTCAAATAAGGGACATTTGACAGCTATGAGTCTGACCCACCACATGGTCTGAGGGACGGTGTACCGGCCCACGGCTGAAAAAGGTTGCTGACCCCTGGATTATCCCATAGCCCTGATTTTACATGAGTAAAGCAATGAGCCTGGTGGTGTTTGAGGGCAACGCCATGTGAACTATGCAAAGTAAATGGGAGCACAAAAGTTACAAGCACAAGTGTGGATAAGCCCAAAGTTAGATGGTGTTGCATTAATGCAAGTGTTATCCTACATTGCAATGCATTTCCCCATCACTTTCCTTATCAAAAAAGTCTGATCTTTTGGGGAAGCAGGTTCATCGCAAAAGACCTCCCAGTAAACAACCTGAATTTGCCAGTATGTAATTGAATCCCACCTGATAATAGTGACAGTCTGGAAACACCCTTTGTGAAAATGAGTCAGGTTGAATGATCAATAAACACATCTTCTGGAAGTGACCTTGAGCTCTGCTTTCGTTTCTTATCTCATGCTCTCCTTTCCCTCCTATGTTTCTTCACGGTTTGCTTGCTGCTCAGGTTGCTTTTAAACATGATGTCTCTGGTTAAAGGAGAGCTGCCATCTTTTTACCCTGGCTCATCTTCTGGGTCTTTAACCACAGTGTGAAAAATTCAAGAGTTGTACCCCTTTGCTGTATCCTCACGGCAAGAAAACCTGTTAGATTTTTGCTAATCATATATCTTTTATAAAGGGACAGAGCCCTATTCAGCAATCATTATGTACGTATTTACATTTGTATACCGCCCTTCCTCTGAAAATCACAGGGCAATTCACAACATAAAAATACAAAATGAGAACACAAATTACATTATAATAACAATAACAATAACAATAACAAAAGCCAATAACCCCCCCTCCCACAAACACATTTAAAAGGATGTAGAATGCTAATCAGCCAAAGGCCTGGTTCAAGAGGAACATTTTTGCCTGGCACCTAAAGATATGTAATGAAAGTGCCAGGAGAGCCTCCCTGGGGAGAGCAATCTACAAATGGGGAGCCAACTCAGAA
Organism: Podarcis filfolensis; assembly: GCF_964270895.1. Classification (NCBI taxonomy): domain Eukaryota; kingdom Metazoa; phylum Chordata; class Lepidosauria; order Squamata; family Lacertidae; genus Podarcis; species Podarcis filfolensis. The sequence continues at coordinate 88,677,176 of NC_139605.1, read as the reverse complement.
AAGTCCCTGTTCTTGTGTTGCCACCCTCTGGACCTCTTATGGAGGAGGCACGCAAATCAGGGTCGGATCTAGGTTTGAGGAGGCCCTAAGCTACTGAAGGTAACGGGGCCCTTTATATGTCCAGCTGTCCTTTGTCAACAGCAAATTGTCACTGTTTTTTGTGTTGAATATATGCTATATGGTAATTTATGGACCTAATAGGTATCTAAAGCTATTTGCACATAACAAAATGTATTTTATCAAAGTAATTGTTGAACTGAGATACAATTAAGAAGTATATTTTTGGAGGGCCCCAAGAGAGTGGGGCCCTAAACTATAGCTTGTTTAGTTTATACGTCAATCTGGCACTGCCTCCGATGATGATTGCAGAGTCTGGGTCTGCAGAAAAATGCAAAGGCTGTTTCTTCCTGTGCCCACCTTTTATTTCTGGATTGGCAACTGTGGGTCAGACACCACCATTCAAAGGGTTTTTGGCCAGAGAATGGAAAGGAGTGCTGTCTGTTGCTGTTTCCTAAGCAAGAAACTTCCACCAGCAAGAACAGGCATTTACCCTATTTTACCTTTGTCCCGAGAAACTGGCTGGGTCTTAAGTTTCATTGAATGCTTCAAAGCACATAGAGCAAATAAAAGTAATCAGAAAATGAAAACAATACAACACCTTCCTTGTTTATTTTTTAATAGCCGTTCTCCTGTCTCTGATTCCATTTGAGTTTCACAGAACCCCTTTGTAAGGCAGAGTAAATACAAGGCAAAACAAACAGAAATTCGTTTTGAGGAGTGCATCCCAGGTCAGGAGTGGCCAAACATCTTGTTCTTTAAGTCACATAGGATCAACTGTGTTGACACGCTGGCTTGTGCTGTATTAAGATAGCACACCAAGTTGACCTGAAAATCCAGCAGGGTTTTAAACTCTTTCAGAACTTTCTCCCTCCTTGTAAACAGCAAGCATATTCTGGGCCCCCTTTTTTGGGTGCCTGTCTCCCAGGGTGGTTTCTTGGAGAAGGTAAAGGGCAAGGAGAGAACAAACATCCCTATCTGAAAGGAAGAAGATGGAGGCTGGGGCAGCAGGAGGGCAGCTGCAAGGATTTGGCATTTTTCTAATCTCCCTCTTCACAACAGTGTTGTCAGAAGATCATTTGATATCCAGACCCCCATCCTTGCTCCAGCTTGACTGCAGTAAGACGATAAGCAATTTCCATTCCCAGGCTCTGTACCTTGGCAGAAAGCTGACACTCCCCCCCCCCCAGTGTTTTCCCCCCTCCCAATGAAACTTTACTTTTTAATGAATTGGGTCTGAACATGGTAGGGGTTGTTCTGAGAAGCCAGATGGCTAATATCATATTCATGTCATCTTGCGTTTGGCCCTGGCACTTGAAGCAAACACTGTCAAGGATCCTCGCTCAGGTTCAAAGCCTGGCCTCACTTCATATTCAGATCATGCACCTGATGCTCCCATAAAGATCCATTGATTCATATCTTAAAAGCAAAAAAAAAAACACCCTTCAGAAGCCATTAAGTCTGGCTTTCCGTGTGCTTTTTGGTCTCTCAAGGTCTAGTGCAGGCAGCATTAGCTAGGCGGCTCACATTGTGCGCCTTTGAACTCAGGGTGCCTCTGTGTCAGTCGAGCCTGTTTGGAATTGATATGCTCTCTATCCAGGCTCAAAAGTGTTTCATAAAGTTAAGTTTACGGAATGTCAATGAGACAGAAATATAGAAGCCCATCTCTGTCTCTCTAAAATGTCCAGCTGAGAGCAGGAGAAGTGATGGGCTTTAATTTCATTCTAACCCATCTCCAGCAACCCACCTCTGCCCCTCCAATACCTTGTTCTTTTAGTTCCTGCGATTTTGATTGTTATTATTAAAACCATACGTAAGGAAAACGCAGGATTGTCAGGAACCCAGGCACCACACGGCATGCGAAACTGCATAGTCAACCCACAAGCATATATTCCCAAACCCTGCTATGGATTAGAACCAAGAAATAGATATCTCTCTCTCTCTCTCTCTCTCTCTCTCTCTCTCTCTCTCTCACACACACACACACACACACACACATATCCATTGAAACTTTAGTTTTTAATGTAAAGTCCACCCAAACTGACCCACAACCCAAATAATACCAATAATTTGTCTCAATGTGGTGAGAGATTGAATGGGATCAATCCAAGTACTTGATCAACCAGACCCTACTGATACCAGGAATAATCTAGTTGAGGACAGATCTAGAAGAGAACATGTCATCTACAGTGCCTAGCTGAAATCATCAAGGATCTAAAGCCCATTTGATACTTGCCTCTCTCCGACCTAGGGTGGTCCTTATTTCAATATGGCCTCCTGTAATGGCTTTAGGGGTTGCTTGTGCGTAAGTTGCCACCGCTCTGGGCTAGGTTGGCTGGTTAAACCATTTCTCGCTGGACAGCCATCCACTCTGTGGCTGTCGGGTCGCTGGCAGAATCCGTCAGTGGGCGTTTCTTAAACCTTTTCCAACATAAAAGTTCTTTGACGCCCAGTCTCCTCCTACTCTCCCTGCGCGGAAGTCTTCTGCGCAGGGAGGGCGTGGGTAGCGGAGGACCTGTGCTCTCCCCGCTGGTGTCCAGTGAAGAGTCCCGGAGCCTGCTCTCTGCTTCCCCCATTGGCCCCCCTCTATCCCTGGTGTTGTGCTGATTTTCTTCCCCAACAGGAGACCTGCCTCTCTCCCTGCTTGGCCCCTCTCCAGCATCGCTGTGGAGCCTCGCCTCCTCCTCTAGGTCCGATGGCAGTTCCCTGACACCTCCTACATGTAAATAGGTGCTCACCAGTAAAAACAGATCATGTAACAGACACACAAATACATATAGACCCAGATACAAATAGTGTCCTCACATGTACTCAGAAATCACAAATACAGCACCTAATAATGTCAACCACAACATCAACGGTTCATTCACCTGGTCACCTTCCAAAATGATATATACAAACTGTCAGCAATGCCCCTCTGCATTCCACATAAGACAAACAAACCAGTACAGTGGTACCTCGGGTTACATACGCTTCAGGTTACAGACTCCGCTAACCCAGAAATAGTACCTTGGGTTAAGAACTTTGCTTCAGGATGAGAACAGATATTGTGCTCTGGCAGCATGGCGGCAGAGGGAGGCCCCATTAGCTAAAGTGGTGCTTCAGGTTAAGAACAGTTTCAGGTTAAGAACGGTCCTCCGGAACGAATTAAGTACTTAACCCGAGGTACCACTGTACCTACATAAAAGTCTAAAAGAGCACAAATCTGACATCAGAAATGGTAATACTCAGAAGCCAGTAGGGGAACATGTCATCCTACCAGGTCGCTCTGCTTCTCCCCTTAAGGTGGTCATCCTTGAACTAAGGAACTTGAAAGAGCAGCTACAGCAAGAATCTGCTGAATTGCAACTCATCAAGAAGTTCACTTCTATTCATTTGGATCTGAATAAGGACAGTGGTTTTCTGTCCCACTCCAAAGGTTGATTTATTCAGCACTGCTAAATTTATTGCATTATCCTCAGTTACTACTACTGTAAAGAGTCAATGTGTTTATTTTGTATGCATTCAGAGTCTAATTGAATGAGAAGGTAGCTGGTTCTTCTGAATTGAGAGAACTGGTGAGGGTCCTGGAAATAAGGAGCAGTGCAAGACAAACTAGGAGGGCAGAACAGGGTGCTGAGAAAGAAGGTAAGAAAGAAGGGGGCAGAGGGATACAGATCAAAAACCCCATCTATACAAGACAATGAAAAAACAAAGCTTGCAAGCATTTGGTCCTTTGGAGGCATGGGAAAGCAAGTGAGCAGCATGTTTCTGCCTGTGATTTAATTTGAGCGCCCTGTAAGCCACATTGATAGGAGTACAGTGGTATCTCGGGTTAAGTACTTAATTCGTTCCGGAGGTCTGTTCTTAACCTGAAACTGTTCTTTACCTAAAGCACCACTTTAGCTAATGGGGCCTCCTGCTGCAGCCGCACGATTTCTGTTCTCATCCTGAAGCAAAGTTCTTAACCTGGGGTACTATTTCTGGGTTAGCAGAGTCTGTAACCTGAAGCGTATGTAACCTGAAGCATATGTAACCCGAGGTACCACTGTATTCGTATTTTCCTGTCATGGGGCTGTAGATTGGCAGTGCCAGAAAATACCAGATTATTGAGTGTTTTGTCCTTTCTCTGAAGACTTGTTGGTTTTTCGTTCAGCTTCTTCTTCCAGGAGTGTTTGTTTTGGGGATACAGGCAGCAATGTGAGGGATACAATGTCGGTGTGGGAAGAGCAAGGGTCCATGGCCTTGTGGGGAATCACAACAGCAGGTGCCAGGCAAAAGGAAGAGGCAAGGAAAGGCAGTGAAACAGTGTCTAAAAGATCAGCTGGCTGGCACAGCACCAGAAGGATTTGCAGATTAAAATGTGCATGCGTGTGTGTGTGTAGGGGGTGGTATTAGAGGAGGGGAGAATAGAATGCGTTGTGTAGTGTGGAGAGTAAAGCTGGTTTGTTTGTTTTTAAGACTTGTGCTCACCCCAAGAGAAGAAACCACATATCCAAGTAGAGAGGGGACAGGACAGGTCCTGTAATGGATTATGGAGGATTTCCTAAAACACAGGCGGAGAAGCAAAACAAACAAACAAAGAAAACCCAGTCCCAGAGGGTGGGGTTGGGGGATTCTCTTGTGCGTGCAGAATAACTTCCCAGTGGATAACGTTGATAGAAAAGTGATTGCCAGATGACTTTAGGCTTGTTTTAATGGAACCCTCCTCTCACCTGGAAGTCTCACCTGTCCCTTATTCTGGAGCATCACCAGTTTACAGGACATGATGCTCTTATAGTAGCTCTGATTTCCTGAGATGTTGAACTCCCAGCTGCAGCTCTGTGAAGAACTGAGTATATTCCAGGCATGTCAGAAGAGCTGGGAAGGCGTTACCAGAATCTGGAGTCTGCAGACAGAATAAAGAGGGGAAATGCAGAAGGCCATTTCCTTTCTCTGCTCATAATTCAGGAGGGGGACCTGTGGCAGATCCCATTCCGTGCATGCAGAAAGGTCTTGGGTTCAATATCTGGCATCTTCAGGGAAAACTCCACAGGTGAAATCCCTAGAAAGCTGCAGCTAATATCAAGCGAGATGGACTAATGTTCTCATTCCTTACAAGGCAGTTTCGTAGCCTCGTCTTGCACAAAAACAGCAGGAAAAGTCCCTAGACAGACTGACTAGCCCACTTCTCTCCTAGAGGCTGGAAGTTTGTGTCCTTATTTGTGCCTTGCCCATTAATTACGTCTTATCCCACTCTAATCTTCTCTGAAAGCAGTCATGAGTGCCTGCAGGTGACCGGGTAGAAAGCAGCCCTCCCACAGTGGCTTTGCATGCCAATCTCCACCCCGCAGCACTGGTGAGTCAGAGTCAGGCGGAGGGCAGTGGAGCTATTCTGCCCTTATGCTCCCGCGATAGTGATGCCCCTGGTTTGGTAATGGGGGAAGAATCATGTGCACCACCATCTTGGTCATCAGCACCTTGGCATTTCTGCTGCGCCGGCGCTTCTTCAACAAAGTCGAACCGTATGTCCTTCCTTCCTTCTTGTACTGTAGAGAAGCTAGGGTAGTAGATGGTCAGATCTCAGGGAGAGTGTCTGTAGGAAGGATGCCTGGCTCGTAGCGATATGTGCCTCTCTTGTGCTTTTGTTTTGCTCTGATAATTGCTCTGTGACTACAAAGAGGACTGATTCACAATTTTTTAATTTAAACTTTCCTTTTTACCTCTGTATCCTGTTTGTTGAGGCTGCAGTCTTAGCCCCACTTACCAGGTGGAGTAAGCCCCACTGCAGCTAAAATTATTCTATTTATTGTGGAGCTTCCCTCAATCATAGAAGGATCACATTGTATGTTGCCCCTATTTGAAGGATCTCACTCACATGAGTAAAAGGTCAGTGAGATGTGGGAATAATTCCGCCAGAAAGGATATCTGTGTGGCTGTTATGTAACACATCTGAAACTGAATCCAGGTTCTACTGCCCTGGGGGGACTCAGAGGCAGGGGTCCTGTGGAAATTTGTCCCCAGCCCACCACACCCCGACTTTAAATTCATAGGATCAAGATCTTGAATTTCCTGGTGGGCATTCTAAACAAACTTTGGTCTGTTGGTTCAGGACTGTATTATCCACCACCTTTAGGTTCTTTTCATGAGAGTGTAGGTTATGCCTTTCGTTTCATTTCAAAAACACGTGGAACAAAGAAGTTGGGAAGAGACGTTAAGGTGAACAGTTTGACCGCAAAGCATCTTTACACCCTTGCACCGGTCAATAAAAAATATGATTCGATTTTTCTTTGCTTATAAATAATGTGAATTGGACTGGAGGAGAAATAGCACCGTTTGAGCAAGGCTGGATGCGGTACTCTATGGATGAAGACACTTAATCGCCCCATACCTAAGATGGAATGTTCTGCAAGGCCTTTCCTCCTGTGCCAAAACATCAAGTAAAACCCTCCAGATCCCACTAAAGATAGCAAGGCCTTAGAGTTCTCTGTCAGGCCGGAGGAACACATCCTAAAATGGGCCTCCACTTTTAAGTAGTTACCTTCCAAGATTCTTCAGCGGCTGGCAGACCTTGCCTTTTCAGTAAGAGATGGGGGTTTATTTATTTATTTTGCCTTGTTTCAATTGTATGTATTTACTTTCAAATATATAATCAGCCTTTCCAACGTAATTTGAGCCTCAGGTCTTCATGCCACACAGTAATGAATAGTATATATTGCGTCCTCTTCAGGATCCCAACCACTGTGTTCTATTGCCCACTCCCAATTTTCCATTTCCGCCCCCCTCCACTGGCAGAGGAAGGGGATGAGGGGTGTGTGGACCTCCCCAGGTGTCATCCCTGAGGGGGGTGACATCGCCCCCCCGCCCCCCTGGGATGCTTGTCGCCCCCCCCCCCGGGCAGATTGCCCCGCCCCCAGGTTCACAGCATGTGACCGCTCCGGGGGGCTGGATCAGCTAGCTCCGCCTCTGCCCCCCTCCCCAGTCAAATCAGTGTCTTGTGCCCACTGACATTGCTCAGTCCTCTGTTTTGGAACATTGCTCCAGTTTTTCTTTCTTTTTTACAAAAGCTTGGAATTCCTACAAGCCTGCTGATATGGCCTTCTTCTGCATAGATGGTGCCATTTTGGCTGCATGAAGATGAGATCTCAGAGAACTGGGTTTGCTATTAGTAAATCATTTTGCAAGTCAAAGGAGGGACAGGATAGGGAAATGTGCCAATTGTTGAATTAATCCTTTTTTTTTCTTTTTCAAGCTTATTTACCTCCTAGCAACCTGGTACCTAGCATCACTTAGGAATTTCAGGAATTCTAAGAAGCCGAAAAACCAAAGCAGTTTTATAATCGATGGTTAAAAACACTGTAGTTTTGAAATGTTTGGTCCGCCAACTTGATTCAAAATGGCATCCAAACATAGGCAAAACCTGGTTCCTCAAACACAGGAACCATCATGCAAAATTTGGCTAAAAGCAGTGCTGTTTTGAAAGGTCCACTCCACCTTTTTGATTCAAATTGGTATTCAGTTGTCTCCAAACACAGATGAAAACCTGCTCCTTGATATCAGGAAACACCCTGCAGAATTTGTTTACGATATCTTAAGAGGTTTCAAGTGCAGGGCAAAGAAGCAATGTTTCATTATAGTAGATTTTATTTCAGTTCGCTGGGATGTATCATTACAAGATTTCAATATTCCCAGGAAAAAAGAACAGATTCATTAAAAGCACATTTAAATTACATTTCCCCATCCCCAAAGAATCCTGGGAACTGTAATTTGTTAAGTGTGCTGGGAAGTGCAACTCTGTGAGGAAAAAACTGATTCCCAGGGATCTTTGGGGGGTGGTTAAGTGTGTTTAAAATGTCTGGTGTGTATGCAGCCTAGATTGGAGCTGGGGAGGCTGTGGCCCACTAAATGTTCTTGGACTCCAACTCCCATCAGACATAGACAGCATGGCCAATTGTCAGGGATGATGGGAGTTGTAGTCCATCAAATTCTGGAAGCCGCCTGCTCCCCCCCCCCCCCCGTGGGCAGGAAGAAGTAGCACAAAATGCTGTGTAATTTTCTTAAAATTCTCCCTTGAAGTTCTAACTTATCTTAGGTCAGCAGTCATCCTCTGAAGAACCTGACAACCAAAGTCTCCCTTGCACATTGTACAGACAGGAAGGATGTAGGAAGTGGTGTCCCCAAAGACCTATGCTTTTCAACTTGTTCATATATCACCTGGATGAGCACTGAGAGAATCAAATTTGCTCAAGGCAGAACACCCCCCCTAAATAAATAAATAAATAAATAAAACCAGAATAATTGCAAAGAGCTCCAAAAGGATCTTTCCAAACTGGAAATAAAGGTAAAGGTAAAGGGACCCTTCACCGTTAAGTCCAGTCGTCGTCAATTCTGGGGTTGCAGTGGTCATCTCCCTTTATTGGCCGAGGGAGCCGGCGTACAGCTTCCGGGTCATGTGGCCAGCATGACTAAGCCACTTCTGGCAAACCAGAGCAGCACACGGAAATGCCATTTACCTTCCCGCTGGAGCGGTACCTATTTATCTACTTGCACTTTGACGTGCTTTCGAGCTGCTAGGTTGACAGGAGCAGGAACCAAACAGGGGGAGCTCACCCCGTCGCAGGGATTCGAACCGCTGACCTTCTGATCGGCAAGCCCTAGGCTCTGTGGTTTAGACCACAGCGCCAATACATTGGGGTGAAATGATAGTCTTTCAATTCCCCCAAAGAAAGTAAGTGGTGGTGGCTTTTCTTATTATAAAATGATATTGGGGAGTTAAGGCTACCATATCACAGCTGCATGGATGTTTTGGGTTGTTTTTCTTTTAAGTTTTGCATTTGATCAAAAGCTTTGTATCTCAATGGTCTATGTCAATATTTTGGATAATGTGTTATCCACATGCTCTCTGTAAGGTCATATATGCAAGATAATTGACCATTTTGTTTATAGTGAAATATTTTTTTAAAAAAAATCTATTAGGACAAAATATACTTACTTGACATATACCCGAATTGGGTCTGAACCGGCAGTGATTAACCAACACTGAGACCTTGAGGTCATAGTGAATAGCTTGATTCCATATTAGGGATCATTAGGAAAAGAATTGAAACAGAAACTATCCATGTCATAATGACATTATATAAATTTGTGGCGCAAACCACACTTGGAATACTACAGTTCTGATTGCTGAACCTCAGAAAGGATATTGTAGAGCGGGGAAAGGGTTCAGAAAAGTGTGACCAAAATCATCAAGGGGCTGGAGCAATTCCCCTATGAGGAAAGGTTAAAATGTTTTAGGACTTTTATGCATGACGCAGAAAAGGGGGGTAGAGGGTTTTTTTCTCCTTGTCTCATATTACAAGAATTTGGGGGCCATCCAAAGAAGATGGACAGTTCAAGACAGACAAAAGAAAGTGCTTCACACAGCACATAGTCAAGCTATGGAATTAGATCCCACCAGATGAGATGGCCAGCAACTTAGGTTTTGAAAGAGGATTAGACAAATTCATGGAAGAGAAGTCTATCAACGGCTACTAGGCAGATGACTATATTGTACCTCCACTGGCAGAGGCAGTGTGCATCTCTGCAAAGCAGTTGATGGGCATTACAAGTGGGGAGAGTGCTTCTGGACTCGCTTGCAGGCTTCCCACAGGCATCAGATTGGCCACTATGAGGACATGATGCTGGACTCAGTGGGCCTTAAGGATGATCCAGCCATAGGTTCTTGCTGTGTTCTTAATCTGGCTTTTAGAATAGAGCAGGGCTTATTAAATTTGTGCCTGTGGGCACAATGGTGCTCATGATGTTTTCTCTTAGCGCACATGAAAGCTCTGAGCCCCCACAACACTGCCCCCTTGGTCATGAGGCAGCGAGGGTGGCTATATTTGTCTCCCTTGGAACGTGTGTAGAGATGAAGGAGGAAGTTGGAAGAGTGATGTTCTTTCCCACTTCTTCTTTCAGGTCTGTGTGGGTTTTACTCGGCTGAAACACACATGTTAAAAGGAAACAATTATCTAAGGGCCTCTAGGTATCGTCTTTATTACACAGTCAGGATTAGTTGTTCTGATGCTGCTGTTTGGGTCGTCACATGCAATCCTGCTCTCAGTATGGTTTGTCACATTGCCAGTGTGGTGTAGTGGTTAAGAGCGATAGACTCGTAATCTGGGGAACTGGGTTCGCTTCCCCGCTCCTCCACATGCAGCTGCTGAGTGACCTTGGGCCAGTCACACTTCTTTGAAGTCTCTCAGCCCCACTCACCTCACAGAGTATTTGTTGTGGGGGAGGAAGGGAAAGGAGAATGTTAGCCGTTTTGAGACTCCTTTGGGTAGTGATAAAGCGGGCTATCAAAGCCAAACTCTTCTTCTTCTCCACTTCGAATCAGTGCATAGCTCGTTGCATCCTGCTGAAATCCCACAACATTTTATACACCACAAATATTCTGGTTTGTTTTCTTTTCTTCTCTGCTTTTATTGTGCTATAGCCCTCAGGATAGCAATATGTGGTAGCACTGGCATCAAAGAATGAAGCAAAGCAGAATAAAACTACAACAAAACACCAGAATATACCTGCAACAAAACACCAGTCTGGAGGGGCCCTAAGTCCAGCACAGCCTACTTAAAAAACAACAACAACAACAACAAAAGCAACATTCTATTATTTCGGTGCACTGCGACATTGCGGAATACAACCCTGGTTACAAGGCGCCTCTGCAGAGAGTGCAGCTGTTCTCTGCAAACAAGAGTCTCTCAGCTCAGGGACATGCAAATCTATTTTTCAGCCAAGCCTGGAGTCTGGCTGAAAGTGGGTAGGTGAAATTGACATTTAAAGAGCCGTAATACCTCAGCCAATTATCATCCAAAATTGGGTATAGTTGAGCTCAGTTGCATAGATGAGATGATAGCATGTTCCCTTCAAAGGGAAATTAAGGTGCAGCCGCCATTTGTGTTTCACAGATTAACAAGCGAGAGGTTAACTTGGGGTTTTTTCAGTTTGCGTGTATCAACAAAATTGGTCAACCAGGAGGTCACAGTGGTACTTCGGGTTACATACGCTTCAGATTACATACGCTTCGGATTACATACTCTGCTAACACAGAAATAGTACCTCGGGTTAAGAACTTTGCTTCAGGATGAGAACAGAAATCATGCTCTTGTGTCGCGACAGCAGCGGGAGGCCCCATTAGCTAAAGTGGTGCTTCAAGTTAAGAACAGTTTCAGGTTAAGAACGGACCTCCAGAACGAATTACGCAAGTACTTAACCCGAGGTACCACTGTATCAGTATTCCTTGCAGTGCTGCGGCTAGTTAAATAGCAAAGCTCACTGAATAAGTTGTTACTTGGGAGTACTGGGAAAGGGGAGCGTAGAGCTGTACGGTGAAGCCAAGAAAGAGGGAATTCAGTGGAGAGGAAAGGGTGGTGGAACATCTGCTTTGCATGCAGAAAGTCCCAGGATAAGTCCCTGGCATCTTCAGGCAGGGCTTGGGAGAGATGCCCTGGCTGAAACCCTGAAGAGCTGCCGTCAGTCAGCATGCAGACAATACTGAGCTACATGGACTGATGGTTTGACAGTGTAAGGCACTTCCCTATGTTCCTATATGGGCCTGTAGCTCATGAGGAGGCCTTATGTGCACATTTCCATCCTTCTCTCTTTGTGTGAACTTCCACAAATAGTTTGCAGAGTAGCTGTGCTGGGTGTTCGCAGCAGCTAGCATTGGAACTTTATCAACTTGGATGTGTGTTCACATCAGAGATCACAGATTGTTTCTGGTTGCTTCTTTACCCCTTTTATTATCTATTACAATATTATTATCTACTATAATAATATTATCTATTATTATTTATTGATTTTTTAAAAATTCTCTCTCCCCAAGAACTCAATATACATGGTGGGGCCTGGTCCTAGAGATTTGGGGAGCTGCAGATTAAGCCAAATACAGTTTCTGTACAGAGCCTAGAAATCTCTGTTTTCATTCTCTCTCTTTAAAGGAATTCCTGGTCGAAGCCCAAATATATCTTGTGGGTGGCTAGAATCCAGTCGCTTGCCCCCACCAGACCAAAAAGAGAGAGGCATTTTGGGGAAATCCAGCATGTTGGAAACATTTTTATGCAGAAAGCCCTTTTATGAACAGTTTCTTTTCTAATTTTAAAAGCTGGCTTATACGCGTATAGGTGTGTATATTAAGAAGTAATTAAACGGTGTTCAGTATGCAGTGAGTCCCCAGCAGATTCCCCCAAGACAAGGCTGCTTCCAGGCAATCTGTTCATTGAGTCTTCCTCCTGATCTGTTTTCCTAGGAGATTAGGCAACAGTAGCTATTTAATGGGCATTTACTTTCGTTTGCAGCAAAAAATGTAACCCACCCATTGAAGTGCATTTTCTCGTTGGTCATTTCCTGTTTTCCTGTTTTTCTTTTTGTATGCCGCTTTGGGAACCAGGTGGTAGAAATAGGAGTTATACATCCTGAAAATAAATAATGAACTTCCGCCAGCATTTCAGATCCGAGTTGCCAGGCTCAGTCATAAAAATGGGCCTGCAGAACATGTGCAGGCAATGTATCCAAGCCTCAGAAGCAGAACTAGGAATAGAATCTCTCTGTTGCCGACACACTAATGTGTTTTCCATCTGTATGAAGCGCAGCCCCGCTATCAGTCACACAGTCAAGAGGCATATTTCTGAAAGATGAGCAGGCAGCCAAGCACATCTCCTATTAAGCGAAGAGTGATGTAACATAGAGCAGTGATCCCTCTGCAACATAAATGCCTGAGCTTCTTTTGTTGCTGGTACATAACAGAAAAGCGGCAAGTAGCACTTCAGTCAAAGGAGGACTGATGAGCATCATTTCAGCAAGCGGAAGGACAATTAGGTGACATCAAGATTCTCTTGTACATTTGACCCTCTTCAGATCCTGCGGTCTTTTTATATCATGTCGGCTTTGGGTGTTTCTCATGGACTTGGCATCAGGTCTCAATTTTTTTAAATGCACACATAGAATGTCTGCAGCTTCAGACATTAGAGCAGTGGCTCAAAAACAGCTGTTTGATAGCCAGGTAAAATAACTTCTATATATCTATAAAAGCCTGCTGTCATGGTACTGCTACACTCTTTCAACAGAAATAAAGGCAAAAGAGAGTTATTTAGAAAGGACCGGGCTAAATTCTCTGTGGCTCCTATTGGGTTCTGTGGAATGAAGTTTGCAAGTTTGCAACCAGGGATGCAGTTGAGAGGGGTAAAGGTTGCCCCTTCATCTCAATACTAGGGTTACTAGGTTCAAATCCCCGCGACGGGGTGAGCTCCCGTTGCTCTGCCCCTGCTCCTGCCAACCTAGCGGTTTGAAAGTATGCTGGTGCAAGTAGATAAATAGGTACCGCTGCAGCGGGAAGGTAAACAGCATTTCCGTGCACTCTGATTTCCGTCACGGTGTTCCGTTGCACCAGAAGCAGTTTAGTCATGCTGGCCGCATGACCCAGAAAGCAGTCTGTGGACAAACACCAGCTCCCTTGGCCTGAAAGCGAGATGAGCGTCGTAACCCCATAGTCGCCTTTGACTGGACTTAACTGTCCAGGGGCCCTTTACCTTTTACCTACCTTTACTAGGGACAGCAATCAGGTTTTTCCTGTTTCCCATTGGTGTCACCCAGGATTCTACTTTGTTTTCTTATTCTCCTTGGTGGAAAAAATCATTGCCATTCACTCTTAATGAGGAAAATTAAAGCACTGCATTGGCAGACACTGTTGCAATGTGGGCAAAAACTGTCCTTAATCCCTGGCATGAGACTCATCTTTTTGATATATAATGTTCATAAATGTACAAGGCAAACCTACATGCATAAGTGTAGTGTCTGAAACAGTGCAGGAGAGCAATCCCGAAGCCATTTTGACTCTCCCAAATTGACTTCAAATATTCTCTGCAAGGAGAAAGGAAATGGGAAAAGCTTTCCAGTTGTCTTTGGACTGTAGGGGCTTACACCTCCGTTTGCAAATACAGTCTGGCAAGCATCTGTTAAGCCGAGCAAACTATCAACATATAATAATAATAATATAATAATAATACAATTTTTATATCCCGCTCTCCCCAGCTGAAGCTGGGCTCAGAGCGGCTAACAACAGTAAAAATAACACTGTTTACATAAAGTCACAATCAATTAATTGAAACACATTCTAAAATCAATTCATTCTAAAATCAATTCAGAGTCAATAAGAAAAAACTGCTCCTTTTTCTCTTATGGGGTATCCAAGAGCCCATATAGAGTCCTTATGTAGGTTCCCTATTGGTAGGAGAAAATAACAGAGGCCAACCAGAGAATACTGAGAAGCAAAGCAGCTGGTAAGCCTGATCTTTATTGATCTGTTGCAACAGGGTCCTCACTCACCACACGGAGGAGGGAGGAGGAACCCAGAACAAAGGTGTCCCTGCCCTTATATAGACATTTTAAATTCCCTGCCCTGGAGCTCAAGACCACCCCTCATACATACATCACAAAATGGGTGTAACCTAAGACCACCCCCCAGATACATCATACCTACATCACAGAAAAGGCGGTCTACAGCAGAAATCTGAGTGCATTGTTTATCTCGTCTGACAGGTTACCTGTTTAATGGTCACTTGATTGGATTGCCTGGGGCACCTGGCTAGTCTTTTGTAATGATAAATACTTAGTTACTGAGCCAGATCATAGGCTCACACCCTATTCATATCTTAAATGTGCCCTTAAGACAGGATTTGTGAAGGAAAAGACAATGGGGAGGCTTTTTCATTTTCCTTTGACCTTGCAGAGAAAACATTTGGTCAGTTTGGGAATCAAAAATGGTTTCAGGTCGGTCTTCCTGTGCTTATCTACGTACGTGCTTGGTTGGTACACTTATGAACATTTAACATATATCTAAGACCTCAAAATTCCTATCACAATAGGGAGCCTCAGCAACAAATATTTGTGAGCATCCACCATTATAGAAGAGACTAGGAAGGATTCTGCCTTTGAAATGTCAAATCTCTTTTCTATATGAACAGTTAAGAACATATAAGGAGAACAGAACTGCTATTATAAATAACTGTTCTTGAAGTAAAGCAAGCTGGCAGACTAAATATCTACATTAGTCTCAGCACTATATCCTGTGGTAGGTGGAATGTAATAATAAAATGTCTGCTTTTGCACCATGCAGATAAAAAAAAGCCTATTTTCAGAATGTAATCTCTTATTTGAAATAAGATAATAACCCTTCTAGTTTCTCTGCATATCTATTAGCATTCTAGTTTATTGCCTTAAGTTGGTAGGAACACCTTAGATTTATCATTGATTTTAAATAAGAAACCTTAGCCACCCCTTCCATTCATCTTCACAGTATCTCATCTTCTGTGCATTTTGCTCGGCAAAGAAACAAACAGCTGTATATTTTGTTCAGGCACAAAATGTCAGTCAGATGTTTTGCCCCACTAGCCAAATACCTCATCACTATCCATAGAAGTGATACCTTTGTGTCCAGCGCACTTTTAGAAGGTAGGCTGGAGTCAAGTTACAGACTTTTCAGCATGTTGAAGGTGATATCACAGAGGCATTGTTGGCTGTGTTCTACACACTGAATGACTCCCACTTATAACTCTGGGAAAGAGGTTTTGAAGGTTTTTGTAGGCTTCCCCCCAAAACCCTGCAAAACCTGTTTGACCACACAGGAAATGTGATTGTGGGGATGAATCATCTAGCAAGGGCTATGATTCTTCTATCAAACCTTGAAATCTATTTAGAAGTTTTCTTTATAATTAAGCGGCATACAAATGCTGTTGAAAATACTTTCTTGGAAAGTACCCCTCCTTCTCCAGCCTTACAGAGTCTGCAAAGTTATAGTTATTTGAATATTCTCTCTCTCTCTCTCTCTCTCTCTCTCTCTCTCTCTCTCTCTCCACCACTTTTTGAGGCAAAAGCCTTCCTAAAGTGGCTTACATAAGAAGAGAAACATAACATGACAATATCCCATTTCAATAAAATGAAATCAGTTAAAAGAGCAGTTTAAGATAACTCACAATTCACAAACCATACCAGAATGAGGTGAGAAACCTCCAGTGTAAATATTCCACTGATGGTGAAAGGGAGTTCACCATCTCTTTCAAATAAAAAGTTTAATAATAATAATAATAATAATAATAATAATAATAAATGTGTTAGGGAGTATTGAGAATCAAAGATAAGATTTGGTCAGCTTGACATTCAAACTCCAATTTTAGAAGGCAGCAGGGAAAATCAGCTTCTACTTGTTATGGGTTGTGTATAATCCGGAAAGCTCTCCCTTCTCCCATCCTGTTTACAATACATAGCTAATTGCTGATCATTCTGATTTGTGTATCCCCAAGTGCAGTAAGGGAATTTCCAAGTTCCTGGCCAGACTTAACTCAATAGTGACTCTTCCTGCAATTATTAATCTGAATGAGCATGGGGAATGGAAACCTCAGCCTGTTCTAAGCTTTGTGGATTGGCTTTTGTCACAAGCCCTGCCAATTCCCAGTTTCTATGACTTTATATTTTAATCCTCAAAAAGTTTGGATTGGTTCATATCATATCAAGGCGAAAGTGGTTGTCCTTTTTGCAGTCTTAATGCTGTATCAGTTTTTTTAAAGGTACAACAAGACCAGCAGATCCCTCCCACGGTGCTGAATTTTACATGGTGTGTGTATAAGTTTACATATCTGGCCAACAGCAGCCCCAGGTCAGAGATGACTGGGAAACCATGTGGATGTTGTGCCATTTTGGACGTCTGAAATTCCTTGATCAAAGCACTTTAGGAACATGTAAGCCTATGAAGTCCTGCTTGGTTGTTTTACACAAGTGAAGCAGCGAAGAAAGAGACTCACTGCAGCCGTCCTTTGTTTGCTAAATCTGATGATATGGGCACTTTTGCTTGTTTCCTGCAATATAATATTGCATTCCGTAAGAGTTTGTTTAAAGGAGATCATGGAAGAGATTTAGGTTTTATGAAAGAGACTGTCTAGATTGCTACAGTATGCAAAGAAAAGAACTTTATCTCCAGAGTGTCCCCACCACACTGTGGCACGTGATTGTTCCAGGTTTTTAGAGGAAAGTGCCAAAAAAGAGAAATATCTCACAATTGCCAGTAAATAGTTCTGGAGGTATTTCTCTAATTTAGCACTTCATTCTTGTGTGCTTCCTATTCTAGTTGTTGCTGTTTTTTCAAAAAAAAAAATTAGAGTAGCCTGTTTTAAGGTTTTGAATCCAGGATTGTCTGTCTCCTTAATCCTTGTAAACAAAGGCTGATGAGAAGGAGAAATAGCTTTTGCAAACAGATAGAAGTGGTGGAAGAACAGGGCTGGCAGGAGTAATTTTGCTGCCTGAGGCAGAGGACAAGATGGTACTCTGTCTTCCATGTAACTGAAGCCAACGGAGAGGTAGGGCTTGCCCACATGTGAGTAATATGTTGCTGCCAAGATACTCCTTTTACCATTGAATTTGCTTTTAGTGGTCCACACAATGTTCTCCAGTTACAAAGCCAATGTTTTCTGGCCATACCAATGGGAGCTTCAGTGTGTTGAATCAATCCTGCTGAAAGTTCAAGTCCGTGGCTCAAAACGAGTGTGTTGCAGGAAACCCGCCCCCCCAATCATTTAGTTTGTACAAACTCGACACACACACTCACACATGACATACGCAATGTTTCTGTTATAAATTCATAGAAAATCAACCATACATTGGATCTACACCGTTCCACTTTATTTTGCTCCATGAAGAAAGGGCTATCAAAGGGGGAAGGTTTGATACAGGGTGGCCATAATCCCTTGAGAGTACCACACGTACTCAGGAGCCCTACCCAGTTGGCATGCCAACCATGATGGTCCCAGACAGAAGACCATCAAGGCCACAAAGAACTTGCATATGGGAGTGGATTCAGCATGGACTGAGACAAAGGACAATGATCAGCTCTTCCCTCTGGGGGCAGGATACTGCAAACTCCCCTTTGTCCTCTGGAAAGTACTCATGGGGAGGGGGAAAGGAGGGACCAGCCAGGTGACAAGATACTCAGGTTACCTCCACAACTCCTCCCGTAACCCCTCCTTTTTGTGATGTATCAATGATGTAGTCATGATGTAGTTATGATGTAGTCTTAGGGGTGTAACATGGGGATTAGTAGCTAATAAAAGTTGGGGTCTTCTTTTGTTCAGGGCTTCCATCTTGTTTCATCTGGTGGCAGGTGGGAGTCCTGTCGCGACAGTCTTCAATAAAGACCAAGCCTACTGGCTGCTATTTTGCTCTGGTATTCCTGGCTGGTGTCCTTGTTTTTTGTCCAAGGGAGCCCTCAGATTTCTCCATTAACAGTGGGATGGGGCTGGTGGAGGGGAGCAGCATGTGGATTAGGGCCAAGTACTTTGGGGCAAGGAGCTGCAAATACACAGTAAATGTTCAGCACATTTAATGGACAAGCACATCATTGACTATTCATTTAATAGTCTGGCTGTAGAATAGCATCCTACCATGGCACTGGGCAACAGGCCAGCTTAAGGAGTGATAGGAAGGCATACTCAGCTCTCTTCCTCCAAACCTCCTTGCTGCTGCCAGCCTCCCAGCACCTGCCACCTGAGGCACTTTGTCTCATTCTGCCTAATGCCTAATGGCAGGGCTAGGCCTGCTGAACAGGCTTGGTAAAGAACTTTCCCTTCTGTGTAGAATCAACTAGGAATTTAAAGTAGAAAAATTCTTCTTCTTCTTTTCAAAGACAAAGAACCTTACAGTTGATAAAGCAGAGGAAGCAAAAACTCATCAGCAACTGATCATCTGGAAAAGTCCTAGCAAAAGAATGATGAGAATGGGTAGTTTTTGATTACTTCTGACATTTGAGCTGTCATAGGATTTTCCAGTTTTATATTAAACCATTCAAGGAAAGGAAACATTTCTTTGCTCCAGGATTCCCCCCACCCATTGATTTCCATATGCATTTGTCATGGACCCATAATGAGTAATTTGTGATTCCTTAATGCATAGCAACAGAGCTCATCTGTGGAGAGGAAAGGATTATTAGGCAATCTGGCACAAAGGAAGGACTGGTTTAAACGAGTTCAATTAATGCTGGTGTGATAGGGGACATCCGGCTGTGCTCTCAGCATAGCGGATGGTCATGGTGCTATCTGTTCCTCTATGAATCCAGCAGACTGTGGAGCTTGTCCCCCCCCCCCTTTCATGGACTCCTGTTATTAACATATACAGTGGTACCTCGGGTTACATACGCTTCAGGTTACAGACTCCGCTAACCCGGAAATAGTACCTCGGGTTAAGAACTTTGCTTCAGGATGAGAACAGAAATCGTGCTCCGGCGGCACAGCAGCAGCAGGAGGCCCCATTAGCTAAAGTGGTGCTTCAGGTTAAGAACAGTTTCAGGTTAAGAACAGACCTCCAGAATGAATTAAGTTCTTAACCCGAGGTACCACTGTACTGCTATTTTTCTTTCTGTGATCTTAACATGTGGGTCACAACTCACCTACCTAGAAATATACTTTGCCCCTTCTGAACCCCCGCCTCAAAAAAAATTCTGGTGCTGCCACTGGCCATGTTCCTGCCATGAAACAAACCAGTCTTGTTGTGTGCAAACAGCATTTGAGGCCTCAGGAGGTCAGTAGCGGCCAGCTAAAGGACCCCTGACCATTAGGTCCAGTTGTGGCCGACTCTGGGGTTGTGGTGCTCATCTCGCTTTATTGGTCGAGGGAGCCGGCTTCTGGTCCCCAACCTGAAGAAAGGATCTTCTGCTTCTAGTTGCTGCCTTGGAAGATGTATCTGAGTGAACTGAGGCTCTTTTGCTTTCTATCTTTCAGGGAAGGAACAGAAGGAAGCAAGCAGGAGGTTGGGTCAGATCCCCCTGCAAGGTAATGAAGGATGCTTTTATGCAAATCTCTCTTTCATTTCGGGGAGCTTTGCACAGTTGAAGTTCCTGGTGGATTATAGTCGTAATCAGTTTTAATGCAGCCATTTCTACTTTCTTTAGTTCCATGGTCTTAGTTAAAGATGGATGGGGCAATCCAAAATACACACAACTTTGTGGGAGGCTGAACTGGGTGGGGGTGTAACTTGAAAAAACCAAGAAATCTTTAATAAAAATACTTTAAAAAAAAGAAAAGAACATCACTTCCCCCTCCGTCCACTAAATGTCCAGGTGAGCAAAAGTGCCCCCTGACAGGATCCATGTTAGCAGCTACAAGAGGAAGGTGTTGGAACAATTTGTTCCAGGGGCAGGGAGTGGAAGGAGCTAAGATCCACTGGTTTCACTGCTGTCACATGATGGCATCAGGCCTGATCTTGCCATTATTGCTGAACCAGCTCCAGGTTAATACAGTAATCTTCTTGGCCCTCCATTCTGCCCTGGCCACTGTGTGTCAACCATTTTGGACAGGTGTTCATAAAGGCCGTACATTACTCACACAGAATTAGCTAAAGGATTGCAACTGGAAGGTTTTGTCTTACAAGGTGAGGATGATGTACTGTAATGACTGTAAGCTACACAGTGTTTTGTTTTTTGTTGTGTTCAGGGAAACCAGAAATTAATCTCTGGTTCCTGTGCGAGTCAATCTGATCAGAGATGAGTGGAAGAGAAAGAATAAGTACCAACACCAGCTGATGGAAAACTCACTGCCTTTTTGTAATACAATGGTAAGTGCGTGGGAGATATAGGGGCAGGGGAGAAGAGGGCCTCCAGAATGGGGTCAGAGTCCAATCAGTCTTGAAATTAAATACGGACTGATAAGTAGGGCTGCCATATGTCTGGGTTTCCCCTGAAATGTCCGGAAATTGGGCTTTGTGAATGGCGTCTTGGCGGATTTTTGCCAAATTGGCAAAATGTCTGGGAATTCCCGGATGTATGGCAAGTGGGGTGGTGTTTAACAAACAAAAAAGCTGAACAACTTTGTCCGGATTTTCAGTTTTTGAGGTTTGGTTTTTGCTGCCCAACTCTCCATGGAACTCTGAGTCCCCTAATGATCCTTAAGCAATAAGTAGCAATGCATTTCTGCTTCAACCCAATAATGCCACTCTGTTTTCAAAGATCATAGGAGCACAGGATGCTGCCTTATCCTGAGTCAGACCAACAGGCCATCTAGTTCAGTGTTTTTGACACTGATTACCAGTAGCTCTCCAGCATTTTACACAGGCCACTTTCCCGGTTCTACCTGCAGAAGCCGGGGTTCAAACAGGAATCATATGCATGCAGAACAGATGCTCTACAGCTGAGCAATGGCCCTTCTAGAGAGTCAAGAAATCAGTGGATGGATACTAGTCTAATTCAGAAAAAGTCTAGCCATTACATCTTTATAAAGTGAGAGATCACTTATTTTGTTTTTTCTTAGGCTGCAGTCCTGTACATATTTAGGAGTAAGTCCCGTTGAACAGAATTGGATTAACTTGTTTAGCATTGCACTGCTGTGCATTTAGGGTCACACAAGCAACAAGTATTAAAAAAAAATAGCCATGTTGGACCACTTGACAAAGCATTAGCAGCAGTAGCAGCTATATTTGGTTGCTAGTACCGTAGCAAATTTCTGGAGCCCATTATTCCTCCACTGCCCATTCTAATACAGTGGTACCTTGGTTTACGAACTTAAACCGTTCCGGAAGTCCATTCTTAAACCAAAGCCATTCTTAAACTGAGGCGCGCTTTCCCTAGTGAGGCCTCCCGCCACCGGTGCCCTTCCACCATTCGGCTTCCATTCGTAGACCAAGGTAAAATTCATTAACCGGAACACTACTTCGGGTTTTGCGGAGTTTGTAAACTGAATAGTTCGTAAACAGGGCTGTTCTTAAACCGAGGTACCACTGTAGCTTAAACCGGATGAAGCTCTGACTAGTCCAGGCTCTGTAGGGAGAGGGTACTGCTCAAAATGATTCTGTGTCACAGTCTGCACAGGCCTTTGTCATGTCCTCACATTTTGCTTTGCCTTTCAGGTTCACTCAGTCACCTCCCTGCTCAGGTCAAAAAGTGCAGGTGATGCCAAAGCCTCAGCTTGCCTACAGGAATGTTTAATGTCAAGCTAGTTACAGAAGTCCGGAATGGTGGGCTGGAGGAAGAAATGTTGAAGGCAGCCGGCTCTGTTTTAATAACTCCCTGTAACCAAGGTGGGCCACCTTTTCGAGTGAGTCTTGGGAAAGAGGAAATGAGGTCACCTTGGAAAACATGGTGGCTGAGAGGATATGGCACACCGTCTGGTAAAAGAAGTCACCTCCATGGTATCAGAAGCCACATGAAAGTCTCTGAGAGTGATCTTATCTCAAAGTAGTAAGAAGAGGCACCTGGAAGAAGGTTTCTCCATTCTTTGAATTCAGGGAGCTACACGCTGTGTACGGGGATGTTAATACCATTTTCTTCAATGGTATTTCCCCCCCCCCATAACTCTTTTGTTATTGGATCAGAACAGTAATAGCTAATTGATCACGCAAAAGGTTTGACAAACTGGATGAAGTGTAGGTTGCATTTTCAATTGCACCCCACAGTATGATCACATGCTTTTGACAAAATGAAGTTATTCCAAATTTAGGCCTAAAGCATGGTTTGGTCTTACATGCATGAGCACGGATGGATTCTCAAGATTGCACATTCCCAATGTGCCCCCTCTCCCTCTCTCCTTGTACAGTACATGACAATTCTCTTCCTCCTTTCTTGGTCTGGGCACAAAATGCTAAGGTAAACTATGGTTTGGTCTTACACCTAGGTTCTCCATATTTTTCTTGTTTGGCTCTGAAACTCAGCTTCCTTATATATAGGAATGATACTTGATAATTACCTACAGAGATTAGCATTGCTCATTATGTTCAATGTATTGGTATGAGTCCTATAAGTATTTAAACAGCAGTCACAGGTGTAAACCTGGCTTTGCAGTTTTCAAAACACACATACAGTTCAGCAAGTCAACTCCTGGATCATCTTATATTTCCCCCCATATCTTCAGGTAGCCTGTCCAAACAAAATTTAAAGCAGCAATTGTGGGGCCATTTGTTGCTCACAACAGTAGCTGGCAGGATGCTTTAAACAGTGGGAGTGCACCCTCTTCATCATCCTTATGCTTTGCTCCCCACAAAGGGGGATTTTGTGCAGCACTACAGAAAGAGTGAACGAGATGAGAGTTCGGATTTCTTATTCTGGATTTGGAAATGCAACATGAGGAACAAGAGAAAAAACACCCCTTCAGCTCCCATGCTGAGGTTTCCACCGGCAGGCATACTGCAAGACATCTGGGGTTGCTCCGGAACCTAAGATGCTTGATGGGGGTGAAATGAGCTGAGTAGCTTGGTATTGTACTCTTGTCTAAACTGTAGGCTTTCTAGGGGAGATTGACCTTGGTGCAACAGTACAAATTGTGAACAGCATTGAAGGCAACTTCAAGAAGTGACTGATAGAAGTTTACCTTTGAGTTTCCTTCCGTGAGCTTCCCAACTTCTCCTTTAACTCCGGGCTTAGATTTTTTGTTTGTTTGTAATGACTACAAAGTTCTTTTAATCAGATTTCCTTGTCCCTCCTGGGGCATTTAATTAAGTCTTTACAACCCCCTGCTCCATACTCCTAATGATGTTTTTCGGTCCGGAAATAATGTCTCTCATCAAGGGGGAGCAAAGTCGCTACTCTGTTGGGGCCTTTTCCATTTTTGCAGCTGATTACAAGCAAAAAAAGGAGGACACAGAAGGCACACCTAATTAGAAATAGATTGGGTGAAGGAGCCAGAAAGGCAATTGCAGGCTTTGAGGAAAGGCTATGCAAATGAGGGAGTAGAAGGCTGAGCTGTGAAGGCCGGACAAAGAAGTTTTATTTACATGCTGCAACAGGGTCTTTTCAAGCTTGTAGACTGGTACCCTGTGGCATCTTCTCTTATGTGACTTTTCTCCACCTCTCCATATGTTGTAGCTCTCTCACACTTTTATCTGCCTCATTGGTATTACATACACACACACACTGCAGATTAATAACATGGAAAAAACATTATACAAATTAAGTAAAAGTGCACAAGTTTAATCTTGGCTATAGGTAAGAAATCTGCTTTACAGTGACCACTTCTAGTGAGATAGCTCCAAGGCGTTTTCTTAGAATAAGCTTCCTTATATAATCAGTTTGTTGATCAATTCTTTGTTGATCAATGTTTCGTTTGGATTTTTGAGCAAAGTTAGTTTTAAAATCAAACTACAACCTGATGTGAACTAATCAATAGTGGTAATAAAAATATAGCTGTCAACTAAAATATAGATTGCCAATAACAGGCGTAAATCTACAACACTATCAATAGAACATGGAGAATTGCCAAAATGGCAAAGAAAACAGAATACCTGTATATAATGATAGGCAGCTTTGATAAATCTTGACTTCATGTATTGACTGCATGAAAATGAGTTCAATTTGTTAACATATATAAGCATTTTCCGTTGTCTACTTCATAATCTTGTATTTGTAATGTTGTATAATCAGTATCTTTTTCTTCTTTTGTACTCCTGCATTTGAAAGAATGACTAAAAAGAGACGTGGAAAAAGGAGCAAAACATCTGATATTGCTCCAGAATTTTACATCCATTAAAAATTCATATGGACCAAAGGGGTGCTGTTTGAATCATAACTTATTTAATCTGTATCTGTCTTTGTGGATTAATTTATTAATCTGGTTGTGGGACTGACTTGCTTGGTCAACAGAATAGCAGAATAGCAGGAAAAGCCAGTCATGTGTGCTGGGTCTCCTCCACATGCAGCACTCCTTTAGAAGATAAATATACCAAGACTTGGAAAAAGGCAGTTCTCTGCTCAGAGATTTCCATGGAAGTTGATCCTCTGGGAATTCTGCCCTGCGTTATTTTGTCCAGCTGTAGCCAGAGGCTGAGCTAATATTGGGTGGATTTGTAGATGAGAAGTATGTGATTAAGGGTTTCTGGCCCACCCTGAGCACTTACTGTCTGGGCTAAGATTTGTGGTCATCCCAGAAGGCCTTTCATGGGTGGGAATGGGAAACAGTTCCATAATGTTATATTTCCACCACTCCCGTCAGCCAAAACCACAGGCAGTTTCATGAGAAAAACGAAATTGATTCGGATGGGCCTGTAGGCCTCAGATGAGAAGCTCTCGCCATTACTCCATGTTCTCCTCAAGGGCCCTCTTTTGACACCCATTGGGCCTGTGTGGAATTCAGAAAACTTCAGTGAACTACTCCTAAACAAACAGGCCATAGCTACTAAGCATTCCACCACCACCTCAGAGGTCATTCTGGGATCAAATCAGAAACTGGGATGGCATCTCTAAATCAGAGACGTCCCTGGAAAATAGGGACACTTGGAAGGTCTGCCAAAACGCACTATATCAAAGGACATTGCTCTACAATAGTGTGTGTGTGTGTGTGTGTATGTATATTAGACAAAATGGAATCCATTAGATGTGCATATTGGAAGAACTTTGCACTAAAAGGCTGCTGAATTTTCAAGAGGACTTGTTTAATTTAAAAAAAATGCAAACTGATGTGGAGAATTTTAAACTTAAGATTGGAAAAATGAGAAACTGAAATGGAGATATTTGCTTCTCTCAATCTGCACTGCTTTCCTGGTGCTGGAGCACTCCGGGTGAGTAATGCGTATTAGATTGCCCTTCATCACTAATTAGAATTATTCCATAATATATTTAGATCAGGACATGTACACAGTCTCCAAGACCAGCATCTCTAGTCATCAATGCAGGAAATACCTTCACAGTTCAACTTCATTCTCGAACCCTAGCATGTTAATAAATCATCATCATCTACATATATCACCCTTCACCTGAGGATCACAGAGACCACCACTACACACAATGTTGTGTATCAAAAGACTATTCCAAATACATTGTCTGTGGAACTGTATGCCTATTTACCTACAAATAAGTCCTAATGAGTTACTCCCTTGTAAGTGTATATAGGATTGCAGCCTGTGGTTTCCTTAGAGACAGTGCTGCTTACTTTAATTAGCATATGCTTCTCCACAGCTTTCAGACTAAAATGTAAATATTCAACCATTATTTAACAACTTGGAAAGTAAATAGGTAGAGAATCAGCATCCTGGGCTGTACATTGTGTTACCAGAAAAATCTGAGGGCTCCCTTGGACAAAAACAAAGACACCAACCAGGATAACTTGGAGCAAAACAGCAGCCTGTAGGCTTGGCCTTTATTGAACTGTTGCAACAGGGTATTCCCCTCACTTGCAGGAGAGAGGAAAGACACAGAAAAATGGTGTGCAAGACCTTATAAAAACTTTTGAAATTCCCATCCTCTAGGTCAAGCCCACCCCCAGAAACATCATGCATACATTACAGAAAGGAGGGGTTGAGGGAGGAGTTGTGGTGGTAACCTGAGTGTCCTGTCACCTGGCTGGTTCCCTTCTCCCCCTCCCCATGAGTCATTTTCAGAAGACAGAAGGTAGTTTCCTGCCCCCTGAGGGAAGATCTGATCATTGTCCTTTGTTCCAGTCCATGCTGAATCCACTCCCATATGGAAGTTCTTTGTGATCTTGATTGTCTTCTGTCTAGGACCATCAGGGTTGGCACAGCAACTGGGCAGGGCTCCTGTGGATGTGCTGGGATGTTCAAGGGATTATGGCTGGCCTGTATCAAACCTTCCCCATTTTGTAGTCCTTCCTTCATGGAGTAAAATAAAAGTGGAACAGTGCAAATCCGATGTATGGTTGATTTTCTATGAATTTATAACAGAAGTGTAGCGTATGTAGTGTGTGAGTTTGAGTGTGTGTGAAGTTTGTACAAACTGAATGATGGGGGGGGGGGGCGTTTCCTGCTACAGTTGCAAAAGCAGAAACCAGCACAAAGATTCCCACTAGTGGAATGGGGCTTTCCTCCCCTCTCCTCCCCCTACATTGCCTCACGCTCTCCCCAATTCTGCTCTGGAGGGTTGGGAGAACCCACAGAATAGTGCACGGGGAAGGGGAGAAGAGGAG
The DNA here is from genome assembly GCF_964270895.1 of Podarcis filfolensis. Taxonomy (NCBI): domain Eukaryota; kingdom Metazoa; phylum Chordata; class Lepidosauria; order Squamata; family Lacertidae; genus Podarcis; species Podarcis filfolensis. The sequence goes on along the minus strand of NC_139605.1, from coordinate 88,650,243 downwards.
ATTGTTCCACTGGGAAAGCAGAAATGCTTGCACCAACGGAACAATCTCATTAGTCCTGTGTTGAATACAGCCCATTCAGAATGGCTGACTTTTTAAAAATCCCCACTGAGAAGAACAGCCTTTCTTTTTCAAAAGGATAATTTTTGAAGGTGGGCTTTTGCCTTGACCAATTGGTCTAGTCATGGCACCAGCAGATTTGGCAGCCTGTTTAAATTATCTTGACTAGCCAGCCTTTCTAATGATTATTTTGTATTCTTTTAATGGTACTCTAGGTTTTATTGTAGTTGCCCGTTGTCATACACCACCTTGATAGTTTATATGAGGATGGGGACTGTCAACAAACAAACAAATTGTGCTGCTCTGAATGTTTTGCTGTTGTGCTCACTTAGCTGTCCCAGCTGGCCATATTCAAAAGACAGAGGCTCTATCCTTTGCACTTGACTCTCAGTAAAAGTTGCCACAAAGCTTCAAAAGCTTATCTTTGTTTTTTGCAACTCCATGACACCCTGGGCCAACGAAAGGCAGCCACTGACGGGAGGCCTTGTGTGTTGTTGGCTCTGATGTATGAACAATCTCCTGAAGAGAAAATAAAGGCAAAAGGAGAGAAAAAGGAATGTTTGCAGGCCTAGAATTTAGTGTAAAGTTCTGATATATAAACCCATCTGGCCCCATGAATCCAAAGGTGGGGGGTGGGGTGGGATTTTGAGAGATAATTAATAGTGTGCACAAGATTTCCATTTGGGAAAGAGGCAGAGCTGCGAAAGAGATTAAATTCACCCCTGGTGGAAAGCCCGCTGAAATGACACCAGGACCGTGATTGGCCCCAAACATTTTAACTATCCCATTTAATGCTATTCATGCTCTAGTGGAGATGAAAATGTTTATACTAAATGAGAAACTCTAAATGCTTTGCAAATATAATAGAGTGTGAGGTTTATATGTGTTCTCATTTATGGGGATGGCTGGAGAGACACAGCCCTGGGCCTCGGCAGCCGCTAACTGTTTTCCTCAGTTCCCGTAAAAAGTAAAGTGGCTTTGGAATACAAGTGGTCAGTACTTATACGGAACCCAAAGCCTCTGAGGGAGAGGCTGCTGCTGAAGTCTGGCAAGACTAGAAAAACTGGAAAGGAAATGACTTCTGAGGAGGGTGGAGGGGACAGCACAGAAACCTGGCAGGGGCTTATCAGGGAATATCTTAGGCCAGGAGCAAAACAAGACAGAATGCCGATGAAGGTTAAGGGCCAGAGAGAGAACTGGGACCCAGAGCCAAAGGGCAGGAATGAAGTGGCAGGCCAGCTGAGATGATCATATTCCACTAAGTAATACAGTGGTACCTCGGGTTAAGAACTTAATTCGTTCTGGAGGTCCGTTCTTAACCTGAAACTGTTCTTAACCTGAGGTACCACTTTAGCTAATGGGGCCTCTTGCTGCCGCCGCACGATTTCTGTTCTCATCCTGAGGTAAAGTTCTTAACCCAAGGTACTATTTCTGGGTTAGCGGAGTCTGTAACCTGAAGCGACTGTAACCTGAAGCGTATGTAACCCGAGGTACCACTGTACAGAGATCTTCCCGGTAGAAGAGGGACTAGATAATGGGGCAAGAAGATTCTGGTAGAATCCAAGGAATGGATCCAGGTTGGGGGCCACTGTCAGCTCTAGGCTTTGGAGGGTCCATGGACAAGACACCATACCCTCCAATATTTCTCTGATGAAAATTGGGATGTCCTATTCAATAATAATAATAATAATAATAATAATAATAATAATAATAATAATAATACCTCACCCATCTGACTGGTTTGCCACTCTGGGAAACTTCCAGCATATTTAAAAACATAATAAGACGTTAAACATTTTAAAAAAACCTTCCCTATTTAGGGCTGCCTTCAGATGTCTTAGGAGTCAGATAACTCCATACCCTCCAACAATTCTCCGATGAAAACAGGGACATCCTAACGGAAAGCGGGACATTCTGGGATCAAATCAGAAACCGGGATGGCTTCTGTGAATCTGGGACGTCCCTGGAAAATAGGGACACTTGGAGGGTCTGAGACACTCCTTGCCACTTGTGTCAGTGTGTTGGCCTCCGAACTGCCATTACCGTTGGCTCCTTCTCCTCCTTGCTACTGCCTGCTTGGTTGCTAAAAAGAGAGCCAGCGAGGTAGCAGGGAGCTCTTCCTCACGGCCACTTTGGTCTGGGCTAGGGTGAGAGGCAGGTAAACGAGCTGATGGAAACAGAACCTGGTCCAGAGGACTAAGTTCCTGTTGAGGTAGTGGACCTTCAGAAGATACTTGACTCTGCCGATCTTTGACCCTGGCCTTGATTGCTGGATATAAGTTACCCGAAACAAGGACCTTCCTAGGCTGCAAAAGCACTTGCTTTTCTAAAGGTGCTGAGCAGCTTTACTGCAGGTGCCCCTGAGCATAAGAACACAGTTAATACTCTTTTGCAAATCCTGCTCATTTCAAAGAGGTAGGTTTGCATGGGAGAACCTCCTTTGGTGCTGTCGTTATTAAAGTATCTCTGAAAGTTACATTTCAAAAGTAAGTACCAAAATACTTCCGCAACTCAAAACTTAAGAATTAGAATTTTGAAAATTGCATGTAATTTCATCTCAGCTCTGTTTGATGCCTCCTCGTTTTCAGTGAAATAAAAGAGGAAGGGTGAGTATATCCATACACCACTATCTCTCTTCAAGCCATGCCTGATTTGTCTTCATTAATTTTGAGACACCAACAGGAACAGCCCACGGTCTTTAAGATTAATAAAAAAATGTGGGATCACTGCCCTGGAGTGCAAGCGCTGTGTGTGACTTGGCTCACAAGTTGTCTAGGCTAAGACACAGCATGGGTGTCCTGTCTGGCTAGTGCTCCTAGCTGTCATCCAGAGGTTATTTCATTCACTAAACAATCTGTCTCCAAGGCCTTCCAACTCACCACCCAAATGCAGTTCCAGGAACATCTTCGAACTTGGTTGTTATGAAAGGTTATCACACCCATCACAACAAATCTCTCCAAGTTATGTGACGGTTGCCAGTTCTAGGTACAGGGAAGGAGCTTCTCGCTTCCTACAAATGAAATTGGTGATTGCAGCAATAAGAACTCGCTTGAAACCCTTCTCCCTGCCACATGTATGGACTACAGATGGGACTACAACTCCCATCATCTGTGGCCACTGTCCTTGGGACTGATGGGAACTGGAGTCCAACAATGTTTGGAAGGCCACAGGTACTTCACCTCTTAGTTAGCTCATCCCCCTGCCTTCAAATGGAATTTCCACTTATGAACAGAGTCATTGTTCCTTTAAAAGCTAGATGCCAAGAATGAGACTTGATGTCCATCTTTGCTATTGTTAATACAAGGAGAGACTGGAGCTCATTAGCAGAGCACATTCATTGCATCCAGAATGTCAGTCCTGTGCACCTTCAGTTAAAAGGCTGTGAAATGCCTCTGTCCGAGACCTTTTGGAGAGATGCGGTTCCTCAGAGTAGACTATACTGGACTGGAAAGACAACTAAGCTGCCAGTATACAGCCTAAGTCCCGTTTCTGCCAGTGCTTCAGTACTCCAAATGAAGGGTAAAATATATATTGACAGGGGGAATAAATATAATTTCCAGGTTCCCTAGCTTGGTTGTTGGGCTGTCTCCTTTTTGATTGTTTGGATTACTGGAAACAAGTTGCTGACACATGTTTTACCAGACACATTTGTGATGCATCATGGCCTACTTGCGGCTGTGTCATAAACTTTTCACTTACCCAAAATCATATCCCTTGCATGAATAATTACATAAACCATAACTGTACACATAGACTAACCCTGACTAGTTGGCAAGAGGAGGTTTCTGAAACAACCTGAAATGTAAGTGGGAGTCCTTATCTCAGGATTAACAACCTCTAAATCTTGATGCTTGATCTTGGAGACAGATAAGGGACGTGGGTGGCGCTGTGGGTTAAACCACAGAGCCTAGGACTTGCTGATCAGAAGGTCGACGGTTCAAATCCTCGCGATGGGGTGAGCTCCCATTGTTCAGTCCCTGCTTCTGCCCACCTAGCAGTTTGAAAGCACGTCAAAGTGCAAGTAGATTAATAGGTACCGCTCCGGCGGAAAGGTAAACAGCGTTTCCGTGCGCTGCTCTCGTTTGCCAGAAGCGGCTTAGTCATGCTGGCCACATGACCCAGAAGCTGTATGCCGGCTCCCTCGGCCAATAAAGCGGGATGAGCGCCACAACCCCAGAGTCGGTCACGACTGGACCTAATGGTCAGGGGTCCCCTTACCTTACCTTAAATCTTGATGCTGTCAGCAAACCATAACAGCAAGCTTTCCATTCTCACAATATTATTGCTCCATTAAAATGACGACACTTGACGGAAGCCTGTTCAGGTTTGCAGCAAATATACTTGTGAAAACATGTTTTCTACGTGCACAATATAGCAAAGGGTGAGGCTACCTCTCTTTCAGGCCTCTTCCACATGGACCATTTCTCTTGACATTGCCCTCTTTTGCTTTCCTACCAAGGTTGCTTCTGTGCAACCTGTTTATTGAGCCTTTACCCTGATTGATTTGCAGGAAGATTAGACAATGCTGGAGCATTAATCCTAATTTGCTTGTGGGGACATTAGATGACATTGCATCAAAGCAGGTGCCATCTCACTTTCCATTTTCCTGTCTTGCAAAAGTCAGTGGTTTTCCCGTCTTGCAAAAGTCTGATCTAAGGAGGGAGCTAGTTTGTTGTGCAAGATCTCCCAATCAGCTAAAATTGTGCAATGTGAGTTTGCCAATAGGTGATGGAATCTCATCCAAAAATAGTGACAATCTGGAAGTGGCCTTCATTTTTATAGATAAATCCAATCGTTAGAGTTAATCCATTGCATTCTGGTATTTTCTGCGCTGCCATTCCATCTGGCTATCTGAAGTAGAGCTGAGTAACTACAGTCATACCTCAGGTTACAGATACTTACTTCAGGTTGTGCATTTTCAGGTTTCGCACTGTGCCGAACCTGGAAGTTAGAGCTTAATAATTATTTCACTATTAATATACTTCTTCTTAATTGTATTTCAGTTCAACAATTACTTTGATAAAATACATATTTTGTTATGTACAAATGGCTTTAGATACCTATTAGGTCCATTAATTACCATATAGCATATATTCAACACAAAAAAACAGCGAAAATTTGTTGTTGACAAAAGACAGCAGGACATACAAAGGGCCCCATTACCTTCAGTAGCTTAGGGCCTCATCAAACCTAAATCCGGCCCTAAATATAAGGGAATTAGTGTTACAGGTAGGGTGGCAAGTTCTGGCAATCCTAGTTACAGGGGATTTTTGCTGAATAAGACATACTTTTGTGAGTAACGTAATAGAATGATCTTTGCCATGGCGAAGGCCATTCATTGCTGGAAACTCTATTACTTTTGTCTACATTATTATTCCCAACTGGAAATTCAGTGAAGTTCCCTTGCAGCTCTCCATCCTCCACAAACTGTAGCAAATACAGTGCTTTCAAATGCAATTCCCCACTGTTTAATGAGACCTTACCTTTTGTTCATTAGAGGATTATTCACATCCATTCTCTCCCCCCACCCCACCCCCTTTTTTAACGTTCCCAGACATTTCAAAGCAAACAGCTCTTAACTGAAACTGTCTTTAACTTGCTTCAAACTTTCAACCACTGATTCCTTCTGATGTTTGTGTAACTCCATAATTAACTCAAGTCACTTCTAATTTGCTAAACCCGGCCAAAGAGAGCGGTATAAATGCAGATAGAGAAGTGGGCAGAAATGAGGATTCCTTAGATCCCAGTCTTCCCTGGTGACAAGGAGAAATGGGCCTGCCTTGGGTGAAATTTGATTGACGTGAGTTGCATTAGTGAATCTGAAAGAGGAGAAGAACCCAAATCATCCCAAACTAAATATACAGTGGTACCTCGGGTTAAGAACTTAATTCGTTCTGGAGCTCTGTTCTTAACCTGAAACTGTTCTTAACCTGAAACACCACTTTAGCTAATGGGGCCTCCCGCTGCCGCCACGCCACCACCGCACGATCTCTGTTCTCATCCTGAAGCAAAGTTCTTAACCTGAGGTACTATTTCTGGGTTAGCGGACTCTGTAACCTGAATTGTCTGTAATCTGAATCGTCTGTAACCCGAGGTACCACTGTACTTTGTGTGAGGTATGTGTGCATGTGTGGCGATTTAGAAAAATATGGGGAGAAGTGACGTTTTCTCTCTTTTTAAAAATGTCTTCCAAAAACTTACCTGCTTTCTCCTCATACTGCATATGGAAAGCACTGCTTTGCGATGAAAAGAAGAGATTTGAAAAACCACTCAACATGCCTCCAGAGACGTCTGTTAGCAGAGCAACAGGCCATGGCCTTGCTGGCAGGCCACTCTCTGGGATCCATTTATCGCCTCGTCCAATATCCCCCCATCCATCAAGCTTCTCCTCCACCCTCCTTTCCCGGCTCCAGCATTTCCTCCTGCTGCCTCTTCCCCTCCACCTGCTGTGCTGGGCTTTGGAACTCTCCTGCTTTCCATTAATAGTCTTGCTTTTCAGATAAACAATGATTGAGAACCATCTCAGAGTAGTAGCCTATAAATCAAACAGCTGCCACTTTTGATTTGGGAAGAGGGGAAGTTGTTGCATGGTGGGGGGAGAGAGAATACTGGAATGATGCAAAAGGTTACTATGGAGAAGAGACTGATTTAGAGGTGAAGGGGGAATGTGAAAGGGGGGTGATTTATATCAGAAAATAAAGAGTGGACCCCCCCCAAAAAAAATGAATAAAAAAAATGGAAGAGCAAATTGAGCCATGTGGGTAGATCAACCATTCATTCCTAAAGTTATTAGCAATTCGTCTAGTGGCATCACAAGACTGCTGGGGGGATATCAGATGGCTCCCACTCCCCTCCTCTTTGCATGGATGCGGGTGGTGTTGTGGTCTAAACCACTGAGCCTCTTGGGCTTGCCGATCAGAAGGTTGCTGCTTTGACTCCCCATGACGGGGTGAGCTCCTGTTGCTCTGTCCCAGCTCCTGCCAATCTAGCAGTTCGAAAGCACACCAGTGCAAGTAGATAAATAGGTACTGTTGCAGCAGTAAGGTAAACAACGTTTCTGTGTGCTCTGGCTTCCATCACGGTCCAGCGTGTACCAGTAGTGGTTTAGTCATGCTGGCCACATGACCCGGAAAGCTGTCTGTGGACCAACACCAGCTCCCTCGGCCTGAAAGCAAGATGAGCACCGCAACCCCATAGGTGCCTTTGACTGGACCGAACCGTCCAGGGGTCTTTTACCCCTCTTTGCATTGTTACTGGCTCCTCCACACCAACAACTTGTAGTGGAGGTAAGGGTGATTTGCAAGAGATCTGCTGTCTAGAATTAAAACAATCAATGTCTTTCAACAAATAAACAGGCAAAGACAATGCGGTAGCCATAGTATTCATTTGCTTACCTGTAAGCTATAATAAAGAAAAAAGACATTCAGAGTTGAGCCAGAAATTTGGCTCTTAATTTCCCAACAGCCATTGCAAAGACACACACACGTTAACAGCACACACCTGATGTAACAAAACTTTCCCAGCAGCTAAAGTCAAGACAGATATTTCCCACAAGGATCTTTATAGGAAGGACTCTGGGTAACATCAATTTTAGCCACCTATAATTCTATTTTTTTAATAGGTTTTATTGGATTTGCTGGTTTTGTAACTGATTTGTAATTACTTTTTGTCAAATACAACAAATAAATGATTGATTGATATAAGAGCATCTTGCTTTAAAGAGAAGAGCATCTTGATGAACTTTCCAAGAGGAATTAGCTGTTGAAGTGGACCTTTAGAGGAGAAAACAATTTAGCTTGTTGAATAGAAATTTCTCAGTTAAATGTGGCAACTCTAACTCAGTTGGTAGAGCACGAGACTCTTAATCTCAGGGTTGTGAGTTTGAGCCCCACGTTCAGCACAAATATTCTTGCATTGCAGAGGGTTGGACTAGATGACCCTTGTGATCCCTTCCAACTCTACAATTCTGTTCTTGTGAACTACTTCAAAGTTTGGTAAAATTAATGCCAAGCTTCTCACAGACGTTACCAGCAGGTCTATCTCCTTTTTTCAGTCCACCCCTGGTCAGAGGTAATGTAACTGTGTCAGCTGAACTTTCTGTTTCATAAAACTATTCAGTCCAGAGTCTAAAGTTACTCTGAGGGCTACCTACCAAAACTGTACTGCAACAGAGCTTTTGCCTTCCCCTGAAGAAGCAGCGTGTGCAAGAGCTAGCTGGGAGCTGTTTCTCAGCAAACACTTCTTTCCGGACACTTGTTGCTCTGTGCTTGTAGCAACCGGTGTCCAGAACTGTATACTGCAGTCTGATTCAGGGTGATGGAGAGGTGGTCCTGCTTCCATTCATGAAAGTCCAGAGCCATTTCCTTTCCTAGCAGATGCAGGTCTTTCCAGAAGTGCTTGGAATACCAAAGTCAGGATGATTTATCAGCCTTTCTCAACCTGTGGGTCCCCAGATGTTGTTGAACTACAACTCCCATCACCTGTAGCTAGCAAGGCCAGAGCTCAGGGATGATGGGAGTTGTAGTCCAACAACATCTGGGGACCCACAGGTTGAGAACATCCAGCCAGATGGATTCTTGAAGGTCGTGATGAGTGGTCACCATAAACAAAGCCACTGTTTCTGGGTGAGAGGGAACAAGGCTGCAGCCACAGGATCCAGCTATAGCTTCAGAGGTGTGTCTGTTTCGTTAACCGGCTGTTTTAATTATGGGCAGCACTACTAGCTGTATATAGTCCTGCACCTTTGTAATAGCTTCATTATTTCTGGAGCTCCAAAAGACAGCAATGATAAGTCTATGATAAGTCTATGCCAGATAGTTCTACAAATGATGGGTAGTTACTCTTTTTTAAAATTTGAAAGCTGGAATCTGGGGGTTGTGGTTCATTCTGTGGGACCAATTGTGCCCTTGGTGCCCGGAGGCCCTGAGTCTCAATGTAGGAGCAGCCAAGAGCCATTAGTTCTCATCTGAAAGCAGGTGGCTAGAGAAGTCGGGACTGAAAATCCTTCCTTCATACCACTCACCAAAGTACAGGTTCTATATCTGAACAAATAAGCAAATAATAATTCGTCTACTCATCCTCCAACTTATCTCTCTTTTTCCTTCAGAAGCACTAAAAAGAAAACACAAGGAGCCCAAAGCCCAGAGCTGCCACGTTGTGAACCTGCCTTTCATGTTTCTTGACAATGTCAAGACATTCCCTTCATTTTTGTTTTCCCCGAACTGTCACGGGTTGTCGCATTCCTCCGCTCATGCCCTTGATCGAAAAACTTTACTGAGCCTGAAGAAAGAATATGCTGGTTGTTATTGTGTTTATTTATTGCTTTTGCTTCTTCTGCTGCTGGTTGTTATCGTGTTTATTTGTTGCTTTCCCTTTCCCTCTTGAGAGCATCAAGAATTACTATGTATGCTCATAGAAACATAGCAATGTATGCCTCTGGCCCAATCCACTCCCGACATGTGGCCCATGAGGGAAGGCAGTTTGTGGGTTGACCACAGAGCAAAGGCAGTTTTATAAACCGCTCTGAGGTGTTTTTTTAAAAAAACCAAAACAATCAAGCAGTGTATAGATTTTATGAAACAGGTAAGATAATAAATAACTGCAAGCAGACCACACTTCTTTCCAAGTTCCCTTGTTTTGGGGAAGGGGGTTCAGCAACCTGTAGAAAATTTTATGCAGCCCTTGGACTGGTTGATGAGAGACAATGAACTCACATCACTTGGTAAGATTTGCTGAGTGTCTATGCATAGTTTTTATTTTTATTTTGAATACACATATTAAAAAACCCTGTATTTTCTTTTGCACGGTGTACATGCACCCAAACAGTTCCCAGAATTCCAGTGGGTTAGAGAGAGAGATGTGTTTTAAATATATGGTGTGGTTGTGACCTATGGCAGGGTAACAATGCCACAGGGTGAATGCTTTCATTTTAAAGATTTTAAGAATCTTTGGAGGGTTACTTGTTCACAGATTTTACACAGCCCTATAGTTATGCCCCACTCTAGGGAGAGGAAGGATGGGAAGTGCATTCTTATGAGTGGGTTGCTGGCAGCCGTCAGCTTGTGTTTACAGGCGCCTCAGCCAAGTGCTTTCTCCTGGTGACCCTTTTATCCTGACTAAGCCTGGTTTCCTGTATACATGCTGCACATTTATCCTCTCCCTCTCTCTTTCTTAGCCCCCCTCCTTTTCTCACTCGTCTTCTTGCAGGGCATACTGCTTCCTTCTCATTTTTTCAACTCTACCTGTCAATCAGGCTCAGCAGCACTTTTGATTATTGAACTGTAAGGTGTCGGACTGAAAGCTCACCCTGGCTTCCCTCGCTTATACCACACAGAGGGCCAAGCAAGGCATTCTGGGTAAACATGTCATGGTGGCCTGACGTTCCTGTTTTAAAAGGAAAAAGCTCCTTCAGGAGAACATAGGAAGGCAGCAATAGATTTGTAGTTAAGCGTAGCAGTAGGGCCCCCACGGAGTTGATGGTTTCCCCCTTTCCCCAAGTTCTTAGGATGCACCATTCAATTAGAGAATACCTTTGAAACATGGCTATAAGCAATGCTACTGCCACTGTTGAATTCTAGTATTTTAGTTTGTTGCATTGCTCCTGTTCTTCATTTCTCCTGCTCCCTTATTAAACAGTAGCGGCCATGACAATGCATTTAATCGGGGCAGGTTTCCACAGCACAGCCAGTGGCACACAAAGGTTTTCATCAGACGGGAACAGGTCAGTATCGCACGGAACTTCATTCCTGCCAACAAGGTCAGATAGGATGCAAGTCTTTTATATGGCTCGCCACAAGATGCTGGTGACGCTACTGGGAGGAGTAGGATTTTGCAAGTGTGCAGAGAATTGCTTTGCTGAAGAGCATTGCTTTGCTTACTTAAAGGTAAAGGGACCCCTGACCATTAGGTCCAGTCGTGACCGACTCTGGGGTTGCGGTGCTCATCTCGCTCTATAGGCCAAGGCAGCCGGCATACAGCTTCTGAGTCATGTGGCCAGCATGACTAAGCTGCTTCTGGCGAACCAGAGCAGCGCACGGAAACACCGTTTACCTTCCCGCCAGAGCGGTACCTATTGATCTACTTGCACTTTGACGTGCTTTTGAACTGCTAGGTTGGCAGGAGCAGGGACCGAGCAACGGGAGCTCACCCCATCACGGGGATTCGAATTGCCGACCTTCTGATCGGCAAATCCTAGGCTCTGTGGTTTAACTCACAGTGCCACCCGCGTTCCTCTGCTTTGCTACTTAATTCCCCCTAAAATATCCCCAACAGGATTTGGGAAGTCTCCATTGTGACTGACCACTCTTCTTATGTATAAAAGGTAAAGGTACCCCTGCCCGTATGGGCCAGTCGTGTCCGACTCTAGGGTTGTGCGCCCATCTCACTTAAGAGGGAGCTATTAAAGTGAGCTCATGCAGCAATACAAAATCTCCAGTGCCACCAGTGTCCTGAGGGCACCCTGTCTTCATCTCCCCCCTTTCATTTATTTATTTTAGAAAATTTCCTAATGGTTTAATATTCAAAATAGTCTCAAAGTGATATATAAAGTAGAAATTAAATGCAATGCAAAAGAACTCAAAATGATATACAAAATAGAACTCAAATACAAATGAAAAAATCCTGTTGGAGTAACAGCCATATCCCTCAAGAAAAAAATCCCAGCCCATCAGTTTCATATGATCCAGGTCCTGTAATTTCAGTGCTTTCCCAATATCTGGACACTATTTTATTACATTTATATCCCTCTTTTTCTTCCCCACTCAAGGTCTTCTAACCAAATCAGTCCAGAACTGTTTAGCTTCTCCAGGGTGGTAGCCTCATGCAAGCCAGCCTACTTAAACTGAATCTGGAGAAGACTGAAGCAATGACTACCTTTACACCATGGAACTTGTTAGGACTCCATCCTTGATGTGGTTCGGTCACCTCTAGACACTCAGCCCTCTGAGTCTGAGTGTGTTCATGAATCCACTGCCAAATCTCAACACCCAGCTTGTATCTATGTGCATAAAAAGCAGACTGCATCCTTTTCTTTCTACGTCATACGAAAGCAAATATCACTGGTTCCTCGGTAACTTTAGGACTGGTCTACTGCAGGGCTCTCCATGGGGATGCCCTTGATGAGGTTGCAGCCTACCTTCTGAAAGGCATGCTGGGAATGCATGACACCATCTTCTTATGGTTCATGGTCTCTCCAGGCTTCAATGTCATTCACTAGGACAGTGGCTCTCCAATGTTTCTATAGCAGATTGCTAGCAATAAAATGTTTGCTTTTCCTCAGAACCCAGCCATGGGTCCCTTGGCATTGTGGCTGTACATGATGGCCCCAATATATCCACTGCTGGAAGATCAGCTGTCCATCTGTAAAGCACTGTCCGCATGACCCAGAGCTGAGCCTTGTCCACCATTGGACAGGCGGGCTTAGAATCAATGCGCCAGCAAAGGGTTCAGTAGGACTCTTCCCATTTTCTTGTTTCTAATGATAGGGAAACAGAGGACAAAGATGTGGGTTCTCCAAAGCTGAGCACCCAGCCAGAACCCGGTTTTCTTATTCAAATCCTCGAGAGCATTTCTTGGAACAAACAGCATGAATGAGCAGTGCTGTTATTCCCCCAAAATGGCTATGCTGAGTGATAATTGTCAGGGCATTATTGGAGGGGGAGGGGAGAGATAAAGAGAGGGAGAGGAGAGGAAGGAGGATGCCACTTGTGAGTTATTCCCCTCTCTCCTTCACAAATAAACACAGATGCCAGAAAAGATCAGCCATCTCTGCACAATGCACGTCTTTCCCTCCCTCCCACTCGTCTTCTGCAGGGAGACTTGTTTTAGATGACAGCTGTGGGAAAATAAAGGGGAAATGCTTGAATATATGGAAGGCCAGGAGCAGCTGAAGATATTTAGACCCTCTAAAGCTACACACAGCACTTTCTATTGCCGGATTTGTTTTTGTTTAAAAAGGAGAGACGTGGGGAAGTCTGACATTGCTTGCCTAGGGTGCTTGAAGTTAGGCTGTTTTTTTGCAAAGCAAGCTAGAGGTCTTTTGCTAAACTCACACCTCCTGGATTCCATGAATGTCACTGGGAAGCCTGTCCATAGCCCTTTAGGTTAGTCAAAGTGGTTGTCTGAAAACCAGTGCTGGTCCGTGAGCCATTGGCTGCTGGTCCACAGTGATGCCACCAAACCCCAAGTTGAGTGGGATGCTTGAGGGACTAAATATGCAACTCGTCCCTGGCATGTTTGGAAAATTACCTGTCTACCACAACACATCAGATAGTTTGAGAAGCACTGCCTTAGGTTTCTTGTGATGGAGCTACTAAGTACTCCAGTTTATCAAGCAGCTTAATCCTCTCTCCCCAGGGAACCCTGGGAACTGTACAGTGGTACCTCGGGTTACATACACTTCAGGTTACATACGCTTCAGGTTACAGACTCCGCTAACCCAGAAATAGTGCTTCAGGTTAAGAACTTTGCTTCAGGATGAGAACAGAAATTGTGCTCCGGCGGCGCGGCAGCAGCAGGAGGCCCCATTAGCTAAAGTGGTGCTTCAGGTTAAGAATAGTTTCAGGTTAAGTACAGATCTCCAGAACAAATTAAGTACTTAACCTGAGGTACCACTGTAGTTCTTTAAGGGGGCTACAAATCCTTAGTAAACGATTCCCAACCTCCTCAACAAATTCCACTTTGAATGATTCTTTGGAGCAAACCATGACAGTTTTGCTGGTATCCATTTAAGGGTGTATTGTAGATCTGTCTGTATGAGATTAATCCGTGGCATTTAGTCATTTTTCCTTAGGAAAAAAAATGCTTCAAATATAGTGCCTTTCAAAAGTAGTGTCCTGGAAAGACCTCTTCCATGACCCTTTGTATAACCTTACAAAACAAATAATGTTAAATAGAGACCCACCTCCAAAAAAAATAAAATAAATCCACATCATATTTTGTACAGATTGTATGACAAGACTGGACAGGACTTTGGAATTGTTATCTAGACATTCAGTCCAAATGGCTGTTTCCGTGAAGTTGCTAATTCCTTAGCGATGAGTTATGGTGCATTCATCCACCCATCCATTCATCCATCCATTACAGAATGCCTCGGGGATCTCAGTTATCCACAACCAATCCCATGAGGAATTATTCAGGAAATTGCTTATTAGGCTTTATGTCCACACCGGAATATGCTCTTGCAGAAAGTGAGGTCCAAGGTCCTCTGCAAGAACATATTGCCCTCCTTAGATGGTGAAGTGTGTGACTTCACTTATTCCCAAATGTGGTAAGTCAGCTCTGCTACATGAGGGTGTGTGTGTCCTCCTGCTCATTCTGTTGAGTAGAAAGTCCTGCCCTCGTGGTGCCATTGCATATGGAGCATCATACATGAAGCAGGAGCAGGAGTCTCTTTGTGATGACATCATTTGCACCACTTCCCCTCGTTCTCAAAGCCTAGTTAGCGTCTGAATCTAAGACCACCACCCTTTCTAAGACCATCACCCTTTTGGGACTACAACTCCCTTCATCCCTGACCACTGGTACTGTTAGCTAGGGATGATGGGAGTTGTAGTCCCAAAACATCTGGAGGGCCGAGTTTGGGGATGCCTGACATAGAGCAATGGAGAACAGAGGAAAGTGTGTGGAAGGGGAAGGAAAACACAAGCACCCTCCTCAAAAAAAGCTGCCTCTTGTCTCATTTGTTTTCCCCTCCTCCTTCAAGCAGAGGAAGGAGAAACGCACCATTATTTCAGAGCGACAACTTATCTAACTGCTTGCACGCCTATCAGCTACTGGTTTGTTTGCTCATTTGTTTGTTTTGTACGTTTGAAATCTTTCCCAGCCTCACACATAAAAGGATTTCTGTGCAGCTGAGATAAAGGAGCTCGAGATGGAGGTGGTTGGGTTCCAGCCGGAATAATCCAGCCGGCAAGCCCAAATGGCTCGTCTCCTGCAGCTATTGATTCTGTCCCGGACTCAGCACTCCTCGCATGGCCATTGGCAGATGTTGTTGGGCTCCAACTCCCACCAGCCTCAGTGAACATGGCCAATAGCTTGGGCTGATGGGAGTTGGAATCCGACAAACATCACCTTGGTGCTATTCAAGTATATGTGTGTGTGTGTGTGAGAGAGAGAGAGAGAGAGAGAGAGAGAGAGAGAGAGAGGAGAATAGTAATGGTGGAGAGGGACACAGGCTCCATTACAGTGCTACCCTGGCCTAAACTGGTTTAGTTTTCAAGGTTTCCACAAAGGGACCAATGGGAACTTTATTTTTGGAGTATACTGTCTCTACCCAGTTATCTGATGGAGCTGTAATTCCCAGGATTCCCTGAGGAAATAACCTAAGGGTGCTTCCAGACTGTCATTATTTTCTGGTGGGATTCAATCATATATTGGGAAATTCAGGTTGACAGCTAAAGTGCATTGGGAGCTCTTGTGCAACAAACTTGCTTTCTTCCCCCTGCCCAAATCAGACTTTTTTTTCTGCTGATGGGGAAATGTCTTGGAGAATATGAGATAACAATTTCTTGAAGTAAAGTTGTCTATCCCCGTGGCAAACAAATTGAGATGAATGCTCAACAAACAGGTTGTCTGGAAGTGACCTAAATGGTTAAGCTTCTCCTTACAGACTTGATGTGGCCTCTCTCTCCATAATCCCAAATCCTGAAGTCCATAAGAGTATATGTAAATATCTGTAAAAAAAAAATAATGCACAGAAAGAAGGAAAAACAGAGACTGCATGAAGAATGGATGCATGGTTTTCAGAGAAAAAGGCTTTGAAATGGGGAACGAGGGTGGCTGCATTGCTTAGCATGCCTCTTCCTTTGTCTTCTTTCTCCAGGCCAAGCACTCTGCTCCAGCTAGACACCTCAGATCAAGAAGAGATGCCCCTGCTGTTTGAGAGCAGATGTATCCATTTAGAAACCTCCAGGCTACCCAGCCACTATGCTCCAGTAGTTTGGTTTCTCCTGACCTTGGAATCCATTCTCCCTCTGGACTGCTGCCTGAAGGAGCTGTCATCGTGGAGGTACTGAGCTCTTCACAACCCATTTACCCACTTTGGCCATATGTTGAAAGAGATGATCGCTGCAGGAAGGCTGTCCTGAAATGCTGCAATGCAATCCCAAGGCTCCAAGCAAGCCTTCTCTTTTTTAAAAATAAATAAACTGCAAGAGGCAGCACTCTGCGAAGGAGCAGGCGTGATACGATTCTGTCGGCTTCTCCTTTAGAAGGTCCCAAATTCAGTCCCCAGCATCTCCAGATAGGGCTATGAAAGATTCCCTGTCCAAAACCCTAGAGAGCCACTGCTACTGTAGGTGATATTGAGCCTATTTTCTTCTTCAGTTGGGCAACTGATGGGCAAAGGCAAAAACTAGGGGAAAGGAAATGGAATGGCGTTTCCAGATAAAAGGGTGTGGCTGGCAGGCATCCAGAATACTCCACATTGCAATATTTTGCTTCTGATACCCCTGGTACAGGTTACTGAACACGAAAGAGGAATCAAATATGCCATTGTAGGTGGAACATTCACATTGCAGACCTATTTGAGAAAAAGCCGATTCAAGCCCTAACCGTGAGTATTATCTTGGGCTCTGTGGCACTAAAATTGTTTCTGTGTTTTCTCAGGCTTAAGGAACATCCTCAAGGCTGATATGAGGCGACTTTGGTTGCTTGTTAAAAGTAATGGCTGCCTGTCAAGTGATGATGAGCAGAATAAATATTTGTATGTCAAAACATTGTTATCTTCCACCCTTGCTTCAGTTTTAAACATAAGCACCCCTCCAGATGACCTGTTTATTGAGCAATCGTTCTGATTTGCTTGCCCAAAGCTTATGCAGAGCTTAGATTACATCAAGCCTTTATCGAGCATTCATGCTGGTTTGTTTGTGGGGAGGTTATATGACATTGAGCAGCCATCCTGCAAGCATCCTGATTTGTTTGTGAGGTGTTTACACATCCTCCTTTTGGTCCAAATCCAAAGCTGCGTCTGTGTTAGATGCAGCTGTAGTTGTTTTGTTATTATTTAATGGATTTCTAGTCTGCCAGGGAAACATACAAATACACGTGCACAATCACACACCCAGTCCCACGAAGACACATTTTACACACACACACACACAGGCATTGCAAGGTTAAAGGATGCGTCAGGGTGGGGGCAGGGGGCAGGGAACAAACAAGGCTGTGGGCTGGAAGAGGGAGGAAGATGGAGGTTAAGGGGAGGGTTAAAATTGTTATGCCAGGTGCTGGGAACAGGGAGAATTGGTGAGATTTAGGGATGAGAAGGGGAGAAAGAACATGCCTCTAGTCTAACACAACATCTTTAACAGTCTTGCAAAAACTTGTCATCTGTCTCCAGCCACAGCAGGGTTAGTCCACCCAACCTAATGGTTTCTCTGCAGACTTGCTTGACCCATCAGTCTCTTGAGCATTGGATAAAATGGTGTACTCAGACAAGTTGCAAAATGACACCCCCCACTTTCAAAATATTAATTGAGAACCAATTTTTACAATAATAAAGAGAACCAAGGAAATGTCTGGACTGTAGCATCTCCACCCCCATCGTCCAGCCCAGACACTGAGGTCCACCTTCGAGGGCCTTCTGGTGGTTCTCACTGCAAGAAGTGAAATTACTGGGAACCAGGCAAAGGGCTTTCTCGGTAGTCACACCCACTCTATGGAATGCCCTCCCAGCAGAGGTCAAAGAGTTAAACAACCATATAACTTTTCATAGACATCTGAAGGCAGCTCTGTTTCAGGAAGCTTTTAATGCTTAATGCCCCCCTTCCTTTCCCTCTGTATTTTTGTAGGAAACTGCCCAGAGTGGCTGGGGCAACCTGGGGCTACTAGGCTGGGGCTACTACTACTGCTACTGCTACTGCTACTATTACTATTCCTACTACCAAATATAGCATCAAGGTCCAAGTATGGGATGAGAGGCATATTTTATCAGTGTCCAGAATGAATGTGGTGGGTCTGGGCTGCAAGCATATGACCTTGTAGGAAAAAATCCCTCAACCACCAAGTTGAAGGTTTGTAGATCAGCGGCAGACCACAGGCCTGAGATGCAGAAGGTCGCAGGTTCAATCCCTGGCATCTCCAGGTGGGGCTGAGAAAGATTCCTTTTCACAAGGCATAATGCATAAAAGTACCAATAAAATGGAACTGTGTACCAATTTTCCTTCAGCATTGCTACATTTTGAGGGTATGCTATGCAAAATCCATTTCCATATATATATAGTAATGTAGAATAGCCAAGTTTATACCTTCTTGTTTGGTCAGATATGGATGCGTTGCTAAAGAGTCCTGCTTACAGGTGACTTTTTAAATTATTAATAATAAAAAAGCTCAATCTAGATTTTATTTGCTTGTGATGTCCTTCAGCAGGGATGTAGTAAGACTGTTCATTTCATTTCCCCTTGAAAGGTTAGCCAAGGGCTGCTGCTAAAAGTTTGTGTGTGGCTGGAGCACCCCCTAGTGGAAAAGTGTACTCAAGCTCCAAGCAGCAGAATTTGGACAAAATATTCCAGAATCAGGAAAAAGTACATTTCCAAATGGATGCACTGTATATCCTGAGGGGCCTGATTTGCTTGCTGGTTCATCATTTAATGCTGCCAGTGGTCTTCTTAACTGGATGCCTCAAATAGCTTCACCTTCCACTGCCATCTCTGCCACTCTGCCACTTACCATATCCCTACCTACGGTACCTTTAGATGGGGCCAAGGCACACCTCACTATCCCCATGGGGATGCTGCTGGGAGAGTGGGGAACAGCTTACCTATGACAAGAGATTCCTGTCCTGGGTGGAATATATTATTTCACTTGGATCTCCAATCATTATGAAGCTCTACATCCTAATTCCACCACTGCAGGAAAGTTAGAGGTATGGAGATGTACAGCAATAATAATACAGTGGTACCTCAGGTTACATACGCTTCAGGTTACATACGCTTCAGGTTACAGACTCCGCTAACCCAGAAATAGTGCTTCAGTGGTGGTTTTGTAGGCATCCAGTAGTCTTGTTGGAATAATCCAACAGGCCTAGATTATTTCCGGACTTGGAACTCCACACTAGGTTCTTCTTACCCCAGACATTGTAATTGGTGATGTGGAGGGAAGAAAGCTGTACTCTTCCTCTGCTATGTGGAAGTGAAGTCCATTAATAACATGCATGGGCTCATTTATTGATGCATATACAGTGGTACCTCGGGTTACATATGCTTTAGGTTACAGACTCCGCTAACCCAGATATAGTGCTTCAGGTTAAGAACTTTGCTTCAGGATGAGAACAGAAATCGTGCTCCGGTGGCGCGGTGTCAGCAGCAGGAGGTCCCATTAGCTAAAGTGGTGCTTCAGGTTAAGAACAGTTTCAGGTTAAGAACGGACCTCCGGAACAAATTAAGTACTTAACCCGAGGTACCACTGTAATATCAAGCTATAGGATAAGTAATACATACTCTTGCTGGGATGAGGAACACCCAGTCCTGCCCAAGTGTCTGCTTTAACCAACACCCTTGTAGCAAATGCAGTGTGCTCCAGCCATTAAATTCTGTGTTATGTAATGAGTTCACAGTGCAGGAGCTAAAGCAAGCAAGGCGAGTGGAATACCTGTGACTACCCACATGCTATTGGGCTCCAGGTCTCATCATCCCTGGTCACTGGCCCCACGGGCTAGGGCTGCTGGGAGCTGGCAGGCCACACATATTCCATCCCTGAGCTTAAGAAATGCAAAATGATACAACTAGGCAGTGTGAATTAATGGTTAGAGTGCTGGTCTCTGAATACCAGTTTCTGGAAACGACAGGAGCGGAGAATGCTCTTGTGCTTGTGAGTTTCCCACCGGCATCTGACTAGCCTCTTTGAGAACTAGAAGGATGCTGGACTTGAAGGGTCTTTAGTCTGATCAAGTGGGACTCTTTTTATTCGTGAACGTTCCTTTCCATCAACTTGAAAATGAAACAAAGGCTACCCTGCCCAAACTGCAGAACCTAGTGCCCATTCACTGGAGAATGTGCCCCCTCCGTATTCAGAAGCGTTTACTTTTGAGTAAACATTCAAAGATTGCATTTAAGTCCACATTGCAGTCACTGGGACTCACTCTGAATAAGCATGATTCGTTGATTTGTGTAGTAAGGACGTCTGTGCCTATACAAAGTAACAATTATACAAAATAATAATTGTACAAAACAGTAATTGTACAATTATGAATATTTAGTTTTTGCTAAAGGGAAAAGCAAACTCGACTCTGATGAATCACACATGCTGTTCCTGTCAGTTGCACCGCGGTATTTGCTTAGGCAGGATCATAAACGCTCTTACTCAGAAGTAAGCCTCAATGATCTTCTTATAACAGGTCTTGCTCTTTCGTTTTTAGTGCATTTAGGGTCTGCCCAAAGGAGGAGGCAAGTTCGGAAACGACGGTGAGGCTGTTTTTCTGCAGGCTGCATTAATTAAACTACAGTTCAGTGAAAAGCGTTCGAGACTACAGTATTTGCATCTGTACTGAAGCGGAGGATTTAAGTTATAAAAAACAACATTTCCCGAAAGAGATTTCGGTCTCGCGAGAGGAGCTCTTCCCCCGCCCGCGGGAAACCTCGGTCAAAGTTTGCGCAGGCGCTTCTGCTTTCTCTTTCCTCGCTACCGGCTTCAGAGGTGCGATGATGGTGAGTAGCGCGGACTCTTTCCGTAGGATCCCTTGCAATCCTCTACGGCTGCCGCTCCTAAGCAGAAGTGAGCTTGTGATATGTGTCCCGGGGGCGCTTGTGCACAGCCAGGAACTTTTACTTATTGGTTGGCTCCTTTCTGTCTTAGCTTTTTTTGCGATTTTAACTGCCTCCCCGCCCCCCCCCGGACTCTACACGGGCTGTTGGTGCGTAGCAGCCCAGTAAAGCGAGCCTCCCCACTGTAGGTTGAGAAAGACGAGTGTATTGATGAGTTGCACGGCCTTAAACGTTTTGAATCGCATCCTTTATTTTTTTGCAGGAGAAGAACACGAGAGGAGGGCGAGTACGGAGCCACTCCGGCCTGTGCTTTACGAGCCTCTGGTCCCAATTGGAGCAAGTTGGTTGATTTAAAGGGGTGTGTATTTTGGGGTGCATATTGTACTGGTTGCAGAAAGTTGAGGGGAGAGAGCAGGGAATTGCAAAAACTAACCGTGGATTTGTTTGCATTCCTGCGTGAAATATACATAAGGTATTTTTGTATAGGTAAGGTTGGTCGAGAATTCTTTCAAGTACAGTACCAAGAAGTTACAGATCCTATAAGTTCCTCTTCACTCCCTGCCCTCATGTATTTTCTGTGAAGGGTGTGGAGCCCCTTGTCTACATTCCTGCCCTTCCTGGCCCCAATTTCATGTGGTTGGCAAGGAGAGTAGAAAAGAGGGTGCAAAGAGAGAAGGGGATGGCCAACTCTTGGCTCCAGCTTGCTTGTTTTTGATTGCCAGCATGTGGTCCCCAACAAATTATTGTAAGATGTATTTGCAAGATTAATATTCTGCCCTCCCTTCTAAAGGAGCTCAGGGGAGACAAAACAGATGCAGCCAGTAGGTGCTGAAAAAAACCACAGAGAGGGCACCTGTCTAATATTCAAGTGAAGGAAATTTCAAAGAGAAGGTGCCACCATGCTAAATGTCCATGCCAGCAGATCTCCTGATAAGATGTGATCTGCAGGAGGCCCTCGCCTGCAGAGGCAGTGATCCATTGGGTATAGATATAGATACTGGTCTGATACAGAGTAGACACACTGAAATTAATGGAGCCAACTTAGTCATGTGTTTTATTTTCTGTGGGTCTACTCTGTATTTGGCCAGCACTGGATACCTACCACCCCATGAAGTTAAGGGGGGAAATGCCCACCCCAAGTACCGGTAAGTTTTGTGTGTTGTCCGCTAGATGTCACCACTAGGAAGAGAAATGAAGTTGCTTTTACCATGTGCATTTTGCCAGAGTTGTCTAGAGCTGAGCTTGTGATGATATAAAGTTATCCCTGTCTGAAAAGGAAATCTTTCTCATTGTGGAGTTGTCGATTCTGAAGCTCAGCTTTCAGGAAATCTGAAATCTGCAGAATAGCTGAATTGTACAGCTGTCCCTAACCTCGCATTTCTCCCGTTCTCAGGCTGCATGTGACTTTTCAATCAAGGAGGCGCAAAGTTTCTTTGTGTTGAGATGTAAACACCTGAGACCTCTTCTCTTGAAAAGAAACGAAGCCAGTGTTAGGCATGGTGTGGTTATCTGATTCATATGCACAATGGTAAGCGTGTGCCTGCAGTCTTGTTGGTTGCTTGCTTGATTCATTTCTTTATGATTGCAGGTATAAAATCCCATGAGCCTGACTGATCCGATATGAGACTTAGTCTGAGTTCTGTCTACTCCTGCATGTGACTTCCTCAGAAGGGTGTGTACACAGTTGCTATTGTGGAATCCAAATTAGTACTTTTGCGCACAGAACGTCCCAAGTTCAAGCCACTTAAAAGGACCTTGTTTAATAAATAATGAAATAATAATAAAGTCTTGCAATGTGCTAAAATGAGGGAGGCTACTAGAATGCCCAGATTCCTATAGGGTTATAGTGAATTTCCGAATGGCAATTGGAATGAATTAATCAAATGTGATTAGTTTTTTACACAATTTTTTTATTATTTTGGGGTGGATGGGTGACCATCTTTAAATGTCAAAAGATTGCCCTTCCAAATGGTCACTGGCATAGGATGTATCTTGTTAAATCTCTCCTTCTACCCTTGGCTGCATAAAATACCAAGTGCATTGTCAAGTGTTTGTAGGGGTGAGTGGGAGACTTTGACACACCTATCACCATTTTGCAACTCTTGATTGCAGGTGAGGGTAGAAATGACTGGAGGTGATTGGGCAGCATACAACCTTTGCCCAACACCTTGCTGTGGCTATTTGGAAGGGCAATAGTTTTTTGCTTGGTCATTTTGGCCCCTGAAAATCACTACATAGGCAACACATCCCTCTCGACTTGATGCATTCTGGTAGTCATTCAGAAATTCAGTATGTTCCTGTGGCCAATAGCGTTCATTCAGAAATTCAGCACGTCCCTAAAATCTGCCCGACACCAGTCGGAGTAAACAATGTTGGGCTAGATGTACTGATGATCTGATTCAATATAAGATAACTTCATGTTGAAATAGTTGTCCTTCATCTCCATGACATTTGTTGTGCAAAGTTGGGATTCCAACAAGCACCTCTAGGACATGTAAAATACTTTCTGGGCTGGATGTTTCTTGCAGAGTGTTAAGTATGCACACACACAAAAATGTAAGGGATTTTTCCCCCCTGTAAAAGAAGGTGTGCTTTGTCTGCTGGACCACATTGTTTGAATGCTCTGAAGCAAGTAAAGATGAATTCGCTAATATAGTGGAAATTTGATGCTGCTCTTCACGTGCAGTTGAACACAATGGCAACAGTTTGGTATGCTGCAGCTAGCAGATTATCATCTAGGGTCATTCCTGGGGAGAGTGAGGGTCAAGCTAAATGTGACTTAGAGCACTTTTTTTAAAAATTCAGGGATTTTTTGTGACAGCCTACAAATTTTTGTTGACAAAGCAGCCAGGGGCTGCAGAGGAATCCAGATGAGGATTGAGAAAGAGGTTTAACCTTTTCCACCTTGCACTGTTTTCCCAACTTTAAATATTTTTTAAAAATTGTGACATAATAGCTTTGTGTATAGGGTGGTTTTCAAGGGGGGAGTTGGTTGGGGGAATTTTCACTTGGAAAATGACATTGGAGGAAAGCATTAACCATCCATGGCCCTGCAATTGTTTTTGTAAACAAAGATATTGGCAGTTGCAAGCGCATGATGCAAAAATGTGCTTAAAGTCACGTCTACTTTCATCTGGAGCTGGACAGACGTGTCAGTGATGAATCCAGTTGGGGAAAGCAGATGGTGGATTAACTGTCAAAGTACTACTGCTCAAATATGTTTTGGAAGACAAGCTTTAGGCCTGATTTAGACACAGCAGTAATCTACTACTTGCTGCTATCCCATGTGAAGATGAGCTGTGGGTTTTCCACACTTCCCCTCGCACCCCCATTCTTTTGTGGCACACCTTCCCATCTTTGAACATAATGGGAACTGTGGTTAGTTTAAAAGTAGATGCATCTGATCTCCTTTCAGCAGCAAAAGGAAGAGGGAGGGAGAAGTGTGCAAGCCCAAGCCTTGCCATGGCTTGTTTGCATCACTGCATTCCCTTGCAATATATTTGCTGTAGAACTGGAAGTAGGCTTGTTGGTTGAGTAGATTGCAATAAGAAATATATGATATTTTGGTGGTATTTGAAGTTCTTAAAATGCCCATTAGAATCCTGTTACGTGAACCTTAGTAAGCCAGAAATCCCAGTTATCTGAAATTGTGTGTACAACACCGCCCCAACATATGTTGAGCAGAATAACTTTGTGCCACAAACTGTAATGTCTGGTTTTCTAAATGTCTTGTTTATCCCAAGACTGAAATGAGGCTGCTGAATTCACTAGAATTAAATTTGGGTCTTGATTTAATTCCGCATTGTCCTCATTTTGCACAAAACAGATGAACTCTCAAAGACAAGATTGTATTTTTTATCTAGTAACAAGATGAAGCCTTTTCCCTCCAAACTGGACTCTTGTTCCTTTTGAATAATAAATTGTCATGGGGATTGTGATTCAGTTGTTATTCAAGAAAATTGTCTGAAACCAGTGTGCAAGTTTTAAAAGCAAAATGAAAAAATAAAATTGATATGTTTTGCTCCACAGGATGCAGACCATTTGCCTCTGGACTTAGAAGTACAGTTTGGAAACAGCTGCTCAGGGTAAGGAGCTCAGGGTAATGCTTATTCATTTGTTTGGCTTCTGACAAATTTGCTAATCCCTTCATGTCAGTGGAATGTGAGTTGCCAAGGACCAGACTCCCTCATTTCAGTGAAGCCTGAGAAGTTATGACTGGATGGGGTTTAGGTTTTGGCCTCTAAATCAAGTGTAAATGCTTATTTGTGACATTTTAAGCAATGCAAGTGGTTGGAAATAATACTTGGGTCTTGCTAGTCGAATTCCCCCATTCTGTCCACAACATCCCACGACTGAAAAATCGGGGGCAGGACTTGCTTGTTTGATAGAAATGGCAAGGGCTTAAAGGTTACCCTGATTTAACGCCTCAACATTAAGCCAGCGGCCTCCATATTTTAAACACTGTTCCATATTCAGATAATAATGTGACACAAGCAAAGAATAGAGGAGGTGGACTTGAGGGTGCTGGCCTGGTGTATAATTGATTGTGTCAGGCAGCTCACAGAAATGGAGGATCCTCCATGCTACCAGGCAAGGAGAAAACTCACAGAGCGCCTGGAAAGTATCTCTTTGAAACACAACAATCAAATCCTCTTCAAGGGGGCAAAATCCATCCATCAGCCAACACCAAAGAAACGTTTGCACTTTAAGATCCTTTTTAATTCTATGTGGAGAATATGGAAAAATCCTGAACTCTTAAATGGAGGCAGAAGATGCAATTTCATGATCTCAACAGGCGGTTGCTGAGAAACCAAGTGAAAACTCATCACACCCTAAACTACATATTTCAGAGCTGGTGTGGTGTAATGGCCAAGGTGCCAAACTAGAACTGGGGAGACCAAGGTTCAGGTCCTCAACTTGGCCACAAAACTACCTGGGTTACCTTGAACTTGGTCTCTTTCCCCCCTCACAGGGTTGTTATGAGAACAAAAGGGCCATGTATGTAGCCTTGAATTCCTTGGAGGAAAGGTTGAATATATTTTAGCCACCACAGGAAAACAGTTGAACAACTTGCAGCTTTTTTATATCAGTCCTAATGTTGGCTTTTTCGTCTGTCACACTCCTAGAAGCCTGTGATGTGATGTTATCCCTGTCTGAAAACTCAGCTATGAGGGAAAATAAATAAGCACTGAGGCTTGCCCACTTTGCCATCTCACAGTTGTCTTCAGTAGGAGTGATTTCTTTTGAGATAGATGTGACCGCTGTATCCTTCCCGCAGCATCGTGATTCAGAATTCAGCTGTTGGGCTACATTTTCCAGTAGTTTCTTTCTCTGCCAGAGATGGAAGGGTTTCTGAAAGCGGTCCTTTCGCAACACCAATTCCCTTCTGGAGGCTATTACAGTAGCCACAGGGTACTCCAAAGATGCCAGCCAAAGGGAGAACAATCTTTCGTCCAGTTTTAAAGTTTCTTGAATCTGTTAGAGATTCATATATCTGAAGCTGGTATCAGAGGCAAAGAGCTAATGTATGCTTGGCTGGCAACAGGATAGACAAAACTGAATGTTCCTTGTGCCATTATTTTGACATAGATGGAGGAGCTGCCTGGCCTCCTTGCAGCACTAAAATCATTGGAGCAAAAGAAAATGCCATTTTTCTACTGCCGCTTTTATTGTGTTGTTGACTGGAAGGAGAGGCCTTGGCTCAGCAGCACGAGAAATGCCTTGTGTTTGAGAACTCTGGAGAGTTGTTGCCAGTCAAAGCACACACAACCCTGGGCTTGATATAAGACAGCTTCATATTCAATATGTTTGTCCTGAAAACAAAATTGATTGGCTTTACAGCGTCGTATCTTCAGGGTCACAGAGGCCTTTCCTGCATCTGCTTGTCTGCCATAAAACTCTTGAGCATTGTAGGGGGTTCTGGAGCATAAACTCTTCACATGGGGTGCTGCTCTAACTGTTGGGCCTCTCTGCCACCCTGAACAAACCACATGCTCAAACACCCAACATTCCCCTGTGGCTGCACAGGCTGGTAATGTTGATGAGCCTATTGTTTTCCTGCGTAGACTTTCCACCATCACTGAACCTCTCCCTGTGAACCTTCTGGTAAGCTGTCAGGGTGTCCTGAACATTGTTTGTGTTCTCTATGGCTGGGGGAGGGTAGTAGGGGTGGCATTGGTGGATGGGCACGACACTTAAGTACGGAGCGCTCTTTCCACAGTTATGCATATAGCAAGCGGTTGTTGCTTTCTCATTGGAGAAGAGGCCTTGTTGATCACCTAATTCCTTCTGGTCTTTTACATTTACAGCTAAGAGGCAAAAAAGTGGTGGGGAGAAGATAGACCAGTTTTTCCATCATGCAGTGATGTCTTCTCCTGCAAGAGGGTGAAGCTTCCTTGGAATCATACAAGCCCTTTAGCCATAATATTATAGGACCGAAGTAGAGGGATCTCTTGTTTTGCCTTGGAACTTTGCCTGCAAGTTGCCTCTCCATTAACTGCAAATGCCCTGGTAAGCAGTGTGTTCCTGCTTTTTTTGCTTTTCAAAAAATTCCCTCTTGGGATATGTTTGTGGTTGTTTCTTTTCTCTCTCTGCCGCCCCCCCCCCCAGCTTATGTGAAAAAGGAGCAGTGACCATTTGCCTGGGGAATAACAAAAGCCCATCAGCCCAGGATACAAAGCAGAACAGCCAAGCTTTCTGTTAGGACTCTCACCCAGCAAGTAGGCGGGCGAGTAGAAGACTGTATGCACATCTTTGCAGAGGGAAGAGCGACAGTTTTGTTAAAGCAAATGCCATGCCTGATGCAAACGCCTTAACATAATCGCTCTTGTTGTGCCATGTGTAGGTGTCTTAAATGTCACATTATTGGCACAGTCTCAGGGCTGTTTATACTAGAGGGTGTAATCGGTTGAGGGATATAAAGCCTAAAACTGTTAACTCTTTATAGACCGCATGCACCACACAAGTGGAGACAGACTTTTGTAAGGCGCAAGAAGTGCTGGTGTCAAGTTAGGGGAGTTTTGGATCGCTCTTTACAGCATCAAAGCAATAGCATGTCACACACATGTTGGCACAGAGAGGGTGACAAAACATCTGTCAGAGAGTGACAGATGAATGTCTGTGGGCAACATAAATGCCGAAGCACTTCTATATGACAGGTATGTCCAAAGTCCGTCTCAGGGGCCTAATCCGGCCCCTGTGGCAGTTTATTTCCTAGGGTAAAATCCTAAAAACAACAACTCAACAACTTTGGGGTAAAATAGTAAAAAAGCTCAACAACTTCAATCCTAAAAAAAGGTCAGCCCCCACGGCCCTTCATTTCATCAAATCTGGTCCTCTTTGAAAAAGTTTGGACACCACTGCTATATGACATAAACTTAGTTTGAGGGAAATAACAAACAAATAGTTTGAGGATGAAACAGGGTTTTTTATTATTTTTTTAAAAAAGCAACACATTCCTTGAGGCCATTTAGCTCTGCTTTTGCTGTTAATGTTTAGTGATCTTTTTATGGTTTTACTGCCTAAGTTGAGAAACTTCTGGGTTTTGGTGTTCTTTCACATTGAGCACAAAAAACCTGAAGGGCAAGGTAAAAATGAAGAACCTTTATTTTGCTACAGGTGCAGCTGTAAGAGAAGAATGCATTTCAAGAACGGAGGAGTTCTTTTTTTATCATGGGTAAGCAAGCTGGACTATATGTCTGTTTTCATGACCGAAAATAACTGGTTGAAGGACTCCATTTCATAGCTAACGTTTTTTGCAGCTGTTGGTCCTTGGCTGTGTTGCCCATTCAGATTTCACTGCTAGACTTTTATGTTGGTCTCTGAAAATACCATTAGCTTTCTTTGCAGCAGTCCTTGATCTCTGGCAGGTCCCCTGTCCCCCTACCTGGGGGGGGGCCTTTCTGGTTTCCTTTTCGGCCTGAAATCATTTAGTGTTTGACCAAGTGCTGCTAGTAGCACACTGTACTCAAGTAGCTTGTTGTAGAAATTAAACGGCCTGTTGTGTTAAGCAGTTTTCAGCGGGGATGCTTTGCTTTTGTCCACCACTCCAATTTTACTGGGAGCAAAGCACTTGCTTGCATCTCCAGCCCTTGCATGAGCAGCCCATAAGGATGGTGCTGGCTGCTCCACCTGTTTTCTCTTTCCCCCAAACGAAGAGGCAGAACAGTGCGGCTGCAGCAACATAAACACCTGCAGTAGCAGCAGAGGTTGGACTGGGGTACGAACATAAGAAGCAACCTTGCTGGGTCAGAACTAAGGGCCCGTCTAGTCTACCAGCAGCCAGTGAGATGCTTCAGGAGGCTCATGCCAGATGTGGGTAGCTTTCCTCTGTCCTCTACAAGATACTGCTTTGCTGCCTGTTCACGTTTGAATTAGTTTTCCTGGCAAACAACTGCTGCTAGTCCTAGCTTCCTTGAACGTCTCTAAATCAAACTATCCTATGTCAGTCTGCATTGAGAGAGAGTGTAGTAGAGTGGTACCTCGGGTTAAGAACTTAATTTGTTCTGGAGGTCCGTTCTTAACCTGAAACTGTTCTTAACCTGAAGCACCACTTTAGTGCCACCGTGCAATATCTGTTCTCATCCTGAAGCAAAGTTCTTAACCCGAGGTACTATTTCTGGGTTAGCGGAGTCTGTAACCTGAAGCGTCTGTAACCCGAGGTACCACTGTACACCACGTGTTGAAGAAGGCTGCCTTTTTGTTAGCCCTGAACATAATACCAAAGGGCTTCGTTGGCTGCCCATGAAGGAAGGAACCCAGCCACAGAGATATGGGGTGAATCCTTTCTGCCCTGCTGCCCATGGGCCTCTATGCAAGCTGCTGGAGCTCATGAGATCAAGTGGTTCCAACACAGCTATTCTGGCCTCATTCTCTTTTGCCAGCCTTATTCTTTCAGAGCCATCATTTTTTGATTCGTCTCCTCTGCCATCGTTTTATACCTTTTACAGGTGCTGGCTTTTAAGCAGAAGGGCCTGGAAGTGCCGAGCCACCCAGAAGGGGTTTTCCTGCGTTGAACAAGAAAACAAACTTGATCAGCAGTGGTGGAAAAGTGCAGTCTGCCTTGGTAGTGAACCTTAAAGGAGGAAGCCATGGATTCTAAAGTAGTGTATCCAGCGTAGCTGAGCAGTTAGAAGCTTGGACTAGTCCATGAAGCTCACCAGGTGACCTTGGGCCAGTCACTGCCTCTCAAGTTAACCTACCTCACAGGGATGTTGTGAGGATAAAACAGGGGAGGGATAACCATGCACTTTTTCCACATCCTTGGAAAAAAGAGAAGTAAAATAAGAACAATAATAAAAACTTTTCCCCAACAAAAAAACAGTTATCCTCATGTTGTGTGATGCTAGTGGGAAAGGTAGTGTTTGTTTTTTGGCCCTAAAGTTCTTTCACCTCTAAAGCAAGCTTTGCATGTTTACTCAAAAGTAAGTCCTACTATTCTCAGTAGTGCTCGCTTCCAGGTATGCATGCACAGGAATTCAATCTTAATAACTTAACACTGATAGCAAGGTAGGCATCAGAACTGCTATGTGGCAAGTGGTCTTCAGGTTTCCTCGCCAGAGGGAATCCACACCAAAACCTGTGCATTGCAGAGGGCTCTGGGACACTTCTCCACTGTGCCCACTGTTCGGGTCAGGTCCTTAGCCAAAGTTTTCCCAAGAAAATACCCCACACTCCCCTGTGGCTGCACAATGCCGGGGAAGATGAATAACGGCAGACAAGTGAGCTTAAGGGAACTTTATCCACTTATTACAGTAATGAATAGAAGAACATTGATAGACTCTCCTAGGAACACAGAGAACCACTGTTTTGAACCCTAAATCACTCGCAGATTTGGGCACAAGGAGCAGTCAGAAAAGTGATACTCCCTGTTACAGGTTACACGAAATTTGTTTGCTGGACTCAAGCCACCCATTTGCCCCTGCGTTTGATAGCAGGAGATGATACGGAACAGTTAACACTTCCTAGAGTTTATACTTTCATTTTGCAGTCTTCATCTGCTGCTGGTGGTTTAACCTTCATACAGTGCCAACAGTTTGTCAAGAATGCTATATCTGGTTGCTTTATCAAAGAAGGAAGTTCAGGCTGTCAACTCTTTCTGGATCAGTTCCTTCCAGTTTGAAGCGGGCAAGAACCACTGATGAGAGATGGAACAAATGTTTGGTCTTGCACCTTGCCAGAAGGCAAGGCTTGTTTCCCACTGCTCTAGGGTGGGAAGGCCATACTAGACCCCCTTCCTCCTAGGACAGCAGGGCAGCCTAAAGTAGAGCCATTTTTCTGGAATAATAGAATTATGGAGTTGAGAGGGAAGGGTCTTCTAGTCAAACCCGCTGCAATGCAGGAATCTTGCCCAATGTGGGGCTCAAACCCATGATTCTGGGATTAAGAGTCTCAAACTCTTAAGGCATGAGCTATAGGAATTTCTAATTGGAGGGGAGCAGGAAGTAGGATATTTGATAGCAAAGTTGTTTTGTGAGGGGAAAGAGGGTGTCTCCTAACAAGTCTGAGCACCCTTCACAAACTACAGGCCCCAGGATTCACTGGGGGAAGCCATGGCTGTTGGAAGTTACACAGTGCTTGCATTAAACGTATAGTGCAGATTGGGGAAGTAGGCATTCTTTACAAAACTGCATCATACAAAACAGGATTTTTTTAAAAAAGGGTTTCTCAGGATGTGGTACAAATCATATCTGTGAGCATCTACTGCTCAAAGTTGTCAGTATAGGAAGCTGCCCATACATTTTTTTTGATGGTTTACTGTCTTTCATAAAACTCCATAAAGGCAGTGCCAGTCTGCTTCCTAGATTCAAACGGAGCTGCTCGAACAAGCTACGACAAGCTTTGGGTCATTTGAAACTGCTCGTGTTGTCCAGTGTCCTAGTGAACAGATGTTTGGCAGGAGGTTGCAGCCTTCTTTCCTCCTAAATAACTTTAATAAAACTGTTTAATGCACAAGTCAACATAGCCAGTTTTGCACAGTTTACCACATTTGTAGCCTAAATAAGTGTAACCCGTATCATCTATGCGATAAATCAGAGGTGCGTTTGAAGAGGTCATTGCTCAGGGTGCGAGTCTGAATGCATCCCCATTTATTTCTCAAACAGATGCATGGATTCTGTTAATGGGCAACAGGAGGACCCTATACAACTGACATGGGGTGCTTCCAGATAGGTATTTAATATTGCAACAAGGTCATTCAGTTATTGCAAATAATTCTGCAATACATTGTTGGCAACAGTTTGCCATTTTGGTGCTGGCAGTGCTAGGTGGATGCTGTAGAAGTGCGTGTGTTAGCAGTACCTGTCCCTCAAGCATCCATCTGGAAGCACCTTGTGTAGCCTCCCAACTGGGAGGTATCTTGCAGACAGGGTGCAGTGTGTCCCTGAAAGACACATGGGAACATAGGAAGCTGCCCTTTGCTGAGTCAGACCATTGGTCTATCTAGCTCCATACTGAGGTTCTCGGATGAAGGCCTCTCAAGTCCTTCCTGGAGATGGAAGGGGTTGAACCCTGGACCTTCTGCCTGCAAGGCTCTACCACTGAGCCCCAGCCCAGCCTGTCATAAGCATTGTGTATCTTGCTGGTTTGTTGCTGTCAGAGCCTGCTTTTATTTGACGAAACGCAACGGTCAAACGCACCTGTCAAGAAATTATTTGGATTTCAACATGGAACAAGAGAAACCTCTAAATGGGGATGGTGTGTTTTGCCATGAAGCATAACCAGCATCATTCTTTGCTGCTGTTCCTTGATTGTAAAGAGGGAGGGTAGTTGGCAAAAGAACTTTGGCTTCAGCCGTGTGCTAGTCATGGAGTTTCCCTTATTCGCATGTGTCAGGGGCTCAGGAGCAGGAGCACAGGGGAGAGAGGAAATGGAGAGTGAAGGGGAAGAATCCGAGGGCAGCGTAGGGGAGTATGACAGTAGCCCGAGAGATTCCATGAGCTTCTCTAGCGAATCAGAAGATTCCCAGAAGGGGGCGCCGATGGTCAGGGCAAGGGGGGTCCCAGGGGGGACGCACCAGAAACAAGGAGCCAGAGGGGAACCCCAAAGCAGCAGCGGGGGATCAGGACCAGTTTCCCCACCAGAGCGTAGTGGGGGGGAAGAGTCACATGTGTCAGGGCCAGCGTCTCCTCCAGCGGGGAGAGAAAGTGAGTCAGGGCTGACCACGCCTCCAACGGAGGGGAGGTCAGTTGCAGCTAGCCCCCCCAGAGGGGGAAGCAGTGACAGCAGCAGTGAAGCGGTCAGGAGGAAAGTTACTGGCTGGGCGCGCGCGCCAAGTTCAAATGTACAGGCACGGGGGACAGCAGGAGACCCGGATGGGGAACCAGCTCCTAAAGCCCGCCGGAGGGAGGGGGAAGGCTCAGGGGATTCAGCGTCAGAAGAGTCTAGAAAGGGCGAGACCCCAACGGACAGGCGGAACCAGAGGCGGAAGGAACAGAGGAAGAGGTGGAGTAAGGCTAGAGTCTTAAACTGGTGTCTGGGGGGAGGAGACTCAGACGGAGCATCAGCGGTCTGATAGTTGAGACGTAGAGCTGCACGCTGCGGCTCTGGAAGTGAAACTGAACTTCAATAAAGACTTTTGTACTTAACAACGAAGCAGCGTTGGTCCTTTGTGAGCTGGGACCTCGGGCAGCTCTGACAGCATAAAAGATAAATGTTAGTCACGTAACCATAAAGGCTACTTGTTTCCTCCAATCTAGAACTGCTTTCCTATGATGGGCCAATTTCAACATTTAAAAAGACCTCAATTTTGGAAATGGAAACGGAAGATTCAGTAAACATGCCTATGATCAGTCAACTGCTTCCAAGCGCTGTGATCCTGTGTGTACACTTTCTTGGGAGTAAGCGCTGTTGAAGACAGAGGGACTTGCTTCAGAGTCAGGGTGTACAGGGTTGCACTGATCATTGGGATGCAGTCTGGTTCCCTACAGTATGAAGGAAACATTCAGAGACTCCTTAGCACTGCCAAAGGTTCCGTTTGGGACTTACCGGCCCATTAGAAAATCTCCACAAAACATGTCCCCCAAAAATCTGTTCTCTGATGGAAAAAAGTTCTGACTTCCTATTGTGGCAGAATTGGACCACACTCTTCAGCATCCGTTTGAAGAGTTGCTTTGATGTGGCAGCAGTATGATGGGGTGGGTTCCCACCTGCATTTTGTAAGGTAATACTTAAATTTGGTACAGCTTTATTTGTTGACTTCAGCTGACCAAAACTGCCCTATGGTATTGGCTTGCATTTCCAGCTTTGGCTGAAAACCGGGATTTGTCTCTTGCCTAGGTCACCTCTCCTGTCACCTGTGTACAAAGTCTGCACAGGTAGGGGTTTTTCCTCTTCCTTAATGGTTACTTTTGACATTTCCCCTCAGGTATTTCTTCCTTCTCGATCTTCCATTTCATCTGTGTTTATACATGCCCACTCTCAACTTTCACCTTAAAAGAGTTGCATGGCGTGTTATATTTTGTTTGGTGTATACAAAACATGCTGCAAAAGCATACTTAAAAGCAGCACGTGAATGCCTCTGGAAAGGGTGCTGAGAACTGGCTTTGGCTCCGTGTATACCTTTTCAATGGCAAGTGTGGGCTTGCCGTCACATCCTGTGCAAGAGGCCCTTCAACTCTACAAGCAGCTTTTGGGTCTTGCTAACTGGGCTAGTTCCAATGTAAACTCTTGAAGTATTACTTCATATTAGGACTACAGTCCTATTAAAGAAATCTTAGGTGGTTGAAGGTAGGAAACTGAATGTATAAGTTACATTGCAACTACTTGGAAGTCCTATTGAATTTTATAGGGCTTACTCCCAGATATGGCGCTGTGGTCTAAACCACAGAGCCTAGGGCTTGCCAATCAGAAGGTCGGCGGTTCGAATCCCCGCGACGGGGTGAGCTCCCGTTGCTCCTGCCAACCTAGCAGTTCGAAAGCACGTCAAAGTGCAAGTAGATAAATATATACCGCTCCGGAGGGAAGGTAAACAGCGTTTCTGTGCGCTGCTCTGACCCAGAAGCTGTATGCCGGCTCCCTTGGCCAGTAAAGCGAGATGAGCATCGCAACCCCAGAGTCGTCTGCGACTGGACCTAACGGTCAGGGGTCCCTTTGCCTTTTTACTCCCAGATAAGTGGGGTTAATCAGATTTGCAGACTGCTAAAGCAATAGTTCTGGAGATTTGTTTTGCTTTTTGGAACATTGGTAACTTACTACCTTTTTTAAAAAACACACCCACACCCACCATTGCCTTAGTTAACCAGAGACACCGATTTCATTTATTAATTTAATGAATCGGCTTGATGTTGGAAATCCTGCTTCACATACCAGCTGATCTATAGGGACACAATGTGCAGCATTAGCTGGGGTTTTAGTTTGCGGTGCTGCACCTAATATGATTCCATAAAGCAGAGGAAGTGGAAATGGGAGCAAGCCTCTTGGAGAAAAACCATGCTACCTATGCTGCTGATCCTGTAAATAACTGCTGCTACTTCTACTCAGCACTTCACATCCCATCATATATGTGAAGTATTAGGGCATTTTACATACATCTATCTCTAGAATCCTTACAACAAGCATATAAGTGAGCTCCGTTGCATCGCAGGGGAGTGACTTGCCTTTGGCAAATGGTGTGTCCATAACAGAAGCAAGATTTGAACCTGGAAATTTCTGGTCACTTATCAGCTGCTGTTATGCTCTCACGAGTGCTTGAGGGCCTCTATAAGACCTTTGAGGAGAGTATTTGCTGCACAGTTGAGATACTCTGTCAAAAGCACTGGGGTGTTTATCTGTGTTTTCATGGAATTTCATGGAACAGGTGGCATGTCATCATGACGCCTCTTCTGCAGAGGCTGCCACTCATTCCGCAAACACACACGGTTTAAAACATTTTGTTCTCTCCTCCCATCCCCACCAATCCTCTTTGCACCAGCTTGGTCCTGCTTTTTACGCAACCAGCACTGCTTGCTCTGTTTCTCCCCCTACAGCTATTTCCCCCCACCTCACGCCCACATGACAAAAGGAAGACACAAAGGAGAAAAGATCATTCAACATTTATGCAATTATACAAAGTGGGAAAATGTTTCAGATTACATTCCACCTTCCCCCCATTGTGCGCCTGCAACTCTCCGTCTGTCACTAGCCGCTGTAACTTTCCCCGCAGAACAAAACTGACCCGATGCTGATCTCTTGGTTGCTATTTACACTTAATTATCTTACAAACACCAGTGGGAGGTCTGCAAGGTTAACTGGTCTCAATAAGCCCGCTTTCTTTGCTTCTTGGTTGCTAATTGTGGCTTAATTAGCTGGAGAGGGAATCTTACCCCATTGTGCCAGAGGAACGGGAAGTCAAAGGGTCAAGGTGCCCCCATTCTCGAAGGGCTGCACCCTCAGTTGCTGCCTCTGGTGTCACTGGCCTGCCAGCTCTAAGCAAGGCCACAGACCAAGCTGGCAAATGTCAGCATGAGAACAGCAGGTCGTCCTACACAAATGTTGCAGATGTCTGAAAACTCAGAGGTGTGCTGCTGGTGTGTTGCCAGTTGCCTGAATGTGACTTGTCATCAACAAGAAGGGATATGTATTGAAAAAGCAAGGAAATTCAAGTTTTCACTTACAAAATTCATCAGGAGGTGTCGGCATTCCCATGAGACAAGATTTGAGCATTCCCTGTTAACACATGTTTACCAAAGGCGAGTGTGCGGCTCTGTCTATGAAATTAATGGAACACCTTAGAACATGGGTAGGCAAACTAAGGCCCGGGGACCGGATCAGGCCCAATCGCCTTCTATATCTGGCCCACGGATGGTCCGGGAATCAGCGTGTTTTTACATGAGTAGAATGTGTCCTTTTATTTAAAATGCATCTCTGGGTTATTTGTGGGGCATAGGAATTCATTCTTCTTTTTCAAAATGTAGTCCAGCTCCCCACAAGGTCTGAGGGACAGTGGACTGGCCCCCTGCTGAAAAAGTTTGCTGTCCCCTGCCTTAGAAGCACTGTTGGCTTTTTACCATTTATCGCACATCCTCTCGCTTTCATTCCAGGCCTCAAACCTGCCTTCTCTGATGGCATCAACAAATGGCCCAAGGAACTAAGCACACTTTATCGTGAAATTGGCCCAAGTTTGCTTTCATGTTACACGTTGCCGTGACAATTTCCTACGGAACACCATCTGAAGCGCAATGAGGCTGCATTCCCCTCTGCTGTTCTCATCGACCAGTAGTTACTTCTTGGAGACCCTTGAGAAAAATAGCTAGGGAGGAATGGTTTAGTTTGAGGTGATAGAGTACGTACCGGTAATTCGTTCTGGAGGTCCGTTCTTAACCTGAAACTGTTCTTAACCTGAAGCACCACTTTAGCTAATGGGGCCTCCTGCTGCCGCTGTGCTGCCAGAGCACGATTTCTGTTCTCATCCTGAAGCAAAGTTCTTAAGCTGAAGCACTATTTTTGGGTTAGCGGAGTCTGTAACCTGAAGCGTATGTAACCTGAAGCGTATGTAACTCGAGGCACCACTGTACAGTACTTTGAACAACACCTCTGGCCCCACTTTATATCTGTATCATCTGATTTGGCCCAAAATTGCCCTGGTGTGAAATCTCATGCCATACCAACACAGTAATCCTTAACAAATATGCTGGGCATCATGCTTTACAGCACAATTTCCCAAAATTGAGGTCTCCAGCTGTTTATGGACTACATTTCCCATCATCCCTGACAACTGGTCCTGCTAGCTGGGGATTGATGGGAGTTGCAGTCCAACAACAGCTGGAGACCCATCATTGCAAAACCTTACATTACAGCAAGGGTGGCTAACCCATAGCTCTCCACATGCTGCTGAACTACAAGTCCCAACCCCTCTCCTGATGGAAGTTGTGGTTCAGCACCATGTGATGGACCAAAAGGTTCCTGACACCTGATTTACAGGTTAGAAATTTAGCATTCCCTATTTTGATCATCTGTCCTGCTCTTCACTTCCTGGACTCCACCAGCTTCATAGTGCAGGTAGAAGGTGCTCTTTTTGAATGCTCTCTTGCACAGTTATTTATTTATTTATTTATTTATTTATTTATTTGACTTGTATAAAAGCCTCCCTATCTGTAGAAAACTAGGGGGAATGGTTCTAAGAGAGGCCTTCTTCCTTCTGAAAATGTGTTTCTTGCCAATGCTACTGTAAACGTGGCTCTGGTGAATTTCAGAAGCCAAAGGTGGAGCATAATGGAAGCTCCTTGATAAGAGTCACAAATTACGCAATTAAAAAAAAAAAAGCAGATGTGACCCTATGCCAAAACAAATTAACAATATAATATTGTTCCTTAAGCTTCAAAGAAGGGGAAGAGCACTGGAGCAGAATACGCCCAGAACTTTCCCACCACCTGCAACATTTTCTGAGCCAAGCTGCAGCCAGAAAGAGGTTTTCTTTGACACTTTAATAGGGCCCAAACAACTTGATTCAGGTCAGCAGTAAAATAAAAAACAGATTGTTGGTAGTTATGCAATGTTGCCTTCGGACCTGTTTTGTTATCTTTGTGGCCGGATTTTCCTTGATTGACAGCATTGCAATACTTCCCTGCTTGGACTTCTTCACCCCACGTAAGGAATTTTACACCACACGGACACAGAAATATCAATGGATTGTGGCTTTATTAAGAGGATCTTCTTGCCTCTGTCATCGTATGTGCACGCCTTCGTATTTACATTTAAATACAACATGTTAATAAGCAGTCTCTACTCTTGTTAGACATTTTGCGTGTAGTGTTGCCTTAAACAGTCGTCTTTGCTGCCAGTCCCTGAGTTTACCCTGAGAGAAACCCAGCTTACAGAAACAGCCCCAAATGCACTGAATTAAACTTTTCTTGGCACAGCATTATTTATTTATTTTAACCGGAGAGTTAGACACGCCCCCTTGCACTTTACCCACAGGGGAGGGACGACTCCATTATCAGTGCTATAATTTCCCTGCTTATCCCTGCTTCCGCACAAAACCAGGGGGAACTCTTGTGAGGCAGCTAACTAAGCCAGTCCTGGCCCACTTGAAAGGGGTCCAAAAGTCAGAGCGGGTGCTCAGGAGTGTGGATGGTGGAGCTGTAGTGTTTCACCACGATGGAGATCTTCCTGTAAACACAAAAGTGCTGCCTGGCTCTTTTGTCCAGTGCTGACTGTGGGACGAGTTTACCAGTGACAGCTCTTCCCATCTCTTCAACTAGCAGAGGAGATATTTCTGCGTGATCCGTCCAGAACTTAAAATAAACAGCCAGACTGGAGGAGGAAATCTGGAAGCAGGCTTTAGGAAAGGGAGTTGGGCTGTGTCACTGAGGAAAAGAATGATTATCATAAAATAAGACACTGGTGAGTGGAGTGTGTATGCTCAGCGCCCACATGAAGAATGTAGCTGGCAGCCTGAGCAGTGCAAGAACATGAACTTGTGTGAAAGGTGGAAGATCCGATCATTCTTGCCCGCAACAATTACTGCCTCTTAAAAAATCCCCTTGTAGGTTCCTATTTCACAGTACTGTCCATTAATGTGGGCCAATAACATTGCATGAGCTGAATGCTTGTTGTGTAGGGCCTTTTTTCTGAACAGGAGAGCTGTTCTGAGTGCCACAGGCTCCCATCGCATTACGGAGCAAAGTTTTGTGGCTGCACCGAGGCCACGGCAAACACAAGCGTGCTCCAGCCCTTGTGCCCCATTTCACGACGAGTTTTGCCAGGCAGCTCCTAACAGGAAGAGGCGAAGACTTCAAGAGCAGCCATTTTGTTAGGTGGGGCCAATGTTCCAGGAAGACCAAGCTGCGTCTTGCCTCTGAGCAGAAGCCGCAGCAGAATGCCGGACGGAAACATCACCGGAAGTGTGAGAGACGCTTGCAGAGCTGGGACTGTTGCCACTTTGTCACAGCAGGACCATGACTGCCGTTGCAGCTCCCAACTTCGATGGGCCTTCCTTCTAGCATGGATTAGTACGGTGCAATTTGCCCTTTACTGTAGCCCATGGAGATGATTTCTCCACAGACTGCCTGGCAGGCTGACCGATGCAGGACTTCCTTTGGCACATTTGGAAGCTGCCGTTTTTCAGTTTTGCTGCTGACCTCAAATAGAGGAAGGGCTGCCCAGGATCCACCTGAAGGATGGAAATCAGGTGGAGCTGCCCTCTCCCTTTCCATGCCCGTTTGCCCAAGCTGCCTTCACCGTTGATACAGCTTCATGATGCCAGTCCGGTGCAAGCTCTTCCACAGCTCAGCTTCCAGCAGCATATCGTGGTTGGCATAGAAGACCAACGGCTTCTTTTCCTGCTCAAAGTAGTGGTCGGAGAATGCCCTGTAGTTGTCGGTGATGAAACCATAGGCACTGACCTGCGGGAGGGGAAGAAGCAGAGGAGGAGGACAACTTAGGGATGGGCGTGGACCTGAGGCCCAACCTACCAGGCTTTGTCTGCCACACACACACCCTTGCCACGCACAGTGCCAAGCCACTTGAAATCTAGTTCCAAGGGCCTTCTGGCGGTTCCCTCACCACGAGAAGTGAGGTGACAGGGAACCAAGTATAACGCCTTCTCGGTAGTCACTCTCCCATCAGATGTCAAGGAGATAAAGAACTACATAACTTGTGAAGGCAGCCCTGTATCAGGGAGTTTTTAATGTTTAGCATTTTATTATGTTTTTATATTCTGCTGGAAGCTGCCCAGAGTGGCTGGGGCAAACCAGTCAAGTGGGCGGGGCACAAATAATAAAATTATTATTATTATTATTATTATTCGGCACCTAACGGTGTGCTTGCACTTTCAGATTACCCATGAAAATTGCCCCTTTTCTCCACGCAGAGACACAGAGGTTCTAGCTGCAGGTGTTGGGAGGAAATTGATTATGTTCCCCGTTGGTGCTAGGTGTGTGAGAGTCATCTTCTCCCCTTTCCACGCAGTGTGAAGTCACCGTCACAACTAGGCTTAGGTCTCCACCCCCTGATGCTGAGTTTATCAGCTGCTGGAAAAGTTAACGGTATAAAGACTCTTACCTGATCACAGGTATGAAGAGCTGTTAGAAGCATCAGGGCTCCAGTGCTGGGCATGTAGAGATGTCCATACTGGCTGTTTATTATTTCTGACCTTAAAAACCTGTAAATAGAAGAGGAGCACAGGAGGGTGTTTATAGGTTATTAACAAAAAAAAGAAGTTTTTAACCAATTGGCTGTGTCAGGTGCGAACCATGGGCCATATAAGAATCTGGCAATCAGAAAGATTTCAAATGTCCAGCCTGTTCTTCTCCCTGACATGCTAGCATTCCACATACAGGGAATTTTTGCCCATTGGTGTTGCCTCTCACATGATACAAAATGGAATTAAAGGCAAGATTCCTGCACAAACCCCAAGAAATTGTGTATCAGTCTTCCACCCAAATTACTCAGGTGACTCACGGTTCCCTCTGTCCCTTCCGCCAACCAGAGATTCAAACACCATCGACAAAGAAGGGCAAT
Organism: Podarcis filfolensis; assembly: GCF_964270895.1. NCBI lineage: Eukaryota > Metazoa > Chordata > Lepidosauria > Squamata > Lacertidae > Podarcis > Podarcis filfolensis. The sequence goes on along the minus strand of NC_139605.1, from coordinate 88,609,054 downwards.
CAGAATTCTACTACATATGTATGTACAAGTGCATAGCTGTCAACGTTTTTTCCCTTTTTTAAAGGGAAATTCCCTTATTCTGAATAGGATTCCGCGCAAGAAAAGGGAAACGTTGACAGCTATGGTACAAGTGTAGGGGAAGAGGACTCTTATTATTATGATTATTTTACTATTAGGCTGTCTGTCAGTATGTTTTTTACTATGTTTTTATTATGTTTTTATCATTGATGTTTGGTCATTTGTTTTTAATGTTGTACACCGCCCTGAGATCTTTTGAGGTATATATATTGAATAATAAAAACAAACAAACAAACAAACAAACAAATGGTCAGTGGTGGGGAATCTCTGACCTGCTGGCCTAGTTAGACCTGGCAGAGTCCTAATTTGGCCTAATTTCCCCAAAGCTACACCCACCCACAGATGACGTCAGCTGCTGGGCCAGTAAAGAAACGACCGCAAAGGAAATGGTTCAGGAGCCTTCGAGCGCACGCTCAATTGCTCCCTGATAAGTGGGGATTGTACCCATGTTTTTTAAATCTGGCTCCAAACACAAGCCCCACTGGGATTCTTTCCACTCAAACTCCCAATCTGCACTCCAGAGTGAAGCCAGTCCCTGCCAAATGCAGGCATGAAGTTGGTAGTGATTAGCTGACTGATGGTGACTTTAAGCCAAGCTAGAATTGGCTATGTTCCCGAGTTTCCAATCAGGATCTCTGGAATGTGGCCAATCCCTGCTGAAAGTGGGGCTTGCAGACAGCTCAGGATCTAGCCCCCTGAGCTGAAAATGTTCCCACCCTGTATGTGTTTCATGTGATAATATGTGGGTTCCCCTCACTCCCACTGACATGATATAAGTAGTACATATATTGCTATTGGGTGGTGTCCAATTAAGTAATACTCAGAGTGGACCCACTGAAATCAATGTGCTTATGTCTGTTGATTTCAGTGGACCTACTCTTAGCATGGCTTAAGTTGCATATCACCCACTGAATATATTAAGGGTGGGAAAGCCATAAATTTCCAGGTGTTGCTGGGCTCTAGCTCTTATAAACCCCAGCTCCAACATGGCCAATACGCAAGGATAAAGGGAGTTGTACTCCACCAACAGTGGTTGTGTCCTGCTAAAAAACAGGCTTTGCTGTGGTGTTCAAAGTCTCAAAACATTACCTCTCTGTTAGGTAATGCACGAATTCAGGGTGCAGCAACTTGAACTTTCCTGCAGATGCCTCAGATCCAAAATATTGTTGTGGCCTGTGGAAATAGAGCAAATAAAAATAGTTTTGTTACATGACAACAATTAGACAGCTCTGAACTGATCCTGTGACTGGGGGAGAAAAACAATACAGTACATAAAGCAGAAAAACTGCACCATTTGTCAAGCGCCACGATAAAAATACTAAAAATGGATGGCGTACAAATTAAATAACTCTCCTGAAATCTGGAACAGGAAATCCAAATGGTATCTGCAGAGGGAAATGGAACCCATCTGCACCTGCTGCTGGATGAGGTCCAGGAGAAGGGATTTCTGCTTATTCCTCCTTCCCACCTGCTGTCCAGAGGTTGAGCTACTGAAATGGTGCTGAAAACCTTCCACCTCCCTGCTTGCCTCAGGCTTCCAGCCTACCCTGTGCTTGCCCCTCTTAGATCACTAATGTATGAAGAGTTCATGGAACGTGGGTGGGATTGAGCTTGCAGTATTGCCAGTCAGAGCTTTTAAAGCAGTCAAGGGATATTTTGGTGAGAAACACAGAGCAAGAGAGAGAGATGAGAGAGAGGTCAGAGAATAATTGCAGGCAATTTTAGAAAAGGAACCGGAAAGGTAAAATAAAAGGTAAGCTCCAGCCACAGGCTTGCATCCATGCTTGCGCAAAGGAAGACCTTGTGCTTCTCGTTTGGACACAAGCATCTCACCATGTGTCCCTGCACCCTAGACCCATGACTCTTACAAAGCATCGAAAGAGAAAGCATGAGATCAGTTGAACTTCCTCCCAACAGTTTCCATGAAACTTTAAAAGATTCTTCAGTGCTTATGAGAAACTGCAAGACCAGTGTCACACCACTGACATGGGAGTTCAATCTTAGGACTTCCACACGACACGGAATACAATCTCATGATACAATAGCTCTGGTTGGGTGTTCTGGAAGTGAGGCTATGTTGCACCTCCCACTGTCATCTGCGCATATTGTGCAAACATCTGAAAGGAGGGTGCTATCATGTGTCTACAGGCTTCCATGTGACCTAGAACCCCACCTCACACAATCAGGAACCATGAGTGTAATGGCTTTAGGGGTTGCTTGTGCGTAAGTTACCGCCGCTCTGGGCTAGGTTGGCTGGTTAAACCGTTTCTCGCTGGACAGCCATCCACTCCGTGGCTGTTCAGTCGCTGGCAGAATCCGTCAGTGGGCGTTTCTTAAACCTCTTCCAGCAAAGAAGCTCTTTGACGCCAAGTCGCCGCCTACTTTCCCTGCACGGAAGTCTTCTGCGCAGGGTGGGTGTGGGCAGCGGAGGACCTGTGCTCTCCTCGCTGGTCTCCTGCGAAGAGTCCTGGAGCCCCCTCTCTGCTTCCCCCATCGGCCCCCCTCTATCCCTGGTGTTGTGCTGATTTTCTTCCCCAGCCGGAGACCTGCCTCTCTCCCTGCTTGGCCCCTCTCCAGCATTGCTGTGAAGCCTCGCCCCTCCGCTAGTTCCGATGGCAGTTCCCTGACAATGAGCAAATGAGGTTCTACATCATGTAGAATCCTGTACCTGCAACAACTCCCTCCCCACTTCAGACATTTGTGCTGGATGCGAAGATACCTAATTCAGCGCAGCCTTGCTTCCTGCTTGCAAATTCCCTTCAACCCGTGAGTGGAATGCCTGAAAAATAGGGCTGGCATCACTGAAGACTGAAGGAAGGGCATCTACAGTTGTGGAGACATGCGCTACAACTGCACTACGATCCCCAGAAGTGTGATTTTGTGAGAACAAGATAACACGATCTTTTTTAGCAATGGGGTCTGGCTGCTGAAAAACCTATTTACTGCAGGGTTAGCTTGCCGGCCTGAAAGGTTGCCCTCTGAGCTGCCTCAGTAGGAACTGGAAGCACAGAGACATTAAGGCTGAACAGAAAGCAGAGTGCAAAGGGATGTCAACACTAAGAACTAACAGCGGCTGATGTTCCTAACTGAATCTGCTCTGGATGTCTCCAGGAGGACTGAATGCAAGGACAGAGAAGCAGACAAGGAGCACCTACTTACTCATCGCCCTTGTCATACCCGTCTGGGACCGGAGTGCCCAATATGGCGGATCTCAGCATGATATAATCTCGTAGATCTGAGGGGATGAAAATGTAGCGGATGTCCTGAAGCAAAAATAGGGGAGGAATGCAAAACACAGAATAGAAATTTAAGAATTGCACGTGGCACCCACAACAAAATGTTGCTGTATGGGTTCCAGGGTGTCAGCCAGCCATATATAGACTCTTTTCCAGATACTCCATCCATTCCTGGCTCCTGGTTTTCCATTCCCACTCACCTTTGAAGAACAGATAAGATTATCGATGTATGTACCTTGCCCTGTGGTATCTGCGTGAAGCCATATTCTGCATAAGCAATGAGGGAATTCTTCATGGTGTTTACTGTGAAACCATAGAAGGAGATTTTCGTCCCAACATCTTCCTCGAAGCCTTTGATCACTGCCCCATTAAGCCTGTAAGGGGTATTTTCAGACATACATAGGTGTTAACCAGAAGAAACAACAGATTCAAGATTTTATTTTTGTTTGGCAAGCTCTCTGACGGGGGTTTTCGGGGAGCTTTTTACACCTATACCCATCCGCAAATTGGATTTGGGTCCCTACTTAAGAGGAAGGGATGCCAACCCCATTGTACCTGAAGACAAAGTCATGAGCGTCTATCTCCTTGCCTTGACGAGAGCCGTTCAGAATCCCACCGTTCCCAACCACAGCACAGCGGCTGCAGCCATCAGGGAGCCCGGTCTTGCTGAAGAGCCTACCGCTGGCAGAGTCATTGAGGAGCTGCACGGTGGACGCAATTGCTGCCAATCAGAACACAGAGATGCACATCAGGAGAAGGGCGGTACCAAGCACAAAAGGCTGATGGATGCGTTCCCTCTCTGCCACCCCAATGATTGCTTGTGTCATTCTTTGCTGCCAACCACTTTGGGCAAAGTGGATACAGAAGGAACTATGAATCTCAGAAACTGACTAGTTCAAAACAAATGGTACAAGCTAGTTTGTTTACTACATCAGGGAATTGAACATAATGAGCTTCTGATCTGTTTGACTTCCACAGACCCCTGAAACATCCATGAATTGAATTTTGGAACAGCTTAATATACATAGTATGTTGAGGATGTCTTAACGCTATCTCCACCAAATAAAACATTGCTTACTTATTTCCCCAGCATAAAGCAGCTTTTGGGGTGGGGGTTCTTTTGTTCAAAATCAATGAGTAACAGTTCATGATGAATCAATTGAGAACTGCAGCAAGTTGATTAATGGCTTTGAGTCATTGTTTTGAATAACTCATTTTGTGGTAGCTCAAACTCCTGCAGATAATAGAGATGAAGCGTTTGTTTGAGGTGCCTTAGTTCCTTCTCTTACCCCTTCTTCCAGATGGAGCTCCCCACTTTTTCCTCTCAGTGATACCGTCAGGGCAGGACTATGTGGGCAGAAGGCACAGGGCCCCACTTAGCAGGAGAAGCCTTCAAATGCAGCAGAGTGGGTGTCCATTTTGAAGTAATACACACCACCATCTAAGGCAAGGCCACCATGTAAGGCATTTTTATGTGGGTTCCTCTCACTCCCATCTGTCCCGCCAACATGAAACACGCAAGTAGGACATAAACTGGGTCTCACCCTAGAGCCCGGACACTGAGGTCCAGCTCCGAGGGCCTTCTGGTGGTTCCCTCACTGCAAGATGTGAGGTTACAGGGAACAGGCAGAGGGCCTTCTCGCTAGTGGCGCCCACCCTGTGGAATGCCCTCCCATCAGATGTCAAGGAAATAAACAACTTTTAGAAGACATCTGAAGGCAACCCAGTTTAGGGAAGTTTTTAATGTTTGATGTTCTGTCGTGTTTTTAATAGTCTATTGGGAGCCGCCCAGAGTGGCTGGGGAAGCCCAGTCAGACGGGCAGGGTAATAATAATAATAATAATAATAATAATAATAATAATAATAATATACACAGAGTGGACCCACTGAACTAAATGAACTTAAATTGACTGATTTTGGTGCATCGGCTCTGAGCATGACTTAAATTGGATGACTTCCATTGAACAGCTGCAACCCTCCAGATGTTGTTGCACTCCAACTCTCAATAGCCCCACTCAGAGTCCAAAGTTGCTTAAATGCACCACAGTTCCCCATGCGACCGGTTACAGAGTGGGGTGCAGGGAGCTGGGGAACTCCAGGAAAGGTGCTTTGCCACCGTGGCTTCTGTGCTGAACTCATCTCAAGGCAGAAGCTTCCACACTTCCAAAAACTTTCTGCAGCCAGTTTCCCCCCTACACTGCTTCTTTGATTTGATGCATGTCCCACATTCGCTTCCAGTTAAGAGATTCAGGACATCAGCTGGCCAGGCAGACAGCGTGCCTGGAAGAAAAGGAAGAGTGGGCAATGTGGTAGGAAGTGAGATAATTCCCAAAAGCCAATGGCCATGAGCAGCAGCGGCGGCGGCAGCGACAACAATGGAGTAGGTTGTGCCAAATGCTTTTGGTTCACGTTAATCATCACAAAGACACTGGGACCTTTTATTCGGGCAAATGTCACAAGGCGTTGATACCAGTGTTTTCAAAGGCTTCCTCTCCCTTCAGATCTAACTCTTTAAAGAGATGCCAGATCCTGTGTGAAGCCTGCCGTCAAAATGACGACACTTGCAAACATTGGGACATTGCTGAGAAAGTAGAACGTTGAAAATTCATTTGGGTTTGAGCAGCTGATAGATGAAGAAAGACTTTCTTTTCCTTTTCTTCCGCTACCTATTTCCCCATGTCCTTCAGTTGTTGCTGATTCAGAGAAGGCACCCTTTTTTATATACAGTGGTACCTCAGGTTACATACGCTTCAGGTTACAGACTCCGCTAACCCAGAAATAGTGCTTCAGGTTAAGCACTTTGCTTCAGGATGAGAACAGAAATCGTGCTCCGGTGGCGCGGCAGCAGGAGGCCCCATTAGCTAAAGTGGTGCTTCGGGTTAAGAACAGTTTCAGGTTAAGTACGGACCTCCGGAACGAATTAAGTACTTAACCCGAGGTACCACCGTATAGGATGCTCACTGAATACATGCAGAACGAGCAGAGAGGAAGGATGCTTCTTTTGGGTCGCATAAGTTGTGAACAACATCACTCCTCAACATCTGATCAGGGGAGGTATATCATTCCTGATAAGGATCAGTCACCCCCTTCCCCATCACCTCAGTCTGGATCAGGCATCCTGGATATGTGATGTACTCCACTGGCTGTGGGGCAACTCCCATGTGGGAAGCACCAAGAAGTAGCAGTGGCATGTGGGCATAAAGAGGAAAAGAGATTCTGGGTGCAGCTGCAGATAAGATGTGCGGAAACTACATGCAACAACGCTGATCCTGGGCTTTAGAGCCTTTAGGTGGGAAAATGCTTGGCATGGCTCTGCCCTCTCTCTCCAAGTCAACAACAGTGATTCAGCTGTCGGGGAGCCAGGGAAACACTGCCAACCTGCCCCGCTGTCCGTTACTGGGTTACATGAGAAATCAGGGATAGGGGACCATTTCAGCCCAATGGACCAGATCTTTATTTCTCAGGGCCAACTTTGACAGCTGGGTTGAAGAGAGGGGACTATTTTCTTTTGGGGCAGGAATGTGTTGTTGTTTTTAGAAGCCCACCTATGTTATCAAATCGTTCAGCACATGGAAATTCTCTGCATTATCACTGGTTGTGATCCACGGAAATAAACACAGATCAAAAAATTAAAATGTATGATTAGGCAGAAACAGGATGTGCACACCCAGTTAAGGCACGAGCCATGGCTGAATGTGAATGAGGAGCACATGTGAGCAGCACGCCCTGCCTTATCACTCCTCCCCTAGCGCAAGTGGAGCGAGGAATCATGAGCTACGACCTTACAAACTTAATGCTCATGTTTTATTTCTCTCAAACAAACCATGACAGGGAAGCAAAAGAACAAAACATTGGCTTCAGATACTGCTTTGTTTGGAGACAAACACCTGGCTTAGAGGTCCCAGCAAGGCAAGGGTCATGATGTGTTGCTCATGCCAGGGGATGAGTGAAGCGGGAGCGATTTGGCAGCAACCTTTTATGGCTTACGATGTTGTCCAAACATGGCTGCTGTGGTTATGAATACCAGCATCAATTAATGGAGTGTGCCAAGCACAGGGCCCCAAGAAAGGATGTATTCTTGCTTCATGTGTTCTAGTACCATCTGGCAGGCACTGGATGGTATGAAGTTCCCTGGGCATTACAAAAAAATTGCCATGGGCAATCACTTGTTCGCACCAAGATTGGCTCATGTGTATTTATGCCACCAACACCTCCTGGAGCAGAGCATTGTGAGCCTGGTTTAGAGCTAGGGTAATTAGATTACAGTGCATGCATCCAATGTAGCCCACCATACAACAGAGTAGCCCTCTAGAGCCATGTCCCCAGCCCATTACCTGAATATGACAAGCCACGCCAGCCGTAAGGGACTTTGTGCTCTTTTAGCTTCTCCCAGGTCTCCGGGGTGAAGTGCTGCTTCTCCATCAGCACCGGGATGCCAAAATCAAACTGCTTCCTCATCGTTGGGTCCACCTTTACTTTGGACTTCAGTGAGTGGGGACACAAACCGGACTGAGAAAGGCTTGGCGTGAGCAAATCCTAAAGTGGTAGAAGTTAACACCAATCAATATTTCTTTGGAATGTCTACTTAGGTAGGTCACAGAGAAGACTGGCAAAGAACATAGAACAACCTTAACAAAGCCCCAAATTATATACAGGAGTTCTCGGTTACAACACTACAAACACATGTTCATTGATGAAAACATTCCTGCACTCAGAAAACTCAAATGCTGAGATCAGGGGCGATTTTGCCAAATCAAGCAAAGAAACAGAACTTGAAAAAGCCTGTTGACATCTTTGGTTCTTGCCCAATGGCAGTGACAGAACCACAACAGACCACTGAACCCAAAGGGGAGGAAACAGTAGTCGGAGCAACGTTGTACAGAGGTTTGGGCTACACCCTCTGGGTTTGCTTAGCCTGAGCAGCTGCGCTAAACATAATGTGGGATGAAGCCATGCAGGAGACTGGAACAGCCCTGGTGGGACAGGTGGGAAGTCAGGTGTGCTGATCAGTGCATCTGATCTCTTAACAGTTTTTCTGTGTCCTGAGAAGGGGTTGCTGGATTTCCGTTGTCTGTTAAAACTTCCAGTGGGCAGCAGCTATCAGGTCACTAGTTCAGAGAATTACGCCTATACTGAAGGTACATTGTTTAATTAGTTGACTGTTAAGGGTTGATGCTGCTCAGGACTAAACAAATGTTCCGCCTACACAGACACAACCCACGTGTGTAGCAGTTTTGCTTTGCTTTGCCCTTTCTTTGGGGTCAGCTCTTTCCTGCATCCCATAACACTTGATGGTACAGGAAGGAAGGGAATGTATGACTATTTTCAAGCTGCACTGAATATTGAACAAAGAAATGGTGGAGGAGTATTGCAAACACCAGAGTAGGGTGGGGGCAAGAATCAGGGTTTAGGGAACCGTTTTTCTCTTCTCCTTGTGGGTCAGAGGAGAAAGCCTAAGATTTGTGGTTCTTCCTCCTTTGTTGTGACTCACGAGAGGAAAAAAAATACATGTTCTGGGATGTGGGGTTGGAGATCAACGCTTTTTCACTTCATGGCAACTCTGTAAAGTAGCATTCCATACCGTCATACAAGTCAGATAATTTAGTGCACTAAACGAAGCATTCCAAATTTACTTCTATGGATCCGCATGAGCTTAAAGTCAGATGTTAAACAGCAGCGAAGAATCGTATTCCTAGCTCCCACTGTTTGATGCATTTGCACTGGCTATGTAATTACACTGCCCATGATTAAAAGCCTGCCATTAACATCAAAGGCAGATTCACACGGGCTGCACGGATGACATCTGCTGCTAGACGGATGATTTGAATGTCAAAATTTGAATTCCAATTTTGGGGGCCAAATACCAATTTTTAAAGTCAAATATGGATGGTATTTGAGTTCTGATGAGAACGTCCAAGGCAAGCATCAGAATCCAAATATTGTGCAGCAGAGTCAACCTAAGCATGCTCGTGGCTGGGTTTTGTTTTTCTTAAAATATATTCAACTCATAGCCAAAAACATCTGCAGAAATACTGATTTTATTTATTTTGACGGGATACCTTTTCAGATGCCGCTCTTCGCAATGACCCTCAAAGTGGCCTACAATAAAAATAAAGTGAAGCAGCAGCCAAATTCTCTGATAATTTCTGTGATCGCAAGGGATGGCGTGAGGATAAGGATACTGCTGGCTGTCGGTCAGAGTGAAAAAAGCATTAACCAGGGAAAGTGATATCCCCCTTAGGAAAGGATCCGACAGATGGAGGAATGGGTTCTTTTCAGACAAAGTTACTGGACAATACAGTTGTTCTCCATTTACTGTGCGCATTTCAAGGCTCCATGTCTCTGGAGCTCTCTCCCCAAGGAAGTACACATGGCCCCACCTTTGTTACCTTTGCAATATACCTTTTCAAAAAAAAAAAAAGGTTGCGGACTGTGTTTACTAAGCAGTGTTGTGTTGGGATTTTAAATAGCTGTTGTGAGTATTTAGTTCTTTCACTGGTTTGTTTCATAAATCTATTTTTTTTAAAAAGCATGAAAGGCCTTTGACTTGAAAGGCAGAATGTAGATTTGTGGGTGAATAAGATACATGAAGAGGGACGCGGGTGGCGCTGTGGGTTAAACCACAGAGCCTAGGACTTGCCGATCAGAAGGTTGGCGGTTTGAATCCCCGCAACGGGGTGAGCTCCCGTTGCTCGGTCCCTGCTCCTGCCAACATAGCAGTTCGAAAGCACGTCAAAGCGCAAGTAGATAAATAGGCACCGCTCTGGCGGGAAGGTAAACGGCGTTTCCGTGTGCTGCTCTGGTTCGCCAGAAGCGGCTTAGTCATGCTGGCCACATGACCAGGAAGCTGTACGCCGGCTCCCTCGGCCAATAAAGCAAGATGAGCGCCGCAACCCCAGAATCGGCCACAACTGGACCTAATGGTCAGGGGTCCCTTTACCTTTAAGATACATGAAATAGACATCCCTGCAGATTTTGCATCAGTTCTCGGCAATTGCCTTTTCCTTGCAAATTACTGTATAATGCTGAATTGACCAGGAAAACCTAGATTTTGAATCTAGGTTCAAAATCTACTTAAAGCATACTAGGAGATTTTGGGCATGTCACTGATGCCTTGCAGTAACCCTTTCTTCCCTCTCTCTCTCTCTCTCTCTCTCTCTCTCTCTCTCTCTCTCTGTGTGTGTGTGTGTGAGAGAGAGAGAGGGGGGGGGGGAAAGTGAGCAAAGCATCCTAAAGTATTTTGTTTATTATGTTGAATTCAAACTTAAGTCTTACTCAGAGTAGATCCCTTGAATTCAATGGGATTTAAATTAGTCACAACTAAGTTTAGCTTTAAGCAATTATTAATATAATTTATCATTATAAATTCTAAACTATTACACACACACACATGCATTATATGAATATGCTACACATTTCTCTGTTAAGTCTTAAGATATCATAACCAAATTTTGCAGGATGGTTCCCAAGATCAAGGAAAAGCTTTTCATCTATGTCTGGGGACATCAGGGTGCCATTTTGAATTGAGCTGGCAGACTGAGCCTTTCAAAGCTTCACTGATTTTAACCAATGATTGCAAACCTATGCTGATTTGTTGTTGCTGTTGCTCCTTAGAATCCCCAAAGATTGCCAGGTATGAGGTATTCAAGTCCTGTGGATTTCAGTGCGTCTGCTCTAAGTGTTAATTGAGTGAGACCATCAACTGATAAATTTTCACAGCATACAACCCTTTTCCACTAAGCACACCTGACGCTAAGGCACTCTGTGGCTTAGAAGTCCAGAATTTCATTTTCAGAGGTTGTTCCTCTTGGTTGTAAACTAGCAAGCAAGAAAGTGAGGGATATACCTGTATTCGTGCCATGCCTGTTCCAGAGACATGTAGTCAACCTCTCTAACTCTGAATTAGAAACAAGTGTTGTGGAAGATTAACTCTTACGATGTGAGCCTTGAATAGCAGAGAGTAAATAGTTTTGTCTTTATTTAGTTTTTAATGTTTGATGTTTTGCTATGTTTTATATGTGCTGTAAGCACATTATGATGATGATGTCTGGGTGCTGGCCTGCTTTTGGGAAGGGGACAAAAGGCAAGGAAGTCCTTAGAATGAAGGATGGACTTGTTACCTTCTCCTTAGGATGATTAAGAATTCCTCTCTCAGATGAATTTTTGGTTGGGTTCCCCCTAGAATGAAAACAGCAGGAAAAGGAGACTGACTTTCACGCACAAACATTTGTTCACTGTATACTGAGATGCCTACACTATCCAACAACCCTTTCTAAGGGTTTGCTCAACTTCCAGTGATTTAGATATGAAATCTAGACCCTTTTCTAGCCATGGGATAGTTACAGATTGATGAACCTGTCGTACTGGGTCTGTCCCATTGCCATCCAGCCCACAGGAAGCATTAAAGAGCATACATCAACATTGCAGTGCACTTATGAAGATGAAACCTGTGATACTGTTTGCCTGGGGTGACGATCAGAATGTTCAGTTGCTGAAGGAGCTAAACAGTTGGTAGTTGTAATTCTGTGAGGAAAGGGGAAGCTGTCAGCATGGCTGGATTTAAAAGGTTGCATGTGGCAGGTTAGGAATTGGGAAGGAAACCTGGATGCTGGGAAATCAAGGGCCAGGGAGTCCAAAGACAAGAAAGATGAAGGAAGGAAAGGTGCAGGGCAAACCATGAAATATGAAAGACAAAACTGGGAAGAGGGGGTTAGGGCTGCAAACTACTGTCAGAAGGGAAGTGGGCAAGCCTAGGACACTGGGGAACTGGGGAATCAAGAAGGTTATTAGCCAACATGGTGCCCTCAGAACCCTCTGGGCTACAACCCCCAGAAGGTCCAGCCTAAATCCTGACAGCGCAAATCTGCTAGCTGTGACTTATCTCGGCCCTGACATCCCTCTAGGGGCAAGAAGGACCCAGAAGAAGTGGGTGACTGAATCAAATGCATCAATTTTAAGTAACCACCCAATTCTCTGGTAACATTTCTGTGAGGAAGGGTTCACTCCAGCCTCACTCACCTCTTTGTGATGCTTTCTCTGGGCAGACTGTGGTTCCTGACATCTTGGGGAATTTCTGCTTGCGCTGGCCCCAGTGTCTCCTGCTGCAGCAGTCTGGAATACAGTAACAGAAGCAGGTGGAGAAGTTATGTATGGAGTTCTCATTTCATGCCAGCATTCCTATAGGTTTCGCCTCCAGAGACATCCATTTTATTCCACATCCATGATTATTTGTGCCCATGACACTACTGGATCAGTCACACACAATCCCACTATCAATACAGTTTGCATTTCTAAATGATTTGGGATGGTTTGCATGAAATAGTCCATGCATATCCCATAATCTCCTGCTGAAATCCCATAAGCTTTTGTTATGGATTATTTGTTCTGGATTATGTTCTGGATTATTTTTGTCCTAGGTTTGTTGTACCGTAGCCCCTACAGACAGCAATGACCACCTCCTAGTGGAGCAGCAATAAAACTGCTAGCACATTTGCAAAGCTAAGCAGGGTCCAGTATGGGTTTCAAATTGGATGGGGAACCATGTGTAGAGATTGCTGAAAAGCAGAGGGTTGGGCTAGATGACCCTCAGGGTCCCTTTGAGTTGTATGATAGCACTGGGGAAGCATTGCAGAACAAACTCAAGCAGGATAAATCCACCACTAATGCACTTATTATTGTGTCAAGGACACATTGCAAAGTGTGCCTGCAAGAACACCAGTCTGGAGAGGCCCTCAGTCTGAGCTGCCACATAGCTCAGTTCTTAGATCTTGCAAACTTTGTGTGACTTTAGCTCTGAGGTATGTAGCTGTCAGTGTTTAGCAAAACTCCTGAATTAACTCATAATTTAGATGCTGAGGAATAACGTGTTCCACCATAAAGCATGGCAGCATGAAGCAATTCCTCCCCCTCCCCCCAGTTTTTGCACAACACCTTAACTATACAATGAATTTAGATCTTAGAACACCAGTGCTGGTTTCCTTGTTTTTACATTGCAGGTGAAGTAGAAACAAGCATGGAGAATGTGGAGTTCAAGTACAGTGATACCTTGGGTTAAGTACTTAATTCGTTCCGGAGGTCCGTTCTTAACCTGAAGCACCACTTTAGCTAATGGGGCCTCCCGCTGCCACCACGCCGCCAGAGCACGATTTCTGTTCTCATCCTGAAGCAAAGTTCTTAACCTGAAGCACTATTTCTGGGTTAGCGGAGTCTGTAACCTGAAGCGTATGTAACCTGAGGCGTATGTAATAGGCACATTAAAACAACAACAACACAACCTTCTCTACTGGACTTCCCAGCGCTTGTAGGGATCCCAGTTTGCTCAAACTTGGCCTGAGTTGGTAAAAGGATCCACAAAGAAGGAGCAAAAGGCATTTGGGGGGCGGGGCGGGGGGAGCAAGGGCATAAGGACACGTTCCAACAAGATGCAGAAACTTGCAATGACAGAGTCTTGTGGTAAAACTGAAACTGGCCCATCCACATTTTCTTAGCTTGAACCGGTATTATTTGGCAATCTTTTACTTGGGGCAGGGCTGTTTCTCAACCATGCCTTTTGCAGAGGTGAGGTGGTTAGAGTGCCTGTCTATGGCTCTTATCCCCACTCTAGCAATGAAGCACACTGAGCTATTGAGAGGATAAAAAAGGAGGGGATGAGGATAAAATGGGGAGAGAATCAGAAATGCTGCCTTGAACTCCCTGGTAGTAAGGCAGAATATCTGGGTAACGAATGAACCAATGAATAAACAAATGTTATAAGAAAGATGCGTGGCAAACCTACATCTAATCAAACTTCTCTGTGCTGCCCAACTGCCTCATATTATTAGGCAAGGCAGGAACGTTGTTGACTTGAATGGCAAGCCAGACTTCTTCCTGTTCCTACAAGGCTTAGCGGGCCAGAGACAAATGAGACATGCTGGCCCTGATTCAGGGACATTCCTGCACAACAGCAGGCTGCCTGCCGGAGGCTGTGCAGGATGATCCCCCTCCTTCTCCCCATCAAAGAGATGATTAACGCTGTCAGCTTAGATTGGAACAGCCCTTAGACTTCGCCACACACAATCCGTGCATGGGAGATGTGAGCTGGCAACTCTCATCCTCTGCCTGGCATTGCATCTGTGGCAAAGGAACACAACACCTGCACAATGCCTGGTCAGGTGCTGGATCTAGGGATTTTGCATGCAGATCCGCTCCTCTGGATCCGAGTTCCCATACTTTGCCTTCAGTAGAATACCAAACTCCAAGGAGTGTGAATTTTTACATCCAGCTGCTTAATATTGGTATTAAGTATTCAAAGCCTCCTTTGTGGGTCTGGGCCAGTAACAACAGGTGCAAATTTATGGCGCACATCAGTGCAGCAGATCACCTCAGCCATTTGGATCATGGAGGATGTCTGTTGAGGGCTACTAGCCATGATGGCTATGTTCCCCCTCCACTGTCAGAGGCACTATGCCTCCAAACGCCAGTTGCTGAATACCAACCCTATTCATGCTTCCCAATATCACCGATTGGGAGAGTACTAATGCACTCAGGTCCTGCCTGTGGTTTTCCATAGGCCTCTGGTTGACCACAGTGAAAACAAGATGGCGGACTAGAAGGGCCATGGGCCTGATCCAGCAGGGAGGCTCTTATGATCTTATCAGTGTTGGTGCCAGGGGTCACCACTCTTCTGCAGGGCCCCCACTTCCAATCTCTGGAGCCCCTTGGCCCCACTTCCCTGTTCACCTACCTAACCCCTTTGACAATGCAAGTGGTGACTCGAGTGAGGAGACAGAGCAGCATGCTGTCCCTTGGGGTGGTTGTGAGGCTGCAGCCCAGAGAAAGAGGGCAAGCAGATGGAGGCAGCAGTGAGGAAGGCATGCCCCCCCCAAACCTGGAACCGACGCTGACTTGGATGGTCAGCTTGTATCAACCTGCAGGATAGGAGCAGGTTGAATGGGCTGAGGAGGCAGGGAGAGCTGCTGCCAGAAATGGCTTTTGTTTTGTTTTGCCGTGGAGACCACCCAACCAACCTCAGTCTCCCCTCAGTCAGCTCCTCACCCCATACCCCTGGTGGCATTGCTTGTAACCCTCCTCCTCCTTAGGTTGTGTACATACATTCAAAGCGCATTCTTTCCCTCAAAGAATTATGGGCATTGTGGTTTGTTAAGGGTTGCTATGAATTGTAATTCTGTGAGGGGTAAACTACACTACCCATAATTCTTTGAGGGGAAGAACGTTGCTTTAAGAGTGTCGTGTGTACACAGTCTTCTTAGTCTCAGTGTTGCCCTTGAGGATGGGGACAAAACTAGAATTACCTGTCTCTGCCTGTCTCTCATGGGCAGCGGTTGCATGCCCACTGTTGGTCTCCCTGCCACTCTCAATGGGCATCAGCCCCCGCTGTTTATTTTAAATCTGCTATGGTTGCCTCAGCGATCTCTAGAGAAACCATATTTGCATTTCTGAACGTTACTGTTTGTTACTATTTAAGGACTATTGTTGTGCAAACCTAACACAGTCTGACCGTGTGTTGCTTCTTTGCCTTGCAATAATTGCTCAACCAGTACATTTTTACATAAAGGGATTATTAAAAAAGACGCAAGGAGTTTTCCAGTCCACGTTCTTTGGAAAGCAAATGGAACAACTCTCCAGCCCTCTCTCCTTAGAAAGCAAGGAGACCCTGTTAAAAGCAGTGGCTGTGAATGTCTTCCACTATCGGGGAAACAAGAAGCACAAAGTATATTTGGGAATCTTTAAAATCCAAAGGGTTGATCCAGCAAAAGAGCCCAGTTAAATTTATTGTGGATAAGGAAACAGCTTCAGGATCCCATTTAGGATCTCCCTGCCCCATGCAGGAAGATCCTGACTATTAATCTGACTAATTTTATTCTGAAATAAAATCACTCACAGGGCCCAATCCGGAACATGCTTCTGGATCAGGTTCCTGTTTTCTGCTGGAAAAGGCCCCCTCCCTGGCTGCTATTTGTTCCCGAAGGTGCTGTTGGCAGTAAACATCCCTTTGGGTTGCTGAAGTAGCAGCCATAAGATTCACAATTTGCAGGAGAAATCAGTGCAGGACTGACCCCAATCAAACCTGCAGTGCATTCCACACTGAGGCCCTGAAACTGGATTTTCTTCCAAATGATAGTGGTCAGATGAAGGATTATTATCATTATCATTATTATTATTTAAAGCAAGCATGCTACTGATCTAGAGGTGTCCATGAGAATTTCAAAGGAATTCTACTTGAATGATTTCAAAAGGAGGCACCAGTATGAGATGCTGTATTACTTACTGAGCAAGGAATCTTGGCCGGAAAAAAGACAATGGCTTCATTTCCTACAACAGCATAACTCAGTTTTGCCAAGTTGATTGCATCTGTCACTGCTTCCTTTAAAGAAGCACTTGAGCTTGTTTTGAGCAACTGTAATTCAGGTACATCCAACTGGTTGATCGCTGGGGCACTGCAGGTTGATCGCGGGATTAAATAAATTGGGCCATGACAACTCTGAGCACTCCCCTCTAAAAGAAGCTCAACAATTTTGGGCACTCCCCCCCCCCAAATAGCTCAACAACTTTGGGCACTCCTCCCAAAATAAGCTCAACAACTCTAGGCAATGGCAATGGGTAGAACACTGCCTTTTTTATACTGGGAGTAGATCACAGTCTCTTGGGAGTTATCTGTACTTGTTGCATCTCATTGCTTCCAATGTCTATGCACTTTGCATGTGTATAAAAAGGACCTCTGACAGTTAAGTCCAGTTGCAGTGCTCATCTCGCTTTAGTGGTCAAAGAGCCCACGTTTGTCCGCAGACAGCTTCCGGATCACGTGGCCAGCATGACTAAGTCGCTTCTGGCGAGCCAGAGCAGCACACGGAAACGCTGTTTACCTTCCCACCGGAGCGGTACCTATTTATCTACTTGCACTTTAACGTGCTTTTGAACTGCTAGGTTGGCAGGAGCTGGGACCGAGTAACAGGAGCTCACTCCGTCGTGGGGATTCGAACCGCCGACCTTCTGATTGGCAAGCCCAAGAGGCTCCGTGGTTTAGACCACAGCACCACCTGCGTCCCCTTGCATGTGTATACATACCTGCAATTGAAGATTAATATTACCATTCCTGCATCTGATGATGTGGCCTCTAGTCCACACAAGTTCATGCTAATTTTTTAATCTTTAAAGTGTCACAGGACCCTTCATTGTTGTTGTTGTTTGCATATTTAAGGTAGCAATCCTTGTACACTTACCTGGGAGAAAGTCCCATTGAATGCAGTAGGCCTTTCTGCTGAGTAAGCATGCAGAAGAAGAAGAAGAAGAAGAAGAAGAAGAAGAAGAAGAAGAAGAAGAAGAAGAAGAGGAGGAGGAGTTGTTTGGATTTGATATCCCGCTTTATCACTACCCTAAGGAGTCTCAAAGCGGCTAATATTCTCCTTTCCCTTCCTCCCCCACAACAAACACTCTGTGAGGTGAGTGGGGCTGAGAGACTTCAAAGAAGTGTGACTGGCCCAAGGTCACTCAGCAGCTGCATGTGGAGGAGCGGAGACGCGAACCTGGTTCCCCAGATTACGAGTCTACCTCTCTTAACCACTACACCAAACTAGGATTTGTTTTCACCTCTAGGTTGGTGAGATTTAAGCATGTGCTTCACTCCTATAGTGAAACAAATTGATTGTCAGATGTGTTCAAGTATCACTGGATCATGCCATAGGTCTGGACAAATCAGCATATCTGCATGTGAAAACCATTATTTTACTGTACTTAAAGAAGGAGCAAGTAGTTACAGAGTTATTGTAAAAAGTACAATGAATGAACAGGAAGCATTTTGAGCCTGCATACACACCATCGATTTAAAGGTTACTGGAAAATGCAGCACTGTGAGAGATAAACTACAGTTCCCAGTACATTTTTTTTAGGGGCAGGGACGGTGCTTTAAATGTATGGTGTGTATACAACCTGAAACTCTACATAAATATTATTATAAAATTGTTTCTGAGACATGGGTCTCCCAGTCTAACTCAATTAAAGTACTGTACAAACATAGACAATAACAACTGACACTTCTTATTCAGAACGACAGACAAATCTGTCAGTTTCAGATTCTCATTTTCCCCAAACTTAAGTTCAGTTCATTCCATTTTCACATCCATTTGCCATTTTCCCTTGAAAAAGTCCACATGAAGATTCACAGTTCACACACATTTCTTTCGATCTTTGTGTGCAATATTGTCCAATATCGTTTTTGCAAGGAATTTCCCCAGCTATGTTGCTTTGCATACTATTTCCATATAGTTGTGCACACTTTTTCATTGGATAACTGCAGCGCAAAATTTGGGGAAGTGAGAATTCTGAAGGGTATCTTATTAGTGCAGGAAGTGTGACTTGGGTCATTCGTATCAACTTCTCCCCCATCCCTACTCAGAAGTAAATCCTACTGTATTCAACTGGGCTAACGCACAAATAAACGTGGGTTGCAGCCACACAACCCCTAGCTATTTTGTTCCTGCTTCTTCTTTTCCAGATGCCTGTTTTGTCTTGGATCTTACCCAACCACTGGTAAACCTGAGGTCAGGCAACTTGGCTAAGCCCTTCTCAGTCAACAGCTCCACCTCCCTACATGCTAGGTGGGTCATCTTGGAAGAAGAAGAAAGAGGCCCATTCATTGGGAAACAGAAGGTTGACTTCAAAGCAACTCTCACAGCAGCCTGCCCAAGTTCGGGTGGGTGGGGAAATCAATATCACCATCGTGTATCTATGAAAAATGCTTTATTGTGGATTAGACAAGGCACATGTTGTTGAAGAGGCATTTACTGAAATATGAGCTCTTGCTGATAGTATACTCGCCATCCTGGCTTGAACTTTCTGCAAGGCGTCGCCCCAAACCTGAACTGGCTTTAGGGTTGAGTTTTAATGCGGCTCTGCCTAGTTAACACCTGCTTCCTGTTTAACAGAGCCCATCAAAACTAAACATGGGCACAACTGGAAGACAGGCATGTACTCCCTTGCAGTAATCTGGAGCTGCCACATCCACTGCAATGTGCAAATGAAGCTCCAAGCACAGACTGCCTTGTTAACTGCAACAGAGACAGCCAACCTCCATGTACAAAGAATGGAAGCACAGATTTTCTCCCTCCGGCAAAATGAATGGATTGGCTCTCTGTGTCTAGGTGTTTGTGTAGACCAGAGCTCCCACAACCATCAGGCATTGAGGAGCATGGCAAAATAATTCAAGGGACCACAACGATCATCTAGTCCAACCCCCTGCAATGCGGAAATCTTCCACCCGATGCGGGATTCGAACCCATGACCCTAAGATTAACAGTCTTGTGTTTTGCCAATTGAGCTATCCCTCAGCTGCCCCTTCTCCAAAAATGGATTTTAGGGCTATATATAAAAAGAAACGTAGAATTACAAAAATAAATAATGCAATAAAATGAAGAGGAATAAAACTATCCAACCTGTGTGTGTGTGTGTGTGTGTGTGTGTGTGTGTTTTGGGTAAATAATAAAGTTGCAACCTGGCACCGAAAATAATAAACTGTTGGCATCCAGGTGCCAACCCAGTGAAGGTCATTTCTTTTGGACATACAGCCAATGTACTTTTCCTGCAGGTGAAACAGACTTCCTCTGATGACCTGGGTGCATAGGCATTAAGAATTCAAGCCATTTCCCCCCACAACTGAAGTCAATGGGGCTTGATGTATTTACAGCCCCGTCCATCTAGATGGACAGGTCTGTGGCTTGGCCTTAATGAAAGGACTCCTGCCCTTTGCACAACAAGCCTTTCCAGGAAGGCCACCAAGAACCTTTCTCACAACAGGCTTAAGGGGGATGTCTGCCACAGGCTACGCACATGCAGAACTGAAGAAACACGATCTGCTCGCTCCTCTGTGTGAAAATCACCATTTGGGTGTCACAAAGGTTTCCTTGTCTCTCTTTCTGCTCCTTCAGACTGGCCCTGGCCAGAAGGTCAACCCCTTGAACTGCAACTATTGGAATGGATTCCAAAACATCCCCCCTCAGAGGAATCAGTCTCCACATGCTCAGAAATATAGACCGGAGACTTTTTCGAAGCAAAAGGGGTGGTTTAAACTTATCTGTGAACTGGAGCAGCCCTGTTTGTTTTTGCTCTGGGGTACAAGTCCAGAATCTGGGTTCAAATCTCCACTCAGCCCTAAAGCTCACTAAAGTGACCTTGGGCCAGTAGCTTTCTCCTGGCCTAACCTACCTCACAGGGCTGCTGCGAGGATAAAATGAGGAAGGGGAGAAACTTATATGCTACCTCGAGCTGTTCGGATGAACATTTGAATCCTCAATAACCAGTATGCACAACCCTTCTCAACCCGCACACTTATGTGTTTTGCAACATATGTATTTCTATGAATGTCTGGTTTTTGTTCTGCTACTGTTCTGCTTGTGAAAGGATTATTCATACAGCCAGTGCAAACAATGGCAACAGGGGCAAATGTGAGGCTCTGCCTAAGCTACTGGTGGGGACAGAAAGGAGAAACATTAAGAAGGGAACCTCATGCAGGAGGCAGAAACATCAGCATAGGAGTTATGAGTTTGCTTATGAAGCCTGGAGGAGTAGGATATTCTGAGTGGTTTACCCAATGATTTCTAAAAACAGTGGCTTCGTACGTATGCAACCTTTTCTTCTAGGACTCCCATGTCTTTCACTGCTGCATGGTAGGCAGCTCTTTTGGACATCTTTCTTACATGCCTAGACCAGGGGTGGCCAACCTATTCTATTATTTAAGCGACGTGGGTGGCGCTGTGGTCTAAACGATAGAGCCTAGGGCTTGCCGATCAGAAGGTGGGCGGTTCGAATCCCCATGACAGGGTAAGCTCCCGTTGCTCGGTCCCTGCTCCTGCCAACCTAGCAGTTCAAAAGCCCATCAAAGTGCAAGTAGATAAATAGGTACCGCTCCGGCGGGAAGGTAAATGGTGTTTCCGTTCACTGCTCTGGTTTCGCCAGTCATGCTGGCCACATGACGCGGAAGCTATACGCCGGCTCCCTCGGCCAGTAAAGCGAGATGAGCGCCACAACCCCAGAGTCATCTGCGACTGGACCTAATGGTCATAGGTCCCTTTACTTTTACCATTCTATTATTATTATTATTATTATTATTATTATTATTATTATTATTCTATTTATACACAGCTCATCTGACTGGGTTGCCCCAGCCACTCTGGGCGGCTTCCAACATATATAAAAACATAATAAAACATTAAACATTAAAGAACTTCTCCATACAGAGCTGCCTTCAGATAGCTCAGGGGTTGGATAACTCCATACCCGCCAACATTTCTCCAATGAAAATAGGGACATCCAAAGGAAAAGAGGGACATTCTGGGATCAAATCAGAAACCAGGATGACGTCTGTAAATCTGGGACTGTCTCTGGAAAATAGGGGAACTTGGAGGGTCTGCTACACTGAGCCTGGAAATAGCTATCCTGAGTGTCCCAGTCTGAACCTATGGTTTGCCTATTCTAGCTCATGAATGCAAAAGGTCACCCAAAGTAGTGACAAGGCTACAAGGGAGATGCCACCCAGAATTGTCTCCGGCACTAAGCGGAGGAGACGTTCACATTTGGAGTTAATGATTTCAGATATCACAAAAATAAACGCAATATGTCCATCTGTTACAACTTGGCAGGCACCGGCTTTATGCAAATGATGTGCAAAACCTGTTAATTACAATTAGCTCAAATATACAAATTAGATGCCGGCACCTGGATATCGTATGTTGCCAATGTGGTTCTCAGAGCTGTTCACCCCTGATCTAAAGAGACCTGCAGCAGAAGTCTATACATCTTATGGAAACATGTACAGTATTTGGATTTAGCCTTGCGAAAATAACTTCTAACAAATCTGTCTCACTCAGACATGTCTTTCTTCCCCATCACCTCCCCTGCAAGCTTCTTTCGGACGTCAAACCCAATGAGAGCCAAATCAGATTTTCCCTCGAGCCGTCGCCAGGAAAGAATGTCTACTGGTGTGGGTATTGTTATAGCTAACCTACATCTGTTTTCTTAAAATTAAAAACAGCAACAGCATTTTCACATTTAGAAAATGAGATACAAATCCACTGCATTAATGCATTTATTATTACAAGGGTAAGAAAGGTAAAGCTATTATATTGCTTGACTTCCAGATTATGGATTAATTAAATTGATTTAATTAATTTCTTAAATTCTTATGGAGCAGCTACATCATCAAATCAACCCCATGGTCCTTAATCTGTAACTACACACACACACTGGACTCCAAAAACGTAAACATTCCTTAGTTTTCTTGCTTTCTCAACATGGTTGTTCATTTTATAATCCCAACCTGCTCCTATAACTTCCTTATTAGGTCTCTTTTACTTGGTCTTGCACTTTCCCCTTAGCTTTTAGCATATCCTATCATGACCATCATAGGAATGCATCATACCCGCACTTGGTAGGTCGTTAGGGTGCTATATTTTACATAATTAAATGAACAAAGCAAAGGGTCCATCTGAAATGCATCTTTAAGCATATTAATCACCATATGCTAAAAGCTCGCAGCCTTCTGGCATCTCCATCCAATTTGATATAAATCTTCCCTGACCAAGTGCGTTGCCTTGAGGTCAGATTCGACGTTGGCTTTACCAGAAATAAATTATTTGCGTTAAAACTATTGCCTCAATTACCCTCCACATTCTACTTTTATTATGACACCATGTAATTCCGTTTTAATCAGTAAACTTGTTAAAAGCACGCAATTGACTCAATTGCAAAACTCTGAATAAGTGGCTAATGTGTAGGGCAATTGAAGTTTTGTTATGGTTACCTCAGTGGCAGTTCACAGTTACCATAGTTCCTTGAATTACAAAGCAACAAGGGCAGGTCTCGGCTGGGTCATTTGTGTGAAAGACTTGCGCCAACAACAGTCAATTTTTTTGTCTGACAGAAGAAAACAGGATTAGGAGCCGCAAGTTAGACCTAGGGAGGGTTAGGAATAGTAGTCTAATTAAATGTATCAGGCAAGGACCCTAGAAATTACATCCTGATTTCTAGGCACTGCCTGTGGAGATACTGGGTGATCTGTATGCAAAGCAGGGAATCCTGCAAGGACTGGAATCAGACAGCAAATGAAAGGAAGAAGTGGAAGCTAGAGGCATCTAAATCAGTAGGTTGTGAGCTGTGTTTTGAGATCTTTTGGGGGGCAGCCACAGATAGGCTCCTTGCCAAATGTTGTGGTGCTCTATTTAGACCAAGGTTCCCCAAACTTGGGTCTCCAACTGCTTTTGGACTACAATTTCCATCATCCCTGACCAGAGGTCCTGCCAGCTAGGGATGATGGGAGTTGTAGTCCAAAAACAGTCTGAGAACCAAGTTTGTGAACCAAGTTTGTCCAAGGTACTGGACAGTCAGCATCAGGAAACACAGAAAAAAACGGTGGTCTTATTTAGCAGATTTTCAAAGGATCTGACCTGATTTCAGCTTCTGGAGCATAGTCCCTGGAATGACTGAGTGATGAGGGCAGCTGTCGCCAGGGGTGGACTTTGATAACATGGTGCCCTGAGCAAGGACAAAATTTGCCCCCTACTTTAATATTTCTTATTTTCACAATAATTCCTTTTGGTACAGTTGCATTTTTATGGATCTTCTCAGTAGGTGCCCGTATTAATATAGGTATGTTATTGTTATTGTTATTGTTATTGTTATTGTTATTGTTATTGTTATTGTTATTGTTATTGTTATTGTTATTGTTATTATTATTTTGCTCCCCTTTGGTCAGCACCTTGTGCAGGGGAGACACCCACACCGCCCTAAATCTGGCACAGCTCTTACACAGTTCCTCAAATATGACCCAGTGTCTGATGAAAATTATTATTGTCCAAAAGCACAGCAAGTGTTATTTTTGGTTAAGCAGAATGTTAGCTAGGTCTACAAGGGAGCAAGATATGCTGCTACCAAGCATCCTCAAAGGAAGTCTTTATTTCCTCCTGTCTTCTCCCCTAAGGCCTTGTGCCTCTGAAGGCATTGCTTCATCCAGAGAAAGGAGCTTCCACCTACAATTTATTGCTATTAGGGGCACAGTAGACGTTACATACAAATGCGTGTAATAAATCTTTCTATCTGACAAATAACTGGGGGTGGAGGGGAGGCTGCTTAATCCTTTCCCCACCAGCCATTTCCCTGCTGAACATAGTATCTCCCTCTCACCCCACTCACCAGCTTCTTTCTCATGGACTCATATAATTTTAGGATGAGGAGAGACCCCTGTGAGGTTCCATATACAGGCAAATGTGCATGTAACTCTATGAGGCTGCATTTTAATGTTTTAATGTTATAAAGTATTTTAATCTTGTTTTTAAGCTGTATTTCAATCAATTGTTTTTATATTTGGTGTTAGCCGCCCTGAGCCCAGTCTTGGCTGGGGACATAGCTGTCAAGCGTCCCTTATTTGGCGGGACAGTCCCTTATCCCAGGGCCATGTCCCGCTGCTGTCCCTTATTGATGATATCCCTTAAATAAGCTACTGAAGGTAATGGGGCCCTTTCTATGCCCAGCTGTGCTTTGCCAACAACAAATTGTTCCTTTTTTGTGTTGAATATATGCTATATGGTAATTTATGGACCTAATAGGTATGTAAAGCCATTTGCACGCAACAAAATATGTATTTTATCAAAGTAATTGTTGATCCCTTATTTTGGCTGCTGATCCCTTATTTTCGAGGCTGCTGGTCCCTTATTTTCAGATCTGTAAGTTGACAGCTATGGCTGGGAAGGGCGGGGTATAAATAAATTTCATTATTATTATTAACTCTACAGCTAGAGGCTGGAGCAGAGAAAGGGACCTTCCCCTCCACAGCTCATCTGATACAAATCCCAGCCTCCGAAGGCTGTGTTTCCCTGATGAAACGCTGTAGTTTTCATTAGGAGCATTTAGCTCACCCTTAGTTGGCCTAGAAATGGGGGTTAATTGTGATGCAACAGTGCTCCTTGCCATTTGCTTTCTTTGTAAAGAAAAACTCTGGTGCAGATTTACCAGATCCTGCCCCTCTGAAAACATGCAGTGAGGAGGACGTCACTTTGATGTATTAAAAAAAAAGAGAGGGGAAAATAAGGAATGAGACCCAAATGTTTATTTTGCAACTAGAATATACGTATACCAGCAGGACAATGGTGTGGGAAATGGAAAGTTCTGATAAGCGAGTTGAGATGAAAAACTGAACTTTCCATCTCAATAAAGATAGGACACGTTATTACCTCCTATCAATCTGAAAAATGCTGGGGCAATTGTCATTCATCTTTCAACTGGAATTGTTGTGGGGTGGTGGGGAGGGGAGGTTGGATAAGAGATATCAGAACTTCGACCCTCACAGACCTGACAAAATGTGTTGTTTGCTCAATTGAAAGGAAGAGGTTGGAGAACAGGCTGGGCAGTTATGTCTCCTAAACTCCAAGGAGCTACCCTGAAGGACATGAACAGTAAAGAATTGCCCACAAACTCTAGGGTTGCCATATTTCAAACCGTGAAAATCCAGACAGTTTGAGCTTTTTTTAGTTTTGCCCAAAGTGGTTGAGCTTTTGGGACAAAATTGCTAAAAAAACCCACAAAACTGTTTTTGAGTATTTTTATTTTTAAAAGGCACTGCCGACATCGGCTGCCATACGTCCGGGTTTTCCAGGACATCAGTGCCGATTTCTGCTGGTGACTGCAGTATTCTGGATATATCCGGCAAAATCTAGACGTATGGCAATCCTGTAACTTAGAACTTTTCTGTTTTACAACAAAGACAAATGTGTCCATTTCACTTAGTCATGCTGAGAAGGTTGGGCCATAGCAGAAAAACTGAGGAGGAGGAGGGGGGCAGAGAGAGCTCTTAAACCATACGTAGCTTGGATATGGAATGCCTTTCAAGTTCTTGAGATAATGGGCAGTATTCAACTAAACAAGTTTGTGAGCAGAATGACTTTTCCTCATTGGAAGATGGGACTTTCCCTCCCCTCCTCCCCCTCTGCACACCATGCCATCTCCCAATCTGCTCTGGAGGATTGGAGGAAACCCCACAACATATTTAGATGGAACGGGAGTGGGGAGGGGGGCAGCCCAGTCCATAGACTCATAGAGTTGGAAGGGATCACGAGGGTCATCTAGTCCAACCCCCTGCAGTGCAGGAATCTCTCACCCAACATGGGCTCAAACCCACGATCCTGAAATTAAGAGTCTCGTGCCCTGACGACTGAGCCATCACGCCTGGCCACTGTGCAAGCAAAAGCTGTTCTGCGACTTAGCAGTACATTGAACATGACCCATTCAGTTCAGGAATGTCCCCCCTTCTATTGTATGCCTTGAAACATTGGGGGCTAAGGCTCCTCCATCAGCAGAGGTCAGCAGAGGTGGCTAAGGCTGCATGTAGGGGACATCTCCACCCCCATCCAAATCCCACCTCCGGCACAGGTGATCAGAGGCTTGGATTGCTCTGCAAGAAAAGGGGTGCTTTTTTTACAGGCATTCCCATTTTCACTATGCCATGTCCCAGGCTTGCTCAGCAAAGAGGCCCAGCAGCGCCAGTTCTGGAGGGCCAGCTCAGGATCCAGTGGGTCCTTTGCTGGCCTAGCTCAGCCCCCTGTCCAGCATGCAAGATGCTGTCTTTTGGGGGCTCCAGCAACTACCAGCGGTAACTTCTACCCACCTATTGGGGTCAGGGAAGTACAGATTCAGATTCAGGGTTGTTTTGTAGTTAAAACAACAAACTGTGGGTGGCATTCAACATAAAGCCAAGTGGGGTATCTGTGTATGGAACAAGGTCTGCTCATACAGCAAGACCTTTCCACTCTCTCCTTCCCCCAGGAGTGCTCTAGACCTGCTCTGGGGATTCCCCCAACCTGCCACCACAGATTTAGAGGTGCAAGGGGAAAGCCCTGTTTTGCATATCTTCTGCATATCCAAATTAACTTAATTTGCGCATTTATTCATCTTCTTTAAATATATACTCTTATGAAGCTGCTGGTTATTACAATAATCCTGCCAATGTTCTTAGGTAAAGGTACAGGGACCCCTGACCATTAGATCTAGTCGTGACCGACTCTGGGGTTGCGGCGCTCATCTCGCTTTACTGGCCAAGGGAGCCGGTGTACAGCTTCCGGGTCATGTGGCCAGCATGACTAAGCCACTTCTGGCGAAACCAGAGCAGTGCACGGAAATGCCGTTTACCTTCCCGCCGGAGCGGTACCTATTTATCTACTTGCACTTTGACATGCTTTCGAACTGCTAGGTTGGCAAGAGCAGGGACCGAGCAATGGGAGCTCACCCCATCGCAGGGATTCGAACCGCCGACCTTCTGATCAGCAAATCCTAGGCTCAGTGGTTTAACCCACAGCGCCACCTGCGTCCCTTCACCAATGTTCTTATCTGTTTACAATTTACAGTCATACCTCATGTTGCATCCGCTTCAGGTTACATGTTTTCGTGTTGCGTCGCACAGCAACCCGGAAGTACTGGAATGGGTTACTTCTGGGTTTCGCTGCTCACGCATATGCAGAAGTGCTAAATTGCACCATGAATGTGCGTAGACACAGCGCTTCGCCTCGCGTCAGTTCTGTGTTACGGATGGGCCTCCGGAACAGATCCCGTCCTTAACACAAGGTTCCACTGTACAGTGGTACCTCGGGTTACAAATGCTTTGGGTTACAAACGCTTTGGGTTACAAACACTTTGGGTTACAAACTCCGCTAACCCGGAAGTAGTACCTCAGGTTGCGAACTTTGCCCCAGGATGAGAACAGAAATCGCGCACCAGTGGCGCGGCAGCAGTGGGAGGCCCCATTAGCGAAAGCACACCTCAGGTTAAGAATGGTTTCGGGTTAAGAACGGACCTGCGGAACCAATTAAGTTCGTAACCCGAGGTACCACTGTATCTGTAAATATTCAGTAAACCATTTCCATTCTTTTATTTTTAAAAAAGTTATCTTGATGAGTTTATTCTGAGAAAACATTTGTTCAAAATCACCCCTATGAGCTGGCCACCCCTAACTCAAAGCTAAACTATGAACCTGCTGGGTGAAGTTAAGGAATTCACTATGTCTCACCTCCTGCAAGTATAACATGGAGATAGTCCTGGCCAACCCCACTAGAGCTTTAAAGATTATTGATGTATACAAAACACTTTATGGACTACATTTGGTATGGGGAACTTTTGTCCCTCTGGATGTAGCTGAACTACAACTCCCATCAGCCCCAGAGAGTATGGCAATAATGATGGGAGTTGTAGTTCAGCAACATCCAGACAGCCAAAGATTCCCCACACCACAGGTAGTCCAAAAAGTGTTTTATATGGTCATTTTAACCAAAAGATACACAACTAGACCTGAAATTCATAGAACATACTGCTACATTCAAAACTATTGAATGCAAAGTGAAAATACAAAAAGGAGGGAGGGTCTCGCACTCTATGGGTAGTTGCGGGTGCCATGTGAAACTTCACCCTTCTCCTTTCAAACATGGGTGGGTGGGCAGTATAAAGTAAAAGCTGAACTTCAGGATGAAATGAAGTGTGGAGCCTAAAGCAAGTTTTCTTTAGATGCTTGCCAAATGGTTTCGGTTATCTGGGATCTAAGTTTTGGGTCCCAACCTGTTCCGAGAGAATCATCCCTTCTGAGCCCCTCATCCAACTCTTCAGCCGTAATGAAAGCAGATGACATCTGTATCTAGGAGCCCATGAGCTGTAGGACAAGTCCTTTAAGCTTAGTGAACTTAATGTGGGTGAACCATCTTGCAGCCACTTCATAACATAGGCTTCGTCAAGCTGGTGCCAGGAAGACGCTCTGAACCACAACTCCCACCAGCTGGCTGGGCCTGAGGAGAGTTATGGTCCAAAACATCTGCAGGGCGCCAGCTTGACAAAGCCTGCTGTAACATCGTTCCAGCCCTCTGTACTCCAACTTTCTCTATTCCAACTTTCACACCACTGCTCTTAGCATAGATTACACAACTTCACCGGCTTAGAAATGCAGGGCTTTAGTCTGCCAGGAGCAGAGTAGGAAGGCTCCTAAGCAAAGGTAAGGGCAGTACATGTTCCCTGGGATCTGCAACTCATCACGGGACATAGCAGCTAAATGAACAGCAAAATCTGAGCTGCACTTTGCTCTCTTGTCCGTGTGTGGGGGGGGGACAACAGCACCCTGCATGTCAACAAACAAGACAGGACACGCTGCAACCATGCACAGCACCCCATCTTCAAACCTGAAGCCACCTAGTGGCACCCTCTTAAGAACCCTGCATTCGCCTGCTTGGTCTTCCTGGCCGCACTGTGTGGGAATGTGCGCTCATGGCTAGGAACTCTTGAACGCACAGGCGTCTGGAAGCCTCAGCTCTCCGCTTCCCATGCATTACTCACTCCGCTGAACTTAATTAGCATGCCTGGCCTGCTTTTCATTCCTAGCCTTTTGGGAGCTGGGAGCACAATACCCTTCTTCTCTCCCAACACTTGCCTGCCCTTCCTCGCTCTCCAGGAGAGGTAGCGTTGTCGCTGTGGGCTTTGTTTCTGCCACACATATCTGCCCGCGCCTCGGAGGGCGTGTGTTCCATTGTAAAGCAACATGTGCAGTCACATCTCCGAAAGCAAGCTTTGAGGTTCTTCCAGGTTTAAAACTCCCCCTCGCTTTAAAAATAAACGAACTTGCACGGTGTTTTTAGATACAGCTGCGGTTTGGGTCGCAACCCCATCGGGTCAAAATAAACCACACGCAAACAAAAGAATATTGAGCAAGAGTCTTCGATTCCGAGGCTGGGTACACACACCATACCTTAAAAGCACATTTTTCTCCCCACCCCAACCCAAAGAAGAATGGGAACTGTAGCTTGTTTAAGGGTATTGGGAACTATCGCCCTGCGAGATGTAAACTACAGTTCCCATGATTCTGTTTTTTTTTCGAGAGCAAAGAAAACGCGCTTGGAATGTGCTTGGAAAGTGCGGTGCGCACACCGCTCTTTTCTGTTCTGTTTCCAACACGATTGCCAGGTTCCCCTGGTTTTGGTTTTTTGGGGGATTGCGCCTTTCCCCCAAACACACAAGGCATGCCCCTCATTTCTGAGCAGCCGGCTGTTCCCAAAGCATGCTAGGCAGGGCTGTGTTTTTCTCCCGCGACGCTGCTTTTGGGAACATTTCTCCACCACCACCACCGCGCCCCGCCCTCCTGACTTACCTGGATGAATCCGTCGTGGTGTAGTAGTGCCCGTAAAAGATGACCGAGAACGTTATCCCTATCAGGAACAAAAGGCAGAGCCTCTTCCACCGGGCAGACCCCATCCAGGCAAGTTTGGAGCACGCCGGCAGTAGCAGGAGGAGGAGGAGGAGGAGGAGGAGGAGGAGGAAGAAGCCTTCCTCCAAAAAAGGCTGGCCTCCCGATGCGCGCTATCCTAGGCGCTGCCAAATGAAATCAGAGCCACCTTCGCTTCCCAAGCGATGCCGCCCTCCCTTTCAAAAAGCAAAAGGGGAGAGGGGAGTGGGGAACTCCACAGTGGCTCTTTCAAGCTCTTTTGAAAAGTTCCCGAGTTGCTCTCCTGCCTGACTTTGCCCTCTTGCGCCCAGCTGGAAGAGGTCCCCCAGGGCTTTGGGTATTGTACGGCGCGTAATAAAGACCTCCTTCTCTCCCTCGCGTCTCCTCCCTCTCCCTGCCCTTCCATCTGTTGATAGCTGCCAATGCACCTTCCCAGGATAGCTAACTAAGCAGAGGGAGAGAGGCTGTGTAAAATGGGGGGGGGGGGTGACAGACAGGGTACTTCTTCCCTAACTGGTTTAGACTCGCTCGCTGGTGGAGGGGGCGACCAGAGTCGCGAGTTCCTACTCCTAGAACAGCTACTAATTCTCAGCGGGCGATTAAACATTTACTCGGGCAGGAAAGGAGCATGCTTGGAAGCTGATCGTTCTTTAGCCTTGACCCGCGAACGTGGTTTATTTTGTTTTCTCCCCCCCCCCTCTTTTGGGGGGAGCAGGGAGAGGGTGGTGGAATTCATAAACGCTTAATTCAGATGAAACAAGGAGCTTTTACGCACCCACGGAAGCGCGCGTGCGCACCCCCGTTTCGAAAACCTCGCAGCAGATATGTGAGAGGTTTCGGGCGGGGTGGGGAGGGGTTGTTAGCGCTGATCTAAATCCGGAGTTACTCCTGCTGTGTTGTTGGGTAAACAGAAGAGCCCTGGAAGAAGGGCTGTGCTGCTGGGCTAAGTAAAGACCCGCCCACCCTCGCTGAAGAATGTATGGAAAAGACCCACGTCCCGTCCCCTCCAACCATTGCAGGCACTACTCACTGAATTTCCAGGGAGATTTGTCTCTCCTCTGCCCTGCCCTGAAGAATTCAGACTCCTGTCCCCCACCCCTTGCACCTTCACTGGGCGAAGGCCAGCTCCAGAGGGTGACCAGGTTGGGCATTTTCCAAGGCCCCAAGACCAACTTTGCACAGAGAATGTGCAAAGTTTGTGTGTCTTGGGCAGTTTGTATGTCTTGCCTTCTCCTTGGGGTGCTGTACCTGAGGAGGGGGCCCAAATCCATGAATGCCTGATGAATTTGCATGCGCGAGAATTTGCGTGTCTCCATAATATAATACAGTGGTACCTCAGGTTACATATGCTTGAGGTTACAGACGCTTCAGGTTACAGACTCCGCTAACCCAGAAATAGTGCTTCAGGTTGAGAACTTTGCTTCAGGGTGAGAACAGAAATTGTGCTCCGGCAGCGCGGTGGCAGCAGGAGGCCCCATTAGCTAAAGTGGTGCTTCAGGTTAAGAACAGTTTCAGGTTAATAATGGATCTCCGGAATGAATTAAGTACTTAACCCGAGGTACCACTGTACAGAAGGTTCGTCCCTGAGATCACCGAACAAGACAAAGGCAAGGGACTCGTTTTCTTTATCTTTCTCTACCTACAGCCACTGAGTCCACACTGTACCTTCAAAGCACACTCAGTGCACATTTAAATCTCATTCCTCATCCTGAGAACTGTAGTTTGCTAAGGGTACTGGGTATTGTAGCTCTGTGAGGGGAAACTAGGAAGTCCCTGGATTCTTTGGGGGAAGTCAGAGCCTAGAGCTTGCCGATCAGAAGGTCGGCGGTTCGAATCCCCGCAACAGAATGAGCTCCCGTTGCTCAGTTCCTGCTCCTGCCAACCTAGCAGTTCGAAAGCACAAAGTGCAAGTAGATAAATAGGTACCGCTCCAGCGGGAAGGTAAACGGCGTTTCCGTGCGCTGCTCTGGTTCACCAGAAGCGGCTTAGTCATTCTGGCCACATGACTCAGAAGAAGTAACCACCCTGGTTACTGGTTATGGCAAGAAATACAATAAATAAAAATAACAGTGATAATAACAAACCCCGACGCCTGGGGTTTAAGGGGATGGTTTGCACTCAGAAGATATCATATTTTTCGTTCTATAAGACGCACCAGACCACAAGACGCACCTAGTTTTTGGAGGAGGAAAACAAGAAAAAAAATATTCTGAATCTCAGAAGCCAGAACAACAAGAGGGATCGCAATGAAAGCAGCAATCCCTCTTGCTGTTCTGGCTTCTGGGATAGCTGCGCAGCCTGCATTCGCTCCATAAGACGCACACACACTTCCCCTTACTTTTTAGGAGGGAAAAAGTGAGTCTTATAGAGCAAAAAATACGGTATTTGCTTTCTGGTAAGCTTGAGTCCTAGCAATGCACTAAATAATCACCAGCTGAACTCTAAATAAATATTAAGAAATGACTTGCAGTTAATGCAATGATGGTGCAGCCAAGGTCTGAATCTGCCTCTGTGCAGCCATCCTATTCATGTGCTCACAATCAACATGACGCTTTGTCTTACACACATTCACACCTAAAACCCTACTTGTGGAATTGCAAATGAAAACCCTGGCAGCTTCCTAAATCCCTGTCAGTGGAGTTAGGTTAGCAAAAATAGCCTCCCATAGAGTAGTACCTCGGTTTACAAAATTAATCCGTTCTGGAAGTCCGTTCTTAAACTGAAACCGTTCTTAAACTGAGGCGTGCTTTCCCTTATGAGGCCTCCCGCCACTGGTGCCCTTCCACCGTTCGGCTTCCATTCTTAGACCGAGGTAAAGTTCGCAAACCGGGACACTACTTCTGGTTTTGCGGAGTTTGTAACCCAATAGTTCGTAAACGGGGCTGTTCTTAAACCGAGGTACCATTGTATTCAGCTTCCCAATAGCTTCATTCACGTTTATTCCCACTTATGTCAAAATGGAGAGGTTTGCAGACATGATGCAGAATCGTGTTTCTTACCACATTGATGTTGTCACACAAACTTGCTCTGAAAATACAAAGGACTGGATTAGCCATCAAACTAAATGATGCTGTTGTGTAGGAGGTGTGTATGCGTGTGTGAGAGAGAGAGAAATAAAGAGGCATTGTTCGTTTGTTTATTTCATAAAAATTATATGTTGCTTTATTGTAGAAAACCCCCTCAACGTGGTTTTCCAAAAAAAGGATAAAACAACAAAATTATCACTAACATTTTTTACAGCATTAATTTAAAACACAAAAAAGTTACAACAATAGACTGAAACTAAAGAAAATTCAAATCAGCTTTCCAAACATCTGGGCAGGCTTGTCTAAACCATAATGTTTTTAGCAGGCACCGAAAATAATACAGCAGAGCAGGATCTGAATCCAGACCATCCACTGGTGTTGTATGAACTACCAACACTACTGGGATGTAAAAGAAAGTGCTTGCATGTGACAGGACATGTTCAGGTTCCAAACCTAACTGAAATCCCATTTTTGGGCCTTCATGAATGCCACTGTCTGCCAGTGGCACAGTGTCCCAGTTTAGCACTATTAGCATTCTTCCATACAGAAGGAACACTTTGTATGAAGGACAGAAACTCAACAAATGCTGCTTTCTCCCACTACATCTAATCCAATTTCTTGCATATGGCAAGAATGTTCTTCAACCAGGCATTGACTTGTCCATGATCCTGACTACAACAGTCCATTTCCTGCTAGTGGCGCCTGTCCTGTGGAACGCCCTCACGTCAGATGTCAAGGCGATAAATAACTATATAACTTTTAGAAGACTTCGGAAGGCAGCCCTGTATAGGGAAGCTTTTAATATTTGATGTTTTATTATGTTTTTATGTGTGTTGGAAGCTGTCCAGAGTGGCTGGGGCAACCCAGTCAGATGGGTGGGGTACAAATAATAAAATTATTATTATTGTTATTGTTGTTATTATTATTATTATTATTATTAGCATAGGAGGTGCACTGCAGAAAGCTGTTTAACTGGGCAGATAGCTTAAGAAAGACAGGATTTTCAAGCTGGATACCTGCGTTTCCTTGTAAGCTCATAAAAGGATCTTCAAGATCAGTAATGGCAGTTCAGGTTCCACAAAGAAATAAAACACATTGTGATTCCTGTTTGAGGTTTGAGGGGTCATTCTGAATCCCTCCCAAACCTGTGACCCTGTATCTATTTAAGGGGAAACCAGCCAAACCAGTTCCTTTGTTTGGGTAATAGCTTGAGCTAGCCATTTACATATCCAAAGAGGTTGCCCTGTTGCCATAGAGACAAATGGGTGGCCTTCCCCCAGCTTACCTGGCTGGCTGGCACATCATCCTAGGATGAGAACAATAGGCCAAGGGGTCTGTGCATGAGTAAGTTTGGGCTGATGCTGGAAGCTGGAGACACAGGCTTGTCTTGCTCTGCACTGGATCCAAAGTTTGGGGCTCCCCAGGAAACCTAGTGTTAATGCTGCGATCCCCTTCATCTTTAACTCGGGTTGTATATATGTGTACAGAAAACTATAGAACCTAAAGACACCACAGTCTCTTAATTTCAAGGAAACCAAACCCTGGGTAAGTACTGGAACTGCTCGAGTCTCTCACTGCTCGTGTATTGGGGTGCATGATGCAGCATGACTATTACTGCTATTAATAATAATTAATATTACAGCACAGCAGCAACAATTATACCCACCACACCATGTTTATAAGAAGAGAGGCCCATCGGGCATGGCCCACAACCTGCTTGCATGGGCCTAGATTAGAATATATCAAGTTCCTTTTGATGTAGAAAGGATTCCCTCAGATGAGCATGAGAATTAATCTCAGAATAGTGGGTTCGAGCTCCACATTGCATTTCAGGGGGTTGGACTAGATAACTCTCATGGTCCCTTCCAACTCTGTGATTCTATGACCTCTATGCTTAAGTCAGAAAGTTTTAAAACCACTTCCACAGATATTTAAAACCACTTCCGTAGATATTCCACGTTACATGCAGTTTGGGTTTGCAAATCTTTGGATGTGGCCACAGCTCAAATATTTAGAATGTATATATGCTACCAGGAGTGAAAATGCATTGTGTGAAGGTACTATGGAATATTTGAGGGCTCTGCATCCTTTATCAGCTGAGGAATGGAAAAGAGAGACATTTGAGTACACTGACAAATTCTCCTTCTTATCTCCCAATGCCTCCTCTTGCTCCTCCATAGCTCTGAAAATGCCCCCTTTAACCACATCCACTTCCATCTGCCCTCTTTCCAATTTCTCCTCCTGACCAGCTTTCCCCCTGTAACCAGAACCCTTAAATTACCCCCCCCCTCTCTCACACGCACACTCCCTCCCTATCTCCCATATTTCCCCTCATCTATGGAAATCCTACCTTTATCCCCACCAAATGCCCCTGCCCCTTTTCTAGTTCCTCCTTCTCTTCCCCTTGTCACCAGAGGACTAAAACTGTCACACTGATTTATAGGGCTTGAAATGCTCCCAATGGTCAAATTTCGGGAAGGACACATGACCTCCCACCTTCCCAGGCCGTTTAAGCTTTGGGATCCTGGTGTTGCCCCCATGTCTTCAGACTTTTATGCTTCCCCAGCAAAACAAGCACTCGCAGGAGAACTGCTCAAAACTCTACCATAATCAGGCCACATCGGCCTGGGCAGGCCGGGTCTTCCTGTTATATACCTGCTGGGATTGACAAGGTGTATGACCCTCACCTGAATCTCATTTAACTCTTTGGGGAGGGAATTAGCATCAGACGTCATGTGCATGGAAGTTGCCAAAGCAATTAACCAACTAGGGTTACTGTTAATAGCACCAGTTTTCCTATAACTTGATATTGCTGGATAGTTCTGATGAACTGCAACAGCATTTTTAGTTTGCTTTCTGTTGCCTCCCTGGAACTTTTCTTTATTAGTGCCACTTTGTTTTGTACGATTCCTTGCAAATGAAGGAAAACAACTTTTCTCCTTGTATATGTTGATAATATGATTTTGGTTACTGAGAACAAACAAGAGTGTACAGAAACAAGATTGGGTGCAGGCTTGGCCAGGACATAGGCATGACACACCTGTGACAAAGGTGACCTGTGTGCTTGCTTGCTTGATTAACAGCTGTTGGGAACGTCAAGGTCCCTGCTCTCCCTTCTTATGGTCTTTATATTGGACCTGGAGACTCCAATAGAGAGCATTCCATGTCAAGAAGGAGGGCAAGTGGGCACCCTATCAAATGACAAGGCAGGAGCTACACGGAGCAGGGCCTTTTCACTGGTGGTGCCCATTGTATGGCTCGCTCTTCCCAGACCTGCTCTCTTTTGGCCTGGAATTTGGAGCTTTATAATCTAGGAAGACTTTGGAATATCAGGTTGACAAGTCTTATCAGTCACTGACGTATGAGCAGATGTTATTTGCTGTTATTCTGGGTTCCTGGTGCACCAGGGTTTACACCAGCGTAATAGAGTTGGCCAGGACGTAAGAAGGGATACAATTTATGAGCTTTCTCCATTATCTGCACAGCAGGGGGTGTTCAGTCAACAGTGCAAAGGCTGAGCTGAAGTGTTTCCTGCTGGTTACCTGCTTTCAGCAATAGGGGTCACTGTTTGGTAGTACCCCATTGGTTAGCTGTCAGATTCTAGAGCTCCCTATTGGTAGCTCTTAGGTAATTCCAAAAATACAGAGTCCATTGATAAAACAGTGTTCATTCATAAAGCAGTAACATAAATCTCCATTGCTACATATTGGGTGTGTATTTCAGCACTTGAACGTACAGCTTTATGGTCATTCTGTAGTGTAGTGGTTATGCGACTATGAATAAAAGGTGGCTGGGCTCATCGTCCTGGGGTTTGGGGGGGGAGGTGAGAAAACTGATGGTGAATTTGGGGTGACACAGTGCTAATATCCTGAGGGTCCATGTGGATCTGTGCTTTGTAACCACGTTTTTGCATCATTGCGGCCCCGCGAAACAGTGAATATGTGGTTTTTTGGTGCAGGCTATGGCCATGGACATGCTATGTGATCTGATGGTGAATTTGGGGTGACCCAGTGCAAAAATCCTGAGGATCCAGGCCCTGAGAGGGTGGAACTTTACGTGGAGCAATGCCATTATCTAAGA
Organism: Podarcis filfolensis; assembly: GCF_964270895.1. Lineage (NCBI taxonomy): Eukaryota > Metazoa > Chordata > Lepidosauria > Squamata > Lacertidae > Podarcis > Podarcis filfolensis. The sequence goes on along the minus strand of NC_139605.1, from coordinate 88,571,405 downwards.
GAGACCGCATCCCTTTGTCTCTCTCTGTGAATATTGAATAAACTACTTGGTAAGAACTCTTCTTGTTTTTCTCCTTCTTGACATCCCACTGTGGGAGTGATAGGATTCCCTGAAGTCTTGACACCTACCATCTCAAGTCTCTGGAGAAGCTTACATCATCACAGTGGGCCCTGAGAATGGGAGGATATTATTATTGTTATTGCTATTCCCTCTCCTGCACTCTGTACTGGCCACTGCCTTAGACAGCATGGTCAGGGATGGTGAGAGCTGCAGTTCACCAACATCTGGAGGACCCTAAGTTTCCCTCTCTAGCTGTAAAAAGCCTCCGGACACATTTATGGACATTTTTAGAGCAGGACACATTTCTTCTCCATCTCTAGCAATGTAGTCCTGGCAGGAGAACCCTCCAGCACTTGCCAATATAGTGGAGCACGCTGACCGTGTCCTTCCATGCAGCCATGTTTCTGCTTGAAATTAGATTGTCCAAGTGAGATGACATTGCGCCATGTAGATTCAGGAAACATGAAGGCAAGAGGCAGTAATGAGATGATGGAGGCAGGTAATTAAATTTGTTCCGCTAGAAGCCGGGGGGGGGGGGGATTTAACCACACGCCTGCTGTGCTGACTTGATCAAACATCCTGAAATTGGTCCTAGGAGGCTGGTTTGGTGTTTTTTTTAAAAAGAGGAGTGCAGTGGTTTCCAGCATTTCATGGCTATCAACTCTCCGCCCTTGGCTTTGGACATGGCCTCTGGAAGTAACTAACCCTTGGGTACAACGGATGATCAGACGAGTCTCCTCTTCGTTTATACTTCTAGGCTAAGATGATGTATGTCAATGAGGCACACACAAAGGTAAAATTCAGAAGCCCTGGCTCGTAAGAGTGAATTTGTCGATTACAGTCTCGGAGGAAGGCGAGATCAAGACAGCCAACAGGGAGCATCCTTTAAATAAATATATAAATATATTTTTGGAATCAGCGCCCAGGGATTGAAAAAGCAAAAAAAAAAACAAACGAAAATTCAATATCGCTTGGCTGTGGATGACAAGCTGCTCTGGTTAAGGAGTTAAGGTCTTGTACAATGTGTGCCTGAAGCTGATCCTTAAGAGACCGACTTCAATAGTCTAGCAAGAAAGATCCATGGTATACGTTTATAGCACACCCACCACACATTTAAAGCACGTGGCTTTCCTCTCCCCCTCCCTTGTAGTTTGAAGGGTTCTCCTGGGAACTGTAGCTCTGTGAGAGGGGAAAACTACAGATCCCATGATTCTTTGAGCAGGAAACTCATGTGCTTTAAGTGTGCATTGGAAGTGCTTTAAGTGCAAGAAGTGGATCTGCTGCATGTTTGCAAGTAGCCTTCTGCACACGTTGCTGATACTTTATTAAATTAGTAGGATCTATGTGCAGCTTCATCTGAAAACAATGTCCTGAGGTTTGCATTAAATAGTATAAAATATTTGTTAAAAATAGCAATGAAGCGGACTTGACGGGGTTTTTATCTGGATGCCTGACATCCCTGGCAATATTGAGGCCACAATGGAGTCTTATAAGCTTTAAGCCTCACCGGACGACCTACTTGTACACCCAGCCTTTTGACGGAATCTGTGTCACTGTCCTTTGTTATTTGAAGGGGGTAAGTGCTCTCTCCTGTCGTCCTGTTTCAATGTTTACTGCTAGAACGTGCTTTTTTATATACTGTGTTTTATGGGTACCATATCCTGCTTCTGGGTTATTTCCTAATGAAAAGCAGGCAACAACTTTTATATACAGTGGTACCTCAGGTTACATATGCTTCAGGTTACATACGCTTCAAGTTAAAGACTCTGCTAACCCAGAAATAGTGCTTCAGGTTAAGAACTTTGCTTCAGGATGAGAACAGAAATCGTGCTCCGGCGGCGCGGCGGCAGCAGGAGGCCCCATTAGCTAAAGTGGTGCTTCAGGTTAAGAACAGTTTCAGGTTAAGTACGGACCTCCGGAACGAATTAAGTACTTAACCTGAGGTACCACTGTATAAATAAGTCAATACCCTCAGCTGAGTTTGCAGCTGCCCCCTTATAAGCTGCCACTTGCAGCACATCCTGGGGCCAAGTCCAGCACCTCAGAGCCCTTTGCCAAAGCACCACCCTAGCACCTTTGCCAAGGAAGCGTGGGCCACCACCCCCAGAACGGGCACCCCAGCTACCCGGTGCTGAGAGTGGGCAGCTGCAGGAACAAATGGTCGAGAGAGACTGCCATAGCTGCCCAGCCCAGCATTGAGCCCTTGAAAGGAAATAAAAAACACACACCGTACTCTGGCAGGGGGTGTAATCATTATACTCATCCCTGCTAAGCTGACAGGGGTGGGGGACATGTTTTCGGGAGGCAGGCACAGGCTCTGGCACAGCTTTTTGTTTTTCCTTTTAAGGATTCAGCTCCAAAAAAGGAGTTCCAGGTCAGGCAGCTGCAGTGATGACCATCTTTGCTCCCCCACAGTGCCTTGGGGGGCCCAGAAGCTTTGGGTGGCTAGGTGTGATGTGTTGGTTTTTCTATTTTGGGTAATAGGAAAAAAACCACTAGGTAAAATAAAAGAAGAACTCCCTGGATGCTTAGATGGAGGTTTGAAGAAAATACTCTTTGGTGAGAGAGAACTCCAACAAAGATTTAAAATCACAAAAATGCAGCAAAACAAAGTGTGGAAATCTAGACTGCTGGACCTTTACAATATCCCCTTCTAAGTTTCTTCCATAGCTCCCCACTTTTAGACCATAGAAAGAGACCAAACATTTTGTAAGTTAAAAATGGTTTACTTACAAACTCTTCCAAAGTCAGATTCATGTGCTTTTCCACACGGCAGCAAGAAAAGATAGGCAGTATAACTTAAGCTCCCAAAATGGCAAATGTTTCTAAATTATTTGTCTAGGAACACAAAGATTGCTTGCTTAAGCCCCACGGTCTAAGCTTGGAGCATGCAGCTTTGTCCTCCTTACCGGTAAGGTTCAAATGGTGAAAGAAGAAGAACAAGAGAGTTTGGTAACCCTTCCTTCCAAGATGATGGGGAGTGACCTAGCTAAGCCTGGCAGGACTGCTTACTCTATGGTCTTAACCCCTTCGTGCATTTTTATTATGTTTTTATATTTTGCTGGAAGCTGCCCAGAGTGGCTGGGGAAACCCAGCCAGATGGGCAGGGTATACATAAGTAAATTATGATGATGGTGGTGATGATTCATTAGAGTTAAGCATGTTTGTTATATGAGGCTGGATATCCCACAGGATGGTTCCCCACCCGATACTTCTCCTTTCAGTTTATGTCTGAAAAATTAATCCTGGAAACAGCCCCAGTATGCCCTTTGAGGCCCATGGGTCATTGCCTTTGCCCCACAATGCTGTGTGCTGACGTCTGTCCTGTTCTGGGGAAGGGGAGTCTTCTCAGGCACTGAATTGCCCTACCCACCTAAATTAACCATTGGGGCCTTATAGGAGAGACTATAAGAGACTTCCTGTGTAGGCTTTGCCTGAGCAATCGTCTTCCTGCCTCTGGAGTGTTTCTGGGTCGTTGGCAACCAACTTCTCTCTCTGTTGCCTGTGGCTCACTTTGTTGTTGTTGTTTAGTCGTTTAGTCGTGTCCGACTCTTCGTGACCCCATGGACCAGAGCACGCCAGGCACTCCTGTCTTCCACTGCCTCCAGTCAAACTCATGCTGGTAACTCCGAGAACACTGTCCAGCCATCTCGTCCTCTGTCGTCCCCTTCTCCTTGTGCCCTCCATCTTTCCCAACATCAGGGTCTTTTCCAGGGAGTCTTCTCTTCTCATGAGGTGGCCAAAGTATTGGAGCCTCAGCTTCACGATCTGTCCTTCCAGTGAGTACTCAGGGCTGATTTCCTTCAGAATGGATAGGTTTGATCTTCTTGCAGTCCATGGGGCTCTCAAGAGTCTCCTCCAGCACCATAATTCAAAAGCATCAATTCTTCGGCGATCAGCCTTCTTTACGGGTGGCTCACTTAGCCCTGATAATTGCAATGCTCATCCAAGCCCACTGACCTGGCTTTCAAGCATATTTTTATTAGAGAGGAAGGTACACACCCACACCTGTGTCAACCAGTTGCCACATCCACAGCTTTACTGAGGCTGTTAACAGTATAGCTTTTCATCAAAGGCTGGATCTTCGTTTGCACCCAGAGCAGAAAATCCAAGCATGAGAAGTATACATCTCCCCATAAAGATCCTCGAGATGGTCTACAAAGTCTGTCATCCATCAACCCTGCCAAAGAACATAGAGCATATGGCAGTCTGGGAATCTGCAGCATATGGGCAGAGTAGATGGCATACGTCTCAGGAGACTTCACAAAATCCTTCCACGGTGAGCACGATATGCTTAGGAAGAAAAGCAAATGTGCATATATCTACCGTGGTACATGTCAAACTTTAGATGCCCATGGATTTAGGAGGAGGACCAGGAAAGAGCAGACTTGGGGTGAGCTTTTGGGAAGGAGGAAGCAATCCTGAGGTGTGATTCAAAGCAGAATTCAGGAACATGGAAAGATGCCCTAAAACTAAGCCAAACTCAGCCACTGGCAGCATCTCTCTAGGGTTTGAGACAGGAGTCTTTCAGCAATCACTTCCTTTCATAGGAGCTGCTGGAAGGCTGGAGTCAAAGACAGTTGGGGAACTCAAGTACCGTATTTTTCGCTCGATAACACGCACCTGACCATAACACGCACATCGTTTTTAGAGGAGGAAAACAAGGGAAAAAACATTCTGAATGAAACAGTGGATGTATCATTTTTGTGCTTCATGCTGTGGCCACAGGCATGTGATCTGATGGTGAATTTGGGGTGACCCAATGCAAAAATCCTGAGAATCCCTGTGGATCCATGCTTTGTAACCACGTTTTTGCACCATTGCAGCCCCAGGCAACAGTGGGTGTGTGATTTGGGGGGGGCAGGCTGTAGCCATGGACATGCTATGTGCTCTGATGGTGAATTTGGGGTGACCCAATGCAAAGATCCTGAGGATCCATGTTTTGTAACCACGTTTTTGCACCATTGCAGCCCCAGGCAACAGTGGGTGCGTGATTTGGGGGGGGCAGGCTGTAGCCATGGACATGCTATGTGATCTGATGGTGAATTTGGGGTGACCCAATGCAAAGATCCTGAGGATCCATGTGGATCCATGCTTTTTAACCACATTTTTGCACCATTGCAGCCCCAGGCAACAGTGCGTGTGTGATTTTTGGGGGGCAGGCTGTAGCCATGGACATGCTATGTGATCTGATGGTGAATTTGGGGTGACCCAATGCAAAGATCCTGAGGATCCATGTGGATCCATGCTTTTTAACCACATTTTAAGTGGGGAAGGAAGGAAAAATACAGAATGGACAAGGAGCACGAGAGGGGTGTGCAGAGAAGCAGCTGGCTAAGAATGCAGGAGAGGGGTATAACGGGAGGGAGGAAAGGAAGGCAAAAGTTTTCCCTCACCTACCCACCCAAGCCAGCCAGCTCTCTCTCTCTCTCTCTCTCTCTCTCTCTCTCTCTCTCTCTCTCCCTCCTGCATGTTTTCAGCAGCACCGGAGCACAGAGACGACACTCTGCTTTCCCCTCTGCTTGCCTGGAGGGGAGGGGCTTTCCCTGCTCTTTGTTCCGTTTGAGCAAACACAGCAAGGAAACAGAGGAGGGTGGGCAGTAAGACCCTGAGGCAGAATGCAGGAAAGCAGCCACTTCCTCTTTTCAGGTTTCCCTTCTCCGAGACGCGCGATTTGATTTTTGCCTGATTTTTTTTGCCATTTGGCTCCAGGGACCACACATTCGCTCAATAACACGCACAGACATTTCCCCTTCCTTTTTAGGAGAAAAAATCTGCGTGTTATAGAGGGAAAAATACGGTAGCTTCAAGTGCATTCCAGCGCAATGACAGAGGGATAATTCCTAACAGCTCCTTGGTGATGGAAGAATCTCTCCACCCCTCAGAGAGGCCATCTTTGAGTCAATCTACCTCAGGCACTAAGGGGCACGGGTGGTGCTGTGGGTTAAACCACAGAGCCTAGGACTTGCCAATCAGAAGGTCGGCGGTTCGAATCCCCGTGATGGGGTGAGCTCCCGTTGCTCGGTCCCTGCTCCTGCCCACCTAGCAGTTCGAAAGCACGTCAGAGTGCAAGTAGATAAATAGGTACCGCTCCGACGGGAAGGTAAACAGCGTTTCTGTGTGCTGCTCTGGTTTGCCAGAAGTAGCTTAGTCATGCTGGCCACATGACCCAGAAGCTGTACGCCGGCTCCCTCGGCCAATAAAGCGAGATGAGCGCTGCAACCCCAGAGTTGGTCACAACTGGACCTAATGGTCAGGGGTCCCCTTTACCTTTTTTTACCTCAGTCACTGACTTTCATATGCGCTTTCAAATGGCCACACTAGTTTCCTCTTCTTTTATTATGTGGCATGGAGGAAACAGCAACGGACACAATGAGAGAGAGCACAAACCACCCCCTTTTGTCTTGCTTTGTTATTGTAATGATATTGAAAGCAGACTGGATGTGCTAAATTAGGGATCACCAACCTTTCTGGGTCAAGGAGCAGAAGACCAGAGCATTGGCTGAGTGGCACAGGGCTTCCTCCTCCTGGTCTGATTCCCCCCTGATTCCCTAATGCACTCTGGAGAAAAGATTTGCATATGAACAGCGCTTGGGTATTCTGCTTTCCATTGCAGCACAAGTCAGATTGGATCACACACACACTCCCACACTTACACGGTGACTGACAGCTGTACGAAAGATGGTACACCATATCTCAGATTGTGGCACTTTTGCAACATCACATATTGCAATGCTATTTTGTGAAAAGAGTGCATTAAAACTAATAATCTATGAACACATTTCTATATTGCTTTTCATAAACAACATCCAGAAGTGTGCAAAACCAAGAAGTACAACAAAAGTACAATTGAGAATAAAATGTAGCTGCTAAGCAAACAGAAAGTTAAGTTAAAAAGAAACTAGCTGGTACAGTGGCGTAGGGTGGGTTGTCAGCACCCGGGGCAAGGCAAGTAATTTGTGCCCCCTAACCCATGGATTTGCACCCCCCTAACCCGTGGATTTGCGCCCCCTAACCCGTGGATTTGCCCTAACCCCAGATGTTGCGCCCGGTGCGGCCGGCCCCCCCTGCACCCCCCACGCTACGCCACTGAGCTGGTATTGGTGGCCAACAAGGACCTCAGAGAACAGACGGGGTTTGCAGCACACGCCAAAATTGCAACGGTGTAGGCAACTGCTGCAATTCAGAGGGGAGGTGATTCTACAAAGCGGGTGCCACCACTAATAAGGCCTTTCCTCTTGTCACCTCTAAAAAAGCATTTATAGGACACAGCATAGCCAGGAGGGATTCATCCAATGATCTTAGTGATTGGGCAGACTAACAAAGGCCCTCCTTTGAGTAAGCTGGTCACTAGTTTAGGGTTTTGCAGTGCGAAACTAAAACCTTAAACCTGGCCAGGTTTAAGAGTGGTATAACAGCTACATGATAGGATGCCTGGCTCAGTACCTTAGCCCCTGCCTTTTGGAGCTGCGGCGGCTTTCAGACTGGTCCCTAAGGGCAGCCTCACACAGAACGCATTACTTTGGGCTTTGCTGTCAATAAATCATATGGCAGCCTAAAGAGATGCTGCCACCTGATGGGCCAAAGCAGCATTACAATTATGCAGAGAGAACATGGACATTCTTGTGCATGTTCTTGGGACACCTTCAGCCCATACATTGGCATCCACACCAGAGAGGTGGAAGAAAGTTTAGTCCCCCCACTTGAATGGGGAAAACTCTTTCCTCTATCACTATGGTTCACCTCACGTGTGTGTCTGAGGGCATGCAGTGTATGCATTCTCTGGATGGTAGGTTTTGTGGAATATATAACCTTCTTTGACAAACAAACTTCCTGCCATATTGATGATGTGCATTTCACTAGTGACTTGCTCATTGTAAGGGTCATAGTGGAATAGGTGAAAAGTCGGAACTAGCCAGTATCCTGCCTTTGGAAAGGAGATGTTTTAGAGGAATGATTCAAAGATGAAACCCTTTGCAAAGCTCTGCAAATGCAAAAAGAACGTTTCCCTGCCCTCTCCTGGTCAAGACACCCATTTCTGTGCTGGCTAACCTAGGTATTTTTATATTTACATACATTCTGATCACGTTCTTGTATAAGCAAAAGCATTCAGGCTGCAGTGCTAAGAAGTAAGCTCAGTAGGCCTTTTTCTGAGTATTGCATTTAATAAGGTGTAAGTGTAAACATAGGTCTGTTTTTTAAAAACTCTGCACTATTTTTATATTGAGATATTAACTGACTCTGCCATCTCCTGAAAAGTTTGTCTTGTGATTCTTACCTTACACTGCAATCCTACGCAGGTGTGTTCAGAAGAAAGTTCCATTGAGTTCATTGAGGCTTACTGCCAGGTGAGAAATGCAACTTTAACTTCTTATAACACTGATTAAGAAATATCACTCAAGAAACAAGTACATGGTAGTACTTTCGGATAAGAGCAAACTACGTAGCAACAGACGCCAAGAGCAATGGAGTGTGCATAGGAATGCATACCTGTACAAGTAGATTTCCAGTACAACTGGACAAGCCAGCAATAAAAAAGTACTTCACTTTCTTCACTTTTATTTTCTTTCCTTGCTTTTCTCCCTCTTATCACAAGCATCGCATCTACTCTGGCCTTTCATAAATCAGAAAAAAATATTTGATAGTATCTTTGCACTATATTTTTAACAACACTGTTAAACCAATCAGCTGCTTTGTAAAAATAAAATAAAAAATAGTGTCAATATCTATAGGCTACTATCTAAAGAGACAGAATGGATCCACCCTCCAGCCTGAACTTAAAGGAAATTCAGCATCTTAACCTTCTGTTTTCTGGATCCTAAGAGATCAGGATTTTTCTTCCAGTGAGACTACAATGATTAATCCCAAACCAGTTCTATGGTCTTGTAGGAAAAAAGCAAGACAGGGGTGCAATCAGCTCCAGTCATGCAGACAGTTGATCTTTGTCCATGTCTCTATGCCCTTGAGTTTTCTTGGATTTGCAGCTGACTTTGTTGTCAAGGGAGAATTTTCCATCACCTCCTGCTGATATGAAGGAGTTGGAAGGTAATCTCCTTTCCACAACAGAGTAGTGCAAGGGAGAAAGGGCCTCTGGAGAGAGAAACTTCAAAAACTTCTTGGGAATTGAAAAGGGTCCTATTCAGCTTTGAAGAATGCCAGCATGGAGATGGTCACCTAGCAACCTGGAGCAATGTGGCACAGCTTGGATTCCAGAGCCGGAGAAACAATGAGTCCTTGCGACCCTACTGAGAACTTAAAGCCCCAGGATCGTCTCCCAGAGCAGAGACAGAGCACATCTAATGGGAAAGCATCTAATGAGAGAATAGGCTTCACCAAAGCGATGGCAAATGCATCAAGACATGTTGCCAACACACACACACAGAGGAAAAAACAAGGGCTCTTCACTGATGTAAATCAAATGTTTAAGCTACTGTAGTAGAGACTGACTGGTGGAGAACTGAAACCAGGAAGGAGTAAAACGGAAGAGAGAGTATAGCGGAAATGCTGTGTGAGACCCCTTCCAGCCAACACAGGTAGCAATGGCCAACTCGGCTCGTTATACTCACAGTGGATTCTCAGGGAATAATTAACCCCATCAAAATGTTTTCAAGTAGTAATATCCTTTTTGTCTTTTGTTTTGTCCTGCAACCAACAAAACTGCATGTGCAGCGGAATGGATATTTGTTGTTGCAAGAACCAAGTCTTTAGTTGGCAAGGACCCGCTCTACCAAAATGATAATAGAAAATATGGCTCAGATCCATCTCAGCTTCCAAAATTTGCCATCAGCCAGGGCTCCCTTTTCATCTCGCTCAGGATCGCTGGTACAGCTTCATGATGCCCGAGTCGTGAAGTTTCTTCCATGTCCTCCGTTCCAAATCAAAGTCATGGTTGCTATAAAAGACTAAGCGATGCCATTTCTGGTCATAATAATGATCCGAATACTTTTGGTAGTCTTCGGTGATGTATCCGTAAGCACTTACCTGTGGAAAGCCAAGAGCCATAATTGGGGAGCTACAGGATAAAGGAGGGGTATAATAATAATAATAATAATAATAATAATAATAATAATAATAATAATAATAATGCAGCCCACACTAGGGTCTCCTGACTAGGGTCTCCTGCAAGGCTACAAAATTATTAGCTCAAACCTTTTCTTCCCTTGCCCTTTCCTCAACCTAAAGCAATCTCCATCCAAAGTTGTTATTCGTCACTGAAAAGTGTGTGTGTGTGTGTGTGTGTGTGTGTAGCCTCTGTACTTCATCTGCCCCCCACCCCCGCTAATAGAGCCAATAACAGCAAGGTTTTGGCAGGGCAAGATTTAGCCTGAGGAGAAGTAAGGGAGAAAGGGGTTAAGCCTCACCACCCTCAGCTGATACAACCCTGTCCGTTGACAGTATCCCTAACATCTCCAAGGTATGGGGAGGAATTAAATGTCACACTAATGTGATTGTTCCATCAGCTTGCTAGAGAGAACAATCCCCACTTGCCTTGCTCCCGTGCCCCACACGTTGTCCCTGAGGTTCTCCAGACCACCCCCAGCCAATTGGGAGGGGGCATGGAAGATGAAAAGGAGAGGAAGCCCCACATCGCAAGCAGCATTCCTTGTTGAGGGCTTCTGCTGATGGGAATTATTAGTTGAATCCTGTCCCTTGTGTGTTTGCAGCTCTTGCAGCTCAGATTATCACCTCTGGGCACTTCTAGACCATCATTGGTTTTGAGGGGGTGGGATTCAGCCACAGTCAAGTTCTGAAATTAATTTCTAGCTCTTGTGCAACAAACTCACTCCCCCACTCCGCAAACTAAACTTCTTTGTTGAATGCCAGATTGTATAAGCTCCCCGCAAACAAATCAGAACAAATGTTCAGCAAATAACCGGCATGATCTAACCTCCCTGTAAACTTTGTGCAAACAAATCAGGAGGAAGATTCAACAGACAGATTGTCTGGAAGCAACCTTTGGGGCGCCTTTGAGTTCTTACCTGGTCACATAGGTGGAGTGCAGTTAGAAGGAGGAAGGCACCTGTGGTGGGTCTATAGATCCGCCAGTAGGACTTGTCTAGGCTTTTGGATCTTAGAAACCTGAAGTATGAGATATTATTATTATTATTATTATTATTATTATTATTATTATTATTATTATTTTGAAATGTTTCTTTTTGTTTAGTTTTATCAACAGGATACAAAGGTAAATAAGCTAGTTGGAGATGCTTTGTGGGCACAGAGGGCTTGTCTTACATCCTTATTTGATTGTGGGAGCACATCCTGCAATTTCTGATGGCCGCTTAGGCAGGTAAAACAAGTGGCATTTTTTAAAATTTAGCAATACAGTGGTACCTCGGGTTAAGTACTTAATTCGTTCCGGAGGTCCGTTCTTATCCTGAAACTGTTCTTAACCTGAAGCACCACTTTAGCTAATGGGGCCTCCTGCTGCCGCTGCGCCGCCGGAGCACAATTTCTGTTCTCATCCTGAACCAAAGTTCTTAACCTGAGGTACTATTTCTGGGTTAGCGGAGTCTGTAACCTGAAGCGTATGTAACCCGAGGTACCACTGTAAAGCCAACCTAACAATGGATGCTCCTCATTTGTAAAAGTTGCCATCTTCCCTTCGGTCAAGGGGCCCTGTGTTTCTAAGAACTGTGCAGAAGAAATTCAGTGGTATGTTTCTAGAAAAAGAGGTGCCGGAACTCACCATGAACGCCTCCCTTGTTCTCTTATAATAAATGGCAATGGCACCCACCTGAGAGGTGCCAGGACTCGGTACCAGTGAGTTCTGGCTGAAAAAAGTCCCGACTGTCAGTGGGTACAGCTTCTCTAACTACCATTGAAGGCAGTGGCATCTGTTCTTGTTCATAAATGATGACACCATCATGCCAGGACAAGGAGCCCTATCCGCTTATTGGACCTGACAAGCTTGTTTATTTGGACCCTGCTAGCCCAGAGCATCCCTTATCATTCAAGTTAACTTTACACACCACAAACCTGTTTTTCATGTATCTGAGAAAATCAGGATGAATGACAAAGTAGTTATCCAGGGTGAAATTGCTACCAAATTTATCCCGAGGGTATGGCCTGGGAACGGAAAGAGAAAAAAACCTTTTAGGCCAAGCATGTGCCATTCAAGCAAGAACTAGTTCGGCCACTTCTCCTATGAGTTAGGTGATGTGGTAGACAGCCACCATTTTTCAGGGTGTGCCTAAGAACCGTATGGGAAATGAACTTTCAAATGATCTTTATTTCAGCTGTTTGAAACAAAGCAAAAGTGCTGCCAAAAAAAGGAAAGGAGGCGAGGAGGACGTGGCTTTTAAAAGGGCAAGGGGGAGAAATGAAACGTCATCAAGGGATGGGGAAAGGATGTTGTGTTTACCGCAGAAATTGAATAATAATAATAATAATAATAATAATAATAATAATAATATTTTATTGATATCCCACCCTCCCCAGCTGGGCTCAGAGCAGCTAACAACAATAAAAGTAACACAGTTTACATAAAATCACAATCAATTAATTGAAATACATTCTAAAATCAATTCATTCTAAAATCAATTCAGAATCAAATTAATGGCAACCATTGGGCTTGAGTTCTATGAACATTACCAAAGGAGGGAGTCAGGCTGTGCCCTGGCCAAAGGCCTGGTGGAACAGTTCTGTCTTGCAGGCCCTGTGGAAAGATGTCAAGTCCCGCAGGGCCCTAGTCTCTTGTGACAGAGCGTTCCACCAGATCGGGGCCACAGCCGAAAAAGCCCTGGCTCTGGTTGAGGCCGGCCTAACTTCCCTGTGGCCCGGGATCTCCAAGATGTTTTTATTTGAAGACCATAAGGTCCTCTGTGGGACATACCAGGAGAGGCGGTCCTGTAGGTACGAGGGTCCTAGGCCGTATAGGGCTTTAAAGGTTTTAAAACCAGCACCTTAAACCTGATCCTGTACTCCACCAGGAGCCAGTGCAGCTGGTATAGCACCGGGTGAATGTGATCCCGCGGCAAGGACCCTGTAAGGAGTCTCGCCGTGGCATTCTGCACCTGCTGGAGTTTCTGGGTCAGTCTCAAGGGCAACCCCACGTAGAATGAGGAGACCAAAGGCTCTCTTCTCACTGAGTTCAAATGCTGCTAAAGAAAAGCCCTGTGCTCATTCACAGTAGCATGGGACTCCTTGCTGACAATATTCCAGCCCGTCAGGTCTTCCTGGAGTGATCATGTGACATATGATGTCCTGGCTGTACCTGCAAGAGCACATACTACAATCTTTGGTGGGCATTCCCACATACACAGGAGTTCTGGTCGAAGAGTCACCAACTACAGTGGAACCTCGGTTGTCAAACGCTTTGGAAGTCAAACGTTTCGGCTTTCGAACACCGACAACCCGGAAGAGAATGCTTCCGTTTTCGAATGCGCCTCGGAAATTGAAAGGCTTCCGAGGCATGTTTCTCCATTTTTTCAATGGTTGTCGAACGTTTCGGAAGTTGAACGGTCTTCTGGAACAGATTACGTTTGACAACTAAGGTTCCACTGTACTTGTTAAAATAGCAGGAGAACCCAGTGCTTTAACTCTGGAATTGTTTTCACTATTCATGTTTGAAGAAGTCAACTGTAGTATTAAATAGAAGGGAGTGATACCTTATTTGACTGTCACATGGAAATTTGAATGTACTTTAAATGAATGGTGTGGATCTGCCCATGGTCTTCTGCAAATGCAAACTAAAATGGCCAAACTCTTAAGGAACATTGTCCTGAAACGGACTGAAAAACAAAAAGGGGGAAATCTGCTTCTCTTACCCATAGCCATCCAAAAATCCCTTCCTGACTCTCGTGTTCAGCAGAAGAGCTTTCAGCCATTCGTAATCTCTTGGCCCTTCCAGGAAATGAAGGTACTTGATCTCCTAGGAAACAAGCCACACATACGCTGGTAGGGGTTGCAGCAGATGGAGCATAAGTGCTGCCAGAGCACAACTAATGAATGGGTAGGCACTCTGTGCTGGCCAAACAAAATCCAAATTCTGATCCAGACCTCATTCTGAATAATTTATGTAAATGAGGCACGGCCAACCTCAGTGGAACAAGAGAGGCAAAACGACAGAAAATGGAATGCTCTGCAAAATTTGGAGTGCTGATTTAAAAATCCAGAGACAACCCAGATTATTCAGGTTCAACATAAACTAGGTACTGTGTGGCTCTCCCAAGAAGTTCCACTGGCGGAAGAAGGGGGGTGCAGTGGGTGCGGCCCACCCCGGGTGTCATCCCTGAGGGAGGTGACATTGCTGCGCCGCCCCCCTGGGATGCTCCCCCCCGCGGCTAGCCCCCCCCCCCCCGGGTGCACAGCATGTGTGCCGCTCTGGGTGCCGGAGCAGCTAGCTCCACCTCTGCGGAGAACTGAGCTGGGCACTTTAGTGACTGGACTGCTGTTCTGCAACATGAAACACACGCTGGGACTAGGGTTAAAGGCTCATCTATTGTCAAGCCTAATGTCAATAGATAGTAAGTGGTCACAGACTGAGGAACCAGTGCTTGGATTTTAATGTGGAGCTTGGAGGGTGGGCAATAAACCTTTCCCCCTTCACCATTTTTCTCATCTAAATGACCCCTCTCTAAAAACCCCACTAGCTGTCCCACATGGGAGAAAACATCTAATATGCCATAATTTGCGTTACCTTTCCCATGGGGATCTTCTTGAATCCCCGATTTCCCAGAATTGAGACAGAAGACACTAAGGAGTAGGCTGTGAATCCGTAGAAGGACGTTCTGGTTCCCACGTCTTCCTCAAAACCTTTGACCACGGCCCCACTCACCCTGGCCAAAAATGACCATATAACATTGTAAAGTTAGCCTTGTAGCAGCTTCTCATTACTGGATTTCACAACGTGCTGCTGGGGTGGGTGGTTTTCAATATTTGATACAAAATAAGTGGCTTGGGCAAGTTTCTAGATGAAGGGAGCTCCAAAGGTTAAAGATATCTAGGTGATTTCAGTTTTCTGTAAGCCAGAACAATGAAACTTAATCGGAACCATGATCTTTGCACATATGCACAAGGTTAGTGTATAATGGATAGCTGTTAGCATCCTGACATTTGGAGAAGACTCCAAATACCCTGGCATAGAATTTATATGTAGACACAAGCAATAAATTATACAGTATATAAGGTGTGGGAATCCCCCATAACTTTTAATTTTAAAAAAGGTTGTCAATGATGTTGGCTCCGAAGAGAGAGAGAGAGAGAGAGAGAGAGAGAGAGAGAGAGAGAGAGAAGGTCGTTTTGTGTGCATAATATTTGGTTTAGGACCATCAGTTTCAGATTTTTCAAACTACCTGGAAAAGAAACAGCAGTGTTGGTGAATCGGCCCTGTCCCTAGGACTACCTTCTCCTGTATGAAGCATCCCTCTCATCACCATCAGAAGATTCCCTACCTTCAGATGCCCCAAATATCCCTACATTATACATTGAAAGCACTTTCAAAGGACATTCTTTTGCCCAAAGAATTGTTGATGGAAGTTCACCTCGCCACACACACACACACACACACAGAGAGAGAGAGAGAGAGAGAGAGAGAGAGTGAGTTTTGGCTTATAACATTGGTTTTTAGTAGATGACCAAGAAGGCTTTGTGGCACTGTTGCAGAATTTCTCCCAGTCAATAATGACAGACACGGGTTCTTTCAGAGGAAAGACAGAATTTATTCACCTGCGCAGGGGCTGCAGCGGGATCTCTCCCAAAGGCTGAGCCCCTCCTTGTTCTCTGAGGCTTCCTTTTATAGTGACCAGTAAACAATTTCTGCAGGATTACCCATACAGGCAAAAAAAGAGGAAGTTTATTCAAGCAGACAAGAGAAACAGAACTTTTTTAGCTCTCTGCTCCCAATCCTGTCTGCCCCAAACTGCGAGCATGTGCAGGTTTAAAAACAGACACAGACATCAGTTAGCTCATTCCTTGTGACTTTCTGTCATAGATTGGCTTTACACAGCACTTTTCTGCCAATCTCCAGACTGTTGAGGGGAGATAATCTTGATCCTTCAGTACTGAGAGGAGATGCCAGTTTTAATTCTGGCTTTATCCTTCTGGCACTTTCATGGATTATGCTTTCGTTGACTTCTGATATACACAAACACACATATGCACACATAAATACGCGCACACACGTTACTGTTTTAACAATGCTGTTAAGCTACCTTAGACTGTTTTTGTTTCCTTGTTTAGGAAGGACTAAACTTCTAAATTGGGACGCGGGTGGCGCTGTGGGTTAAACCACAGAGCCTAGGACTTGCCGATCAGAAGGCCGGTGGTTCGAATCCCCGCGACAGGGTGAGCTCCCATTGTTCAGCCCCAGCTCCTGCCAACTTAGCAGTTCGAAAGCACGTCAAAGTGCAAGTAGATAAATAGGTACCGCTCCGGCGGGAAGGTAAACGGCGTTTCCGTGCGCTGCTCTGGTTCGCCAGAAGCGGCTTAGTCATGCTGGCCACATGACCCGGAAGCTGTATGCCGGCTGCCTTGGCCTATAGAGCGAGATGAGCGCCACAACCCCAGAGTCGGCCACAACTGGACCTAATGGTCAGGGGTCCCTTTACCTTTACCTTTAAACATCTAAATAGATAGATAGATAGGCAGAAGAAGAACACAGGAAAATATCAGTTCCTCTTACCGGAACACGTAATCATGGGAGTCAATCTCCTGGCCCATTTTGGAGTTGTTCAGTATCCCCCCATTCCCTACCACCGCACATCTGATACACCTGGAAGTCTGGCTGCTGTTGCGTGCAAAGAGAATCTGGTGGTACGGTTTAGGGGGAAGCATGGTGATGACTTGTTTTACCACTGAAAGACAAAAGGCGTCCTTATTCGGCATGAAGGGCAGGCAGTAAACACGCACAGCTCTGAACTGCTTGGGGCGTAGGATGGAAGTAAGGCACAGGAACAGAACAGAATCAGAGCACTTTAAAGTCTGCCAGCTTGTCTTAGGCTTGGCCTCTGAAGCGCTGCCATTTTCACTTTTGTAGACATCGCTTTGTAAGAAGTCCATACCTGCAGACAGTGGAGCAGCTGCTGAATTGTTGCTATCTGTACACAGGGAGGGCGTGTCTAGTGCACATTTAGATTCCTTGCTCTCCCCCACCCCATTGCAATGCCCACTACACTCCTTTTCAAAAAATAAAAATTCCTGCAAGCTTTCTGATACATCCAATGTGCAATAGCACAAACTGTGCAGGCTCAGTTTACAAACGGAGGTTCACATAGCTTCATAGCTTTCAAACTTCTGAAGCCTCTCTGTTTTGGGAATTCATTAAAAAAAATAATACATGGAAAGGTGGGCTATACATTTTAAAACAAAAAGTGTTTGACCTTGACAAAGGAACACAGAGATACTTTATATGAGGTGCACATTTATTTTATCTCATGAAGCTCTGAAGTTTATAAAAGGACATTCTTCTGCAGCTTTTCCCAAACAAAGTATCCCTTATTTGGTTAACCCTTATCTCGACAGATAACGCATTATTTCATTAAGGGCTTAAGAGCATAAGAACGTAGGTTCAATGCACCTCAGACACACCCATGACTTTTGCCCAAGGTGGAGGCAGTCATAAATGTAGCAGACATGTCAAAGGTCCCATAGATAATGTAGTTGGTACAGAAGGAGACTCTTAATCTCAGGGCTGTGGGTTCAAGCCCCATACTGGGCAAAAAGATTCCTTCATTGCAGGGGGATGGACTAGATGACCCTCAGGATCCCTTCCAACTCTACTAGTCTATAATTCTTTGAAAGCACTGGGGAACCGCACACCTCCTGGGATTCTACCTTTATTTTATTTTTTAATTTAATACTCTTATATACTGCTTAATCATTATCATTTCTAAGCAGTGTACTTTTTTAAAAAAAAACATACAGAAAATGAAACAATAAAAATGTATCCTAAAACCAAGCCCTAACTTAAAATGCCTGCTGGAACAGGAAAGTCATAAATCATACGCCTGAAGTTCAGCAAGTACATACAGCATTGCTGAATCCACAATATTGTTGAGGGCACATAGCTTCTCCCGCCAAAGCAGGGGAGTCTCATCACTACCAGAATCCAGCTTAATGTAATGCAAAACAGATTCCATTCTATATAGCTGAGTAATAGTGTATGCCAAACCGAACTTTTTCAAGGTTTATTACCGCAGTTGGGTAAAAGTTGGCATAAATTTTATCTAAAAGGAGATCCCTATTATGACATTTCTTCACCCTGGTCTTTATCTGGAATGCTTTCTGAAAGACTTCCTGACCATCTTAGTACTTTTAAGTAAATATATTGGGCCAGATCCTGGGTTCTCCCACCCTCAGGAGGCAATTTCAGCAGGTGCCTGCTCACCTGTCAACCACCTGACACGCCTATGCCTGTCAGCTGACAGGCACTGACTTGGAGCTGGGATTGCATGGCAAAGGACTTCCCCTGGCTTCGTGTCAGTGTCTGTCAGCAGCTGGGTGCTAACTTAAAGCTCCACTTTCTTCTCTGCTTTCTGCTGGAGTCCCCCACAGGGAATCCAGAAGTGCAGCTGATCCCAGCTGGTTTGCTCTCTCTATGCTGTCATCACATATGACAGCAGGTGAGCATGACTTTTGGGAGGATGCAGCCCGGTGGCCAAATTGGGGCCTGTGCCAGACCTAATTAGTTCTGCAGCCCAGAGGTCCTCCAGCCCTGCTGAAAAGCCCCTTCCAATGAAGGAGTCTCCTTTTATAACAGTGCTTTCCAAACTTGGGTTTCCAGCTGTTTTTGACTACAATTCCCATCACCCTTGACCACTGGTCTGGCTCGCTAGGGATTATGGGAGTTGTAGTCTAACAGCAGCTGGAGACCCAAGTTTGGGAAACCCTGTTCTGCAGCCTTCTACTTTAAGGATGCATTTGCACTGATACTCAAGATGCTCCTCACCACACTCATTTACCAAATGCGCAAGCGCATCTGGAGCGCATAGGCACCGTCTGCTAAGGGAGGCCAGACCCAAAGAGGACATGGCGGGGGGGGGGAGTCTCCTACATCTTTAAGGAAGCGAATTGATTCCCCAGTGCCCCCATCTCCAACCCCGCTCGCACTCGGCACTCTTTTTAGAGCTTACCGGGGAGCGGGGGAGTCGTTCCCGGCACCCGCAGGAACTCCAGGTCCTCAGAATGCTCGATCTGAGGGTTTTTCAGGGTGCCGCTGCACTCTAGCGGCTCTCCCCCTTTCCGCGAAAGAACTCCTGTCTGCCATAATCGGGTGAGCCAACCGGAAGTCGAGTCTCCTGCATCTTTAAGAGCTCGGCACAAGAGGGAATTCCAGCATGGTGCACTTACACTTCCCCTCCTCTACCCAAACATCAAAGATGCAGGAACCATGCTTCCTTTCGCATTTGGTCAATCAATTTCTGTTAAGGCTACCTCAAGGCATTTTGGCACTTGAAGTGAAAAATCCAATAATGTCCTCTCTTGGTTCATCATCATCATCTAAATAACTTACAAGCTACCAGTGTCCTGAAGGTGGGAAATGCTTCTATTTGAGGATACTATCTACCTTGTAGCAAAATAATCCCTGCTTCTTTACATCTATTTGTCTCGATAGACAATGGAGTGCGCGTCCAGGGGTGAAGTTTAACCACTGGAGAATCACAGCGCCTGCTGTGGCTGCAGAGACCGGTAACCCATAACTGCTGCCTCCCATGTTGTTTTGCTGCGTTCTTTACAGTAAGCCTTACAGTAAATCTGAGTGAACAGGTTTACCCTAAACCTGGGTTTCTGCAAAAGTCCTCACAATTCTCGAAATTGTGACTGCGTCTAGATTACATGCCGGTGGGACAGGGAGCAGGTTCTCATCTGGGGAATTTGAAAGAGGGTTGGTCTTCTCAATGAAAGACCTGTGAGCACTTGTCCCAGAGAGAAGAACCCTTGACCCTCGGTTCTTTCTGTCATCCCCTGCAAAGAGTTACTCACATGAGTAATTCAGCTCCATGAAGCCATAGGGTGGGCCAAAATGGTCTAGACGCTCCCATTCGCTGTCACTGAAGTGAGTCTTGTCCATGAAAAGAGTGAGGTTGGGCAGGAAGAGATCCTTCAGCCAATCAGACTTGGCAGCCTTGACCCGCAGAGAACCAGGGCAGCTCTCAAAATACACAAAAAAAGGGTGAATGAAGTCAGGAGGTGTTTATTTGAGAGACTATATTTAGAGAACCATATTAACTGACACTGATAACGGTAACCACATCCTGTTAGTTACGTTAGCAAAATCCTGTTGGACAGTCTCAGTCAAAGGGAGCTGCTATTATCTGAATGATTTTTGTGTACACACCATGCATTGAGTGCAGGCACACATCCACATCCCGAATCTTGGGAACTGTAGCTCGGTGAGGGCTATACTACAACTCCCAGGATTAATGGGCAAGGGGGGAAATAAATATGGTGTAAATGGGTGGTGTGTTTTAGACCATCTCACTGGGCTGCTAAACCTGGGTCAGAGATTGCAGATACAGGTTGATGTTACCGGTAAGTGGTCCTCTGTACTAAAAAAATACCCTTCCTTCGTATAGAAAACTAGACCAGAGAAGGAACCTTGACTTTCTGTTCCCTTCTCATGTCAATTCTCTGTGCCCATGGATTTATTTATTTACCTTATTTTGTAGGAACAATAATCCAAGCCACCATAAGCAGTCTAAAGTGACACACCCCAATTTTCACCTCTGTGAAAAATAGATGCATTGCCTGTTAGGATTGCCAGTGCTAATTTCATGTCCTTGGCTGCTATTATCACATATTATTTTTTAAAAAATAAACTACATAGGGCCCAGTGGAAACATTTCAAACTTGGCCTTGGAGATCTTGAGTTCCAGTCTCAGCTCTGCTCTGATAGAAGTCTGGACAGGCCAGATCATCCGTTCAGTTCCCCATCTATCTCTCTTTGGGATCTTATGAGAGAACCAAGGCAAAGATAAAGAAACACTGCCCAATGCAGGGTGTTATGTATGCATTAATTTATATTCCTCATCTCAAACCAGAACAGGTGTTTAAAACACTGTAGGAACCTAGGAGGAATCCCCATGCCAAAAAAGTTTACAGCCAAGATTAGAAGAGTGGGAAGAGAACAGGTGAGAATGTCACCTAGCAGAGTCAGCTTCTACTCTTTTGTTTGGTTACGCCCCAGACTATAGAGAACTGAAATGGCCCAAGCCAGGTCTATACTTCTGTATTATTCTGTATGAAATGAAATGAACAATGAAATGAAGGTATCTGTAGGACATTTAGGGCCAGGTCACGCTATATCAACTCACTGATGCTGGTGTTGAATTGTCCAGGAGATACTGGTCATCAAAGTCCCAATGGGGCTCAGATTTGAAGTCAGATGCTTTAAGCCTTTTCTTGGGGGTCGGTGCAGGAACTGGATATGTGACTTGTTGAGCCCCTGGCCTAGGGATAGAGACGTTGTGATTTGTGACAACAGAATGAGAATCAACTAAAATCGGGTTCTTTTTAGCTACATCCATTTCTCTAGAAACTTTCCCCTTGGTGTGGCTTGCAGTGGATCGTGGTGTGGCATTTTGATTGGATGCTGTTTTTGCACCTCTTTCCTCATCCAACTTTCGATTGGATGCTGGTGCTTCATATTTAGCCTCAGCTTGTTCATTTCCTTTGTGTTCCGACTTATTTTTCTCTTCCTTTGGACTGGATGTTGATGTCACATGCTTCTCACTTTTTTTCTTATGCACGGTGGGGGTTGCACTCAGACCCCCAGCACGGTTTTGACCAGCTGCAGGTGTCGCAGTCTTGTGTTTAGCTTGATTCTCATTGGCTGTGGGCCTCAGTTTCTCCACAACTTGCTTTGGATTGGCTGCTATCACACCTCTCTCCCTGGCTTGCTTCTCAGTCGATTCTGATGGGCTGGTGACCTCCACATGCTTCTCTCGGATGTCCATTATGTTGCCACCATTTGCCAGTCTCTTAACAGCATCTTGCTCCAATGGGGAGCTTCTTGGGCCAAGTATTACATTGAGAGGCCTTGGTGTCTCCCTGTTGGCAGACATCACTTCTGGGGTAGCGGGCCGGGTGTTTATTTGTGGCATGCTTCCAGCACGGCGAAAGTAAGGAAACTGGCTGAAAGGTAGTTTAAAAAAGAGATAGTTACTGCAATAGATAACTATACAAATTATACACTGTGTTCCACTGGTATGAAGTGTACTAGACAGTTGCTTACACTTGACAATATTATGGAAGCCGTGTTATGGAGGCCCCAACAACATTTGAACTCTCGACCCCTTGTTTACAACCTTTAATAAGCCATTATAATTCATTCTCCCCCAATGCGCCTGTGATGCCAAGGAGTGGCCCGCAGATATTTGGATTTGTAGGAAGGTGACAGGAAGATATGGATTTAAACAAACAACAAGTAAGCCCTCCCTGAGGCTGGGTTTTAACACATTCAGACAAAAAAGCCAAGTGTATAAATAGACTTGGGCTATGTACACATTGGCGGCATAAACCGCAGTGAGATCATTTCAAATCACATTTATAAATTGTTCTACACAACTGCGCGAGTGGGGATGTTTTCTCCAAATATGCAATACCAGATTTGTTTCCCCACCCCTGTAGCGCCCCCTGCCAAACTTTTGTTCAAAGAAACTTTTGCCTGCGCATGTGCTGTCATCAGTGCACGTGCAAAGACTGTACACACCTCAGATTTGCATTTTCAAATCAGACAGAAACTGCTTTGAGGGAAAACACATCCAACTGGAGTGTTTCTCGAGAAACTATAGGATACAGATGGACTGTGATTAACGTTGTGTGTAAGGTAAAGGTAAAGGGACCCCTGACCATTAGGTCCAGTCATGACCGACTCTGGGGTTGCGGTGCTCATCTCGCTTTATTGGCCGAGGGAGCCGGCGTACAGCTTCCAGGTCATGTGGCCAGCATGACTAAGCCACTTCTGGCGAACCAGAGCAGCGCACAGAAACACCGTTTACCTTCCCGCCGGAGCGGTACCTATTTATCTACTTGCACTTTGACGTGCTTTCAAACTGCTAGGTTGGCAGGAGCAGGGACCGAGCAACGGGAGCTCACCCCGTTGCGGGGATTCAAACCGCCGACCTTCTGATCGGCAAGCTCTAGGCTCTGTGGTTTAACCCACAGCGCCACCTGCGTCCCCAACGTTGTGTGTACTCATCTTCAAACACCAGCAGTGGAAGCACACTGGAGCCAAGGTAAACAGTAGTGGGTGCATAGCCTTGTTAACATAGCATTATAGGTTTGGTTTTGTGGAAGGCTGATAACATGCAAGGCGGCTATATTGGTCATGATAGTGATTTAAATTTAAAAGATTTGTATATCACCCTTCATAAAAAACAAGATTCCAGATAAACATGTTAAAAGTTCGTAATTCAGCAGTTATTGCAACTTGCTACAATACACACATCTCTATGGAGAGCAATCCGTAAACCTATTATGCCTGCTCCTTACTGTTCCTTTTGTAACTGGCATCCCAACATTATGTACTTCATATGTTGTTGTTTCTTCATGTTATGTTTCTTTTGTTACTGTTAAAGCCAATGAAATACATATTTGTTTTAGAAATGAAATACAGCTCCAATAACACTATAAATGCAGACATAAAGCCAAGAGTGCACAGATAAACCACAAAATGCCTGGGTAAATAAATGAACCTTTGCCTGGCGCCATGATGACTGTGACGTGGGTGCCAGCCAAAGGAGTCTTTTTGGGGAGAACACCTTCTTCCTAGTTGGCAGCCTGAAGGAGGTTGCACCAGAAGAAGGGCATAACTTTATATCACAGCAAGATGAATATGAGAGTAGGCAGACACAGGAATACTTGGGTCTCAATCCATGTAGGACACAGATGAGCAAACTGCAGCCCCCACATGCCTTGCAGCTGTCCCATTCTTCCATGCCATCAGGTTCCCTTCCTTCCTGTTCTGTTTCTTCCTTATCCCCCCCCCCCCGCCCCCAGCTTTTAACAGTATTTCCCCCTCTTTCCATGTAAACTGCTTCCAAACTGGGCATTTACTGTGGAATAGCAATGAGCCACCTGCATGTCGTTGCGAACAAATCAAGCTCCTCCCATGTTGTCTGTGTTCATCTTCTTTCTTTTTTCAGAGCTCAGAAACGTAATCTTAAAAAAACACAAAAAAACCCTAAGCCACAGTGGAACAGCTGCACAGTTTCCCCAAATAGGATGACCCATGTGGCACAGCAATTCTGGCTTCTTAGGGCTTGTGTAGATTGTTCTAGCCATTTCCTTCTCTTTGGGGCATTTTTCCTCTATCTAGCCCTTTAAACGTTCCCATTTCAAATGACATTGCATTTTTCTTTTTTCTTCTTATCAGCTGGTTTTCTCCCATGCCATCCACAATTGCAGCCAGATGATGAAATAAGGATCTAGAATCATTGTATTTTAATATTCTGCTGGAAGCTGCCCAGAGCGGCAGGGGAAACCCAGGCAGATAGCCAGATGGGTGGGGTATAAATAATAAATAAATTATTGTTGTTGTTGTTGTTGTTGTTGTTGTTGTTGTTGTTGTTGTTGTTGTTACTATTATTGGGCAGCATGGTGGGAGCTGGGAGTCTGGCTCCCATGAAATTAGTCCACCTTTCCCCACAACACACACACATAGCATGTGTGGCCCTCCAAGGGAATACAGCCCTTGAGAAGAAAAAAAAGTTGTTTATGCCTAGTTTAAAGGTTCTAGCTAAGTAACTTGGACTCTGCTCAGAAACAACTGGGCGACCAGCACAGATCTTTTTAACCTATGCAACAAGAAGTGATCTGAACAAGCTGGGACACATCAACATTTTGGCAAATGTATCCTGCCCTAACGGATGTTTCTGAAGTGTTTTCAAAGGCAGTTCCGAATACAGCCCATGGCAGGAATGCAACCTTGACAACATGCTGTTATTTACCAGGCTTCCTGAGAAAACGACAACCCATATTCTGTGTATGAAAGCAACATGGCTGCAGCACAACTTGTTTAATGCATTAAGAAAGAGTATGGGGTTAAAGGAATAATCCTTTGGCGAAAGGACTTGCTGCAAAGTAGTAATATCACTGCTCTCGGCTTTGTGTCCTGCTAATGCAAAGCTTTCCAGACTTTTCATGTTGGTGACACACTTTCTGGACATGCATCATTTCACAACACAGTAATTCCATTCTACTAGCAAACTAGAGGTTAAACTAGCCCCTTTCCAGCCCCAGGAGGAGTGTAGGGAGTGTTTGTGCAACACACCTACACACTGCAGCCAACACACTAACGTGTCACAACACAGAGTTTGGAAAGCTCTGTGCTAATGTCTTGAAACAGCTGGGAATATCATCTAATGGACTGGTAACTGCATCTCTTATCCAAGCCAATGAAGATACTTTCACCTTGCACCAGTATCTCTGCTGGTGCTGGAGGCGAGATAAATTCATTTACCCAGGTGTGGTTGTATTCACAGATAAGTGCAATTATTGGTGAGTATGAGGCGTGTACTAGCACAAGGTGAGGAGATTCCCCCCCCCCCAAAAGGGGTGCAAGCACTTTATCTGCTTGAGTTCTGAATGTTTGTAAGACAGTCCCCACTGCCTTTACTGCATGCAATCGCACAGGTTACATGCGGTTGGAACTGTTTGTTGTGCTGGCACAAACCTGTAGAGCGGCAGCTAGCCAGAAGATAATCCATCATAGCACATTGCCAGAGGGTTTTTTTTAAAAAATAAGTAAGTAAAATTCTGTCCCCAAACAAAATAATGCTTCTGTGCATCAATCATCTCCCAATTGCTGGGGCTCTGAAAAAGAGCCAGGGCACACAACGTGCCCACGTCATTCAGCAAAGCACAAGAGAAATACTGCTGGTCTTTGGTTAATGGGGCTGTGGTGCTGGCTATTCTTGGGAAACTTTCTGTCACAGAGAATTACTGAACTCCCACTGAACCGCAATCACACGGGCATTTGTCACATATCTGTATCTCCATGACATTTCTGTAAGAATGAGGCCTTGATGATACAGTATCATAAGACTTCAATGTTGCAGTTCGGGAAAAGCCACCCATGGCAGTTTTTGTTTCTTGTTTGAGAAGGTTGGGAGAAAGAGAAGCAGAGATTTAACAGAACTGTTTGATAGAATCTGATGTTGAGAACAGGCACCCTCTACCATGTCACCTTGCCCACCTACAGCTACAAGGAAGACAGTTTTGAGACTGACTGCCGGATCCCCCACTTCAGTTGTCTCTTCCCTCTTGGCAATACAGTATGCCTCTTGAAGCTCAAGAATTCGTTTTTGTTATTTATTTCATTTTGTTGAGAGTATAAAGTGTTCTTAATGTTAAATCACCCCCCCTCCTTCCCCAAAAATTATGTAAACGGTTGAAGAATGCTCCTGCCTCACAGTGGCTCCATTCAGTGCCAGCATCGTTCACCCCAATGACTTTGTCTACCCGGTGGCACAATTTGGAGTACAGTAGTACCTCGGGTTACATACGCTTCAGGTTACAGACTCTGCTAACCCAGAAATATTACCTCAGGTTAAGAACTTTGCTTCAGGATAAGAACAGAAATTGTGCTTCGGCACAGCGGCAGCCGGAGGCTCCATTAGCTAAAGTGGTGCTTCAGGTTAAGAACAGTTTCAGGTTAAGAACGGACCTCCGGAATGAATTAAGTACTTAACCCAAGGTACCACTGTATATAAATGGCAAGTGGTGGCGCTTGTTATGGTTTCTTCATGGGGCTGCAACATGCCACCTGGCCCTGAATAATGCTTCCTAGGGAAGTGACCATTAAGCTTCCTTCCACACGAACGTTCGGAGGAGACTGGAGCTCTAAGTCGGAACAGGGATCCCTTCTAAACAACACGCTGTTCTAATAACTTCTAGACTACAAGGACCAGCACAGGAGAGAGAACTATTAGCATGCCCCAAAACAACAATGGTAACTTGATCCACCACAGGACGTACTGCTGGAGCAACCCTTGATTTATATAGAGGCCTTGCATTTCTGCGTTATCTTCCACCTCTTTTCAATAAACTTTAAAGGTTACTCTGTCTTTTGATATGTTCAGCACAAGGTCTAAGCTCATGCACAACTCTGACCCTAAATTAAATCTCGGACACGCCTGAGTAAATGCAATTGTATGCACAGCCCTTCTGCAAACAGATCGAGCACCAGATGGCTGCCAAGTCCAGCAGCCTTAAAGTCGGGATACCATTGTAAATAATTGTAGGTATGCAATTAAAAGGAGGAATGGCTTGTACTCCAAAAGTGACAGGCTTGAACCCTCTCCACAAAGAATGATTTATTGATTTAAACTGTGCTGGACATCTGGTAATGATTAAAGCTTTAGGTTGAAAGTACAGTTTTGAAACGACAATAGGGTTACCAGGCCAGTCAGTTAATTATCAGTTGATCACCTCTCACTTGATCACACCCAACTATCCCATGAAACCACGTAAGTGGAAGTTTTTCAACCCCATGCCCCACCTTATGGGGCCACTTGTTAGCAAAAGCATGTGAGAATTGCAGTACTTACCCTTTAGCTCAGTGGTTCCCAAGGTGGCTGGTACTGCCCCCTGGGGGGCAATGGGATTACCCAGGGGGCACTAAGAGGCAAGAGGGCAACAGGGGGTGGGACAGAGGTGGGCCCCTCCAAGCGCTTTGATCACTTATTTACATTGACCAGGCTAAACTCCTTCCTCCCTTCATATTTAAAGTTTTACTGCTCTTCTCCCTTTCAAGGCTGTTTCCTTTGGTCATGTTTGCATTCACAATTCTGAGTTGTCAGAAGTCACAAGATGGCTGCCAATTATTGGCAATAGCTGTTGATTTTCTTCTAAATTAGTTACTGTGCATCTGTGGTAGGTAAAGGTTGGCGCATGTTTGCCCTCGTTGCCCATCTGCCGGCAGGTGAATAAATCTTTCCTATTCCAACAGGCTTTGGGGAACCGGCTGCTTTTAATGAAAGGGATGGTGCTGTTCTGATTTTATTGTAATTATTTGTGTGGTTTTTCATAGATTTTATATATGTATATACAGTGGTACCTCGGGTTACATACGCTTCAGGTTACATACGCTTCAGCTTACAGCCTCCACTAACCCAGAAATAGTGCTTCAGGTTAAGAACTTTGCTTCAGGATGAGAACAGAAATCGTGCTCCGGCGGCAGTGGGAGGCCCCATTAGCTAAAGTGGTGCTTCAGGTTACGAACAGTTTCAGGTTAAGAACGGACCTCCGGAACGAATTATGTACTTAACCCGAGGTACCACTGTAGTTTTAATCTATCAGTGTTCAATTATTTTTTTTAAATGATGGGTTTCCCCCTATGTATTTAGTGGTTCTGCTTTTTATCTGTAAGCCATGAGTCCCATCAGGGAAAAAGGCAGGGTGTAAATAAATGTAATAATCAAGGCCAGCAAGACCCATGGTCACAAATGATGGGATTTGTACTCCCAAACAGCAAAAAACAGAGGCTACCCCCTCCTTGTCATCGAGCTGTTTAATCCACACCCAGGTCAAAACATATTTTAGAATTCAGTTTCATTCTTTCAATAAACTGTTAAATAATTTGATTTGCAAATGATGCCTATGCAATTGTTTCAACAGCACAAGCATTTCCTCTTTCCAGGGGGAAAGATTCCCCCTTTTCTCTCACTGCACAGTGTTCTTCAGGTTCTCCTAACCTTCCAGAGCAGAGTTGGGGGAGGAGAGAGGGGGAAAGCCCCATTGCGCTGACAGGAGCCCTTAAGCTGGCTTCCACGAGCAGAAAAGGTTAGTTAATAGTTAATAATAACCAGTGCTTTTTTCTGGGGGGACGCAGGGGTACACATACCCCTAAACATTTTGTGAATCTTTGTACTTTTGTCCATTTACTGCATTTATTTTTCCCGATTTGAACTATAAAATGGTGATTTTCTTGAGTCAAAGTGAGAGTACCCCTAAACATTTTTTAAAGAAAAAAGCACTTATAATAACAAGAATAATTTTATTACTTAGACACAGCCCATCTGACTGGTTTGCCCCAGCCACTCTTGGCAGCTCCCAACAACATATTCAAAGCACAATAAAACCTCAAACATTGAACACTCCCCTCTAAAGGGCTGCCTTCAGATGTCTCCTAAGAGTCATATAGTTGAATCCAGCTCTGTGTTATGTAAATATATAATTTATCATTACTATTCAATATTTATTTACTGTATTTTTCGCCCTATAGGGCGCACTGACCCATAGGATGCACCTCATTTTTTTGGGGGGGGGGGAATGAATAAAAAAAAATTATTCCCCCCCCCAGCTGCGGGGCTGGGAAGCCTGAGCTTCCCCCGACCCCAGCCCCCAGAACAGGCTGCTATCCGCAAGCCTTGTGAGCCCAGCGGCAACTCCCTCCTCCGGAGGGCGCCCCGTGCTCCGGGCTGCAGGCTGCTGCCCGCAAGCCTTGCGAGCCCGCGGGAACTCCCGCTGGGCGCGCAAGGCTTGCGGATAGCTTCCTGAAGCCTGGAGAGCGAGAGGGGTCGGTGCGCACCGACGCCTGTCACTCTCCAGGCTTCAGCGAAAGCCTGCACTCGCCCCATAGGACGCACACACATTTCCCCTTCATTTTTGGAGGGGAAAAAGTGCGTCCTATAGGGCGAAAAATACAGTATATCGCACCTTTTCCCTTGACAGGGACTTAAGGCAGCTTACCAATAAAATAATAACAGCTAAAAACATAGAAGAAAAAGCAACCATTAAAAAACAAGTAGAATTAAAACGATATAAATATATAAAACATTGATTAAAAACATACATATATAATTACAATAAAAATAGCGCTATCTAATTAATGTTAAAAAGAGGACAGTGAAACCCCTAATGGAGTATTTGCGCAGGGGCCATGCTAATCTTCTCTGTATCGTTCCAATTTTAGTATATGTGCTGCCGAAGCGAGCTCTAATGGAGTATTTGGTAGAAACTGAGCTGCAGTGGAATGGAAACAGTGCTGACTGCAATGAATATGGATCGGAATGGAAACTGCTGCTTTCCTACATCCCTAGTTCTTTCCTTACATTATAGACAGATGCAAGAAGTGTCAGCAGTGTTCTAGAACATTGTGCTGCTTCCTTTCTATCCCTTCAATCAAGGGGAACGGAGAGGAAGGAACCCCAGGAAATGGAACAAAAAAACTGCACGCCTCAAATAATAGTAGCATGCACTTCTTGGCAGCGTTGAGGGCTACAACCACCACCAGGCAGCAAGCATTATTTGTCTTCATGTGCTCATAGCAGCAAGAGGCTTCTCCCACATAGGACAGAAAATTCTCTTCAGGCACCCTTCACAAATGGGTTAACTATGGGAGAGCTAAAGGGCGTTTCCAAGTGAGAACTAAAAGGGCTTTACTGCAGCCAGTATGTACCCTTTTTTGTATTTCTCAGCCTGTATTTTTAAGCATTGGTATGCAACATATGATTAATCCCGAGTGTCTGAAAAAATTAAGGGGCACAGCTATTTCCACTTACTATTAGTTACAGCAGAAGTAATTTGCTTTAAATTTTTAGATACCTCATGTTCACTGCATATCCTTAATTCTTATCTGGGGGGGGGGCAGGACTTCTTGTCATTTAACTCAATGAATTAGTTGATTTTTCATTATTTCCTCTTATATCTGCATAAACTCACTATAAATCTCCCCCTTTTGGACATTATTTCAGGAATGTAGTCATTATAAGTCAGTTGATGTATTTCAGTTTACAAATAGCTGTTCTCATTCAACCTGTGTGTGATGCTAGGTGAGCCTTTTATAGATACAGACAGAGATTATGTGAAAGGCGTATCAAAGTTGCTGTTGGTTATGATGAAGCCAACACTTCTGAATTAATTCATTTGAAGCCCTACCTGGAAACGTAGCAATCAAGACTTCGCAAGGATTGCTGGCTATGGCCCTGCAGATAAAAGTGAGCCACTGACAGAGAAAATATTATCTTAACTTATATTATGCAATAGTTTTACGTGTCCATAAGAGAGATTACATGGGTAAGTATGATACACTATGCATTTCAGTATAAGGAAAGACCAGCTAAGCTTATCAGAGGAAGCAACACATAAGGTTCATCTGAAAAGGAGAGGGGTCTCCTCTTACCTGTATGGATATTTTTCAGTAAAGCCAATGTAGGCAGCAAAAGAGAGAACAAGGAACAAGAAGCCTATGAGAAGCAGCCTGCTTCCCCTAGGACACCACCTTCTGATTGATCTCATGGTTTCACACTAGACATCCTAGGAAGTCTCTGCCTTCTTTGCCACAGGTACTTTGCAGACTGACGAAAGCTACAAATCTGCTCCTCTGATATCCCTTGAAGGCAAGGCACACACTCCATTCAGGTGCTCAAGGGCAGCTCAGCCTCATTCTTCTGCCAAAAGGGCAGAGAAGGGTTACTTCCTCATGTCTGGCTTAGTGATTTTGTGGGCAGAATTTGCAAGCAGAGAAACACCCGCAAGTCAAACAGGTGGGTTTCATACATTTCCTTAGCCCCATAAACAGTGCTCTTTGATTATCCTCTTGAAAAAGGCTTGTTTGCTGCAGGTAAATATTACCTGAACAGATAAAATGTGAGCAGATGGCGAAAGGAACAGGGCTCTGTTCCCTTTAAAAAATTAAAAAGAGGACATTTAGGCAGGTGTGGCTTTATCTTATTACTGCAAAACAAGCTGCACCTGCCGAATTTCCCTCTCTGAAACAGCTACCTGAAGACAACACAGGCATTCTGTCTTCTTTTCCTGTTAGTTTCTGTCTCTGTGTAGGAAGAAGTAGCTGTGTTCACAAGGAAGGGGAACTACAAGCTATAATCCTGTACTGAAGTTACTTGGCAGTAAGCCCCACTGAACTCAGTGGGACTTCCTGCATCAGATCTAAGGTGTAACACTTCTTGAGGGTTTGTAAAGAAATGTGCATTTTCATTAAGGAATTTCATTAATTCAGGGAGAGGGGGACCAGATGGACAGGGCGACCCTCTACAGCAGATTGGGGATGGGGAGGCTGCAGTGGAGATGAGAGGAAGGGGATTTATCAATGCATAAGTCCACTCACACAGAATCTTTCTTTATTATACAGTCATACCTGTTAAATATGCTTCAGGTTGAGTGTTTTCGGGTTGCGCTCCGCAGCAACCCGGAAGTGATGGAACATGTTACTTCCGGGTTTTGCCGCTCGCGCATGCACAGACGCTCAAAATGATGTCACGCACATGCGCAGAAGCGGCGAATTGCAACCTGCGCAAACGCGGGTTGCGTTCGCTTCAGGATGTGAACGGGGCTTCAGAACGGATCCCGTTCGCATCCAGAGGTACCACTGTACTAACACTATTATGTGGCACATTAAGTTTATCCATATTTACTGACCTCCTTTCTCATTTGGATGGGTAAATACATTAGGTTTGTGATGGTGTCGTAGATTTTACTTAGGATCTGTGCTGGATATTCTTTCAACACCAGGATATTAAAGTTAGCAAGTCCTCTTAGAAAACTATAGTTTGTGGTTGAAAGTATGAGCAGTAGTTCTAAGCTGCAGACATTGAAAGGATTAAGGATGTTCTTGCAGTTCAACAATTATTTCATTATATGTCATAAATTATCATCCTTAAATTATTTTCTTAGTTCTGTGAAACCATGATTTCCATAAATAAAGATTTCCTAATAATCTTCCTCCTCCATGTTTGCATTATAAAACAGTGCAGTAAGAGGTGATTAAACCTGGGGCTATTTTTTTTTTTGCTTGTATTTATTATACAAAGTGTTAAACATGGCTGATATGCATGGCTTATAGCCTTATCAAAATGTGAGCAATGCCAGAGTGTATTGTTTAGACTTGTCAAAACATTAATTTGGTCCAGTATTTAAATCTTTTCGGGTAAAATCTGATTTTTAAATGGGCCAGCATAGCTGCTTCATAGTGTTTTCTAATTCATGGGAGAGCTATTCCTTTCCCCTTCATTGTTATGTAGAGTCTTCAAAGTTACTCTGGGTCTTTTCTTTTGCCAGATAAAAACTATAAATATCCAATTATCAAAAATTTCGGGTGAACTAATGGTAAATTTAAAAAATACAATAGTATTTTTGACAATACTATCATTTTCAAGGCAGCCATTTCCCCCATTTGTTATTTATTTGTGATCAGTGTTTTTATTCATTTTTGTCTTTGTTTTACTTCAGATAGTATGATTATGTTTTAAAAGATTTAATGCACTCATTTATTTATTTATTAACAATGTATGTATATTACCCAACAGCTAATATACAGGTGAATAATAAGGTTTAAAATGCATAAATATTTTTAAAAAGCAACAAAACAAGCAATAAAACATTAACCGATAAAACCATCAACAGCAAACCATGTAAAATAGCATAAAAATGGCAGATTGGACTATTGGAAATCTTGACGAATAAATTGAGACTTGCATGAGAATAAATTTTAAAAGGAAATTTCACTGCAACTTGTGTTGATTTATGAGTACAGCTGAACATGGCAATCTTCTGGCAGCAGATCTTTGTATTGTATAGTTGATGTAACTCTCCTAACCCCCCTTCTTTGGTGAAAGAGGCTCACCTATGGAAAAAAGGGCAAGTTTTATTTTATATAATCCCTTTGTCATAATGTCTCTTTGAATTAAAGTTTAATTATTTTTATTACTTCAATCCATCTCAAAGCATTATTTAATATTTTGCACCATAGTTGGGTTTAACACCTAAACAGTTACAGTAGTATGTATGCTAATATTGTGGAAATTCCATCTTTGGTGTTTTATAGCCTCTATTTTGGAAATGTGATGTTTCTCCTTATTGTTAAAAATCTAATATTTATTTATTTATTTTTAAAAAAACGATAGCATAGAAAAACACTAGAGTATCTTAAGGATTTAAAATCCCAGAAAATAAAAAGGACCACAATGTGGGTGCCAGGCAAGTACCTCTAGCGAGGGCATTCCCTAACCAGGGCATGACCACTGAAAGGGTATCATATTAGATGCTGTAAGAAAACAACACTGTGAAATCTAAAAATACTGAAAGGGTGAAGATTTAGGTTGTGTTCCTATGAATAGAGATAATGGAGGAAGCACTAGACTCCCAAGAAGCAGCACAGGACATTGGCCTTCCTTGCCAACCTCTTATTCAGTCCAATCCTAAACATCTTTATTCAGAGGTAGCACTGAACTCAGTGAGATTTACTCTCTAGTAAGTGTGTGGAAGATTACTCAATACATAGGTCAGAAGGAACCTGTTAGTTACACTTTTCTTCCTGATTGGAAGCTGCAGTGCCTAGCTTAAGAGAGACCACAGACACTCACATGAATGGGGGGGACGGACGGACTGAATACAGACTTTAGCAGGGATATTTAATGTGTTGCTGCCCTCTAGCTCCTATTGTTCCTATAGTCCCTGATGACTGGCCATGCTGGCTGGGGGTGATGGGAGCTCAGCAACTTCTGGAGGGCACCATATTGGCTACCACTGCTTTAAGGTATTAGATGGGGGGTTATTTTCATTGTATTATTGACAGAGGTGTAAGGGGAGGGGTAGTACTTCTAGTGAGAGACAAATTGTGCTCCTTCTGGGGGAGTTAGTCCATCTTGGTCCCCACCCTGCACTCAGCTCTCACCTGTGGCTCCTAGAATAAGGTCACTAGACACCCCTGTTTCCTGGGGACAGTCCCCAGATCTAAACATCAGTCCCCATACAAAATCCATTGAAGTTGAAAAGTGTCCCTGGATTCATTGAAAAAAATCTAGTAACCTTATCCTAGAAGCTGTCAACATGCTACAGCAGCCACACTTTGGCAATGGCTTCGACTGGCCAGCTAAACTGAGTGAGGCTAGCTGATGGGTCTCAAACCCTTGGTGAGTTTAAGGACCCTCCAGGTGAAGACAGGCTGAAGCAGATTGAGTGGATGAAACCAAGAAATGGTCAAGAAGGTGGTTTCTGCATGTGCTGTAGAGGGAAGCGAGGGACAGATGGGGCTCATCAGCCTGGGAAAATAGTAGCCTATCTAGGAGAAGGAAAACTCTGATCCTAACCTCTGCTGCCTTGCAGTTTATCATCAGGAGAAGAAAAGGCTAAGGAGTCAACCCTACACAAATCCAGCCCCTAATGTGGCTGGATGGCACCTTGTACGCCTCCTTCCAGCAACTCCTTCAGCCAAACTGGTGCCAAATGTATTGCTCTGCTTTCCTTTGGACCACATCAGCAAGGCTGAGAGGGGAACCATGTCATCTGGGCAGCCCAGGATCTCCATCCACACACTGCCCAGGCTTGTGCCCTGGGGAGGTCACTTCACCCTTGGAGGTGCACTCCATTGTCTCTCAAGATAGATGGATGCTAACCACCGTTATTGACATACGTTGTATCCACATAACTGCAAATGGCCAGTGGAGCTGGTTTAAATGAGGTGCAAATCTTTAAATAAGGGGCATGGGGCTGGTTAGAAAATAATTATTTACTACATTATTACATTACATGGCCTTCTTGTCAGAGTTGCCGTTTCTGCTTCTGTTGGCCTTTCCCCCTGCTCATTCCTTTTCAAATTCAGTTTCAATTCCAATTCCAGAACACTAATAATTTAAGGTGAATTAACACCTTAAATGAGTCTTTACCTTGGAGGCTGGTTGTGGGTGGGACTGATATTGGCAACCTTATTGTCAAGTCAGGATCCTAGAAATGGTTACGGTACTTGGACGTTTCAGTGTTATAGTGAATAGGATACTATGCTCTTCGTGGTAGGAAGTTGTCTTGCCTTGGGCATTGTATTCTGAACATACCAAAGTGTCTGTCAATGTATGCTTGATCAAATCCATTCCAGAAGAATATTTGCCCTTCAGAATTACTTTTATCGTGTGTCTGGCAGGAGCAATTTAACAGCATCAGACGGACAGCATCTGATACTGACTCTCTTTTTGTTTTCACTCTGGAATTTTAAAACATTTCTCTCTCCAGGAAGTGCTCTTATAATGGCTGACCTGTGCAACAAATAGCTTAAAAGGTCTCAAGGAGATCCTGCGCTGCTCATCCAGGAGGGTAGAGCAACTCCTGCAAGACCTGCATGAATCCCTGCAATTCCCTCCAAGTGTATGCAGAGAAGAGCTGCCAGTAGTCCAGCAAGCAATTCAAAGCACGGTGTGGCAAAGGGCTGTGTTCTTACCCTAATTCCCTTCTATGGGTTGCTCTCATATGCCTTCAGCTTGACTGAAGACTGGGTGAACATCCATTCAACGGTCTGTTCAACCTTGCATTCTCCACATCAAGAGAAAACTGCAGTGGTTCTTTATGATGATGCCGTCTTCATAGCGCACTGTGAGGAAGCCGAACAGAGATCCACCAACCGTTTTGCCCAAGCCTGCAGGGAGTTTGACCTTACCACCCCCCTGACAAAGACCAATTTCCTGGGTCAGAACATCGCCAGCACTCCATGCATCAGCACTGGCGACCACATGTTTGAGATGGTAGACACTTTCGTATACCTGGGCTCCACCGTAACCAGCAACCTCTCATCGATGCTGAGCTGGACAAGCATATTGGTAAGACAGCTACAGCTATGGCGCCCCTCTCCAAGAGTACGGGAGAATGTAGTGCTGATGACCAATAGCAAGATGAAGGTCTACCAGGCTTGTGTGCTGAGCACGCTGCTTTATGGAAGTGAGTCACGGGCAGTGGTGGAGGAAGGGGGCGGTCTGCCCCGGTGCCAGCCTGGGGGGTGACATCGCTGTGGGCAGGCACCTCCCCCTTGGGACGCCTGGGCAGATGCCGCCCCATTGGGATGACGCTCGCACGGGCGGGCGCCTACCCAATTGAGATGATGGCTTGCATGGGCGGGCACCTCCCCCTTGGGATGCTCAGGCGGGCGCCTTCCCCTTGGGACGCCCCCACGTGCGACGTGCTACGCCCCTGCCATCCTGGGTACCGAATCCCCATCCTCCGCGACTGGTCATGGACAACTTACAGAAATGATGCCTCAATGCCTTCCACATGTGCTGCATCAGGAAGATTTTGGGCATCACATGGCAGAACAGAGTCTCAAACAAAGATGTGCTCTCCCAAGCCCACATTCCAAACAAATTCACAATGATGTCTCAGCAACCTTTGCAATGGCTTGGTCATGTCCACAGAATGGAAGATGGCAGGATCATCTATGGGGAGCTGTCTTCAGGCACCAGGCTTGTTGGCAGACCAACTCTGTATTACAAAGATGTCTGCAAACGTGCCGTGGAGCCTGGCTGCATTAACCGTGCCACGTGGAATCCCTTGCAGATGACCGCAGCACCTTGAGACAGGCAGGTTGTGTATCTACAGCAGTGATCGGAGGAGGAATGACCCCTAGGAGCACAAAAAGAAGAAACGCATAGCACATCTGCATCAGCACAACTGGATGCCTTCATCTGCCCCAGCTGCAACAAAACATGTCGGTCTCTGCAGCCACAGCAGGTGCTGTAACTCTCCTATGCTTTGACTTCACCCCAAAGGTGCACTCTTCTATTGCCTCCTGAGAAAGGATGCCATCAACAAATAGCTTACACCTAGACTGTGAAGAAACGCTAATGTAAGCTTCATGTGAAAATGCCCAATATGCCTCCCCTTAAAGACAGATTGCCTCGCATGCCCTTAGTGTCTCTTGTAAGCAAATCCCTTTAATCATACTTTTAAAGTATAAATTGAAAGAAAAGCCTTTTTTTTGTTCTTCTCAAAATAAACAAGGTGATAGAAAGATGTTGATTTTGCATCCAATGTGAAAGGATTGAAAAAATCTGGATGTTCAAGTCCTTACCTGGTTCAGGGAGGAAGTTCCATTAGCTAACACATTCTTTCTGTGCCCATCATAGTTCTAAAGCAGGCTTCCTCAACCTCGGCTCTCCAGATGTTTTGAGACTACAGTTCCCATCATCCCTGACCACTGGTCCTGCTAGCTAGGGATCATGGGAGTTGTAGGCCAAAAACATCTGGAGGGCCAGGGTTGAGGAAGCCTGTTCTAAAGAGTATGAAGCATTACACGACTGCGTTGACTCTGACATACATCACTGAACTTTGGAAGCACATCTTCATACTGATAGAATGTATGTGTTAAGTGAGCCCTTCCTTTTTTTTTTAAGAAATATTTATTAAGATTTCACAAAAACAAATATACAAAAACACATAATAACAAAAGAGAAAAAATAAAAAATAAAAAGATAAATAAAACATACAGAAACAACAAGAAAAATTAAGAACAATTGTTTTTCATAACATAAAACTCGTTTGCTTGTTTCTTTGACTTCCTCACACCTCCCCTTCTTGTATTCCCATTTAAATAATCAAATCAGCAAATCCTTACCCTCTTTCATTTATCTTATCTCTATAACTTAACATTTTATAACTCAGTATTTTCATACATTGTCAATCCATTTTTGCATATTCTTATTAACTTTGTTGCCAATACCACTTATTTCCAATCCAACACCATTTTAGTTATTTATTTTTTTTACCTAATTAACCCTTCTTCCATATTCTTAAAGCATTACAGCTGGAAACCACTCAATTTCTATCCAACATCATTCTAACATTCATTAATTTTGCAATATTTCTGTAAATAGTCTTTAAATTTCTTCCAATCTTCTTCCACCGCCTCTTCTCCCTGGTCCCGGATTCTGCCAGTCATTTTTGCCAGTCCCATATAGTCCATCATCTTCATCTGCCATTCTTCCAAAGTGGGTAAATCTTGTGTCTTCCAATACTTTGCAATAAGTATTCTTGCTGCTGTTGTAGCGTACATAAAAAAAGTTCTGTCCTTCTTTGGCACCAATTGGCCGACAATGCCCAGAAGAAAGGCCTCTGGTTTCTTCAGGAAGGTATATTTAAATACCTTTTTCATTTCATTATAAATCATTTCCCAGAAAGCCTTAATCCTTGGGCACGTCCACCAAAGGTGAAAGAATGTACCTTCAGCTTCTTTACATTTCCAACATTTATTATCGGGCAGGTGATATATTTTTGCAAGCTTGACTGGGGTCATGTACCACCTATATATCATTTTCATAATATTCTCTCTTATGGCATTACATGCCGTAAATTTCATACCGGTGGTCCACAACTGTTCCCAGTCCGCAAACATAATGTTGTGTCCAACATCTTGTGCCCATTTAATCATAGCAGATTTCACCGTTTCATCCTGAGGGTTCCATTTCAACAGCAAGTTATAAATCATTGAGAAAATCTTAGTTTTGGGTTCAAACAGTTCTGTTTCTAATTTTGATTTTTCCACCTGGAAGCCAATTTTCTTGTCCAAATTATATGCCTCCATTATCTGATAGTAATGAAGCCAATCTCGCACTTTGTTTTTTAGTTTCTCAAAACTCTGCAATTTTAGTCTATCTCCCTCTTGTTCCAAGATTTCCCAATATTTCGGCCATTTGGCCTCCATATTGAGCTTTTTCTGAGCTTTTGCTTCCATTGGTGACAGCCACCTTGGTGTTTTATTTTCCAATAAATCCTTATATCTTGTCCAAACATTGAACAAAGCTTTCCTGACAATATGGTTCTTGTTAAGTGAGCCCTTCCAGTGAAGGGCAAAAGGAAGCAGGCCACAGCACCCGTATTAGCTGATTTTTGAAACAGTGACCAGAAAATAGGAGCCAACTCCTAGGGGCTGAAGTCCCTTCGGTCCCCCCAATAAAATATTTGAGGGGCTGCCCTCCCCCAGTTGATAGGGAATTGCCATTCAAAAGGTGTGCATGCACTTCAACTTGTGATTATGTGGGGCAGGGGTTACTTCAGCCCCCCCCCCCATATTTTATTCAAGTTGGACCCATATTTTATTCACCGCTGGACCAGAAACACTGTAAGTTGCAGGGAAATGGCCTACAGCTATACCCAATTAAGGCGGGGGAAGATGATGGCACATTAAAATCAAAATGCCCAGATGGCTTCAGTGGCTACGGATGCCAGCTGGTTTGCCAACTGATGGCCCTTCCAGAATGCAGAAGCAGCTAAGGTGCTGGTGGGTACCACAGGCTAGGCACGTGTTGCACCCGTTCTTAAGACCTGCACTGGTTGCCTGTGTTTGTATAAGCACAATTCCAGGTGCTTCAGGTATTTGGGGCCCCATACAACTTGGCCACTAAATACCTGGAGGATCCTCCTCCTTTATAGGCCTGCCCATGTGTTGAGATCTGCAGGGGAGGCCCTGCTGACAGTTGTGTCTCCCTGTGATGTTCACAGGTTGGTCGTGCATGAACAGGACCTTTTCTGTGGTGACCCCCCCAAATTGAGGTATATCTGGCCTTACAGTTGTAAACATTTCAGCATTAGTTCAAGATGTACCTTTTTGCACAGCTCTTTGAAGAGAGAAGATGAGATCAAAATACCCCTCCCATTGGACTGGCGTTACTATTTCTGCTCATTAATTTGGTTGAATTTATGGTCCCATCATGTCTACTTGTACTGAGTTGCATGTATCTCACCCTGGGACATAGTGAAGGGTTGGGCTATAAATGCATACAAACAGAATTAGCAAAATACTGGGAGTACGAATAGATGGGGTGCATTTTCCTTCAGTCCTTCCTTCCCAGCAGAGAGAAATGTGTGGAGAACATAGAAGTAACAAACGAAAACAAGAACAATAACCAACAGTCATCCTACCTTGAAGGAGAAAGAGGCCAGCAGCAAGTGGATCTCAAGAAATAAAGGTTTTATTTATTTATTGAGGTTTATCCTCACACTACTGGATAGCAGGAGATGTGAGATTATCTGTCTGTATTAGTGAATGCCCACTGAGAAGTAGCTTTACTGTCCACATATTAAGACTATCACCCTGGTCAGCACAACCATTCTTGGGGCAACACTTTTCAGTTGTGATGCTGGAGGAATTAAAAGGTAGAAAACGGCAGGTGGTGATGACAACTGCCATTAAAAGCAAAAGTTATATAATTCTTACTTTCAGTGATGATGTGTCAGTTCCCTGCTGCTGATTGTATAGCAGTGTGTGTCATGCATAATGAGTTTCATTTATTCGCTCCATTCCCAGTTTCTTTTTTGTTAAACTGCTCAGGGCACCCGGCCATTTGCAGCAACAACTGTATTGTTAATGTTTTGTTAAAGTTCCCAGAAGCTTATAATTATGAACGCCAAGCAATTGCAATTACTGTTATAATCCAAGCTCTGCTCCAAGGCATGTGCTACAGCTAATGAAGAGGCAGAGTTCGCTCCAGCTTTTCTAATGAGCTTGCCAGTTTGCCATCACGCTGGACCCAAATAATTGAGCAGGGACCATCCCCGATTCAAGACAGGAAAAGCAAGAGAGAGTTTTGGAGCAGATGTTCTAGTACAGTGGCAAGTAAAGCAAAATGGCTTAAGGAAACCTTCCATGTTCTTTGACTGCAGAGACCAATTGTTATTAGAAGCATTTTTCAAACAAGACTAATAACTTCTCTACTTAGCAAGCTATCACGGTAGGATGCAGATTACCCAGTAAGTTATAATATAGGGCTTTGTAGCCTGAGGGATTCCAGGTTGAGACCAAGACAATGTTCCAGTCTGGTCTTACACATCTTTATTTAGAAGGAAGTCCCACTGAGTTCAGTGGGGCTTATTTCCAAGTAAGTGTACATAGGGCTTCAGCTTTAGTGACATGAACAGTATTTACTGAGAGATAGAACTGTTGACAACAATACCAGTGGAAAAGATATAAAATGGTGCATTTGTGAGCAGAGATTTAACCAGTCAAAAGCAAAGGAATGGAACAGCAAGAGGCAGCATTGCCCAAAATTACAAAAACAAATGACAGTATCAGAGTTAATAGGATAACATTAGGCTATGGTGACCGGCCTATTTTTGTCCCTTATTATGGACTTCATGTTAACTTTTGTGGATTTTTTCTCTTTCCTGAGAGCTAGGCAATGGACTGTTCCATCCCACTTGACTTTCTTTCCCAGCAGTATTATATGGTAGAGGCAGTGGAAGCAGCAGGAGGCTCAGGAAACTGAATGGAGAGGGCAGCACTTGGCCGCAGGGTGCTTATTTCCCTGACCCCTTGCTCCCACTGCCTTCTGCTGGGCAAGAAAGCAACCCATAGCCAGGTGCCTGAGATGGAAGCAGCCTGTCTCAGGGAACTGGATGAAGGGCATATTGTTCTCCAACATTGTGGAATGGCCAGTCAGAGGCATGAGAATATCCACATTCTTTTTGTAATAGGCCACAGCCACTCAAAGTGCATCCATGGTGTCATGGACAGTAGTGGAAAACCTTTAAAAATAGCTGGAGGGGAAGGTCATCTGTGTGACAAACAGGGCACTACCTATCAATTCAAAATAAACGTTTGTTTGGGAATCAAGACAGTACTAAGGGCACCAGGGAGATCACAAAAGTTCATAAAACTGCATGTTTGAGAACTATAATTTGAGATTAACAAAATTTATAAAAGGTTCTGCTATGGAATCTATAAAGTGAGTTTCCAGATTCTGTTAAAGAATAATCCAATGTTACTTATTCTAATCTCTGCTTTAAAAAAAATAAAAAATCCTCCATACTACTTATTCCTGACAAGTAGTCAATATAGTACATCCAGTGATATTACAGTGAGCTCCAAACTATCAGCAGAACCAAGAACCAAGCGAAAAAGAAGTACTGTATTTTTTGCTCTATAAGACTCACTTTTCCCCTCCTAAAAAGTAAGGGGAAATGTGTGTGTGTCTTATGGAGCGAATGCAGGCTGCGCAGCTATCACAGAAGCCAGAACAGCAAGAGGGATTGCTGCTTTCATTGCGATCCCTCTTGCTGTTCTGGCTTCTGAGATTCAGAATATTTTTTTTCTTGTTTTCCTCCTCCAAAAACTAGGTGCGTCTTGTGGTCTGGTGCATCTTATAGAGCGAAAAATGTGGTACATCCAGATGGCTCAAAAAGGTGAGCTGTCACTACCATTTGCTAAATAGGAAAGACTGCCAAATACTATGTAGAACTCACATATGCAGTAACTGGGATATAGTGAAAATATTCCTGAACTGCTTCATGGGAGTCCTACAAACTGGAACTTCTACATTATCAACAACTGGCAAAATGAGAAAACTACAAACTTTAAAACGTTGG
This sequence comes from Podarcis filfolensis, assembly GCF_964270895.1. NCBI lineage: Eukaryota > Metazoa > Chordata > Lepidosauria > Squamata > Lacertidae > Podarcis > Podarcis filfolensis. The sequence continues at coordinate 88,528,325 of NC_139605.1, read as the reverse complement.
TTTAGTCATAGCACCATCTAGTGGAATACAAAGTTATCACTGGGAGTATCTCATAATATACTGTAATACTGTATAAAAACAATTCTGCTCTTACAGAAATGAAATTACCATAGTAATAAACCTAAAACCAGCATGTAAATAAGTTACAGATAACATGAGTGATGCTCATGTTCTCCATGATTTAAATACAGATGTCATAGGCGAGGGGGATCGAGATACGGATATGCTCGTACCCCTTCCAATCTGCGCCCCATCCCGAGGGACAAGGGTAGGGTGAGCAAGGATTACTCACCTCCGTCACTGGTGTTGTGCAATGCCAGGTCTATAGGCAACAAAACCGCTACCCTGAGAGATTTCTTCACCTCGCAGGGGGTTGACCTGGCTTGTGTGACGGAGACCTGGGTGCGCGAAGGGGAAACTGTTACCTTACGAGAGATGGCGCCCCCGGGTTTCTCCATCCTCCACCAGTCGCAGACTGTGGGCCGGGGGGGAGGGGTGGCATTATTAATCCGGGAAGATTGTTCTTTCAGGGCTCTACCATCGCCATTGATCCCCGGCATTGAATGTGTTGGCCTAGTGTGGGGCTCCGAGGTGAGCTTGGCTGTCTGGCTGGTGTACCGGCCACCTAGCGCACCAGCAGCCACCCTGTCAGGCCTGCTGGAGGCGGTGGCCGGCTGGGCCTTGGAGTTCCCTAACCTATTGGTATTGGGGGAATTCAACATCCATGCTGATGCCACTCCCTCCTCACAGGCTCTGGACCTGGTGTCTTCCATGGCAACACTAGGGCTCTCCCAGTTTGTTTCGGGCCCCACACATCAAGCAGGCCACACGCTGGATTTGATCTTTGGCGTCGGTATAGATGTGATCATGTCTCCTTCGATGAAGGTGCCATGGTCTGATCACTACGCTCTGAAAGCCAGGATGGATTTTCCACCCCCACCCTGCTTAGGTGGCGAGCCAATTTGGGCTCGCCCGCAGAGGCTGATGGACCCTGATAGATTCCGTCAGGCCTTGCGGGACCTTGCTCCCCCTGGCGACTCATTGACTGAGCTTGTTGAGGGCTGGAATATCCAGCTCCTAGCAGCCATCAATGAGATCGCACCTAGGCGCCCTCTGCGACCCCGCAGAAACCGGGCTCCCTGGTTTACCGAGGAGCTTCGGAAAATGAAGCGGGACCTCAGACGGCTAGAGCGAGTATGGCGGGGTGCCCATGACGGAGCCTCAAGAACATCTTATAGGGTTTTTATGAAAACCTACGAGATGGCAGTGAAGGCTGCTAAGAAGTCCTACTTCTCGGCCTCCATTGCCTCCGCTAGCTCTCGCCCGGCGCAATTATTTAGTATAATTAGGTCTTTAACGCCCCTTGAAGGACAGCCAAATTTAAATAACAATTTGACACACAGCTGTGAGGCATTCGCGAGCTTTTTTGCGGAGAAGGTCCTGTTGCTCCGCCATGACCTCCCTGCCAATTTGGATACAATAAAGGAACTGGAGGCCCCTCGACTGTCCTCGGGTCCAGTATTGGACCACTTTGACTGGATATCCCCAGCCGATGTGGACAGACTCCTCCGAGCTGGAAAGCCCACCACCTGTCCTCTTGACCCGTGCCCGTCTTGGCTGATTAGAGCGTGCCCAGACGAGGTGCGGGCCCCCCTGGGTGATATCATCAATTTGTCCCTTGGCACTGGGATATTCCCAGGGGAACTGAAGGAGGCAGTGGTGCGCCCGCTCTTAAAGAAAACATCATTAGATCCCTTAGATCTATCCAATTACCGCCCGGTTTCGAATCTTCCATTCCTGGGTAAGGTGATTGAGAGAGCGGTTGCTGAACAGCTTGGTAGGTTTCTGGATGAAACATCGGCTCTCGATCCATTCCAGTCCGGCTTCTGCGCTGGTCATGGGACCGAGGCGGCTCTGGTCGCCCTAACAGATGATCTCCGCAGGCAGCTGGATCGAGGCGGGGCGGGGCTGCTGATTCTTCTAGACCTGTCAGCAGCCTTCGACATGGTCGATTGCGAACTCCTGGAGCACCGCCTTGCCGACGTGGGGATCCAGGGCACAGTCCATCAATGGCTGCGCTCGTTTCTCTCTGGTCAGGGACAGAGGGTGGCGCTTGGGGGGGAATTGTCATCGCGCCACTCCTTGGTGTGTGGAGTACCTCAGAGTGCGATTCTCTCCCCGATGCTTTTTAACATCTTTATGCGCCCCCTTGCCGAGCTTGTCCGGAGTTTTGGGCTGGGTTGCCATCAGTATGCCGATGACACCCAACTCTATCTGTTGATGGATGGCCATCCTGACTCGGCCCCAGACACACTGACCAGATGTCTGGAAGCTGTGGCTGGATGGTTACGTGGGAGCCGGTTGAAGTTAAATCCTTCGAAGACAGAGGTCCTCTGGCTGGGACGGGGCGATATGGGATTGAGGGGGCAACTCCCATCTCTTGCGGGGGTGCAATTAGTGCCAGCATCGTCCGTTAAAGAGTTTGGGTGTAATCTTTGATACCTCCCTCTCTATGGAGGCGCAGATTACAGCTATAACAAAGGTGGCATTTTTTCTTTTTTTTCTTTTTAAAATATTTTTTATTAACTGGCCAATCACATCAAATTAAATCACATCACATAAATTCCAAATTACAAAGCCAAATTTTTAAATTTTTGTTGGGGGAACCCATAATTCAAGATCCAAAGGGGGATTCAGATCATCTTCTTATTACTGCGTTAATGTCCAAATCAGTCCCAATCAGTCCAAACAAAATTCATAATTCTATTCAGTCTTATCTTGGTGTTTCCACATCATATCTTGTTCATATAATTTCTATTTTTCCTTTACGATCTCTTCTGTTAGTCTCCTTAAGCCGATAAGCAAAATAATAATCCTGTGTGGATTTCCCGTTCCTCCACTAAGTCCAGATGGTTTCCATATATCTCCTTCGTAGATAACATCGCTCTTTCCATCATAAATTTGGCATTTGTCGCTCTTAAGTCCCACCGAGACGGATGTAAACAACTCTATTTCTCTCTTTCTCCTCCCAGACCCAAGAGCTCCAACAATGCCTCCCAAAATGGTGACGGCATTTTTAACTGCATCATTCCAAAACTCTTAGCTTTCCAGCTTCATCTTGAAACATTGCTTTGGTTTGAAAGTTTATCTCCACACAGCCTTAAATCCACAGCTTAAGTCCTTAGTTCCTGACTCATTTGGGGAGGGGATTCTTGTTAAATCACATAATAAAAAGGAAGGCAGGTTTTTTCCCCTCTCCCCCCTCCAGTCATACCGTATCTTGACGTATCTTATCATATTTTATTCTTGTCTTGTTATCAGAGATCTCTTCTGTCAGCAGTCTTTACTCCCCTTTTTCCTTGAAGCATGTGCAATTTATCTCGTCCAAATTGTTTCTTTTGAAGATGCTTGCAACTAGCAGCGCGAATCAGGGACGGCGTCCAGGAGTGCCGCAATCCCACAGGAGGGCTTTGTGCCTAGTGCCCCCACCCCCACAAATTCGGGGGTGGTATAGGGCACAGCAGGCAAGGGCCGTCCCCCCCACAATCCTGGGGGGTCAAGGAGGCTAATTACCCCCATCATAGCCTCCAAATTACCTCGTGTGGGTCGGAGAGATGTTATTGTCAGCCATCTTCCGATGCGCCACCTAGTGCCCCCCCCAAAGGTGGCATTTTTTCATCTCCGCCAAGCTAAGCAGTTGGCTCCTTATCTCTCTCGCCCTGACCTAGCCACTGTGATCCATGCGACGGTCACCTCCAGACTGGATTATTGTAACTCGCTCTACGTGGGGCTGCCCTTGAGACTGACCCAGAAACTCCAGCGGGTGCAGAATGCCGCGGCAAGACTCCTTATGGGGTCTTCGCTGCGAGATCACATTCATCCGGTACTATACCAGCTGCACTGGCTCCCGGTAGAGTACAGGATCAGGTTTAAGGTGCTGGTTTTAACCTTTAAAGCCCTATACGGCCTAGGACCCTCGTACCTACGGGACCGCCTCTCCTGGTATGTCCCACAGAAGAACTTACGGTCTGCAAATAAAAACATCCTGAAGATCCCAGGCCACAGAGAGGTTAGGCTGGCCTCAACTAGAGCCAGGGCTTTCTCGGCCGCAGCTCCAATCTGGTGGAACGCTCTGTCACAAGAGACTAGGGCCCTGCGGGACTTGACATCTTTCCGCAGGGCCTGTAAGACAGAGCTGTTCCACCAGGCCTTTGGTCAGGGCGCAGCCTGACCCCCTCCTCTGGCAATCTGCACAGAATTTTGCTTAATGGTTGCCATCAATTTGATTTTAATTAATTTTTATAATGAAAGGTTTTTAGAATGTTGGATTATTTTGATTGTTGTTAGCCACCCTGAGCCCAGCTTCGGCTGGGGAGGGCGGGGTATAAATTTTTTATTATATTATTATTATTATTATTATTATTATTATTATTATTATTATTATTATTATTATAAATTACTCATTTGTCCCTTTGCTTTCCCTCTCTCTCCAAGGTTTAACAACTGGAATATGTAACAAATCAAAGTGTGAATCCCCTGTGCTGACTTAATAGGTAAAGGTAAAGGTACCCCTGACCATTAGGTCCAGTCGCAGACGACTCTGGGGTTGTACGCTCATCTCGCTCTATAGGCCGAGGGAGCCAGCGTTTGTCCGCAGACAGCTTCCGGGTCATGTGGCCAGCATGACTAAGCCGCTTCTGGCGAACCAGAGCAGCACACAGAAACGCTGTTTACCTTCCCGCCAGAGTGGTACCTATTTATCTACTTGCACTTTGACGTGCTTTCGAACTGCTAGGTGGGCAGGAGCTGGGACCGAACAACGGGAGCTCACCCTGTCGCGGGGGATTGAACAGCTGGCCTTCTGATCGGCAAGCTCTAGGCTCTGTGGTTTAGACCACAGCACCACCCGCGTCCCTGACTTAATAAATCAAGTCAAAAATTGTAGTGTTGTAGTGTAGTATAGTATGTGGCACTAAGTGAATATTTCCTTAGTTTAACTTGAACCCTATGTACATGTTTGTGCTAAACATGACTAAGAAAAAGTATTATCTTTTATAAACATCAACAGTGAAACACATTTTGGTTTTTCTAGGTGCAATAAAGAAAGATGCTTTATTTCCAGGGGAAAAATGCATTTGTCAGATAACTGGCCAAAACATTATCTTCATAAATTAAAGACTCCTAACCGGGAAGAATTAACTTGAGACATGAATGCCTGTGTCCACGATGAAAGTAATAACTGAACCTGAAAATTAATTTCACATCTGTCTAAAGAATTCAGTCACTTTACTCTATTATACAAAGTTCCCTGTGTGTTATTCCAGGAATACTGATACCAACATCTTTGTCATGTCTATCAACATTGAGTAAGAATTCCACCCTGAAACACATTCAGGATATTACAATTGAAATGGTATGCAAGATTCAGAATAGACAAGATGTGCCACTGTTCTCATCGTTACAGTCCCCCAAACTACTTGCACATGGTATGCCTTTTGATGACATCAGTGGATTTCCTTTTGAGAATTCTTGCTCTAAAGACAACTGGGTATAGTTGCTGAAGGAAGTACATCTAATATTAGGGGCAGGACAGAAAGCACAGCCCTACTCCCCAATATTGCCCCATATGTGAGCAATACATGTATAGGGCCTCAAGGCTGACAGCAGCATGTCCACAAAAAGATGATTTAGATCAGGTGTGGAGAACCTTTCGTCCTCCAGATGTTATTTATCTACAACTCCCATTACCCCTGTCCATTGGACATGCTTACTAGGGCTGAAGGGAGCTGTAGTTCAGCAACCTCTGGAAGGGCCAAAGGTTCCCTGTTCATGATTTAGATAAAACCCTTCCTTCTAGAGAAGAATCCTCATAGTATAAAGTAATGTCATCATTGCCTGTTGATAAAGGAACTGTTTCCAAAATCAGTTTGCAGCTGCCCTTTAATGAAGAATTGTTTATTTTGTTACAATTCCCAGAGGGACAGCTGTGTTAGGCTGGCGCACCAAAACCAATAAAGAGTCTTGTGGCAGCACAAGGACTAACAAATTCATTATAGGATCAGCTTTCATGGACCAGAATCCACTTAAGCAGATACATGATGTGCAAGAGTGGGGAATCTGCTGCTGATCTGCAATTCCCATTTTGCCCGATCACAGGGCATATTGGTTGGGGCTGATGGGAGTTGCAGCCCACTGGTTCCCCACCCCTGCTGAAGTGCAATCCCCAATTGGCGTGGATGTGTACATACATGGGGGGGGGGTTGACAGGGGTTAGTTCAAGAGAAATTCAAAAGGACAGTGATAATAACATAAAAGCAAAATAAGTATTGTAACAATTAATAAGGCTGCATTGACAAAAGCATAAACACCCCATCCTTGGTAGGTGCCACCAGACTCTCTGTTATTTTCATTATCGTGCAATTTAAACACTGTGGTGATGTATGACAGAAACAGGCTGAGAATCTTAAGAAAATTAAGCAACAGTGTTGTGGGTAGCAACTCAATATAATGTACAAAAACAGATTTAGTTCCAAAGCAAGGCATCTGCTTTAACATAACATGAAGAAACACAACAGTAGCAGGTCTACAGGACACAACCTTTGCCTGCATACAATTTTTTACATTTATATGTTACGAAGTAATATACAGTCAAGACATGTTTGCATTTCCATCACAGTACAATTTTGATTCTTCAAATGTCTTCACAAGTTGCAATTCTCTCTAGACATCTTGGTTTAGAGATCCCTTTGCTTGCTCCTGTGACCTTTGCTTCTGGCATATACTATCACATTTTGCAAAGATCCAATTCTGTAGATAGTTTAGGCAAAGCCTCATCCTACTCGAAGCAAAACAAGATACAGACTAAGTGTGTAACTCAAGTGTATATATAAAAAATTCACAAAAATAGCAGTTCCTTGGTTTTGCAGGCGTCTCCATTTTTCCCTGTTTTTGCTCACCTTTTATTCACAGATGTCCATATCCACTTAAGTTCCTACAGTGATGTGGCTATATCGAACAGCATGAGCCATAGGAAACATTTGCCTCCATCTTCATTCCAGATGGAGCAGTTTTTCTAGCAACTTACCTCTAACTCTGTTGCATCAGTTAACAGTAACTATTCTGAGATAAAAAAAGCACTGCAAGGCACTACTACACAAAGTCAAAGTTATGGTTCTATTGCAATATTTACACTGAGATTCATGTTGCAAAAATAGATAATAAAAATTCAGGTAGCCAAACATAAACCCATTTCTCCTTCTGTCTTGGATGATTCCATGACTGCCAAAGAATTATCCGGAAGAGTATTGGCCTCTGCTGCTAATTCCATTTGATTATTTGCACAATACGGTTTCTTAAGTTTTTATTAAAAACCACATATGGAACTTCTTACTTCTGCACCTATATCTGACCTGCATAGATAAGCTCATCCTCAAGCTTAGACGAAACCCCAACAAACTGATGAATACGTTCTTTGGTCATAATACAGTTTACAACATTATCCTGACCTCCCTATACTAAATGATAGCTTGTGAATTCAATACAAAATAGTGAGGGGGGGGGAGAGAACATAACCGCCGCCACCCTGGGCAAATCATTTATCATCATTCTGACAAAAAAAGCACAGAAAATTGTAATAGCAATTTCTATTAATTATGGAAACGGCAGCCACTTTACAATACTTAATTAGGAGTTTTAACTAGATGTCACAAAATAAGTGGCTAGTTTTTCAAATTTCACAATGCTCTTTGTCAGACAGGTTGTTAAACAAAACAAGGTGTCATGGAGAGAACAGATCTGTTGCTGGTAGAGGGCATGGTAGAAGCCCTATCACCATTTACGGAGAAGCCCCTTGCAGATTGATTAGGTTAGTTTATGCCAAGTACAGATGGTTAAGGTTGCACCAGAGAGCATTGGGACAAAGAATCAATGGCCATCCCCCCTTTGAAAATACCTGAGTAGTGATTCAAAACCAAATCAGAGACAGGTTCAAGTGCTGGCTTTGCAATTTCCAAAGTGAGCGTGGTCACTGATTCTTTGTTCAAATCATTTGCACATGGCATAAACAGACCTAATCATTTGGCAAACGTTTTCCTGAATCGCTGTGCTAAGGCAATCACATATAGCACATGTGACTTCCACTGCGCTCTTACTAGCAACACCTTTTCCTCTTCTCTCCCTGTCCTCTTCCTTTTTGCGTGTGCATTCCATATTCATCCCGATAAAGAGTGAAACAAGAAGGTTAGTTCACTACTCTGAGGTCCTAATAACAGTATTATGATGCTGGGGCTGTCTGGATTTTCTCTCATGGTCCAATAGGGTTGACTGTAATTATAATTAATTATGGATACTGAAGAGGTAATATGGAGTTTCCCTATACTTGTATTAAGCAAGTCTTTCCCACCAGATGTAATTCCATGTCCTTAAGGTAGTCAAAGTGGGAAAACGTATATCAGAATTACAAATAGTAAGATTGGGGGGGGGGGGGAGAGATATAAACTGGTACAAATGGCAATAGACAATGAATACTTCCTAAGTGCCACCACACTAGGGAATGATGGTTGGGAATAACAGCCAATTATTGCTCCAAATGACCTCTTCTAGACAATGGAACTAGTCTGCGGCAGAAACTCAGCCCTCAAATGACTCACAACCCTCAAATGGCTTACTCTGGAATAGCACATACCATTCAATGACCAGCTGAAGTAAGCAATTTGTTGACTGCAAGAGAGAATCAATGCAAATGCAAATATCCAATGCTGAAAAACATGTATATGCATACTTTGTGTGGTCTCATTTCCCCTGTCTACCCAATACACTTGCACATACAATTTGTTAACATCTGAAAAACTGTTTCACCTGTTTTTGCTTGGGTCCTTTATAATGACTAGTTACATACATGTGCCTCTCTGAATAATGCCTTGAAGACAGAGCAGTAAGCAGATACCTGGTCCACAGCATTTTTCATTATACCATCTTACAAGTTTCCCTCAAAGAAATCAAAATGTACAGTTTCATTAACAATGAGTGTATACATTGAAAATCTTCATGTTAAAAGGGAACAGTTTCTTTCATCTGTTATTAGACAGTCCTATCGTTGCAGAGATTAGTCAGAGGAACATATCTATCAACCCGTGTCATCTATATATGTAAAATGCAGTTCAAAGCTACCTAGGAACAGGAAGCCCATATCCACTCGTATTCATCCAAGTGTGCAATTTGTAAGACACTATATGATGATCAAGCAGTAACAAACCCATTCTTTCTGACAAAACCAACACATATTACTAGCATCTTCCCAACTATCCCAAAACCTGATAGAACCGCAGGACTTTCTTCAGGTCTGCCAAGAATAAATCAGCTCCTGCATCAGATAGGTCATTGACATCAGGCAAGAACAGGTTTGCTTTATCAGACGTAATCAAGTTATGCGACAGAAAGTGTACACCAATTTCATTACAAAAGCCTACCATTTTCTTGTTAACATGCTTTTGAGCTTTCGCCATCTGTTCAGGATTTTGGTCCATCTTGCAAGCACGTCTTGGCAACAGTGAAGACCAAACTATGGTAGCATTTGGGAATGCTCTTTTAAGAATGCCCAAGTCATTTTTCATGGATATAATGAGAGACAAGTTATCATTGGGAAGTAGATCATCTTCTCCAATATGAATTATTATAAGGGATGGAGCAGAACGGAGATGATAAATTTCATGCAGAAGAGGCATGAGCTGTTCCCACTTCATTGCCTGTATCCCATGCCAATACACATATGCCCTTGAAACAGAGATGCCCAACTGCAATCCATGTGGTAGACTTTTAGCTCTCTTCTTTGATGCCAAGATCACAGAATTGCCACATATCCAGATTTCCTTTGGGGGAAGTTGCTGTCTTCCAGCACCTAAAAGTAAAATGCCACATTAGTTCAACTGCTTCAGATTGACCCCTGCACTAGCTTACTGTTCCTCCATCCTGAAAGCGCTAGTACTAAAAGGTTAAAGACTGAAATTTAAAATCTATAAACATGTTAATATGCTAGAAAAATTGATCAGCATTCTCTCCAGACCAAAATCAAGAGACCAAGCTAGCTGCACTTTTGAGAAGACAGAAGTCCACTAATATGCAGCAGAATTAAAACATTCGCAGAAGCCTGTTAAGACAACTGACTGAGGAAAACCCACTAAGAGGATCAAGGATGGGGTAGGGTGAACAGTGCAGCTGAGCTCAGCACACGAGGAAGCACACAAAAAAGGATATCCCCCTCCTTCAGCTGTAAGCACTGGTTTTCAGGAACAGGTGACAGGACTATCACTGCCACGGGCCATGAAAAGAGCTGGCTGCAGAACCAGTCTCAGCAACACTAATCCTTCCACTATGAGCAGCAGCCCAGATGATACGCAGGCAGGGAAGACAACAGGAGCTGAGTGATCCTGACATCTGCACTCACCCACTTATCAACCTGAGGCTATAGTGTACCTAGCTGTAGCAAATACAGCTAAATCTGACCTGAATTGAAGAAGGTGCAATAAAGTGTTTTTTCTGACCAAGAAAGGCCATTAAGCTGCTTTCACAGGAATAAGCATTCTGGGGCAATTTCCCCCACGAGGAAAGGCCACAGCAGAAACCAGCAAGTAGAGGCAATTTGGCATGCCTCATTTTCTTGCCACCCCAGAATTTTAGCATGGCCAAAACATGGTAATCCTATGCTGCGATCCTTAGCATACATGGTAAGGAGTAATGGCCACTGGGCATATGGAAATGACTTTGGAGTTAACATGCTTAATTTTGTGTTGTTAAACTACATTTTACATATATAAATGGCAGAGAAAGGAGAAAGAGAGTGCATCTGTACAGTATTCTGTTTGCCCAGTTCAGTGAACTCTGTGCAGTTTTAACAGATCTCGCCACTGCTGTTTTCACAAACATATCTGTATGAACCAAAATTCAGGCAAACAGAAAAGATGCACCTCTCTCTTTATTTTTTTTAAGAGTCAAACCCTGCACTCAAACCTGCCTCTCCTCCATCAGCAAACAAATACTGCAGGTATTGACAACTGCAGGTGATATGCGCATTTTTTCGTACGATTAATACAAAGAGTTTTATTAGGTAAGAGGGGAACCAGCAAGATTAGCCTACTTACCTCTGTGATGAGACTAGTGTCATTTAGAATGAAGGAGGAGGATATAATCAACCACAGCAGTAAGAGTAGGAAGACAGCAAAATTCAGTGAGTGGTGAAAATAGGCAAGAGCATGGAGATGGCCATTTGAATGGCAGGTGGTGCTAAGAACCTGGCTTGAGAGTTTTTTTAAAGTATCAAAACTGCAGTGACATAACGCAGTAGATTCTTTTTGGCTCCGTTAGCTTCAAAATCCGCACACAGAGAAAAATAAGGGGCACAAGTCGCAATCATTACACTTTGACATCTGTGGAATGTGAATTATATCTACCACCTGTAACTCAGTTCCATAGAAGTTTTGAACAAAAGCACCAGAGAGGAAAAGGAACACTTCCAAAAAGAGCATCTGACTGTAATTAGCTGGTTTCTTTTTATTAGATGGATTAATACTTAAGATAAATATAAACAATATATGGCAACAAACAAGGTTTTAAAAACCCACAAAACAAAACAAAACTACATCTTAACAAAGTCACACATAACTTGAAAAACTAGGGTAGAAAAAATTATCTGAACCTTGTTTTGTGTCAAGAACACAGAATCATACCGCTGGAAGCTGAACAAGTATAATACTCTACTATGAAGCTGGTCACACCCCCCCAAGCTTCCCACAGCCCGTGCAATCCAGAGCAGAGTGCCCTACCAGTAACTAAGTGGAACTCAGAAATGTGCATGATGTACAAATAGATCCAGGTGTTTAAGCAAAGGAGATGAGACATATATTGGTCGTAAAAGTAAAGTGGATTTGATAACTAAAAGTCACTGCTTCCAGTCTAATGTTGCCACAGTCACACCTTCACCAATTACGGCATTAATAAGGGAGACCAAATCTAGCTCTCTGCTCCTAGTGCTATCATTGATTATTTGACCTGGGGTAGCTGAGGGAAGGAATTATGTGCATAGCACCTATGCATGCACACAGAACATTTCTGGAAACATACGTCTGCAGCAGGCTGTCTAGTTTTTTGCTGGATAAGCTATAGCAAAGCACATGAACCATGTATGGAGATCCAAAATAAAAATATATACTTCAGAAATTTCTTAAAGCCAATGAGATTCTTTGGTGCCACAGAAATTCTGGGCACCCAAATGCAGCATTCAAAATTTCTGTAGTTGAAAAACTTTTAATTTCCAGCTGAATTTATTAATGGTCAACTAGGAAAGGTGGCTGAGTGATGAGCCTCTCTTATGCTGGTCACAGTGACTGTTCCCATCTTTAAGGCATGCCCACAGTGTTATTGAGCACTGCTCAGCAGTACAAAACTTTAGGCTGCCGTTTTTGCAAGACTTATCCAGCAACATGGTGGGCATGTCTGCAGGGTGCTCCCTGTCCCTAGCAGAGATGGTTTCAGGGTGAAAGGACTACTATCTTCTTGCTGTCGATATGTCCCCAGGCAGGTAGGCAATCTCCCCACTTTCTTTGGTCCAGCAACTTGATATCCAAGGGCACCTGCCTCTGCTACATGCTTACCCTCAGTCCTGGAGAAGTCTCTGGTGATGCATACCTGGATTTTGATGCTGTATGAATCCTGCTCCTGGTGCACTGCTGGATCCTTCCCAGCGATCAGTGCGACCTTGAGAGCATATTGTCCCAGTTGTTCCCAGGCAATATTTTATGTGAGCTACAATGTATTTTTCACTTGATAGTATTTGGACCACTACTCCTGGAAACATGTATGCATTCACTCAAGTATTTCCACAAGTGTACTTGATCAAGGAACAATGGCTGGTATGGATTTGAGCCAGCAACCTCCTGAGTTTGTTCACGCTTGCTTGGAGACAGTACTATTGCATTCTCTTGTTTGTTGCTACCACTTGATTCTATGCTTTTCTTCCATTGGGGTTTGCTAGAGGGGTAAAATGTTTTGCCTTCGAGCCAGTAATCACGTAAGTATGTTTGCTACCATTTTAGCAGACAGCACCAGAAGGGCCCCTTGAATGTGACTGCTGCCCAGTTGTCAGCACTTCGTACATGTTAGGGGCACAATGGCATGGCCAAAATGCCCCCAGCTTGGCTTACTGGCTCCCTTCATGTCTGCATTATACGCAGCATGTTCCGCATAGCACCAGATTGATGGACAGTGGCACTGTTTCCCTTTTTGTGTATTTTCCAAGTAGTGTGTTTCCCCACTCCCAGTCTGAGTATGCACTGGATATGGCAGCCTTTTTTCTGGTAAAGCAGCAACATATTGTTGGTCTCAGTGTAAGGCAAACATATGATTGCTTTTTTAATACAGTATCTTTGGATCAGCTATAGGCAGAACCAAATGCTAGACAAAGAGAGGCCAGAAGCACAAGACAATAAAGATCGTCTTCTTCTACAGTACTTACATCTATCGTTCAGAAGTATAAGGACCTGCTGATCATGCATTGTCTGACTTGCTGTATGACACAATAACGTTAAAGCTTATCACATATAGTATGATACCTATACTGATTCAGCAATTGCTTTTTCTAAATATTTCAGGATTTTATATACCATTGCATTTGTGCCCATATTCTTTTTCAACTCTTTATTTACTACTTTCTGGTTTCATAATGGGTATTCCATTGCCTTAATTGTTCCACTTGCCCACTTTAACGCAGTCACTAAAAATCTGCATTATTAATTCAGAAGTTTATGGTGTGGGGTGCACAATCAATTTATACCACAACATGTGTTTTCTGCATTTTCTAATATTCCACAATTAATTCTATCCTTTCTGGCCTTGTCAAAGGCCATGGGACACAGAGACAAAACTTTCCGTTTCCTGCTAAATAAAGAAAAATCTACCCTTGCTCTCAGTGAGTTGCAGCTAGATATATAGTTGGCACAATTACCACAGTCATGCCACACTAGGCAGCTGTGGTTTGGAAGCTTTTCCATCCTCATTCACTTGCTGCCATTTTTTCCAAACAAGTGTGGGACAAGATACAGTGGCATGGAAATGGCAATCCCTGCAGGTTTGTGTTTCGGAGCATCTGGCTTGAGGTTGCAGCCCCACCATATTGGAGGGCGCCTTGTTTGACTTACCCGTCACCTGTTGCACGGCAGTTATCACAGACGTACGTATCTCATTGACAGCCTTCTTCTTCTTCCCCCCTCCTGCCAAGCGGGGAATAGGATTCAGGCCTCCCGGAGGGTCTACTGCCGGAGGGGCCACTCCGTTGCTGCCTCCCGGATTCAATTCCGGGGTGCCTCCCGCTGCCGCCAGGGCTTCCGGGCCAAGCAAGCCACGCCGGCCAGCGATTAAAACCGCCTCCAAGGCTTTCATGAGGGACGGGTTCGGGGGACTGTCCTTAGGGTTGGGTCCCCTGGGAAGCTTGTTTTCTGGCGTCCCGGGGACGACGAGGCTGTCGTCACTGGGCCTCTTGACTGGCTCCATGGCAGAAACAACGGGGAGATGGCAGGGAAGCTATAGGTTGCTCTAAAGGACCAAATTTTATTGCAGGTATAAGCGAAACCCCAGGCCCCAAAATAACCTATAAATATAGGGCGCTGCCTGTCTCTTGGGGCAGGTGCTTTGCAGGCTCAGCACTGAGGTGCTTCACGTCCAGCACTGAGGTGGCGGCAGCGGCGGGAGCCGCACCTAGCAGCACAAGTGAGCGACCTTTTAAGGCGGGAGGCGAAATGTAGGGCCCTTCGAGGTGGAAGGCCGAGGCGGCGGTTACTCTGCAGCCGGAAAAAGCGCGAGAGCGGAGGGGTCCAGCCCAGGCGCCCTTCTCTACCCCCTCGCCACCCTCCCCGGGTCTCAGCTCCCGAGAGAGGCGCGGGGGTTTCTGAGGCGACCCCCTCCCGCGAACTCCGCTAGCCCCCGGGCGCTTCCTCGCCGGAGAGGAGCGAAGCGGCAACGGGCCGTTGCCCTGGAAACGCTCGTCGTCGTCCCCCCCCCCCCTCTCCGTCACCGCGAGCGCCGGACAACCGACGACAGCGGCGTGTGACCACGAGCAGGGAGCAGCCTCCCATTTAACATCGAGCGGGAAAAGGACCCACGCAGCCGCCGTAGCCAATGACCCTTCTTCCGGGCCGAGGAGGGAAGCGCGCGTGCGCACTTGGCGCGGCGCGGCTCGCTACTGTATCCTAGACTCGCAATGTGTGGAGAGTCGCCTGGAGGCCTCAGTTCATGGTTCAGTTTAGCCCTCGCTCCACTCTCCGCCTGGCGGAGGTGAGAGCTGCGCAGGACGGCAGATCACGCATGCGCAGTGTGGAGGGAGGAACAAATGGCCAAGATATACCTAAAATCTGCATGTGCTTTTATATGCAACAAATACGTGCCTGTGCTGACTTATATGTGTAGGTGCACATTTAAAAATAGTTACTGCGCCGTAAACACAGTGGGCTGCCCACGTGTGCTTAACCCTAACCCTACTTCCCTGAATTCAATAGAACTTACATCTGAGTACACTAGTAGACATGGTTAGGATTGTGCTGCTTAGCAGCATGAGAAGATTTAAAGGTAAAGGGACCCCTGACCATTAGGTCCAGTCATGACCAACTCTGGGGTTGCGGCGCTCATCTCGCTTTATTGGCCGAGGGAGCTGGCGTACAGCTTCTGGGTCATGTGGCCAGCATGACAGCTGCTTCTGGCGAACCAGAGCAGCGCACAGAAACGCCGTTTACCTTCCCGCCAGAGCGGTACCTATTTGTCTACTTACACTTTGACGTGCTTTCGAACTGCTAGGTTGGCAGGAGCAGGGACCGAGCAACGGGAGCTCACCCCATCGCGGGGATTCGAACCACCGACCTTCTGATCGGCAAGTCCTAGGCTCTGTGGTTTAACCCACAGGGCCACCCGCGTCCTTTCATGAGAAGATTTACATAATTGCAAACATGACAAAAGTGGTCATCAGCGATAAATAAAACTCATCAGAAAGTGCCCAATCAAATGGAACGATTTCCACATAAATCATAATGGGATCTAAAAAATACAGGATACAAAAAGTTAATAGCTGTGACAGTTATTAAACAAGACCCTGGGGCCAAGAGTCTGTTCAGCAGCCTCAGCTTTTGTGGCTGGAGTGCAATCCAGTTACCGTAATTCATGGACGCTGCAATGGTAGCACCTTCCTGGCTTGTCTTAAATGTTCAAGTTGACTTGAGGCTGGCAAATTATAAGCAAAAGTTGTTTTGTGGGGAATGGGGACAATGCTGCCTAATGGTGCAAGTAGCCAGCACTGAAACACTTGTCTTCGAAAGGATTTCTTTTCTATTGATGAAAGTGAGTTGGAACAAAATGGCATAGAATACTGAGGAGAAAACATTTTGCCTATGCTGTTCACCAAACTACAGGTGGCAATCTTATGCTCACTTGATAAGGAGGAAGTCTTATGAAATCAATGAAGCTCTCAGTGAGCAACTCTCAGTAAGATCACACTGTTATAATACATGAATTGTCTATTATTTAATGAAGATATCCCACCATGTGTTCTTACACCCACCAAGTCCTTTTGGATAAGATGCATTTCTCTCCCACTGCTTAACAAGCTATGGATTCATTTCCATGTTATGTGTTAATTTTATCTCTGCCTTAAATTCTAAGCGGGTATTATTACACATTTTATGTTCCAGGGGCTCAGATTTTTTTATTTTTTTATTTTATTAATTTGTTGATAGCTTGTGATGCTGCTCCTTCTGAACAGCTATACTGGACTGGAGGGCGGAGAATTGCAATGTGGACATTTAAAATAAATAAAAGTCTCAGTCTCACTGGAGAATACAGGGTCAATACATAACTATATTCTGAGAGTTCTTATATGTGTCGTGGAGTATTTAGTTCAAAGGCTGTATGGCTTATTCCTACCAGGGGACAGCATGTGAAATTTTAATTGAAAACTGGAATAAAGTGTTATTTTAATCCTAGCCTGAGATCTTGGGGCAATCTCCCCCGCCCCACTTCCTTTCTGCTGGCCTTATATTGAATAGCAGAAGAACAAATGCAAAGCCCAGATGGTCCTTCTAACCAACAGCACATGCACACTCAGTGTCCCCCCCTTTTGTATGTTAAACAAGAATGCATTTATTTAAGATATCAAGAATACATTTATTTAAGAAAACATAACATGAAAACAAACTTTTCATAAAATTTCCCAATGTGCTTTTAGCAGTAAGGTAAAAGGTAAAGGTAAAGGCATTAATCCCATATTAAACATGAATGAGCATAGATCTTTATTTGTGAAAGTTTTAAGTTAATGTTTATCATCAGCTTTTTTAAAAAAAAATAGGGTTTTAGTCTTCCACAGCATCCATGAGAAAGTTTTGTCAACAAGTGTGTGAAATCTGGTAAATGCAATGCCAATTAAGAAATCAATTTATTTTAAAATAAATGGGAGATAATATGTTGAGAAAGTAGCTGACATTATTTACTTTGCTGCCAGCAACAATATGTTTCTAACAACCATTTATTACTCTACCTAATTGGTTACATTATTTCAAAACAGATCATTTCAAACAATTATATTGTTTCAGCTGGGTTCGGAAACATTGAATCTTCATGCAGCACTAAGGGTATCTTCCCTCAATGCAAGTGTAACATTAATGTATGGAGCGTTGATTTGGATAGCAGTTGGTATATTCAAACAAAAAACCAGAGGACATTTTTCTTCTAGGAAAAATCGATTCCCAAAATCAGAATAAAAGCTAGTACTGAATATTTTAAATAGGCCAAAATGCAAACATTATCTTGTTCTACATATTTTTGCTGAAAGTTCTGCAGGCTCCAGTGTGCTAAAGAATTAAAAACCAACGGTGGTGAGGCTTGGCGACTTGCAGTCTACATGTCATAAAGCTTAAGCTGTTCTTTGATGTCAGTTTCAGACATCTCCCCAAATGTTTCTGTTTTTTCCTTTAAGAGGGTGAAGATGGCAGTCAGTTGTTCTCTTTGGACCCTGCCAAGAAGAGAAGAACAATAACAGGAAGAGAAAATGGAAAAACGATTGCTTCATAAACTTATAATGCCTCTGAGCAGGATTAATGGAGTCTGTCACGATGCTTTCTGTTACTTCTTCTGCAGTTATATCTGGGCTCTCTGTGGTATGAGTACAATAGCACTGGGATATTCCCCATCCAGAATTAAAAGCAGGAATGGAGAACCTGTGGCCCTCCAGGTGTTGGACTCATCAGCCCTAGCCCGGTAACAACATCTGGATGGTACCATATTTCCCATCCCAGACCTAAAGTGTGCTTTATGGTAGGACATTTGAATGAAACCCTTCCCTAACATTCAGAATGGAAAATAGCATGCACCTCTGGTTGTGGGGGACCTTGGTTTCTAAACCCCACTTTGAGTGTGTTCGTTTATTAAAAGGAAATTGTCTTTTCAGATACAAGACCCTATTTCCCTGAATCCCACCAGTTCCAAAAACATGTTGTTTATTTTTTAGTCTCAGAAATCATGGAAGCTAAGACCAGTAAGGTGCTATGTTATGTATGAAGGTGTTTACGTAAATAGATAGCTTCTTCAAGCAGGCACAACAGAGCAGTTGCTTACAGCAGGATTTCAGTTTAATGTAATTTAGAGGGAAGTGATGGGATGTCTAAAAACATCTGTAAAGGTAAAGGTAAAGGGACCCCTGACCATTAGGTCCAGTTGTGACCGACTCTGGGGTTGCGGCGCTCATCTTGCTTTATTGGCCGAGGGAGCTGGCGTAGAGCTTCCGGGTCATGTGGCCAGCAGGACTAAGCCGCGGGGGGGCCACTAGGTGGCGCATCGGAAGATGGCTGACAATAACATCTCTCCGACCCACACGAGGTAATTTGGAGGCTATGATGGGGGTAATTAGCCTCCTTAACCCCCCCAGGATTATGGGGGGGACGGCCCTTGCCTGCTGTGCCCTATACCACCCCCGAATTTGTGGGGGTGGGGGCACTAGGCACAAAGCCCTCCTGTGGGATTCCGGCACTCCTTGATGCCGTCTCTGATCCGCGCCTCTAGTTTGCAAGAATCTTCAAAAGAAACAATTTGGACGAGATAAATTGCACATACTTCAAGGAAAAAGGGGGAGTAAAGACTGCTGACAGAAGAGATCTCTGATAACAAGGCAAGAATAAAATATGAGAAGATACGACAAGATACGGTATTGCAAATGACTGAGGGGGGAGGGGGGAAAAACCTTCCATTCCTTTTTACGTGATTTAACAAGAATCCCCTCCCCTAATAAGTCAGAACTTTAAGGACTTAAGCTGTGATTTAAGGCTGTGTGGAGATAAACTTTCGAACCAAAGCAATGTTTCAAGATGAAGCTGGAAAGTTAAGAGTTTTGGAATGACGCAGTTAAAAATGCCGTCGCCATCTTGGGAGGCATTGTTGGAGCTCTTGGGTCTGGGAGGAGAAAGAGAGAAATAGTGCTGTTTACATATCATGGATTAACTCCTCCGTGGGATTTAAGAGCGAAAAATGCCTGATTTATGATGGAAAGAGTGATGTTATCTACGAAGGAGATATATGGAAACCATCTGGACTTAGATTGGAAGAACGGGAAATTCACACAGGATTATTATATTTGCTTATCGGCTTAAGGAGACTAACAGAAGAGATCGTAAAAGAAAAAGAGAAATTATATGAACAAGATATGATGTGGAAACACCAAGATAAGACTGGATAGAATCAGGAACTTTGTCTGGACTGAATGGGACTGATTTGGACACTAACGCAGTAATAAGAAGATGATTTGAATCCCCCTTTGGATCTTGAAGTATGGGTTCCCCCAACAAAATTTAAAAATTTGGCTTTGTAATTTGGAATTTATGTGATGTGATTTAATTTGATGTGATTGGCCAGTTAATAAAAATTATTTTAAAAAAAAAAAAGCAGGACTAAGCCGCTTCTGGAGAACCAGAGCAGTGCACGGAAATACCGTTTACCTTCCCGCCGGAGTGGTACCTATTTATCTACTTGCACTTTGACGTGCTTTTGAACTGCTAGGTTGGCAGGAGCAGGGACCGAGCAACGGGAGCTCACCCCGTCATGGGGATTCAAACCGCCAACCTTCTGATCGGCAAGTCCTAGGCTCTGTGGTTTAACCCACAGCGCCACCCGTGTCCCATCTGTCCCCAAAACATCTGTAACTTCAGGTTATTTCTCCCATCCCTTAGACCTTAGATGATAGACATGCTCTGTGACTTGTGACATTTTTATATGTTCAACTTGAACTTTACTTTGTAGAAACAAGCATCTCTGAAGTGTGTCACCCTTAAAAATAACTCTGGTTCCAAAACATACTTTTCTGATGGTCTCCATCACTGTGATACCTTGATGAACAGATCTAGCACTTATTCTTCATTGAAATTAGGGACAACTGGGGATTAATCATTTGCTATTCAGGAGTCAGTGAGCTTGCCATGAGGAGTTGAGCAGGGGTCCCAAAGGGATATGTGTGGTACAGAAGCAAGTTCAGTTTAAATGAACCTTCAGGGGTAAGAGGACATCATGTCTGCACAAACTAATATTTAAGCACTGATTGCATATTTTATTTCAGAAAATCATAGATGTCTAATAGCAGAGGTGAGATATTTAATGTGGAACTCTCATTCTAAACATATTTTAGCAAAGGGGAGGGAATACTAACAATAGGTCCTGCCCGTTTGAAATCCCAGTTCAGTCATCTTTCCCACCCTCCCATATAAAGAGAGAAACTAGTTCTGTCCCTCCCCCCACCATTATGGAACAAGTCAATCTTAAGGCACATCTAAATGGATAAAGCAACAGACTTCTTGGAATGTTTTAAAGTCTATTGTGATATGAACTTCTATAGGCAAGAACCTTGAAAATTCATGGGTTACACATGGCAACTGTACTGGTGTAAGAACATGCACATTCTTGAATTTGCAGTTCAGTTGAATGTTGGTTTCTTGATGCGGCAAAAGAAGAAATATTGGTAAATTCAGAAAGACTGGATTTGGAACTAAGAGG
This sequence comes from Podarcis filfolensis, assembly GCF_964270895.1. NCBI lineage: Eukaryota > Metazoa > Chordata > Lepidosauria > Squamata > Lacertidae > Podarcis > Podarcis filfolensis. The sequence goes on along the minus strand of NC_139605.1, from coordinate 88,507,265 downwards.
AACATCTACAATTAATAGCAATGAATTAGATTTTTTTTTTTTTTAAAGACCTCTGGCTTAAAAATGGATTTTCCATGGTTATGTTTCAAAAGAAATGTAAGTTTTCTTGTTATTTTTCTTCTTCACCAGAAAGAGGAGGTAGAACAGGACTGTATGTGTTGTGTCCAATGCTGCGACTGCAGAGTTATACTCGTGCAATGGGACTTAATCTTCCTCTCCTTGCCTTCAAAATTTATTATGGGGTATTCTGCAATCCTCTGGAGCAAATTTTCCAGCTGTATGGGGGGGTGGTTGAGGAGAGGAAGTATCGATTTGGAGGCCAAAGTATTCTGTGCTAGTGAAAGAGCAGCCTAGGCTACAAGCAAAAGCCTATGGACCAGCCTATACAAAATGCTCAGCCATGTGGTTTTCCCCTTGACATTTTGAGTGGCAGAAGTTGCAAAAGCAGAGAGAAAGATGTGTGCAGGTGGATTGCAGTGTGCCATGAGACAAAAGTAGCTTTTTGTGGTTTTAGTGTGGGAAAACAGAAAAGCATATCTCCTGTCATGCTCAACTTCAACAGCAGACATATTGGTGTGTGGTGTTGTTTTTTTAAATCACATGAAAACATAATGTGACTGAGTAGCACGTAGCTTGGCCCATCGCCATTACTGTCTGAGAGAAATGGTTACCATTTTTAAAATCAGTTTAGTAACTGTCCCTGCTGAGGAGAACACACGGTGGTGGAACACTCTGTTCACAGCAACCCATTGCATAGATTTCATTATACTTGTGACTTGGGTTTAAAAGTTCATTGCCCTGATCATTCAGAAGACTTCTCTATTATAACCAAGGCTCCAGCACTGATTCATGGTGACAGACACTATTATACATTCCTGATTAGCTACCATGGGGTGTAGTCAGGACTTTTGTTTGGGGAGGGGCAGCAAAAGTTGTTGGGCTTTTTTTTTTTAATAGGAAATAAAAATTGTTGAACTTTTCTTGGGAAATCATGGGTAAAAATACCCTGTACTGTAAATAGGACATTGCGGGGGGCAGGCTTCTGCTGGGAGGGCAGAACCTCAGATAACTGAGCACTTTCAATGCTTTTCAATAATATTTGTGTACGCCCATGGGTACAGGAGATGGAGAGGAAAGGGGGAGGAAATGAAGCGACAGGCAGCCTTTCATGTGAACAACTCCAAATCCTTACCTACTTTGGAATGAGGCATCGCTTATTTCCAGTTTTGGACTGCTGTTTTGTGCAAGCATGATAGATCACAAAAGGTGTATGTTGTTGTTGTTGTTGTTTAGTCGTTTAGTCGTGTCCGACTCTTCGTGACCCCATGGACCAGAGCACGCCAGGCACCTCTGTCCTCCACTACCTCCCGCAGTTTAGTCAAACTCATGCTGGTAACCTCGAAAACACTATCCAACCATCTCATCCTCTGTCGCCCCCTTCTCCTTGTGCCCTCCATCTTTCCCAGCATCAGTGTCTTCTCCAGGGAGTCTTCTCTTCTCATGAGGTGGCCAAAGTACTGGAGCCTCAGCTTCACGATCTGTCCTTCCAGTGAGCACTCAGGGCTGATTTCATTAAGAATGGATGCATTTGATCTTCTTGCAGTCCATGGGACTCTCAAGAGTCTTCTCCAGCACCATAATTCAAAAGCATCAATTCTTCGGCGATCAGCCTTCTTTATGGTCCAGCTCTCACTTCCATACATCACTACTGGGAAAACCATGGCTTTAACTATACGGACCTTTGTTGGCAAGGTGACGTCTCTACTTCTCAAGATGCTGTCTAGGCCTGTCATTGCCCTTCTCCCAAGAAGCAGGCGTCTTTTAATTTCGTGGCTGCTGTCACCATCTGCAGTGATCATGGAGCCCAAGAAAGTAAAATCTCTCACTGCCTCCATTTCTTCCCCTTCTATTTGCCAGGAGGTGATGGGACCAGTGGCCATGATCTTCGTTTTTTTGATGTTGAGCTTCAGACCATATTTTGCACTCTCCTCTTTCACCCTCACTAAAAGGTTCTTTAATTCCTCCTCACTTTCTGCCATCAAGGTTGTGTCATCTGCATATCTGAGGTTGTTGATATTTCTTCCGGCAATCTTAATTCCAGCTTGGGATTCATCCAGCCCAGCCTTTCGCATGATGTATTCTGCGTATAAATTAAATAAGCAGGGAGACAAAATACAGCCTTGTCGTACGCCTTTCCCAATTTTGAACCAATCAGTTGTTCCATATCCAGTTCTAACTGTAGCTTCTTGTCCCACATAGAGATTTCTCAGGAGACAGATGAGGTGATCAGGCACTCCCATTTCTTTAAGAACTTGCCATAGTTTGCTGTGGTCGACACAGTCAAAGGCTTTTGCATAGTCAATGAAGCAGAAGTAGATGTCTTTCTGGAACTCTCTAGCTTTCTCCATAATCCAGCGCATGTTTGCAATTTGGTCTCTGGTTCCTCTGCCTCTTCTAAATCCAGCTTGCACTTCTGGGAGTTCTCGATCCACATACTGTTTGAGCCTTCCTTGTAGAATTTTAAGCATAACCTTGCTAGCGTGTGAAATGAGTGCAATTGTGCGGTAGTTGGAGCATTCTTTGGCACTGCCCTTCTTTGGGATTGGGATGTAGACTGATCTTCTCCAATCTTCTGGCCACTGCTGAGTTTTCCAAATTTGCTGGCATATTGAGTGTAGCACCTTAACAGCATCATCTTTTAAAATTTTAAATAGTTCAGCTGGAATACCATCACTTCCACTGGCCTTGTTATTTGCAGTGCTTTCTAAGGCCCATTTGACTTCACTTTCCAGGATGTCTGGCTCAAGGTCAGCAACCACACTACCTGGGGTGTACGAGACATCCATATCTTTCTGGTATAATTCCTCTGTGTATTCTTGCCACCTCTTCTTGATGTCTTCTGCTTCTGTTAGGTCCTTACCACTTTTGTCCTTTATTATGGTAATCTTTGTACGAAATGTTCCTTTCATATCTCCAATTTTCTTGAACAGATCTCTGGTTCTTCCCATTCTGTTGTTTTCCTCTATTTGTTTGCACTGCTCGTTTAAGAAGGCCTTCTTGTCTCTCCTTGCTATTCTTTGGAAATCTGCATTCAAAAGGTGTATGTGCACATATAAACAAATATCCATGGATCTCAGGTTTCCTGGCTTGGAGCAACACACACACACACACGGCTGCTGTTTTGTGAAAATCTGGTAGACTGAGGAAAAATAATAAGAAAGCTATGTGCTTACAGGTAAACAAATACCAGTGTGCATGCCTATAGGGACCTCAGGGAAGGCCAGCCCACCCATGAAGTGGCGTGAAGTAGCTGCCTCAGGCAGCAGAAGCCCCCAAGGCAGCAGCCTCATGGATGCCTCCTGCCCCTCCCCCACCTCTACCAGAGGAGCGGTGCCAGTATAGCTGCTGATCTCCTGCTGGTTTCCTGCAAGATCTTGTGATACCTCATCAAAGTCTTGCAAGATGTCAAGGAGAGTAAAAGTCCTCATGAGATCTGGGTGAGATCTTGCAAGCTCTTTCAGGGAATCAGCACCATTGCCAGCACTGCTTCTCCACAAGAGGCGGAGGTGGCACAGTGGTGGTGTGGCAGAGCAGGGTGGCACTTCCTGTTTTGCATCAAGTGGAAAAATGGGACGTACTACTCCTGACCTCAGGATTCCAGAACTTACAGCTGTCAGTTTTGAGGGAAGGCAGGCAAGAACTCACAGTCCAGGTGGGGCTCACTAGCTCGGGGAGGAGGTGTGTGATTCCTCAGCTGGAGTAGGTTTAGGACAGGTGAGGGTCACATGCGTCGTCAAGACCAGAAGGTATACAGTGGTACCTCAGGTTACAGCTGCTTCAGGTTACATACGCTTCAGGTTACAGACTCCGCTAACCCAGAAATAATGCTTCAGGTTAAGAACTTTGCTTCAGGATGAGAACAGAAATCGTGCTCCGGCGGTGCTGCAACAGCAGGAGGCCCCATTAGCTAAAGTGGTGCTTCAGGTTAAGAACAGTTTCAGGTTAAGAACAGACCTCCGGAACAAATTAAGTACTTAACCCAAGGTACCATTGTAATAGGAAAGCCGTCCTGGCCAGGCCGGAGTCCTTGCTGGGAATAGCTCTCCTGACAGATGATTTGGACTCAGGTAATTGAATGCTACTAACAGTGGAAGACAGGAGTGCCTGGCGTGCTCTGGTCCATGGGGTCACGAAGAGTCAGACACGACTAAACAACTAAACAACAATTGAATACTTTCAATGCTTTTCAATAATATTTGTGGATCGGGGGGGCAGTTGCCACCTCCTGGTTATGCCCCACTAGAATGCCCGCTCGGTGTCTAGGTTTTTGGAATACAAATAACATTCTATAACTAAGTGATCCTTCCTCCTTTCCTCAGCTCCAAATATTGGGGGTGGAGAGATAATTTTTATTGGGACCTTGGAGTGGAGGAAAAGGACTTACACTCTCCCTGCCTCTTGCTGCACTCCCAGTCATGATTGGCCCCACCCTTGCTGCAGCTGTGTGTGATGGTGGTGGAAGAAAAGAAGCAGATAAAAAGGTAGTACTCTTTGGAAAGAGAAGGGTTAAAATGGTAGTCATGAGTAGGAACAAGGAAGCTGCCTTATATGAAGTGAAGCCATTGCTCTATTCAGTAGCTGATGCCATCAGGTGGGTCCCTGCAGCTTACCCAGAAGAAGAGGCAATGGGGAGGTCAGCACTGCAAACACACTGGCGTGAGCACTGTATTGCCTCCACTGGTGCATTTGTGCAGAATCAACTTCCCAACAGCCTTGCCCTCCCTGCTCTCTCTTGGTAAGCAGCAACAACAACTCACCTGCACAGAGATCAGGCAAGTACTTCTGCCTACCACTGAAGCCATCTAACTCAATATTGTCCACACTGACTAGCAGCTCTTTCCTGGATTTCCAGTTGACGTTTTCCCAGCCTTATCTGAAGATGCCAGAGGATGAACCTAGAACCTCTTGCATGCAAAACATGTGCTCTTCCACTGAGCTACCATTCTTCCCACAAGAACCTAGGGAGATTCCTAAAGGGAGAAATCATAGCGAAAGAAATGACCAAAGCACCACTTAATCAGACCACACCCAGCCTATATAGGCCAGAGTAGCTGTGCAATGGGAACAGATGTTCCAGAAACATTTGGCCTTGCATGCCACTATTTCTCCTTTCAGACTTTATTTGTGTTTATTTTTAAGATGTTGTGTTAGTTAATCTAAATTGCTTTATGCGAAGTTGTATGGATTGATCTTTTTATTGATGTATTGATCATTGACACTAGGGTTATCTGTAACTGAGGGAAGGTCTTGTTCCCCTCCATCTTTCTGGTTCAACCCTATGTTCATTGAGCAGAGATGCCATTCAGATGCAGCCTTATTCTCTATTTCCAACTTTGTTTGGCTCGGTGCTGTCTCAACTTCCCCTCAACCACTTTTGAGCTGCCCAGAGGATGACCCATCCACATGTGCCCATATTCAGCCCACTGTTACACTGCTTACCTATGTGAAATGTGAATGGACCCAGACAGCACATGACATGCAAAAGCATGAAAGGAAGTTTTTGAGGGCAGAAGGGGGGGGGGGGGAGAGAGATGCCTGTAACTTTGTGTCCTGCCTACTTTTAGCCCAACATAAACTGATAGTTTGAATTTGCTCTTTTAGAATACCTGCTTCTCATACCATTCCTTCCAAGATGATACTGTCTTCTAGTTGTTAATCTTGGGCAGTAATTATGGTATTGTTTCCCAAGGAGGATATAACTAATGCTCTTTGAAGTATTCCTCCCACCCAACCCCCCCCCACTCCCAGGGTAATATTTGAACCAAACCAAGTAGTTTGAGGGTGGAAGGGCATGGACACCATGCACATTAACAAACACAATGACCATTCATATAAACTATTTAAAGGTTTATTGGACTGAATAATGGCAATATACATTTTAAGCCACTAGAAATTACAGTCCTATGTATATAAGATCCACCTTCACATTTAGAAAAAAAAAATGTAAAAAATACCCAGACAGCCAGTTTTGTCACTATTGAGGAGATAGCTTTGCTCGCTGCCACTAGTAATATTCCTTGTACAATAGACGTATTGCTGTATACTGAGACGTTATATTGTATATAAGGCATTCTTTGCATAGTTAATGCTGTTTGAAACACTGCATCTGTCAATGTGAGTTGGAGGCAGAATGGTTGCTAACAGTTTTTTCAAAGCCGAGTGTCCTTATACATATTTGTATATATAAATAGGATTCAATTGCAAACTGTATTGCTAGTGAAAACATACAGAAGCAGAAGCTTAGACTTAAAAAAAAAGAAAGAAAAGCCAAACTTCCCACTGTTTCCTAAATAAGCCCTTGAAAAAGTTATGCTAGGGGGGAAAAACATCTGCCCCAAACCTAGGTGCCCCAAAGAATGATTGACTAAACAATTTCAAGTATTGTCTGCATAAGTTATCATTTTTAAAAGCAGCTTGGGTTTGATATATTATTAAGCATCGAATCAGTCTGCTCTCAAAACATGAAGAAAAAACAGGAGTATTGGGAGGAAATTCCAGCCTAAAATGGTAATTCTGCAAAACAGGAAGTGACATCAGTATTGTCCTGAAATACTACCTTTGTGGAGGAAAAGACTTATAAAACCAGTGTGGGCTTATAGTAATTGATGGTTTCTAGCCACTAAGGCCCATCAGATGTTATTTTCTGTATGGGTTAATGATCGGATAAATCTTTCAGGGAAGCAAAGAACAGAGAAGTTCAAAAAAGATGTAACAGTGTGGTGTCAAGGAGAAAAGAAAACAAGGATCTTTGAGGTTAAGTTTATAATTAATATTTCAAGAGTTGCCTTACATTTCATGGATTACGTTTTCTAACTCTGTTATTGGGGACAGGAAGCAACCGCTAACTAAACAGAAGCATTGGCTATCGAGCATTAATGGTGCTCAGACCTCAGGATGAAAATCAGTCATGAACTATTACACTAAGGCGGCAATCCTGTATATCCATTTTGCTGGGAGTAAGCCCCATTGAACTCAGTGGGACTTACTTCTGAGTACACAGGCCTAGGAGTGCATTCTTATCTCTCAGGATTCATTCTACCTAAGATGGAGGACTGCTTCGTCTTCAAAAGGCTATGAAACAAGACAGGCTACACTAAAGTCTACATCCTTCCACCATCCACAAACCATCACAATGCTTTATATCTCAATGCATTGTCTTCAAGGATATAAAGGAAGTTTTTGGTCCCAGGTAGAGGGGTGGAAAGGGACCAAATAGTTTGATATTGTATCTCTGGACTGGCTGATGCAATGGGTAACCTTTGTCCATGCTATCTAAACAGAATATCTCTGGTTTTTCTTTTGGATACAGCAGATATGGAGCGGTTGTCACAACAAAGTGCATTCATGAGTTTTACTTTGACATCCAAGAACAGCACCCTCAAAATGTAACTTCTGTAACTTTCTCTAGCCCACTTAATTCTTGGGATCAAGCCACACAGATCCTTTCCGGTCTCGATATTACAAAGATTTATTCTGAGGAACTCGGCTTCGTTCAGCCAAAGAGAAAGTCCCGTATTTTGAGGGGTTATTTATTTTTCGGTTATGTATGCGTATCAGGTTGGTTTGGGGTTGGTTTGTTTCTCAAGCCTTTAAAGATGCCAAAGGGAAAGCCTTAGGAAGAGTTTAGGGATAACTTCATATAGTCTTCAGTTCTGCAAGGGAAACAAGAAGAAAAATAAAGAGGATACATTTCAGTCAGGTTGCTTTCTGTGGGTTGCTTTCCTACTACTACTTTCTGAGATAAGTGGAGGAAAAGAACCGAGTTTAGGGAGGGAGTTTGAAGGAAAGTTTCTGAACCACCCAGGCACACACACACAGTGATTAGCAGAAGGGGTGCCTCAAGGCTTAAGGCATTTGCTTCATCATTTGCAGCAGGGTAGTCTATGCCCAAGAAAGTGAGCACTGTATCTAGAAACCTCTTATTTTGTGCCAGGCATATTCCAGGTTCTAGCCCTGCAAACTGAAAACATGCAAGGATCCATGTAAAACCAAATTAGTATGTCTCAGTGTCCCACCTCAAACATTTCCCCCTTTGGATATCCCCAGAAAAGTGGGTCACTTGGCCAAATAACATGTTTCATAATATGGGTCTACGAACAGATTCAGGCAGGCCATACATTGCTTCTCACACATTACAGATTTGCGTTAGCCTTTCCACGGTTGACAGAAGCAGTTTTTACTGACCCAGGAAACTGGAGCTTGCAACGGAGGGAATTACTGCAGTGCATAGCTTTAACCAATCTCATTTCTGCCGGAAACCCTTTCCTAAAAATATGCACATCCCAGCATCATTTCCTTATCCCCCCACCCAACCGCATACATTTTTCATAAAAATCAAAGACTGACTCGGTTCATAAATATTTTGAGAGCATGTGCTTGCTAAGGTTTGCTGTTGAGGCACTATGGGTACTGGTAACCATTTATCATAGACAGCAGTGGACAAGAGGTATACTCACCCATGTCTTATATATCAGACAAAATGAGTTTACACCCAATTGTCCAGTATAAAAAGATACAGGCTATAATCTTCTTTATGCTGGAAATAATATCTTAATAATTTACAAAGGGCAGCATAGTTCAGTCACACTCAGTTGTTTATTCTTCCCCTTTTATAGATTGAATAAAAGAAAAAGAAGCAAAGTGTATGAATCCAATATCATTTATACTGATGTTGACTTACTGAAGTTAATGAGGCTAAAGCAATGGAAATGATCATGAAATAGCTCCACTAGGTTGCAGTCAACATGATTAAAGAACTGGTGTGCCTGCCCTTAAACCACTTTTACCTCATTTGGGTCAAAGGAGCTTAATGGCTTAGGAAAAAGGCAGACAGCATTTGAATGCCATTACACTCTTCAGAAATGGTCTTTTTTCCAAAGTAGCTTTGGGATCAACAGACTTAATGGCCTCGGTGTGTTATGTCAAGTATTTTTGAGCTGTTGGACCACACAACAGTCCTCTTGATGCCATATACATTTATATAAGGCATTTTATTTTGTTTATTTTGTTTTGTTGGAAGCTGCCCAGAGTGGCTGGGGAAACCCAGCCAGATGGGCGGGGTATAAATAATAAATTATTATTATTATTATTATTACTTGTCGTTTCAACTGAAACAGTTCATCCCAATCTTAAGAGAAACATTAATGTCAGCATCAGTTGGCTTGGCAATATAAGCAGCATCATGCAAAAGAGAGTTCCACATGCTTTCCGATTCCAGCTTTGTGGACAGTCACTGACTTTAGTGTTTTAGGGAAACAAAATGGCATTCAGTTGTTCTATGAAATTCTTGATGCATCTTCTCCATGCATAGGGAAAGGAGGGTACCTACATACCACACTTTTAGGGAATGCAGAAAACAATCTTATTTTGACCATGATCACCCCAACATGCTCATTTCTGGACAATTCACTAACAGCCCAATCTACCCATTCAAGCCACTATACTTAGATTTTACTACAAACATCAGGAACTGCATTAGCTAATGTGTCGCTATGCAAGCAATTCATCTGATGTAATGTTAGCTAACTTGGCATGGCATAGATCCAAAATATTGTACAAGTAGGGAGAGGCATATGAGATCACAGTCCCTTGATGGCTCCCAGTTCTCCCATTCAGTATTTTTCTGCAGCTTCCTAATCCATTCATCCCCTTCACTATCGCTTGTTGACACAGCAAAACACTCATAAGTTAGCAGATGGGAAATGACATCAACTGCCTGGAAAAGGATCAGTACAACACAGAGGATATGAGAAGGAAATTTTGTGAAGGATTGCCAGGTGGGGCACAGATAAAGAACAAAAAGACCTGGGGAGAACTAGAAGCTGAGCAAAAATGGAAAATTTCAAAAGCTCAAAGCAGCATTCCCACTGCCCCTCTGTTTTCTCTATGCCTTCCTAACACGTTCAGAAAGAAGAGAAATTTTGGCCCACTAGCTAATAAATACCATGAGTTGTATTCCAATTAAATTATACTCAGAGGAGATCCATTGAAATTGAAGGACCTACGTTAATTTCAGTGTGTGTACTCTCATGATTTCCCCTTATATGAATGGTTTTATTTGAAAATTTGCATGCAGGTTAATTATAGTTTCTAGAGAAATAGCTATGCTGACTGCAGTAAGCCCCCACCGCCTTGGGTCTCAAGATTCCTGCTTCTTCTTCCCCACCGGTGAGTGCTCTTACCGTGCTGCAAAAGATGAAAAGCAAAAAAAGGAACAGAAACTTACCAGCCTCTCTTATCCCAAAGAAGCACCATGCTGGACAGGAAAGCAAAGCTGCTGATCAAGGAGTGGGAGGAGAAGGACAAGGCAAGCAGCGAAAGGGCAAATGACAACAGGAAGAGAAGGTATTTACCATCCCAAGGCTACACACACAAGGAATCAGCAAGCAGATATCACAGGAGGAGCAAGCAGAGGGGGGAAGCATGCACTGGGGAGCAGGATTGGCAGAGGCCAAAAGGGCACCTGCTCCAATGTATTCCCTACCCCTCGGAAGGCCTAGCTGTGTTTGTGGAAGGGGGAGTTGGCAAAAGCGCCTTAGCTGCTTTGATTGATTCTCTGCAATCGCTTCTTTCTTTTGGCATATTCGGAGGAGCTGTCTTATGATGACGTGTTTGTGCAGTCTGAAGTGATGCAACAGTGATGCTTTGTGACTAGAAAGACAAACTTGTATGTTGTCCTTAAAAACAGGACACAAGCAGACCCCAAATGGGAAATTCTTGCCCTACCCTGTGGGATTTCACCAAGAAGTTGTGGTGCACTAACATTTAGATCCAAAGTTGAGAGTTCTTCCTGTTGTATGAATTGTGAGTTTCAGAGTGTTGTGCACAAATCTGCTGCAAGCTTTGGCCACTGTATCTTAAATGAAGGGCAGGTCAAGCAGGAGGGCTGCATCCCCTCCATTCTCCTCTTCTTCACTTGGAGTTAAACTAGGGCAAGCACACAGCTGTTGGTGATAGTAAACACAGCCACGATGCATCTAGCTCCCCACTGCCCACTGCCATAATGTCTAGTAGAACGTATACTGGCTGCAATCTGCAATGCCAAAATCATATTCATTCTCCAAGCTGCATAATTGGGAGGTAGGAAAACATGAGATCATGATGTCACAACACAAGATACGTTCTACTACACATTAGAGAAAGAGAAGTGGAGCTAGATGCAGAGCTGCTGTTTTCATTGGCAGCTGCAAGTTTCCCATGGTGTCGAAGTCTGGCCATCAGAAAACTGCTTTGGGGTTGTCTGTACCTGGAAACAACAGCACCTGATGCTAACAAATGGTGGTTACATCAGAATGGCACTTTGTTGATATTTCCCAGGAGGGGTGACATTCAGAAAGCATCCTGACCTTTATTGCTCTTTGAAAACTCACGGGACACTTGAATGTTGTCCTTTGCCTCTGGCTGACCCTAAAACTGTGTCAAGAATGTGCACACAGACATTCACCTCAAAATGGAAATTTCACAGGGGCCATCCGCAGACCTTCTTGTTCTTAGGTTTAGGCTCATACCCCCATTCTCTGTTTCTCTCATCTATGGAATGACAAGAAGATATTGTGGGTTGTATCAGCCCAGATCCTGCCCAGAGCAGACCTGCTGAAATTAGTGGAACTTAGTAAGTCATGGTCATTAATTTCAACAAGTCTGCTCTGGTGACCAAGAAAACCTGTGTTTCTAGACCCTTGCTTAACTGCACTGAACAAGTTATGTTGGTTTATACCTTGTTAACTGCCTAGGCTTCCTCAAAGAATGCTTGGAATTGTAGTATGGAGACATGGTGAGGAGAATTCTATGAAAGGTCCTCACCACATCTACTATCACCACCACCCTCAAGCTACAGTGCCAAGGTTTCCCTGGGAAGAGGGACTGGTTGAGAAACCAGTTCTAATCTGGTGTGGATATGCCACTATAATACAAAACAGGAGAAGGGGTTTTGCAGAGAGGCTTCCCAAGATCTACAGAGGGCGCCCCAACACCAGGAATCTCACATTGTCTTCCCAGGGAAACAGTAAAAATGAAGCGTCATAACTAGAAGACTGGAAAGGACCGAATCCAGAATCATATCCTGCTTTGAATTGTTGCACCCTTCAGGATTAAATCCTAATATGACCAGAGATCCATAAAGTATAATTCACAAATCACTTGCTGAGGCTGTTTCTAAAATGCATCCTTTAGACTTCCTGATAGGCAGGTGGGTGGAAGTGCATAAGAGGAGGAAAGGTAATGCTTTATATGTAAATATAGAATGTGGAACCCATTTGAAATCATGAGCATTTCCAGGCTGGTTTGTTCCCTTGACGCCAAAGGGGCTACTAACTAAGTGGAAGTGCAAGTTTGCCACTTGAAGCGGCTTCTGGACTGTAGGTTTTGGCCACAATCCAGAACCTAGTCACTTACTGCAGGGCATCTTCATAGATTTTCACTGGGGTACCTGCAACACTGAGAAGGCTGGCATCAAGGGCGCTTGCTGAAGCCCATGCCCCAGCAGGAGATTTGCTTCCAATCCCCGGCTGCTGCCTCTTCTTGCTGCCTGTTCACCTGCCTTCTTGGAGTAAGCAAGAAGAAGGGGCAGCAATGCCTTGCACTCATTCTCTTGGGCAGGGTTGCCTGTTGGGCCTCAAAGGAAAGGCACATTGTGGCAACAATGGCGAGGGAGAAAGGGATGGGTGTGCATAGGGAAGGGGGCCCAAGGAGAGCATCTTGCCCCCAAGGGGCCCTTGGATTGGCACTGGACACCCATGCGGATCCTCAGCTACCAAGACAAGTTAGGAAACGGAGCTAATCCAAGAGGACAAAAAGTATTGAGGAGCCAGGCAGGCAGAGCCTATGCAGTGCAGCTGGATTCCTTGCAGACCTCTATTTTTTGCTTCTTCTGTAATCCTACTATTTGGCTTGTCACTGCTCTTGACTCCTGCTGGATCCTATGTCATAGCTTGCCCTTCATCTTCGGTTCTTACTCTCTGCTCCTGGGGCTGTATCTTTCCCTGTTTGCGCTGCAATCTTGGAAGCTTTAACCTTGCCTTGATGTCCTGGCTGACTAAACCTTGGCATGATCATAATCCATAGTCTTCAAGCTTTGCTGTTCCTGCCTATTTCCTTGGCCTCTGACTTGAATGAGTTCCAAACGCATCCCTTACATGTGAAGTGTTGAATTTTCCACTTGTGCTTTAATGATTAAAGTTGTTTGCAATCAGAAAGCTGACATGACCAGGACACCCCTTGAATTTTCTCCCTGTTGCCAGATTTTGAATTGGCCCAGATAGTTGCCCCTTGAACAGCAGTTTTATGTGGAGCAATTAGCAGTGGATAATGATTAGCTCCATGACATGAAAAGCTTCACTTGCTGATGTCAAACCTACGTTAAAGGCAGAGAAGCAAGCCAGAGCTGCTGTAGCTGAGTGGCTAGGTTCACGTCTCATTTCTACCATAGACTCAAAAGGCAAACCATTCTCTCATCTCCACTCTGCATCTCAAGAATACTATTGATCTTCCTTACTGGGCTGTTTCAAGGATTGTTGAGATAATGCATGTTTCTGAACACTTGGAAAGTACTGTATGAATGCTAAACAATAATGATTTTCAGAAAAGCTTGTTCTTCAGTATGAGAATTTCTGGAGCTGTTGGGCAAATGGTCCCTTTAATAACTACCCTCTTATTTTCATGACTGCACAGCAAGCTAAGCCCTATATGTAGTTGTTGCGTAGTGTCTACATAAGGCAGCTGTCCCCAACATGGTGCCCTCCAGAGGTTCTGGACTACACTTCCTATGATCCCTGACCACTGGCTTTGCTGATTCAGGCTGATGCGAGTTGTAGTCCAAAACACCTAGAGGGACCAAGTTGGGAAAGGCTGGTTTAAGCCAAAATTGCAAGCATTAGATTGTAAACAACACAGCAAAACTGTGGCAAAGGATATTAGTGGACTGGGGTCAGTGTGTCCTATAATGCAAACACCTTCCAATATTGAAAACCCAGGGCCCAATCCAGTAAGCACCATAAAACCCCACTGATGTCAGTGGGAGAGATTTCAGCATGTGCATAGCTTTGGGGGTGCTACGGTAGTTAAAGAGCACAAGTTCTGGACTAGAAAATGGCCTTAGGCAAACGACTGTATCTCAGCCCCTAACTGATACAGTTGCACCTCAGAAGTCAAACGGAATCCATTCTGGAAGTCTGTTTGACTTCCAAAATGTTGGGAAACCAAGGCCAATCGGAAGCCAATCGGAAGCCGCGCAAACCGCGTCAGATGTTCGGGTTCCAAAGAAGGTTCACAAACCGGAACACTGACTTCCGGGTTTGCGGTGTTCGGGAGCCAAAACGTTTGACTTGCAAGACATTTGACTTCCGAGGTACGACTGTAATATCATTCTGCTGCATGCCTTTCATTTTGGGTGGACAGTTCCTCTGGGCAGAAAAGACGGCAATATTACTACAAACAGAAACTCAACCTGAATGGAAAGAAGTTCTGTCCAGCCTATAGCAATTTGATGTAAATGTTCATTTTCAAATTTGGGAGGCAACTTTGCTGGACTCGGGTGAAGTCAGAATGTGGATTCGGAGATCTGACAGAAGAATCCTACTTTGAACCCCTGCAGCCCGCTCTTGTTATTTTTAATTCTGGCTGCTGCCTAGGAGGAACAACTCGCAGAATGGAAAATAAAGGCCAGTGAATGTCCCATTAGGGAAAGCCGGTGTATCCTGTTCCACCATATTGATTTGTGGTGCTCATGGTAAATGAAATGGGGCACAGAGGGGAAGGAGACTAATTCATTAGTTATGAGGAGGGAAGGGGGAAGTGGGAGGTGCGGGGACGGGGGGGGGGGGAACATGGTCAACTTTAGTTTCAGATCACATTAGCAGAGGTTATAGGTGGTACCACTAATTCTAAGAAGCATCGTCTCCTTACCAAAAAGATTTGTAAGAATGTTTGTGGCCGAGGACCTAAGGTACTTGCTACAGGGATGTGAGGTCAGAGGTCAGCTCAATCCTGTAATATAAACGCAGCAAACCTGGGTCACATCAACATGGCAGCACTGTCAGGCAGTCCCTGACTGGGGTGGGGCTGAGGGGTAAGGCAGTTGTGTTTGCACGCAAGGGATTTGGGGGTGGGGGGAAGGACTGGGTGGCATGGCTTCCCTCATCTGATTCAGTGCATCTCCTTACCTGAGGGCAGCCCTGCCCCAACAAACCAGCTAGAAAGAAGGATTGTTTGAAGAAGCCTGAAATGAGAAATTGCTGATGCCACAGCCAGCACTCAGAGGTGGGGCAAGGACGGGGGAAGAAGAAAAGAAACAAAACCAGAGCTTGGGGAAAACAAAAAACACAGACACACAAAAATATGGCACATTGACAAGAAACAGAGAATCCGTTAGAAGAAATGCGACAATCTGCCAACGCCAATTAGTGCAGGAGGCTGGAGAGGGGTTTGCGAAGGGCTCTGCACAAGAGGCAGCAAGCATCAAGGATCCCAGCCCAGGTGAATTCTGGAACGGAAATGCATGGCACAGGAGAAAATGCTGTCAGCCAGGAAGCAAACCACCGCTTGTAACACCGACATTGCAATCCAGGACAGGGAGAGGTGTCAGAGCACATGCTCAGCCCTTATGAAAAAGTTGTCCCGTAGAACTGCTTGCCTTCCTGTTAAATGGAAGGTCGGAGGAACAGTCACTGAACCACCTCCATGACGGAGGCAAGAGAATCTCACCTGGTTGTTCTTATATCAGTCCTTGTGCATTTTTGGTTAAATTAGCACCTGCAGGGATGGGGAGATTATGGCCCTCCAGAGGTTGTCGGACTCACCAGCCCCAGACAGCAGGACCAGCGATGACTGGGGTTGGGAATCCAACAAGACTGGAATGACTGTGGTCTTTAAAGCAGACCTGCACATCATACAGGCTCTGGATCATATGTGGTATATGGGGTGGCCATGTGTCCCACTTCACAAAGGATGGTCCTCTGTTTGAAGGTGGCTGTCTGGTCCAAATCTGGTTTAAAGGTAAAGAACCAAAACAAGGGAGTGCAGTAACTTTGAAGTTGCCCATCAAGGGCCATCCCAGACTCTGGTGAGAAGTATTGTATTTCTATTTAAATTATTTCTCTATCTATCTCTCCCCAGCAAAATGTCAGTCAGCAATGCAAGGTCAATAGAGCAATGGGATTACAAAGTCAGTAGAGCAATACATTAGCCACCTGGAGCCTCTTTTACCTGCTGATGCATCATTGAAAAGCTAGCTAAACAGCTGGATCTTTCATTTTGGTATTAATGGAAGAGGTAGAGAAAGCCTGGTACGAATGAGAGCCTAACAGGTACTTGAATTATTACCAACAGAGGAAGGAAAGGACATTATGTTCCTACATGTAAGCACAGCAAGTTTGATTCCCTGGAAATGTGCAAGTCTACATTTTGTCTGTTAAAAATATGCATGAGGACAGAGGTGCCTCTGACTTGCACTTTCTGTATTTCTGCATGTCATGAATGCAAAAATGCAAGCAGCTCTGAGCGCTGAGACTTACAGTGGAAGGGCAGGATATAAATAGTTCTAATAAATAAATAAACGAAAGACTGCTCCAAAACGGCTTAAATAATTTCTTCCCCCAAAAAATATGTTTAGGACTGAGGCAGAAGATAACCTTACAGCAAAGCTTGCATCAAAATGAGTTGGGACTTCTCAAGGATGGATCGTAGCTATTGGAGACCACAAGTTTGATTCTTTTGTGGCTTGATTTTAACTTAACTGCCCAGATTACATAAAGATCTTCTTTCTAAAGAAACTCATTTCTAACTATATCCAGTTAAAAGCATCAAACCGCACCAATGAATAGAGGCTTCTCTGAAGGACATTTGATATAGGAGACCATTTCTAAGAGTAGGACAACTCCAGGGCCTTTCTGTACCCACAGTAGTATGTATGAATGTAACAGGTAGCACTCCCATAGCACCCTACCCAGCTAATGGGTACATTCAATGCTACTTCACTGAGGGCTGTAAAGAATTGTCTTCTTCCAGTGATATGCCTGATGCGCATGAAATGTTACTGTTAGGTGAACTCCATCTCTTACCAAAAGAAGCTAGATATTGTGCCTGGTGCACACATTTTGAAAGCTTTAAATTCGTATTCAGTTCCCTTGAGCATTTGGCTTCCTGACCCGATTACTCACCTGGCAAACAATGCCGTAAGGCACCCAATGACCCCCTCAACAGTTCACATCTGTATTAGCCTGGTAATTAATTTATTTTGCTTGCTCATTTACACCACTCAGATCAGCTTTTGGGGACAGGATAGGTGCATGAACTACTAGACGATAAAGCTCTCGTCTGTTATGAATTGATTAGTAAAGGTAAAGGACCCCTGACAGTTAAGTCCAGTCGCAGACGACTCTGGGGTTGTGGCGCTCATCTCGCTTTACAGGCCGAGGGAGCCGGCGTTTGTCCGCAGACAGTTTTTCCGGGTCATGTGGCCAGCATGACTGAGCTGCTTCTGGCGAAACCAGAGCAGTGCACAGAAATGCCGTTTACCTTCCCGTCAGAGCGGTACCTATTTATCTACTTGCATTTTTGGCGTGCTTTCAAACTGCTAGGTTGGCAGGAGCTGGGACCAAGCAAAGGGAGCTCACCCTGTCACGGAGATTTGAACGCTGACCTTCTGATCGGCAAGCCCAAGAGGCTCAGTGGTTTAGACCACAGTGCCACCCGCGTCCCTCTATTAATTGAATTGATACATAGGCCAAATATAGGCACCTTGCTGTGCTAACTACCATTGCATGAAAAGCTGTGCATGCTGAAATTCCTTCTGCTACACAGCTATTCTACATAAAGGAGCCCTGTCCTGTTGCATTTGGTCACCCTATGTGGTGGTCGCAATCTACAACCGAAGCAAGCAGAAGCACTTCTACTGGAGTGACTTGTGTTCAGCTGGAATCAGCAGCTCCAATTAGCCTATATGCAGTGATTTCCTCACAAGTGGATTTCCACTGGAGAAAGCAGATCTGGACTGTTTAAGCTGCAACCCTATACACACTTACCCGGGATTAAGCTCAGCTGAAAACAATGAGATCTGCTTCTGAGTAAACATGTCTAGGATTGCAGGTTAACATCTTTACAAACATAAATTTCAGTTCCAGAACTGGCTTCCTTTCTCCATCACGATGTTCTTTGCAGAGCCTTGTGGAACCATAAGAGAATTATATGAACTGAGTTCCAACTAAAGAAGCAGGGTGTCATTCTGCTATTTTAAATAATAGCAGTCTATAGTCCCTGTTTTTATTGGAACTAAGTGTGACTGCAGAGCAAAGTAAGTGCTCAAAAATAATGAATTATTATCTGTATGTGTGTTTGAGTATGTATATAAAGACAGGTCCAGGATTTATGGAATTGCCAATTAAATATTTAGGCTTGCGAGCATGCGAACCATTCCTAGTCAGACTTCAGGTCTCCATTAGTAAGCTCGTTTTTACACAGCTCTGACCAAACAGACACAAAAAAGGGAGGAAAAGGCAAAGCAAACTTTGCTGACCACGTCATAAAGCAACAACACGAGAGGGAATCGCTAAGCCATTAGCACAAGAAGGAAAGCTTTGTATTTTTTTTTTGCTATATTCCATTATTTTCTTACATATTTTATTTAGGTTTAAACTGCCTTTAAATTTTTATTTTAACAAGAAAGGCAGTGTCACAAGAACTCTTTGGCACAGGTGGGAGGAACCCTTGCCCCCCCCAATGTTGTTGAACCACAACTCCCATCAGCCCCAGCAAGCATGGCCAATGGCCAGGGGTGATGGGAGATGTAGTTCAGCAGCATCTGGAGGGACACAGGTTCTTCTCCACCACCTGCTTTGGCATGTAAAACATAATAACGATGCTGGTGATGCCATCTCCCAACTGGACCTAGGCAGCTGTTCCTGTATAGCTGCAATCCTAAATGCACATACAAGAGAGTAAGCTCCACTATAGTCAGTGGCGCACACTTCTGAGTAAACGTGCTTAGGCTCATGCTGGACATCTTCCAGTGCTAGGGTTGGATGAAGTATTCAGCCAAGACCCTTTTTGGCACTTGATTTTATAATCTTCAGTACTGGGGGGAACTTACATTTTTTTGTGGGGGTGGCGGTAGCTTACCATGCTAGATATGAGATGGCAGAAGGTATCAAGTGGTGGCAGATCTGTAATGAGCAGCGGCAGCTCAGCCTTCCTGAATGGGAACTGTTATGTATTGAAATTCTCACCCTGGCCACCAGGGGTATTGTGTACATAGTTTTCACTCAGTTAATTTAGGCGGGAAACCCTGGGGTGTTGTTGTTACAATGTTGACAGCCAGCTGCCTATAAAAGCAGGCCGGCCGAGCTGTTCAGTTCAGTTCAGTTCCAGCTTACTATAAAGAACCACTTGAAGAAATCTCTGTGTCGTCTGCTTTGTCAACCCACTACGTAATAGGAACGATGATATATTTTGATGCAGTACAGCCTTTGGCCTACAAATTCTATCAACCCCACTGATGCAGCTGCTGGTGGGAGTTGCCCAAACATCTGGAGGGCACCAGGTTGTGGAAGGCTGGTAAAGCACCATTCCCAGGGATATTAGTGGAAATATGTATAGTTAATCTCACTGGCCATCTGCTCCCTGGTTGACAAGAGGTCTTAATGCACAGAATGAGAAAGTAATGGAAGGCCAGAAATGGCGTCTATTTACATGATCCCTACCATACTGGGTGGCTAAACTCAAAGAACTAAAAAGAAAAGAAAACCTCTTTGGAAAGTGATTTAAACTGAACTTGTCTGAGCCTGAGGGCAACCACAACAGGATGCCCACAGTATATCTTGTTCCTCTGAGAAATGCTGGCTATTCATTGCTTGGACAACTTCGAGATCCCTCCTTGAAATAGGAGGCTAGAGCCATTCCTTGCCAGCAGAGCTGTTTCCAAGGAAGTGGGCACATCTCTCAAAATGGGAATACCACATAGCTGTTAGCCGGTCTTTAATTCCCAGGGAAGCAGCAGGTGCAAACAGACCCGAATGTCTTAGTCTTTTGAGCAGCAGCCAAATAATTCCGAGTTACAACTTGTAACCAGAAGAAGATGGGTTCCAATCCCTGGCTGATCTGCTGAATTTAAAAGGATGCTCAGCTTACCTTTGTTCTTCTTCAAGTTCTTCTTTGGTCATCATGGTTTTATACTGGTTTCCTCTCAGTTTTCCAGGACTATATTTAAAGGAGAACTGTTCATCTGCTACAGAAGAAAGAGAGAAAGTCAGAACAAAGAAAGAACTAGGTCCACAATTTTGTGCTGACACGGGAGGAAAGACTATATAATGGTGAGACTTATTTCCAACAAAATGCAAAAGATCAGGCTATTGTTCTCTGAAGAATATCCCTTTCTCCTTGAATTAAGGGTTCACTTCCATATTAGGAAGAAGCAAATGCTATTTTGATTACCCTACGTTATTCTGATTTTGCCTTCCTTCCAGCCAGAGATTTATCTGTTTCCCCTGTGAGCTGTTTAATGCTTTAGTTTTGCATGCAATCTATAATCACACAGAAAGAAAACTGAGCTGGGCCAAAAATGCTCATCACACAGAAATCTAGTTGCATCTTTGAAAATAATTCCACTTCAGATTTTTCAATTCTGAAATGTGAAAATCAGAAGAAACATTTTTTAAAAAAAATTAAAGGTGCGAGCTGGTCATATCTAGCCATCTCTTATAGGTGCAAGAAACGTTTCCTATGCATTTTTCAGAGAATGGCAGATAAGTTGTCCTGAGTAGATCACAACGCAATCGCTTTATTCTCACTTTTATCACCATTCCCTAACCTCCCCCTACGGTCACATCTCTGTGTGTTGTTCTGCCCGGTGTCTCCTCACACAGTGCGGCTCTAGCATGTCAAATTCTGTGTTGAATTGTGTACCCATTAAGCATGTTGCATATATGACTCAAACGTGTGCGCACAACCCAAGATTTTATGGGGCAGTGGTTTTCTTTGTTACCACGTGATGGTGATGATGATTTTATTTATTTGCCACCCATCTGACTGGGTTGCCCCAGCCATTCTGGGTGGCTCCCAACAAAATACTGAAAACACAAGAGGATTCCTAAGTTGTAGATTGGGTCTGCTGCCTTTCTTTACAGCACTGAATGATGCTTTATTTCTCTGGAATCCTGTAGACGTAATTAAAGCTATAACTAGTAGGCAAAGACCCGAGCTTTATCTATTCAAAGCAGGTTTTTGGTAGAGCTCTTTGTTTATGTTTTAAACCGCAGTTCTGGGTTATCTTCCTACAAGAGCCCCAGTAAATGATAGGCCTGGAAGTCAATTAAAGGCCCCACGGCAAGGGGGAGGCACCTGTGCCTGCCAGTTTCTCTTCCTTTAAGCCTGCATACATAAAAGGTTGCATTTAAATAAACTCTGCACCAGGCAGACGATGGAGCAATGCTGTCTCATTGTTGGGACTCTCCAGTGGGGCACAGGTTGTTCTCCATGTGCGAGGAGCAGTGGGACACTGTCTATGCTTAGAGCTTTATTTCTAACTGCAGAGAGGAGGGTATTGTTGTAAAGCAGGCTATGCAGCTTTCTCGCCATTGCGAGAGGCAACTCATCAGGAGCTGAAGGACCGCTGCTTCATTTGTATATGCTAATGTCACGCCATCAGCATAATGACATGCTGTCGGCAATTTGCATCTCATTTGGAAAGAGCCAAACAGCGCTTTGCGCATCTCCAGCAATACATCTTCACGAGGAATTGTCATGCTGTTTGTATTACTGCTCCGAGCGAGCGGTGCTTGTCTTTGGCGAGGGGTCGGGAACAGATGGGGAGGAAGCGCCCCAGGGTTTCCCTCAGAGCCACCTAGGCTGCCTTGCACCACCCCCAATGGCTTCAGGTGATAGTATAAGCCCAACTGCCAAAGGGAAAAGCCCCGTGCTGAGCCAACCGTATGGAATTCTGATGGTGTCGGGTAAAAGGGCAGGAATAAAATTTCTGCTTCAACCAATTAATCGATTCATTAGCCAATTGTGGCACCAGTTAAGAGTCACAGAGGTGGTTGCTCACCCCCGCCTCCCAAATGTGGTAGTGCTCAAAGCTCTGCCTCAGATATAGCCAATGCAGGTGCTCTTCAGATGTTGCTGGATCACAGCTCCCATCATCCCTGACCACTGGTCATGTTGGTTGGGGCTGATGGAAGTTGGAGTCCAACATATTGAGAGCATCCCTTTAGCTACCACTTCTCTGGCTCAACCCCTGTATTTAATACCCTCCATATTGCTCTATCCCTCCCAGTTCAAACCACCTGAGAAAACTACTTACCTCAAGGTAGGGGGGAATCTATCTGCCGGACCTATATATGCAGAAGTAAAAATTCCTGGACCCTTCTATCATACCCATGCTTCAGTCTCCCTCCTCTATTTTGGATCGGTCATCCTCAGAAACTATAGTTTCTGGAGCAATCTGTGGATAACTAAAGTATGTACTGGGACACAAGGAGGGAAAACTGGGTATAATGCCAACCAGCTCCATAGCATATATTTTATATTTTCTGGGACTGGGGCAGCGCACAAAAGTTAGAGGTAAGCTATGAAGTTTGCTTGCAGCATTGGAGTAAAGCTACTGGAAAACAGCACTATGCAAATTCACTCCCTTCCCATATGCCACACACTTTCAGCAACAGCAACCACCCTGAACAGCAAAGCCTTGGCTCAGCAGCCTTGAGGAAAGTGAAGCTTCATGAAATCTCATTTCCCCTCATGGAAAAACCAACAGTGTCCCCTGACAATGGCAGCCACACAAGTCTGATCGACTGGAAGTGTGCAGAACTTCAGCTCATTTAATTATCACACACTACCAGAGAGCTTGAAAAGGCGCTTTAATGGGTCACTGATCCTGGAGTTCCTGGATAAATGCTACCGAGACCATCCATTGAGAGAAATCAGCTGTACTATGAATCAGCGGCGTTTTGCTGGCTGAAAAGTTGGCTGCTTCTTGAAGACACAGACACTTTGGATTTGGAAGGGTTTAACAACAGATTTGGTTGGCATGCATACATATGGTATGACAAGGTAAAAATCCATCAAGGTTTTAAGAACCATATTGTTAGGAAAGCATTGTATAAGGTTTGGACTCGATACAAAGATTTGCTGGAAAACAAAACCCCCAGGTGGTTGTCACCAATGGAAGCTAAGGAAGTGAAAAAACTTAATATGGAATCTAAATGGCCAAAGTATTGGGAAATTATAGAACATGAGGAGGGGAAAGTGAGATTACAGAGTTATGAGAAGTTGAAGTCTAAAGTAAGAGACTGGCTACATTACCACCAGATAAATGAAGTTTTTAAACAGGACAGGAAAATTGGCTTCCAGGTGGAGAGGTCAAAATTAGAAACAGAGCTTTTGGAACCCAATACTAAGAATTTGTCAAGAATGTATAACTTGCTGTTGAAATGGAATACACAGGATGAGATGGTTAAATCAGCTATGATTAAATGGGCACAAGACATTGGCCATGACATTATGCTTGCTGACTGGGAACAGTTATGGACTACCGGTATAAAGTTTACGGCATGTAATGCCTTAAGAGAGAACATCATGAAAATGATCTATAGGTGGTACATGACCCCAGTCAAGCTAGCAAAAATTTATCACATGCCCGATAATAAATGTTGGAAATGTAAGGAAACTGAAGGTACTTTCTACCACCTTTGGTGGACGTGCCCAAGGATCAAGGTTTTCTGGGAAATGATTTATAATGAAATGAAAAAGGTGCTTAAATGCACGTTCGTGAAGAAACCAGAAGCCTTCCTCCTGGGTATGGTAGGCCAATTGGTGTCAAGGAAAGACAGGATGTTTTTTATGTACGCTACAACAGCAGCAAGAGTATTATTAGCAAAGTATTGGAAGACACAAGAACTACCCACACTGGAAGAATGGCAGACTAAGGTAATAGACTATATGGGACTGGCTGAGATGACCGGCAGAATCCGCGACCAAGGGAAAGAGACGGTGGAAGAAGATTGGAAGAAGTTTAAAATCTATCTTAAGAACTGTTGTAAAATTAATGAATGCTAAAATGTTTTGGGTAATGCAAAACAGAATTGCAGCGACTAGCAATTGGATATGAGAAATAAGATCTAAAGAAAGTCTTATATGGAAATTAGGGGATGCTGAAAAGATTGATAACAGGGATGCAGAAAGGGGAGGTATGGGGAAGTCGCCGAAAGAAGGTCAAGGAAAAAATGTTAAGAAAGTATACGTGTTTATATGTTTGTTTGTTTATGTATTGTCTTGTATTGTCTTTTATTATGTGTTTAAAACCTAATAAAAATTTTATAAAAAAAAAAAAAGAGAGAGAAATCAGCAGTAACGCCACGATTTATGAAAGGAATTGAATAAGGAACGGAGAAAGGATTTGTTGTTTCTGTACTTAAGGTTAGCCTGGCCACCGGCATATTCAGAAAGCTCCGAAGTACAGAGTTTTGTTTGTTTTTGTTCCCAGTGGAATGTCCAGGGAGGCCATGATATTTTCAGTTGCCTCTTGTGGAAGGAGTAACAGAAACCTAAGGTCGCTTTGTAATCATTCCCTCTGCTGCCGATGTTCAGGTGAGAGTGCCAGTGTACCAAAAGGGAAGCATAATGAATTAGAATGTGCTTGGACAAGAGAGAGTATATGTTCAGAGGAAGGACTGCAATAAATACAAAAAGGCCAGCTTTAAAAGCAGCCAGGTTGTCCCGACCTCATTGCATTTCAAATCACATTTGCATGTCACTGCATATAGCTGTATTGTGTGTGTGTGTGTGTGTGTGTGTGTGTGTTTCCAAGTTGCCCACCGTTTGAGTTCACAACAGTGGACAGAGAGCGTGTGTGGATGCCTTCATACGGTTACGTTTTCAAATAGGATCAAAGCTGGTTTGAGAGGAAAAGCATCAAAACTCAGTATTTCTCAAGAAACTACAGGAGAGCTGTTGATTGAGGCCGATGTTGTTGTGTGTACACATATCCACAAACCAGCAGTGGAAAAGTGCATGGAGTACAGGCCAATTTTTTCAAAAAGAAATAGCACCGAGCGTGCTCACTGACCACAAAATGCTGACAGTCTGTTGGGGATGGAGGGACAAAACAGCAACGATATAAAACTAGATTTGGGGGAACTGAAATGGAGTAGGGGCATCCTGGAGGAAAGCCTGGCTGACTGAATAAAAAGGTGAAGAGGCACACTATAATAGCAGATGAATCCACCAAGGACTTCTTTCTTCCATTTCTTTCCATAGTCAGGGCCGGCCTGAGACATGTTGCCACTGCAGGCAAAATACAATGACGCTGTCTGCACAATGGCGCCCCCCAACCACAGATCCTGGTCCCCTCCCTGCCTCTGCCACGGCCCCCACACTGCTGTCAATTGCATTACTGCAACTGTACCCTCATTGCAGCTGTACCTGTGCTGCCGCTGCAATACAGGGGCAGCGGGCGCAGCGGCACAGTCGTTGGGTTGGTGGCACAGCTGAAGCCCCAGCAGGACTGACAGTGGCACAATGGCAGGTGCGGGGGCAGAGAAGGGGAGGGATCTGCCACCTGAGGCAAATGGCTTCCCCTCAACCACATGCATGGAAGGCTCCTGTCTGAAGCGCAGGGATGGGGGACATTTGCTTCTCCCGATGACGTTGGACTTCCGTCAGCCGCTGCCACAGATTCCTCCACCCCTGCTCTAATGCTGTTGGGAAGATAGGATGAAGCTGGATAGGATGTAGCTAGATCTAGCTGCCCAGACACAAGTGGAAGAGGATAGGGCTGGGGGGTGAGTCCTGATGATCTGGCATTCAGATGGTAGATGATGAGTGACCATCAACATACCATGTCATTTCAGAACAAAAATTAAAAATAAAACACTTTCAGAGTGATCAATCTGCGCTAAAGCTGCTGCTGCTGCTTCAAACACTAATGAAAGTTTACTGAACAAAGTCGATGGTTCATCTATCCAAGCTTGCAACTTAACTCTTATTTCTCTAGTTTTTACTTCTTCTGTGAGAGCTTCTTCATTTAAAGATCAACACATAATTTCTGTGGGTCCTTCCACATGACCTGTTTATTGAGCGTTCATCCTGATTTATTCTGATTAGACAATGTTCGCTATTTAATGTGCATTCGTTCTGATTTGTCTGCAGGGAGGTTAGATGACGTTGCCTCGAAGCATGTGTTATCCCTCACTTTCCTTATTGCAAAAAGTCCAAACTTTTAGGGAAGCGGGTTTGTTGCACGAGACCTCCCAATCAAATATAACTGAGCAACCTGAATTTGTGGCTGAGTCTCCCTCAAAAATAACGACAGTTTGGAAGCACCTGCAACCCCTACATAACCTAAGTTTAAATTATCCATAGATGCAGTAAAGAATTCTAAATATGGCAAAGCAAGCTTTCCAAGTGTTCATAGGAATTGGGCTGAAATGAAAAGGCCTACCAATATTTATATCTTCCCTGCCTCCAGCAAACTACAGGAAACACTTTTCAAGTTCTGGGCATGAGACTTGTTGCAAAATATGTAAGAGGAGTGGAATGACCTACTTTAAACAAAGCAGCTGGAAATACAATTTAAAAGGCATTTAGCTAAACTCACTCCTTTGCCCTCACCCACCCCATCATGAGCCTGCCAGATGCCATGGGACTCTGCCTCAAAAGGTCATCTTCTTCCATGAAGTCATTTTTTTATTATTTTAAAAAATTGAGAACTTTAAATGCTTTTCCATCCTATCTTCCTCACAATCTGATCCTATGCAGGTCGTTTTCTCAGAAAGTTATCCCAATTAAAGTCATACCTCGGGTTACAGATGCTTCAGATTGCGTTTTTTGGGGTTATGGACCGCTGAAACCTGGAAGTACTGGAACAGGTTACTTCAGGGATTCGGTGCACGCGCATGCGCAAAAGCACTAAATCGCGCTTTGTACATGCACAGAAGCGCAGAATCACAACCTGCGTGCGTGCAGATGCGCTGCTGTGGGTTGCGGACGCTGCGGGTTGCGAATGTGTATCCTGTATGGATCACGTTCGCAACCCAAGCATCCACTGTAGTTTGATAGGACTCATTTCCAAGTTTTAAACCTGTGAATCCCATAGCCTACTGGAGATTCTTGTGTGGCAATGTCACACCTTTAAGGAAGATGAAGAGGGATGCTTGGGGTGGGGGCAGTCTCAGCTTGTTGAAAGCTTCATTTCTGGCTGCACCCAGATGGGTACCACGATGTGAAACATAAAGCTTTGATTTCTAACATTCAGCATGCAAAGTCAGTGGCAGATTTGCCAAGTCATTCATCTCCTGCTATATGCAGTCTACAAAACACTTAAAGTAGATCGGCTCCTAAATCTGCATGGACCTGGTATTTTTTAAATGAAGTGATATTAAGAATTAGCATATTAGCTTAACTGGTTTTGGATCTTACTGGTTGACACAAGAAAGGAAAAGTGAACACAGCACAGATTTGGGTTAGGTTAACCAAAAAATGAAATGAAATGTACTGATGGATAGGCAATAATCTAGTATTGTGTCTCCAACAGTGATGGGTATCAGAAGCTAAAGAAGAGTAGGCAATACTATTGAGACATGCCTAATTTTTTCAAATTTGCATCCCATTTCCAGGCCTCAGAAGTTAAAGGACTTCCTGACCAAGACCTGTTTATCTTCTGTAGATTATAGCAGGGTGTCTTCTGAGCCTGAAAGTCCATGGTGGCAACAACCTTGCTGAAGTTAAGCAGCTCTGTGCTTGGAATGGGAAACTGCCTGAGAAGAAACACTATGGTCTGGTTTGCGCACAGTGTTAAGCCCTAGTTTAAATTAAACTGAGTTTAAAACTCCTAAGTGCTCTGCTCCTCCACTTCTGACTGGCGGGGGGGGGGGGGCGCAGTCTGAAAAAAAGCCCAAGTCTGGCTTGTTGTGTGATGTGTAAACCTGGGCTTTTGAGCAGTCGGGAGTAGGTAATGAGAAACATGCTCATGCATGTTAAATCATAGCTTATGTTAACTATGGTTTAAAATGGTGTACAAACATGGCATGCCATTTTGCGGCACATCATGAAATAATGGCAAGATATAAATTTAAATGCATCTAAGCTTTCACCCAGCTAGTTTTAAAAGCTCATTACAGGTGACAAAGCAGGTTAACACCAGTCTCCCTGACCTTCTGAATCATTTCCTAACTTTAAAGGCAATACTTTTTCATACCACTATATAGTATAACAGATTGAACTGGAAGCCTTGGGTCCATATCCCTGATCAGTTGTAAAGTTGACTTGTTGCTCCCAGCAGCTGGTATTCAGCGGCATACTGCTACTGACCCTGGAGGTTCCATAGAGTTCAGGAATCAAACGTGATAAAATAATATTGATATTTGATACTGCAGCAGCACTACGTATTTGATCAGCAACATTGAAGTGGGCAGCCTTGCTGCCCAAATATGATGAAGCACAAGACTGCAGTGCTGAAATGGGGTGGAAATCTTCTGCTGAATCTGTCTGGAAGCAGACTTAAGTTCATGTTGCTGAAAAGAAGTAGAAGAAGAAGCAAACCCAGAGTCAGATTGCAAAAGAAAAAGGAAAGAGGAAAGAGAAAGTAGTTGAACTATAATAATGGGCACTCTTCCACAAAGATGGGAACCGGGGAGAGAGGCATCCATTTATGTCAGAGAAACACTCAGAAGGCTGGATGCTGCAGGCAGGGGCGAAAAATGCATTAGCGAAGTACAAAATTTGCTGGCTAACAATTCAATTCCCACATGGCTGCCAGGGGCCTCACCTACTTGGCCTTCCCAATTCTATTAATATGCCTGAATTATATAATACCTTTCTTCGTGGTTGGGAGGGGACGAGTGTATGAACCGAGACAGCCGCAGCACCAGAGTCCCATATGGCAAAGATCTTGTATGACCTCAAGTTCCCCAAGCCTTGGAATCCTGTCTGCCTCCACTAACTGCTATTGGCATTTTACATGGATATTTTAAGCTATTCCAGTAAATGGTATCTCAGGTTCGTGAAATGAATAAATTCCAACACACCCAGGGATCACGTCGCCTCCTTCTTAGGACAGTAATAGTTTCCCTTCTAGCTTCTTTCTTTAATCTGGAAGTCCCTTAATCAATGTTGGATGCAGAGCTGGAGATCGATGATGCACCTTTCTTATTTTCACTCGGTGATGCCTATTCAGGTGTGTCTGCATACATATGTAGTATCAGGGAATTGGACAAGCCAGATGGGAAGGAAGACTGGGCCCCTGAACCTTTTGTAGTACTGCAAGTGTGGAAATTTCAGGAGGTGCAGCTTTTCTTACCTTCGCAAGACAGACAGCACCTGCTGGGGGGAAATGCTTCCCACTTTTACAAATGGTTAAAGGTCCCTGTCCTCCTTTGCATCTGATCACCCTAAAAATCACCACTCTGAGCCTTACTAGGTGAATAAAATAGCTCTGTAGCCTCATGTCAGAGCTCTGGTTGGCTACTAGTCTCTAGTATTGCTCTTAGAAACCTCGCCCTCACAGGGCCAGACTGGTGGTGTTTTGCTGGTGTATTCTGCGACATGCCACTGGTGCAATGAAAGTGGTGGTGGACTGACCCGCCCACCCACCCACCCTTCTGCTTTCTCGGCCGTTCTGTGATAATCCCCCAGTGTTATTGCATGACTGCTTTCTGGAGGAGCATATAGTGCTGTGACGAAAGCGAGGGCAAAGAACAAATGAAGCTGGAACGTTTGTGGTACAAAGAGTTACAGGATGTTGGCAGGAAGCTAAGGGGCACGCACCAATTGGAAACGAAGCACCGCAATATTTTTGCAGGCACAAACACTACTGGGTATAACCACGCCGATGCCATCATGAACGCACAGTAAAAAGGACGCCAGGAGAGGTCCACTGTCTGCATTGGCTCTGTGCTTTGTTTATCTAGAGCTTCCACCTTTTGGCAGGACTTTAAAAGCTATGGAGCAGGCAGAAATTCAGCCGCTGGGACTGTTAAATGCTTTGGCATGCAACTTTACAGTCCATCTGGAAACCTAGTGCCAACGTCCTCCTGGGCTTTGTTTCGTAGGTGCTACAAGATGAGGACAAGCTACACCGAACACAACTATTATTCAGGACTACACATTACATTTGTATGCATACAGGAAGATATAAAGGGTGGGAAGATACAATCCAGTAGGCGATACTTTTGTGTGTGAAAAGATCATAGCTCTATAGCAAAGGACATGCTTTGCAGAAAATCTCTAAAAGAAACAAAATTGGAACTAAAGGATCAGATAGTGATCTCAAAAGACCTCAAAAACTGCTGCCAGTCAGAATATGCAATATTGGTCTAGATAATTGGTTTCACCCAGTTTAAGGCAGTTTCTTATGCCCCCCCCTTTTAAACTGGCCTTCGTCCTGTGCCTTTAACCAGCAAAACCTTTCTGGGTGCAGAGATAAAATGAAGGCAAAGGATTCACCTGCTTAGCGTCTGTGTGCCAGACTGCTGTCAAAGGCACAGGAGCAGCTCCACTTCTTATTTCTCAAAAAAAAGTCTTGCTGTGTGAGCGCCAGCAAATGGCACTATAAAACAGGGATGATAATCACTCCCCCTGCCTTGCGGACATGGTTTGTGAGGATTAAAGATTGTTTATAAGGGTGATAAGTGTAATCCTCCTGAGCCAATAGGATTGTTGCTGTGACATGGGGCCTCGAGGGACAGCAAGAAAGTGGGACAAGGATTTGTCCCACTTGCTGT
Organism: Podarcis filfolensis; assembly: GCF_964270895.1. NCBI lineage: Eukaryota > Metazoa > Chordata > Lepidosauria > Squamata > Lacertidae > Podarcis > Podarcis filfolensis. The sequence continues at coordinate 88,476,501 of NC_139605.1, read as the reverse complement.
AACCACCAGACAAGTTGCAAACAGCACCGTGACAACTTTCTGTAAACTTCCTCAAATGATCCTCCAACCCCAAAAAGTAATGCAGCACTTTTTAAAGTAAGCCAAGCCCAGTGCCCCATTTAAATTTCAGTAAGATTATCAGGCTTGCCAACTGCAAAAGCAACCCCCAGTAAATCTGGTGTGTTCCTATTGCTTGAACTGCAGGAACCACCTGCCAATTGGCGCAGATCGCAGCACTGCTGAAAGCACAGCTACAAGGGCCAGTTGAAAAGTTGGCAACCCTAACTGGACACTGGAATTTGAGCCGCTGGTGCTGGATCATGGCATAAAATACAGAGGGGTTTTTTTTTCAAATTTAGCTGGAAAGGCCTCAAGGCACACATGTTTCTGTCTGCCTTGCTTTACGCTGTGTTCCCCAATTAGTCAATTAATCATTTGCAAATCAGCTGATGGACTAATCACTTAAACAGGGCTCCATATGAACCTCTTCAGAGATGCCCTCCAGATCTGGCAAGGAGCTCTAGGCCCAGCTTCCAAAGTTATTGTAAAGCAAGGGTAGGTGGAGGCAGAAAAAGAAAGCAGATCTGTGCTGAATGGCGATGGTCGTGTGTTGGTGAGCTACGCTGCCACGCTAGCATTCTGCTTTATTTTTAAATGTATTATCATTTCAGATGTGCAATTTGTTCCATGCTGAGGTCTGCTCTGGCGGTTGGGGGGGTGGGGGGACACCATTTGCAGGAGGTCCGCATCTAAAACGCCTGCAATTAATATAAATTGCCTAGTATTTTCATGAACGTGAAGGTTGCCAGCTGATACAACTGGTGGACACACTGTGCTAATTTGACAATCTTCTTCTTACAAGGTTTCATTGACAAATCCCGGCTTGTCTTTTGTTCTTCCCCCTGCTTTGCATCTCCTCTGAAAAGAATTAACAGCCTGATAATCAGGAGGAGGAAGCAGCTGCTTGGGGGGCAGGCAGCTAATCCTCTGCCCTTCCCCAGAAGGGATGGGAGAGTGAATGCAATGCCCAGGACTTCTTCACCGGAGGCCTTATTTATAGGATGTGACAGCCTTGCCTTAGCCTTGTAACTGGGCTCAGACTCTCCAATTCACATCCTTCAAGAAGCAGGGTTCTTGCCAGGCTGCTTTAGTCCTCCCTCTCTGGCTTCCCACCCACCTCTGCTAATATAGGAGAGAACTGGAAATGAAAAGTGAAAGCCACCTGGATTTTCATCTTTGCTGGCTCAGAGGGGAGAGGACGAAAGTGTAGAACTTGCCGGGTTCCGATTGTCAGCGCCAGAGTTCTTTGTCAGCCCCTTCCATTGTATCGCAAGGGGTGAGTTCGCATCCAATAATAAGTCATCAGATCCCACCCAGGTGTGTATGTCATCCCTGATTTAGTAAGGATGCAGATATTGTTTGCTTTTAATCTAAGGGTACTATGGCTGAGGTGTGCCACTAGGGAGCTTTCTGTTCACATTTAAATATGATGGAGAGATATTCCCACAATGCACTACACAATCTTCTTGTGCAACAAAGCCAGATAGAGGTGGAAGGCAAGCCCCATATTTTCAGAAACGTGCCTATTTTCCCAAGGTTGCTTAGAGGGCCAGAAATAAGGAAGCAGTTCAGGTAAGGCTGCGGGGTGGGTAGGTAGGACTACAGAAGTTGGAATCAACAGACAGGAGAATTTCTAAAGTAAGAAACAATGGGAAGTTGGGAGTTGCTGTCCCTCATTAGTAAAGGTAAAGGGACCCCTGACCACTAGATCTAGTCGTGGCCAACTCTCATCTTGCTTTATTGGCCGAGGGAGCCGCCGTACAGCTTCCGGGTCATGTGGCCAGCATGACCAAGCCGCTTCTGGTGAACCAGAGCAGCGCATGGAAACGCCGTTTACCTTCCTGCCGGAGCGGTACCTATTTATCTATTTGCACTTTAGCGTGCTTTCAAACTGCTAGGTTGGCAGGAGCAGGGACCGAGCAACAGGAGCTCACTCCGTCGCGGGGATTCAAACCGCTGACCTTCTGATCGGCAAGTCCCAGGCTCTGTGGTTTAACCCACAGCACCACCCGCGTCCCTGTCTCTCTCATTATCTAGTGTTAATTTACATGTAGGTGTATACACATTTAAAATGTACTTTGTTTATGTTATGAATGGAACTGAATCAACTAACATTTAGAAATTGGATTACAATAGAGAGTCAGGAAAATCAGCAGGAAAACCAACCAAGTGGCAATGCATTGTGGCATTTGTCTAGTTTTCCCTAGAACTGCAGTCTACTGAAATATAAGGCATCTTACTCTAAAGTTCACATTTTCCGCTTGGCTCTGATTTTCACAAGTGATCCCTATACCTTCAGTCCATATACAAAAGCTTGCACTAACTGGAATGTGCATTCCATTTTAAAATTGCCCTTTTTGCTCTGTCACAGCCTCTAATGGTTAAGAATTTCAAACAAAATAAATTTTAAAAATGGCTTTCTTCCAGTCTTACATTAAGAACATTAAAAAATGATGGTCTCCAGACTAAATGATGCTCTTTGCATCACTCGTGCAGTCTTTTATCGCCAACGTTTGTCCCTCCAGCCATCATGCATCCCCAGACTTACCATCTTCAGTCTCAGGTTCCCTCACCACTAGTTTCTCATTTTCTGATTCCTGATCTTCTTCCTGGAACAGAGGAATTAAACATAAATCTGTTGTAAAGATGCTGGCGGCAAGACCTCCCTACAAAACAAACAGAGCAGCACACTGCAGAATCACAAGGGAATCATAGGCATAATAGCTCAAAGATAGAATTTTAGTTGGATCTCACTGAAAGGCATCTTCCATTAAATAAATCTTAAATTCATTTACACTTTCTTCCCCATTGCTCTTCAGGGGAACAGGTGCCGGAAGATGAAATTTAAAGGCTTATAAATGCATGATAGAAATTCATGCAACTTATACTCACAGCACACGTAAAAATGATTGGCACAAGATTTTTAAAAGAGAAAAATATATTTAAAAATGAATGACACCTTTTTTTTGGCACAGGGAATTCACTAAGTGCTTTTTTCCTTAAAATTGCCCTCTTTAAAACTTGAATTGGCTAGCATGTACATTCTATTTTAAAATGTTATTTATCCACTTCCTGTCCTGTGTTAATAACGCACACATACATATTCCAGGAGAAGGTGGGAGCCTGATTCTTTTCTGGTGGCAGCTTATGTGTGTGACAAAAGGAAAGACCTCTATTATAAAAGGGGGGAAATAATGCTTGCAGGAAACTTTGGTCTTGGATTTATAGACCCACCCCTTCTAGTTTAAGCATGTTCATTTTGATCCACCTCATTCCATCTTTGGTCATGCCTATACATACACACACACACACACAGAGAGAGAGCATAGTACCTCTGAGCATCTGCAGAGTGCCTGCACATGTTCAGAGGCAGGGGGCTTGGCAAACACCAAGGGGAGGGGGATGCCTGACGGTGCTCCAGCTACAAAAGCTGAGGCTGCTGAGGAGGCCAGAGACCATCTTGGCTGTGAGTCCTGGGAGTGTGGGGCCCTGACTGACTCCAACTACAAAAGCTGAGGCTGATAAACAGACTCTTGGGCTTGGGTATTGTTGGGAGGTACGGTTCAGTTATCACTGTTGTTTTTTTGTAACTCTATTTTAGATCTTGTTGTGATGTATGTGGAAGTGGTTGAGTTTGGTTGTCTATTTTTCAGTGCTTTACTTTATCGTTTATAACTACTCTTTGAACTGTGGAAAGGAGGCATACAAATAAAATTATTATTTATACCCAGCCAGATTGGGGGGGTATAAATAATAATAATAATAATTAATAATAATAATAATAATAATAATAATAATAATAATAATAATAGTGCCACTTCCGGAGGCGGCGCGACCGGTAATGGCTGCCTTCTCCGAGTAAGGAGAAGGGAGCTCCGCTGTAAACGGGTCGTCCGCTACGGCGAAGCGGAGACCCATTCAGGAAAACCACAGGTGGCAGAAGCCTGTGGTCTCGGGACCCGGCGGGCGCCAGAAGCAGCCCCCAAAACGTTGAAGGGACCCCGTAAGGGGCTCCGGATCGCGGAGGGGGTAGCGGCGCTGTGGGTCGTTGCGCAAACAGCGAAGTGAAGCCGCATTGCTGTTGCCGGTCAGCGCTGTCCTTTCTTCCTGCAACTTTTCTGAACTTTGGAAACTACAATCCGTGAGTAAATTTGGACATTGAAAACTTTCTGAAACTTTTGTCAACTTTCTGAAACTTTTTGAGAACTTTATGAAACTTTTAAAACTTTTTTAAAAAAAGTTGAAATCTGGCTGAAAACGGAGTGAGGATAAGCAGGAAGCCCATCTCCCGCTATACTGAACTTTAAGCAAAGAGCAGGAGGAGTGGAGACAAAAAGTTATGCGTTAACTAAATGCTGGCACCCTGTTAAAGCAGTTTTCTGAGTGAAAGACTTTGAGCTATTGACTTTTGCTGGTCATATTCGGGGTGCACTGATATCCTTCTTCTGTGGCACCAGTGGATTATAAAATAAATAAGAATCTCTGGTGCTGGAGCTGCCTGGATGAGCACCAGTTTGCAACTTTGGATACATTGAATTCAGGTTTTGAAACATTCTGAGTTGGAACTGGATACTTTGAAACTGTTGCAGTCAAGGCACTGTAAGAAACACTGTTTTGCTTTAAGTTTTACTCTGCTAAAAATAATACATTGTGGAGGCGATAGACATGGATTTAAATTTATAAGCTTAACTTGGATTTGATCTTTTCCCTGAAGACGTATTAAGCTCCCTCTAGAGGATTTTGGACTTACAGCAGTGACTTTGTTTTACTTTCCCTTTCCCGGCCTCTGTTTGACTATTGCATCTGGGACTCTGCTTTCTCATGGGAACAACTTGGATTGACCTTGGATTACAGATAACTTTGGAATGAGTGGCGCAAGGAGAAGAGGAAGGACTAAACAAACAACTCTAACTTTATCTGCAGCCTCACAGCGTAGATCTTCTGTGCCGGCCTTGCCTTCCACTTTGCCTCCAGACATAGAGGCGGCCTCCCTAATACAGGCAGGGGAGGGTGAGACAGAGGAGCTGCACCTGGGAGATATGGCTTCAGGGACAAGTAGCTCTGTCTTGGAGAAAATTTTGGAGAAACTGGAGGCTCTGGACAAGAAGGCTGATTTGCATACAGCTAAAATTGAACAGAACATAGAAAGCTTGAATAAGCTGACTGGACAAGTTGCACAGAATGCCCAGTCTATTGGAGAATTAAAGGAGGCTGTAGGTGAAAATCGTAAACTGGCTGAAGATACTAGTCAAAGATTGGAAGAACTTGAGAAAGAAGTAAGACCACTCAGCAAACAAGTTGGAGAACATCAGATTTACTTTTTGATGACAGAACTGCGAAACAGGGAGACCAACTTGAGGATACGGTCAATACCAGAGGTGGAAGAAGATAATTTTATTGAATTTCTAACTAAGGAATTTGCCAAGTTTTGGAAGTTAGAGGAAAAAGACTTTAAAATTGTATCTGCTTTCAGGCTTGGCAGAGTCAGAAGGACAGAGAAGCCCAGAGATTGTTTGATAACACTGAGATCAAAGGAGGAAAGGGACAAGATTTTGGGCCTGCACTACGAAAAGTCACTAGACATTTTGGGCAAGAGAATTGAAATCTACAAGGACATTCCTAAGCAGTTGCTGGACCTTAGATCTAACTACACGGAATTGGCAAGACTGTTGAGAAGCAACGCAATTATCTTCAGGTGGGAGTTTCCACAAGGATTATCCTTTACCTACAGAGGGAGAAAGATCAAAATCAAAACAGTGGAAGATAGAGACAAGTTTTTGGGAGCACACGGAGAAGACCTCCACAAAGGACTTGGATTGCCAGCGCCAGAACTTCCAGGGGAGCCCGCCCCCTCGGATCCTCAAGGACCGGAGAACAAGGTACCACCCCAGAAAGAATAACCAGACCTATCCAGGATGTCTCTGCAGCTTTTGAGTTGGAACATAAATGGCTGTAACAGTCCCGAAAAAAGGTCTAAAATTTTTCATATTTTAAAAAAGGAACAATTGGACATTATATGCTTACAAGAAACACATGTGATTAGGCTCCATAGAAAGGTGTTAATAAATAAAAGGCTTGGTCAAGAATTTATATCATCGGATACAGTTAAAAAGAGAGGTGTAGTGATCTATGCAAAAGAGAGCCTTTCACCAAAATTTCTCTTTAAAGATGAAAGTGGAAGAATCCTCGCAATAGAAGTACAGTATCAAGGAGAAAAAATTTTGATATTAGGAATTTATGCTCCAAATGAAGGAAAATCGGATTTTTATAAGAAGTTGCACGAGATCATGCTGGATTATCTGGATTACAACAACGTCATCATGATGGGGGACATGAACGGGGTCGTATCAACAAATATGGATAAGTCACAGAACCAGAACATTACTAAAGAGGGAAGACTACCTAAGACCTTTTTTGAAATGACTGACAATATGGACTGGGTTGACATCTGGAGAGTTAGAAACCCCCTGGGAAGAGAAGGAACATTCTTTTCTGAAGCTCAACTGACTTGGACACGAATCGACCAAATATGGATAACTAGAAGTCTGGCACCTAAGGTGAGGAAGGTGGAAATCTGCCCCAAAACATGCTCCGACCATAACGCCTTGAGAATGGATATGACATTGATCCCAATCGGCTCCTTTAGATGGAAGATGAATGATGGCCTGTTTAGAGATCAAAGAATTGTAAAGAAGGCCCAAAAAACCTTAAAGGACTATTTTGAGATTAATTTGAACACTACGGTGGAAAAAAGAACTATCTGGGATGCAAGTAAAGCTGTGATGAGAGGGTTCTTGATTCAACAGAATTCCTTAAAGAAAAGACTGCAAAATGAAAAGAAAGATAAAATTCTGGAAAGTATCAAAGAGTTGGAGAAGAAGTTAAGATCTAACCCGAAGTCCCAACCGATTCTGAGAGAAATCAAACTTTATCAGGCGCAATATTCCAAGCTGATAAATCAGGAAATAGAATGGAAGATTAAAACAATGAAACAAAAAACTTTTGAATCGGCAAATAAATGTGGGAAACTGCTAGCTTGGCAGTTAAAAAGGAGACAAAGATTAAATACAGTAACAAACTTAGAGGTTGAAGGAAGGAACATTCAGAACCCGGGAGAGATTAGAAAGTGCTTCCAGAGGTATTTTAAAAAGTTATATACTCAAGGGCCACAAGATGAAATAGAGATTACACAATTTTTGGAGAGAAATGGATTAGCAAAGCTGTCAGAAGAAAATAGAACAATTTTAAATGGCAAAATAACACGACAAGAGATTGAACAGGCCATCCTGAGTCTGAAACAGGGCAAATCACCAGGGCCAGATGGACTGACCTCTAACTACTATAAGACATTGAAGGATTATTTGATACAACCTTTGTTGGAGGTCAGTAATGAAATAATGGAGGGGAAGAAGGCGCCTGAATCGTGGAAAGAAGCATTTATCACATTGATTCCAAAGTCAGAAACTGAAAAGACACAACTCAAGAATTACCGTCCCATCTCCCTTTTAAATGTGGATTACAAAATATTTGCAGATGTTTTGGCACGAAGATTTAAGAAAGTTTTAAGTGAGATAATCCATAAAGACCAGGCAGGCTTTCTCCCGGGCAGACATATGTTTACTAACACAAGGAACATCATAGACATATTGGAACTTTTACAAACAAACATAAACACTAAAGCAGTTTTAATTTTTATAGACGCGGAGAAAGCCTTTGACAACATTTCTTGGAAATTTATGAAGGGGAATTTAAAAGAAATGGGAGTGGGACGGGGGTTTGAGAACGGGATTGAGGCAATATATTCAGAACAAAAGGCTAAACTGATAGTTAACAATGTGGTTACAGAAGAGTTTAAAATTGAAAAAGGCACACGACAAGGCTGCCCGATTTCCCCATTACTGTTTATTTCGGTTCTGGAAGTGCTCCTGAATATGATTAGGGGGGACCGGTTGGTGGAAGGGATTCAGGTCGGAGCGAAACAATATAAACTTAAAGCTTTTGCAGATGACCTAGTTCTGACATTACAGGAGCCGGAGTCTAGTTTGAAAAGAGTACTACAACTGATTCAAAACTTTGGTCGAGTGGCAGGATTTAAGTTAAATAAGCAAAAAACTAAAGTTTTGGGGAAAAACATGACAGATATTGAGTTGGAACAGCTTCAGAAAGAGACAGAACTAAATGTGGTTAAAAAAGTTAAATACCTAGGGGTAAACATAACAGCAAAAAATCTGAGTTTATTTAAAGATAATTATGAAAAATGTTGGTCAGAGATTAAGAGAGACTTGGATAGTTGGTCAAGACTAAAACTTTCTTTGTTAGGCCGAATAGCTGCCATCAAGATGAATGTATTGCCAAAAATGTTATTTTTGTTTCAGACACTGCAGATTGTAGACAAGACAGAGTGTTTCCGGAAGTGGCAGAAAGATATTTCTAAATTTGTCTGGCAGGGCAAAAAGCCCAGAATCAAATTTAAAATATTAACAGATGCGAAAGAAAGAGGGGGCTTTGCCCTGCCAGATTTAAAGTTGTATTATGAAGCTGCAGCTTTCTGCTGGTTAAAAGATTGGTTACTTCTTGAAGATACGGATGTCTTGGATTTGGAAGGTTTTAATAATGCGTTTGGATGGCATGCATATTTATGGTATGATAAAGCTAAGATAAATAAGGCCTTCAAGAACCATATTGTCAGAAAATCAGTTTTTAATGTCTGGACAAAATATAAAGACTTACTGGAGAATAAAACTCCGAGGTGGCTGTCACCCCTGGAGGCTAAGGCTCGGAAAAGAGCCAATATGGAGGCCAACTGGCCAAAATATTGGGAGATAATAGAAAAGGATGGTGACAACTGGAAATTGCAGAGTTTAGAAAAGATGAGAGACAAAGTGCGCGACTGGTTACACTATGCTCAGATTAAAGAAGTGTTTAAAAATGACAAAAAGCTAGGATTCCAAGTGGAAAAGTCAAAGTTAGAAACTGAACTGTTAGAACCTAAGACTAAGGTACTTTCAAGAATGTATAACTTGCTGCTGAAATGGAACACACATGACGAAATGGTAAAATCAACAATGATAAAATGGGCGCAGGATATTGGGTATAATATTATGTTTGAAGATTGGGAAAGGTTGTGGACCTCTGGGCTGAACTTCACTGCATGTAATGCGTTGAAGGAAAATGTGATGAAAATGATGTATAGATGGTACATGACCCCTGTTAAACTGGCTAAAATATACCATTCGTCTGATAGCAAATGTTGGAAATGTAAGGAAAATGAAGGAACATTTTTTCACCTCTGGTGGACCTGCCCTAGAGTGAAGGCCTTTTGGGAGAAGATATATAATGAATTAAAAAAGGTGTTTAAATACACCTTTACTAAGAAATCAGAGGCCTTTCTCCTGGGTATTGTCGGCCAGAGTGTGTTAAAAGAGGACAGAACATTCTTTTTGTACGCAACAACAGCAGCAAGAATATTAATTGCCAAGAATTGGAAAACTCAGGAGCTACCCACTGTGGAAGAATGGCAGATGCAACTGATGGACTATATGCAATTAGCCGAGATGACCGGCAGAATTCGAGACCAGGGAGAAGAAAGGATGGAAGAAGACTGGAGGAAATTTAAGATTTATTTACAAAAATATTGTAATTTGGCTGAGTGCTGAATTGGATGCCAGTGCAGACAATTGTCTACCATTAAATTAGATTTAAGGCTGAATTATATGTCAAACCAAATTAAGATTATTAATTAAGATGAGTTAAATGATAATTTGTTTGAAATTAATTTAATAATGATGTAAGTGTATGCGGGAGGTGTGGGGGAGTCCCACGTAACAATTGAGAGATGTTAAATGGACAATGATAAGTGCTTATCTAATACATGCTTTATTTGAAAACTTTAATAAATATATTATAAAAAAAAAAAATAATAATAATAGTGCCACAGTGAAGACCTCAGTAGTAGCAAATTCCCAGAACAAGAGCTGCTATTCCATACATAGGTTGAAAAGTAATTCTCTTCTCTCAGGGAGAGCCGGGAGATGCAGTTCCGTGAAAGGGAGAATCGTGAATTCTCAGCATCCTCAGTAAACTACAATCCTTAGGATTCTTCAAGAAATGCTGTGACAATTGTTATTGAACTCATTTTCTGTTTGGGTTTGGATTTCAAGTTCTTGCCACTGGAGAAGCTGGTGGCTCAATCTGCTAGTCCCCCTTCCACAGACACAAATGCCCACACGCCCACACTTACTTTTCCATTAACACTTAAGTGCTGGAATGCATAACAGGGCAGCCAGCAGCAGCAGCAGCACATATTCCCTCTCCGTATCTCTGCATCCCTGGAGAGGAGTGGAATAGCCAGTCAGATTCCAGATGGTGTGTGGGCCTGTCGCCCATCTCCTCCCCACCTCATCTAATCTCCCATGCTTGATTCAATGGGACAGGGGCCTTTACAGTTGCTACCATTTGCTCTATTTGTAAATGATGGTGTGTGTGTGTGTTTGTGTAGAGGAAGAGCCACAGGAGGCTGCCAGCCTCAATTACGAAGATGGAGTCAAGTTGGAGAAGAGACAAAGGGAGCTATTGCAGACATCTCAGGGTCAAGAGCTCAGAGAGATAAAACAGGAGCGCTGTCCCGGCAGGAAAGGTCTTGGGAATTCAGAAAGCAGCTTCATAGAAACCAGAAATTTGCTGTTGTTACCCAGAGGTCAGATCTGGATGGAAAGTGTCACCGCTGAGGAATGTGTGCGATTCACCAGCCTTTTTGGGCGCATCTCGCATTCTCTGGTCTCTGACTCACCAACCGGCTGGAGACACACACACACACAAAGACAGAGCCAGCATCTCCTACACACACGTCTATTTTAGTCCATGCTTCCAAAAATGGAAACTCCTTTCGCCTCTTCATTCATTTATTTCTCAACAGCCCTTATTTGGGGTGGGGAGAGGAACAAGCTGGGGTTTTCTTATGCATAGAGGGAATGCCAGAAAGGTGGCTTGACCTGGTCGTCTTGCATAGATGGGGCAGACCAGCCCAGAGAAATTCTCCTTGAATGGGGGATTGTTATCTGATTGTCTGGAGGCAATAGAGCACTATGCCATGGGTAGGCAAACTAAGGCCCGGGGGCTGGATCCGGCCCAATCGCCTTCTTAATCCAGCCCACAGACAGTCCGGGAATCAGCATGTTTTTACCTGAGTAGAATGTGTCCTTTTATTTAAAATGCATCTCTGGGTTATTTGTGGGGCATAGGAATTGGTTCATTCCCCCCCCCAAAAAAAATATAGTCTGGGCCCCCACAAGGTCTGAGGCACAGTGGACCCTGCTGAAAAAGTTTGCTGACCCCTGCAATATGTCATCCACTATTCTCCCATCCACACTATACATCGAAAGCACTATTATACCACTTTTAACAGTCATGACTTCCCTCAAAGAATTATTGGAACTGTAGTTTGAGGGCGCTGACTGCACAGACCTACAATTCCTAGGACCCTTAGCAGATACAATTCCCAGGATTCCCCATGACTTAAAGTGGTACAATAGTGCTTGAAACATATGCTGTGGTCGCGATCAGTGTTTGGGTCCTTGAACCCAGCCTGTAAGATCGTTTAAATCTGCACTACTGCCGTGTTTTCTCTATTACCCATCTCTCTTGGTGGGTGGGTGTGCATGAGGGAGAGGTTTAGACCAATAGACAGAGCTAAGATAGATGGACGCTAAGTCTGGGTCTGGTCAGTGCCTGGGCAGGAGTGGAGACCTTCTCAGAAAACAATGTATGCTGCCTTCAATCCAATGATGCAAAAATGGTGGAATATCAATATAATAAAATAAGTATTGTAGAACTCTGGAAGAGCAAATGAGAACTTTAAATATCTAGACAGACATCTGTCTGCCTGGGCCTATGTGTGGGATTAACACACGGGAAAGAGTCCAATGGGACTCTTCTGCTAAGTATAAAATACCAGTTTAAAAATAAACATATGCTTCCATTAATGCTTTAGGCTGGATAGCTCAGTTGGTAAGAGTATGGTACTGATAATGCCAAGGTTGCAGGTTTGATCCCCGTATGGGACAACGGCATATTCCTGCATTGCAGGGGGTTGAACTAGATGATCCTCAGGGTCTTTTCCAACTCTACAATTCCAGGAAATCTCTCCTTTTTTGTTATGTTCACCATTATGATAAACCATTTTCTGACCCTCTTGCCTTTGCAGGTTTCTGTTCTGACTTCTAATCAGCAGGTGTTCCTTGGCCATTATTTTTAACAGATCAGGATGTACGTTTCAGCTGTCCAAAAGCTGTGCACAGGACTGTTCGTGCTGAACATCTTTTCATGAGGTCATATAATATGGCTGGGGCGGCGGCAGCAGCAGGGGGGTGTTCACAACATATTTCTATCTCATCTCTCTATTCCTTTGCCAATGGTAAGAGCGTCTCTCTCTGAAGCATGTCCCAACAAAACCAAAACTGGGCAGTGCAGAGGGCCTTTCTCAGGAGGAATCCAGCAGTTTTCAGGGCCTGGTGGAACTTGCTTTACATGTTTGCCTGACAGAGTAACACATCAAGGTGGAGGCACAGGTGAGCAGGAGGTTCACAGAATATCACAGCGAGTTTATTTAATCATGGTGGGAGGGGGCGGGGAATGATTTCCCCAAGTCATAACTAAAGCAAAATGGTCATATTTGCAATGGGGTTAATATAAGAAAGCCCTGGATCCGCAGGAATGTTATAATTTTTGCTTGTTATCATCACTTTTGGAGACGTTCATTTGGGGCACATGCACTAAACTGCAGTTGTTGCTTGGTTACTGCAGAGAATTCAAATGACTTTTCCCAAGGTAGTGTTTCCACTGCAAAATATAATAATAATAATAATAATAATAATAAAAATAATAATAATAATAATAATAGCAGCATCATTTAGTGCCAGGAGGGGAAATGCTGTATTCCTCTACTCCAAGTGTTTTCATTGCAGTTGTGTGCAGTGTGTGATGCCGCAATGCAAGAGAATGGCTGTGGCAGTGCCAATAAACTATTGATTCCTTCCTCCTCCTGCAAAAGTCAGCATGAAGTCAGGGAAAGATCATCCCATACTGCAGAATAGGGCGAAATGAAAGTGTGTGTGGTGTTGGGAGAGCCTGCTGCTGCAATACCACCCCTTCTGCCTTACAGTCATTCATTAAATATGTGGAGCACAGCAAGAACATCTGAATAGGGCGCTCCTTTGAATTATAGAGCACCATGGAATCCTCACTTCTGCTTTCTGCTGTGTTGGAACAGCGGGGTGAGAGATTTAAGACATTTCCTAATGGCACATCTGTCCGGGAGACCTTGCACTTCAGCACACAACCAGAAATACGGAAAGCAGTCTCAGAAACAAGAAGAACAGTTTGGTGCTGAACTATCTCATGTGAACGTTGCACCTTCCTCTGTGATGCCTGGATTGTATCAGGTTGGGTGAGAAGTCCGTTTGGGTTCCTTCCAAGTCCAGTGCCAGATGTACGTCAAAGCTAAACAAGCTATAGCTTAGGGCCCCACTGCCTGGGGTGCCCAAAAAAAAATTAAAGGGGAAAAAAATGGATGTTCTTTGATAAAATACATATTTTGTTATGTGCAAATGGCTTTAGATACCTATTAGGTCCATAAATTACCATATATTCAACACAAACAACAACAACAATTTGTTGTTGACAAAGGACAGCTGGACATATAAAGGGCCCCATTACCTTCAGTAGCTTAGGGTCTCAACAAACCTAAATCCAGCCCTGCTTCCAACATTTCTATGATTCTGTGTGTAGACTGTGGCATTCATGCCCACGGCTTGCTGTTCACTGCAATCAAGGCATGTGCTGTTCAGCACTAGCTTTGAGGGCTGCACAGGGAGAACACCACTTTTATGATAACGCCAAGGTTGCAGGTTCGATCCCCGTATGGTGCAGCTGCCTGGCTGAGGGCTGGACCAGATGATCCTCAGGGTCCCTTCCAGCTCCACCGTGCTATGATGCTGTGCCACACAGGGGGTCCCTAAGAGTTATCAAGTCAAGCCGCTCTTCTGTAAGATGGAACAGCTGTTTCAATGATGGGCAAAACAAGAGGACAGAAAGGCCCATCAGCAGAAAAGCCTCGACCCAGTTGGCAAGCAGCAGGCAAAGGAGCATCAGCGCAGATTTTTTGGGGTCATGAAGGCCACAGTACCCCGGGAGGCTTATGTTCTCCCAGTGTTCACTGACTGTGGCTTGGAGAGTGACATCAGCAGGGGTGGCAAGGAGGTTTCCCTTTAGGAAAGAGGGCAGTGGAAAGCTTCTTGCTTGAGGGCAAACAGAGGCACAGATCTGGGAGCATCTGGGGGAACTGCTGCATACACAGGCACTTTGGGCAGCTGCTGTAATTGACAAAGATCCATTCATTGGAGGATTATATTATTTTTGTTCCATGAATATTGCAACCTCGTTTCCCCACTCCTTTCCTCTGTGCATTCACTCTGTGAGTGCAATGGGGACATTAATGTCAGAAGGAATTGTGAATTTTGGGGTGAGAGAAGCCAGGCTCTGACTCTTCTGGTCACTTTCAAAGATGGGCAGTTATGGGAACATGACAGAGAGGGGCATGGTGGGCTAAAGCCCCCCCCCCACAGTTTCCGTGCTAAATCCATCTATTACTGGACTGTATAGATCAGACTGCCACCTGTTTTCAAGCACAGCTCTGGCAAGAGGAAAAGGGAAAGAGGCTCATGATATCACCTTGTTTATTTCCTACAAGTTCATTTCCCTTGTCCCCCAAACACAGGCTGACATCTAACAGGTAAAGTTGCCAGATGATCCTTGCAAAAGAAAAACAATGAGAAAAAGCACGTAAGGTCTGCCAGATGCTTGATTTTTGTTTTTATTAAAAGTGAAAGAGCAATCCCAAGCCCATAGAGGCTGGAGGAGGAATCTGTGTGATCTGTACTCTGAGGGAGAAGAAGGGTGTGAAGGGAATGTAAACACCGAGCTCTGAAGAGGAAAACCACAGCTTGGAAAATAACTCTTGGCTTACAGTGCTGAAGCCAGTAACACGTTGCCATTTATGGCTCTGCTTTCTGACCCAAGCCTGATGCAAGACGCTGCAAGAGGAAAAGGGAAGGAACAAAGTCTGGAAGAAAGGCACACTCCATGAACATGGCCAGAGAGACAATGACATCATGCCCTGTTCCTTTTCACCCTTATTCCACATCTAGAACTCTGCCTCCTTGTATTGAAGGAAACAGCTGCGAAGGCAAACACCTCTCCAGACCGTTGGAATAACCACAGCTGAAGTCTCTTTTTGTCCAGCATGGAAAAAAGTGGATAGCCAATACGTAGAGTCAATGGGGGAGAGCACGTTCAGCTGAGACGTCTTGGATATCCTGTATGTGCACACGTGTGTACATTATGTCCCATGTGCATCAATGCATCTACTGAAGGAGGAATGCCGTGGCAAACAGGGGAAGAGATACACTCTGCCGATTTGCTTTGGCGGACAAAATTATGAATGGTTACTAACCCAAATGGCCAAGTTCTGCTTCCATTGTAGGCTTCTCCTAATACCATGACTGGGGATCACAAGCATGAAGAGAGTTGTTGTGCTTTTGTTCTTTCCAAAGGCATTTGGTTGGCGACTGTGAAAACAGGATGCTGGACTAGATGGGCCTTTGGTCTGATCCTGCATTCAGGTGTTTAGCTTCTTGTGGTTCCAGCTTCTGAGGGCTCCCTATACAACCAGGTCCTAAACTGTGAGGGAAGCTTTGTAAGACAGGGGTGCCAACTTGAATAAAATATTGGGAGGGCCCAGGTAAGCCCTGCCCCACATCTATCACAAGATGTGGTTTGAATGGCAATGCCCATCAACTTTGCAGGGGCCTGGCCCCCTCAAATATTTTATTGGGGAGCCAAAGAGAGCTTGGACCCTAGGAGTTGGCTCCTATGGCTTTAGAGATTCACCTTCCAGAGTGTTGAGAGTGGCAACAGAGATATGGCAGAGGAGGCAAGGACGGCAACTGGGGTCTCCCTCTCCCCACGTCGTATGATGAACAGCTTTTTGTTTCCCAATTGCCTGTGAACACAGGCAACCAGTGTACAGGGCTCCAGTGCCTTTAATTGTGGTTTCAAAGAAGTGACTTGAGCCGCTTCCATGGTTTTAACATCCTGTACTGTTCAGTTGTTACGCTGTTTAAACTGGGTGGTTATTTTAAATGGTTGGTTTGCATTGCTAGCTGCTGTGGCAACCCTTTTAGGCTTGAAGAGCTGGGTAGAAATTGCCTGTAACCAACCAGCAAATGTATTGTAAAACATCAGCTGGCGTAAGGTCAATGCTTGGTTGCTTAGCTCCTGGCTATCTCAGTCTTGCCTGCGACCTGCTTGGTTGCTCTGGTTATTAGCTTCTCATACCTTAACCTTTAACTGCATGACAAGCTCTGGCCTGGGACTTCTTCCTGGAGCTTGAAATCCTTCTATGAACATCTGTTCTTGAGTCCTGATAGAGCAAGAAAGGTTGAGGCATGCCTTGCCTCCTCTTCCTCCTCCTCCCCACTGGCATTTGAGCCCAAATGCCTCATGCCACTGATCAGTGGCAGGACAAGTCTTTCATTATCTTCTAAACTTATTGGCAGAAGTTGGCCTGATAGGCAAGCGAGATGTTCTACTTGCTATCTCTCATGCTGTGATCTTGACTCTCTAATTTAAAAGGAAAGGTGGCATATTCTCTGTCAATAACCCATATCCTGAAATGGGTCTCAAGGGCTTTCATACGGACATGATACATTGACCACTGATGAATGAATGTAGGCTGGAGCATCACCAACTCTTGCTCCACACACACTGCCTTCACAGTGACTTAGACTTCACACATTGCACCAGGGCGGACTTTGGTAACATGGCGCCCTGAGCGAGGACAAAATTTGGTGCCCTCTTCCCTGCAATTATTTTTTATTTTCCCAATAATTGCTTTTGGTGCAGTTTACCCATATAGCTATCCATATAAATATGTTGTTGTTGTTGTTGTTGCTGCTGCTGCTGCTATTTTTCACCCCCTTGGCTTGGCACCATATGCAGGGGGAGCACCTGCACTGCCTTAAATCCAGCGCTGATTACACTGGCGACAGACACAAGCTGTCTCTATACATGTACAGGCAGGGTGCACACTTGTTGATCTGTACGGCCCCGCTGTTGTGTACACAGACTGTACACTCCTTGAATGCTGCATGCAAATAAATGTACAGCTCAACTATTTGTGTACACAGATGGTGCAATTATTTAATGTAATACCTATATGTGACATCCCCCAGCGTGATCTGAGGAGGACAGTGGGGGATGGAGGGTTGGACTTCACATCTCTGCCTGCCCATGAAATCATGGGGTGGTTGAGAAAGTTCTCCCACTCCTAGCCTCAAACCCATCATCTCTATAATGGGTGTAATGTTTACTTGTCTTTCACAGTGATGTTGTGTGGATGAATGAGATTATTTTTAAAATGAGTTATATAAAAAGGTAATCGTTTGATCATTCTCCACAGTGAACAAGGCTGAGGCTGCAGATAATTTATAATTATGCAATGAAAAAAAGTTATGGCCAGCACAGGATTATTCCTCTCTTTTTTTATCTGGCTCACAAAACTATACCTATGAAGATCTTTAAAAGGCAAGAAAGTGACCTGGGGACCACAGTTCTCAGGAGCTAGTCACCTACAATTGCACCAAGGTGTTGACATCCCTTGACAGACAATTAAAACCGCTCCCAGACAAATTGTAGGCCTACCCAGCATATAGCTGCCCAGATCTGCTATTTATTTCCCTTCTACATTTATCCCTGCTCTGAATGTAGTAATAATAAGGGAAGGAGTTAACAAAGGGCTCCCAGACGCACCCAGCCCATCCTCCTGGGATGCTTTGCAAGGTTGTTTGAGTGTGCTGTTTTTAACAACATTTCTAATCTGGCTCATTAATACCAGACCTCCAACTGCATCGGCCTGATAATATAGGATGTAATTTTGCCCAGACATTATTATGAATAGATTTCAACTAATCTTAGAAACAGCAGGAATTGCCGGCTACAGTGTTAACAGCACAGGACTCGAAGTCCAAACACGAAGTTATATTCCATTATTGTTTTGGACTTAAAGTCCAAGCCTTGGGCACATCTTGTCAAATCTCTTTGTCTCTGTTTCCTTACTAAGAATAAAAACGACGCTTTCCCCAATAAGCACAATTGGAATATCATTTTCTTTTTCCTGCAAAGAGAGAGTCATCCCCTATATATTTTAATCCCTTTGCTTATTAGACTCTTCTTCTTACAGCTCAACAAAGCATTGCACAGTAATTGTTCTAAGCAATTTCAGAGCCACAAGCAATGTTCCCAACCAGGAAAAGTATCTTCTGCTTACAGAAGTGTGGAGTGTGCACAAATGCTATTTGAGATGGGAAAGCAAGACTAGTTATTTGTTCTTTGGAGAGCATGTCCATGTTAACATGCTCTGTTCTGTACCTTACCCAACGATGGGGCCGGATCCACATTACAGCCCCTTGTGTTTGCAATGCAATGCAATGCTACACTGATTTTTTTAAAAATAGGTATGGGGCACATTGCATGGGGTACCATCTTATAAGCCCCTTGTTAATAACACAAGCCCATGGCATGTAGCATGGACTCACATTATAAACAAGGGACTTACAGCGTGGTACTCCATACAATGGCCCCTCCAACCAGCAAATGTGTTTGCAAAAAGGTATGTTGCGAGTCCATGCTACAAGCCCCTGGGAAATGCAGTGAGAGAACATACACCATGTTTGACAAGAACACGTCCACTTGCACAGACAGTGAGCATCTCCCTCTCCTGAGCCATTTTTTCCTCATCTACGGTTTCAAAAATCTATTTGAGGTTCTTTTCGTGAAATGTAGGCTTGTGTGCCAGCTCTGTAACAACAGTCACCAGAGCTGCCTTGCCTTTACGTTACGCAAGAGATTTTTGCCATTGGTCAGTGAGCAGCACCTGGTCTTCATCTGGCTCCAGCCCCAACAGTCCCCGAGGGGGTCCCTCAACCCCAGGCAAGGTGTGCAATATGTTCCCTGCCATTGCCAATTCTCCACCTTCCTCGGTGTGTTAAGGTGCTTGTTATGCTTCTCTCCCAGGGCCGGATTTAGGTTTGATGAGGCCCTAAGCTACTGAAGGTAATGGGGCCCTTTATATGTCCAGCTGTCCTTTGTCAACAACAAATGGTCGCTGCTTTCTGTGTTGAATGTATGCTATATGGTAATTTATGGACCTAATAGATATCTAAAGCCATTTGCAACCAGTCCATGCAGAATGTAGGCACCCTATATATAGAAATGAGCAAACAAGTGATATTTTAGGGAGCAGGCTAGCAGGCCATTACAGTGCTACCTCAGGTTACATATGCTTACATATCAGGTTTTTTTTAAAAAAATATTTTTAAATGTTATATGTTAATTTGGATTTTTGTATATGGATTTGTGGGCTGCAGTATTGCTTAGGGGCTTTTGCTGGGGAATAGATTGTTTACTATTAGTGTGTATACCTTTGTATCAATAGTGGTTTTGATCATTTTTAATTATGTATTTTGAACTTTGTATAACATAACTTTGGGTTGTAAACTGCCCTAAGACCTACGAGTATAGGTATACAAATTTAGTAAATAAAATAAAAACAAATATAGTCAAAAAAGGGGGAGGGGATGAGGAGACACATGTGTCCAAAGAAAGAAAGAAAATGTGTGCATGATCGGAAGCAGGGATAGCCAACATGGTGCCTTCCAGATGTTGTAGACTCCAACTCCCATCAGCCCCAGTCAGCATGGTCCATGGTCAGGAATGATGTAGTCCACTAAAGGAATAACACAGTCAGGTTTAGCTCGTTCTACTAAATGGCTACTTGCTACTTTGGGAAATGCTGTTTGTTTTTCTCATTATTAATATCACATACCACACTGGCAGAGGCTGAAGCAATGAGCTATAGTACACATGCAGGACAGGTTTGCTGAGCTCTGGGCCCCTAAAATAGAACTGACAGGAGCCTATTAAGGCCCCTCTAATTGGACTGGCTGTAAATATGTCATCTGATCCAGCAGCTCCAGTAAACAAAAGGTGTCACAAGAGCCTGAGCATGTGGACTGAGTTCCTAACTTTATAGTTGGGGAGGGTGGGCTGTTGGCTTGTACGCAGTAGGAGGTTTAAAAATATTATTCCATTGCTTTCGGAGGAATTCAAGAACCTAGTGCACAAAGGAAAAGGAAAATGCAAAACAGAATGCTGTAGATGGGGGTGTTGTTGTTGTTTTGCCTACAGATGACAATAATGAAGTATGAGCCGCACCTGATATTGCCAAATCTCCACCCACCCCCTTTTGGTTGGGATTTTTTGGGGGAGGCTCCCACAAATTTATAGGACTGAATGAGAAGTTTTAAGGTTAAATTCCTGACCACTTTAGAAAGCCTGCATTGGGATTCTATAAACCTAAAATGCAGCCTAAATATAATTAGCTAGACTGTGTATGTGGTTTTTTTATTATTAAAAAAAACAGCATATGCACACGATAATGACAGCTCTTAATTGAGCTTCTACTCTCAGTCCAATTACTACCCCTTCATTCCTCTCCCCTCTCATCCTTTCTTGGTTTTCCACAAGAGCTGATCTGTGCACAGCTTAATGCCGAGAGAATAATCCCCATATCTCCTCCCCCACTAGAATCCAAGAGCAGGAAGAGCTCCCATGGAAACCTTTCCTTTTTAAACTCCAGTTCATCTATTGTGTTTTAATTTCTTTAAAAGGTGGTGAGGAACAAGGACTAACCCCCTGCCCCCCCCCACTTCTAAGGATGCTTTTCTTAAAATTAAGGAACATCTGGCAGTTCTGCTCCTTGCAGCTACCCCACCCGAAACTCCTACAGGGCAGCTGGGATAACATCCATCCACTGCCCATTAATCAGGATCTTGTCTGCTTGAAAAGCAAAACATGAGTTAGGAGGCAGCTGACTCTGCAGGGGGAAGTGTCAGTTTACTGGGTGAATAGGACCGCTGTTGTCTAGCACAATTCATTTCCCACATGGTTGTGCCTGTCGGAGGCGGCCCCTGCTCTGAGGAACTAAGACTGCTGCACTGTGATCTTGACATCTTTGCTTGCTTGGCGACAGGCACCGTCCAGATCTTCTCTCCCCACAAAAGGAACCCTCAACAAAGCAGGAAGAGTTATCTGAGGACTGGTCTACATGCACACGGGCGCAGCACTCCATCAATCTGTTCTGATGACTCAGATGACATGGGAAACTGCCTCCCTCCGGTGAAAGACATTGTCAAAATGATGTCAGATGATAAGAATGCTCTGCCTTCAGTTCGGAACAACTAACTGGGCTTAGAAGAGTTGCAAATGGGGTTGTAAAGGAAAATACCTTTGATGTGAAACCCAGTCTCCCTTTGCTTTCATATGTAAGGGGAAAAGAAAATAAAGGTTTTCCACCAGCCTCACAAACTTGCCCGTGGAGAAGCTATATAGACTGCCAGTGTTTTAAGACCATGTAAAATGACACCATGAGCTCGGTGCTATGTTCTTTTCTTTGCTGTGACTGTATTGTGTGTGTGTGTGTACACACACACACACACACACACACACACACACAAAAGATGTCAGGTGATAATAATGCTCTGCATTATTTTAATATGGGATGGCTACTTTAAGTGTACAAATCATCGCTTGATGTTGCAATCCCATGTCTGAATGAATACTAAACTCCACCAACCTCAGCAGCAGCAGCAACAACAAAATAATAATCCAGATTTCAGCTAGCTCAGGTTTGCAAGGACCCCAAGCAATCCACAATGCTTGGACACAGAGGACTGACAATGGCAGTAGGTTGTATATTATACTGCCACATAGGCCCACAGGGAGACGAGAAAGACTTGAATCTTTTAAGCGTGTACCTAATTGGGAAGAAGAAGTGATAAATTAAGTCAGAGAAGTCCCATGGAAGCGACTGCACTGTACCACTGGTTTTCGTCTGTATATTTTCTGAATTGGATGCCTCTTCCACTCCTGTTTCTTGAATTGGCTTGTAGGATGATGTGCAGGAGTGAGAGGAGGGAGCTGCAATTTTTAAATTTGCTCATATGTGCCCTCTGTCTTGCCCTGCCATTTCCTGCCCTGAGCCATTTCAAGGCACATATGACAATAGAGAGAAGGTGGAAAGGCAAGGAATGGCCTCACTCCTTCAGTGAATTCTTCAGGAATCTCGAGTAGGGATTTGCCAGAATCTGGCAGCATTTCTATACCTTGACATGCATAGGTAGAAATTTCCTGTATTGGTTGACAACAGCATCAACCCATATCAGGGACATTGTAAATTCACAATGAAGTCTAGCCCATTCTGGGTTCCAGACTCCCGGAGAGTTCTGGAAACAGTTCCAGAAGTTTAAGAGAAATCCAGATGGAAAATTTAAAGTCATCAGATGCCAAGCAAGTTTCTCATACACAAGCCAAAGCCTAGGGGGTAAGCAACTGGATTGGGACTCAGAGAGCTGCATGCTCCATTCTTGCTCAAAGCATGTAATACTTTAAATTTAAACACCCACCCCCACCCACCCCATAACCACTACAGGTTCATCATCTGCAAATGGGAATAACACAATAAACCTCCTGTGTGATATTATTTTCAGCCTACTGATTTCAGAACATGATGTCCTATGTTATGGGCAAAATAAGTAGGTAGGATTTATACATAGCAGGGCTATTTTGTGTGTGAATACTCATAGAGACAACCGAATGTCTGATGGGTGATCAGGACCCCATCTATGGTAACTGAATATATTAAGAAGGAGGCAAGGGTAGCCAAAAGCATTTTGGGGTCTGCGGTAATATGGCACTTCCTCTCCCCACCCTGATTCCACATTCAGAAGTTGACAAGAATGTCAGATGAATCTTCTTTCAACACTGGTGATGGGGCACTCTCCTCATCTTCTACTTCTAAGACCACCAGGTTTGGTCAGGGGTTGAGGGGAGGCCCCATGATCCTCTAATGTGTCACCTGTTGATACTATCTCTTTAAGAGGCAAGCTGAGAAGGCCTCATGCTAGCAGTCCATGCAAGAGGAATAGAACAGGACAGGGAGGGAGAGAGAGAGAGAGAGAGAGAGAGATGAGATTTAGTTTTCTAAGCTTCAAAAAAAGGCCTGGGATATTTTTGCCAAGACAATCAGAATCTGGATATTATTTGGCAAAGTTGTTTATGTTGCTCTTTAATGTCAAAAATTGTTGCTCTGTAGGTTTTAATAAATATTTGTTGAGTTTGATGATGTGGTGTGACTTACTGTTTCCCATATACAAGATCACCACTCACAACTCTGCTTCTTCATTATCGGCCACCTGAAGCAGCCGCCTCATTCTGTCTAAAGGTAGGGCCAGCCCTGGGAAACTTGAAAAGAGCCTGTTTTACAAGCATCTTGTTTCCTTCCCATAACTTCAGCTGAAAGAAAGGCCTTTAAGATCCACAGCTGTATCCAATCCCATCTAGTCTCTGCTTCTGGTCAGGCTCCCTTCTTATCTGAACTGCAAAACCTTTTTAGCTGGATGTCAGGTCCTTTTTAAAATGGCTCCTGTATCAAAGCTTTGCAGCTTGATGAGCAGATGGGATGCACAAACCTACATCTGATCCAGCTCACAGGGCAGGAAAGGATTTAAGGATTTTATCCACAAAACACTGCTGGCTACAGCTCTATCAGCTGCAAAGAACTTCTGCAATGCATGCCACTATTATTACATGCATCCCAAAGCAAGGACCTACTTCACCAACTGAAATAACACCAACAGAAATAGACTGTTTACTGTTCTTGGCGGAAAGGCCCCACCACCACCAAAGAACTACTCTCCCAAGCAACTGGGAGCCTCAGCCAGTCATGGTGGGAGTTCGGACTTGGCGGCAATTTAAAATTTGCCACCCTGAGCTCCCTTAAGAGGAAGGGTGGGATAGACATTTAATATCTACAGAATATGGTGCTCGAACTGTTGGGTTATCAAGTGATGAGGAATCCAGTGTTTGGTATCAAGGGGTTGAGAGCGGAGAGAGACAAATGTGGTCAAGTAGCCAGTAGGTTGGAATTTGCTGCAAAAACTTGGTTTGACTGCCAAGCCCAGTCTTTTCGGTACATTGCTTAGCATCTGGGGATGCTGCTGATTCTCATTCTCAGAAGTGGTTTTCACAGGCACATGGACATCAGCTTGATTTCCTCGCAGCTTGTGATGACTTTTGAAGCGTAGGTGGGTTCCCATGAGGCAAGACACAGTGATAACAGCAAGAAATTTATTGAATACGTAACTGGAAAACAGGGGCAAAGCAACTGCTTATATACATTCCTGAAAGCCTGGGCCACTCCCACTACCAACATGATTGGCTGTATAAACTTCCAAGCTGCGAATCACAATTTAGAGTTCAAGGGCCAATGGCAGAGGCCCAAATCCTGCAATGTTCTGTGATGTCTCGAATCAGAACACAGGAGCTCAGAATCCTTAGTCCAGACTCAAGCTTGAACACATAACAACTTTGAGCTGAGCTAAACAAGTGAAGTGATTTGATTCAAAACTTTTGCTTTTATGTGAAGTCAGGCAGTGAAAGTCTGTATGTAGTGTTAAGATATGTGACCACTCAGTCACATGATGCTACATGTTACCATTCGATACTGCAATGTGCAGACAGAACCTGTTTGTGTGTCTGTTTGCTTGTGTTACTCTGTAAAGGGTGCAGAATAACATCATAATGAAGTTACCAAGTGACAAACAGTCATGGATTGGCCAACCCTTGGTTTCCTTGGTTTGTGAACAAACCTTGGTTTTATCAACAAACAGCCTATCAGCACACTGAGAGCACCTTTCATCGATGAACATTTTAGTTGGCTGATTAATATTTGCACGGAATCCAACCACATCCTGATGCATGATGCATCCAGGCAGTTGAAGGGGAAAGAGGCAATCATCCTTGCTTTTCTGCCATTCCTGATGTAGCGATTCAATTAAAAGGGCCTTCTGCCTGCTTGGGAAACCCCCGAGGTGGCTACAGAATGGACAGCTGAGCTCACAGGGTCTCAGAAACTCAGGTAGCAGACATTTCTAGAGCTTTCCTGATTAGATAAGATTATTTTAATAAATCATGCCTGCCACAGATTAAGAATTAGCCAGGAGGCAAGGAATGTCATTATTTTCAAGGTATCTACATCTTTCTCCAGATTCCTCTTGGCATTTAGGGGCAGCTGTGTAGTCAACAACCTCTTCCTAGGTGGCCTTCCAAACAGCAGTGGCTCAGCTCCCTGACCAAATCTCTAGTGTCAGGCAGACAGGAGGAGTTTTTCAAAACTCCAAGAATCAGCATATTTTTAAGGCAAATGCTTGCTTCATACTTCTTCCATTTTTTTCCTTTTCTTTTTTTGCAAGGCAGCCATCAGAGAAACAGCTCAACAACATTCCCTTTCTGGGAGTAAGGACAAATAAATCCAATCACTGACAGCTGAACCAGATATTTATTTGCATCCAAGTCCACCTCTCTCAAACACCGTTGACTCACAAAGCCCTGATCAGATTTCCTGTACAATCTGATGATACATGTCTACTCAGAAGCAAGTCCAGTTGAGTTCAACGGGGCTTGCTCCCTAGTAAGGGAGTATACCATAGCAGCCTAAATATCTTCTCTGGAGTTGTAAATTTCATAGCAACAACAATGACATTCTCAAATAGAAGAATTTTTGACGAGAAAATAGGCTGGATGAATCAGACAAACCAAAATGCAAGCCAATAAATGGTCTGCCCTGGCATAAAGCTGAACCCTGAGTTCCAAACCCACGATCCAATAATCAAATAAGTTAGTATTTATTCAAAGGCTCTCTTATTTCTGCTCTAGCTAGAGTAAGGGAGATGAGAGACCTCACAGACCACGTTTTCAAAGACTAAAGGGCAGTGCTAATGACTGCCACCCATGTTGAATTCTGTGGGCACCATTTACTTTAATGCCAGCTTTTTTAAAAAAGGGCTGCTCAGAGAGCAGCCCAGACACACGCCTAGTCTCCCTTGCGCTGTGCCAGCCCAGTCCTGTCAAGCACTTGCTCAGTACAGAAACATCTCTCTCCCTCTAGACACGGCTCAAGCACAGCCTCGCCTCCCTCCGAGATCAGCCAAAAGAAGATATGCAAAGCAAGTAAACTAAATGGGGCCATTCTTCCCACAAACAACATGTGGCAAGTGGCAGAGAAGTAATAATCAGAATATTCCGGCTCGCTTTAACAATCTAATATGGGGTGGGTGGGGTAAAATGAAATGGGGAGACCGTGACGTGAAGCCGGCCCATCATCCAACATCGTGCTGTTTAACAAACAAAAGAAAACTGGAGGTAGCTTGCTGGTAGGCAGAGGAGAATGTATCAGCTGCTCCTTGGAAGTTGTGTGTGCAAAAAAAGAAATGCTTGACTTTAGACGTAGGTGATTTGCAGAATTCTGGCTGAGAACTTAAAAAACAAGGGATGTTGGAATGGGTAGGTGCCATACTCTACAGGCTGAGGGGTTCTGAAACATGACATTTTCTTTACAACGCAAGGCATCTTCCTACCTAATATCCTTCCAATATACAGTGGTACCTCGGGTTACATACGCTTCAGGTTACATATGCTTCAGGTTACATACGCTTCAGGTTACAGACTCCGCTAACCCAGAAATAGTGCTTCAGGTTAAGAACTTTGCTTCAGGATGAGAACAGAAATTGTGCTCTGGTGGTGCAGCAGCAGCGGGAGGCCCCATTAGCTAAAGTGGTGCTTTAGGTTAAGAACAGTTTCAGGTTAATAACGGACCTCCAGAACGAATTAAGTACTTAACCTGAGGTACCACTGTACTGGTTTTCAGCCTTGCGAATGCGTGGTATGCAGTCTGCATAAATGAACATAATAAATAAATAAGAAAGACAATGTTTACCACAAGGCAGTTAAGCCAGTGAGCTGCTCGGCGTGTTACTTCTGCATCAAAGCATTCTGGCTAGGATCCCAGCTAAGCCCATCCACTCATTAAACCCCTCTGGACCTGGTAGACTCACACTTAACCAGGCATTGGTTTCCTGTGGTTGTTCTAATCAAAAGGCCTGATAACTCTCCCTTAATTATATATAAAAAACACCAAATGGAGTTTGCTTATTGACATAGGGCAGGGGTAATCAATATGATGTCTTCCAGGTGTTTATTGGACTCCAGCTTCCACCAGTCTCTGCCAGCATGACCAACGAACAGCGGCGATAGAAGATGCAGTCCAGCAATAACTGGAGGGAGTCAACTTAGGGAACATATTTTGTTTTTGAGGCAATTTAGTGGGCACTGTTCAGGAAGTAACGTGGATTCAAATTTAGTTGCCCCCCCCCAAAAAAATGCAGCACGTGAAATTTAACACAGTTAGAATGTGTGGATTCCTTTTGGTGCATTCTTCATTCACAGTTTGAGTTTGCACAGATTTTGTGATTACAGGTAACAAGAAAAAAATGGAGCGACAGGGTTATGATGGTGGTGGTGAGAGGTGATTATGATTCTGAGGGGAAGGGAGGCAGACATGATAGGAGACGCACTGACGGAGGAAAAAACAACAACTCAGGTAGCTTTACAGTGTACAAAAGGTCTTTCCCCCAAATGAGAGTTTTCCCTTTTCTAAAATTATCTCCAAAACCATGAGGGTTAGCAACATGGGAGCCACCAAACATATTCACACAACAGCTTTGTTTGTGAAGCTGTGTTCTATGGACATACAGCTAGGAGTCACGGGAAACTGCCCATTAATCTGCACTGATGGTTATCACACAATAAACACGGGAACACCCCATGGACATATTTGGGTACAAACAGCAAAAAGGCAGTAAAATGAGGTGACCTTATGTACAGAGCAGGCATAAACGTTGCTTTTGTAGATACTCTTAGAAAGCGTAGATAAGCTGTAGCTAATACAGAGACAGAAGAATAGGGGGAAAGGCAGAGAAGGGTGTACGCTAGCCAGAAAGGAGCCCAGCCCCACCTCAGAGAAATAAAAGTAATTCTTTCTGAACCAAGAGACGCCCATCATGCCACGACAGTGGGGAGGCTCCCACCAAGCACACTGTGAGGCTGCTTGTCTGAGGCCAGCTATATATATATATATTTAGATGCTGTATATTTCCACCCAGAGAAGCCAGCACGTGCTCTCTATGCTGGGAAACCCAGCTGGCTTAACAGAAGCTATCTCCTGATCAGCAGGCCTGCTTAGGGCAACTTCTCCCTCTCGCCAATGTTTCCCCGGGGAAATTACAAAACAAGGTAAAAGGGTGCCCAAAGGCATAAACAGGCACAGGAGCTAAGCGAGTGATGTGGAAGGTAATCACCGGGTCCAGGGATGAAAATAATAATCACAATAGCATCAACAAACACATCCTTCCTCCTGCAATCTGGCATCTGGGCTATAGGGGCCTGTTTCTAAGATGTGCTGACTCTGCACTGCTTCCATTTACTTCGCAAAAAAACCAACGAAGGTAGCATTTCTCCTAAAGAGATGCCGCAGAGGCAAGCAGCATATGAACCAGAAAACAAAATGAGCAGAGTAAATGCAGGACTCATTTGCCAGGCCGTTTACTAATCTTATTCACTACTCCGCACTGGCTTTTTGTACCAAGTGAGACCTCAGATGGAGACCTGAAGTTATTTTAACCAAGAACAGGCCCCCCAGTTGTTATTTCTGACTGGCTGGAGAAGGTAGTGGTTCGGCTCTCAGACTAAGACCAGGAGATCCAGGTTAAAATGTAGCCATGAAGCTCACTAGGTAACCTTCGGTCAGTCATCACATCTCAACCTAGCCTACCTCACAGGATTGTTGTGGGGATAAAATGGGGGGTATGATACTTTGAGCCCATTGTGGGAAAGGGGGGATATAAATGTAATAAATAATACTTATATAGCACTTTTTGTGGGTTCAAATAACTTCAGCAATCCTTACCACAACTTCTAAGCAGGTTAGTATTATTCCCCCGTTAGAGATGGGAGAGTGGGATTGGAAGATATGTATGAGGCAGTCAACGGCACAAACTAGTTAAAGACAGTGACGTCAATGGAATTAAATAATCTTAAATCGAAGTCTTCTGGGTTGGATCCCAGTAAAGCACCCAGACAGGCTCACTGCTCATTAATCTCCTCTGGGCCTGCCACGCTCCTGCACACACTTAACCAGGCACCAGCCCTTTTAGTTGTTCTAACCATGAGCAGCGTTATTCAGTCAGGGGTGATGAGAATTATATTCCAACACCATTTGGAAGGAGACACAAGTTTGGTGTTCCCACTGCTATTCCAAATCAAATTGGGGGGGGGGACACTTATAAATTACTTTCATTTAGTAAATCCCCTCCAAAATCACCTTTTATTTGGGGAATTATTCAGCTTTGGTGTCTACAGTAATTCAGGAAGCGATGATGATGATGATGATATAGCAATGCCTAGTGAGATCCATCATGGAGAGTAGATTTGAATTGGAAGCGTTCTGGACTGCAGCTCATGTCGTCTGTCATCTAGCCGCTACAACACAACAGCTCTTTTAATAGCGCTATTTCTATGGAATTGCAAAGATTATACACCCAACATAATGGAGGAATCAATGTCCTCCCTCCCCAATGCTGAGTCATGCCACAGTGGTGAGGAGACTAGACTTGGACTCTTCATGAGACTTTACACACACTTTCTATATGCAGTATTTTCCTCAACAACCAAGTCAATGTTAGGCAGCGCACATTCTGTGTTGCACTTAGGCGAAAGTGCTGGTGTGGGTGGGGTTGTGCACTGCTTCCCTCTTTTCAAGCCCTCACGGCAGCCTCTTTCTTCAGCAAAGGAATTGTTCTTGGCCTTGTACATGAGGGTGACAACAGTGACTCATTATCTGGACAAAGTGTACTCCAACAGGAGTGGGATGGTGGTGGATGACCAGTGCTACTTTTATGGAAGAAGAGGTGCTGGAACTCACCATAAACACCTCCCTTGTTCTCTTATAATGGCAATGGAGCCCACCTGAGAAGTGCCAGACCTCAGGGCGAAAAAAGCCCAGGAAATGACCTTAATGCAGGGTGCACTGTTAAGAATGAGGGGATCCCCTCAAATGAACATTCAGGCACCACCCTCCTTAGCCTTCCAGCGTCTTAAAAAAAGGTCTGCCTGGAGCCATCTGTTGTGATACTTCAATGCGCATCTGTAACCATCCTATATGCTAAGGGCAGATTCATTCCTTGAGTGTGGATCCCTGTATAGCCAAAATAGCCCAGGAGGTGATGTGCAGAAGTACTTACAGACAGAGCAAAGTACAAAATAGTCTGTAGAAAAATCAAATCAAAGTAGCAGCCCCGCATAGAACCCCACAGGGACCGAGCATGTTCAGTGGCCATGGGAATGCCGACTGTTGAGGAGGGGACAGGAAAAGGGGGTGGGAGTGGAAATGGAATGGAGTATCCTAGAAAAAGCATGGCCAAATGTTGCTGCAAGTCCCACTTGTCTGGACTATATTTGAGCTACTTCAAGGAATACGGTTCCAGTGCCAGTCTAGAAGAGAGTGAAGTAATGGGGCATATTTTAGATATTAAGGATTTTAAGCACAACACATGGTTTATAGCCTAACTAGAACAATGGTAGGTTGACAAAGCAGGCAGTGTGTCACCTCTTTGTGTCTTGAAGATCTCTCATTTATTTTTAATCAGAAGCCATCCAGGGCTGAATGCAGAGGTGAGTATTTTTTACCTCTGCTGCATGCCAGTGCCTCCTGCCCTATGCATATCCAGGGCACATCTCTGGGAAAATAAGGGACATCACAATGTGTCTCACTCTCGAGACTATGGGAAAACATGAGACTGCAGGAGGAGATAGGAAGCCAGACCTGTCCTTCTTAACTGCTGGAGAAGGCACCACCCATGGGGATTTCACCTTCATGTATAGTTGCATTATGAGTAAGGAAAAGACTTTCCAAGACCTCCTCTAGCATTTAGGCTACCAACAGAAAAGACAAAACGCCAAAGGCAGATTCCCAAAGTGAGCACAAGCAACTAAAGGTAAAAGGTAATGCTTGCGTTTGCATTATTTCCATCAAGCTATTTCAGAAATAAATGAATCAGCACACCTTTTCTTTGAGAATCTTAAAAGTCTCTCTTCTGAATGAGGCCTGCGACATTTACAGTATCAACAAGCAGTCATTGCTCACACTTCCTGAAGCTACAGGTGGGCTTCCTGAGCCAGTTACACAAATGGGAGAGAAGGGGATGGAAAGCTTTTCGGGGTCTCCCTTTTATAGATGCACTGGGATGTACAAAGAGTGAAACCAAGGCAGCTCGTTTGTTACAATCAAAGTTTCGGTTGATGCTGTCAAGAGATGGAGGGTCCTGGATGGCTCTCCCCCGTTTATTGCCTCTTTGACTCGCGGTCTTTCCAGGATGCGGGCTAGGGCAAGTATTAGAAGTAATAGCACTGCATGGAACGTGGCATCGCCCTGGAGCTGCGCCCGCCAATTGCCTGGAATGCTGAATGGGCACGAAACGCAGAGCAACAAAGGCGAGGTGCGGCGAGGGGAGTCCTCGGGAGGAGGCGATCCGCGCCTTGATTGGCTGCGGCGGGAGGCTTCGCTCGGCCTTTCGAAGGAAAGGAAGGAGAGCGCATTGACCTCCCCACCAAATACCCGCACAGTTCAAGTCACCGGCTTGGCTCACATGCACAAGTCGAGGCAAACGCGCACAAAATGCAAAAGCTCCGCGATCTACATATATATGCATACACAGGAATGCTTTAGTGGAGAGTCCTGCATTGCAGGGGGTTGGACTAGATGACTCTCGGGCTCCCTTCCACACACACACACACACACCTGGATCTTACAAGACTCCAAGCACACACTTCTCCCTTGCTCCCCCAGTAGCACCTCCTTTACCTTGCTCTCCTCCTCTTCCTCCTCCTCCTCCTCTTCCTCCTCTTCCTCCTGCTCTTCTTCTACCGCCACCGGAGCTGCAGCGACAGCCGCCGCCGCCTGGCTGGGGATCTTGACCTCCTGCGGGTGGCTCTGCTGTCCGGCTTGGGCAGTCCTAGAGGCGGCAGCGGCAGCGGCGTCCTGGTCCTCCTCGGCGCTTCTCTCCTGGCGCTGCTCTTTCTCCTCCTCGTCCCCTTCTTCTTCGGCAGCCCCGATCTCCTCCTCCTCCTCGCGGCGCCTTCTCCCCTCGCCCTTCACTTCCCCGCCTCCCTCCTCAGGAAGCCGGGGAGGCCCCGCTGCGTCCGGCTCCTCCGCTCCCGCTTCGCCGCCCTCTGCCCCGTCCGCCGGCTCTGCCGCAGCGCTCTCCTCGGCGGCCTCTCGGGGCTCGCCTCCTCCCGGGGTCGCCGCCGCCGCTTTGTCGCCCTCCGAGCCGGTCCTCAGCTTCACAAAGACCGAGGCGAGGATCACGGCCAAGACGGTGAAGAGCAGCGGGACGGCCAGGTAGTACAACTCCGACGCTACATCCATCCCTCCTTCGGCAGCAGCAGCGCCGCCGCAGTCCCTGCGCTGGGGGCTCCGCAGCACCGCCTGCAACGCACCAGCAAGGAGCTGCCGCCGCTAGCAGAGAAGAACCGCGTTATTAAGGGTAAGAGCGGCAGGCAGCTCCCTCCGATATCTCGCCTCCGCTGGTTCTGCTGCCGCGCAGTGGAAAGAGCTCCGGCGAATTCCACGGTCCCCACGCGCGCCGCGCAACAGCCTGACAGCAGCAGCACTGGGCGGAATCCCGCCTCTCCTCAAGCTGGGTCGGGTTTCACAACACGCGCGTCACGGCCCTGCGCCCCGCCCACCGCCGCGCGCTCCCGCCTCTCAGACCCCTGATGCGGGGGGCGCGCGTTCTCTTTGCTCCTTCTCCCCAGCTGGTATGGGTTGGGCCCAGTCCTTGACATCATCATCATCATCATCATCATCATCATTATTATTATGTTTCTATGCTACTTTATATTTTTAAGCAAAAAACAACAACTCAAAGTGGTTTACAACCTTAATTAAAACATCAAATAAAACAATCCAGAATAAAACAATATTGAAGAAAGTGAAATATTATATCATAAAACATCTTACAATATCATCAAATCATAAGATACATGGGCATAACCAGGGGACAGCCCCCCCATCTAGTAAATAAAAATACTTAACTGACCAATGGTGTCATAGATAGCTTGGTTTTACCCCCCCCCCTCCATCCTGCCCCCAATATAAATCCTGGTTATGCCTATGAATAGATAAACACTATGATCAAGCAATCATAAAATCGTGTCATAAAATCGTATCGTGCAGTCATCACCCGAGGCCTTTCTTCGTGTGCCTCTTCCGCAAGAGGTCCATAGGGTGACAACACAATATTTATGGAATGCTCTGTTCTGCTTCTCCCCTTCAAACTGTGTATATGTGTGCAGGGGAAGGGGGGGCAATTATTTCTGTTTGTTATTATGGTTTGCATGTGTTTTTATATTGAAAACTGACCTGTGATCTTTGGATGAAGGGTGGTGTAGAAATAAAATAAGTAAGAATAACAAGCCTCTTTCCACCAATGAATTGCACTTGCTCAGTTAAGACAACTGGGTGGCCCTGAATCAATCACTCAGCCTCTGCCTCAGTTGCCTACTCATTAAATGGGGACATTAAGCACTTATTTCACAGGAATGAGGAAATATTAAGACTGTAAAACACTTGGTCCATTAAGAGTGCTATATAACTGGTGCACTCTCTCACATGCAGCCAGCCCTTCATCACCGTAGCAGAAATAAGCTCAAACCCATCTCCCACTTAAATACTCTGTCTGCTATGGATTCTCTCCTTCCACCCAGCAAGGAAGATTCTTTCTGTTCATAATCTCCAAAGCCAAGCAACAATTAAGGTTGGTTTAGCAATTCAGTTGTTTTGTTTCTCAGTATACAAGGGAACATCTTGCAAGAGGGATTCTCTCCAGAGATTTCCTTGGCCTAGTGCTAAGTACTTTCCCTGCCTGTATGCTACACTAAGTGAGCATCCAAAAACTTCTCTGCTCACCTTCCCCCAGTCCTAGAACTCGTTATTAAAATACTTACTACAGCTGGGCTGTCTGTCTCTATTTGCCTTCAGGAGAAGTTGGTCAGGATCAGGTCTAGAGACCTCCCTTATGAATGGAGATGGTCACTCTATTAAACCAAGTTAGGAATGAGGTGAGCAGTGGACTGAGAAGTGTTGTTTCCCTGTTCTTGAAAAGTCTCGTAGCTGAAGAGCCTTTGGCTTCAAAACAAGGTAGAATCTGAGGTGCTGGCAGCGGCCGCCGCCGGTTAAACCACAGAGGTACAGCTTCCCTTAGAGACACCTGTACCATTTGTCACACACACCAGCTTTTTGCATTGTTCAATCTACTTGCCACAGCAATGCCTTGCTTAGCAAGGCAGGAAGAACAATCCTTGATGCACCACAAAAGGAGGCACAAGGTGACAGAAAACATCTCTGGACAACAGGGCCATGCTTTTCCTCTCTTTAACAGTCCTAAATATTGCTTAAGCCCTGCAAGGTTTGTAAGGCTGGTAGCAGATTGCTGCCCAGAAGTAAAATTTATCTGTGCCGTTACAGACTCCCCCCCCCCCAAGCTATCAGGATAGATAACTATGCCCTGACTTGCCAACAGGAAAGGGAAATTAAAGCTCGCATGCCAGACTCATATCCTAGGGCTGCTAGGTGCTGGCCTGTAAACAGAGCGATTAGTCCTGCAGTTCTCCATCCTGCTTCAGTCATTAAAAGGGGGGGGGGGAGAGAGAGAGAGAGAGAGAGAGAGAGAGACTGCACCATAACCTTGCAGTCAACGCAGATGCAGCCTTCAGTGATGTTTACTGGTCTCGAGTCATTGCCAGGAAGCTGGATGGCCAGATATTGTTTGCACAGCCTTGGGAAAAAAGATATGGTACAGGATGGCTGCTAGAAGCGGCTGAAGTTTTACCCATCTCTCCATTTTACTGATTTTACCTTGTTTCTTTTGTAAAAAGAAAAAACCACAAAGAGGTCAGCTTCAGCCTTCTTTGGTTCATTTTAAGATTCTGAAGTTTGTATGTAACACCAGAACTCTGGTAAGATAAGAGAGGGTTGGCTTTTATCCACATCCTCGCTAAACATACAGTGGTACCTCAGGTTAAGTACTTAATTCTTTCTGGAGGTCCGTTCTTAACCTGAAACTGTTCTTAACCTGAAGACCACTTTAGCTAATGGGGCCTCCTGCTGCCTCCAGAGCACGATTTCTGTTCTCATCCTGAAGCAAAGTTCTTAACCTGAAGCACTATTTCTGGGTTAGCGGAGTCTGTAACCTGAGGTACCACTGTATCCCCATTTTTTTCAATAGATGTATAAATGAATCGGCGTAGGTGCTCAGCATAGGGCTGTCTTCAACCAAGTCCTCCGACTAGGACAAGGGCTTCTGCCTATGAAACAGTACGTTCTCTTCCCACATCTGCTCTGGGGGTTTAAGGAACCCCTAGAACAGATCAGGAGGAATTCATGGGGAGGAAAGAAGAGGAAGTTCCTTTGTGTGGGTGGTGGAAGCCTTTGTGCTACTGGGACAAATTTGCTGGGTAGAACTCAGTCTCTAGCTCATGTTACAGTTCCCAGTTTTGTGTGAAGTCTTGAGGGGTCCAGTGAATGCAATGCTTTGCACTGAGACAGCAAAGCAGGAGTGGGGAACTCTGTGGCCCTCCAGGTGTAGCTGGACTTCAAACCCCCATCAGCCCCAGCCAGCATGGCCAATGGTCAGAGATGGTGGCAGTTGTAGTTCAAGAACATAGAGCCACAGGTCACCCCCATCTCTGTACACACACAGCTCGTGAGACTTCACCAAAGGCTTTTATTGGTAGAGTCTGCATTTTTACAGATCCAGGACCCATATTTAATTCAGACATGGGGATCCTTTTCTTTTTTTTCTTTTCCATACATTTGTGTGGTAGTAGCACGACTGTTATGACCCACCTTAGATCACCTTTGTTGAAGACAAAGGGTTTAAATGCTCCCGGTATTGGGCAGTCCGGCCTCATGCGAGTGCCTGGTTAGAGGTCTCTGTGTGCAGAGTTGCTTGCAGCCATACACACACTTTGATTTTATGCTACTAGCTTGCAGGTCAGAGAAAAAGTGAGTCATCATCAGTAATGAGAAGTGATGGATGCAGGGCTGCTCCCATTTTCTAAAATATATGAATAGACGTTCCAGTTGGCATTTGGGACTACTTCAGCCTTTAAGAGTTGTAGAAAACCATCCAACCCACCAAATCACATTCCCACAGGTTTGCATTGTTTCCTTTACAGCAGAAGGCAGAGGCGTCCCAGCCACCAGGCAGGGGGAGGCCACTGTTTCAGGCAGCAGAAACTCCTCAGGTGGCATGCCTGTGGGTGCCTTGCCTACCCCATGGGAGACGCCCCACCACAATCGGCACCAATTTTGGGCAAGTTTGCAGCCATTATGGGCAAGATCTCACCTGAAACCAGTGCAATATTACCCTAAATCAGCACTGATAGTGGTGCCACTCTTCTGACAACAGAGCATGGGGTAGGATGCATGGTGGTGGCAGAACAGGTGGCAGCAGTAGAAGGCAGGAGATGGCAGCAGCAGAACTTCCCCTTTAATCTCAAGCAACAAAACAAAACAGGACACACCACCAAGAGGGCATTAATCAAGCTCACCTCTGGAGACAAGGGTCACATTCCAGCATACCTTTAAGGGGCAGGGTTTGTTTTCTTTTGATTTTGTCCTACTTAAGTCAACAGAGCCAATATAAATTCTCTCCGAGCTCTAATGTGACCTTTATAAATTAATATTTTATGCATTGCCTGGGATAGGGAGACCAAGTAAATCCACTTAAAAGAACAGTGGACTGGCCAAGGCAACGTCTCCAGGGTTGTAGCTGGGATTGTCTTTCGGGCTAATCCTATCAAGACGCTGATCATTAGCATGCGGATAATTATATTCTTAGTAACAAACAACCATAACACCTAATCTTCTCCTCCATACAGCTTTATGTCTCACAGGAAAGGGATAAGCAGAGCTGGACTGTTAGCGATCACTCCCTTTTGGACAGTGCTAAGGCACATCTAGGAAGCGTTGTCAGCTGGCTGGTATTTCTTCTCTTCTGTTAGACAATATACAGTTGCTAGATATGTCAGTGTCATTTTTCAGAACTGACTATGACAGAAAAGGGAAGTGAATTCTCTTTAAATCTTTAGCATTAGAACATCTCTACCTTTCTCTCCACTTGACTCAAATCTTTGGGAAGGTCTGGGCTAGTTGCCTCCAAGTTTCATTTTGGCAGGTAAAAGTAATAGATGACAGAACTGGCATCTGATATAGTTTTCCAGTTATCTGATTTAATCACAGTAGCTCCCACACTGACTACTTCTGTGTGCAAGAGGGAGCAATTGGTACAAGTGAGACAGGTATACAGCACATCAGTGATAGGTCATAGCCTCTATTTTATTTGTTGCTGAAATTTCCATTTTGCAGAAGTGCTTATATGGACACACTCAATATGGACATTTCTGGATTTTGAGTATCTAGCTAAGAAACACCCAAAACTTGATGATAATGATGATGATTATTAAAAAAGGGAGTAGAGTTCAGTCATACCTTGGGTTGAATGTTCTTCAGGTTGAGCGCTTTCGAGTTGTGCTCCGCAGCAACCCAGAAGTAACGGAACGCGTTACTTCTGGGTTTCGCCGCTCACACATGCGCAGATGCTCAAAATGACGTCACACACATGCACAGAAGCAGCAAAACGCGACCCGTGCACGCGCAGACGCACCACCGCGGCTTACGTTCTATTCAGGATGTGAATGGGGCTCCGGAACGGATCCCATTCGCATCCCGAGGTACCACTGTATAAGAACATAAAAAGAACCTGCTGGATGAGGCCAGTGGCCCATCTAAATCCAGCATCCTGTTCTCACAGTGGCCAACCAGATGCCCATGGGAAGCATGCAGCCAAGAACCAAGGATATAGTCTTATGTGACTGAATATTTTGGTTCTCGGAACCTCTGACAAAAAGGGAAATCTATGGACAAGGAGGAGGGCACAAGCAGAAGGGGACGACAGAGGACGAGATGGTTGAATAGTCTTCTTGAAGCTACCAGCATGAGTTTGACCAAATTGCGGGAGGCAGTGGAAGACAGAAGTGCCTGGCGTGCTCTGGTCCATGGAGTCACGAAGAGTCAGACACAACTAAACGACTAAACAACAACAATGGACTGGGAATCCTTTTGAAGATTCACCGATGAAGAGCCATAGATCTGTACAAAGGGTTGATGTGGCAATCCATTTCAAGAAGGGATAGGGAACCCGGTGCCCTGCAGATGTTGCTGCTCTGCAACTCTCATCATCCCTGAAAATGAACCATGCTAACTGGAACGGATGGGAATTGGAAAAAAAACTTCCTGTGGGTCACAGGTTTACCTCTCCCGGTTATAAGGAAGTGGTAGCATGGTTTGCCAAGATTCTCCCCTCCCCCTTACTTAAATGACCAGGTTGTTGTTGTCTGCTCTCCTTAGTCCAGATCACCCATTATTGGCGATAAGGGCCAGTTCTTAATCAAACCATGTCTAATTCTCAACAGATCAAGCTCTTCCACAGAACTCTCGGCTAATTTCAGCAGTTTGCTGCCCTCTACTGGAAAAGGGTGGTCCTCCAAATATCTAAGCAGGAAATCGACAGCAAGGACAACTGCAACTATGGTGGCGATATGCAGACTCAATCGCTTTAGAATGGAATGGACCTTATTGAGAAAAACAAGGTAGGAAAGGATAGTTGAGCACCAGCACTATTTCCAATGCTCAAAGACGTGTCAACCGAATTTGTAAACAACCAGTGTGTGTTTGGATAGCCAATGCACAACTAAACCATGGCATGGTAACAGTTGAACATCTGAAGTGGGAGAGAAAATCCCTCTTCCCTTCTCACTATTATGATTACTTGATAATTAGGGAATTGCCTTCCACATACATGTCCCAGGTGACCTACAGCCATGTCCTTAAAAGGCGGAAAAGAACAACCCAGTGTAGGTTTAAAATCACAAAATGAACACCTAAGGCAGGTAACTTTTCAATTAGCTGAAAAGGCTTGCAGAAACAAAAATGGTACCAGTTTTTTCTAGAAAGCATACATAGTGGGCACCTGCCATTATCTCAGCAGGAATGCTGCTCTGTAGAATGGGGGCAGCTATACTGAAAGCTCTGGTCTGAGTTACTGTGGGGCTGGCTTCTGGTATCTTTGGAACTTTTAAAGACAAAGTCTCCTACAGAATGCAGTATATAAGGGATATATAAGGGGAAAGTGGCTGGCAGCAGACTGACAGCCAATGGAAATCCCACAAACAAGATGGTACCATACAAAAGGGATTCTACCAGAAGGACAGTGAAACTCTTTCCCCACTAGTGCTGCAGAGGGAGACCATGAAGATAAAGGCAAAGCTGCAAATAAGCTGTTGTTCAGGTTCAAGAATCTAAATCCTGTACCGCATAACTGTTAAGAATTTGCAAAGTCTTAAGAAACTGATGTAGGTGGCTTCCTAAAGAGTTCAATGGGGCTTACTTTCTAGTAACCATGTACAGTATACTTGGATCACAGCTTCAGCTATTTCCTTGGCTGGCTATTGTAGGACCCTGCGACCACCATTCAACTATCAGACTGCTGTCTTGAAGTTAAATGGAGTATTATTCATAGCTGCTGGCAGAAACAGGAAAGGCCAAATTTTACAGTGGGCTGCACAGGAGGCAAACATTGTTCATTGCTGAATGCACATAACTGAATTAGAAAAAAGTAGAAGTGAATCCTAGACCCATCAAGGATATGGGGTCTCTTAAAATTGACCACATTGATACACTGGTATATTAAGCTGGAGCAAGTTTGGGAAAAGAGGAACTTGTGGATAGTAAAGCGACCAGAACAAGGGATAGAGGTACTCTGTGAACACTTGCAATCTCAAACAGACACAGAACATAGGCAGGAAAGTGTGTTAAATGTTTAGGGTTTTGAATGGGACATCTGGTGAATATTTTAAAGGATCATAACAGGGAACTGTATTATTTTCAGAAATCTCAGCAAGACCAGGTGAACACATAACTGGGATGAGCTCATGGTGAGAAAGGCTACTGAATTCTGAGGTAGGGTCAAAGTCACATGTGGAGAAAGAGGGAGAATCAGAGGGGCATTATGTTTGAGATAGCCACCTTATATGGAACCCAAGCTTTAAGAACTATATAAAAAAGGGCAAAAGCATGATGGGCGTGATTCTTTTGGATTTGGACCACCAAAGCTGTGGGTACATATGGGACTCTGGAGTGACAGGTAAGAACTGCTACCTTGAATCTCTACTGTTTAAGAAATGCCTTGTGTTTCTTCTTTTAAATATTTGTGTGACTTTATTGTTTCAAATGTTTGTAAGAAATTGTGTGAAACTTGTTTAAACCATAACCACATTTGTTCCAATTGCACTCTAAATCCAGAGAAAGACCAAGGTCAACAAAAAGGTGATTGGAAAGCTTTGTAGGAGCTTCCAGATCAAACTCTGGTAACTAATTAAAGTCTCCTAAAAATAAATTCCTACAATATAATTGCAGAGGTTGGATGGCCATCTGCCATATGTGATCTAGTTGAGATTCTTGCATTGTAGGCGGTTGAACTAGATGACCCCAGGGTACCTTCCACCTGTACAATTCTATGATAATAGACTATTCCCTTTTTTTACTATTGATGAGTTTTTTAGTAAAACATAGCTAATTCCTCTCAGCCACATAACTATAGCCTAGCACTGAGTAAGTAGCACACCGCCTAGCATGCATAGAGAGCGAAGCAGAGATTCACAACTTCTTTTCAGATCTATGTGGTTGCTCTGGCTAAGTAAAGGATGTTGCAACTTCCAGTTAAGCCATATCAAACTTATGTTTCATTTGTCTGATATGGCTTAACCGAAAGTTACAAGTTAAATAAAGGTAATCTGTTCTGTCTCTGATATCCTTATCGAGGCTATACGGGTTGATTAAAAAGTGCTACACAAAACTAAAGGCCAATTCACTGTTGCTTTCAAATGTATTGCAGAAGCATGAAGTCACTTTGGGCTTCTGATTTCCTCTATGCAGAAGGGTACAATACTATCTAAAGCATTTCCTAGAAAATGCAAGGCAGTAATCAGGATACAAATTCAATCAGAAGTTGAAGCTCTAGCAGAAGATATATTCTAGTTAGCATGCTGCACTGAATCAAGTATTTCAGAATCCTACAAATTGTGACACTGCAAGTTAGATACTGCACATAAGGAAAAAGATTATCACCCAATGTTTAGATGAAAGCTAAGTACAAGTGAAGTAATGGAAAATAAGGCTTTATTTTAAAAAATTTAAAAATGAAAAACATGAAAATCATTCAGAGAACAATTAAGAGCACTCCCACCCTGGCTCCATTAAATGATTAGACTTAACGAGTTGTTAGAGGAGGTGGCACTTTAAATGTTGCTGAAACAGTCCAGAGACTTCGCCGCTCACAAAAGGGAAGAATGGAGCTCTAGTCTAAGGGCCTCTCAGGTATCCTCAACACAATGACCCAGTCATTAGGAATTCGAGAAAGAAAAGGTTTTAGCACATTTCCCCAAGTAAGAAGTGGCTGTTGCTGAAAGCTGTTCAGAAAAAAAGGTTGATCCAGTTTAACTGAAATATGCAAGAAGAGCTAATAAACCCAGGACTTTCTTTGATGCAATCACAAGCTCTAAGTGAAATTTTTCATCGGATGGGTAACTGTAAAACATGCATCCTTTTAAAATGCATAAAGTGCCTCCATTAACAAAAGCATATGTTCTAATAACAGTACAGCATTAAGGACCTGAAAATAAAGTCTGAGCTAGAGATATATTGATTTGTTAAGCCCCTGTTGCTTAATTAGTGTTTAATAATGATCCTGGCTATGATCATTATAATCTCATAATATAAGTTTCTAGGTATCATAGTTATAAAAAAGGCAAGTATTAGCCATTGGACTTTTAGGCAGCAACTTCAGGTCTAACTGCAGCTGTCATAATATAAACACTGCATTGGTTTTCAAAGAGGCACATTAAGGGGGGAAGTTTGTGAAAAGCAGTATCTTTAAAATAAGAGTTGTGATTTAAACAACGATCAGCTGTAAATTTTCTCTGCAATGATTATTTAGAAGCAATATTGCAGTTTTCACACTCTTGTCACCCCATCACAAAGGAATCATTAAACCAGAAGCTTGGAGTTATTTACTTCTGCTTGCAACCCTGGGCAAGTAAAGAATTCAGGACTCTTATTCCCAACCCACGGCTATCTGAATGATTGGTACTTAACAAAACCAATTTACTTTCCTCCAGCATGACAGCTGCCTGGCTTCAACTCCGCAGAACAGGAATATAGTTGGCATCTGGCAAAACAATGAAAATGACAACACTGAAAGAGCGCAACTGAAAGGAGCTAGCCAGCTACTCAGATGCAAGATGTACATTCCTATAAATAAAATCTACAACTTTTTTAAAGAAAGCCCAAGTTTAATGTGGTTTTTTTTCATCGGTTTGGGAGATCTGGAATAAAAATATTCCCTAGTACAGTAACAGAGGCAAATGGCATCTATAAATGAACAAATCCCACTTGTGGAAGATATACGGTACATTTAAAAAGGACACTGATTGTAGCTGAACACTGACATGTTCAGTTGCCTGTGGTGACTATTCCTAAAAAAATATAACTGGCTTAACCCTGAAATGCCAAATATCCATCAGCTTTTGATACAAAGAAAAAAGCCACTGAAGTTTGTGTTTTAATAGCATATTTGATACAAGACAGAGAAAGTTAGCATATTGTACCCAAATGGCGGGGCTCTTCAGCCACACCCACCAAGCATACTTAGCCCCCAACTTCCAGATGAATTTTACTGATCAGTGAAGGTTTGTAATCCTAGTTTAAATAAATGTACATGGCTGAACAAATGTATCTGCATCCCAGTATGACAAACAGGAATTAAGACTTCTAGGTAAAGATGACATTCCATGCAAACCTAGTGCATAAAGGCCACACAGAATGTATTACACAACTCTCCTTTTTTAAACACAGAAAGCAAAACAAATACACTTTCAATATTCTAAACCTCATGGTTGCAAGGAATACTTTAACAGCACGGGCAGATTTTGCCAAATTCTGATTGGCATGCCGAAGGTTATTGATGCAATCCACGGTTGTCAAACAACGTAATAGCAGGAAGCAAGGCTAGAAAAGACCTTTGCCCAAGATATTGAAAATGCTGCTGCCAATGAGTAAATATTGGGCTGACTCAGGCTGCTTCAAATGTTCTGGTCAATGTTAAGATATCTATACTAGTCCTAATTCCTTTCCTGTTGCTGTTCATCTGCCTCCTGAGTTACAAGTTCTTGGGTACCAGGCCACAAAAAATTGGAACATAAAGTTATACAGATACAGCTTCCCAGGAAGTTGTAAAATCCAGGGGTATGCAAGGTAAATTCACCTGGTTACTTTCATCCGCTATAAATTTTGGAAAGGTGTTTGTGCGTTCGCTATGCATTTGGATCCTTCTTAAGATATTGTAACCAAACTTTGCATGATAGTTCCTGAGTTCAGACATCAGGTTCTCCTCAATGTTTGGATGCAATTTTGAATCAAGATAGCAGACTGAACCTTAGAAATGATACTGATTTTAACTGCACTGGCTGAGCAGCATCAGGTACAAGTCTGCTAGTTTAACCCAAGTGTTTTAAGGAAAAAGAGCCTGGGAGAAAACAGTTATGGGATACAGAAGGCAGCCATCCTTTTAACACATACTGTTGGCATTCACAAAAAATGATAGTTTTGTGCAAGTATGGAGTTAAGGCTGGCAAGCGATATGTGGATCCCTGCCTGAGTGAGATGGTAGTATTTTGGAAATGAATAATTAGTACTTTCACAATGCATCAGCCAGTAGATGTGAATTCTCCCTAAGTTGCTGGTAATAGGGCAAGTAGAAAAACAAGAAGAGAATTGGGAAGCATACCCAATTAATCATTAAACTTGCTTTTAAGTGTTATTGCGGCATCAGACCTTTTCACTATATTGCAGACCTTCAGGGTA
This sequence comes from Podarcis filfolensis, assembly GCF_964270895.1. NCBI lineage: Eukaryota > Metazoa > Chordata > Lepidosauria > Squamata > Lacertidae > Podarcis > Podarcis filfolensis. Next base: position 88,432,334 of record NC_139605.1, on the reverse strand, counting down.
GAGGCTGCTGTGTATGGAGGTACAAGACCCATCTTAACACATAACACCCATCTCCATTAACAAAACAAAAAACCTTGAAGCAGCAACATATCCTGAAAGAATACAGCTACCTTAAGATACACACAACCACATCTTATTTCAAGACAAAACACACACACACATAAAAATACCTGCCATATTACAACAGCAGATACGAGTAGGAAGTTTCTGGGCTGCAGAGAAGCAGTTCTTCATAAAATGGGTTTTTTATTGTATTTTTTCAGACTCCATACACTCCATATAAAAAAGCTTTACCTTCATATAATGTTTCCAGAAGCTCCCACAGGGAGAGGTAAAAGAGGCAACTACAGCTTCTTCCATACCTATTTTTCTGGGGCAAACTTACAAACTTACTGCAAAATCCAGCAGCTTTTCTTTAAAATAGAAAGCATATTAATTGTGGAAATGGACTGCTGGTTCAGACATTACATATCTCACGAATCTTATTAGTCCATGGTTGGTTTGGTGTCATCAACAAGTTAAGAATTACAAAAAGGTGCTTCTTACACGGTGATCATTTTTTACACAACAGAAGGGTACTTGGTTGGATATAGCTAACACAGTGTCTCTTTTTGTGCTCTAGTTAAAGGATCTGCTGACTAGTTGCTAGTTCTGACCTCCAGTTGTAGTGCATGAGAACTCAACTTGTAAACATATGACAATGTTGGAACACAGGCTTTCAGGAGCTACCTGCTTATTTTTAAGATTACGTTTTGAATAGATATTCCCCATTTTCTTTTGCCGACTGCACGGAGTTGTGAGCCACAGCACAGCCTTGCAGAGGGCAGCATTATCTTCTGATGTATAACAAAGCTTGTTTGATGGAGTGCAGAAAGTTTTGAGAACATAGAAATCTCTAGTTTTCTCCTTTAGGAAGCAAGAAGTCAGCAGGTAATGGCAAGTAGAAGTTTGGATTTAAAAAAATAATAAAAAGGAGTGGTGAAGACTTGAGAAAGCTCCAAGCATACAGCTGACAGGAAGAATAGAAGACTGCTGGCTGGCTGCAACTGCCTTTAGATGGGTCTTGTTATCTTTCAGGGATGAGCGCGGCTTCCACAAGATTCCCTAATCCTGTCAAAAATAACAACAAAAATAAAAACACAACTTCCTGTCATGTCAGGGCATGCATCTTTTAGCTTATGCAAGATGGCAGTAAAAAAAACTTTTCATAGAGAATCTAATGCACCTCAAGCTTCTTGGAAGTAGCTCCAGTTCTTCAATACATTTACTGCAGCGGAATCAGAAGTGGCTAGCCAATCATATGAATATCTGAGAAAAGTACTGACATAAATAGCTGGGAAAGAGCCTTTAATTACCCAACAATTCCCATCCTGCTAGCCTTCAGACCACACAAGCAAGAGAGATGAGATGCCATCTTAAGATGTTTACCTCAGCCACAAGCCTTACCAAGAGCAGGACAACAGCTCTTCAGAGATCCATTTTTTTGTCTTAAAAGCAGAAACTCCTAAGCTTTATATCAACAGGATCCACCAATAGATAGTATGGTCAGAATCCACCTGCTGCCTCTGAAGAATGACCCAGTGGTACAAGAGACACCATTCCTTTTCCTTTGTTACCTACCACCCACCATTGGAAGCTTACCAGGCATAAGCTTTGACCTACTATTTGAACATCAACACCGCAGATACATGAAGTCAAGGCTACAAAAAACTACAAAAACCTGAGAAGTATTTTCCAAGATATGATTAGCTATTCAAGTCTCATTCCTCAGTTGCCAGCTCTAGCACTTAACACCCCTATAAGCATGGAATCTGATTCTCTTTCCTAGAAATAGAATTTTTATACCTTAACAACATTACCATTTTCAAGTTAAGGAGTTGTGAGTTGGACAAGCAATCAAAATGAATCAAAAGTGAAGAAATCTAGGCACTTTTGATAAATAGAAGTCCCAGTTTAGAGCATTAGAAATGAGAAAGGAGATGTGTGGGGTAAGGTGGGTTACAAGCACATGGTGAAGCTACCTCCCTTTATGGACAACTCCCTTATACTCTCCTTGTCTGCAATTAGCAGCCCAGCCCCACAAATCTGATGAGCTTCCATAATTTGTTTGGTCACCTGGAGGAGCTGCGCTCTTTGCTCACGCAGTCATCGTGGGAGCTTGTATCGCCATTCCCCATCATGCTGCATGTCCTTCGCTTTTTCCTTCTATGCATCATTCCTTCCGTCTCAGAGCTAGAATCACACTAAACAAGAAATGACAGTAATAAATCCTGACTATCAAAACAGCAATTCTGATCACTGATTAGTAATAACGGCTAGCCAATAATAATGTCTACATTGCCTGAGGAACAGCATTATTTCATGGTGACATCTGAAGTGATTACGAGGCTCCTAGAATGTGAGCTGTTAAGAGTCTGTTATATTCCTATTTAGATGTCCAAAGATGGGGTAGAATGCAATTAAGTCTCATTTTTGAACATGATGGTTACACTTCTAGAATCTAGGCCAAAGGTGGAGGTGGACCCATATCAGTTGGGCTTTGGCCCAAGATTTGGAAATTAAGCCACTTCAGTATTCCTTGGTGGACTGTGCCTGGAGACTGACTTTTTCAGCTCCCTAGATCTTACAGTGGCATATCACATGTACAAAATTAGAAGAAGAAGAATTAGAAGAAGAAAAAACAAGCATAGCTCAATGGTGACCGAGTGTGCTCACTCCCCACAGAATGTTGCTTGAATAGAGGGGGGAAATGAAAAACATGATGGTTGACCCTGAACAGGAACATCCCACACTGCCACCTTTTGCTGAAGATTCACTTGTTGATATTACTGACCATCAAAACCTTTTAGATCATCTGCAGTGGTTGGGGAATATAGAAACCATTTATATATGGGACCAGAACTAGTGATGCGATCATTTTTGCTAAAGCACACCACCTGAAAGTCAACATCCCCCACTCCAGAACTGTTGTTATACAACCCCACCCGTGACTTACAACATGTGGCATGTCTGATGTAGTAACTTACCTCTGAATCAGAGTCTGAAGAACTGGAACTTGAAGAGCTGGACGAATCACTAGAACTATCAGAAGCAATGCCTGTTGATTCCTGTAAGTCAACAGAATCTGCTAGTGCAGCCAGCTCAGGATGTTCCTGTTTTAGGACCCTTGAAGACAAATTTTCAAGAAATATTTGTTGGCAAACAAACTAATGGATATACATGCAGATGGCAACATTATTGTACATTTTGCATCTTCGGCCCATATGACACAGCAGACTATTTCACTAGCCAAATGCATCAGCTACAATTCTGGAGTCTGTGTTACATGCAACTTGGAGTGTTTATTAAAATTAACAATTTTAATTATTGTTTATTAACAATATTGACTGGGGTTCTCATGTACAGTATCTACGTAAAATAAGAAATGGGATGCAGATGTTCTCAATTCCCAATATGCTGCTTAAATGTGATCCAAATTCACTCAACAGTTCGAGCAGGCCTGTTCCCATAATGTAACCATTGCAACTTTGAGCTTGCCACCAAAAATACCAGTTGCTGGAAACAACAGGAGAGGGCTATTGCCCATATGTCCTGCTTGTAAGCGTCTCAAAAGGAATCTGAAAGGCGAAAATGAGAAACAGGATGTTGGGCTAGATGGGCCTTTCCTTTTGATCAGTTCAATGGGAAGCCAGATCAGACTACTCACATAGGTAATCTGAGAAATGAGTACTCACAGCAGAGTGAGAATGCATCTGTTTCTAGAATAACTTTAACTGATGCTCAAAAACATCCTTTTTCACCATGATAATACATTTCAACTACTGAAATAGCATTTTTATTTGATAGCTGGTAATTGTAAGTTTAAACAAAGTGTTCAAATGCATTCCCTGTCTTAAACTATATGTTTTAAAACACAGTTGAGTCACCTTATTGAATCTTGAAATCCAGAAGCCTAATTCTCCTTCTGGACCACATGCAAGATGTTGCTATTAGAAAGCCACAATCTTTTTCCAAAATGCAAAAACAAGTACACCTTCATCACTTCTGTCTTTCAGATATTCTGTCAAGCATCATTCCAGGCGTACGCAGGAAGCAACATTTAGCTTGTACTGCCAGCATCTGGGAAACCACAGAAGTAATGATCACATCTCTCACCTGTACCATTTTCTTGATAATTTTGGTCTTCCCCTTACTGTCTTGTGCCACACCACAGGGAAATTTGTACAGCTGGCAAAGTTCTGAGTGACAGCAATAGTTGTGTCAAGATTGAGAACTACATGCCACCAGCCACCTACAAATGCAACACCACATAAGGTTATAAACAACCAACTGAAGGAAGCTATTTTTAAATGTAGGCTTGAAAATAGGGAAAAGCATGTTTGGAAACAGAGGTGTATAAGAAGCATCTTTGAAACCCATGTCTCCCGTACAATACTCATTCCAATAATGTCTTGGGATAAACACAAAGGTTTACAAATTTGGTCAAAAGTGGCAGTCACCTCTGCCTTAAAAGTGTGAGGAAAGGGGAGAAATTTTTCACCTTTCTAAAAAGCAGTGAGAGGTCGGCAAGGCCCTCTGCAAAAGCTACTCCCCAAGTACTCTGTAATGTGCAAGAAACTCAAGGATGGGGTCTTTTCTAAATCACTTCAGGCCAGGCTTTAGCAGACAACAAAAACAAGTTGAGACTTTTCCTGCTTTTATAGAGAACCCCAGTTCCTAGACAGTGGTCATCTTCACACATTGTGATAAACCATGCAGTGTTCAGCATGATGTGCATGAGTTGTGTGGCTCAGACTAACGTAACCCATCGTCCCCACAGTCAAGAGGGCGACTTTCATTTTACTTTCATTTCATTTTACTTTCACTGGAACAGGAAAATGTTCTTAAAACCCTGACTAGCTTAAAAAGAGAGTTTCAGAAACCAGGGTTTGAAGCTGGCTTGTTTTGAAACCGACAACCAACTTTGTTACAAGCTACAATCCCTGGTCTTTACAACAGGACAAGCTGAGATAAGTGAAACAGAACAATGTCAAAATCTTCCTTCCTGACATGGAGGGCAGAGTAGTATGTAGACCAAAGGCGTACAACCATAAAAACAATAATGAAGAACAGTATCCTACTGCCTTATAAACAATCTGAAAAAGGAAAAAACAACCTACTTTGGGAGGAAAGGCAGGGTATAAATTTATAAATAAAGCAAACCCATATATGGGAATGAAAATGAGTATTTTTGTCCCCAAATCAACCCCTGACTGACATCGATGAAGAAAATTCAGAGCGGCAGAGCATGACACTACATAAGAGGAGGAAAAGGGACTGCTTAGCAAACAGTGGATAAATAAAAGGGTTTCCTTATACTCTGGGACTGTTCACCTAGGACAGCCTTCCCCAACTTGGTGTCCTCCAAATTTATTACACTACAAATCTCATCAGCCCCTGCCAGCATGGCTGATGGTCAGGGCTGATCTGGACCTACTCTATACATTCTCCACAGAAAGAACATGCAGTCCCTTGCAGATTTACCTGGAAGTACGCCTCACTGGGTTCAATAGGATTTAGAGTGTTCACTTACTTGGATGTCCTACCAAACATGGTGAGACTTGCTTCCAAATAAATCTGTGGAAGGCTGGGCTGTTAGCCACAGCATCCAATCAATATATCAAGTTAGACAGAAGACGCAATGAACTTTAAATGATAAATGAAATGGAAGCACAATAGCTTGGTTTTTATTTGGGATCTTATTGTTTCAACTAAATAAAACTATTGTATTTAAACAAAACTGTTTTGTTTTGCTTCAGTATGGTTTTAAAAGAACAAAGGAGTCACAGAAGAATGGAATTCTGTTTCCTCCACTGTTAGTGGCATACTTAATATGTAATCTATGTTGCACAGAAACTCTGTATCAAATACCAGAGATCTATTTTTAAGCTGACTTTTTATGATGAGAATATTAATTTCCCTCACATATGAAGCTACAATTAAAGACATGATCAATTGATTACATTTACACATTTCTTATGAAAGTTATAAGCACCTAAGACAAAAACAGTTTATAAAGGAAACTGACAAGGCAACTCATGTTAACTGAAGACTGTGATATATTTCTGATACAGAATCAACAGTTCTACAAAGACAATTGTCAACTGACCAAAAACCCTCCAAACACAAGAGACAGAGGCCTACTCCAGTCTGGTTATTATGTGACATCTGGCTCACGTCCTAGAAGTGTGCATTTAAAAGCCAAAAACCTGATCTGGTCCACAGATCACAGAACCAGTATTTGCTACTGGGTCAGCCCCAACCTGCCAGAGACCATAATACCCATGTACTTCAGTTTCTGAAATTAAAAGTTGGAGACAGGAGGAGAGAGATTATTTCCCTAAGGAAAAAATTGAAATGAGGGTCCAAGTGTTTACTTCCCTGCTTCATATACCTTTTCTGGAGAGATGCAGGTTTGTACAGATGTGACAAGAGACGCAGCGCAAAAGTAATTTTAAGAAGCAAGATCAAGTGGAGTCCACTTTCGTTTTCTGCTTCCATTTCACCGTGGAAGTCTCAAAGCTGACAAATTATCTCGCCTATTGTGCCAGTTAATCTGCTTGGAACTGAAAGGACATTATTCAAGGGGCTTCCTCCCACTTCCTAATCTTCAAAGCTTTAGCACATCTCCATCTCGGTTGCCTTGCTAAAGTATACATTATTTCAGGATTACCTCCCATCACATTTGCTATGCATCCTTCTTGTTCAACACACACAGCCTAACATAACAGAATCTATGAAGAACTCTTACGACACTTTGTTTCGCATCTGTCCAGGCTTGGATACTGCACCAGAAGTGTATCTTCTATAACTTCACTTCAGCACAAAACTTAATAAAAGCCCTTACCTGGTACAAAGACAGTCTCTCCTGGTTTTTGCACAATTTCCAAGGGTTTGAACTCAGAAGGCCAAGTGGGAAGCTGAGTCCTTGGATATATTACTCTGAACCAAGTGATGGCTTCATCTTGTTGGTTCCCTCCTTCCTCACGAGTCACTTTGATCAACTCTCTGGGAGTGCTGGTAGGGAAGAGGCACCAGCGTTTGTATCCTTGGACTAAGGAATTCCAGGCACTGGTTCCCAAAGGGTCAATGTGGATGCCTGTACCTGATCGAGGTGGACCCATCACAAACCATCTGCACAGAGGGAAAAACCCAGCAGGGTTACAAACAACTCCGCTATTTTCCTTAACGTGTTTCTCAAAAGCAAGTGTTTTCTTTCCATTTCCAAAGCAGTCTGAGATAAGTTTGCTTTATCTTTTGTTTGTATTTGAGGAGAGATGAAAGCAAAGAGATGAAAGAACAATAAATATTACGCTGCTCTATACAAGTCAGACCATTAGTTCAGTATTGCCTGGGTTAACCAGCAGCTTTCTCCAAGCTCTCCAGAGGCCTTTCCCAGCCTGCTATTCATTTAACTAGAAATTGCATTATTCCGCCTCCCATCCAAGACGAACCCTTCTTCAACCCAGCTGGCTGAGTTATCCCAGAACCCGGGGAGATGTCTCCATAGAAATGTTACAAAGGCAATTAAAAGGTTGATGGCATATAAAAAATAAATTAAAATCTATGATTATGCCAGCATAATGTGAACTGCTCGAGATCTATGGATAAAGGGCAGTGTACAAATCTAATAAATAATAATAGTAAATAGTCAAAAAAGCCTACAGAAGGCAAGACAGAAGGCAATTTTACCCAAATGAAGAACAGAAAAAGGAAGGTGTTTGAGCCTGGGGCATTTTAATTTTATTTCTTCTACTGTATTGAAATTTGAAATTCTATGTAATGCAAATTGTAATATAGCAAAATACAGTAAAAGAAATTAAAGAAGCAACAAAAAAATCAATTGGAAATCATGTAGCCCCTAGCACAGTTCTGTGGGGGGCATGTTTGGGAATTTTGTTACTGAAATATGTTAACATGGTAAGAGTGTGAAACTGTGGAAACCCCACCCTGAAAAAAGTAAGGAACCTGATTACCCTGAGATGTAGCTATGAAAAGTATATATAAGCATAGGAAAATGCACTGCAAAGAATGTAAGCCAAAACTGCATAAATGATACACCTAAAGGGTGACAGTAGGAGGAGGAACATCTGGCATTACCATAGGAAGTACAAGATCATTTCCGTAAAATATGGGTCTTTTATGTCTCTCCATTTCTCATTAGCTCTTCCCTATTACGTTTTTTGTTAACTTTTAGTGAAAGTTCTGAAATAAAAACAACTCTGGCGCACCTATGCTGTATATGCAGGGAAAATGGAAAATGTTGGACGCCTGATGGACTGTGCATCTGTTTAAAAATCACTGCCCTTTGCTGTTTCTATCCCGAGGAATCATATAACCAGTTTATACCTGTAAGGTGGCCTTCTCTTCTCGCCTGCATACTTGAACAGGTCATCTGTGAAAAACTTAGGCACCCTGTAATCCTCCAAGAGTTTTCTACGCTTCGGGTGCTCTCCATAGCTGCTGTCGAATATATAGAGGGGACTGTCATCTCGCGTGGTCTCCATGTATTCAATGTAATATTTCATTTTCATCTTGACAGAGTACCCATCATTGTCCTCTCCACACTTGAATTTCTGGTTCCTGTATTTGCGTTTCAAACGCTCCAGGGTCCATTTCTCTTGAGCTGGCCATCCTGCCTGAGCATTTAAGAGGACAACCGGCTTGTAAGGCTTCTCAAAACGTTCAATAAATTCTTCTACTGACAAATGGAGTGCGTCTGCCCTTTCCACATTGTCCTGAAAGATGGATAAAGTGTTCTCAATGCAGGATAATGCACATTTAATACTGCAGAATAATAGTGACCATGTTAAGTTCCACAGAACAAGTGCAGAGCAAGCCTTATACTGAATCAACCAGTCAATAAGAAATATACATTAAGCAGTCTTTAAAATCCCGCCACCCAAAAAAATATTCCTTAGTTCTACAAGCACATAGACTCATCCAGGCAACCAATAGGCAGTGGATTTTATTCTGAATGCATCTGAATAATAGCACTATGTGATCCACACTTTTAAAAATATGTTTTTAAATGGCCAGATAATCTGATATGCTTAATGAAATACAAGAGATTCTAGTCCTTAACTGGCACCCTCAAGGAAAAACATTTTGTATGGTAATAATTATTTTAATATAATTTCTACAACACTTTAACAGTGCAACCATATACATGTCTATTCAAATGGAAGCCCCATTGATTTCAGCAGGACTTACTCTCAGATAAACAAATACCAGAGGGCAGCCTCAGTGTACAAAGGAATTAAAATACAGCAATAAAACTGACAATTACAGATCCTCCTTTAGATAGGAAAGCTTCAAAACACATAAATTTTGTTCTACACTGAAAACATGCAGTTCTAAATGATTCTGTTCTTATTCCTCATTAAAATGAGGCACAGCACTAACAATATCCCAATTGTTCAAAAGTATACCTGAATCATCACCATGAAGCAATGAGTGAAATCAGAGGGATAGAGAAAACATTGCAACTTAATCCAAAGGCACCCAAGATTCTTGCTACAGCTAAAAGTTCTCTGTACAAATAGTGAAGTACTTGAATGGAAATTTCCATTCCTCTTCATGCCTAAATTGCTATGCATTAAGATAAGATATTACTTTGTATTTCAACACATATCAACAGATTCCCCTCCTACATTTATGTCACACCATAAAGATTCCAAAGTTTCAAGATAACCAAGTTATGTCAAACAGTCATCTGTAAACATCTGTAACACATGAAGCCTGATCATATGGAGAGTTGCTCAGAAGCCCCACCAAGTTCAATGTGCGGAGGATTGCACATTAAGAGTAATTTTATGGTCCATAATATTCTTGGAAACAGACTATTTTTGGTGTGCTTATGATTTGAATTTTAAATGGTTGCTTTCCACTCCGAGAGTAGAGTTACAGATACAAAAAATAGAACGAGACCAGAAGCCTTAGATTCATGTTTCCTTGATAACTACCCACTGTAAAGATGACACAGGATTCTATGTTACATAAGAAAACTTGTCACCATGAGCCTTTGAAAATTGTTTCCCTTATTCAGTGTTAGAAACTCAGATATATACACTAGGCAGCAAATGACTCCCTAAACCAGGATTACAGTCGCCCAAACAGAATGTCTAGATGCCATTTCTGTGCTAGACAACTCAAAAGTTGTATTTTTCAGTAAGACTTTTTGATTCTTAAAATTCATTCTATATGTGCAGATAAATATAATGGATAGAATTCAACTGGATGTGTTGCCAGTGTGTGAAGACAGTCAAGATCCAAGGATCCCCAGGCTTGCACCTCCAGATGGCAGAGATGTCAGGTGCCATCCCGGCACCTGGGCATCTTCACTTGGTCACAACTGCTCTTGGCACCTGGTGAATTTAGAATGCTGTATACAACAAGTTCTACTTTGTGTCGCTTCCCTTCCAAGACTATTGAGACAAGATTTGTACAGTTTCTTGAGAATACGGATGTTCTTGAGTTAACAACTGATTTATTTCCCAGAACTCCAGCAACAAGTGTTCTACCACTTTTCACAGCATACACTCATAAACTCTCTCTCTCTCTGGGTCATTGTACCATATAAAATAAAGAACCATGGATGGCAGGACAGTCCCAAACGGCTTTCTGTTCCCAGGGTGTGCTCTGAAGGCACATAGCTGAAGCTATGGAGGTGTTCAGTCTGACACTGCCTGGCAAACCACTTATATGCCACCTTAGGTTCCATGGTCGGAGAAAGCAGAACAAAAATGGAAGAAAATATGGAAAGAGCAGCTACTTATGCTCTTGCAAAGTACTTTTTTTAAAATGCAAAGGGGGAAAACCCCAAATCTGCAGCAACAGTTGCACTGACAAGACTAAAGCCTTATCCCCATTTACGTGACAGTAGACCCCACTGAACAACACAGTAGCTTGCTTCTGAGCTGACATCTATCAGCTTGCGCCACAGAGTTAAGTGAAGCATGCAAGTGCATACAAGCAGCCTCTGGTGATTGCGGCTTCCAGTCCAGGAAAGTTCACACCACAATACACCTTAGTCTTCAAGGGATCACAAGACTTCTGCTTTCCCCATACCTGTTTACATATTATATACAGTATATACATACACACACTCCCTATGTGGTTTTATGATGAATCAAAAGGAAAACGGGCACGCGTTCACGGGGTGGCTACTGTGGGTTAAGCCCCTTTGCCCCTAGGGAGGACTGGCACCTGCCTAACCTTGCCCGGTTTCACGCAGGATCCGGCCTTGAGCCTCCCCCCGACTCCCTGCGCCCCACAGCCCTTCTCCCCCGCCCCGCCCCGCCATTTTCCTGCCCCTTTTCACCTCCCCGCGCCCGCTTCACCTTGCAGGCTGCGGGGCTAAGCGGGAAGCTCTCGCAGTAGTTGTGCCGGGTCCAGTCGAGGGAGTCCTTGAGCTCCGGCCGGGCGCTCCGCTTCGCCTCGCGGATGCGCTTCTTGCTCTTGTGGTTCATGCTCCCGCTGCCGGCGCCTTCGCCGCCGTCTCCTCCTCCTCCTTCGTCCGCCGTCTCTTCAGGCTACGGATCCGCCGCGGAGACACCCCGCCCGAAGGAGCAGCGCCCCGCAGCTTCCAGAAACCTCACGCCCGCGCCTCCTCGCTCCGCCGGCAAACGCCGCTGCCTCCTCAGCCTCGCTCCAGACATCGCTCCTTCCCATTGGCCGGCGCTTCTCGGCCCTCCCTCGCGCAGGCAGCGCCGATTGGATGACTCTGGCAGCGGAAAGAGGGCGCCGAGAGGGATGGATTGGAGGAAGCGGAGGAAGCGCCGCCGCCTCCGCCGCCATCTTGAGAAGGCAGTCGCCCACCTTCAAGGGGATGCGTCGCCGCATTGAAATGGGCAAAAGTTGTGGCAGGTTCTTGCCGTTGTTGTTTTTATTATTAAAAACAACAACAACGGGAACTGCACTGCCGTTTAGGGAGGAATGGTGCATAAGAGCTGGCTGGCTGGCGTGGGTCAGAAAGCCCATTCCCAATGTCAGTCTGGATTGTAAGAGAGGAGAGGCTGAAAAAAAGAGAAACAATCACACAGCCATGTGGCACCGTGAAGACTTAATCCTAACGCATAAGGTTTCGTGGGCTTGAGATTCCTCAGATGCACCGTGAAGCGGCATTGAGGTCACGAAAGCTTTTGCCCCAATGCATGTGTTTATAAGGCGACACACACAACTCTTTGGGTGGTATTCAACTCAGGGTAGACCCACTGAAATGCAAGAACAATTTAATTTCAATAGGTGTACTCTGAGTAGAACGAGCTGCAACCATCGCTCGAGGAGATGGTTAAACCATGCATGTTGAATCATACTTCAAGTTAGTGGCTCAGCCCCAAGCAAGTGTGCAAACGATTGCAGCATTATGGACAAAGTGTGCTGGATATGCTCAATCAGTGGGAGGTGCTTTATATTTCTTGGAAACAACATGTGGCATTCTTTAGTTGCTTCCAACCCATAGGCATTGCCGGACTCTGCGCAGGGATGAGGAGAATGTCGCAACGTGGGTCTGATCACAGGTGCCCGATATCGTGCACCGGATGGAAGTAGGTCCCACAGAAGTTCTTTAAAAAGAACCAAGAACTAAAAACTTCCATGCATCGAAGTGGGCTCTGATCCACGAAAGCTCCTGGCCATTATCAGTGTCAGCTGCTCTTCGCTGTGTGTTGGTTCAGGTGTTCTTTCTTCCCTCATCTTATTTTCATTTTAATTCCGGAGTAGTAATGCATTAATTGAACCAACGGGGTACTCCAGGGGAACGCCTGAGAACCATGAAGACTGAGTAAAACAAAAATCAAAAGGCGAGGGACCTCTGCTGCAGCACAAACTCCATCGTCCCGTCTGCTGCTTTTCCCTAATCCCACCCTGCTCCTAACTGGCTGCGATAGGGTGCTTGGCCGGAAGACGCCTTTAACGTTCTTGACTGCGAATGGTCCACTTACACATCAGTCCATAGCGAGTAAGATACAGCCAATGCTCAGGAAGCACCTCATGGTTGTCTGTCTATGTGCCGGGAGCTTTCCTTCTTGCGGGGAAAAGGGTTCCCATGTGCGAGCCGGAATGCAAATTCAGTGTGAGGGAGTACAGGTTTGCAGGAGAGCATCAGGAGGAGGAGGAAGAAGAAAGAGATCAGCTAGTGGTGCTTATTCCTGAGGTGCTGATCCATTATCATTTTTTAAATGCGTATTTGCAGGAAGCAGAATTTGGAACTATGCAATTTAAAGCTGAAGAAATATGGGGCAGGAGATACATATACAGAAATATATGTATCAAATGGGTCTGCATTTACTAGTAAATTGCACACGAATCATTTGGTGTTGCTTGCCACTTAGAGACATTTTAATGAAAGCCGCTTAATTTATTTTGATAGGCAAAATCACCTAAGTTGTTTTCATGTTAACTCCTAGGAGAAAACTAAGGGCAATTGTATAGGATTTTTAAAATGTTATTTTTTTGTGATAAGCTTCGTTTTAAAATAAAACGAATTGTGAAGATGAAAAGGTAGCCGTGTTATTTTAGTCCCACCCTGCAAAGGTTTGGCAGGACATTCTGTTGCAAAAGAAAAGTAATGCTTTTTTTTCAAATCTGTTGACAAGGAGGTAACAATGACGACATTTCATCTTAGTTCAGGACTATTTAAATTTCAAGTATTGATCTGAAAGTGGAAACCACTTAGGTTGCAATCTTGTGCCCACTTACATGGGCATAAATCCCATTGAACTAAATGGAGCATTCTTCTGAGTAGAGATGTACAAGACTGCACTGTTAGTACATTATGCTGATTTTTTCCCTTAGCGTTCACCAGCAGCTGGAAATCTGATGGCTCTTCCATAATGTTCCTGTGATCCATTGGCACAATTTGTTCCATTATTTGTGAATCACTTAAGTAAGGTACAGGTGATCATTTTGTAGGACAAATCAATGAATTCAGGAATTTTTTCCCCGTCTCTTTTGTATCTCAAGCTTCTATTTGCTCTGCAGATCTTTGCCACTTCTACTCTCTCACAACTAAACAAATCACAGCATATATGCACTGTCTCGACCATTTGCACATGTTTATGTATGGTTCATGCCTCAGTGATGTGCCAGACTGGGTTGAAACTTCAGCACAGTTTGCATTTATATTTTTAAAAATAACAGGAAGAGTATGTGTGTTTGCCTGTGTATTTGTCCTTTATGCACAAGTGCTTTATAGGTAATTTGACTTCTTATCTATATGTGTTAATTTAGCAAATACAGCGTATGGTTGACAAATGCTTCCATAACATATCTTTTCTTTTTTTGATGTTGGCTATAACCAGTGCTTTCTTTCTGGGGGGACGCATACCCCTAAACATTTTGTGAATCTTTGTGTTTTTGTCTATTTACTGTACTGTATTTATTTCCTCTGATTTAAACTATAAAATGGTGATTTTCTTGAGTCAAAATGAGAGTACCCCTAAACATTTTTTTAGAAAAAAAGCACTGACTATAACTATGATAAAGTTACAAGAGTTAACGTTACTGGTGGAATAATAGTGGCAATGCTGACATTCTTTAAAATGTGCAGATGTTCAATGCTGCTGCTAGCCTCTTTTGTTTGAGATTGTAACAGCACTTTAGATTACATAGACTCTAATGAATCCTGGAGTCATTACACATGGTAGCATGGTAGTATTGCTTGGCCATCTAAACAAGAGTTAACAATCTCAGTTGTTGTGTTACATCACTTTTTAAATTGGTTATGTGTCGGGTCCCTATCCTGGCAACCAGCAACCATCATTTTGCTTCACTGAATTTCACTGGCACTGTATAACTGATCAATGACAGCAACTCCTTTTATGGACACCCAGCAGAAAAAAAACAATTGTATTCTGCAAAACAAACATGATTCCCCCTTGACCTATTACACAATGGCAATTGCAGCTCTTTCTCAGTATGTGGTTTCTAATGAAAAATTCCATTACAAAAAGGGAAACTGATGAAAACTTAAAATGCACTTGTATCATGTTTCTTTAAAAGATGTTTCTGAAGCAACCATGTTTTACAGCAAGATGTCCTTTTTTCAGGTCCTTGATCCCCAATATGGCATGTACGTTTGGCCCTGTGCAGTGGTTCTGGCCCAATATGTGTGGTTTCATAGAAGACTAGTCTGCGGCAAGAGAATTTTGGAGGTGAATCATCGTAATCATTTTATTATCATCTTCATCATTATAAAATTTACCCGCCCTTTGCCAGCAGGTCCCAGTGCAGGTTACAATTAAAAAGTGAAAATAGATTAGTCACAGGAATAGGGTAGGCCCTGAAAACACACATGGAAATATAGGTTTATAGTATGAAATTATAATATTAAAATAAAGTAAACTATGTTTTTAAAACATGGGTGTGACCCTTCAGATGCTATCAAGCTCTCTGCAACACAGAGGGCTTTGACAGGATCAACTCTGTCCACTGGAAAATCCTCTATAGTATTCAGGAATTCTTAGTTCCATAAATCTCTGGGACATGGACCATATCAATAGGGTAGCAGACCTTGCAACTATATCTGCTTCCCCATTCAAGCTTTCCTGCTAAAAAACTGCAACAAACAAATGTAGACCAGACCACAACTGTTCACACAGTTTATTTCTGAAGGCAACGCTTAATCAAAGATTAAATAAGACCTTAGAAATCGGATTGTGCAATGAGGCTTCTAGTGAGTAAACTGCTGGTATGTTTTCGTTTGTGTCATTTAGCAGTTATCGATGATCATGAGGAAGAAACACACCCAAGCTGTAGTAAAGTTCTGAACTCGTTATACGTGTATTTGGTGTTAAAAATCAGTTTTTACTCTGTTTAGATTGGAGCAGGTGTGAGTCTTCCTGGGATAGTGGCAGCAAAATGTGGAGCAGAAATTATATTGTCAGATAACGCAGAATCCCCTCAGTGTTTGGACAACTGTCGAAGAAGCTGCCAGATGAATAACCTCTCAGGAGTACATGTCATAGGACTCACCTGGGGTCATGTATCACCCAGTCTATTGGCCTTACCTCCAGTGGACATTATTTTGGCATCTGACGTTTTTTTCGAACCAGAAGGTAATTCTAAAGTTTTATCTACTGCTGTGCATGTTCTGAGCATCTACAGCATAGAATTTGACACCAAATTAAATTGGTGTGAATGGTGGCTACAAAAACCTGAGTAGTTCCTCAGCTCTCCAGGCCACTCCTGTCTGCCATGTGTGTTATCCAAATTGCTGAAGAAAATATTCTTCCCCTTGATTTATATTTTTTTCTTTTACACAGAGGCTGTGGTTAACAGCGCAAATGTTGAAAAACTGGTTCCACATGCAAATTCTGTGCACTGCATGTCCATAATAATGGACATGCAGTAAAATACTAGTGATGTGGAAACTAGCAAAGGAAGTTAAAAGGAATAAAAAAGGATATTCCTTCCTTAGACTATTCTTAGAGCACTTAGACTATCATCAAAACACAAAGTGTGGGAGCTCTGCAATGACAGAAATGGTAAACTGTTGATTTAGGCACTGCAAGAGTATACTAGGATAGAGCAACTTAGAAAGTAAATGGGAGTTTTTCTTAAATTACTTAATTACTGACTCATGGAAACCTAGCGAAGTATTTATATCTAGCGAATATTTGCTTTTCATTTATATCAGACTAAACATCATTGGTCAATTATATGAAAATGAATTCATTTTCTTATATTCCAGTCTTCCTTCCAACAAGAGCAGAATGCCCAACATGTCCACAATAAAAAAAACATATGAAGCTGTTCTGGACAATTACTCATCTTGGTCAGCATTTTCTATTGCTAAAGGTCTATGTGAAAAAAGCAACTTGGTCCTACACTTTTTTTTTGGATATAGTTTTGATCAGGGCCAGATTCTTAAGCAGGCTAAGAATGCAATGACCGGGGGGCCACTATTTTCATAATGCTGTGGTGGTTTTAAAAATACAGGTATTGGAACAGCAACAAAAATCCCTTCAAGCACATCAGAAATGAAAACTGTAGTTACAAAAGTATTTTGTGTGTTTTAATTTGTAGAAAAGTCCATCAAGACTGTTAGCAAAGTAGTAAAAATAAAGTTTGAGAACCACTAGTCTATAGGGCTGGAGAACCTGTGGTCCTCCAGATGTTGCTGGACTTTTAAGTCTCATTAGCTTGGCTGTGAGGATTTGTAATCTATCCTGACTTGCTGTGGAAATCATGTAATGAAGTTTTCAAACTCTCCTCATTACCCAAGGTATTTTAATGAAGCCAAATCCCAACACCTCTGTCTGCGAAGTGTCTATTCCACCATCAAGCCATGGCCCAGTCCCCTATGAACTATAATACTGTTGATTCAATTGTTGTTCAAGTGATAGCACAATGAATTGGGCACCTGCCAGTCTTAAGGTTGCAAAATTCTGCATACTAGATGGCACCTGACATAAATAGGACAGCAACACACCTTCCTCACTCTTTTGTGTGCTTGTAATCATTTTAATTGTTACAATCTTAGGAGCTGCAAATAACCATTATCATGGCAGTACGGGAACGTACACTGTGGCCTTTTATTGACATGTGGTAGAGGCAGACTATTCCACCTGCACTTTCTTCAAAAAATTAGTCCAGACCAGTAAAGGCTATGTAAAGCTACCCGATACACACGTGTGCGTGTGTACAGTGTAATATTCTTCCGCACTTGTCACATGGGAAGAGTTTATTTTGAAATGGGAATCAGATACAATGGTTGTACTTTTATTCAGCTGGATAAATAATATAGTTGCAAGAGTGGGGAACCTTTGGTTCCCCAACTCCCATTAGCCTAAGCCAGTGTAGCCATGGGCCAAGGATGCGGTTGGCAGTCCCATTCACTACCCATTCTGTAGAAACTTGGTCAAGATCTGAAAAACAGACAGAACTTATGTGCAAAACTGGATGAAAGCCCCAGACACTCTAAATAACAAAGCCTATATGAAGAGGCTTTTTAGAATAGATGTTACTACAACTTATACTTCTGATAACAGTGTTTATGCCATTGTACAGCAAAATATAGTGCACATAATTTACAAACTTCTACAAATTTATATCCCTTCTCCAATATGGAATAAATGGCAGCTTAGGTTTTTAAAGACCAAAGTAAAAAAGGCACAAAAGTAAAATGCCACCACTTTAGAGTATTGTTGCATTAAATACTTCTGTTATTTCATAGACTTTGAAGATGTTATAAGTACAGTGCACTACCTAATGGAAAAGAATCCACATGCTCAGTTCTGGACTACACATCAAATCAGAAGGTATGCTTGTGAATTTCCAATTTTGGTGTTTTGTTTCAAGCATTTTCACAGGGCATACTGATGGACCTTGGTCTAAAATGTGCACACTATTAGTTTATTACCATTTTTGTATTTTTACAAGGTGTTCTGTGACTTGTAACCTTGAAGTGTTACTGAGGAGCCAGTTTTAATATACGTTGGCGATTACACAAGCCTAGGTATTGAATGAGAAAGATTCAAGTGCTGACTGGTGTTTCTTTCAGTGCTGACTGGACTATTGAAGGACTGCTTCACAAATGGGAAATGGAAAGCATCTGTGTGCCCTTGCAATCCTTTGAGGCCAACAAGGAACAACTGGCAGGCTCTACTCTTCCGGGGAGACATACTATTGAAATGCTGATCCTCACAACAAATAAAGCAACCAAGTCGGATCCTGTTACTGTTTAAAAGAGAGGTTTGCTTTGATGTGTTTTAAAATAAAAGTTATTTACCTCTAGCACATTTGGGTTGGATATACTAGCAAGCTGTACATTCAGCCAGTCTACAATAGATGCTGTTTAAACAGGCATGGCCAAACTTGGCCCTCCAGATGTTTTGGGACTACAATTCCCATCATCCCTGACCACTGGTCCTGTTAGCTAGGGGTGATGGGAGTTGTAGTCCCAAAACATCTGGAGGGCCAAGTTTGGCCATGCCTGGTATTAAGTAAATGGAGTTATGTGGCACTATGAGGTGGTGCTTTTCCTTGCATTTCAAGGGTTCCCCCTAGTCGTCTTCTCCCGACATTCAGCAGTGAAGTAGCAGTTGCCCCCAACATAGCTGTCAATGTACACAGCGTGTTTATTAAAAGTTTTAGAGCAGCCATTCTGACATTAAGATAGCATATTCTGCTTAGTCAGTTTAGTTTCCTACTTCATGTATCCACTACCCAGAAAACACCTCCAATGACTTTTGTGCAATATTCCCATCTGTGTGCTCTACTATATAGTGTGTACTGTAGAGGTATTTTATTGACTCCTATCCTGCAAATCTGGAACAATTCATACAAATTTCAAAGGAAAAGTACTCCAAATGTGATTTGTTATATATAAATGAAGGTTAATACACATTAGCTACTGTTCTGAAATAGGACGACAGATTTTGTTCGCTTCTAACATACAAAGCAGAGTCAGGATATGAGAGTTCAAAAAACTGAACACCAAGTAAGTGTTTTATTAAACTACAGACACAGTGGTTATAGTATAGAATGTTGTAAGAGATACTCCAAATCAGTACTTACAGAGGAATGAATCAAATGCTTTTAACATTACATTTGTTTATATCCAAGTTCACATATGTAGATGGTCTAATTTACCATTCTGGAAAAAAATAAGGTGTGTTTACCACCAGCTAGATGTGCTCACTGTATGCTCCGTTATTTTTATGCAAGGCCCGGGTGACTGGAAGTGCAGTTGTCAGGCAATTATAATTAACTGGACAGCCATTTGTTTCTGCACGACAAGGCATCGTTACAGGAGCAATCAGGAGAAAACAGGAAACAGCCAAGCACTCTGCACTGCAACACGCCACCTTAACAGCTAACCAGCATTACTCAACTGCTACACAACTGCGCCTAGTGCACAAAAATACATAAGAGAAGAGATTAGAATTTTGTCTGATAAAAACAAATTGTTCAAAATAATTGTCAGCTGTAAAGTTTAACGTTTGACTTGTAGATACTATTTCAACGAAGTATTTGCAAATGCATTTGAATTAAAAATTTCAGAATTTGATACTAAAGGCAAAAATTGAGCATGTGGACAGCATTAAGCTATTCAGCATATCACAGCTGCATAGATCTTTAATAAACTTGAGGAAGCAAGTTAGTTATCACTTTTATTTGCAAAATCAGCACTACATGAACAAAAATGAAAATTTTACCTCACATATCCAAGCCAATAATGAAATCTGTAGTCGTTCACTTCACTAAATTACAAGAAATTTGAATAATAGCAACAAAATGGCACATAAATGTAAAAGTCTGCCATTTGAGGCTCAAAAGTAAAGTAAAAGTTAGACAAAGTGTTACAAAATAACCTTTTCAACAGCTGGTTGGTTGTGCCGGGATCTCTCCATTGGACTGGCGATTCTAACGATCGTACTTCCTCCAAGGCTTCCTTTATGTAGGTTTCTCATGTTTTTGACGTTATCTAGGTTTGAAAAAGGTATAGTTCAGCAAGGTACCCCTTTGTATGTCCTCCATATTTTATGGATGCTCTCAGATTCCTAGTAATACTGGCCTTGTCTCACTGTTTTAGAAATGTGAAATGCCCACCTCCCACCATGATACTGGATACTAATGTAGACAGCATGAGAATTTTTTGATACTGTTGAATCTCCATTATTGATGTTACATAGTGTCGGGCTAAGATTGAACTACCCTTAACCTGAATCCAGCCCAATTCACATTAGGCATTAGTTCTTATTCAAAACCTTGAAGAATCATTAAATAGTTGTGTAACTTAACAATTCTAGGCCCACTTCCGTTGAAAAAACAGGACCAAACAATTTGAGGGAGGTTAAAGACACACTATCCATTTTCCCCACCCTACATATCCTTAGAAGCCCACAATCGTACTTTAGATAAAACTGATTTCCATTAGCTCTTGCAATTCACCTTCCACTTTTAAAAATATTGGATGCCGTTCAGCATTGTAAACACAGGACTGATTGGTCATTAACAGGATAGTGTATCTTTAACATTTAAAGACAAACCTGCTCCAATACACGCCCACAGAAACTGGTCCCTGGAGGATCAGCCAAATCAGTTAAAATCTGCAATACTGGCCAATATTCTTTAAGCAAACAGGAGACCGCAGCTTTAAAGGGGAAAATGCAGATGTTGGGTAAGAACAGTAAGAAATAGTCATTTCAGAAATAGGTTGCGTCTCAAACAATAGATATTAAAAAGCAAGCTATTAATTGCAACAAAACACATATAGTCTCTGTAAAAAATTGCATTTTATTTTATTAGCCATAAGCTAAAATGCCCTCCTCAGAAACGAACATGCCCCATTAGGATTTACTTACGCTAGAATCCTGTCTCAAGAACCCAATGCCCACTAGAGTGCTACATTACAGCATGCAAATACAGTAGGCCGCCAGACACGTTACCATATTCTTAAGATGACACAGCTCCTTCTTCTTCGGGAGACTTAGGAGGGCTCTTAGAACGGGACCTCGACTTCGATTCCCTCTTTGAAACAGGCGGGGGGCTTCTTGATCTGGACCTGGACCTCGATCGGGAGCGAGATCTGGAGGCAGAAGAGGACTTGGACTTCGACCTTCTGGCAGACCTGGACTTGGAAGTGGAACGAGACCGGGATCGTGTGCGGGATCTGGACTTGGAGCGGCTGTACCGCGATCTGCTTCGGGACCTGGAGCGGCTCCTGCTTCGGGACCGGCTGCGACGTCGTCTTCTAGGACTGCGGAGAGCGAGCGGGTTAGAGGAAGGATTGAGAAGGGAGAAAAAGGGCGGATTGAATAACGGCTAGAAACTCACAATGCTATTTCCCGGCCAGATCTCGTTTATGACGCCTAAAGGGGAAAACTCCGCGCCGCCCATTCGATCCCTCGCCCTCGGGGATCACGTGGCCCAGCTATTTTCCCGCCGATCTGAGCCAAAGCGATCCGCAAAGAACACAGGCCTTTCGTTTGCCACCTCAAGTTACTCGCAACAATCACTCCCTTTACCTTCACACGCCAAAGATCCCACTTTCCATACACCCCTCCACCCGCCCAGCCTTGGCCTCCGGAGCAGCCGCGGGGCCTTCTCTCCCCCCCACTCACCTCCTGCTCCGACGTCCGTAGCCTCCGCTGCCGTACCGGCGCGGAGGGGGCCCCCGGCGGCTGTGGTGGGAATCGGGCGGCCGCCCGTAGCGGGCCATCTGGACGCGCAGTTCTCGCCCGTCGAGCACGGCCCCATCCATAGCGTCCATGGCGTCCTCCGCGTCGCGCTTGTCGTGGAAGCGCACGAAGGCGAAGCCGCGGCTCTCTTTGGTGTAGCGGTCGCGGGGGATGTAGACGTCCCCGACGCGGCCGTACTTCTCGAAGACGCGCCGCAGCGTGTCCGGGGAGGTGCGGTAAGTCAGGTTGTCTACCTTCAGCGAGGTCATGCCTTCCACGTCCGGCGGCGGCCGCCCGTAACTCATAGCAGCGGGAGGGGAAAGGGGGGAAAGGGAAGGGAGGAGGGGGTGACGCCGGAGAAGCGGAGCGGTGACGGGGGTGGGGGGGGAGAAGGCGCGTGACGAGAGGGCTGGGAGTGAGGAGTAGCGGCCGAAGGCCTCTTCCGTTGGGGCTGCAGGTGTCGGGACCTGCGGTCGGGTCTCAAGCGCGCGGACAGGGCCTCATTCGCTCACCACCATCTCCGCGCAGCCACGAGCAAATGAGCGAGGTGCCGCCCTTCCCCGAGCACTTAAGCGCCACAAAATGGCCGCCTGTGACCCGGAAGCAAACCGCGAGACCACCCTCCCCCCTCCTACTCCCAGAGCTGGGCCGATTCAAATTAAAAATCCGTTTTCGTTTTCCCAACCGAAAAAGTCATGGAAACGCGCTGGCGGCGCAACTGGGCCGTCAAGGGAGATACTGTAAACTTAATTACATTGTTTTGGACGCTCAGGCGCCGTTAGGTTTGAAACCCCGGAAGAGATTACACACACACGTATTATACATAAATGTCTGTTCCTGAGGACTATGCAATGTTTTTAAATTTGATGAATCAAATATGAAAACATGTTCTTTAAGATTCTGTTTATTACAAGTTGCGCGGGTTTATTTCTTTTTAAGCGTTCAAACAGCGCTTGTCGAAAAAGAGGAAGTATTCGATTCAAAATGGCGGCGACGGGAGAGCGGAAACTGATCTTCAGGGAGCGCGCGCGCGAAATCTGTAGTACACACGTAGCGTGCACGAGAGCCTTGGACGGTTTATGGATGTGAG
This sequence comes from Podarcis filfolensis, assembly GCF_964270895.1. Classification (NCBI taxonomy): domain Eukaryota; kingdom Metazoa; phylum Chordata; class Lepidosauria; order Squamata; family Lacertidae; genus Podarcis; species Podarcis filfolensis. The sequence continues at coordinate 88,409,078 of NC_139605.1, read as the reverse complement.
GCGGAGCGATGATGTCCTTCCTGCCGCAGTGAAGAGGCGCGAACTAGGGTTGAGGGCGTGGCTACATTTTGCCCCGCCCATTGCTATTAGTGCCGAGTTAGGTGGAGGTGGGGGAGATGTTGATAGGAGCCGTGCTGCGTTGGTGGGGGGGGGGGGAGGGGGGTGGAATCAGAAAATAATAGCCCGGCAGTGTCTTTTATCAAAAGCAATCATGACACCATAAAGCAAGCTTTTTGCTAAGGGGACTGCAGATTACAACTGGTGCATTAGTGAATGTGAACAGCAAAAAAAGTAAAAGTTTGGCATTTTAAAAAACAATAGACCTGTGTTACTGTATTTTGTTCTATGGAGGTTTATAGCCATTATTACAACCTAACCTACCAAACTGTGTTCTGTACAAAAGTATTACACTGAAGTAAACAGATTTAAAGACAGGTTAATTAGTAGTGCTCCCAAATGGAATATCTTTTTCTTGGGGCAATGCACTAGTGAGTTAATAAGACACCCCTTTTGGGTTTGGCTATGAACAAAAAAGATGGAGGGCACAAGGAGAAGGGGACGACAGAGGACGAGATGGTTGGATAGTGTCTTCGAAGCTACAAACATGAGTCTGACTAAACTGCGGGAGGCAGTGGAAGACAGAAGTGCCTGGCGTGCTCTGGTCCATGGGGTCACGAAGAGTCAGACACGACTAAACGACTAAACAACAACAACAACAATGAACAAAAATAGTGTTTGGCTACTTGATTCCACAAGTGAAATGTTTAGCTGACAAAATTCTGAAATATTAGAGGTCATCACTCTGATTTATGAAATGATGGTAAGGTAAAGGTAAAGGGACCCCTGACCATTAGGTCCATTCGTGACTGACTCCGGGGTTGCGGTGCTCATCTCGCTTTACTGGCCAAGGGAGCTGGCGTAGAGCTTCCGGGTCATGTGGCCAGCATGACTAAGCCGCTTCTGGCAAACCAGAGCAGCGCACGGAAATGTTTACCTTCCCGCCGGAGTGGTACCTATTTATCTACTTGCACTTTGACATGCTCTCGAACTGCTAGGTTGGCAGGAGCAGGGATCGAGCAACGGGAGCTCACCCCATCGCAGGGATTTAAACTGCTGACCTTCTGATCGGCAAGTCCTAGGCTCTGTGGTTTAACCCACAGTGCCACCCGCATCCCTGAAATCATGGTAGAAGCATCTAAAAACAATGCCTCCCAACCTTTTTATACACCAGCAATATCTTGCCCACATTCCAAACATACCCTTGAACCAGAATGTATCACCACCTAATCTGTTGTGCCTCATTGTCACCAAAAAGCTGCATGGGAATGTGTAACGGTTAATTAAAAAAGTGGTTTCCTTGTGTGATGGAAGAATAAAGTAATAGAAATTATTACTGTGTTAACAGTACACGTTATATCTGAGTAATTCACATTCTAGTACAGTATGGAGAAAGTAAATTAAACACTGACACACATAACTTGAATGCCCAATTAAGTAAATGATACTTAGATATCTTACCTCTTTTTACCACTCATTGAGATTATATAAATATATGAAGCAGAAATGAATGTTTTTTAAAGGGAGTCAACAATTCCTCATTAAATGTATCATTTAAACAACCAAGCAAGTCCTTTGCATGCTTGCCTTTTCTGTGTTGACTAAGAATGGAACATTCAGAACTGCATTTCCCAGAATTCATCAGGGCTTTCTTCCTTTTGGTCAGCTGACCTGACTTCTGTACTGCTCTTTAGTTCCCGTCCAGCATGAACTGAATGCTCTCTCTGCAGGAGTTCCCTTTGTCACCACGTGATTTAAAGTCTCTGGGCCAAAAACTGACTCAGAAGATATGATGAGGAAGTAAAATGTCAAAGAAGATCAGCTGGGGCAGAATGCTTCATCTTTTGGGAGAGCCTGCTGTTGTTCACTGTGTGAAAGGTAGTATTTTCATTCCTGTTGCTTGGAGATTTTTCTCTGCTATTATTTTGCTTAGCTACAGTTGTACATGATTTCCCTTCATTTGTCAGAATATATCTGTCGATGCCACAGTCAGTTTTACATATGCGCTTATTGTGGTATTTTTGTTGTCTTGACAGAATTTTTTTAAAAAGAAGCTTAAAGGGTAGTGACCCTGCCCCAACTTCAGCCGGAAAGCTTTTTGAGGAAACACAAAATGAATCCTGAGACAAAAAAACTGTTGAACATCATTGTTCTAGGAACAGCCTTTATGTTTATGTTCACTGCTTTCCAAACATGTGGAAATGTTGCGGTAAGTGAAAATCTTAGCCTACCCCTTCCTACCTTCCCCTGAATTCTCCTTTCCTTTCTTCATGGTGCTTCAGTCTGGTTATATTGTTTTGGGGCTTCAAGCACATGTAATGTGATAACTCTAGTTTTGTTTCTTCTAATCTCTCTAGATTTAGAAATATTTCTGAAGCTATCTACTGCTTTTAGTGAACACAGAAAATGATTAGGGCTGGAATCCTAACCTCATTGCCTGCAAGGATAATAGATCTCAATGAGCTTTCAAGTGAAAAAGCATGTGATTCCCCACACTGCCCTGTGTAGCATTCAGATGATCTTTCAGGACGTAATGCTGAGGCATAATAATCTTTATTCTGTCTCTCTGTGTGTTCATGTCTGTGTGAATACAAGGCAGAATAATCACCAATTCTATAGCCCTGCCAGGACTGATATATATCCCCCCCCCAAATATTCCAGGAGCATGCCAGAGGATCATGCCAAGAGCATCCCAGACACTTGGGATTCATCCCAATATTCCTCTCCAAAAACCACTGGGGAGGAGCCATGTCAGTGGCCTTTTTAGTGGGAACCAGGGGAAAGGTTCTGGGGGTGGATGCCCCCCTCTGAGGATGGACCTCTCTCTTTGGCCAAGGAAAGGAAGATCTGCAAATTCCTATGGCCCTGGGACACCCTCCCATGGACTATAGGATTGTATTCTTAACTGCCAGCACTTGCACATCTCTTTTATAGAGGGAAACCCATGCCTCTAGATGTTGTTGGAGCACAGTTCCTACCACCCCTGTCTATTAGCTATGCTGAGGCTAATGGGAGAAGGATTCTAACAACATTAGGAGGTTACCATGTTGCCCATCCCTTTGTGTGAAATTCCTTTTTTTATCATTCCACCTCGCCCCCATCCCATATATGAGGTTTCCTGGGTATAAGGGGTAGAATTCAATGTAGTGCTAATGAAGCATACATAGACACAACATGGTCCAGTCTCCCAGCAAGACACCGCCCATGTGCCCCCTAAACCAGTTCTGGGCTTTCATCCAACCTTCCAGAGCAGATTTCGGGCTGGCTGGCAGGCATTTGGAGGGAGGATGGAGGGAATTCCTGTTGTGCAATAATATCTTGTTCCAAGCATGCAGTATCAATCCTGTCCTCAATAAGCAGGAGTGTGAGAGAGTTATTCCCTTCCTAGTTCCCTGTGGATTATACGTAATCAGGGACACTTCCCACTCACCAGTTATAATATACCATTGCAATCTCATTAGTGTTACCTGCTCAAATGTAGGTTTCAGAACATCTGTTTGTGAAAGTAAAGTGTAGTTTTGCCTTCAGGAGAAGGGGAGAGAAAAACACTCAGGGAGCTCAGAAAACCGATGTGCAAAACTCTTAACTTGCTCAGGCTATCAACTTTCCTTTGCATCCTTGCTTTCTGTGTTGCAACATTAGTGATTATGAAAACCTGTGTTCACGTGCTGAATGAGTCAGTGCCTATATCAATGAAAGGAGTATTACAATAGCAACTACCTAATTCAAGGTGTTGCTTTGAAGTTTAATTAGTGTTTTAATTACTGTTAATCTGTAGTTTGATTTCTAGTTCTGTTAGGTATCTCAAGTATTTATCATTTAAAAAAATATTTAGATACCATATTTTAATCTTTTTAACAAATTCTTTCCATACAGCAAACCGTCATCACAAATTTAAATCACACTGATTTCCATGGCAGTGGCTATACAAGGTACTCTTCACTGATACCTTTCTCTTTTTGTTGCTTTTGAGTTGCACTATGTGCTGGGTTCAGACATAATGGAAAACGATCATTCTCCCTATCAATACTCTGAGTTCCTCCTCCTTTTTTTTTTTTGGGAGGTCCCAAACAGAGTTTCAGAGCTAAGCATTTCAAGCTAAACAGCCAATGCAATGTGTCAGAATGCTAGTCCCCATCTGCAAAGCAGTGAAAAAAGTGCATGAAGAAAAGGAGACTTGCACCAAAGTGTCAAAAAATAGAAACCCCTTCGTTTTGTCCCCCTTATGTGCATGCCTCTCTTGTGGGGGAAGGGGGTGGGGTGAGAAGGCAAGCCGGTGTCTAACTCAATTTCCCCCTGTCCATTTCACTGACTCATAAGGATTTATGTAAATAAATTGGTGATATCCCACAAAACAAACTCTGCTCATTACACAGAAGTTATCTGTCTCTTCCAAAGTTGAAAGTCCTTAACAAAGAATGTGTTAAAAACACCCAGAAAAAAGTAAGGATTAGCCTCTGGATAAGAAGTTACAATGTGCTGACAGCATTTCAGCTTAAGATACAAATGATACATTCCTAGTTATTTTCATCTCATAGTGTGAGGTAATTGCTAAAATACAGTAACTCAAAATTATGTAAAAATGCATATACAGTGGTACCTCAGTTTAAGAACAGCCCTGTTTATGAACTATTCGGTTTACGAACTCCGCAAAACCGGAAGTAGTGTCCCTGTTTGCGAACTTTAACTCGGTCTATGAACGGAAGCCGAACGGTGGAAGGGCACCAGCAGCGGGAGGCCTTATTAGGGAAAGCGCGCCTCGATTTAAGAACAGATTTCTGGAATGGATTATGTTTGTAAACCAAGGTACCACTATATCTGCTTGTTTTGTGAAATGTATTTTGCTTCCATAATTGAGCTCTCCCAATTTATAATGTTTTGATCCAAGCCATGGAAGGGAAGAACAACGAAAATGGCTAAAATAATAATTAATAATAATAAATCCTTTGACTACTAATGGCTAAATCCAATTTGTCATTGGATATGTGTGAATACAACTTCCTACGTGTCCTGTTTTGTGTTGTTTTTGTAGAGGGACCTACAAATTGATTGGATTGGACCTGGCATAACACAGGCATACAGTCCTGTGTTAATTAATAGATACAGTTGAGGAAGGCAAATAATGGCCAAGCTAGACATTATATAACTGACCAAACTAAACCTCCTGATGTATATTCTGCTCCACTTCACACTAAATGCATTACTTCTGGTAAATGAGCCACCATAGCTACTAGAGGGCCATGAAAATTTGTGTCCTGGGCTTTTTAGACTCATCTACCCATGTACTATCTGAAACCAAAGTGGCACATTGGTTGCCATATGTGAAATAAGTTGGCATTATTTTCATCTCTCCTACCCCACTATTCATATATTTAAAAACTCTGAAATGACATTGAACGGTATCCTAATATTTATTAATAACTAGTGTTACTTTCCACAGCATGGCTGTTATTTATGGGGTGTTTTCGGCATCCAATCTTATCTCGCCTTCGGTGGTTGCCATCATAGGACCGCAATTGTCCATGTTTGTTAGTGGTATCTTTTACAGGTAAGTCAAAATACGTAAGCCCTTGATGTTTCCTTCTGGCTGTCTACCTTTTATTCATCTACCTTTGGAAGGCTCATTATCCTCATGGGCAAGATCAGCAGGTGAGGAACTGAAGAACATGGGATAGTGGTTAGTGTGTTGGCTTTGGACACAGGATGTACAAGTTAAAATCCCTGTAGAACCATGAACCTCGCTTGGAAGCCCTGATCAAGTCATCTTCTCACAGCTTAAATCGAGCACTCGGGGTTGCTGTGAGGCTAATATTTTAAATTTTTAAATTTTTAAATATTTTAAATTGAGCTTCTTGGAGTGGGGTACAGTGTAATAAAATACTGGTTGTTAGATCTCATGATTGAAACAGCATGTCATGATGTGCTTTAGTGATATGTAAAACTTTCAGATATATTGAGCTGCAGTATTTTTTGCAGTTGGAGTAAGAAATTGACTTTAATATAATTTAAAGTATTGCAGTTGTAGCATCAGCAATTTTAAAACTGAATCCCATACATTGCCATCTTTTCAGCATATATATTGCCGTTTTTATCCAGCCTTCTACTTGGAGCTTCTACACAGCCTCTGTTTTCCTTGGAATAGCAGCTGCTGGTAAGCCTTTTTCCACCACGCCTTGGTTCTCATGGAACTTTAAAGCATAGTTTAGTTTAGGCATAGGCAAACCTGGCCCTCCAGATGTTTTGGGACTACAACTCCCATCATCCCTAGCAAACAGGACCAGTAGTCAGGGATGATGGCAGTTGTAGTCCCAAAAAATCTGGGGGGGGGGCAAGTTTGCCTATGCCTGGTTTAGTGCTAAGTTGGTGAGGCTTCATGAGCCCAAGCAAAGCGTTTGGCTTGCGTAATTCTCCCTCCCCTCTCGCACACAGTTTGTGAGTTTTGCTTTCAAAGAATCTTGGCTAACTGTTAGCAGTGAATCAGGGATTCTGGTTTAAAATAAAAGTGGTTTGTTAAACAACCCAACTTCATAACTTAGGGTTGGAAGTTGGCTTGTATCAAAACTGACCAGAGCTTGTTTTAATCCAGGGTCCCGGGTTTGTGTGCAATGTTTAGCCAAATTTTTTTAAACTGAAGCTAAGCTTGGTAGAACTCCTCTTGACTGTGCAGGAGAGATGAGGTAGGAGCATGCAAGCCCAGCGGCTCACTCAGGCTCTGGGAGGCTCACGTGTGTAGCACTAAACTATGGTTTTAACGAAATGTGTGAATGAGGCCTTTCTGTATGCTGTTCCCAACTTTGTATCAGAAAGATCTAGGAATGTTTAGGTTGGACTTGGGGTCTTGGTAGGATCTTGAGATCAAGGCCAAGATGCCCAGAGCATATATTCTAGGCACATAATATGCCCTTTGGAATTGTTGAATTTTTTTCCAGCTTCCCCATCTTCCAAACGACAACTTTGCTTTTGAAACTCCTTTCAGTTTAAAAACAGGTGTGCTACGTAGCATGAGGATATCCTGTTTGAGACGACAAAGTCCAAAGCTCCTTTGGACATGCAGAAGAACTATGTGTGGTCTTTGAATCCAAATGTTAGCATTTCTATTTTTAAAAAGCTCTTTAGTGTCCCCACTTCTCTAGTAATGATAGTTGTAAAGAAACATTAGAGAACTTTTATACCTGATAGTTTGGAGCTGGAAGAGGAATGAATGAAAACAAAGTTGAATATAAAAGATCCCCAAAATTATTCTGTTAGCGAATCTCTTGATTTCTTAAGCGCCGCCTTTAAAAATTGAAAGAAGTTTGTGATTCTTGATGTTCCAACTTAGTAGGAATCCTAAAATCTAGGCGAGATGTTATATTAAATGTGTCACATGTTACGTGTTTCTTTTTGAATTGCTAACAGCTAGTGTGTGGATTTTTAGTTTTTTTAACAGTCGCATCAGGGGAAGAAAGGGCTAAACTCCCTCTCCTTGGCACCATGGTCTCAACAAGTTCTCTGTGCCTCCGATTATGAATTAAGATGCAAAAGGCATAAGAACAAGTGACATGGCTAGTTTGGCTTTAAGCACGCGACAGTACGTTTGTTTCATTTTTACAGCTCAAGCTGAGAATTATCAAGTTGGTATATCTTGAAAACGAAATATTTACACAAAGCATACACTCAGGCATGGATATGGTTTGTGTGAAAGGTTCCCACAGGATTTATTATTATTATTATTATTATTATTATTTTATTTTACTATTATTATTCCCTTAGGCTGCAAACCTAACACATTATCTAGAAAGCAAGCCCAGTTGAATTTAGAGAGATTTACTTAGGATCACCATGTTCAAAGTAGGTAGCATTATAATTAACTTGGGTTTTTTTGCTGTGTCATTTGGAGATGCCCTGAAGTGGTACTCAAAGTCCAGATTAGAAATATGACCGTAGCTGAAGTGGCATCCACTCTGAAAGTCATACCTTATGCATCTTAAAAAGTATATATGGTTCAGATTTGTTGCTGCCAGCAGCCTGTGATAAATCAGAAACTAACCCTTAGTGCCGCAGAGGCTGGCTGCGTTGCCAGCAAGTGGAGAAATGCCTAGAATACCTTCTAGTAATGTTTTATGTTATTTGGTATATATTAATTGTTGATGCTTGCAAGTGTGTAATTATTTTCACATTTTGAAGCTGGGTGATAAATGTTGTTTCACACATGGCAACAAATTCTATTTGGTATTTGAGATTTGTTGATGCTTGCAAATGTGTCATTATTTTCACATTTTGAAGATGGAGGATAAGTGTTGTTTCACACATGGCAACAAACTCAGCAAGGAGCTGCTGCCAATTCCAGCCTTGTAGCATATGAAGTATGATATTTGTGTTTCAGACAGAACTTTGTTACATTCACGCTTGACATTTTTATTAGTACACTTAAAAACATCTTGGGTATAGTCCTAAAAATCTGTGAAGTGGCCCAAATAGGCATCTTAAAAATACTAACTACCCTGGGCCCACAGACACAAGACACACATAAAATGTCAGCAAATCCTAGATAACTTTCTTTCCTTGTTTACCTGTGTTCTGATTTAAATTTCAGTATTGTGGACTGCTCAGGGAAACTGTCTGACAATAAATTCCAACGAAAACACCATTGGCAGAAACAGTGGCATCTTCTGGGCATTACTACAATCCAGGTAGGAAACAAAATTATCACCCTTATATCTACCGAATACGATCTTGACCTCTCCCTACTTGTTGTTTTTTTGCTTGTTGTTGTTGGTAAAAAGCCAATAAATATTTTGTCTGTCTATCTACCCGGCACTTGTTAGCTTTTTAAGAGAATGCTGCACTTGTGTCATTTATCACCAAATGTCTAGTTTTATGAATTCTGTCTCTTCTGAAATATCCGTAGTTAATTGGAACAAAAAAATTGCAGTTCAGTAGCAATTCTGTGCTCACTCATTTTCTTCCAAGAAAATATGGCTAGGATTGGGTTGAATAACAGCTTCCAGACAATTCTGTGTTCCAAAATGCTTATTTAGAAATGGTCTTCTATATTGGAAGGAGTACTTTGCTCTAAGGCTGTTCTGAGTCAACATCATTTCTGTGTCATGGGAAATGATCTGCCTTGTTCCTGTAGGCTAGCACTAAGAATTTCCCATGAACTTAGCTAGTGCCCTGGCATCTTAAGGGAAGTAGTCAGAAATTCAGGGAAGGCTGCAGAGTATGCTGCCTGGCTTATGTGATCAGTCTTTTATATAAGCTTTATTCCAGCCTTCCGTGACACTAACCCACAAAACCGTTCACCTTCTGTCGTGTTCACACCTGCATATGGTCGTCACTTGCCCCTAGAAGAGGAAAATAACCAGTTTCCTTCCAGTTCACGCAAGCTTCCTTGTCTGATTGACTGGAAGGCAATTCCTATTCATTTTTTAGACAACCTGCTTTATCTGGGAGGCACGCTGGCTTTGAAAAAAAATTATTCTCATTCTTATATGTTGTCCATCTAACTGGGTTGTCCTAGCCACTCTGGGTGGCTTCTAGCAAAATATAAAAACACAACAAAACATCAAACATTAAAACCTTCCCTATACAGGGCTGCCTTCAGATGTCTTCCAAAAGTCATAGAGTTGTTTATCTGTTTGACATCTGAAGGGAGGGCATTCCACAGGGCGAGCACCACTGTCAAGAAGGCCCTCTGCCTGGTTCTCTGTAACTTCACTTCTCGCAGTGAGGGAATTGGTAGAAGGCCCTTGGAGCTGGACCTCTGTGTCTGGGCTGGGTGATGGGGGTGGAGATGCTCCCTGTTTGCTTTTTAATGAGTAGACCCCTGATTTAAATTTGTCCAACAAATGTCAAGAAGTCTTTAGAATGTTAGTTTTTAGTGCAAGTTGATATAGCGGCCAGTGGGGATTTTAAATCCCCACCAGGAGGGAGTTAAATAGTCACGGTGCCAACACTGAGAAGGTCTGTCTATTACATGTCCCTGCCTGATGTTGTGTAGGAGTGGCACAGGAAGCAGGGGTTGTAAGGTCAGTCAAGTTCCTGTGTGAGTGGGCAGTTGCCAAGGTAAACGGTCCCTAAGCTGCCCATTAATTAATTAATTAATAAGATACCCACAGCTTTATTTTTTTATTAATAAAAAACATTTACAAACTGCTTAACATTTTTTAAAATCTCCCAAGTGGTGTACAATATAAAACATTAATACAAAAACTGCCTATAAAACAGAGCTATACAAGGATATAAGAATAAGTAAAACAGGAATTCAGGGAATACGAACATATAAAACAGGGCCCAATTTCATGAGTCAGGGAAAGCCTGGCCAGAAAGGTAAAGTTTTCACAAGATGTCTGAAGAAACCGATGTTTGTTGATTCATATATGGCAGAGTTTAGAGGTTTAAAGGTCAATACCAGTAGTTTAAACTGAGCCCAGAAACAAGTGCCCCCCTGGAATTAACTCTGAGATGTGGTGGTGGTGGTGGTAGAAAATGAAGAAAGAAGAGCAACGATATAAGCAGATGCTGACAAAATCCATTCTTCTTTTGGATCAATTTTTGTGATGTAGATGTATACAGTGGTACCTCGGGTTACATACGCTTCAGGTTACATACGCTTCAGGTTACAGACTCCACCAACCCAGAAATATTACCTCGGATTAAGAACTTTGCTTCAGGATGAGAACAGAAATCGTGCTTCAGCGGTGCGGCGGCAGCGGGAGGCCCCATTAGCTAAAGTGGTGCTTCAGGTTAAGAACAGTTTCAGGTTAAGAACGTACCTCCGGAATGAATTAAGTACTTAACCTGAGGTACCACTGTATCACCATTGTTGGAAGCAACTTGTTGGGTTCTTTATGCAGCCAAGAATTATTCTTGCTTTAACTTCGTTACACTTTTTGTGTGGGTGTAGCAGGAGAACAAAGAGAACAAGCTCTTTGTTATCTTATGTTGTCCAGGTATGTTCAGCTATGCCTGGAAAGCCAACATATTTTAACTTTTTACAAGGAAATCCTTGGGCTTGTTTCAGCTTCACTAGGATTTGCTGTCTTATCTTCTGACAGTGTAAAGTAAATTGCAGTCTACATTTCCCCCCTTCTTTTGCGATTCAAGTAGCTTGCTTAACCAGTAATGTGCTTTCTTTTGTTCACAGTTTGTTTTTTGGAAATCTATATATATACTTTGCCTGGCAAGGGAAACTTCATATATCAGGTTGGTCTTTATAATATATTCTTTTTTTTAAGGTAACCGGGTTGTGAATGAAATAATAAGGGGAAATTGCTATGTTGATGAGGGGACAAACAGAAATAAAAAATGCAGTGGAGATAGCCACAGCTTATTTTAAACAGTATTTTTAAAGTCCTTGGAGGCTATTTTTAACTTCATGTGTAGCAGCATAATTGTAAACACTACAGTAATTCCATTCTGTTTGCTGTATTTTTGTTCCATGTGTACAGCTGGCTCGTATTCCCATCTATGCCTTCAAACTGTGATCCTCGCCGAAACAAATCTACTTTGACATATATCTGGGTGTTGCTTAGCTTCCTCTTTTATTGACCTTCCCTTGACCCTTTGGGTCCCTTCCAACTCTACAGTTTTGTGATTCTATGATTCCACATCTCGGTGTTTTATCATTCCAACCTCAAAAAAGCACTGCCATCCTTGAACTTCCCTCCTACATTCCTCTTGCTCTGGCTCCCAGATTCTGCAACTGAGCTCATGCCAGTTTTCACAAGCTTCAATAACGTTTTGCATTTATTTTGTCTGTGAATCAGATGTGATACATTAGCTAGAATTCGCAGTTGATTTTGAAACTGAATAAAGCTCAGAATTAAAACACGCTACTGGCATGTGGTTCCCAGAAAGTTACTCAGAGGGAACTGGCCCTTGGGTTGAAAAAGGTTCCCCACTTCTATTGTATAGGTAACTTTGGATATAGAACTTGAGTTTCATTGATGGAGAACTTGACTAGTACATGGGAGAGTACACCTTATTTTATATGCTGTATTTAATCACAGCACAGAAATGTCCTGGGTATAGAATGAATGGATATGCTATTGTTGGTTTATGAAGTTGACGCACACTTCTTTTTCTTTCCCAGAAAATGACCGTAGGACCGTCTTCATTGCTCTGACGGTGATTAGTCTTGTGGGGACCGTTCTGTTTTTTCTCATTAGGACCCCAGAAGAATCAAATTCAGAGGAAGAAGACGCTGATGCCTCTACTGACAACCTCATAGAACGCACGTAGGTGTTTATGGCTGTCCGACTCCTGAATCTGTATGCTTAGCCATTTCTACTCCTCTGTGAATAAGATAGCACGTCAAAGTACAAGTAGATAAATAGGCACTGCTCCGGCGGGAAGGTAAACGGCGTTTCCGTGTGCTGCTCTGGTTCACCAGAAGAGGCTTAGTCATGCTGGCCACATGACCCGGAAGCTGTACGCCGGCTCCCTCAGCCAATAAAGCAAGATGAGTGCCGCAACCCCAGAGTCGGCCACGACTGGACCCAATGGTCAGGGGTCCCTTTACCTTTAATGTGACACTAATCCAGGCTAAAGTGTGTGCCTAAAGTAAGAATTAAGTCCTTCTGATACTTTAGGAGTTACTATAGAATGCAATAGTCATTCATCTGGGCAGCAGAAATTAACTTGGGTTTGGGTAGAAACATAATAAACAACATAATGTCCATCCATAACATAATATCAGTAAAATACAACAATTCAGAGGCAGCTTGCTGGCTGGGGTGCAGCTGCTGCATGAGCTTCTTGGCAGGTGGGTTTGCTGTTGCGTAGTGGGAGATAGAGAAGGAGTGGTGGGGAGGTCAGCAGAGTGCATATGCACCAGCAGAGCCAACCTGGCACACCTGCCAGTGTGTTTGCACTGCACTGACCTCCCTGCCACCTTACGCTTCTCCTGTTATAAGCAGTCGTGACTCACCCACCAGGAAGCTAGTGGAGTGGTTTCGCCCCAGCCGGCGAGCTCATTCTGAAATATGGCTAATAATCAAAAGCAATACATAATAAGTAGATAGTTTCTGAACGAGTTATTTCCCATATTGGTATGGTAAAATTTCTAATGGCGTTGTTGTATAAAGAATAATAATCATGACAAATTCACCATTTGTAGATTTATTTTCTCACTTTAAATAAATGTTTGTTTTAACCAGGTCTGGCCAAAGCAACATGACAAGGGCCATCGATGCATTTAGTAAGTAAAATCCCATGGAAATATTAGATTTTCCAGCATGTCAAGCCATAGTCATACATGGATGTCTCACGTTAAAAGCTCACCTCCAGGTGTTTTTTTTTTATAAAAAGGACAGGCAATATGCATTATTTTCCTGTGTTGTATGATACTTCTCTTCTTGCCACCCAGACACCAATGCTTTGCATTTCCCAGGACCACAGTTAAGCTTCATTGTCTGAGATTCTTACCCCTAGCGAGGAAAATATGCTTTTAATTCCCTATGTTAGGGGTTCCTTGAAAGTTTCATCCTTAATGGAGCATGGTGGCTGTTCTCTTAAGGGAGCAGTGGATGTGTTCTCCATGGGGTAAGGGGAATTGAAAGATGGTTTGCCTAATATTAGCATCAGGATTACTACATTCACTGTAATGTGGTTTGTTTCAGATAGGAAGTAGGCAGGAAGGGAGGCTCTTAAGGTCTCTTCTCCTGCCTAGGAAGCTGCCTTCTTCTGACCATTGATCCATCTAGCTCAGTATTTTCCACCTCGACCTGGAGACCCCTACCTGGATTGAACCTGGGGCCTTCTGCATACAAGCAGCTGCTCTACCAGTGAGCAATGGTTTAGGCTCACAAAGCTGGGATCTGTCACCCTTTTGTCTTCTTAAGCCCTATAGTTCTGTGTTCCTGTATGCAACTGTGAATATTAATTCAGAAGTCGTCATTATGATTGTGGGATGGGATAACATAGTTCATCCCATTCCACCTCCCCCCACTTTAATTCAGCATCCAGCGAGGATCCTCATGGTGTGCATGTATTTTAATTGTGGCTTCTTTGCAGAAAGATCCATCAAGCTGTGTGTCACAAAAGAGATTCTGCTGCTTAGCATCACAACGGCCTATACAGGTAACTAACTGGACGGGGATAGAATCACCAGCCTTAGGAGTTTGCATGGGACTTGTGCACAGTACCTTTTCTTTGGCCCAGACTGATTTTCTTACTGCCCATCAGTCCTATCCCAAATCCATTGCTTTTGGCTGCATCATGCAAATCCCCCAAGTGCTTTTCTTTTCCTTGTATTTCCCAAAGCATTTGTTAGTCTGAGTTTTTGCTCTCATTCTGAGCCTGTGAGCCTGTGGGAGAACCATGCACAGAGCTGAGGATTTCTTTTAAAGATTTCTCTGCATCCAAAAAAGACAATTGCTCTTTCTAATGAACTGCCACTCATATTGCTGGCTGGCGCTACTTCGGACAAAAGCCTTGGCTGCTTGGATGATTCCCTTGTACACATCTGTAGATGCCTTTTGGATTGTGGTCCTTGCCCTGCATTAAGACATTCCATTCCAGCATCTTCAGTTATCTCTTCCATCATATTTTCCTCTCTATCTCTCCCCCCCCCCCCCACAGCAACTTTCAGTGCTCCTCTTCCTATACGGTATCTTTCCTTTGGTAGCCGAATACTTGTGTTGCAGATTGCCATCTGGTGGTTGCAGCTGAGAGTATCTATACCTTTCATAGCCTGCAGTTTTTTTGTTTTTTTAATCCTTTCTGATGTGAAAGGATTTCAATTTTGGGGGGGCTTTAAAGTGAAAGTGGAGATTTTCAGAATTTTGCATTTATTTCAATCCCATTTTTTACGGACCTTAGTTGGCCCGATCACCACATTTTAGTATTCTTGCTTTAAACTTGGAGGCCTGTCTCAGGTTCCTTCACCAAGTTGTGTTTTTTGGGGGGGCGTTTGCCTGAAGTTCCATGGGTCGGTGGAAGTTTTAGCCCATAGCAGGATCTCAATGGGCCATGTGCCTCATTTACCTCACTTGGTTAAGATTTTTTATTATTTAATTTACGTTCTACTTTTCATCAAAAGAAATCAAGGCATGTGGTACATATGATCCTTTTAACCATCATTATATAGAACCAGACAGCTCTGAAGTAAAATGTTTCACAAATACTTCTTGGGAGTTGTTAGTAAAGCTAACACTTAGCATTCCATAGGTGCCTTGGTTGTTGTAGTTGAATCCTGCACAAACATTCTTAAAATTTAATATCGGCGCCAGTGGTACAGTGGTATCTCTGGATGCGAATGGGATCCATTCCGGAGCCCTGTTCGCATCCTGAAGCGAATGCAACCCGCGTCTGTGTGTCTGTGCGTGCATGGGTCGCAATTCGCCACTTCTGCGCATGCACGTGATGTAATTTTGAGCGTCTGCGCATGCGCGAGCGGTGAAACCCGGAAGTAGCACGCTCCATTACTTCCGGGTTGCCACAGAGCATAATCTGAAAACACTCAACCTGAAGCACATTTAACCCGAGGTATGACTGTACTTGGAATACTTTGGTGGTTTATATGGTTGCATCCTACACAGGCATTTTTGCTACCAGCTGCTTCTTCCAGATAATCAAAGTACTGTACGCAATGCCACCACTGGTCAACTTGGCTTGCACTGCATAAATACAATTATGAAAAGTTCTCCTAAAAGACCAGTGTATCATTCAGTCTACTGATATCTTTTGGCAGCTCGATGTTGCAATTCTATCTTAAACTGTAGACTTTAATAAAGCTCTAACTAGGAACTTTCTCCTTCCGTCTTTATAATATTGCTGTTTCTTTCTAGGTCTGGAATTAACATTCTTCTCTGGAGTGTATGGGACCTGTATAGGTGCTGTAAATAAATTTGGAACTGAAGAAAAAAGTCTGATTGGACTCTCTGGTATTTTTATTGGTATTGGAGAAATATTAGGTGAGTCATAGGAACAAACGAAATTCCTTGATGCAAGTTAGGCCTTTGGTTTATCTCACTCAGTATTGTTGACATATATAGACTCATAGCAGATCTCCAGGGTTTCAGACAGGCATCTGAAAAGGCGCTGGGGATTTAATCTGGGACCTCCTACATGCAAGGCAGATGCCTTACCATTGCGCTATGGCCTCTCCCTAAACTGGATTTGAAATAGCAGGAAATAAATTTTGCCTACAGTTGTATAATACATATATACCACATATGCCAAAATGGCTTCTATGTGGTTAAATGAGGTGGACCTGTTTTAAATGCTTATGAAGTGCATTAATATAAACAGCTACAACAGTTTGTTTAATCCTCAGGAGCTAACTAAGACTATCCACACCAGTTTAATGCATCAGGAAGTTAAAAGGTAAAAAAAAAAAGGTAAAGGAGCCCTGGACGGTAAAGTCCAGTCAAAGGTGACTGTAGGGTTGCGGTGCTCATCTCGCTTTCAGGCCGAGGGAGCCGGCGTTTGTCCACAGACAGCTTTCCGGGTCACGCGGCCAGCATGACTAAACCGTTTCTGGCACAACGGGACACTGTGACGGAAGCCAGAATGCATGGAAACGCCATTTACCTTCCCACCGCAGCAGTGCCTATTTATCTACCTGCACTGGCATGCTTTTGAACTGCTAGGTTGGCAGAATATCAGGAAGTTAATACTTATTTATAGTGGTGATGGAGTAGCAGCAGTGTTTTGCTCATTTTAGACTATGCAAACTCTGCAGTATAGGACTTCTGACAGCCAAGGCAAGCAGCTGTCGGGTATAAAAAGCAGATTGCCTTTTTGGCCGTTTGAGCCACTGCAGACAGCAATGTTTGTGACATAATTAGTCCTAGTTCTCAGAAATAGCAGTAAACCATTGAAGTGTACCACTTTAGACTGCAGATATAGACTTACATGACTGAATATGTTTCTGTGAAAGAAAGAAAAACAACCCTTGGCCTAACAGACTAGGTTCCAGGGAGAAGGATACAAGCTTAGTCCTTTTCCTGATATGCTAGCGTTCTCTTTACAGGGATGTTTATTTAACCGAGGTGGAGGTATGGAGGAGCATGTCAGTTCCTACCCTCTTGAGGTCTCATGTGATACAGTGGTGACACAGTTTACCTCTTGATTTGCTCTTGTGAGAGGCCAGGCCACAGTTTCCACTTGTAGATCTGGTAGTGGTGCCATTGGGGGGATAGAGGATGGAGTGTTAGCTCAACACTTTGCTTCTCCCCTCCACAGTGTTGCCTGCTTTCTAGCATGTTGGACTGTGGGTAGAACCACCACTGCAAGGCATAACGCTCAGGATGGAAGTTGCCTCTGCTGGGTTTTCTGGAATCCCTCCTTCCTACTCAGCCTCCCAAGCCAGAGAACGCCACAATTTAGCAGGATCCTCTCATTCTTTAGTGAGGCTTTTTAGGGGGGGTGGGATGCTGCTAAGCAGAGCAGGGGTCAAATAAGTCCAGTCCCACCATTCCCTTACATGACATACTAGGGAAGTGATTTAACCCTCAAACCCTGCCCTGTTTTTTTACTCGCAATAATGATATATTCTCTATTACAGGTGGAGGAATCTTTGGCCTTCTGAGCAAAAACAACCGTTTTGGCAGGAACCCAGTGGTGATGTTAGGCATTGTGGTCCATTTTGTAGCCTTCTATTTGATTTTCTACAACATGCCAAACGATGCCCCCATCGCCTCCATCCATGGCACAGACAGCATAGCATTCATGGAACCAAGGTACGAGTTACTTTACTTCTCATGACCAGACAGATCCGGTTTACACAGGGTGCTAAGCCAAACCATGGCTTAATATGAACAGGCAAACATGTTGGTTACAGGACCAAAGATAATGGCTGAGGCGCTCCTCCTTCCGTTTCTGCTGCCGCGCTATCTGGGGCCAAGTCATGGTCTGCCTTACTGTGATGGCCAAACTTGGGCTCATAGTTTGTCTTGCTCCAGACAAACCATGAACTGGAAATGTAAGATTTGCTCTTGGTTTACCACTCATGGTTTATCTGGGGGAAGACAAACCATAAGCCCAGGTTTGGATGGAATGCTAAGTCAAAGAATATTTAAAACATTAAATAATATGGACAAAGTGCATTTGCCATATTTAATTGCAATGCAGAAATGCCCGAAACGAGAATTCTCAAAATGAAGCAACTCTTTGGTAACAATCTGGACCTTGCCATTTTTTTCTCCATTATTTCTCAGTAAACTTTGACAAAAATAATATGAATGGTAGGATTGTACCTAATTTTCCATTCATAGTTGTGTATATTTTTATTAGTTACAGTGTGGTTAATGTTGGCATCTCTTTATTTTCAGCAAAGAAGTGGCAATTTTCTGCAGCTTCTTACTGGGTCTAGGTGATAGCTGTTTCAACACTCAACTCCTCAGTATTTTGGGATTCCTATACTCAGAAGACAGTGCACCTGCCTTTGCAGTCTTTAAATTCATCCAGGTATTATTGGTTGCCAAATGTCAGAGCCAGACATCATATTATCTGTAGTCCACTGAAATAATACAGTAGTTTATTCATTAGGCAAACAAAGAGCTTTGTGTAAAATTGGAAGGAGTTTAAAAGTCATCTACTTTTGTCTAGGACACTGGGTAAGGCAAGAACATAGAAGCCTTTTCAGTAATGCAGGATGTTTGGTTAAACAAAATACATACTACAGTCCTGTGTTTAAGCCCCAGTGAAGACACTGAAATTTAATTCTGTTTAAACATAAACGTGTGTGATATGATATTTGTGCGTGACGAAATGATGGTTAATATAACAATTACTTTTAAAGAACAAACATTTGGGGTAGTCATAAATGGAATACATGCATTGGTAGGTGTGCTATATAGAAAATGCTACCTTCTATCTCAATGCAATAAATGATATTAATGGAACAATAGCATTCTATATCAGTATAAATTAAATTAAAATAGCTAAGTGGATAAAGTGGAAAAGATAGATGCAAAAAACGCCATGTTCCAACTCAATCTACAAGTCACTGTGATGGCTCAGCTGGTAAAGCATGAGACCCTTAATCTCTACATTGGGCAAAAGATTCCTGTATTGCAGGGGGTTGGACTAGATGGCCCTCGTGGTCCCTTCCAACTCTACAATTCTAGGAATCTGGGAGTCTCTACTTTCCTGGATTTGGTGCAGGTCAGCTGTTTGTAGACGCAGTAAGGAATCTAGGAATTAGGAATGACCTTGGATCAGGAAGAGTCAAAGCTGAATATGAAAGGGCATTTGATGCTAAGCTGTTCACTTTGAAATAGGCAGATTGCAGGAGAGCTAAGTAAGACAGTTAATTAGAAAAACAACTTGGACTGGGGAATTTATGCTCTGGAAATCACAAAAAGTTGGAATGTTACTAAAGCTGAATGGCACTGAAGCCAAGTTGAAATGTCACTCACACCCTTCCTTGCTTCCCTTTTCAGTCTGTCTGTGCTGCCATCGCGTACTTCTACAGCAACTACCTGCTTCTTCAGTGGCAGCTTCTGATTATGGCCGTGGTTGGGTTCTTTGGGACACTTTCCTTCTTCACCGTGGAGTGGGAGGCCCCAGCCTTTGTGGCCAAAAACACAGATTACAGCAGCATTTGATGGAGGCGGTTTCAGCAGCCCGCGACAGTATTCACATTTAGAGACACAAGCACGTGCTCCTTTGAAAAGACTTGATAGCATCTTCTGAACACAGGGAAGACTGAACTCCAAAGTTTAAAAAGCTTACCCTCCCCTTATCAACGTGTTGTGATGGGTATTGCATACTACAATGTGGAATAGTAACCTGGCCATTGGGGCAGCGAAGCCTCTTCTTAATTATTTCCACTTGCCAAGTGCCTGCATCTTACGCTTATGCCCACCTATTGTGGAGACCCTTTATTCTTTTTAATTGCATTCCTTTTTCATTTTTTACTTGACTGTCTCTGAAGCGAACAGTAGTCTTTTCAGGACACCCCCCCCCCCAAGTACATGAGGATATTTTTTCACAAGATGGAAGGCCAGTTCACTCTGTGGATTTATATGGAAATCCATGGAGGATTTCCAATGCTTTTAAAATAACCCCACTTCCATTTTTCTCCAAATAACTCTAATGTTCTTACATTATAATGTGAATGAGCGTCGATTTTTTAAAAGAGGAGCTATATATTATGGGATAATAGCATAAGGGAATGAAATGCGTTTGCACAAGCTATTTTAGCTAATTTTAGCTGAGTCTCATCAGAGGTAAAAATGATTATGGTTCAGAACCCCCATAGTTCCCATATTCCTGTGTGCTCTGAGACTTTATATTATATTTTCTCAGGATCAAGTTTATAATGATATTTGCTGCTATGAAACTCTGTAGGAAATGCACTCCAGAGACTCCCAAATACTTTACCATAGTGATCCCACAAATATTCAAATACCCTGGTGTTCTGCATGGCTTGTCACAGGCATAAAATTTCTCAGCTGCACAGGTAGGGACCTGATTAAGGAAAGTGCTGTGCTGGATTCTACCCTCATTGTCTTACTTTACTGGCAACATCATTTGGGGAAATTTGCCACCACAGACTTTTAATATGTTTTTTAATGCTTGCTTGGGAAGAATAAGATCTTATGAGTTTAGCATTGTCAGGATCCCAGGGAGGAACACCGCTAAGAGCAATGGCAAGAGACTCAGGGCCATTTAAAATGTTAAATCCTACAAATTGCTTACAGTGCTCTCCTGTGCATGTTTACTCAGAAGTAGGGCTTACGCCCTAGTAACTGTTACAGATTGCAGCCTTAAAATGTAAATGTAGGGAAATGTGTGAAAACCATATGTGACAATCATGGTGTCTGTGTACAGTTAGTGTCTGCATGTACACAACTAGATACATTGAATTGTATACTCTGTGCTTAAAGGGATAAGTGGAAAAATGCAGTACACTAAGCCCACAACTTATGCACATTTGACTTGGGTGCATTCAGCTTTACATGCTTGGCAATTTTTTTTTTAAAAAGGGCAGGGGGTATCCAGGAAAAAATACTTTGGCAATTCCACTTGCATTGCACCCAATGTGTCTTTAACTATATGCAATTTTGACATTAGGCATGATACCTGGAACAAACCCCCTATGTAAGTTGTGGGCTTACTTGGCTGGCATCCTTGAGTTCATTGTTGGGAATTTGGTGAAAGT
Organism: Podarcis filfolensis; assembly: GCF_964270895.1. Taxonomy (NCBI): domain Eukaryota; kingdom Metazoa; phylum Chordata; class Lepidosauria; order Squamata; family Lacertidae; genus Podarcis; species Podarcis filfolensis. The sequence goes on along the minus strand of NC_139605.1, from coordinate 88,387,924 downwards.
ACTATTAAATAAACTACCTGGGGGTTAATCCTTTTCCAAGGGAATAACTTTGCAAGAGCATTGCTGAGAGTAAAGAGCTTATTGTTTGGGGCAATGGGTGAGGAATGAAAAGGATGATTCTAGGTCCTATGAGCTTCTCAATGCAAAGCCTTGTTGAAACTGATTAGTTAATTTTAGTGGGGCTTGTGTAGATCTGCACAGTGAATTGTGTTCAGAAATTTTAAAATAGTTGCTGCTGAGAGAGGGGGAGGAAAGGAAGCTATCTGAACTTCTTCAAACTGTTGGTCTGACCCCGAAGTGGAGGCTAAGGATGTCAAGGGACAAATGCCAAATGAAGCAAAAGGATTCCAGAAATAGGGCATTGGTCCCATCAGGCATTGCCTGTCTCGGAGGGGAGAGACACAGCTGCCCACATACAGAACCTGGCACATCTTTTTTAAAAATCTCATTTGAGAAGAGACATCACCACCACCACCAAAGGTAATTAGTTTGGGTAATTAGATGTCGTTGGCATAAATTTTGCAATACACATGCCTTACTGTCCCAGATTATTTCCATTCATGAAATGATTTTGTGATCAGCCATTCTAGTTTATTGTCATACTTCTGTTATTATTTTTTTTAAATGATGACTCAAAATATTCTCATTTTTATGACACCAGTTTTGAGAGTATTGAGAATAGCTCCTTGTTTCATTTCTTTCTGTGATTACACCATCTGAATAAAAGTGAACCTCAACCAATACCTATATTTTGCAAATGTGCTTAGTGATTTTTGAGTTAAATGTGTGGCGTGGATTATCTGCAAAATTCCTTGCTTTTTCTGTATGGTAGAACAATTGCGTCTTGTCTTACGGAAATAATTCATGACAGCCACGGTGGATGCCCCTCTTGCCTGATAATGGTGAAGAGTGTCCTTACCTTAGAATTCTTGCAAGCCATTTTATAACAATTGATACTGTTCAGAGGATTATTAAGAGCAAGCCATGACTGCAATCCTATATACACTTGGGAATACTTTTGCATAGGTTTCTGAGTATATGTATATCTAAAGCACACAATGTCTTTCTCTCTCTCTCTCCCCCCCCCCAATTTTAAAGATTCTTATTTGTAATAATTTCAGTCTAATTATTTTTCTTTAAAAGATTGCTGAGCTACCATTCAACAAAACTGTAAGGACAGCATTCAAAGACAATCTTTTTTAAAACAACAACCACCACAATCAAAAAACAACACAGTAGATGGAAAGTGGATAAAACCAACAGTAAGCCAGTTCATATACAGTGATACCTTGGTTCTTGAATGTAATCTGTTCCAAAAGTCCCTTCGACTTCTGAAACGTTCGAAAACCAAGGTGTAACCTCCAATTGGCACAGGCGCCCTGGAAACAATGGCCGACAGCCGCATTGCACATTCGGCTTCTGAAAAACATTCGAAAACTAGAACACTTCCGGGTTTTCAGCATTTGGGAGTCGAAATGTTCGCGTACCAAGGCGTTGGGGAACCAAGGTTCCATTGTATTTGTGCTGGAATGTGTTAACCTGACACTGGAAAGAGATATCCGTTGGTGCTAGTCCTTAGGGAGAGCATTCCATGAACAGGGAGCCACAATTAAGGCCCTTTCCCTAGTCCCCATCCACTTAGAGGAAAGAGAGGAAGTTTGCATTATTTGTTTTATAGGCTGAGAGTAGCTGATGGGACATGAAGAAAGCGAATATATACATGGCTAAACTAACAAGGAGGGGAAATGCTACAAGCATAGAAGGATCTGACACACATGCAGATTTGCAAAATGTTTTTTCCTCCTATGGGTCCCTAATACTTCTGTTACTACCTAGGTTGTAAATGGGGATGTGGAAAGCAGACATTATGGCTGGGCTGCTCTGGCAGAACAGCAATGTGCACTCTACTGTCTCCTAGGGACCATCTTTGCATAGATGCCTCTCACTTTTTACTGCTCCTCCCCTAGGCCCTCCACTGTCCTCTGCCACAAGCAGCTCGTTGTAAAACAGCCCCTAACAAAGGTAATGGTTGTGGCATTATGGAAATCAAAGTCATTTGCATGATTTCCTTCATGGCCCGAATCCATAGCTTCCAGCTGGCAGCCGCAATCCTTCCTAAGAAGATGGATGTCTTTGAGCCAGGCCTGTCACTTGCTGAGGCAAACATGTACCGTGCGGTGCCTGTAAAGTGGGGTCTGGGGAAGCTGCCCGGAAATAAATGATGGCCGACAGCAACTTAACGGAAACTTTGGAAGCAGGTGAGACCTGGGCATTGTTGCGCAGGCTGCAGCACACGATGGCAGAGTGATTTGCGAGTTGCGATTTTAAGGTTTCTAATGCAATAGGAGCAGACAGCCAACAAACGCAGATGGTGCCTCAATTATCCGTAGTGGGCTAGATCTAGAGTCCTGCTCGCCGCAACCGGTATAGGAGCACACGGGCGCAAGGACAGGGAAACACAAACCTGGAGGAATGCAAATGGGACCTGCTAGCTTTCTAACTCCGACTCTTCGGGGTCACGAAGAGGCGGACACGACTAAACGACTAAACAACAACAACAGCTTTCTAAGAGAAGTGCTGTAGTCCAGCACTACAGGCAGCTTGGAATAGGAACCTTGTGGTAAGATATTGTGAGTGTGTGTGTGTGTGTGTGTGTGTGAGTGAGAGAGAGAGAGAGCGTGCGCGCGCAGGGGTGTAGCTAGCTGCTCTGGCACCCGGAGCAGTGGGGGCGGGGTGAGCCGCCCACGGGGGCAGCAATCCGCGCACAGGGGCGGCACAGCGCAGTGAGCTGCTCACGGAGTCCGCCTGGTGGACGCAAGCCCCACGCTGCTGTTTCGGGCAGCGCGGGACCCCGAGCCACCGCGTCACTCCCAGGAGAGACACGTGGCTTGGGTGCGTTGCAGACCAGGCCCCACGGTAAGTGCCATTTTGTCACCACCTCAGGGATGACACCCAGGGCAGGCTACACCCCCACACCCACTTCCTACACCCCAGAGAGAGAGAGGGAGGGAGGGAGAGAGAGAGAGATCCCTTGAGGCTTTCCCCACCCATGCTGTGTAGCCCTAGAAGGCAGAGCCGTAGCAATAACAATAACAATAACAATAACAATAACAATAACAATAACAATAACAATAACAATAACAATTTATACCCCGCCTGTCTGGCTGAGTTTCCCCAGCCATTCTGGGCGGCTCCCAATCAAGTGTTAAAAACAGTACAGCATTAAATATTAAAAACTTCCCTGATGTCTTCTAAAGATAGGATAGCTGCTTATTTCCTTCACATCCGGAGGGAGGGTGTTCTACAAAGGGGCTAGCCTTTTTTTTTTTGCCCCAGGTGAAGCCTCCAGAGAGGCACCATTGATGCTCCCAGCCTGTGTATGTGTGTATGCAAAGGCCTGTGTGTGTGTGTGTGTGTGTGTGTGTGTGTGTGTGAAACTGGGTCTTTGACCAAGGTGAAATAAAGCCTAGTTTTGCCCCTGCCAGAAGGCATCCAGTGTTTTCTCCAAGGCAATACTTTTTAGGCTGAAGTCCAGGGCTTCGCTCAAAAAGAATGAGTAGGAGTGTCCCTAAATCAGCAAGGCTGGCTTATCGCATTTGGCAGTAAATGACGTAATTAATACACATTATCATCTAAAGATGGGTGTCCACTGTGTCATCAATATCAATATAACAACCAGACAATTAAAAAAAAAATCACATTCCATCCTTCTCTCTTTAAACCCACAAACCCAAGTACTTCTAAAGGCTTAGGCTGTCCCCCAAGTATGTAGAAGCCACACAAATCTTATTTTTGGGTAGTAGTATTTTGTTTCCAAACTGATAGGCACTCAACCTTCTTAGTTTGCTATAATAACAGGGCTTATGGCTGATTGCTTGACATGTTGTTGAATCTCGTTATTTGAAATAAATGGCTAATCCTGTTTTTTTTGTTTTTTTTAAAAAAGGATAATGAGAAGCAAGGCTGATTTTGTTCTCTTCCTACAAAAGGCATTTGGTCTTCAGTGTTATCTCTGAAAGGAGGAAATAAATAGAAAGGTTAGTGGTTTATGTAAGAAATTTCTCATGCTGTCATATTAAAAGGAAATTGCCATTTATGAAAGTCATTTGTTGAAATCAACTTCAATTAGGCTCCCTTTTGCTATGTGATGGTTTCTGCCTGCTGGCAATACAGTATCTTCCGTAAGTGGGTTTCTGGCTTTTTTTTTTTTAATGATTCTGGATGAATCATTTTCTATGCAAATTATAGGAATATAGAAATAAAAGGTGGGACCATCCAGCCCGAAACACAAGGTACTCTTTTCTTGACTGCCATTGCAGCAGAGCAATTATTAAGGTCCTAAAATCAATCCCAGGCATCTCCATGTAGCACAAGGAGCAGATGAGGAAGCTGATTAGTCTCCTGTAGGTCCAGCACTTACTCTACCCTATATAGATCATGTTGTGCCATATGCAGCATACCACAAGTAAGAAGACAACATCTAGTGCATAAAGAGCCATCCATTATTATGCCAGTGCTGAAACTGATGGTCCATCTAGCCTAATAATGTCAATGATGAACGAATGAATGAATAAATGAATAGTCTCAAACCTGACTGCCTAGAAATACCTTTCTCAGCACTGCCTCTTGGAGATGTTGCTAAGTCGATGTTGAGCGTCAGGTAATTGATCTTGTGTTCTATCTTGCCTACCCGTCTGCTAAATAGAAAGTGAGTACTGTTATCAAAGGCTGAGCACATACAATAAGTTTGTTAAGGGCTGGGGGAAATTGTAACTCTCATTCCCTCCAACATTTCTCCGATGAAAATAGGATTAAATATCCTATTCAACAACAACAACAACAACCAACAACAACAAAAACAACAACACTCTGCCCATCAGGTCTGGGTTGCCTCAGCCATTCTGGGCAGCTTCCAAAATATATTTAAAATGCAACAAAACATTAAACATTAAAAAACTATACAGGGCTGCCTTCCTATGTCTTCTAAAGGTTGTATATCTTCTTGACTCGGGGGGGGGGTGTCACATAATTCCATACCCTCCAACATTTCTCTGATAAAAATAGGGACGTCCTAAGGAAAAGTGGGACATTCTGGGATCAAATCAGAAACCGGGACGGCTTCTGTAAATCCGGGACTGTCCCTGGAAAATAGGGACGCTTGGAGGGTCTGTGAGGGGTAAACTACAATGCCCAGAATTCTTTGATGGAAAGAATGTGCTTTGAATGTGCTTTAAAGATATAGTGATCTACTCAGTATTAAAAAAAAGCTGGGAAGGGTTGCACAGAGTTTTAAAGCTTTTTTTGCAACTTTTTGTACACAATAAGGATCCCGTGATCTACCAGGATCAGCCAGGGATTTACCAGTAGATTGCAGTCTACTGGTTGGACATCCCTGGTATAGTGTGTTCACAGCCAAAAAGGCCCCTTGGCCATGTCAAAGAGAGCTATTATATGTCAACTGAGGCAGGAGCTTCTTTACTTACATACTCTGATGACCTTGTCCCAGTGAGCAGGGTTGATCAGAGGGTAATACCTTCTGAGCAAGGAATGCACTTCGTAAACATCAAGTCAGTCAGAAAGTTTAGCCAAATGAGCTTTGTCACATTCTGGGGTAGAGGAAAATACAGGGGGGAGGCAAGCCCTTTCTTCAGCCGGAACTCAGTTCTGGCACCTCTCAGGTGGATTCCATTGCCATTGTAAGAAAACAAGGGAGGTGTTTATGGTGGGTTCCGGCACTTATTTTTCTAGAAACATAGCACTGGGGGGGAGGGATTTGGAATTTCAAGTATGGTGGACCCTGAGCATTAAAACAAAGCTCACCATTACCTCAGCATGGATCTCCCAGCTACTGATTTGATCCCCAGCATTTCATAAGAAATTCATTGCAAGGGTGTAGAAAGACTTCTGGCTGAAATCCTAGATGTCTGAATTTCAAAGATATTGCCAGAAAGGGTTGGCGGGGACTTGTCCTGATCAAGCATTAGTCTGATAGCATATGGTAATTCTTTTTTATTGTGACAGGAGGCAGATAAGTGATTATTATTAGATAGCCTTTCTCCAATAGTGTTCAATTTTGGGTCAGCAAAAGCAGAGAGTAGCAGGATAATCCACTTCCAGTGGTTCAGGGCTCAGCCACACTTCTGCTTGTCCCTCTGCTTTCTCCTGGGAAAACTCTCTCCTTACCGCTGAATCAGAGCAAATGACAACTGGTTTTTCTGCAGATTGATGTTTGCTGTGATTCAGTGGTAAAGAGCAGGTATTCCTAGGTAAACTGGTGGGGCAAATGGAAAAGCACTCGGGGCCCTTCCCTAGAAAGCATGCTTTGGGAGGTCACATCCACACAATACAGTCATACCTCGGGTTGAAGTAGATTCGGGTTAAGCGTTTTAGGGTTGCGCTCCGCAGCGATCTGGAAGTGACGGAACGCTTTACTTCCGGGTTCACCGCATGCGCAGACGCTCAAAATGACGTCACGCGCATGCACGGAAGCGGTGAATTATGACCCGCGCATGCGCAGACGCGGGTTGCGTTCGCTTCAGGATGTGAACGGGGCTCCGGAACGGATCCTGTTTGCATCCAGAGGTACCAATGTACATTTAAAGCACTTGTATCCTACTTAGCAGTCATGGCTTCCTCCAAAGAATCTTGGGAACTGTAGTTTATTTCTCACAGAGTTGCAATAGCCAGCACTTAGGGATAGAAGAATCTGTCAGTTTTGGTTCTCTTACAGTCTTTTCGGGTCTTAAATTCAGTTCTCCACATTTCTGCAGCAATTTGCATTTTTTTAAAACAACAACAACAACTCTTTTTCGTTCAAATTCCTCCTCTTTTAGTCAATGCCTTAAAACAACAGCATATGAAATGCCAAGTTTTTGCAATATGCTCTGCCCATGGGGATCATATACTATATTCAGGAAAAACAAATCTCCACTTTTCTGAAGTCTATGAATCACTTTGTGCCTCCAAGGAGCCTTTTCAGGAATGTATCGAATCACTTTTACACAGTGTTTTTGTCCCAAATTTTACTCCAGAATTTAGGGAATGCTTTCATGATAAAGTAACATCTGAGGAAGTGCACTGTTATTTCTAAACTAAAACCACAGCACTGATCTGGCCCAGATAGATTGTCTGCAGACTTCTACAAATGAGGCAATGGTCCCACACCTTGTGGACCTATTTAATGGGATTGTTGGGAGCAATAGTGGGTGGTAATCCAAAAGCCAGGAAAAGATCCCAAACTGGTGGATTCTTATTACCCTAATTCGCTCCTCAGTCAGGGCAAGGAAATGCACCCCCAGGAGAAAAGAGTGTCTTTACCTCAGGCATCACTCTGTGTGTGTGTGTGTGTGTGTGTGTGTGTGTGTGTGCGCGCACGCGCTTATGTCAGGGCAGCAAACTTTTTCTGCTCAGGGGCAACAGAATAAATACAGCCATCTTGAATGCAGAGACCAGTTGGTCCTGGAGATTGGTCCTGGCTCTTTTTCATAGCAGTGGACCAGATCACATAGTCTGTAATGTCAGCTTTCAGATTCTATCAACTTGTGCAAAAGGGAGCACAATGCTTGAATGCTGCATTCCTATTTACATGCAAATTATCCTGGATTGGCTCCTTTCCCTTGTTTTCTTTTTCATCAGGTATAACCCAACCCATCACTGTTTCCAAGGGCAGTGAGTTCCGCAGCTGTGAATGTATGGTTTTCATTCCTTTAGCTAGCTTTTATCAGGTCAACACATATGCTGCTGATCTCCAGTTTTATCATAACCTCTCACATCTCTTGCCTCCTCTGCAGTCCCAATCTGTCTCTTTGGCAAGACGAAGAGCTTGTGTCAGAAATGGACTGGATGTGTTTAAGAGGTCAAGAAAGAAGATGTCCTTTCTGAAGTGGATTGAAATCTCCAGGGCTCTTTGAAGTCTCTTGCCATTCCTTTTGAACAGATGTTGAAATAAAGGGGAAATAGATGGTTTTAAAAAATTGATATTCCTTTAGTTTTCCTAATACTTGCAAGCCCTGAATTCTCTCTCTCTCTCTCTCTCTCTCTCTCTCTCTCTCTCTCTCTCTCTCTCTCTCTCTCTCTCTCACACACACACACACACACTTTCCTTACCAAGAAAAGAGCATTCTGTCACAAGTCTTCCCAGAGTCAAATTAATTATCCCATCCCAAGGGAATTACAGTGGTACCTCGGGCTAAGTACTTAATTCGTTCTGGAGGTCCGTTCTTAACCTGAAACTGTTCTTAACCTGAAGCACCACTTTGGCTAATGGGGCCTCCTGCTGCCCCTGCGCCGCCGGAGCACGATTTCTGTTCTCATCCTGAAGCAAAGTTCTTAACCTGAGCACTATTTCTGGGTTAGTGGAGTCTGTAACCTGAAGCGTATGTAACCTGAAGCATATGTAACCTGAGGTACCAGTGTACTCTTCATCCTGCTTTATGTTTCATTCATTGGTGTAAACATGTCAGTTCCTCCTGCTCAAAACCTGTCGGAACAACCATGATGGGGCCTCGGCTAGTCTCATTGTATTCTGAAGCATCTGTCTAAAGCACGGACCTGACACTCATCTCTTGCTTGTTGCAAAAATAGTCAGTGTGAAACACACCACGGGGAAAAGGCAGATTTGCTTTAATTGACTGGGGTTCTTGACAGAGAGCAGCATCTCGTAAGGTTGAGATCTAAGAGACAAAATGAAGACAACACCCCCCCTCCCCACTGACTACAAACCTGCAATCCTCAGACCGCATCATTTTCCTAAATTGAATGGCATTATTCCCATATCGTTGATTTTAGGGTAGGTTTTCAATTTTTCCTTCTGAGGGTTTGTCAGATATTTCCCCGCACAGGGTTTTGCTTCCCTAAGAAGAAAGAGAAGCTTAAGGGAAGAGCCGTAGCTCAGGATGCAGAAAGTCCCACTTGCAAACTCTGCCACCTCCAGATGGGACTGGGAAAGACCCGAGAGAGATGGTGTCAGTCAGTGTAGACAGCGGTGAATCCAGTGGTTTGACTCAGGGTAAAGCATCTTGCTATGTTTGTGTGTTCCCCTGTTGCAGGCCCGGGGACCAAGTGGACAGTTTTAAGGACCATAAGAAAGGAGAGAGGCAGGGGTCTTGAAGTTGCCCATCAATAGACAACACTCAAGCACACAGTGCAAGCACACAGGGCTGCCCCATCCATTTGATGCACTCTTACACCACTTTAACAGTCATGGCTCCCCCACAAGGAATATGGGAATTGTATAGGGTTCTGGCAAAATACAGGGCTGGGCGAAGCGGGGTGGTTGGACAATTTTTTTAAAAAAATCTGGTGCTGAAGCAACTTCAAAGCAATTCATTAAAATCTACTGCAGCCTAATAGGATGGCCCCTCTGAAATTTGTCACAGACACACACATTTGGAGAGGATCCCTAACTTCGCAGAGAGAGAGAGAGAGAAGATCTGAAATACAGGACAAAACTGAAATGATACAGGATGTAGCATTTTACATTGAAATATGGGACAATCCTATACAGTGGTACCTCAGGTTACATACGCTTCAGGTTACAGACTCCGCTAACCCAGAAATAGTACCTTGGGTTAAGAACATTGCTTCAGGGTGAGAACAGAAAATCGTGCTCTGGCGGCGCAGCAGCAGGAGGAGGCCCCATTAGCTAAAGTGGTGCTTCAGGTTAAAAACAGTTTCAGGTTAAGAATGGACCTCCAGAATGAATTACCGTAAGTTCTTAACCCAAGGTACCACTGTATTATATAGGACAGGTGGCAACCCTAGCATAGTTTGCTAAGGGTGCTGGGAATGGTGCTGGGTCTCTAAACAACTCTCAGCTCCCTGAAGAAACAACTGTTCCCATAATTCTTTGCAGGACAGCAGGGAGAGGGGAAGTGATGACCATGGCATAAGAGTGTTTTAAATGGATGGGGTGGATAGGATAGTCTTCCCCGCTATGGTGAGAGATGCATTTGTAGTTCTATCTTAGGGTTGCCATATTTCAAAAAGTAAAAACCATATTTTGTTAGGAAGACCTCAAAATTGTTCAGCTTTTTAAAAAGGAAACCACCAAAATTGTTCAGCTTTTTTAAGGAAAGCCTCCAAATTGTTGAGCCAGGAGAAGGTACTGCCTTTTGGAAATCCGCCCCCCAATCGATTCTGCCTTTGAAATCCCAGGAAATTCCTATTCTATCTGAATTGTAGTGGCTATTGCTAAACTGGCATCTGCACGTATAAATTAGTGCATGCAAACTGTTGCTTTGTTATTGTGTGTGTGATACATTTAATTTTGGGTCCCCCCCCCCGCAAGTGGCTTATGGACACACCCAGTGTTGAGCAGGACAGAGCTACAAAGTTGAACAAAGCAAGCTTCTCATTTAGAGCTCGGGGGGGGGGCACAAAAGCAGTCACATGGGCAGTACAACTGACACATGACAAGAAAAAATCCAGCAGGTGAAGTTTTTTTCTTTCTCTCCCCATCCCGCTCCCCAATAATCACTGCCGGGGGGGGGGAAACCAAAACCCAGCTGCCAGCTCTTGCTGGCTCCCTCCTATTTTTATGCCTTCTATTGGCAGCTGAAGAGGCTATTTATCTGGAAAAGCATTTGCAGGCAACTGCTGCATTGTTTCTCACTTTAGCTCACTGAGCTGACAAACGGCTCGACTCTCTGCTGGCTTTGTCATTGTTTTGTAATTTTAGTGCCGTATTTGTTTTATTCGTGTGTTTTATATTTTTTTAAAAAAAACCCACCAAAGTGGGAGGGAAAGGTGACTTGAACATCTTATAAATACAGTGGTACCTTGGGTTACGGACGTTTCAGGTTACAGACTCCGCTAACCCAGAAATAGTACCTCAGGTTAAGAACTTTACCTCAGGATGAGAACAGAAATCGCACGGTGGCAGCGGGAGACCCCATTAGCCAAAGTCGTACCTCAGGTTAAGAACGGTTTCAGATTAAGAATGGACCTCCAGAACGAATTAAGTTCTTAACCCGAGGTACCACTGTATAACTGTTGCATTTATGCATTTTATAGACCAACATCATGCTCATCATCATGCAGCAAGAATGGCACCACCCATGAGAAGGAGGTATTGGAGAATCCCAAGATTTGTACAACAATCTTTTTTTGTGGGCAGATCTGGGATTTGAACTCTGAAGCTGTTAAGGCTTTGATGCACAACTGTTACCATAAGTTCCAAATTTCCAAAATGAAAACAATGGCAATGAAAAAGTTTAAGTGCATGCCCCCCCCCCCCGCAACAGAATGGTATCTTTGGTGTATTAACATGGAAGCTCTTGGGCTGAAAAGAATTTTGTGCTCTTCCTTCAATAGCATCAGAAAGGCAGCTGTTTTAGCAACATCCATAGAATCGGAGTGTTAGAAATGACTTTAAAAGCCATCTAGTCGAACCACAGTGCAGGAAATCTGCTACTACAGCACCTATGATAGGTGGCACCCAGTGTCTAATAAAGGGCATCACCTTTCAAGGGATAGAACAGAGATTTAATAAAAGCCAGGTGATTGGCTGTGTTTGCTGCATTGAAGGGAGTTGGACTAGATGACACTTGGGGTCCCTTCCAACTCTATACAGTGGTGCCTCGCAAGACGAAATTAATTCGTTCCACGAATTTCTTCGTCTAGCGAATTTTTCGTCTTGCGAAGCACAAAATCCCATAGGAATGCATTGAAAATCAATTAATGCGTTCCTATGGTCAAAAAAGTCCAAACAAAGCCAAATTTGGTACAACAAGAGTTTATTACGTGCTCTTTAAAGTCACACATACTGTAAAGAGCATTTCAATATTCAAACCCAGAAATTTTTTTTAAAAACAGCAGAGTGGCCCAATGGTCACAGAAAATCATAAAAATGCAGGGGAAAAAACACAAGCTTCCAGATTCTTGCAAACCCCTCCCCAACTGTTCCCCCAGCCACCCAGCACATAGAAATTCAAATCCAGAATTTTTTTTAAAAAACAGCAGAGTGCCCCCAATGGTCACAAAAAATCATAAAAATGCAGGAAAAAAACACACAAGCTTCCAGATTCTTGCAAATCCCTCCCCAACACCAAGTCCTTGAATTCCAAACACCCCAACCCAAAATCCAACCCCCCCAAAAAAAAAGTTTTAAAAGCTTAACTTACCAAATGGCTGCAAAAGAAGTTTTGGGAAAGCTTCAAAAATCACCAAAGTCTTTAAAAACCTCAAAAAAGGCTACTATGTACACTGCGTTCTATGAGTTGCTCCTCGAAGTCAAGTCGCAACTGTATTAACGGTGTTAAGAAAAAGGAAACAAACTTGCAAGACGTTTTCGTCTTGCGAAGCAAGCCCATAGGGAAATTCGTCTTGCGAAGCAGCTCAAAAAACGGAAAACCCTTTCGTCTAGCGAGTTTTCCGTCTTGCGAGGCATTCGTCTTGCGGGGCACCACTGTAATTCTATGATTAATCAGCTAAAATCTGTAATTTTACAGATTGGCCTTGGGAATACCAGTAACCTGTAGAATGCTGGTTTGGTTCTAAAACCTATATATTTATTTATATATAGTAGACGTTAAGAATTTGAGATGTATGTAATGAACGAAAATGAAAAATGAATAAAAAATTTTAAATAAAATAAATAAAACCTAGCTGATGGTGCAAATTGTGCAGTATGTAAATGGAAGTACTGTGTAGTGCAATTCAGGAGCAGGCTTGAGCACATAAGAATAGGCACAGGCTGTTTTATTCAGTTTGTGGACTCTTGCAAGCGGAAATATTTCCTCGGTTACGGTCAGGCATTTGCTGCCTGGATTGACATGAATAGCACAAACCTGGACAGGATATACGACCTAAAGTATATTTACGCCTTGACTGATGGCTTTTGGTAGCATTATTTCACATGGCTCACTGCGTTCTCTTTCATTCTTTTCAAATAAATATTCATTAAGTCCTGTAGTTGCAAGTAGCACTCTTTATGCAATTCATGTGCGACATTTGCTATGATTATTTCCTTCTTGTGCCTAGAAATACAGCCCAGAATGCTTTCATGCAGCCACCTCTTTTTCTTACTTAAAATCCCTGCTCAAAATCTACCTTTTCCATGAAGAGAACAGGGGAGGGATCTAGACACATACAAAAAAGGCTGTGAAAACGCTTTAAAAACAAACACGTTTTAAAACATATATTGAATTTGCCATAAGCTCACAATCGCCATCTAGTGTCACGTTTGTATAATGCACTTACAACACACATAAAATGTTATATTTGCAGCTGTATAGCTGAGTCTTGGTTAGATTCCACCCATAGTTAGGATTGCACTGTTAGTCCTCACATCATGAAAAGCCTCAGAAACTAGTGTGGTGTAGTGGTTAGAGTGTTGCACTAGGGCCTGAGAGACCAGGATTCAAATCATGGCTTACTCACTCTCAGCCTAACCTACCTCACAGGTTCCAGTTACAGATAGGTAGCCGTGTTGGTCTGCCATAGTCAAAACAAACAAAAAAAAATTCCTTCCAGTAGCACCTTAAAGACCAACTAAGTTAGTTCTTGGTATGAGCTTTCGTGTGCATGCACACTTCTTCAGATACACTTCTTCAGATACACTGAAACAGAAGTTGCCAGATCCTTCTATATAGTGAGAAGGTGGGGAGGGGTATTACTCAAAGGGTGGTGGGAATGGGTGATTGGCAGATAGCTGTGATGAGCCTGTTGATGACTCTTAACGACTGCAATAGGTCTTACAGGAAAAAGCAAGGGGTGAGAAGGTGAAAAATGGCTTTGTCATGTACATGACAAACAGGCTCATCACAGCTATCTGCCAATCACCCATTCCCACCACCCTTCTGAGTAATACCCCTCCCCACCTTCTCACTATATAGAAGGATCTGGCAACTTCTGTTTCAGTGTATCTGAAGAAGTGTGCATGCACAAACTTAGATTTCCAGTATGTGTTTGAATCCCTTCCACAAAATATTGGCATTCTGGAGGAATCTCTAGTGTCAGTCTCTAGCTTTTAAGCTCCTTGGGAATGGAAACTTTTTTTTGGTAAGGTGTCACTTTGTAAAGCAGTTGTGCTGCATGTATGTAGGTGAATCTGGCTGGACAAACTAATCATGCTTTACCCCCGATCAGTTTTGTTTGTAGTTTGCCCTCAAGCAAACTTAATCTGTTCTGGAAGTCCATTCCAAAACCAACGCGTTCCAAAACCAAGGCATGCCTTCCCATAGAAAGTAATGCAAAATGGATTTATCTGTTCCAGACTTCTAAAACAGCAGGTTAACATGAATTTTACTATCTAACGAGACCATTCATCCATTAAATGAAAGCAATAAACAATGTACTGCAGTCACACAATCAATCAATCAGCAGCTGAACTGGGTTCCACACAGTCACATAAACAAAATAAAGAGCCGCAAAAACAAAAACGCAAAATAAATAGCAAAAACAGACAGACCTCAACGTAACACTCAAAATGGAAGTGTGGCACTCAAATAGGAAGCGTAACACTCAAAACAGAAGTGTAACATTCAAAATGGAGCATGTTTGGCTTCCGAAAAAAGTTCTCAGACTGGAACACTTACTTCCGGGTTTGCAGTGTTTGGGTTCCAAGTTGTTTGAGTACCAAGGTGTTTGAGAACCAAGGTACCACTGTATACGCATGTGAAACAATTACCTTTGAAGGTGACTCGGAAACTACAACTAATCCAGAATGCGGCAGCTAGACTGGTAACTGGGGGCGGCCGCCGAGACCATACATTGAAAGACCTACATTGGCTCCAGTACGTTTCCGAGCACAATTCAAAGTGTTGGTGCTGACCTTTAAAGCCCTAAACGGCCTCGGTCCAGTATACCTGAAGGAGCGTCTCCACCCCCATCATTCTGCCCGGACGCTGAGGTCCAGCGCCGAGGGCCTTCTGGCGGTTCCCTCCTTGCGAGAAGCAAAGCTACAGGGAACCAGGCAGAGGGCCTTCTCGGTAGTGGCGCCCGCCCTGTGGAACGCCCTTCCAGCAGATGTCAAAGCGATAAACAACTACCTGACATTCAGAAGACATCTTCAGGGAAGTTTTTAACGTGTGATATTTTACTGTATTTTTGGTTTTTATGGAAGCCGCCCAGAGTGGCTGGGGAGGCCCAGCCAGATGGGCGGGATATAAATAATAATATTATTATTATTATTATTATTATTATTATTATTATTATTACTAATGCATGAACACAAGTGGGCTTTCTAGAAGGAAAAGAAACATGAAGGCGATGTGACGAAGCAAACTCAAACCCTTTGCTCACACAAAGCCTCTAATGCAGCTGCCGGTAGCAATAATTAATATGAGAAATCACTGATCATCAACCACGTGTAATTCAATTTTCTTTCCCTCTTTCACCATGCTAGATGTTAATCAGCTCAGCATGTGGCAGAAGAGGCCCCCTCGGCCCACATCTCATTTTGAAAGGCATGAAAGATAATATACTGTGTGCCATGAAGGATTAAACCCCTTTTCAAAAGTTGACAAGTTTATAGAGCTTTTCTTACAGGATTAGTTTGAATGGTGTCAAAAAGAAAAGGCCGCTAGAATATGCAGATAAATCGCAATCAAATAAAGTTCTGATGAGGCGACCGGAAAACAAGCGCTTCGTGAAGAAGCAGAGGCTTAAGAACGAATAAGATGAAGAAGAGATTATATATTTTTCTCCTCAGAGGCATGGATCTTTGATACAACAGAGTGTTGTGGAAATTCAGCAAGAAACATCTGGCATACATATAGATCTGTGTATGAAGTGTATCCAACCATGCCGTCCTCTTAGTGCAAGAACATTCACTTTTGCAACAAAACTTTGCTCCCTCTTCTTTCCCTGTGTACCCCCCACCTCTGTCTACTTCAGAGAGGCAGGGCAAGTTCCGTGGTCCTAATGCATCGGTAGGCAAACTAAGGCCCGGGGGCCGGATCCGGCCCAATCGTCTTCTAAATCTGGCCCGTGGACGGTCTGGGAATCAGCATATTTTTACATGAGTGGAATGTGTCCTTTTATTTAAAATGCATCTCTGGGTTATTTGTGGGGCCTGCCTGGTGCTTTTACATGAGTAAAAGGTGTGCTTTTATTTAAAATTCATCTCTGGGTTATTTGTGGGGCATAGGAATTGGTTCATTTTTTTCTTCTTCAAAATATAGTCCAGGCCCCCACAAGGTCTGAGGGACAGTGGACCAGCCCAATGCTGAAAGTTTGCTGACCCCTGCACTAATGGGTTGACTTTGCTAGACATAGCCAAAATGCCCAGATAACAGATCTTCAGGTTGTCGGCTGCAACGGCTCAGATTAATGACATCTCTTATATACACCTCACGCAGGTGTTACTCTAGCACCGGACTCCAGGAACTCTTCCTGTCTCCCTTTCCACTTAACACATGCCGTTCCAAATCACCAGCTGCTTTCAAGCACGCCTGTCTTCCCAGTCTAATTCCACATCCCTTCTGGGAACTGCCCAGCAGAGGGTGCTGCTCCCTCGCTGGTGCTTCCTTCTCCCTCTCTCCACCTCTTTTGAGAGTCCTTCTCCCATTTCACCAGTCTCTTTGTACTACACTCTCCTATGAAGGTGCCCTTTCCGATATCTCACTCCCACTGCCAACAGGAGACTTTCAATTAAACCCAGTTTAGGTCAGCTCTGACAAGCAGCCTGCCTTGTAAATCGAGAAGGTTATCAGCTGATGTATTCCTGAAATGCATCTCAGGGAAGGCAGGGAAGAGGAGCACTCTGCTGTGATTCAGTGCCATTTCTTTTTTTAAGAAAACAAATAAAATTAATTGGTTTCTCCCTCCCTCCTCCTCCTCCCTCTCCTATTGCAAATGCCAGACTGTCTTTTATCAGCTGAGTTTGTGCTTTCAATTATTCGTATTAATATGTACTTAAAAAGCTTCCAAGGTTTCCTTCCACACCTTGAAAAGCAAGGAAACCAACAGTTTATTTAAACCGTGTTCCTCATTCACAGCTGCAGAAAGAGGAGGACATACAATGGAGAGTTCTTTCTTCTTATTCTTCAGCAGCAGAAGCACATGTTGCCCTGCAACCAGTCCATGCAGAATGTAGGCACCCTATCTATAGAAAGGAGCAAACCAGGGATATTTTAGAGAGCAGGCTAGCAGGCGGGGCCCATGACTTACATCACAGGAGCCTGCACAACACAAAACACTGTTGCTGGATGTAGGTTTTATAATAATAATAATAATAATAATAATAATAATAATAATAATAATAATTTATAATAATAATTTATTATTTATACCCTGCCCATCTGGCTGTGTTTCCCCAGCCACTCTGGGTGGCTCCCAGCAGATTGTTAATAATAATAATAATAATAATAATAATAATAATAATAATAATGATAAAACATCAAACATGAAAAACTTCCCTACACAGGGCTGCCTTCAGATGTCTTCTAAAAGTCAGATAGTTGTTTATTTCCTTGACATCTGATGGGAGGGCGCTCCACAGGGCAGGAGCCATCACCGAGAAGGCCCTTTGCCTGGTTCCCTGTAACCTCACTTCTCGCAGTGAGGGAACCGCCAGAAGGCCCTCGGCACTGGATCTCAGTGTCCAGGCTGAATGATGGTGGT
This sequence comes from Podarcis filfolensis, assembly GCF_964270895.1. NCBI lineage: Eukaryota > Metazoa > Chordata > Lepidosauria > Squamata > Lacertidae > Podarcis > Podarcis filfolensis. The sequence goes on along the minus strand of NC_139605.1, from coordinate 88,370,359 downwards.
GGAGACACTCCTTCAGGTATACATGATCCAGTCAGGGCTTCACATTTCCTTGTGTGTTGGATCCAGCTTTGTGAGGTGCTGCCAAGTATATCGAGAGGACATGTTCAAAGATGATAATTTAATAATCTTGCCCTGATGGTGTCATTCCTTGTGAGGCTACTCCAAGGGCAGAAGTGGTGAATTAATGGGATTGTCTTCTCTTTCTTGCACCTAAGGTCACAGTCCTTTGCACACACTCTGGAGTGATCTCCTTCACTCACCTTGCTGGGAATCGTTGTGGGTGAACATATCAGACGGCACAGCGATTCTTCAAACAGCTCTTGTTTATTCACAGGCCAGAACAGAACTGAACTGAAGGGTTCAGCCAGCCGGCTTATATAGAGCTCCACTAGAACGCAACAGTAACCATTTTCTGTAACTATCCAATCACTGAACGTCACTTTCGATCCCTTATTTGCATATGTGGACCTGAACTATCTACAGTATCCCCCTGCTGGCCCAGGGTGAGCACTTCAGTACATAACAGACCTCTGCCCTACCAACCTCAGTCGGCCCACTGAGAGCTCCCAACTTGAAAAGCTCACAAACCAAGAGCAAACCAGGACACAGTGTGGCATTCCACCAGCATCATTTGCACAAATGAGAAGTAACAAAACAGTCCAAGGCTCTGGGGAACAGAACTCACAGTAGAATGGCCAGATGCCAAAAAGGATGGGCCTTCTGGACCTTCAATAGGTGTGTCAAATATTGTCTTTCAACCTTGGGGCCCCAAAGGTAGTCCAACTCCCTGCATCGTCAGCCTCGCTAGGGATGATGGGAGTTGCAGTCCAATGACATCTTGGGGACCAAGGTGGAAGAACTACAGAAGCCCTGGCTGAGTGCACAGCAGACATGTAAACCAACGGCTCCCCCTGAAGAATCCTGGGAACTGTAGTTTGTTAAGGGTGCTGGGAACTGAGGGGTAAACTAATGTTCCCAGGATTCTTTGAGGAGGGAAAGTCATTTGCTTTAAATGTATGGCATCTACACAGAACCTGTCCCTTTTTGGATATGAAATGAGCCATTTGCCGCACAAGTGATTCCCTTGTCTGCACAACTATTGAAAGGTGCAATTTCCCCCTGTCCTTTTCAGCATTACCCCTCTCCTGGTTCCTACTGGCAAAGGACACAGAGCTCACGTGGGAGTCAAGACTGCTGGGTCTCATGTTATTTCAGAAACTTATTTCACCCCCACCAGCCCCTGGAATTGTGGAGACACAGCAGAATATTTTATCACCACCCACGGAGGTCAATGGAAAATAGTTTAAGACACTTCTCCCCCGGGCCTCACCCTTCTAAACCATGAAACATCCTGCGTTGGAGGCTGACACAGAGTGAGAGGCAGCCTAGGCCGTATCTAAACCACCAGCTGGAATTGGAATTAAAGTCCCAGCATGCAGCGTGAGGCATGAGCATCGCGGCAGCTTGTCTTCTAATCCATCCTGATGCTGCTGAACAAACCCAGAGCCTTTTCTCGACTACTTTATGAGTGGCAGCTTCCCAGAACGGGGAATTAGCTGAGGTTGTAGGAGGAGAGGTTCCCCTCCTCCTCACTGCCGCCGCCTCATCCTTTCTCTGGCCTGGCACTTATGGAAGAACTTTTGCCGCTGGCTGCTCTCTTGTGCAGACGCAGCTGCTGGCTGGCGTTCGCCAATCTGCTTATCTAGTATGGAGGAAAAGGCAACTCTGGCCAGTTCTCATTAGCCAACTCCATTTACCGTTGGCTGGGAAGAAGCCTCCATGCAACATGTTGGCTAGACAGAGATGTGTCTGCAGCTGAATCCAGCATTTGAAGATACTGAAACACGGTTGGCTGCGAGGAAGTCTGTGTTTATACAGGGAATTGGGGAGCTAAACGGAGTGCAATACCCAGAACCTGCAGTCTCTGTTGCCGAAGAATAATAATAAGAAGACAAGTTTGGATTTGACATCCCACTTTATCATGACCCAAAGGAGTCTCAAAGCGGCTAACATTCTCCTTTCCCTTCCTCCCTACAACAAACACTCTGTGAGGTGAGTGGGGCTGAGAGACTTCAGAGAAGTGTGACTAGCCCAAGGTCACCCAGCAGCTGCATGTGGAGGAGCGGAGACGCGAACCCGGTTCACCAGATTACGAGTCTATCACTCTTAACTACTACACCACACTGGCTCTCTGTTCAGGGGTGCATTTCTTTCATTATCATGGTCAATGGAGGCTGGTCCATCAGAGCAAATTAGGCAATGCTGCACCATCCTCAGCCTTACCTCAGCCGACCTTTACCCACCTCCCTTCTTTCTTGCAACCAGTCCAGGGAATGGACTCCAGCTCCCTCTGGCCACACTGCCACCTAGAAATCTGTATTTCACTCCATATACCAGGGGTTGGCAAGGTTTACCTCACCTGGGCCACTTCATTCCAGCAGAGATGCCTCCGTAGACTGGATTGCATGCGCAAGGCCGCAATTTCCAGCGTCTGCGTCTGTGCAGACACAATTTTCAGTGTCTGAGAATGTGCAGACGCAATTTCCGGAGCTGTGGAAGCGAGTCCCCACACTGCGCTGCTCCGGTTTAGCGCAGTGCGAGGGGACTCACCGAGTGGGTGGCTCTGTGGGGGGGGGGGTGGCTCGTGGGCTGGTTAAACGACCCCCGTGGGCTGCTTGTGGTCCATGGGAAGCTCCTGCAGCCAATTGGATACCACGGAAGCCGTGTCGGACATTTGGATTCCAAAGAACGTTCGGAAACTGGAACACTCACTTCCAGGTTTGTGGCGTTCGGGAACCAAAACGAGTGTATTGATATTTCTGAGGCAATCAGCATATCTGCACTATAGAGCCAATCTGCTTCTACAAATCATACTTCTGAGGTACGAGTGTATTGATATTTCTGAGGCAATCAGCATATCTGCACTATAGAGCCAATCTGCTTCTACAAATCATACTTTCTTCCCAGGGTCCCCAGGGAACTGATGGGTTGTGACGGGAGCTACGGAGTCTCTAGTACAGTATTATGGACACTCTCAGTATGGTCTAATTGAAATACTGTACCTGGAGATGTAAAAGGAAATTTAAATTTTGGAGAAATACCAGAGACTTGAAAATCTTACCCCCCCACATCTCAACAACATACCAACAAACCAGAGCCTTGTTAGTCCCCTTTCCCTGTTTACTTAGAAGTAAGTCCCACTGAGTTACAGAGCTTATTGGTGAGTATCCATAAGATTTCAGCACAAGTGAATTGATACCACATCTCAGGCACATTTACTCAGATATACCGTTAAGTCCCATTTAATTAAGCAGGACTTACTCCCAAGTAGGATAAGGATAGCAGGCTTGTTTTATATTGTTTGAACCCACCATCTGTTTCTTCATCAGTCATATGCAATGAAAGCAAAATTAGAACAGATTTTGTTATGCTTTTTGAGTGGATGACCATCTGGCAGGATCTTCTGCTCAGTGGATGAAGAATGTGACAACAAAGTTGGCAAACTTAACGACAAAGTGTAGCAAACGGAAATGTGATCAGCTTTGGAATTGGGCATGCCGCTGGACCCGCTAGCTCAACTGATATTCACATAGTCAGCCATTACAGCAAGACAGACTTTCATCCCCTCCAATGAAAGGCCGAGCAGACAGTGGCAGGCAGTAGTCTGGGCAGGGGAGACAGGAGGAATGTTCTCCTTACAGGTGGAGTCTACTTACCAAGTTGCACCCTTTAGATTTGTGGCCCTGCAGATGTTTTTGGGCTACAACTCCCATCCATCCCTGATGGATATTGGCCATGCTGGCTGGGGATGATGGGGCTTGTCATACACCAAAATCTGGAGGGCCATGGATTCTCCATCCTCCCTTTAGATGTTCTCCTCCATATGGGGAAAGTGGCACACTATGCAACCCAATTCAAAGAAGGCTGAGACTCCTGCCCTTTTCATAACTGCATGAAAAAAGAAGGCATTGTGGCAACTGCAATTTGTCTTGGCACAGCAATGCAGTGCTGATTGTGACTTTGCTGTGGAGGAGCTACATCTTTAGTCTTCTCGCCTTTAATGTAGACACCTTGATTGGCCTGAAGCCCTTTTTTTGTTTTCCAGATGCTTATAGATTTCCTATTGCAGGCAAGGCCAAACTTGGCCCTCCAGCTATTTGGGACTACAGTTCCCATCATCCCTGACCACTAGTCCTGTTAGCTAGGGATGATGGGAGTTGTAGTCCTAAAATAGCTGGGGGCCAAATTTGGCCATGCCTGTCCTATTGGTTCCCCTTTAGCCTGCCTTTTCTTCTTCTCCTCCAAGGCCAACACATCTTCCTCCTCGAGGCAGAGAATCAAATGGGGCACCTCCAAAGGCAAATTGCATGATACTCAAGGACAGCCAAGTTATTCTGGCACCCAAAGTGCAAAAATCCCCTTCTTGACAACAACACAAGACATTACTAAGAGTTTGCTACTCTTTCAGGACCCGCAAAATCAGGTGCCTGAAGCAGCTGCTTCATTCATCTTAATGGTGAGGTTGGCCTTGTTTTCCTTCTTTTTTTTTAAGGTCTATTAATATTTGTATGTCATCTTATGATTATTATTTTTGCAAGCACCGGGAGTGCTGAGTATATTGTCATTTTGCAAAGCATCCTGAGAATCATCTCCTGGTGGGGGAGGCTTTATATAAACACAATGCAAATGTGAATAATAATGCATCTTGGAATAGCTGTAAACTCTTTCTCTTGAACAAGGCTAATATGACCCCCCCTGGTAATCCAGAGGCCCTGATGAAAACAAAGCCTGCTGGAATGCCAGACATTTCTGTCTCTCTCTCCAGAGGCTGTGATTCTTTCTTCTTTTGGTTTATTGCCATTCATGCTCAGAGGCAAAGAGGCACATTTCTCCAAGCTTTTGGAGGGGCCCAGTGAACGCTTCAAAGTTAAATCCCACTTAAACCTTTTGTCCCAGTTGCAGTGGCGTAGCGTGGGTTGTCAGCACCCGGGGCAAGGCAAGTAATTTGCGCCCCCTAACCCGTGGATTTGCGCCCCCTAACCCGTGGATTTGCGCCCCCTAACCCGTGGATTTGCCCTAACCCCAGATGTTGCGCCCGGTGCGGCCGCCCCCCCTGCACCCCCCACGCTACGCCACTGCCCAGTTGCCCTCTCCTGATAGCACTTCTGCCTCAAAGGATTTGAAACCCTTCTCTCCTCTCCCCCAAAGGGCTAACAGGACACTTGTCCTTCAGAGCTCCCTCATTTTGCCAGCCAGTGCTTTGGCCCAAGGCTCTTCATCATATCAGATGTTAGTCTGGTAAGCAGCGATCTCTTTGTCAGAGCATCTTCAATGGACAGGCTGCAGCAAACCAAACAAAGTGTACAAGTTGTGTGCAAAGGATGCCGAGCTACGTGAACCAATGATCTAACTTGGTAAAAGGCAGCTTCCTAAGTTCTTATGATGTCCTTCCATAGATGACATGGAAGATGCTAAGGTTTCAACCCTATAAGCATTGACTCCTGCGAGCTAAGTCCCACTGAACTCAATAGGACTTACCGTATTTTTTGCTCTGTAAGACTCACTTTTTCCCTCCTAAAAAGTAAGGGGAAATGTGTGTGCATCTTATGGAGCGAATGCAGGCTGTGCAGCTATCCCAGAAGCCAGAACAGCAAGAGGGATTGCTGCTTTCGCTGCGCAGTGATCCCTCTTGCTGTTCTGGCTTCTGGGATTCAGAATATTTTTTTCTTGTTTTCCTCCTCCAAAAACTAGGTGCGTCTTATGGTCTGGTGCGTCTTATAGAGCTAAAAATATGGTCCTTCTGAAAAGACATGTGTAGGATTGCACTGTTAGCCTGCAATCCTAGGCACACTTACATGGGGGCAAAATACCCTGAGCTCAATGAGATTTACTTCAGAGTAAGCATTCATAGAACTGGGTTCAATCTGCACAATCCTACTGAGTTTAATTTGGCTCCCCTATGTTATTTCCAGAGAGCGCCGCTCCATTCCTTTAAAAAGAAAAGAAATAATGAGGGAAATATTTTGATAGTTGCCAACTAGGGTTTGAGAGAAGCCAAAGCAGTGTAGCATATTCATATAGGTACACCAAATCACTCCCAGGTTGCAGTTGACATCACTGTGGCAGCTGGCAATTAATTCTGGGCAAAAACTGCATGTTGTAAGGAAGGAAAAGAGTATCTGATGACCGTAAACTGATGTTGTTTCAAACTGACTGAGGGTTGCAGCCATTGCTTCAGTAGTTGGACTATTAGAATAATGGGAGGCATTGTAGGACAAAAGCCATGTGTCCTCTTTTTGTTCAGCTTGCAAGAAATTGTTCAGTCTTTGACAGTTATCCGGATGCTTTTATCCTCATATCTGTGCTGCAAAGTTACTACTACTACTGTTGCTGCTACTATTATTTTAATGACCTGTATCCTGCTTTTCTTGAGATGGACCCCTTAACAGCTCATAAAGATGAAACCAGATAAAAGCATCTACCGGTAATCACAACACCAATAACGGATAAAATACAAACGACGTCATCACATCGTACACAAGCAGCAAGGGATAATGACATTTCCCCTAATGGAAAGCAGTTTGTACTTAAAAACAACAATGAATTGTTGGTATAATGGCCTGTCCCCATGGTTGTTTACTCAGAAGCAAGTCCTACTTATTTAGGGGACTGTTCACAATCACATTTACTCTGCATTCCCACTGCAGGTGTTGGAAATGGTGCACACACACAATATATATATATTTATTTGTAATTTTCAGTTATATGTATTTCAATAGTTTCATAGTCATTTTAACATTTCAAAACTCGACTTCCTTCCTCCTCTTTCTGCGGCTCCTTAAATTTATATTTATCATTTCCTGCATATTCTAAATTAACTTATTCTTTTATTAATCTACTTTAATTAGTTACTCTTATGAAACTGCAGGTTATTACAATAATCCTGCCAATGTCCTTATCCGTTTACAATTTATTTGTACATATTTAATAAACCATTTCCATTCTTTTATAAAAAGTTTGTTGTTTCGATTTCATATTTTTCTGGTAAGTTTCGCCATTTCTGCATATTCCATGAGTTTTTGTATCCAATCTTCTCTCCGTTTTTTGACCAAGAGCATTCTTGCCGCTGTAGTCACATACATGAATAAATTTCTATACTGTTTAGGTAGTTCTGCCCCTATAATTCCCAGAAAGAAAGCTTCTGTGTTTTTTTTAAGAAATGCTATTTTAAACATCTTTTTCAATTCATTATATATCATTTCCCAGTAAGCTTTAACCTTACTGCAAGACTACCACATATGGTAGCTTCTTTCACTTTCCATTTCCAACACTTATTTGATTTTGATTTATACATTTTTGCTAGTTTACTTGGTGTTAGATACCATCTATATAACTTTTTATATATATAAAAAAATAAGATTTATTTTATTGTGCAACACAAACACACAAAACACTAAACAAAGGGGGGGGGGAGGAGAGGCGAAAACTTAAAAGGAAAATACAAAAACCAGTACGAAACAAATAATGAACATGTAACCATCTATATAACTTTTTCATATAGTTTTCTCTTAAACCATAGCATGCTGTAAATTTTATATCTGTATTCCACAATCATTCCCATGCTTCCATACCTAGAGAGCCAGTGTGGTGTAGTGGTTAAGAGCGGTAGACTCGTAATCTGGTGAACCGGGTTCGCGTCTCCGCTCCTCCACATGCAGCTGCTGGGTGACCTTGGGCCAGTCACACTTCTCTGAAGTCTCTCAGCCCCACTCACCTCACAGAGTGTTTGTTGTGGGGGAGGAAGGGAAAGGAGAATGTTAGCCGCTTTGAGACTCCTTCGGGTAGTGATAAAGCGGGATATCAAATCCAAACTCTTCTATATTATAACCAATGTCTATTGCCCAAAGCATCATTGAAGATTTTATTTCCTCATCCTTTGTTTCCCAGTCCAGTAATATCTTATACATTTTAGACAGCACTTTAACATTACATTCCAACAGATCTCTCTTCATTTGTGATATTTGTTCCCCAAACCCTCATTTCTTATCTTGCTTAAATACTTCATTCAGTTGATGGCATTATATCCATGTTTTTAACTTTCCTGATAAATTCTTAAATTATTTTAATTTAAACTCTCCTCTTGTTATAATAAATTTCTATAAGTTGTCCAACATTCTATCATATTCTTTTTCTTTACAGCTTTGGCTTCCAATGGTGAGAGCCAAAGTGGGATTTTTGTCTCCAATAAGTTTTTATACTTATCCCATACTCTATACAAATTTTTCCTGATGTGCACACACAATATTAGCCACAGTCAATATCTATCCTGTCGTTTCTTGTTAAATATTGTATTTTGATACATTCCCCCCCAAAACTGGCTTTGATTGAAATGAAGAAAACAAACAGCCTAGCTACATTTTAAGCCGGCAATGCGTACCCAACCTAAAGCTGCAATCCTATACCCACTAATTTGGGAGTAAACCTGACTGAGCTCAATGAGTAGACATATATAGGATTGTACATTACTCCTGAGCAGGTATTTGTAGGAGTACAGCACCGGTAGGTAATGAAGAATCCAGTCAGATGGTTGAGGAAGCCTGGTGATCAGAGAAAGTCACAGAATCAATGATCTTCCCAAACTATTTATCATGGCTGAGATGCAGATAAATGTGCAAGTCACCTTTCACTCCAAACTGTTTTTTCTGTCTTTGTCATCCTCCCCTGTCCTGGAGCAAGCACATGTTTCATAATTAGCTTGCTCGTCACATTGGGGCTCATCCCCTTAATCAACCTCGTCTTACACCTTGCCATTGAGCCCCTCTGAAATTTGACTAACCCCAGAGAAAGTTGAGATTGAAAAGATAAGCCTCTTAATCCATCATCAGCAAATGCAGCCAGTCTTCCCATCTGCTCAGAAAGTCCTACAGAATCCAGACAAGGCTGACATGTCACCCCTTAGGATTCTATAACAGGCTGGCTGTATGTGTCAGAACTCTGTTTCCTCTTCACTGTCTTCCCCCAGATTAGGAAGAAGTGTCACCGTCAGGTTTTTGGTTTTACCGAGGCGCAAAGTCTAAGCCTCCCAGAAGGCACTGCAAGCTGGCTCAAACAGGCATGCAGCTACGATGAGAAATGAATGCCAGGTGGTTCGTGGATCCATGTGCAATTTAGCACCGCGCTCTCCAGAACACCAGAGCCGGAGAAGCATCCCCCTTGGCCCACAAACATTTCCTGCGCCTGCAGAAGAAGGAAGCAGATGCACACATTTCATCTTACTTATGATAGTCGCAAATATGTCTCCACTGCACTTGCAGCCCCTGGGGGCTAGTCACGTTATGATCAAAATAATTTGCATCTCGATTTGGAGCAGAAGTCACCGTCAGCCACGAGGAGGAAAGCATATGGGCTAGGATGGCTGCCAAATCGTGCTCAATGACAAAATGATAATAATAAAAATTGGCTTGAACTCTGCCGCAGTTCTGTTGAAGGAAAACGGGGTTTCGGGTCGGTCGGCACACTTGTCGAAATCTGCAAGGGCAATTTGGGACAGAGAAGAGGCAGGAGGGGAAGGGTTTAAGTGACCCCTCCTCTCATCCTTGCCATTTCTCCACCTCACACCTTCTGAAGCCGCTCTTCCCCCAAACAAAGAGGCCATCGCATGTGTTTTGGTGACATGTGATTTGCATGTAACATGTGCTTTGGGGGGCAGTGATCTTGTGTGGCTCCAAAATCGTCGTATCGTAAAACCTTTTATTGGCATCACATACAACATCCAAAACAAATCAGTACAGAATTACCACTTCCCCAATGGGACAAAACATTTGCTAAAAGAAAGGAGGTGCTAAAAGAAAGAAATGTGTGTTTTGGGGCACCAGGCCCCACAAAAATACTGTCCAAAATTGTACGAGATCACAGCAGCCATTTGAGCTGCTGTTCTCTCAATTAGAAAAAATGGGATATCCCATTTTCCCAGGGCAGTTGACAGGTATGCAGTAGAGCATGAGACTCTAAATCCCAGGGTTGTGGGTTTGAACCCCATGTTGGGCAAAAGATTCCTGTTTTGCAGAGGGTTGGATTAGATGACCCTCAGGTCCCTTCTGACTCTACAGGTCTATGACCTACAGCAAATAGAAGGTAAGGCCTTTTCTAGGATGATATCTACTGTGGATTTCTGTCCACCTGAAAACAGGGAAATTGCTTTAGATCAATTGCTTTTAGTCATATACAAATATAATTGCTTAATCCAGGAGTGAGGGGTGGGAGAGAAAAGCTTTTTAAGTTAAAGGGCCACATTGGACTCAGCTATACAGCTGCAAATAAGACATTTTAAGTGTGTTTTAAGTGCAATATACAACGTGACACTAGGTGGTGATGGTGAGCCTTATGGGAAATTCAACATATTTTTAAAAACGCTTTTTAAAAAAAGCATTTTTCAGAATGGTTTTTATATGGGTGTAGATTCCATTACTGTCTTCTGGGTGACCTTCTGTTCTGTTAATAAAGCTTTGGAACCATATTTTGGGCCTGGACAATTTTTATTCCAAGAGGAGTCAGTTTGTATTCATCCTATTGCTTCAAACTGCAATAGGGCTTTGGGGAGTTGTAGTCCAAAACATTTAGAGGGCACTAGCTTGGTGAAGGCTGCTCTAGACTCTTCCACGAGGACTGTGAGGCTATTGGTAAATAAGCCAGGTGATACCACAGCAGCAAACATTGCCATTGCCAGGGAATTACTAATGCCTTCTGATGAAGCCTCTCTAGAATATACTCACGAAAAGTTGTTGTTAAAACCACAGCTTCTCTGTCTGTGGGGTGGGGAATATGGCAATACTAATTGGCAGTTATTTTTACAAGCCTCTGCTAAAAGGAGAGATGAAAGCGCTAGAAATAAATACATAAATCTCAAAAAAGGGGGAAAAAAGATAATGGGGGTAACAGTCCCTTCTGCCACATTCTGATTCAGTTTCTATCTCATTCTCTCCATAACGGAATTTTGTTTTTCATTCAAGATAAAGTGGGGAGGGGGGGTAATCCCCTAATGATTACAAGCGTTTGGGCCTCCTGCATAAAACACAAAGAGGCTACAAGTGCCAGTGAAGAATGGAATAATTTAGTAACTCATTTTCTACAGAGTAATTATTTCTTAAAAACTGGAATTTGCCGAAAAGTAGCTCCATTTCTTTTCATTAGCACTACAGAACAAATGCTTGTGTAATTAGTAAACATTTGGCATGCCTGCAAATAGGTTTTTAATTACACTGAAAGGACACGGTCAAGGTGTTTTTAATGATTTTTCAGCAGAATTTCTTTGATGGGCTGCTCCTGAAGAACTCCATGGGAAACAATTTCCCAGAGAAAGAAAGATCCTATTTATTAAGGTTGGTGGTTGGCAACTTGCTCTGCTTCTGATGATGTCTCCTCCACGACTCCCACCAATTGGAGGCAATTTCATTGGGATCCCTTGCCTACTGACCTTTATGGAACTCATGCCATGTAGCTGTGGACACCCTAGATCTTGGTCAACAAAGCTCCTGAAATTTAGAGAAAACTGCCAAGAGGAGATGAAATCGTAACTGTGGAGGGGCTTCTGTGTAGGGCTCTGAGACTTATCACACAATTAATAGGTGCATAAAGGGAGAATTATGACACAGTGCTTCTACTCTCAGTGAAACACTAGCAGGAGAAACTGGGTCTACTGAAATTCTCCCTGCAATACAATTATGAACACCCTGACCCTGTTGTGTATTTATTATCTTACTGTCTACACAGTCCAATTTAAATTGTTTTAAATTCCTTTCTAAAACCATGGGTGGAATTCAATATCGTGTCATGGCAATCATGACTGGGGCAACCCAGTCAGATGAGTGTCAAATTAACACTCCCCCCTCCAGCCCTCCAGAACAGATTTGGGACAGAAGCAAGGGGCACGTTGAGAGAAGTGAGGCGGAAAATCCCCATTGTGTGAGCAGCAGCTTTTGTGCTGGCTTTAGCTAGAATGCTGGGTTAGTTGAATCCATAAATTAGAGCATTCCCATTTTATGCAAACCTCTGTTCTACTTTCTCCTCATGTTTGTCCTGTTTCCTCTTCTTTTTTTGGCAATGCATACCGTATTTTTCCGTGTATAAGATGAAGTTTTGTATTATAAAGAAATGTTTAAAATTGTGGGTCGTCTTATACACTGATATTGCTGAGGGGGGACGGGCAGTTGGCAGCCGTGAGTAGGAGACTTTCAGCGGTGATTGGGTGGGTGACTGGTGTATGCGGCAAGGGCTGCTGGTGATAGGCTGTGGCGGCGGCAATTGGGATGGCGATTTGCGTCTGTTGGCGGCCAGGGGCCAGATGACTGGTGGCTTCGTCGAGGTGTGCACTTGTCAGCGGTGGTCAGGTGGGTGAACTATTGTCAGCATCCCCCCAAAAAAAGCTTAACAACTCTGGACAATCTCCCCCCGTTTCCTTAATTTGGAGTCCCCCAAAATAGGCTCATCTTATACACGGGGGCGTGTTATACACAGAAAAATTCGGTAACTGGCCACTGTATATGGCATGAAGGGGGGGGGGACGACCTGTAGGCCTTCATATATTACCAGACTACAACCTCCAACAACTTTGCCCATCGGCCATCTTGATGGGAGTTGGAGTCCAACAGCATCAGAGGGGCACAGGTGCCTCATCGCTGCAACATGGCTTACATATTTCAGGAGATTCTGCCTCTTTTATTCCTGAGAGAAATAGGTTGACTACCATCTGGCTGACTGACAGGTGAGATCTACCCAGCTGTGCAACATGCCATTTCTCTCCTCACCTTAGTATGCGTCACCTGCTTTGTCTCAAAGCTGACCATGTCTAATGCACACTTTCGAGCTTAAAAATCAAAGGGAGCCAACTTGTTAGGCATTTTCAGTATCAAAGACCCTTGTTTCCACTTGAATTGGATCAGAAAAATGAGAGTCATTCTGACTTTTGTTGAATCCAAATTGATTCTATGCTGCATGATGCAAGAGACATGTTCTGGAAAGGGATAGACGGGTCTCCTTTAAAAAGAAAAAATGCTGTTTCCCCCACTAAGCTTGTGCCCTGATCCATTTTATTGCAAAGCACTCTTTTATTTTATGTACAATCCTACATATTTTATAAATATTTATTCTTTTTAAAATATAAATATTTCATTATAATTTATAGTAGAAAAATGTAGACATATATAACACAGGACATATAAGACAAATCCAGCTGCTATGAAAATACACAAACAACGTTTACAATACTGCTAAGATATTCAGGATTTGCAGCAATTGGGACCACTGTGAAGGTCCTGAGAGGGTTTCTTTCTGATTCCCCCTTCTTTTAAAGATGCAGAACTGTGCAGTCTGAATTAATCAAATAGGGCGACTGTGGGTTGGATTCAGGATTCATAGAATGCTGTCTTGGGGCTTAACCACACCTCTGTTTGCCCTGCTGCTCCCCCCTGGGGAAACCTGGCCTTTAGTGCTGAATTGGAGCAAAGGGCAATTGGGTTTCCCACAGATTGCTGTTTGTTCCGATTTACCGCTAAAGAGCAGGTTTTCTGGGGGGTGAAGGCAAAAGCCACTCAGATCCATGCCTAGAAACCACAGGACAAGTGGAAAGTCCTTCCTGGAGGCCCTACTCTCACCTCCCTCAGTGGCATGTGAGAAGTGGAGGAAACAAATAGGACAGTATGCTCTGTACTACCATGAAATTCAGCGCTATGGTAACCCAAATCCTGTGGAAAGAAAAAGAATTGAAGCATTCAGTCCACAAAGAGTTGCCTACATTTGCTTGCCACATCTGTATGTATTTTTCAAGTATAAGCGCCATCATTTTGGCCCAAAGAGTCTGTCAATGTGTTTTACAATGCCCTAAACAAGCATTAACGCCAACATTAACATTCCCAAATCTCAAAATAATAAAAGATCCACATCAAAGTCACCGATACCAAAGCAGCAACTGAAATAAAAAGACATCGTATCAGAAGTACGAGCCAACCAAATTTACTCTGACATGCGGTAATTAGTTGCGGGTTGGGCTAGGATACACAATGCTAAGCTGGAATTCCTTATCATGAAACTAAATTTGCCAGAAGTGCTCCCCCACCCTGCTGTATCTGCGAAGGAGAGGGAGGGTGAGGGGACTCACCCACATCGCACTAAACCATGGTTTAATGTTACTATTGCTGTGAGGGACAATGAGGATGTTTTGCTGGTAGAACCCTAGCCCAAATGGCCAAGGGTTTGGGATGATGGGAAATGTGGTGCAGTCCAAAACATCTGGTGGGTACTGGCCTAATCCAGGCGGAGGCTGGCCTAATCCAGCCTCCATCTGAGCACCTGTGGAGGGCTTGTAACATTTGGCTGGAAGCCATATGTAACCATCCCAAAGTCAAATATGGATCCCTCTAGTTTCCCACCAAATGCTTTTACTACTGAACTATAGACCTTTTCTACTCACTTTCAAGGAAATATTTGGGCTGCCTGGAATGGCCAATAGAATCCGGACACCAATTGTCAGTCAAACAGGATACAGTGGTACCTCGGGTTAAGAACTTAATTTGTTCTGGAGGTCTGTTCTTAACCTGAAACTGTTCTTAACCTGAGGTATCACTTTAGCTAATGGGGCCTCCTGCTGCCGCTGCACGATTTCTGTTCTCATCCTGAAGCAAACTTCTTAACCCGAGGTACTATTTCTGGGTTAGCGGAGTCTGTAACCTGAAGCCTCTGTAACCTGAAGTGTCTGTAACCACTGTAATTTTTATTAAAAGCATTGCAGTAGATGCCACTTAACTCTGCTTACGCAGAATGGTAAATGCCATGGCAATATTTATATGACCACAATCCCAATGTTCTGCTAACAGTTCCCATCCACACGCTCCAAATAGCTGACATAATTTTTTCTCTGTCCTTCTAAACCATTTCCGGATGAACAAGACTGCCATATCTCAGAGTGGCGTGGTGGTGGTATAACCCACATATGGGCAGAGGAGATCCTTGCTTGTGTAGCCATCATGCTCCAGGCTTGGTTGACCCCTGTGGACGTCATGCTCTCTGTTTTTCTTCTGCCTGTGTAGCTACCAGGCACATGGCTCAACAGCAGATGTGCAGATGGTTGGTGAATGATAAATGAGGCACAAGAGGGTGAAGCAAGCATTCATCCACATCAAACACTATTTGTCTTTCTCCTCATAGGCAGGAATGTGATCTCCAGTTTTCCCTCTTTAGGAAGACTCCATCACTGAAATATTACTTATTCAAACCTTTATTAGGCATTATACAAACAAAACGATAAAAGAAAAAGTAACATATAAAAGCCTTGAGATATATACAGAAAGGCAGCAGTTGGCTACATACATATATATTTATATACATATAAAATCAGTGGTTTTCCTTGTTAACCTGCTCCTTGGAGGACTGCTACCAAAAACTCGGCTACCCCCGCCGTTACCCTTTGGTCAACGTCGGATAGGCAGAATCCCACACATTCACCTTGTTGGGGCTCCAGACCACCCAAAAGAGGGGACAGCACGCGTTGACGGAGCGTACTGTACAATGGGCACTGAAAGAGAATGTGCTCTACCGTGTCCGGGACATTCATAAAACATCTGCAGAATCTCTTGTTTCTAGGGATGTTTTGATATCTTCCCCTGACAAATGCTGAGGGAAAAACATTCAAACGGGCCAGCATAAAAGCCCTACGTTGGGCTGGAATTATTAATTTGGTGACGTAATTGGCTCTGCTATCTAAGATATTTAAATCATAGAATATGGGCGAACAAATTTTGTTTACAGCTGCCATAATATTTTGCCTCTCGACATCCTTTAGTCTAGTTAGGATATTATGAAAAATGTATTGCTCATTAGAATTGTACAGGGGCTCCAGCTCGATGCCTAAAGATTCAATCTTTTTTTCGAGGTACTGATACCATCTTGATTTGTAGGAGTCTTTGAGCAAATCAGCGAGCAGACTTGATGGAGGGCAGCGAAAATGGCAGCGTAACCAGTACTTTATTGAGGTGGACCAGGCCCAATATTCCATTGTGTGTATGCCTATTTCTGCACACATTGTTTCATATTTGGTCACAGCTGGGAGTCCAAGAATACGTCTCAGAAAGCTGGAGTGAATCTTTTTTAAATCACTATTATATGCTTGGACCCATAGCGGTATTCCATAGAATATCTGGGATTGCACTTTTGTTTGGAATATCTGATTGGCCGCAGGAATAAATTGATTGCCTTTCTGATAATAAAAACGGGTAACTGCTGATGAGGTGCACTTTGCCTGTTTTATGGCATTTGTGCGATGATTTGCCCACCCTAAATTGCTCTGGAATAAGATTCCCAGATACCTATAGATTTTCACTTGTTGGATTTCCTGCCCTCTTATTTTCCATTTCTCTAATTTCCAACCATTCGAGAAGACCAAAATTTTTGTCTTCTCGTAATTTATAGAGAGCTTGTTACATTCGCAGTAAAGGATCAGAGAAGATATAAGACGTTTCAGACCCAAGCTCGTTAATGATAGTAGAACAGCATCGTCTGCGTATAATAACAGAGAAACTGGTTTCTGATTAAGTTTAGGGGCATGTGATTCTATTTTTTGAAGGTGATCTGGCAAGTCTGATAAAAATAAATTAAATAGGAAGGGGGCAAGAATACACCCTTGTTTTACCCCTTTCGAGTTTGGGATGTCTGATGAAAGGTGACCTTTGGTGTTAAGTTTGACTTGACAGATATTGGAAGAGTATAAATTTTTTATTAGGATCAATAAGCGCTGATCAATTTTTAATTCTGCGAGTTTCCTCCACAGCTTTGGGCGGTCAATTGAGTCAAATGCACCACGAAAATCTACAAAAGCAGCAAATATCTTAGATTGCCTTTGAGATCTGTATTTTTCAACCAAATGCATAAGTATAAGGCAGTGGTCTAATGTAGAGCAACCTTTGGAGAAACCTATTTGTTCTTTCCCTGGTAAATTTAGATTTTTCATCCAGGTAAGGAGTTTAGATAAAAGGTGCTTAGCGTAGATTTTCCCTATCACTGATAATAGGCTTATCGGTCTATAATTCCTTGGTTCTTTTGGGTCGCCATTTTTAAAGATTGGGATAATTATTGATCTTAACCATATCTCAGGTATGATCCCATATTTATCTATGAGAGTAAACAATTGAGCTAAGGGTTCTGCCCACCAATCTATATAGGTCTTAAATAATTCTATTGGTAGACCGTCTGGCCCAGGAGATTTCCCCGATTTGAGATTTTTAACTATCTCTCTAATTTCCTCTTCTTCTACCCTTGGCCACTCCTGGAGTTTATTGATTTTATTTTTAGTGGTTTCATTTCCTTTAAGTTCACTGTGTAGATTGTTAAATACAGATGTAAAATATTGGGACCATTTGGATTCTGCAATTGGTGGTAGAGTTAGTTGATTTTCGGCTTTCAATCCTCCGTACACTAGGTTCCAGAACGCTTTGTTATTTTTGCTCTGAATTGAGTCAAGTAATTGTAGCCATTTTTGGGTTGCATATTTCTGTTTCTTTTCGGCCAGAATGTAATGATATTTTCTTTTTTCATCAAGATAAGAGGGCTCTAGTTTAGTGCGATTATTTTTAAATGTTTGGCGCAGTTTTCTTTTTAGCTGGAAACATTCATCATCAAACCAAGGGCTAGCGCTATGTTTAAGTACCCAAACTTTAGGTGGAGTACTAAGTTCTACGAACATTTGGAAGATTTCATTATAAATTTTCGGAATATCGCTGTAGGAATTAGTGGTCTTTAAGTTGGATAATACTTGTTTTCTCAGGTTGGCTGTAAGTTTTTGCCCCACTACTGCACTCATTTCCTGGGACCATTTTAATTGGGTCATTTGTTTGTATTGAGAGGGTTCTATAATATTGTGCTTGGTTATTTTGGTTTCATCCTTTAAGTTAATAGACAACAATAATGGCTGATGGTCGCTTTCAGTACGCGTTCCGATTTTGAGGTCCATGATCGAATTTATAATATTATAAGGGACAAGAATATAGTCGATGACACTGCATCCTCGGGGGGAGAAGTATGTAAACTCCCCGCTTCTATCGCCTTTTGTTGAACCGTTCACAATCTGTAAATTAAAGTTGTTACATAATTCAAGTAGGCGTAAGCCTTCGTTGTTTACAACCCTATCTCTGGAGAATCGTCCTATTTTCAGGGCATGTGCGATATCATTGTCAGTATTCCAATTTAGTTTGCTACATAGTTGTTCATTGTTGGTTCCCACTCTGGCATTAAAATCACCTGCTATTATCAATGAGGCATTTGGGTATTTAGCGGTCAAATTTTCTATATAAAAGGTTAGTTGTGACCAATTTTCACTGTTGCTGTTGTTTTTGGATGGGGGGATATAGACATTTACAAGTAGCAAAGTATCTTCTTTTTGGGTTAAAAGTAGGGCTTGTGCAAGTGGCAAGCATTTTTCTAGCTGCTTGATTTCAAACCCTAAGTTGTCTTTGATCATACAACAGAACCCTGCTTTCGGCCGGCCCTTCGTGTTTGTTTTCAATGCGGGTTTCGTATAGGAGGAGAATCCATTGATTTTAATATCTCTAGTTGACCATGTTTCTTGTAGAAGTATTAATTCAAAATCTTTAAAGAAGTTCATTAGGTCTGGGTCTCCGTCTTTGTTTCCCCACCCTGCAATATTCCAGGACAACAAGCGTAGAATCCGTTTTTGAGTTGGTGGCTGGTTGACAGCATTTAGTCATTCTAATTCTGTTATTGAGTCCAGCGAGGAATTTTGTCTTGTGCCGATACAGCCATTTGTCACTACTTTCGGTGGGGAACATAATGGTGGATCTTTTAGATTCTTTTTTAAAGTGCGGGAAATTAGAATTTCCTCCCTTTCTTGATTTTCTTCCTTAGCTGTTCCTTGTTCCTGAGAGATTTCTGTGGTTGGTGGACTATTATGGACCGTAGGATTGTTTTCGGTCTCTACTTCCATTTCTTTGGTCTCGTTTGATGTTGAGTTCAATGTGTCAGGTCTGTTGGAGGTCATCTTTTGTTCGGGAATGTTAGAATCCTTTGTAGTACTTAAATAAGGGGTACCTATTTCGTTTGGGGCTAGTATTTGATATCTCAGCCAGGAATTTGTGGTCTCATTACTGGAGTTTTTCCTTGTCATTTCATATTTTAAAGGAGGCTGGATTTGAAGCTCTGCATCTATACATTTAAAAGTTCCATTAGTAGCTCTCTTTTTGACTATGCATTTTGGGGAGAGGGTTGATAGGTGTGAGGTTTGATTGTGTATTGTTTCTACTGCATTTTGTTGACCTTGTTGGTGAATTTCGATCAATTTGGCCTGTAGTTTCGTCAGTTTACTGAGTATGCTTATTTGTTCTTTATCTGGTAGGTTGGTAAAGTTACTCAGCAGATCTTCTTCTTCTGGGACTGTCCAGTCTGTTGTGTCAAGGGCGAGGCTGTTAATTGATGCTACAATCGCATGGTTTGGGAGCTTGGATTTTTCTTGCGTGATTTCCCGGGTATCTGGCAGCGGTTTCTCCCATCTACTGGGTTCTTCCACGGGAGTAGGGCAGATGTCGGCTTCTGTTGGAATGGCCTTATTCATCTTGTTCTGTCTTTTAGATGCAATCAATGGTCTGAGTGATATATCTTCAAAGTGTCGACGTGGAATAATTCCTTTCTGGGCTAAATGAGCCTTTTCCCTTAAGATTTCGGTTGGGATTCTATGACTACCAAATCTTAGTAGTACTTTTTTGGAATATCCATCGTTAGTGAGCCTCTTGACTGCTTTTAAGTCAATCCTTCCCCCCTCAAGGCCTAGGAGCAGATTTAGATGATGTCTGGCCCAGAAGGATGACTCCCAGTAAGGTAGGGGCCCTCTGTATGGAAAAATGTGGAGAACAATCTCACATGGCCTCAGTATCAAGTTGACTGAGTGAGGGGGGCTTCCTCTGATTTTTGGCTGGTTTAGAGGTATGAATTTGTATTTGTTCTGTTTATCTCCAGGGCTTGTTAAGGATGGCAAAAAGGGAGTGAGTTGCCTCCTTTCATCTGGGTTATCCAGCTTCTTGAAGATGTTTTGTAATTGTTCAAAGATTTTTTGAACTGTTTGAGCAGTCAGTAGGCAGCATTCCTCCAGCAGCTCCACCTTTCTATCAATTAGTACTTGTGCCTCGGTTGTGGGAGTAGTAGCCTTGTCCTCGTTTATTCCTAGGGATATCTCTTCAACTGTCTTTCCATGTAAAGAGTTGAGGGAGTTTTTGGGAGGAGATATGTGCTGTTTTTGAGGTAGTAGATACTTATCTAGATTACTCTGTTTGAAACCAGAGGGCTCTGCGTCAGTTTCTGTGTCAAGACACCTGAGTCTTTTGGTTCTTCTCATTGCAGATTCTTCTTAAATCAATGAGATCAGACTTCTAAATAGAGTGATAAAGTATTAAAGTTCTCAGGTCGCAATCTCGTTCAATTTTCATTCCGTCCTAGGTGGGCTGCTGCGAGGAGTTTAAAAACTGGGTCCAATTAGAGCACTCCTTTGCAGTATCCCCCCCCCTTCTTCTCAGTTTGTTAAAACCACTGAGATATTTGGGGGTCCACGAAATTGAAGGTGTTTTAGGGTTAAAAGCCCATTAGAAGTCCTTCAAAATCCTTGGAGTAAGTTTGTCACGCGGAGTCAAAGAGAAACTGGGAGGGAGTGCCTTGAAGCCCGGAAGGGAATGTCTGAGAGCCTTTGTTAAAACTTCACTAACTTCATTAAGTCCCGGCACCGAGGAAGATGAGATACGAAGTGGTGAGAGGAAATAAAATCCAAAAGAAGGAGAAGAGCCAGCAACAAAGGCATTTAGCTAAAAGATTTCTTTGAGCTCCGATAAGAGCGTCTTACCTCGGCGCCATATATATAAAGTTACTGGAAATATTCAAGATGTTGTTGTTGTTTTTTTTTTTTTTTAGAAAAAGCAAAATAACCTGTGTCCCAGCGACTTCAAGAAAAGATTGGCATGGAGTTCGTGTGTGCAGTCTGTCTAGCCAGAGGAAGTTCTGACTCCCCCCCCCTAAAATCAAGCTAGCATCTGTAGCACACAAACACCTAGTGCCAGGCTGTGTGTGCATGTGAGCTTGTCGGAGTCATAAGTCTGTACATAGGACCTGTCAGGACTCTGGTGCCTTTAATGGCTGGCATGCTAGCAGGCAGAAACTTGCCTGGTAAAGCTTTCTCCAGCAGTATGTCTCTCTACTGAGAAAAAAAAAATTACATTACTGAGAAAAACTCCTCCTCCAAAAAACACCTCCAAACTTCGCCCAAAATCCATTAAACTCCACCACAGTTACTCCCTCCCAACTTCCTTGTCAAACTCCAACTCTCCACAAGCTTCAAAGGTCAGTGCAAAGGCTCCTGGGATTGCACTTGCAAAGGCTCATGGGATTGGTAGGCACTGTTTTTGCACCATTTTTGTGCTCCTTTAATAGGCATTTTTGCCCTTTTTCATGCCACTTCTGGATTCAGCGCGATGCACACCTGTGCAGTCATGCATGCCTTGAACATGCGTAAATGGGGAGTTGCCTGTACAATTTCTGCTGACATCATAAAATAAAACCACAACACAGCAATAACAAAACCACAGAGCAGAGGTGTTCTGCTATATATATTTGCCCCCCCCCCCACTTAAAATATAGTTTTGACTGAAAAAATAAATCAGGTTTTGTATGAAAGAGTACAACACTAAATCTGAAGCAGGCTGGATCTACACTGATAAAAAAAACTATAGAAAAAATGCTATAAAAGCTCTCAATGCAAAATCTCATTGGTGACAGAGCACTGCTCTACAGCGCCATCTAGTGTCACATGTTTATAATGCAGTTATATCAATATAATTGATGAGTGTTGCTGAGTCCACAGACAAAACACAAAGTGTGTGTTTGTTGTGGTGTTGCCTTTTACAGCCTCATTCTTGAATCAGCAGTATGTTCATATGCAGGGTATGGAACAACTCAGGTTTAGGACAGCAGGTCTCCAGTGCGAGCCCTGGGCAACTGGAGGTCATGTGTTACCACATGTAAAATGTACATATGAAATAAAAGAATACTATGTATCTAAAAAAGCCAGTATTGTTTAATTGCCTTACCTTACATTATTCAGTTTTTAGCTCATGCTGTCTCTCTTTGCATATGCTGTTTGGCCCTCGTATAATTTTAATATGTGTTGTGGCAGGAGCTAGAAAGTCTTTATTAAGTGCTGAAAATGAATCAAGATAACTATGTATTTATTTACCTGCTTTTTATGACAGCTGACTCTTTCAGATGTAATTTCTGATGTGGTATAAATATGTATATATATTTTCTGAAAGCTTATCAGCGACAAAAAAGCAGGTGAAAAATAATCAGGTGGCTGGAACATGCTGGAAGCATTCATGTCTCACACATGAACCTGGTAAGCACTTGCCCCTTTTGAAATAGCTTGATGTGTTGACATACTAACTCTAGTGGCTGTTGGCTTGTTTGCTTTTCGGTAAGCAACAAGGCTAGACAATTAATAATATGCAACCTGTTAGTATGCACAAATTGACAGTGCGGGATGATATGGAAATCTTAAGAGACATCTGCTCAGGGCTGTCCAGGTTGAAATATCATACACAATCAAAACTCCAGGAATAAGGAGAATCCAAGGGTTTTGAATGCAGCCCTAAACAGACAGAATAGGGAATGAGTCTTACCAGAGACAATGAGACTTCTGAGTGAAAGCACATAGGATTTCTCGGTGCAACTTGTGAATTGGTGGGTTGTCATTATTTCCATGTTGCTAACTTGTTCTGGAGAACTTCAGAACCAATCCTTTCAATTAAAAAAAATGGTCTGGCACACCAGAGGCCATCCCTTCTAGAGGCTGAAGCCTAAAAGGCAAAGTAAGGTATGTAATGTGGTCTTCAGATCACTTTTAAAAGGGGGGAAAATGTAAATTACAACAACAAATGCAGCCTGGATCTTCGTTTCCAAGGAAACAGACATTCATACATATAGAGCACAGTAGGTGAGCAACTTTTCCAGCCCCACATTAAAAAGAGAGGAGCAGCTTTGCATGAAAAGCATTGAACATTGCATAGTCTGATGTTAAAAGGGTGTTCTGATCTAGCATCTCTCTTACGGTGCTGGGATGTTCCAAGACTTTCCATGGCCTCTAACTGCTTCATAGAAAATTGATTTCCCCTTCCTCCTGCAGCAGAGAAACTGGAGGGTGAAGGATTCATCTTCTGCTATTGGAGAAGGAGACCTGCTCAGCTTGACAAGGGGTGAAGCACCCATGTGTTTGCTTTGTTGTAGGTGATGTGGTGTGTTGCTTTGGTCCACAATGAATTGGAAACATTTGCTGATGAACATCAGTGAGGGAAGGTGCCAGAGTAGGGGGAACAATGTGTGGGAAGATGTGGTAGTAGTCACAGTTTGGATGCTATCTTGAGGATTTATTATTAATTTTCTTTTGATTCCCTTGAAGTGACTTAATTTTATTTGTTAAAAAAATTAAAAGCTGATTTTACAGTGTGTATATTTTGGGTCGGGCTGGAGGAGTTCAAAAGGTTGAGGTGAATTTTGCATTACGATTCTTAATATTAACAGCAACAGCGAGTCTCAGGCTGCATATGCACTATACTGTTAAAGCACATGCAAAACACACATATCCCCCTCAAAAAATGTTGGGCACTGCAGTTTGGTTAAGTGTTGCTGGGAATTGTAATTCTGTGAGGGGTAAGCTACAACTCTCAGAATTCTTTGAGAGGGGAAATGAGCTTTAAAGGTATATGTTGTGTACACAGCCTTAATATTTCCAATAATACTTTTTTTTTTACTCACATACAAAATCAGGTTATAACTGGTGCACTGATAGGACCTAACCATGGTGTACTGTTACTTCAAATTCTTGAGTTAAAGAGAAACACACTATGGGGCCTGGCTTCTTATATCCTCTTCTTCTCACTCAGACCTTTGGTTCACTAGATGCTCACATGCTCCTTTACCCATTCCAAATTTCACAGCAGGAGAACCTCAACAGTGATGAATCTAAAGAGCAAGAACAGTCCCTGAAAATCTGCATAACCTGTAGTGTTGCCACCAGCTTGTAAAGGTAAAGGGACCCCTGACCATTAGGTCCAGTCGTGGCCGACTCTGGGGTTGCGGCGCTCACCTCGCTTTATTGGCCGAGGGAGCCGGCGTACAGCTTCCGGGTCATGTGGCCAGCATGACTAAGTTGCTTCTGGTGAACCAGAGCAGCGCACGGAAATGCCGTTTACCTTCCCACCAGAGTGGTACCTATTTATCTACTTGCACTTTGAGGTGCTTTTGAACTGCTAGGTTGGCAGGAGCAGGGACCGAGCAACGGGAGCTCACCCTGTTGCAGGGATTCGAACAGCCGACCTTCTGATTGGCAAGTCCTAGGCTCTGTGGTTTAACCCACAACACCACCTGTGTCCCTTTTCCACCAACTTGTAGACTGGACCAAAATCTGTTAGATTAGACCAAACCAATTAGATATAATCCAATATTTATACCCTACATTTCTATTAAAATAATACTCAAGGTAGCTTGCAATAAAAAATAACAAACATACAATGTACTCACACGGAAATAATATATTCAATCTTACAATAGCAATAACTCCCAGCTGCTCCTCCACTTGCTGTCTCCAGCAGAGATTATATGGCTCTGACTTAGATCCCACTAAGGATCTTCCCCAAAAGGCTGCCTTCCCTTTGGCAGCTGCTTTCCATGCAGCTATTTTCCTAAGCAGCAGCTCTTCCTATCGATGGTCTCTTTTGGCTAGCTCTGCACAATGATGACAACAGTTTCTATGATAGTTTTAATTGCTGTCTGTGTTATCATAGGCTGGCTGGCTGGATTCCCCTCTCAACCTGTGAGGTAACGCTAAGCCCTGGAGGTGATGTTTCTAATTCATCTCTCTCTCTTGTATCTGATGTCCCCACCTCCACTGTGTCATCTGCTGCTCCTCAATCAATTTATTCAGTGTCTCAGCACAGGCTAAGAGCCACAGAGCAAGAGGCTCACCAGCAAGATGCCTGCTACATATACCGTATTTTTCACTCCATAAGACGCACCTAGTTTTTAGAGGAGGAAAACAAGAAAAAATATATATTCTGAACGAAACAGTGGATGTATGATTTTTGTGGTTCATGCTGTGGCCACAGACATGATATGTGATTTGACGGTGAGTTTGGGGTAGCCCAATGCAAAAATCCTGAGAATCCATGTGGATCCGTGCTTTGTAACAACGTTTTTGCACCATTGTGGCCCCACAAAACAGTGGATGCGTGTTTCTTTGGGTGCAGGCTGTAGCCATGGACATGCTATGTGATCTGATGGTGGATTTGGGTATATTGAGGGTTAATCTCAGAAAAGATCACAACTAAAGGAGTTCACTCCAGAAGAACAAAAACTGGAAGGGGTCTCCATCTGGTGGTAAATGGACAGTCCACACAGCTTTCAACACATCCCTGCAACCAAATTCTTAATCTCCATGTCACCACTTAGGCTTTTATGACTAACCATGGAGAAGCTACTGAGTTGAATTAAACAAAGTCACTGCACGAGGGGAATGACTTCCACTTTTGCAACGGAACTTCTGCTCTGCAAGGTTAGGGGAAACCCCAGAATAGATTGAAGGCACATGGCTGGGAAGGAAAGAGAGGGGAAGTTTCACGGTGTGAGCAAAGGTTGTTCTACTTCTTGTACCCAATCCACTTTGTCCTTGATTCCACCTAGAGAAACAATTCCGGCCCATAAGTTTGCAAAGGTGGATGGTTGTTGACAGTAACTTGCAAGTTCGGAACAAACACTACGCCCTTCCTGTTTTCCCTCCTATTCCCCCTCATATGTGCAGAACTTTGGAAAGCAAAGCGGAACCTACCTATGCGGCGGTATCTAATCAAAAACGGTCAAGACTTTTACTCTTCATCCATAAAACATGGCTAAAGTTTGCATAAATGATTCATGCAGGCCAGCAGGGGGTTCTCTTCCCAGTAATTATCCATGGACTCCTGGAGTTCAGTTTATCCACCTACAGAACATGGGTGACTTCTCCAGGCACAGGCAAATACAGAAGCATCAAGCTAGGTCACCTGATCCCCTGCTTATATCTCACCCTCCTCTAATTGCAGACCCCCCCCCCATTGTCTGCCAAGATGTGCTTATTCCCTTTAAGCTCTCAGCACTATTAACACTTCTAATTAAAGTTGTGCTTATGGACGCACTCTGTTTTTCCTTTAGTCTCAGCATAGCTGATCAAGGCAAAGGAGCCATTCAGTTTAAGCGAATCGCACCTTGGTGAGTTCTTGACGAAATGGAACGAGCCAGAAACACAAATGCAAACACTCAGCAATGAATCTCAGTGCGCTGCAAGGAAAATAAATGAAAAACAACAACGTAGCATTAATGTGCTGCCATCAGGCAGCTTCCATGCTTTATCTTCATGCTGTCAGCTTCAGAAGTATTTTGTTCCTCGTAAGTCACAGCACGGGCTGCAAAGCATTTTGGAGTGATGCATACTCTTTAGTCTTTAAGTCCGATCTGCCACTGTACTTTGTGGGCATTTAGATCAAGGTCAATCTTAGGTGAGGCACACTTGAGGATAACCCACACTTAACAGGCTGCTCTTCCTCCAAGGAGCTCAGGGCAGCATACAAGAGGTGATCCCATTTTATCCTCATAACATCCCTGTGAGACAGATTAGGGCCAAAAGATGCAGACATGTCCAACATATCGCTCTGAGCTTTGTGAGTGAGGATGGCAGAAGATTGTGCCGAGCTCCCCTGGCCCAAGATAAACCCTTCACTTCAAAGATGCGGAAACATCCTCCAGATGTGCCTAGACTCCAACTCCCATCATCCCTGACTGTTGAGCCTGATGGGAGTTGGAGCCCAACAATATCAGGGGGTGCATAGGCTCCCAATCTCCATTCTATCAACTACACTGGCTCCCTACAACAGAATTTCTCAGAAATACATGACACTATTGGGTTGTCGGCGGACTAACAACTCATGAACAATGATAATAACAAGGGTAAGTCAAAAGGCTCTATTAGTAATAATAATAATAATTTATTATTTATACCGCACCCATCTGGCTAGGTATCCCCAGCCACTCTGAGCGGCTTCCAACACAATATTAAAATACAATAATGCATCAAACATTAAAAACTTCCCTAAACAGGGCTGCCTTCAGATGTTGTCTAAAAGTCTGGTAGTTGTTGTTCTCTTTGACATCTGGTGGGAGGGCGTTCCACAGGGCGGGTGCCACTCCCGAGAAGGCCCTCTGCCTGTTTCCCTGTAACTTGGCTTCTCGCAGGGAGGGAACCGCCAGAAGGCCCTTGGCGCTGGACCTCAGTGTCCGGGTAGAACGATGGGGGTGGAGACGCTCCTTCAGATATACTGGACTGAGGCAGTCTGTAAACCTCCAATAATCCTGAGAGATTTTGTCCCATTTACCCGGGAATAAGTCCCACTGAACACAACAGGACTTCTGAATACACACGTATGGGCTTGCTCTGCATAAACATAAAAGTAAAGCTTATGGGTGGCTTTCAGATTGGAAAATGTTTATATTCTTAAGGGGACAGGACCAGGGCCAACTCCATAATGAAGATGGAATGAGGCAATTGTCTTGGGTGGTAGGGATTGCTGGTGGTGAATGGTTGCCCTTCTCCCAGCCTTCCTCTCAGTTCATTATTAGCTAGATTGGCTGACTGGGTGGCCATCTGTCCAACCATCCCTGCCCCACCGCCTATGGCCAGCCACACCTTGCTTTGAGAAAGGGCCATGGGGGTCAGAGTGAGGCCTTCTGTGCGAGGTGGCCCCCACAGCAGTGAGAAGTACTGCATTTCTATTTAAATTATAGTAACTATTTCTAAATTTCTGTCTATACATACAAATCATCTTATGCTAATTTTATGCAAACTGGTGTCCTCTTTTGTCTTTTTAAATTTTTTTGCTGATGCAAATCCCCCCTTTTGGCAATCCAAAACTTGACACCCTATTAATAATGACCCTGGAAATCATCTGCACCGGAATATAGTAAGGTCCCCTATCCCACCTCCTGCTGCCTGCTGTTTCCTAGCTGAAATAATGGTTTTAAAAAAAGATAAAAAATTCTTTGTGGATTAATTAGAATGAAAAATGGCAAAAAGCCCATTTGAATTATTTACCAGCTTCTTGCAGACATAACAATAATTGAAGACATCCTATTACAAGTGGTCAGAAGGAGAGGAGGGGGAAAAAGTGTGGTATTTACTCTGCGCAAGAAAGCCTGGGTAGAAAAAGTGAAATTGGATTGTTCGTTCATGCGTTTTTAGACAAAATTATATTATGCCTTCATTGATGCCTGGAAGAGTTTTGTTGCCATTGTTGCAATCTCTTTCTTCTCCACTACTTAAACTTTAGGTTTGACTAGACAATGCCTGCTTGTAAAAAACAACAGAGAAACATCTGTTACATTCCTTGCGTCTTGTTTGCATATTATCATATCATACCTTTTCACAAGGGACGTGGGTGGCGCTGTGGGTAAAACTTCAGTGCCTAGGACTTGCCGATTGTATGGTCGGCGGTTTGAATCCCCACGGCGGGGTGAGCTCCCATCTTTCGGTCCCAGCTCCTGTCCACCTAGCAGTTTGAAAGCACCCCTAAGTGCAAGTAGATAAATAGGTACCGCTTTATAGCGGGAAGGTAAACGGCGTTTCCGTGTGCTGCGCTGGTGCAGGCTCGCCAGAGCAGCTTCGTTACACTGGCCACGTGACCCGGAAGTGTCTCCGGACAGCGCTGGCCCCCGGCCTCTTAAGTGAGATGGGCGCACAACCCTAGAGTCGGACACGACTGGCCCGTATGGGCAGGGGTACCTTTACCTTTACCTTACCTTTTCACAATGTAGATCTGTGAACTGCAGGATGCCCCAAGTATAGGGACAGAGCTTCTGTCACAATGGTATAGAAGAATGAATTTGGCCAAGTTG
Source organism: Podarcis filfolensis (assembly GCF_964270895.1). Lineage (NCBI taxonomy): Eukaryota > Metazoa > Chordata > Lepidosauria > Squamata > Lacertidae > Podarcis > Podarcis filfolensis. The sequence goes on along the minus strand of NC_139605.1, from coordinate 88,341,355 downwards.
AGCTGGTCACATGCAGATGTGAACAGCTTTACCTACAGAAAAGCCTTCTCCTGCACAACACTCAGAAGAGAGATCCACTGACTTCCAGTAAGCATGCATAGAATGCTTACTGGATAGCAGCATAACTTTGAGCAACCAAAATCAGGTCAGGAATTCATTGTGACACATACCTCATCCCCCTCACTTGCTCCCCTCGTCCCTCATACTGCCAGGAGATTATGGCTGGGTCAGATTCCTAGGAAGTGGCTTTCATATTGAGTAAGGCTTTGGGCCATCTAGTTTAGTGTTGTCTACTGCAAGTGGCTCTCCAGGGTTTCAGCTCAGGAGTCTCTTCCAGGCTTGAAGTGTAGGTGGGTTCCCACAAGGCAAGACACAGTGATAACAGCAGGAACCTTTATTGAACTACAGAACTGGACAACAGGGACAAAGCAACTGCTTATATACATTTCTGAAGGCCTGGGCCACTCCCACTCCCAACGTGATTGGCTGTCTAAACTTCCAAGCTGCGAATCATGACTCAGAGTTTAAGGGCCAATGGCAGAGACCCAAATCCTGAAATGTTCTCTGATTGGATATCATGTATCGAATCAGAACACAGGGGCTCAATATCCTTAGTCCAAACTCAAGCTCAGGCAAACACAGGCCACTGAATACATAACAAGGTTTACCTGGAGATGCTGAGAATTGAACCCAGGATGTTGTGCATGTAGTGTGGAATCGTCCACCACTGAGAGCTATGACCTTCCACACTGATGTACCCAGTGGCGTAGCGTGGGTTGTCAGCACCCGGGGCAAGGCAAGTAATTTGCGCCCCCTAACCCGTGGATTTGCGCCCCCTAACCCATGGATTTGCCCTAACCCCAGATGTTGCGCCCGGTGCGGCCGGCCCCCCCTGCACCCCCCACGCTACGCCACTGGATGTACCTGCTGCTGTCCCCCCCATTAAAAAAGCTGACTTGCTGCATATAATTAATAGTAGCTAAATAAATAAGTAAGTAAAATGAATAGTCATTATTGCTGTTATATTCCACCTTCCCTCCAAGGAGCTCGAGGTGGTGTGCATGACTCTCCCCTGCTATGGATTATCCGCACAACAACCCAGTGAGGTAGGTTAGGCTGAGAGATAGTGACTGGCTCAAAGGCACCCAGTGAGCTTCAAGGTGGAGTGAGGATTTGAACCCTGGTCTCCAAAGTCCTGGACCAACACTCTAACCATTACACCACACTGGCTGCATATGGGCTGTGTATGGTAATGTGGGCAATAGGGCTGCAGGGCAGCAAGAAAGAAGGTGTTCAGTGACTATGGCAGTACCACCCATTGGGAACATTTGCTCATCTCAAATGGACATCTCCCACTGACAAAAGTGTAAGCATTAATAGACAGACTAGCAGCTTCCATCTAAGGAGCAGCTTCTGTCTAGCATTTCCATTGGGTGAGGATTCTGCATTCTCTGTAGGCTTTGGGATTCCCTTCCAAGGAAAACCCTCCTCACCTTCCTCTCTTACGGCTTTATGCCACTACATTAAGATGTTCCTTTTTTGGATGCTATTTAGCCTCCCCTGATGGTAGTTTTCTCACTGTAGTTCTCTAGATGTTTTTTCCTGCCATTTTGAAGCGTGCGACTGGTTGTGATGTTTTGAAGTAATAATATATTTTGTTACTTATTTTATTAGCCACTTTTGGGCAATGTTATAATGGCAAAGTCCAGGGCACAAGGTTTTATAGTAAATATGGATACATGTAAAATTAAATATAAATTCATGGGCCAGAGGGCTACCAAGAACTGGACCTCAGTGATGCTAGAAACCCAGGTTTCAGCATTAAGAATTTAAAAGTTTTAGCTTGCAACAAACCATCAAGTAATTGCAGTGCCCTACATTTTTATTGGCTTGAAGGATTAACTTCCCATATCCTACAAGACTCCCCTCCGCTTGCACTTTCTCAGCAGGATTCAAAACTTGAATAAGACATATTAATATTGATCGAGCTGGAGCTCATTTAATGCAATTCTTTTTATGTGTGTTTATACCATGCAGAAAAATATGAGGGCGACTGACTCTCACTGATGACATTTTAGAAGGCAAAGCACGGTTTAACAACCAGCCATAAAATTGTGCAGGGTAGGAAAGGAAACTTCCCTTTTATCCAGAGTAGAGCTGAATTGAAATGAATGTTTACATTTTACCAGAAGACCAAGATGGGTGTGGGTGCCTGGCCAGATCAGGACTGGTTATATTGAGGAGAAGGCATCCTCTTAGCCCAAGCCACCTACAGGCCTATTTTTTTCAGAGACAGAGATATATTCCGATTGACCACTGTCCCAAAGCCACCAAGATCAATGCGCACAAAGGCCATATCTTCCAACATTTCTCTGATGAAAATAAGGGTGTCCTGTATAACAACAATAACACTGTTTATACCCCACCCATTTGACTGGGTTGCCCCAGCCACTCTGGGTGGCTTCCAGCATATATTAATAAAACATTAAACATTAAAAAAAACTTCCCTATATAGGGCTGCCTTCAGATGCCTTTTAAAGGTTGTATAGTTGCTTATCTCCTTGGCTGGGATTTCACATAACTCCATATCCTCCAACGTTTCTCCGATGAAAAGAAGGACGTCCTAAGGATAAGTGGGACATTCTGGGATCAAATCAGAAACTGGAATGGCCTCTGTAAATCCGCAACCGTCCCTGGAAAATAGGGACACTTGTGGGGTCTGAAAGGATGCTATTTTGAGATGCCAGGTTCAATTTTAACTCTAAGCCTGTGTTCACGCTTTTGCTTACTGTGCACCCACTGCATTCCCAGTCCTGGGTTTTTTAATCCGTGTTCACACATTATCCAAAATGCATCTGTATCCTGTACTTACGAAATAATATGGTTTAGCAAATGCTTGCCAGATTGCTACTATGAATGCATTGGGATCCAAATCCAGGATTCCTACTTTTGAATCATCTGAATCTCATAAAGCAGGGCACACCTCTTTCATGTCAAGAAAGATTTGGTCCTTTAGGTGTTCGCTTGTTAGTATTTCCTGTCTGCCATGTATACCTTATTGACTGGCAAGCTGTCTTGCTAAAACACTTGCTACCATGTTGCTAAATAAGTGGCTATCTGCTATAGTCCCAGGCCTTATGGATGACAATTGCATCTCAGGAGTTATCCCCTCCCAGGCCTTAAAATAAATAAATAAATCTGCATTTCTTTTCTCCTTTTACTTTGCAAGTAGGAGACTACATCCCCTGATGTAGTCTGAAACCCACTCTACATTCTTATCGTGTTCTCAAAAGTGCTTTCATCCCCCTTGAGCTTGTGTGTCATCTCTAAATTTGATAAGAATGTGCTCTCTTCACTCCCTCATCCAAGTCGGTAATGAAAACACTGAGCAACGCTAAACCCAGGACAAACCCTCTGGGGACCCTCCTAGTTATCTTCTCCCAGTATGACATTGATCCACTAATTTTGAGTAATATGTCTCAGCAAGTTACGTGCGCCCATCTGACCAGGACTTCCATCGAGCTGCATTTCAAGTTTACTCGGAGGACTGTCACGCTGCATTTCTGTCAAATGCCTCCCTGGAATCATGAAACAGAACTCTCCCACAGGCATCGAGGCCCTTCAAAGCATGCCACTGACCCAGGACCCCATTGAAGTAGAAGATGCAGTGTGTGGGTTTGCAAGACAAACCAGAAGGTTGGTTTGTAATGCAGTTAGCCAGTCAGATGAATTTAAGCTGACATGTCCCGGTCAGAACTCCTGTGGTGTTTAAATGGAATATTTTAATTACATGATGCAGCAGTTTGCAAGACTAGCTGAGCTATAATTCTCTAGTTAGTCTGTCTTATCTCTTTTCTAATGGGGTAATGTTTCTGATTTCTTCTTGCAGCTTTTTTTTTTTTTTACTATTGATGCTTCCAGCCTGTCACCCCCCTCAGGGAAGGATGCAGCTATCTCTCTAGCTGTAGTAGAAGTGACACGGAGCTTGTCCGTACTTTCACTCGCCCCATGCCTGGAAAGCATGGGACAGAGCGGTTTCCTGCTTACTCTGCTCTTTCCCCAAGGAAAACCTGCTCTTTAGCTCTAAATTGGAACAAATGGCAATCTGCCTAAAACCTGTTTGCCGTTTGCTCTGACTGAGCACTAAAGAGCATTTTCCCTGGGGGAAAGTAGTGGTGGAACAATAGGAAGTATGGATAAGTCCACGGGCTCAAAATTGGGCTCGGATTGCTCACAGGGCCTAAGAAATCTAGAGCTCCATGTAGGGGATGGGCAGGCAAAGGATCCCAATACTGAAGGAACCCCAGAACCAGCCCAAGTGACCAGCCAAGGCTTTCAGAGGATCCATCAAGAGTTGACCAAGGCCTCACATGCACCTGTCCTTCTTCCTGATGCGAGATGCAAACAGGTTTGCTAGTGGAATACAGAGTATGGAAGAAGTGCTAGATTCTGAGCCAAGAAAACAAACTCTTTAAGAGATTCTTCACTGAAGGAGTAGGACGTGAGTCAGGGGCATGGCTTCCAGTTGTCTGATGGAAAGCTGGTTTCCTACCATCGCCCTCTGTATCCCCAAGACCTTGTTCTTGGCTGCTGTAAATTCAGACTAGATTCTATGTAATATTTACCCATGAGCACTTTCAAATGATTCCTGCACAGAACATCAGGTTGAAACAGAAGATCTGTATGGATTAGCAGGAAAGACCTGCAGACAGAGTCCTGTTCATACATTTATGATGGTACATGAGGGAATGAACTGGTATGATCATTGCTGAGTTTGTTTGTTTAAATATTTATAGCCTACTTCTCAAGCTTGGTTTTGAGCTGGCTTACAACTGAACCAAAGCAGCAGCGTGCACATAAAGGCCCCCCCAAGCAAGCAAAAAAAGCAGGAGCAACATTTTAAAACCACTTTGAACAGCATTAAAACCAGCAACAGAAAATATAGTTAAAAAGTAGTAAACTCCATTAAGTTTTGCATAATACTTGTTTAACTTATTTTTTAAGAAAATATTTTTTATTAGATTTTTCATCTTTAACAGAATTACATCTTATAATACAATCAGAAAGTAAATTCCTGACCACCACCACCCCATGAGTTCCCCCAACTTTCCTTTCTGGTTTCTATCTTTAAGTATAATAATTATTTACATTAATTTAAATAATTTAAAGATAATACTTGTTTAACTTGTTATCTGAAAGCCATAAATGGGTTCATTGAACAAATGAGAAGAGGGAGCAGTTCTGCTATTGAGGTGCCACAAATCATAGAATCATAGAATCATAGAATCATAGAATCATAGAGTTGGAAGAGACCACAAGGGCCATCGAGTCCAACCCTCTGCCAAGCAGGAAACACCATCAGAGTACTCCTGACATATGGTTGTCAAGCCTCTGCTTAAAGACCTCCAAAGAAGGAGACTCCACCACACTCCTTGGCAGCAAATTCCACTGTCGAACAGCTCTTACTGACAGGAAGTTCTTCCTAATGTTTAGGTGGAATCTTCTTTCTTGTAGTTTGGATCCATTGCTCCGTGTCCGCTTCTCTGGAGCAGCAGAAAACAACCTTTCTCCCTCCTCTATGTGACATCCTTTTATATATTTGAACATGGCTATCATATCACCCCTTAACCTCCTCTTCTCCAGGCTAAACATGCCCAGCTCCCTTAGCCGTTCCTCATAAGGCATTGTTTCCAGGCCTTTGACCATTTTGGTTGCCCTCCTCTGGACACGTTCCAGTTTGTCAGTGTCCTTCTTGAACTGTGGTGCCCAGAACTGGACACAGTACTCCAGGTGAGGTCTGACCAGAGCAGAATACAGTGGCACTATTACTTCCCTTGATCTAGATGCTATACTCCTATTGATGCAGCCCAGAATTGCATTGGCTTTTTTAGCTGCCGCGTCACACTGTTGGCTCATGTCAAGTTTGTGGTCAACCAAGACTCCTAGATCCTTTTCACATGTACTGCTCTCAAGCCAGGTGTCACCCATCTTGTATTTGTGCCTCTCATTTTTTTTGCCCAAGTGCAATACTTTACATTTCTCCCTGTTAAAATTCATCTTGTTTGTTTTGGCCCAGTTCTCTAATCTGTCAAGGTCGTTTTGAAGTGTGATCCTGTCCTCTGGGGTGTTAGCCACCCCTCCCAGTTTGGTGTCATCTGCAAATTTGATCAGGATGCCCTTGAGTCCATCATCCAAGTCGTTGATAAAGATGTTGAATAAGACCGGGCCCAAGACAGAACCCTGTGGCACCCCACTAGTCACTCTTCTCCAGGATGAAGAGGAACCATTGATGAGCACCCTTTGGGTTCGGTCAGTCAGCCAGTTACAAATCCACTGAGTGGTAGCATAGTCAAGACCGCATTTTACCAGCTTCTTTACAAGAATATCATGGGGCACCTTGTCAAATGCCTTGCTGAAATCAAGGTAGGCTACATCCACTGCGTTCCCTTCATCTACCAGGCTTGTAATTCTGTCAAAAAACGAGATCAGGTTCGTCTGACATGACTTATTTTTCAGAAATCCATGCTGACTATTGGTGATCACAGCATTCCTTTCTAGGTGCTCACAGACTGTTTGCTTAATGATCTGCTCCAGAATCTTCCCTGGTATTGATGTCTGGTATTGAGATGAAAAGGCCCTGTGACATGTTGCACCCAGTGGAGGTTGGGAGAATTATGCTACTGGGGCAAAGCCCCTGCAAGGAGAATGTGACTGCTCATTGGCCATGCTTCCATGACTTCCTAGTAGCTGCATCAGGTCTAGTGGGCACCAGCTGCCACTGGTTGCAACCTGCCTAACTTAGGAAGCAGCAGTATTCTGAGTAGGCCCTCTGAGCAAGGACTCAATCATCAAGCAGTTTCATACAGGAGTAGGTGTTCTTCAGGTATAGTACTCAAGTTCAAGCTCTTTAGCCATCTTTGACTTCCTCAGCCCAATGTACTGAGTGTCCAGTAAAAGATGGCTGAGTTAATTGGTGATATTGGACAAGCCCAAACTCTTCAAGAATGTTGACCACTGGATCACATTGAGGGGATGGCTTTAATTTTAAAATGTAGGGAACCAGTTAGGATGGCCACCAGTGAAGATTATATATATATATATATATATATATATATATATATATATATATATATTGTCCAGTAGCACCTTAGAGACCAACTAAGTTTGTTCTTGGTATGAGCTTTCATGTGCATTCACACTTCTTCAGATACCAGAAACCACTAGGAGAACACTTCAATCTCCCAGGACATTCTAAGTAGCTGTCATATTACAGATCTCAAAGTAGTTGTCATATTACAAAAGAAATTCAGAAATAGACTGGAAAGAGAAGTTGCTGAATTACAACATTACCAGACTTAAAACCATGGAGAGACCTGGTCTGAATAGAGACATTGGATTCTTATCTCATTATACATGACAAAGCTATTTTTGGCCATCTCATCCCTTGCTTTTTCCTGTAAGACCAATTGCAGTCGTTAACAGTCGTCAACAGGTTTACCACACCTATCAGCCAATCACCCATTCCCACCACCCTTCTGAGTAATACCCCTCCCCACCCTCTCACTATATATAAAGGTGTGGTGACTTGTGTTTCAGTGTATCTGAAGAAGTGTGCATGCACACAAACGCTCATACCAAGACTTAGTTGGTCTCTGTGGTGCTACTGGACAATTTTTAATTTTTTTTTATATACTTCTACTGCGTCAGACCAACATGGCTATCTGCCTGAGTGAAGATGATGTGTGTATGTGTGTGTGTGGTGTTTAAAAGGGTGTCAGGTCATGGCACAGGGTGTTGTTGAATGTAGGTCTTTGCTATATCCATGGATTGTATTCTTGCCATAGGTATTGTACATGTAAAAATATTAAAGGGTGGCATTCAGATTGTATCCCCCACTCAAAGGCAAGTAAAACAGAAGCAACTCCCCCACTTACATAAACTAGACCTACCCTACCTTCTGAAAATGTTGCATTCTTTTCTATAGTCTCTCACTGAATGGTGTGCCGTAATGAATTGTGGGCTGTTTATGAACACCGGAGCCTACAAAAGAGTTTTCATATCTTTATTGATCCTTTGCCTTTGGGAAAGAGAAGGGAGAGGGAGAGAGAGGGAAAAGAGGAGAGAGTGAGAGTGAGACGGAAGGTAGAGTTGCCTTGGACACAGCAAAATAATCTGCTTAGCATTTGATTCAGAAAGCATCTTCTTTCAAATTATGATGTTATCGACTGGTGACTGCTTCATGTTAGATAAAAGTCTTTTGGGGAGGAGGAGCGGGGGAAGAACCATATTGATTGATTCAGCACCCATCACACTGGACAGCTCCAGAATGATTGGGCTTGAATGAAGCTTTACAGCAGAGAGGCTTCGGCAATGGGGAAATGGGGGCAGGAAGACATAGCAAAAAGAAAAGGGAAACAAATGCCAGTGCTGTGACTTCTGATCTTTTATGATTTGGACAGCTTAGAATAATACGGTGCAATGACACCCAGCTATTTATGATCTGTGCTGAGAATTTCCTAGTGCAATGCATTTTCAGCACCAATGCTCCTTCGCTATCTTAAGCAATAACTTATTGCAACTCTAATTACACATCTCTTTGCTCAGGGTCTGCCTATTCCTCCTAGCCTTCCAGGCACTCAGTGACATGCAGTTTGTAGATTCCAGCAATGCGAGGGCAAACAGAGCAATGATGGTGCAATACAGAAAACAGATGTGAGTGCAGGTAGGTAGGTTGACAGGAAGGATGGAGAAGCACTGAAGACCAACAAAGAAGCTTGCTTCATGCTTTGTGGCTCCTCATGTATCTCAATATAGCTCACAGTTTCCTTCTTGCTTAACCCCACACATTCCTCCAACCCCTGGGACTGACTTCTAGCTCTGAAAATAATATCTGAAATCCACAGCCCTCTGTCCCAGTATTCAAACTGTCCTACAGACTTTCGGCTGCCTGAGTGCAGATGAGCCCTGCCACTCCCTAAACTGGCATGAGCACCCCTTCTTCTGGGCATCAGGTCACTCAGATTGGGTCCACATCATGCAGCAGAATGGAGTGGAAATGAGGTGGCACTATGGGCAGCACCACTTTAGATGACAAGTAAGGAGTTTCATTTTTGAACGCGCCCTGTGTAAATAGCTCCCTGCAAACAGAAACCTAGAACAGCCTTGTGCTGCTGGTTTTCTGTTTGCAGGAAGTTTAAATGCAGGAGAGCATCCCCAAATATGATCTGCAGTTGTGCAGTCCATGCTATCCCCTCAGAAAGTGTCATGAACTGGGAGGATGACAAGGAGGAGGAAGAGGATCCTGGCAAGGGGTGTAGCCAGGATTGGGACACACCAGGGCAAGCAAGGAATGGGGGAAGGAGGTACTCACAGGATGAGGGAGGAAGGTGGGGGGATAGGGGTCAATGCACAGGAACCAGAGCAGCAGGACCCATCTCCAGATCCAGAGGGGCCCCTGTCTCACCAAATATGGTGGGCTCTGAAGTGTAGGGAGCAGTGGCAGGAGCACCCCAGAAGACTGAGGCAGGCAAGGGCCCACAGTCTAGCTCCCCAGCAGGCCAGATGGGGCTTGTTAGCTCTGGGAGGAGGTGTGTGATTCCTCAGCTGGAGTAGGCTTGGAACAGGTAAGGTGCACAAGCCTCATCAAGCCCAGATGCTGCAATCAGCATACAAATTGCAAAAGGAAAGCAGAACTGAGGTGCTGTGTCTGCTCAGCTGCCCCTTTTGATGGACCTTGACTTGGATACTCCTGGACCTCTATGGGACTGTGCTTTGGGTTTGGCTCTGGGCTGTATCCTGACTGCTGGACTTGGCTACTTGGAATGCCCCTGGACTGTGTTTCCTGACCTTTGGACTTTTGCTTGTGTGGATTGACCCTTGGACTTTGAACTTGGCATACTGCCTTGCTGCCAGGTAGGCCACAGGTGCAGGACAGAATGCTTCACCCTATTCCGCTGCATGCATAGGTCTGGCTGGATTTCAGCTACTCTCAGGCATGGACAAGCTCCCTGTACAATCCCTTTTCAGGTGTTCTCCTTGTGTGCATAATATTCCCATGAAGGGGGAGGGTGGGGCTGCTCCCGATGGCCTCACTGTCACATCCCCCATAGTCCCTACCCCAACATTCACACATTGGAGGGAGGTGTCTGTAAAAGTGAGCTTGGTGTACATGTGTTTGATTTTGATTTGATTTATTGTATTTCTATCCACCTCATGATTGGGAGCCCTGCATGATCAGGTATCCAAACAATGGAGAAAATGCATACAGCAGATTTATTCAGTGTATGGGCTGGGCATGGGGACCAGGACATGACAGTGAAGGTTAGGCAAGCCAGGATGGGATTGCTCTCCTTCTCCATGTAACACCTAACAACACAAGAAAAAGGCCTGAAATGGGCTATAACCTAGTATGCTTATACCAGCCTGCAGTTCACTCCCTGAGGAACATCATCAGTACCTGCCCTGAACCTACAGAACCCATTTGAAGGACTAAAAGAAAAAGTGTGGGACACTCTACAAACTGATGGGCTCACCTTAGTTCTTCACTGTTGCAGTAATGTAGCTTTAACCATATCTACACACTTACAAGTCCAGTTACAGCAAGTCAAATGAGAGTTTATTGAGTAAGAAAGGGTTTTGTTGTCCAATTAAAGCTAACATAGCACTTCACAGAGGTTTAAGAAATTCAAGATATGATTTCCCATATGTGACAACGTTTAGACGTGATTAAAGCTACATCACTGCAACATCTGCAGAAGGCAAATGTAACATGGTTTCACTAATACGTCTTTGATGTTACATACTGGTTAGGTGAAAATGGGAAGTCCAAGAAAAGTAATAAGCCAAAATGCTTCTGTTAACAATGGGGTTTTTTAAAAAATGGGAGAGGGAGATAGGAGGAGAAGGGTATAGATGTGATGAGGCAATGTGAAGGAAAGGAAATTAATTAATTGATAAATCAGGGGTTGGGGAACGTATGGAACCTTTAGATCTTGCTGGACTACAATTCCTACTATTTTTCACCCTTGGCCATGCTGGCTGGGGCTGATGGGAGCTGAAGTCCAACTGCATATGCAAAGCCAGGCAGAGTCAGCAAGTTATTGTTATTTCACTTTGTGATGCAAAGGGAGAAAGAACAGGAAGAGGTTTGCCTAGGCAGAGATTGCTTAGAAAACTAACCTCCAAAAATGACTCGCCAACAGATAAAGGATGGCTTGGAACCATTCACAATGCTTCTAGTAGTGTGTTGCAATTTTCCCACAACCTTACCAAAGCAAGAACACAGATGCTTGTCCATCCAGCTTCTCTTGTTTCTCAATTCTTTTCAAGCAAGACCAGTCCTATTCTATCTTCACAAATACTCTGTGAGGAAGGATAGCTAGGCTGAGAGAGTGACTGGTACAAGGTCACTCGCAGTGAACTTCATGGGTGAACAGGGATTTGGGTCTAAGCTCCTTAGTCCAAACCTACCCACTAATGTCACTGGCTCATTCTGGTTGGCAAGAATGGGGGGCAGGGGAACTGAGGGAATGGGATTGAACGAAATGGTGAAGGCTGCATGAAACCAAGTTTTATTCTCTTCTGTGAAAAGGCCAGAGACACTACTGCTCTGTGATCAAGTGCACTGGAACAACTCCCCTATGAATAAAAGTTACAATATTTGGTGCCATTTAGTTCAGAACAAAGGTAAGAGGGGCCATGAAAGAGATGTGTACATTTATGCAGGGTATGAAAAAAGTGGATAGCCAGAGGTTTTTCTCCCTTTTCTCATAATGCTAGAACCCAGGGTCATCCAAAGAAGCTGGACGTAGACATGTATTACCAGAGGTTCATGAGAGTTCATGGATACTAGCATTCCAAGAGGCCCTCTAGACTAGAGGCTCTCTCTCTGTCGGTCTGTCAGATAAGGGCATCATATTCTCATGTTAGGACACATCTATACTACAAAATGCACATGTTGTTGTTGTTATTTATTAAATTTGTAACCCACCCTATACCTGCAAGTCTCAGGGCAGTTCACAAGGCAGCAAACCAGTTGTATGCCACTTTAAGCGGTTGCACCTAAGTGTCTAACTTGGTAACAAAAAAATAAATGGAACAAGGAGCTCTGGAGTAGACACAGTCTTAGCTCTGGTTATAGATTCCAAGCAATCTTGTTATATTCTACAAAACTACCCAGTACTACAGATGTAAATGGGAGAGAGGCTGAGGCCATGACATGCAATACCCCTGATTGCCAAGTTAAGCTATTTGCTCAAAGTACATCCACTTTCTGCCTTTTAAAAACCTTGCATGGAATCTGGAAAGAGTGCCAAAGAGCTATATTGGAAGCCCACACCCAGCCTGATAGGATTCACATGCCTTATGCTTGACCCTTGATGCTGTCCAGACATGAGTACAGTTTATCTATACTGAAGGATGGTACAAGTGAGGGAGAATAAAACCAGGACGAGGCTTTGGGGGTCAGCCTGCAGTATATTTTAAGCCAGTTGCTCTCCTGCCAAGAGTCTGGTCCATTTGTTACAATAGAATTAATCTTCCATTTCCCATTGTCTCAGTGTTTTGGATGATCAAGAAAACTTGCACTCAGCACAAGGGGGGAAATATGATTTAAGGAGCAGTAATGAAATGTTTTGTAACTATCATGAATAAGACACTTCGGGTGGCACCCTTCCAAGCTGTTTTTGCAGTTGCTGTACCCCGGATATGCATTAGCTCAGGCAGCACCAGCCAAACCAGGAAGGCTTGTAACTGGCTGGGGTGAATGGCAGTATATTTGCTCAGAAGTTTAATTGCAGCATGGAGTTCAGGGTCAATCACTATGCAGACGCTTGCGCTCCTTCTGTCATCCCTTTGTCGCATGAACGGAAAGGTGAAACAACTGTCAACAATAAGTATGTGGAAAGACGGTTCTTGCCATCCATCAACATTCCCTCGACAGATGTTGATTTAGCTGCCAAGACGGTGCCATCACAATATATTTATAATGATGCAGGTTATTTGGAGATCATGTGTGCATGCAATAAATAACATTGCCATAGGGACAAGGCTTATGCTGCAGCCAATGTGTTCTGCTCAACACAGTGGCAGCCTAAGGGGCAATTACTCACCAGCTTGGCATCTAGACAGACGGCAGGGATGGCCAACAACTTGGATGGCTTTAAAAGAGGATTAGGGAAATTCATGGAGGGGCAAGGCTATCAATGGCTACTAGCCCCAATGGCTATTTCCTATCTCAGCTGGCAGAATGGCGATGCATTGGTTCATGTTCCTCATCTGAGACTATACTAGGGGGTATGTAATTTCCCAGGAAATAGTGGCATGGTCATTCCCAACCCATCTGCTTGGATCACTTAAATGTAACTTAAGGTGGAAAATGTAACTTTGAACAAAAACAGTCTAAACAAGGGAATGTTTAAAGGCACCTTACAGGGAGAGGGAGAAGTTCTGAAGGCAGGTCTGTATTGGGATGTCTTTAATGTATGGGTTTCCCTCCACTGTGTTTTGTATAATGTTGGAAGCTGCCCAGAGTGGCTGAGGCAGATGGATGGGGTTGATGATGATGATGATGATAATGATGATGATAATAATAATAATAATAATAATAATAATAATAATAATAATAAATAAATAATCCAGAGTGGGATGCACGATCAGGTTGGATGTGTGCATGTACCAAACTGTTGTTTAAACTCAGATTCCAAAAGGAGAGACTTAGTGTGAGAGATTTGGGAAGGGGAATTGCTGTTGGTATCATAGAATCACAAAACTGTAGAATCGTAGACCCTGTGGACCCTCTCCTTCTAGTCCAACCCCCTGCAATGTAGGAATAGGCAGCTGTCCCATATGGAAAAGAGAAGTTGGAGAAACAGAGCAGCAGCCTCACTCAGCATCTTACGGCATGGTAAAAGCCAGCATCTCTGAGCAAGTATGCATGGGGTGTTCATGGCTAGCGATGCCAAACTTCACTATAATATCTGAGCTATCAGGTGCTCATAAGTTATTTAAAGGGAACACTGTAGCCGTGAGGTGTATCTCAGTGCAATTGTACTGCTGGTACCTGAGCAGTTGCTTTTATTTCTTAATTTCGCTATTGCCTGACACACTCCTCTGCCTTTGTGAGTTCTCTATTCACTCCTAATTTGGTTTCCCTCCTCCTCCCTCCTTCAGCTAATAGAAATTGCTTTGTTGTTCAACTTAATTTCACTCTTGAATGGGCTGAAATGGGCTTATTTTCAATGCCGCTCTTACGCAAAAGAATAATGCAATAATCATCATAATAAATTAATACAATCAAAAGCTATTCCTCAGGAGATAGGAAAACAAGTCATTTTCTTCTTTATACACCCAGATAGAAATGCCTGAGATCTTAAAAAGCACGTAAGGTGTGACTGAGCCCTCATGCATCTGCCTAAAGATTGCTGTTTCTCCTGTGGTCCCGTTATATTTATTATTATCATTATTTAGGCGGACTTGAAACTGCTTTCAATTAAAACTATGTCCCCGAGCAGGTAGCAAGAAAAAAGTCAGTGAGTTACAAAATGACCTAAAATGAAAGAAATCATAAAAGCCGCAGAATAAGACAGCTAAAAGTATAAGGATTACAATAGCAGAATAAAAGGCAGGTAACAGGAGGGCAGTTAAACACTGCCATCCATCTGCACAATGACTGCTGCTGTCAGTAGGGCTTAAATATACCCCAGGCAGCTGGACAAAACAGGCTTGTTAAGAGCATAGGCTACCATCAGTCAGGCCAATACGATTTAAACCCCCTCCCCAACAAAATCAGGGTCTGCTAGTAAGGAAAGGCTCCCTCCCCACTGATCCATCAAAATGTGATACCAATATATAATTCATTATAAATTATGGAGGTTCTTCATGGAAGTCATATAATAACCAGCCTCTGAATGGTAGCCTCATTTCCACAAGTCTCTCATGGGACAGCTGATATGAATATTCTGAATTTTGCCCATATTAATATTCTGTTGCTCTCATTTTCTTTGTGGATCCTTTAGCAATTGATTCATTTGAAACCCTGCCTTCAAGGCTAATCATCTGGGTATGCCCTATATAGGGACACAATTCTGGACGGAAGTCATTGTCTGTGCTAACTTGGTCTCAGGGAAAATCCCCCCAATTCTTGGTTGTCCATGCTGTTAGTATGTAACACTGGGTGCATTGACGGAGGGGCAACATAACTGAACTTTGCATGCCCTTTTGGTGGGCAAAAGGCTGGTATTACAACATTGGAAGGAACGTATATTCCTCAACCCCAAAATTGCTCAGTGGTCAGAAGTCTTACCTACTCATGCATCATATGAAAAAGTATCTTTAGCAGGCAGCAAGAGGAGAACAAACAGACACTTGGGATTCATAACTGGAATTGTTTGTGTGAAGTCTATGCCCCGAAAGCTCTGCTGGAGCCTATTCCCCTCTTTTTTTGCTTCCTCTCTCCCCCTCAAGCCCCTTAAACCTTTTAGTTTTGACTGTATTTACTTGTATGATACTGCACTAAAAATTGCTTTGATTCATTGCTGAACTTCTTCTTTAAAAAGGGAGGGGGAGAGAGAAGAGGGGAGGAAGCAAAATAAACAGTACAGGAAAACAACAGCACCCAATAGTGTTTAGAAAGTGGAAGGACAGGACACAAGGTCCCCAAATGGAAGGGGAAAGAAGAGGCAGTGATCCAGTGGTTGAAGGCTCAGAAGGCGAGATGCATTTCAGGCATTGTTTAAACATTTGTACAGAGCAAGATGATGTGAATGTCAGATTTAAAGGTTGAATTTTTACCTCAGACCTTAAAATGCAAGTACTTGAGGCTTGTTGGTGTCTTCATTGTTTGGAAGTCTCTAAAGCTGCAGCTATCAAAGACCATTATATGTGTCAACTCTAAAACATTGTTAGATATGAAATACCATTGTCAGCTCTCAAATGGTACCAAATGCTGAACAGCGCAGTGTGTAAACACTGCTGAATGCTAAAATGGTATTTCATGCCTACTAACAGATACGGCAGCATTTTCACTCTTGGTGATTCCCATCAGATATTATAGGATGAGTGAAAACTGCAGATAGCAAGTACTTGATCAAGCACAGAATATTTACAGAAGGGGGGAGTTTTGTGAAGATTTGGAGGGGGTGTTGTCCATTTTTAATTTTTTTTCTAGCTCTACCCTGGACTCAGGGAGCAATGCAGTCCTGTTTTAAAAAAGCTTCACTGGTTGGCAGTTTGTTTTTGGGTCCAAACGAATATGCTAAAATCAATGTTCAAAGGCTTAAATGCCACAGGCCCCGAATATCTGAAAGACTGTCTCCTTCCTGACAAGACCCTGTTGGATGTTAAGATCAGCAGAGGGGGCTCTCTTGGTAGTCCCACCGCCCTCAGAAGTGTGGGGAATAGCAGCCCAGCAGGTGGTTTTCACTGTGGCAGCCCTTAAATTGTGAAACTCCCTCCCCACAGAAGTCTAAGGGCTAGGGTAACCTAGTCAAGATGGGGTGGGGTACAAATCATATTAACAACAACAATTAGCATCTTCATTATTTAGTTTCCATCATAATCTGAGCACACACTTCTCTAAAATTAAGGCATTTTGCTGGGACCCGCCCCCTTTGTTTCATTTTTTTACTTGTCCTCCCCCTCCCAATTGTATAAACAGTTTTCAATTGTGTGATTATATTGTTGTAATCCATGCTGGGACTTTATGATGAAGCACAGGTAGGAAGTCGAATCAAATCACTCAGTCACTCACTCAAATGGCTTACTCATCTCAGGTGTTTGGGAACACTCAGGAATATTTGGGCTTGCAGGGCCAAACCAGATTTGTTGGAAGCTATTCAACAAGTTGAACCTGAATATTCAGAAATGTTTCTTTTCTTCTTAATGTGTTCAGGGCAGCTGTTTATCAGCTCCATCTGGTATGTAGGCTGAGACCCTACCTGCCCGCGGACTGTCTCGCCAGAGTGGTGCATGCTCTAGTTATCTCTCGCTTGGACTACTGCAATGCGCTCCATGTGGTGAAGGTGACCTTTGAAGGTGACCCGGAAACTACAACTAATCCAGAATGCGGCAGCTAAACTGGTGACTGGGAGCGGCTACCAAGACCACATAACACTGGTCCTGAGAGATCTGCATTGGCTCCCAGTACGTTTCCAAGCACAATTCAAAGTGTTGGTGCTGACCTTTAAAGCCCTAAACGGCCTTGGTCCAGTATATCTGAAGGAGCGTCTCCACCTCCATCGTTCTGCCCAGACACTGAGGTCCAGAGCCAAGGGACTTCTGGCGGTTCCCTCGCTGCGAGAAGCCAAGTTACAGGGAACCAGGCAGAGGGCCTTCTTGGTAGTGGCACCCGCCCTGTGGAATGCCCTCCCACCAGATGCCAAAGAGAAAAATAACTACCAAACTTTTAGAAGACACCTGAAGGCAGCCCTGTTTAGGGAAGCTTTTAATGTTTTATAGGTTATTGTATTTTAGTGTTCTGTTGGAAGCCGCCCAGAGTGGCTGGGGAAACCCAGCCAGATGGGCGCGGTGTAAATTAATAATAATAATAATAATAATAATAATAATAATAATAATAATAATTATTATTATAAAGTTCCAGATAAGGGAGTTTGTGGTGGCTCCCACAAGTCAAGGGCCCTGCTTGTGTATAATGAACAGAACAAATAATTGGTGTTGAATGAGGGAACAAGGGCTGTCTGCAGAGGGTAGTCTTCAGGCAGAAACTGTATGCTTTGTTCTTGGGGGAGGGAGAAGAGAAGAAGCAAAAGCTGGAGGGATTTATTATTTGGCTTCATCTTCCCAGCAGCCAGCTACAAAACAAAGCCCAAGTGAAGCGAAATGGTGATACATGGCTATGTTAGGCCCGTAAAAGAACCGAGGGAGCAGAACTGAATAACCATGACATGAAATGAAGATATATGGCATCCTTTGAATGATGATGCATGGCTTTATTATAACGGCCTTCGTTTTGAGCGTGTGCTTGGATACATCAAAAAGGGAAAAAAGGGGGAAATGGCTCTGAGTGAAGCACAGAAGCTTAGCCTGGTCACAGATGCGTGATAACTAGAGTTTAGGTGATGGGCATGGAGCCCCAGGACACAAACTTGTGGGAGCTGGTTGAACCTCATACAGGAGCACGTGAATGAAGATCTGTGTGATGAGGAGTTGTGACTGCTGCAGCAGCGAACATTTCGTTCCAACAGCTCTTATAGCTGCCTGAGTGCCAAAAGTCCCTTCTCAGTCTTCTCTCAGTTTGGCTGCCACTTGCCCTCTTCCATACCCTCCAACATTTCTCCTATGGAAATAAGGACATCCATCTTCATCATCATCATCATCATCATCATCATCACAACAACAACAACCGCCCAGAGTGCCTTTGCCATACAGGACTGCCTTCAGATGTCTTCTAAAGGTTGTATAGTTCCTTATTTCCCTGGCTCGGGGGTCACATAACTCCACACCCTCCAACATTTCTCCGATGAAAAGAGGGACGTCCTAAGTGGGTCATTCCGGGATCAAATCAGAAACCAGGACGGTGTCTGTAAATCTGGGACTGTCCCTGGAAAATAGGGACACGTGGAGGGTCTGCTCTTTTCTGCTTGCCCATCATCTGGTAGCACCCGCCTCCTTCTCAGAGCAGCAGAAAAGAGCTGCAGTGTAAAAGGAATGTTAAGAAACCGGGAAAGAAGATGCAGTAAGCCCCACATCTGAACGCAGCCCCTGTGTTGCCTTTGCAGGATGGGGACAAAAGTAGAATTAGTGGACTCTGGCTCCAACTGACTTCTGCCCTACTTGGTCCAGTGGGCACCAGCCCCCCTGTCTGCCAGGCCTATGTCCCCATAAGCTCCAAGTACTTCTTCCAGGTTACGGGAAGCATTGAGACCTGAAGACATAGTTGGCATGAAGCAACTTGGCAAAGCCGCAATGGCTGCTCTTGTCTTCAGAGTTTGCAGTATAATGGGAAATGCAGTGGGCATGTTAGCAAGCAATTAACAGTACAGTTGCCCCGGAAGGTGAGATGTGGGATGGATATGGGCTAATCCTTTCCTGCCTAGACTTAACTGTGGATTCAAGAGGATGATACTGAGGGCTTCATGAAATAATTTTAAGTTATTGTTGCCAAGTATCTGGAGGTATTGAAGTGACAACCCTTCTGGGTACAGGTCCATGTCACACAGTGAATGTAATGTTAAAACAATGGTTCCTTCTGATCCTCCGTCCTTTACATCAGAAGTGAACTTGCAGGGCACAATTAATATTTGTTCAGACTGATGCCAAAGGGAAGGATGGGATTAAGCAGGGGCGGGAATGACAGAGACTTTCTAGCTGAAGTGCTTAGTCATCTGAACATAGACCACTGGCTGTCAGGGCTTTTTGGATGTATTCAGGACCAATCAATCTTATCAGCAGTCTGGCCAGCCAGCTATAAATCCTTCAAAGAACAGCAGTGTAATTCAACCTAACATGGCCACCACTGGCTGGATATCTGAGCAGCATTTAAGATAAATATCCATCAACAACCAGCCAACACACCAACATTCACAGTTTTCTATTTGATGAACCTGAACCAGGAAGCGCTTGTCCCCATTTCCCCTCCGCAACATAGTAAGCTTTATCCTTGTGCTGTTTCAATTATTTCATAGGGGAACATCTGTTTCTACTGCCTTACACTACAAAAACTGACAGCGTACAAAGCAGAGGAGTAATGGCAGTGCAAACACAACTAGGCAGAATTCAAATCTGAAAACCCGTTACTTAGGTCCAGTTAGCAGAAGAATTTTTGTGGGTTTTGTACCACCTTGCCCATCAAAAGACAGGATAGTCAGAGAGTTTACCTAAAAGCCTACCTTGAATGAGCCTGCAAACAACTTAATGCTACATCTGTGAGAACATTTGCCTTTGTTTTCAGCAGGTTGTTTTTAACCAGTCAGATTCCCTCCCCACACCTGCTGTTAAAATGAGGTGCTTAATGTTATGCTTTAACCTTTGCCTCCTTACTCACTAATAGGCAATTTTAAAGTTGCATAGATATAAATTATTTAAAATCTGCTAAGTTTTCATCACCACAAGCCTCTTTAAGGGGTAGATCCATGCTGTATAGCAGGAGATTCCTAGGTTTTTATTGGAATGGATAAAACTGTCCATTTTGGTTTGACTTAATTTCTTATTCTTTCCAGTCTTGAGGTCAGTTCGTCCCATTTCCCCATATGTTTGCATTTAAAAAAAAATCACAGGAACATTCATTTGTATTTCTCCAAATATACCCATTTTTTTGCATGCAAATTTGCCTTGTATATGTAGTTTCCCCCTAATATAATGCATTTTTATACATGATTTTCACCAGTATCCACACTTTTTTTGCACGCACTTTTCACCCATGTGCATTTTTGTATGCATTCTTTGGTTGGAGAACGGAATTGCAAACTTCGGAGAAGTGTGCATTTTGAAGGAGAGCAGTTTTTCAATTTGCATGCTGGCTCAGGAAGTGCAAATTTGGTAAGCTCATATCAAAATGCAAACTGAGCAGATTTCTCCTTTATCCCTGGTAGTTGCTACTTTTTGTATGTTTTAATATATATTTCATAAGGGTGTCCTCTCAATATCCATGGAGCTATTGCTCTAATTTCTTGCAAGCTATTGTCAAATACTGCCACAAAGAGCCACATTATGCCTTGGGTATGTCAATAAAAAAGTCATGCCTTGCCCTTATTGCAGAATCAAGTCACAGTAATTCAATCCAGTTGCCTTCCCCATGAAAGCAAATGATGTTTTATGATAATACTGGGAGGACAAAATTGCTTTTGAGATTGAAAATTGGTAATGCACAGGAAGAAAGGGACAGAGATGAAAGGAATGGTTAGGAACTGGATGTAAATCTGATGACATAATGGAAAAGGCTACAGAAAAAGGATTATTGTAATGAAAAGTGAACACTGGGCAGTGTGTGTGTGTGTGTGTGATTTCCATTATATGTCTTAGACAATGGTGAGAATTAGTGATACATATTAGCTGTATGCCTGTAACTTTGAGCAAGACCCGAGTAGACCTGAACAAGGGTTCTAGCATTCAAATGGTAAATCATGGCAAGATTGGTTTCCGTTTGGGAAGAGCTGGCTCCATGGTGTCATTGTTAGAAAAACACTGGGGCCTAATTTGAATAGTAGAATGTCTGGCATCTGGTAGGCAGGGCTTTTGTGTTGTGCTCTGGAATTGGCCCCTCCCTTCAGGTGTTCTGTTAAGTTCAGTTAGAGAGGCCAACTGTCATTCTTGCCTCATAATGTTGTTTTAGTTTCTCTCAGATAGCATGTTATTGTGTTACAATTTTCTTTATTATTAAAGCTTTGTTTGACGTATACCTGAGCCGCTTACTTTGCTGAAAGAAAAGAAACTCTGCTGAAGAATGGTGAAATATCCTAAACTGGGTGAGTGAGGGGATATTCCCAGTCTGACAGGAGGATTGATTTTTTTAATCACTCCACCCCACACAACAGTCATGACTTCTGAATTCAGCAGCAATCCAGACACAGAATCGGAGGTCGTAGAGGCACCAGCTAAAAAGGCAGATCAAGTTCAGGGCTCTGCACTGGCTTCTGGAGACCAATAAGCCATTGTATCTGAGGCTGTTGGACAAAAGCCCCCAAAAGAACCTCTCGGACAGCCACGGCCTATAGGGCCAGAGCCCAGACCCACACAAGCATCTTCCCCAGAGGAGCCTATGGCCTCCCACTACACAACACAGGTCAATGATACTGAGAACACACCAGTAGAAAAGCTGTGGAACAGAGGAGAAGTGCCCATCTTCAGACCAGAGGGTTGTCCCTTTAAGACTCTCCACAAATGGGTGGAGTCTGGAAGAGGTAGTTTGGAGACAGTGTCTTAAAAGGTCTCATTCTGCTCCTAAATTTGTTGGGAGTGAGTTGCTCACTGGGAAATATTTGTGGTCCTGTAGCTGCCAGCCTGGGGCCACACCCTCTGTGGGATCTGCATCAGGAAATGACACAGACATAGTATATTCCACTTACTTTAAAAAGTTCAGCTAAATTTTCTGGATCTCAGAGTTCATTTATGCAATCAGCAGAATCAAGGGATAAAGTTGTTTAGGGTGCAGTGGGGAGGATGGGGGAGAGTTGCATGTTTGAATGCTTCTCTGCAGGGCAATGTCTAAGCATGTGGGGAAACAGTATGCAATTGATAAACCTTGAACAGACTCTTTTCCCTTACATTTCTATTTTCAGGGGTTTTTGTTGTGGAAGTGTTAAACAGGCAACCCCCCGCCCCCAAATCCTACAACCTGAAGTGGTACAGTCTAGGAAAAGCTTATTTATCACTTGAGGAAAGCAGCTTTTATTTTGCTTCCTTTAGTGATGCAGTATTCAAGTTATCCTTTCTAAAGTCAGTTTCCTCTGTAGTAAAGAGCAGTAAAGTTTTCTAGATACATTGTATGAATCTGTTTGCTTATATATCTATAGCTGAGGAATAAATAAATGAGAACCTCCTCTTCCATTAGTAGTAAAAAAAATTCCAGTTGCTTATTTAAATATGTTAATTCTAAATTGTAAGTGGCCAATTGTTTAACATTGAGACTGAACTAGGGTTCTGTTTCTTTTTTCGGAAAACCTTGCTACTTCTTATTTACATTAGGATTGATGAGAGAAATTAGCTTGGCCTGAATTTCAATGTGAACCTATGCAATTCTGATTCTCTAGCCAACACATAAACCAAAATGCAACTATTTTTTGTAATTTGCACTTTTACGAATTTTGTGTTTCAGCTCTTCTGTGGTTTTTTTAAAAGTATACAAAAAAGTGTCTCTTAAGGGAAAGTACACACATAAATGCATATATTAGTGAAAATAATATACATAGGGAAAATTGATGGCAGAAATGCTTATATTGGCAAAAATTGGATAAAAATGCACACGCTAAGAGAAATATACACAATATGGGTATCATTTTTTAAAAAATTGATGCAGAAATAGGGTAACTGAAGATTGGAAAGATGAGAAACTGAGATAAATCAAAAGTGACAGGTTTGTACATTCCTAATTTGTATGTGTTAAATTTCTTAACTGGATACAAGTTTGCAGTATCCTCACTGAGGAGAATACCCATCAAAAGTTCAACGTTTTGTGAAAGTGTTGTAGTAAATCATGGTCTTGGTTGGGTTGTTGACACATCAACATGTGCCAGAGCATTCACAAGACCAGCCACCAACAAAGAAGATACAATTTCACCAAAGAAGTCACAAAAATGGGTTCACAGACTTGAAAATGCTGCAAAACCCTGTCTACTGAAGGCTTCTTCAGTCACTATGAATTTCTGCACAGAAAGCACCTCTGTGCCATTCTTAATATGTAATGGAGATAATTGCATGGAATAATTGCACATGCATGTGTTCCACTTTGCATACACAGTGCAAATTCAGACTTAGTACAGCTTCCAGATCTGCCTACCCTGCCTCCAATGTCACCAGGTGTCCATACAGGGGCATTCAAATAGGGTGTGCGCACATGCAATCCAGTGTAGGTGGGCTAGGATCACACAGTCCATTTCCCAGATAAAATCCAGGAATTGCTTGCAGTGCTCTTGGCCTACGTGCACTGGATTCCACCCTATGGGAACTTTATGCCCCTGTATGGATGTCTGATGCCATCAGAGGCAGTGCTGGGATGCTGAGTAGACAGGTGAGTTCTTACTCCCCACCCAATGTGACTGTGTTATTGGAATATATAATTCCTGGACAAAAGTTGCTGAAAGAAAAACAGACATTATTTATGAATGCTACGACAGCGGCAAGAATATTAATAGCTCAAAATTGGAAGACTGGAGAAGTACTATTGAAAGCACAATGGCAGGAAAAGTTGATGAACTATGCAGAGCTTGCAAAATTAACGGACAAACTACGTGAAAAGGACAATAGTGACTTTGTAAAAGAATGGGAACCTTTTACAATATACTTGCAGAAACAACAGAAAGAAATGGTCTCATTTAGCAATGTTACTGGATATTTGTTATGAGAAAATAAATTTAATAAAAATTACACACACACACACACACACACACACACACACGGAATATATAATTCTTAATAGACACAAATTTTAGCCACCAGTTAGTTTTCAAATCATATTCCTCCCTCACTGCTACTACAACATGTTCGTTATCTCCAGCCAGTTTAATAACATGTGAAAGTATGTTTTAGTTAAATCTGCCTCGCTTAGTGCTTGATGCCACATTATTCTGGAAAGAAAAATGACTCAAGAAACTAAGCAGGCTAGAGGAAACTTGCATGCATGGTTTCTTCAAACTGTGACTGTCAGTTAATCATTTCTAGAAGCTCATTCCATCCTGATTTAATTAGCAGAGTGTCCTTGCTACTGAAAGCACTGAACTCCATAATTAACTGTCAGGATTTCAATATCCATTGCCTAAAATAATGAGAATGAAGGCAATGAATGAAAACATCAAGGGGAGAAAAACAGAAGCAATGCTTCCCCTCTCCCCAACTCTAAGCCTAGTTTAATGATGAGATAACTTTATGGGGAGAGTCACAGCTCAGCGGTAGAACATCTGTTTTATATTCAGGAGGCCCCAAGTCCAACTCCCAGCATCTCCAGGTATGGTTGGGAAAGACCCCTGTCTGAAACCTCAGAGAGCTATTGCTGGTCCAAGAAGACAATGCTGAATTAAATGGACTATACAGTAGCTTCCTTATGTTCAGCCACTGCTGAAACCTGGGCATCCAGGCTCAAGGATGAACCAGGAGTATACTCAAACTGTGAACCTCGGCTTCAAAAGAGAGTGAAGGCCCCTATTTTAGAAGGCAATAAAGGTTGGGGATCCAAGTCAGGTTGCCCCCCCCTACTTTTTATCTGCCTTCTAAGTAACCAGGAGCACCTCTGCCTTGCCTGAATTAAGCTTCATTTTGTTTGTCCTTAGCCCTATACTGACCAATGATTCCGAACTCTTAAACAGCTTCCTTGGAAAGCAAAGATGGAAAGATGAGATAGAGTTGGGTGTCAGCAGCATACTGGTCACACAAATAGGACTTCACATCATCATCGTTGTGTCCAAAGAATCACATAAATAAAAACTAGTCAGAAGAAAAATGAGTTTGAGTTTGAGATGGGACTTTTGCCATTATCTTTATCTCTTGCTTTTATCCAGTGGTATCTTTCAACCACTGTTTTATTCTTTTGCTGACAATAACTTGGATAGATGATTCTGCCAACTGTTAGGTCCTGTGCTCTTCTTCTGGCACAATGTATACAAACAGCATGCTGTTGCTAGAATGTGACTTGATGTGTGGAGGATCTTGTCAGGTGGCCAGAGGGTTGGACCTAAGTGAACTCTGGGCTTGTTTCAATATAGTAATTTTATGACATTTTTGTCTGGCATACATACCAGACTTTTGGAGAGAGAAAAATATATCCCGGTTATTTGAAGGAAGACTGGCCATCTGTATTGATGCTAAGAATAGTGAGAGCAAGTTAGGGAAAACTAGAATAGACTGTTGGATGTTAAAAATATGTGGCACACCATCTGCCAGAGGAGCTTTGTGCTATATATTGTTGCATGCTACCCCAATCTCTGAGTGGTGCGAGATTCCAGGGGTTCCAGACTCTTACCTGGGGTCTGTGTTTCCTTTAGGAATAACATACAACAGAGACTGCGGTGTCTTTTTGATACAGGCAACTCCTGTCTTGCACATGTTCTAAGAACGGGTGACCATGCATGCGTGTATCACTGCAACCCAGAAGTGGCCAGAAAAGGGGAAAGGGGGGCAGGGAGGGTCAGAGTAGGGCCTAACAGGGTGTAACAGGGCAGAGAGGGCTGACATTCACTCTGCTGGCGTGTGCGGGGGTCTGGAGCGCAACCCTCCCCCACAAAACAGTCATTGCCTGTATATGGTTTCTTTACACATGTATACAACCTGAGCCTATGGTGGTAGGGTTCACACAAGTAATACCAAAAGGATCTTGTTTCTCCCATAGCAGCAGCCTTGGATTCAAACAGACATCAAACATTGCTCTGGCTCTCTCTCCAGTTTGCTGCTTTTTCCTCTAGCTCACACCACTCAACTCTCAGGTCTCATTTCTGGCTTTATCCTTCTAATTATTCACGAGTTGATTTGCCTCCTCACACAGAGCCCTTTCCTTTCATTCCCCTTAGTGGCCCATCACCCAAATAATCACCTCACCAGGAAGCTAGCCTGGCTTATATCTTAATACTTGTTGGATCCAATGTGTCTTGGCGTAAACCAACTCCCCCCGTCTCACAAATATCAATCTAGTAATCACACTTTCTCCCCCAATTCCCTGTCAGGCCAGGGCTTGGCCTAACTAGATCTGATATGGAGGCTTCCTAGTCCATCTTGCAGGATGGAGAGCCACAGGCAGTGGCGGAGGAACCCTTTCCAGCACCGGTGAGGCACGCTGAGGGGTGGGGCAAACTGCACGGTGGTGCATGCACAACATCCATATGGACTGTGAATGCCTGGCAGCCTGCATGGACGCTGCGTGCAAGCAGCAGCCCCCTGTACTGACACTGCATGAGCAGTGCCCATATTGACTGTACATGTGCTCTTGGCTGCTCTACAGCTGGGGGGAGACAGTAGGCCATCTTGTCACCCCCCCCCAGGTGGCACCCAGGGCAGGTCCCTGTGCCCCCCTTTGTATGGCCCTGGCCATAGGTCCTTAGAGGGCAATGGAGGTGTCACGTCTCAGGAGGCCTATGGATTCCGGACAGTGACAGGGGTCTGTTCCATGACAGATGAGGTGCCACTAGTTTTCCAGGCCAGGTCAGAGCTGATTAAGAGGTGGAACAGTGCCCACTTGATTTCTTCTTCTTGGAATTAAACTCTATTTCCCATTTGCAGGATATGCGGAAGACAGATCTGGGTCATTTGACCCTTTACTCAGTTGCCTTTCCCCTCCTATAAAAACTACTCAAGACACACTCTTTTAAAGTTTAAATAGCATATAACTTTTACTTAGTGTACTTGCACTTGCAGATTAAAATATACGAACAATGCAGGTAGGTGATATTTAAGTTGCTAAAACAACTGTTATAGACTAACTCTGAGGCAGACAGTAGCACAACATAACATACCTGCTGCTCTAACTGCTAGGACTGTTCACCTAACTGCCACTGCGGTGCCAACTGCCATAACTGTCACAGAGTGTGTGACATCATAGAGTTCTACAGCTCTTGCAAGCAACCCTTTACATATGCATTTTGGATGCTAACATCCCACACTTCTATGAGTGAAAAGAGGCATGATGTTAAATATGTGTTTGCAAATGGCAAGCGAATCCCTATTGAACTTCTGGTGAGGTCATAAAAAAAATGTCAGGCATTTCAAGGAAGATCTTCTTGTTGATTTTAAATGATTTTATCCTTTGCCTCTCTATAGTGGTTTCATTGTGCACCACTTAGAAACTGTGGTGTTAAGCAGTATATAAATAGTTGAAATAAATAATCATTCATCAGCTGGGAGAGCTGGTAATTATTTGGATCAGAGCAGACATGAAGGATCAAATTAACTTTTCCTCCTCTGCTGTGGTCCTGAGGGAAAACGCTCCTCGGAAGCTGGTAATGTGTGTGTGTGTGTGTGTGTGTGTGTGTGTGTGTGTGTAGAAATTGCTACTGCTGCCAGGGGGCACCTGGCAAAAAAGCATATTCAGAGAAAGAGAAGGGATTCTCCTCTGAATTGCAGTAGGGGAGGAAAGAGGGAAAGCCCACCCACACCTGTTGCCATCTCAATGATTATCAGCCCTCAGTCTTGGCTGATCCTACTTGTATTTTTAACAATCTGCATGGTAAGTATTAAATACACAGTTAATGGCAAGTCTAGCTTGGCGCTAAGAAAATTAACAATCCCTAAAAGTCCTGAATCTTGCCAGAACAGCTTTCATCTATCAAGTGAGCCAAGAAAAAGGGGATAGGTTTCTGCTACAATAGCATTTTGGGTCATTTGCCAAAGCTTCTTACCCCAAATGACCCAGTTGTTCTGCTACTAACTTCAACCCAGCCCTTTCTGAATGTCTGCTCAGTGCTTAGATAATAACATTACACTCCCCTGATTCTTCTCTGCTTGTCTGCTCCAGGGGACAAATCCCCCCTCTCAATACACTTTCTAACCTTTCCCAAATGCTAAGACTGGCTCCATGCCTGCCTCTTTTAGGCCCATAATCCTTCAGCTGGACTACCCTGTGTTTGTAATAAAGTGTTACAAGTCACTGAGCAAAATCTTAATTTCTCAAGATTTTCAAAGGCAATTAAAAGTGTGCCTTGCAGGAGCACTCTCCAATTGATATCACTTTAACCTTTGGAATCCAAATTAAAGTTTTAATAATGGAAGCCTCTTTTATTTGACAGGCAGGAAAGTGATAGAAAGAAATGATATTTAAGAAATATTTAAATTCCTCCATATTGATGGCTTATTGGAAAAGGGCACATGTTGTGCCTCCAACAAAAGTGGGTCATGGCTAACAATTTGGCCTTACTCCTCTATGTTCTTGCCTAAACTTTCCTTTGCCTCCATGCAACTTTCTCCAAAGTGTACCTGTCTTCAAAGGGAATATTTCATGAACAGGGCAATTCTTTTCGGTATGTACCCTTTATAGGCTGGAGACTAGTGGAGCAAGATGCGGGCGACTTTGTACGATTGATCTCTGTTATGTACTGAAGTTCTCACCATGGGCCAGCAGGGGGATACTGTAGATAGTTTTCACTCAGGTCCACATATGCAAATAAGGGATTGAAAGTGACGTTCAGTGATTGGATAGTTACAGAAAGTGGTTACAGTTGCGTTGTAGTGGAGCTCTTGCGTTGTAGTGGAGCAGGCTGGCTGAACCCTTCAGTTCAGTTCTGTTCTGGCCTGTGAATAAACAAGAGCTGTTTGAAGAATCGCTGTGTTGTCTGATATGTTCACCCATAACTTAACACTCTCTTTGTGTTATTGTTACATATGTGGGGAAGTGAAATTTGAGCCTTGGAGTCTGAGCCTTGGAGTCATGTTGTATTAGAAGTAGGGATGGGAGAGAGATTCTGTTTTGTATCGAAGTGAATCTGATCAAATCCACACTTTCTGAAACAATATGCAAACTGAAACACAGCCATCCTTTGGAATTTGTACTTACCGAAATTTTATGATTCAGTTCTCCAAGCAACTGGTGTTCACAATAATGCATATATGGGGGGGGGGAATGAATATTATAGTGAGAATCACATAGAAAAATGCATGATATTAGAGAAAACTGCTTGCAGATGATCAGTAAAGAGTGCATACAAAATGTGCTTATCAGGATAAATTTACACTAACATGCTGATGATTTCTTTAAAAAAATTGAAAATTGCTGCAGAAAGGTCAAAATAGAACAATGGCAGACAGAGACAATTAAAATTGACAGCTAATTCCATTTATCCTGAGTTATAAGTGAAGGATTCGCTATAATATAATCAACTTTTTATTTTGTTCTGTGTATATTGCAATGTTCTTTTGTTGCTATGACCGATGGCTGACGCAAATAAAGTTTCATTCATTCATTCAAGGATTCAAAACCTTTCCTATTGCCCAGTTTGGCAAAGAATGAATAGGAAAGAGCCACAACTTATGTAATCATTTAGAAGGTGGTTGTTTTAAAATATTGGAAATATTTTCAATAATATGAGGAAGACAAGAGGGGGACCATCTCATATGGCAAGCAGAAAAGTTTTCGCTGACAGAGCAATTGCCATAGCACTAAACTGAATTCCTCCCATGGTTTGCATCAAAGTCCTGCATAGTCCCCTGGTGAGTTTTTATCAGTGATTGCCTTCTTCCATGTACCACAGTCATTCTCCTTGGACTCTTCTCTGCCTCCAGCTTGCCCTGCAAATTCATTCCCCCTGGAGAATGGATAACAAATGTTTCCCATCAAGCCCATGCTGGTGCCTTGACCCCCACACCAGGACGATCTATGGATTATTATTGACCAGGCACTGACAATCTGATATCCAAACATGTTCTGCCAGTCTTGTTGTTATAGAGTATTGTATGGGAAATCTCAGAGCAACAGCTGTTATTGTGTGGTTTTGGCTCAAGGTTTTGGCCATGAGAAACATAGCCAATCCCATTATCTTTCATTGATCTTTATGCCAGTCTAAAAGCTTGAAACCAGACAACATTCAAATGTTCTTTACCCAGCTGAGTTGAGGATGCAAATTGCTAGCTTTTATTGTGCACAGAGGACCAATATGGAAGAGAAACAACGCCCCCCATCACATGATGTATAGGTATTTTTGCCATTTGGAAGGCTAGAAATCCTTAATGGACAATCTTTGGAAAGGAAATTTGCATTCAACACCCACATTTTACAAAGTGCAGTTAGTTGCTATAGGAAGTAGGGTGGGGTCCTGATAATTATCCATATTCCAACAGGCAGAAGATGGCCTGGTGAAAATTAGGATGGAAAGACTTTTCTGCCTTTACTAGTTGTGCAGGAGATGGAATTTTGGCAGGTGAGCTTTGCATGACAAGCTCCTTTAAGGAGTTTAAATGTGTGTAGGAATGGGTTATGTCACGTGGAGGTGCTGTGGACATCTGGTAAGACCACAGCATGATACAGTACAGTAGCAAGGGCTTCCCTTATGAGCCATCAAGATAAGTCACTGGACAGCTGCCTCGGCATCTTGATGCATGGAGAGGTGAGGTATCTCCTTTGGCCACTAGCCAGTTCTCTGAAGTCACATGCTGGCTTTGCAGTCAACAGCCAAGAGAGTGTTGGGAATGTCTGGCAACACCATCATATGATAGTATATAAAGCCCAGCCATGCCTTTGTTTAGAGAGTGAGATCAAATGCCAGAGTGGGAGGATGTGTTGCTGTTCTGGATGAGTTCCCCGCCCCCCAGCAACTCAAAGGGCAGTTCGGCTTTTTATGCTTTCCTTTGTATTCTTGTTTAGCAAATAAATCCTATTTAAGTAGTGTTTCTGCTATCGCCTGCCAGAATTGAAAAAGAATCACATGCCTCTTGGCAAGGCAAACTTTCCACAAAGCACACTGTTGCTCAAGGGTGTTGTTGTTTTGTACAGAAGACTTGTATGGTTTTGCATCTCTCTTGGTTTATTTGGGTTCATGGGCTTTGCAAGAAGTGACACTGTCCAAAATGTTGCCCACAGAGCACTGAAGAACTGAATGTTGTTGTTGCTGAAGCATAGCAGCAGAGGGCTTTTTTTAAATGTTAAAAACCATCAGTTAATTTAAAAAATCCTATGTTGTGCTGCTTTAACAAGACCAAAACCAGAGCTCTTTGGAACTCTATGGGCAGCATCCTAGACAGTGCCATGTTGTAAAGCCTGTATCAGAAACCTGTGGCCTGCTGAAGTTTCCAAACAAGGCCTGTAAGTCCTATTGGAGGGCACTGGAAACTAAGGTCTATGTGAAGCTGCAATTTTTTTTAAAAAAAATGTACCAGCAAGAGTACCTGCAACTCTTCATTATTTTAAGGTAAAAAAAATTCTATAAGAAATTATGGAAGAATATGAATCCCTTTTTTACAGTGGAGCTATTTGTCTGCAATTTTGCAGGCTTAATCCACTCTGGATTTCCTGGGCTTGGAAATTTCATCCACTTTGGCCAAAAGGGGAAACAGTTATAGCCATCTTTAGATTTCTCCCATTACTGTGAATGGAGTGAGAGCACAGAGCAGCACAGGAGCCAAATTAAAGATTTAAGCGGAGAGAACACAGTAACTCAGAAACAACAACATATTTTTCCAAAAAATACCACAGCAAAAAGACTGATACTGATGAACTGGAAAAATAAAAATGCGGCTCCCTTCTACGATTGGATTGAAGACTTATACAAACTTGCAACATATGAACAGCTTGCATATAAATGCAGACTTGCCATGGACAAATTCAATGATATTTGGAATCAATTCTACATGGGTGCTGTTTCCTTCTCTCTCTTTTATTTACGTCTCATCATGTTTAGTTCAAATATAATTATGCACTTTTAGACTTTCAATAAAGATGTCGGGGGGGGGACATTTTAAAATACACACATACATACAAACACAGATTCAGATACAAGGCAAATCTTAGAATCTGGGCACACCTCAAGTTATTATATATTTGTCACCTTGATCTTAAGTCACTGATATACATTAGTGTTTTGAAATGTTCTTGCAAAATGGAATTTCAAAATAGAAACCTGGAAACCATTGACATGCAATATTTTCAATTTGTGGATCTGAATTAATTGATTAATAGGCACAGGGCTTAACGGAATGTACATGCATGCCAGACTAAGTGATTTGCATAATAAGGGGCTTGTCATCTTTAGTCTGCTAAGGGCCAATTCACACTACCACTTCTGAAGGGGTTGTTTATAGTGGTGCATTCAATTGGAAATCTGTTACCTATAGTGGAGCTCTCAGATGGCAGCTTCATCTTACGCCTATTCAGTCTGACCTGACAAACAAAATAGCCTGGATTTGAATTTTTAATACAAAAAGTGGTTGTGCAAATGGGCTATAAAAAGCAGAGGCCATTTAGATGAGTAAAGCCACCCTTGATTTACGATGGGTGTAAATCAAAGAGAGGAGACAGGTCTTGTTTTAGCCATGGTGATGGATGTTGCTTTGCATTATACAATTAATGCTGAATCTTTTATTGAAGGTTTCAAGTTAAAACTACTTTTATAGCTAAACAGCACTTCTCTTTAGGGTGACAGCAGCAAAGCATAGCCTGGGGGGAGTGAAAGTTTGCTGAAACTACATGCTAGCATGTACTTTGGGCCTTGTAGCTAGCACACAGTCCAATTCCATTTCCTATCTCAAGGGCAACATTGCAGACAGACATTTCTCAGGAAAGTGGCGAGCGCTATCTTATTGCATATTGTTTTGTTGTGCTTTTCTATTACTCTTTCTGGGAAAGTGCAGTAAATCTTCCCTGGAAGAGGGCTTTGGAATGTAATGTGCATGCATGCACCTGCATTTCCCATTTGCTTTTGGAAAGAGCAATACATCCGAGCATCTTAACCTGTGTTGTAAGCCAATAAAGCTTCTGTTCTGCTGGGATGGAAGAGTCATAAAAATGTGTGCAAACAATGCAGAGGCAAGAACAGCGAGAGACAGATGCTATTCCTGAATCCAAGGCTTAATGTGGAAGGAACTAGCTCTCTCAAAGATCAATAAATATGTTGGAGTGAATCAGGAGGGAGGCTAAAACCAAACAAACAAACACTTCATCTATGCCACAGGCTCTACGGTCTCTAAGTGAGTGGCCACTGTTTCGGCTGGCAAGGTGAGAATTGAACTAGGATTCTCCTAAATGAATGGGTTTTCTCCTTAGAGTTTGAGCCAGGCTCAATATATCCCAAGGATGTTGAAGGCTACTTGCCAGATCAGAACTCTTCATGTGGGCTAATTATCTGGAAACCTTCCCAATATGAAAAATAAGTCCATGGGTACCATGCCTTACCATACGCAGTGAAGAGTCAGTTTATCCTTACACAAGGGGGAATTAGCATCCAGACTGGGGAAGGAAGGGCTTTGGCTTGGGGAGAGTCCCAAGAGGCCAGATAGAGGAGCCTGGACAGTTGCATTTGGCTCTCAAAGCTAAAGCTCTGCAGTCCTAGTTGAGAGCTTTATAAAGTCAAGGGATACGTCAACCATGTATGCTTAGATGTTGGGTTGCATTGTGAACAGCAGACACATTTTGCACTGTTGTTGCTTCTGTTATAGGTGAGTAGCTGAGAGTGGTTTAGTTCCAGACTTTCAAAAAGCCAGTGCTAATCTCTAATGCTAGTTCCATCTCTTGTGGTGGTGGCGGCTTAGAAAACAGAAGTTGTGCTTCTACAGAACAACCGAGGTGTGTGTCTGCAGTCTCATGCTCTACATAACTTGAAGTCTCCTCTAGGGCATTCCAGAGGCCAGTCCCTGCCTCCCTCTTCTCCCCTCCCTCCCTCCCTCTGCAAGTCAGGCAATGAAGAAAGACAGCTTAAGCATTGACATTGCCTAATTTGTAACAACAACAATATATATAATTTCAAAAATATTGATTTTTCAAGGCCATCGTTTTGCCTCCTGCCTTCAGTAGGGAGATGATGGATCACTTTATTACCCTATTTGGGCTTTATATCTATCAAATTAAACAGGCAGTGAAGTGGTAGTTAATTAAGATTATGTTTTGTCAGGTAGCACGGCAAAGAGGAAATGTGGTTGCACAGCTAATGCCTCAGAGAGAAATTCCTAGCCTATAGACTTAACAGCGTTCTCTGAGTCATGGTCCTCAAGTAGCAAAAAGGGACATTATCCGTGCACGTAAGGGAGAGATCAGCAGACTTGGGGGGGGGGCGGACCTCGAGGTTTGCAGAAATAAAAAACCCTTTCGGAAAGGGTAGGACAAACTTCTTTAAAAAAAACAACAGTGAGGGCTGAGCATGCTCAGTGATTATAGACACTGGAGCATCTGCTTTATGTGCCAAAAATAATCTAGGAAAAGGTAATGGAATATTCTGGGGGAAGGTATAGCTGATTTTGAAATGCTGAACAGGAGCACTCCATACTACAATGCTATATTGCAGAGCCTACTTAAGGGTTCTAATAGCAGCTCTTCATTAGGTAAATGTTGTTGGGACTGGGGTAGAATAATAAAGTGGACTGTAGATGGCAGCTTCCTGGTTACCAAAGAAATCTTCTTGGGATGTGTGCTTGCCCTCTATAAGAATTTGTCCTATGGTTAACAGTAAATTTGGATAGATGGTTTAGTTGTGGCCCCTTGTCTGCACACACAGCAAAATGTGTTGGTAGGATCTTTAGTGTACCATGCCGCTTCAGGCTTCATGTCACATGTGGGATGCCATTTTGAATGCTCCTCCTTAAAAATATATATATCTAGAAATAAAAACAAAACAACACATAGGAAAATGATGCTAGCTCAACCTTCTCCTGCTATGCTAGGTTTTTTCTCTCCTAGTAATGAGTCACTCCAACATGGGGGAACATTTTAAAAAAAATGGACCTCACCTTTAGTCTGAAGTGGTACAATCTATTACCACCTCATAAAGAGCACCGCACGGACCTGTGGTGCAAAAGATTCATGCTATGAGATTATAGGATTCTACAGCCTTTTGAGCTCTGACATTCTTAGCTGTCATGACTAACAGCCACTGAGAAACCTATACCCCATGATTCATTATAAAGATCTTCAAGCTAGTGGCTGCTTCATCATCCTGTGGTGATAAATGCCATTGTCCTGATTCTGAACCACCTGCCAATCAGTTTAATTGGATCATGATCCTGAATTTCAAGTGAAATTGAACATTTGGTCTCTTGATATAGCTCATAATTTTACAAGCCTCCATTTTGTTCTCTCTCAAGAGAGAACTATAGCTAATGTGGAACTGATGTCTGGGCCCTCCTCCTTTTACCTGTAACAATGTAAAGATCTTGAGTTTCGGGACCCTGAGGCAGAGAGTTTGTTAGCAGGGCCCAGGCATCTTCCTCCCTCATTTAGCAGCTTGTGGGCAAACAGAATTGCTGACCTGATCTTCGCTGCACTGCAGTGCCACCAGTACAGGTGGCCAGATGGTGGTACTACAACTTCTAGGTCTGTGGGAATCGGAAGTCACAGGGAGAAGATAGAGCTCCATATGGTCTTATAGAGCTTCTGACCCTGGTCTGGTTCTTCAAGCCAAATGATTCATTGCTCAGGTGTAGAGCTTCTAGGTCACATGCCAAAGGTGCTGACCCCATGGGCCTGAGCTGTCTTCAGTCCCCCCCATATCTGTTAGCAGGGTGCTTGGCCCCCTCAATGTTGAGGGGGTGGAGGAGGCTGAGCACTGAGCCAAGTGTGGCACAACTTCAGTGGCTGGCTTCTCCTCAGCACATGACCGGAGGAGCTGTTGGCCATTGAAGTCACACTGCACTGGGCTCCATGTTTGACCTCATCCCAGTGATGTGATGTCGTGAGCCATGCACCACACGCGTCTTGTCACACACACTCTGTGTGTCAGGCATATGACGTTGTGGATGTGCAATGGGCCCTCTCAATCTTGGGCGCAACTTGGCGCCTCTGTCACGTGCCAAACCGTCTGCCTGTTTTCAGACCACATGTCCTGAAGTAGTTCTGTCATGCTTTTGAATTTATAAAGTTTTCTGAGAGGGGAAGTAACTGCATTTGCTCTTCTGACTTTAGTAATCTGTGATGTAAATATGAGCCATTATCCTAGGCGATGGCTACAAAATGCAAGCAGATGATGTTAAACTCACGATACACACGCCACAGACTGGATGCCCTGATTGCTCCAAAAGCCCAAATATTTGTAATATTCACCTGAACATGTTCCTGAAGAATGGGGAGATTGGGCAGATTTGTGGAGGCTAAGACTACCAAAGACTACTAGTCTCAATGGCGTAATGCCAATTCATGGCAGCCCCTGTTACCAGTTGCTGGGAAGCACGAATGAGAAGGTGCTATTGCACTCCTGTCCTCCATGTGGGCTTCCCCAGAGAAGTTGAGTTGGCCATTATGTGACCACAATGCTTGACTGCAGAGGACTTTGGTTTATCCAGTAGAACTCTTCTTATGTTCTTTAGCCCTTTGAATTGGGCTCTTCTTCATAAGGAAGATACTCTTTTCCTGTAGTGTGTGTGTGTGTGTGTGTGTGTGTGTGTGTGTGAGAGAGAGAGAGAGAGAGAGAGAGAGAATTTTTTTCCAAACAGACAGTGCATCATAGAAATGAGCGCCTTGCTTACTTTGAAATTACCTACATGTCCCCATGTGCTTGACAAAAAAAAAATAAGACTGATCAACAGTGGAGGTGGCAAAACAACATTATCCTGCAATGCTGAGGGTAAGCTTTCACCTTTGTTAAACCAGACCAGGCAATGAATATTTAATCGCCTCTGACCTCTTGGCTAGAAGTAATTGCCAAAGTAATGCAAATCTGCTCCCTGACTTTAGGCCTGCTTTCTGTTTTGTTTCTTTGCTTAACATGACATATTATTTTGAAATTGGGTTGAATCCAAGAGGCAACAAACAGAATCGTAACACTGCAACAAGATCAGGAACTAAGGGGGCAGGGAATTTTGATTACAGTCCTTAGTACATCACGGCCAGCTTGTGAGACAGAGGAAAAAGGCAGCCTGAGGAAAAACTCATTAACTATTGAGAGAGTTTGGATCCGTGTAAATTATGTAACTGAATCACAATAAGAAAAATACCTGCATCCCCATAAGATTAGAATGTGGTCAGATGCTTGAAGGGCTTCTACATATGCAATAAACAGCAAGGACAATACCATATTTTATTTTAACATGGGGGAATTCCTGGCCTGCCGCACTTGGTGAATAATTTGCCCTTAATCTCCCAAATTTGATCAGGCTACAGCTGTTTAGAAGGATCCTTGAGACACTTCCAGTTACATGGTACACAATAATTCTCTGTTGTATACACTGAGTATTCATGGCACCTGTAAGTGCCATTTTCACAGATCAGAGCTGTCAAGTGGGCACATAGGGTAAAGCAATAATTCAAGTAAATTGGTCCCAAGCCATTAAGGGCTTTATATGCCAAAACTAACACCTCTCTGAGCAGAGGTGTTGTATGCAGATGAATGGAAATATTACATAGTGGTAAAAAATCGATATTTTAGTATGGTGGCACTTACCCTTTGGAACTCCCTGTCTGTTGACACCAGACAGGTGCCTTTGTACTCTTTTCAGCACCTGCTTAAAACATTTTTGTTTAGGCAAGTCTATGCAGACATGTAGATGCTGATGTGCTTTAATTTCTTTTACTGTTCATTAATTGTTATTGATCATTTTAGTATTTCTTGTAAGCCATTTTTGTATGCAATTTTGCCTAATATACACATTTTTGCAAAACAAATTTCCCCACTATGATGCATTTTTGTAAATTATCTTTAGTAATAGATGCAGGTAAATGCACATATTCCCCTAATAGATGCATTTTTGTAGATACTACCTGTCTGGAGAATTGTAATGCAAAATTTGGAGAAGTCTACATTTTGAACAATGGCTGTGTTTCAATGTATGTATTGTTCTAGAAAGTGCAGATTATGTAGGCTCACCTCTAAATGTGAATTGAATTGAATTTCTCCCCTATCTCTAAGAACAACAGCTGACTACAGTTCCTTGTGATGTCCAAAGCTGGGGAACCGTGGTTTGTTTAAACCAGCCTTCCACAACCTTTCTGTCCAATGTGTTAGCTACTTTCAGAGAGCTTTTTACATGGAGAAGCATTCAAAAATGGCATTATCGCCACAGCCTGAAATGAAACGATCTATTCTACTATCTCATTTTGCTGCATGTGTCAGCTAGCTTTCATCAGAAGTGGAATGGAAGACCCCGTGTTAACATCCTGGGCTCGGCTTGTGAGCAAGGCTGCATCTTTTCTTGAAAGATGCCAACCATATGCTTGTCTTTTCTCAAGGATAATGATAATAATAAACTCTCTTCCATAGCAATACTCTGAAGGACTCGTCCATTGTTCTGCCTTGTTAAAAGGAAATACATCCAGCTTTCTGAAAACAATGTGTCTCTACATTCTTGTTATAAAAGAAACGCAGACACAAATTATTTCCCCTCTGTGCCAAGATTTTCTCATAGCACAAAGCATGAAATATATGTTGGGGCAGGGGAAAAATAAAAGGCAAGCTAGCCTTTTAACTCCATTCTCCCCACCAATGTCGCGCAGATTGTGACCATTCTAAGTTGCCCACACAGATGTTTCTGGTTTCTACACACTTCAACAAATGCTATTATAACATTATAAATGCTTCAACACTCCTGCATGAGATAATGGACAATTGCCTTTTAATATGCTGTCTGGAATTGCTTTAGAAAAAAACATTCTAAACAGTGGCATAAAATATACAAGATTCAACTCGAGCTGATATTATGTACAGGAAGAAACTGATTCAGTCTGCAGCGATCAATACGTCTGCTAACAAAAAGCTGTAATTAGACTTGGCTTGTGATTTGACATAAGCTGAAGGGAGGGATAATAGCATAGCGCTAGAGATGAATCCTTTGGGCGCTGCAGGTTGCAGGCTTGATCCCTAGTTAAAAGGACCATGAAACACAGGGTGTGGCTGGGGAACCTTTATCAGCCTAAATGCCACATCCTCTTCTGGGGGGAGCACATGCCATTGGTGGAGACAGCCAGAGGCAAAAGTGTGCAGAGTCTCTCTAGCTCCATAACAGCCTTTTCTGAGCTGGTGCCCTCCAGATGTATTGGAATGTAGCTCTCATGAGCCCCAGCCAGCATGGCCAGTGGTCAGGGATGCTGGGAGTGGGAGTCCAGAAAATTTGGAAGGCACCATGTTTGGGAAGGCTGCGCCAACAGGCAGGGTTTTATAGTGTTTTATTGTTTTATTGATGATTTTGTTAATTAGTTTATATTACTTATGCTGTGTTTGTGATATTCTGTTGTGTTACTTATTGTTCGCAAGCCCCTTGGGGAATCATTTGAATTAAAAGCGGCATAGGGGGTCTAAATCACATTTTCAGGGGACCAATATTTCAGGTATGGGAGAGAAATAAAAACTTATTGGAAAGGAAGACCCCCTGGTGGATCTCACCAATAGAGGTGTTAACTATCAAGAAATCTAATATGGAAGAGAAAATGCCACCTATGAAGATCTCATAAGTAAAACAGAACAAGGTATTAAACTTAGACCATATGAAGAAATAAAAGACTCACTTACTGGTTGGTTGCAATACCACCAGGTGAATGATTTGCTAAAAGAAGACAAAAAGAAGGCAGGTTTTGAGGATAAAAAATCTAAGTTTAATGTGGAGGTTGTTGAAGGCAAGAGTAAAATACTGTCTAAAATATATGATATACTACTCGAGTGGTATACAAAAGACGAGGAGGTGAAGGAGGCAATGACCAAATGGGCGATAGATTTCGGGTATAATATTGAATTTGAAAGATGGCTGGAATTATGGAATAAAAATATAAAGTTTACAGCGTGTACGGCACTGAGGGAAAACGTATGGAAAATGATATATAGGTGGTACCATACACCGGTGAAATTGGCCAAAATGTATAGATTAAAGAACAAAAGTTGTTGGAAATGTGGTGAGGCGGAGGGCGATCTCTATCATCTATGGTGGTCATGCAATAAAGTGAAAGGTTTTTGGGAACTAATATACAATGAGCTTAAAAAAATTCTTAAATATACATTTCCCAAAAGACCCGAAGCCTTTTTGTTAGGAATTCTGGGTAAAGAAATCAAAAAAGAAGATAAGATAATATTTCTCTATGCCACTACAGCCGCAAGAATTATGTTGGCTCAAAACTGGAAAACGGAAGTTATACCTAATATAAATGAATGGCAGCTTAAAATGGTAAATTATGCAGAGCTTGCCAGGATAACAGCAAGAATACGAGATCAAGATGAACAGGAATTTCATAAAAACTGGAACAAATATTGGAAATATATTGGAAATAATTTGTAGATGATATTAGCGGGGATGGAGTAACGCTAACAGCAGCTAATATATAAGTTTAAAAACAAAGTACATGATTATAGAATTTTTATTTGATACTTACCAAAAGGGTAGAGGGGAGTCCAAAGGTTTTTTGTTTGTTTGTTTAGGGAAGGGATATAATAAACTATGTAAATGAAAGATATGTACATATATTGTAAGATTTATTAGCATGTTTATTTGTGTACCTTACATTTATAAGAATCTGTTTATTTACAAAAATTTGAATAAAAATGTATTGAGAAAAAAAAATAAATAAAAGCGGCATAGAAATACAATTTTTAAATTAAAAAAAATCTATTTTACCTTTGTACAGCAGGCTAGTTTCTGTACACCTGAACATCCCTTTTTACCCTCCATCCAGGCAAGCAAGAACCTAAGAATCTCTTGGATCAGGTCCATGGCCTGTCTGGTCCACTATCCTGTTCCCACAGTGGCCAACCAGATACCTGTGGGTAACCAGCAGAGCACTCTCTTCTCTCTCTTCTTGAGCAGCAGAGCACTCTCTTCTCCAACTTTTGAGGCAGAACATAGCCACCAAGGCTTGTAGCCATTAAGAGCCCTCACCTCATGAAGCCTTGTTCAAGGAGGACACATTCCAGCCTGGTTAAAAAAAACAGGAGGAGGATGCAAAGCAGGGCAGGTGAGTGGTGTGGCTCAAGAGGGTGTGTAGTTTGGGGAGAGTCCCACAGACTAGCTAGAGAGGCTTGGAGGGCTTCCTCTGAGACCTGAGGTAGCAGATGATGGGAAATCTTCTCATCTGAGACCTTGGAAAGCCACTGCCTGTCAGAGTAGACCTTGCTGGGCTGGATGGACAATTGATGGTATAAGGCAGCTTTTCCTCTGAATGGGCCAGTGAATTTGAAGGGCCCAGCACAAGATCCTGCCTGGTGGCTGCTGCTTGGACGCTGCTTCTGCCTTGTCTTTCCTGGTTCATTCATATTGATGATGCTGGCCAGTTGGGAATTGTGTACTGGATGTGGTGATGCCATGACCCTATGTAACAAATCAAATCTGGCTATGCAGCAGCGTGAGTGAGGGCAGTGTCTCTTGGATTACTTGCATCCCAAGCAGTCAGGGTTCACATAATGAACAGGTTGTCTAGTTCATAAAATGTGGCTCTGGGATTATGTTATGTGGGGTAGGAGGCATATGACATCAGCTGATACAGAGAGTAAGTCAGGGGAAGTTTAAATGACCCACTAAGCTTTTCTTAAATATAAATTAATGAATTGTTTCCCTGGAATCTTGGACCTAAAATTTCAGTGAAAACCAGCCCTCAGTGGGTGTGTTTGTGTGTGCAGTGCCCACCTATGGATAGGAACCTTGTCCTCATTTGTCTCCTTTCTGTTATTTCATTGTGTACTAGGCTTTTACTTCTTTGCAAAGGTTGCTGAAGGACAATCTCAATTTTGACTTACGTTAAAATACAACCCCGCTGTATTTTCAGACAGATCTCCAGGATGCCTTTACATCTGGCAGTCCACCAACATGACCTTTAAAAGTACAGGGGGCAACTGATCCTTGCTCTTCTTACTGAAGAAACATGGGGCTGCACATCTGTAGAAAACTCATTTCTTTGTATATCAGATGTTGTCCTACTGGAATTGCAAAGACATTCCCTTTGCTTTTGCTTTGAACTTTGTGACACTGACACTCTGTGACACATGTTCTCTCTCAAGTGTTTATACAGTTTCACATTCAAAGAGCATAAGGATGGTGGATTCCTTCCTCTTCTAGTTTTTCTTTCTTTGGCTATGCAGCTGATCTTCCCTATTTCTATGAACATTGATTCTTCATTCCCAGGAATGTAAGTCTGGAACCAGCCTGGATAGATTTGTAGGATTATATCCAAGAAGGATTAATTGTGGGGTGAGAAAATCTATATGAGTGTGTACATCCAGCAGAAACTTCTCAAATCTCTCCTGAATGTTGTTTCTTCTGACAGATATATGCTTCTCAACACCATCAACCTAATAAATATGTGCATTTTTGACTAATGTACACATTTTAGCAAGCAATTTCTCCAAATATAACGCACATTTGCATGCTATTTTGATGAACATGTTCATTTCCCCTAACTTGAACTTTTGCAAACATTGTTTGGTTGGAGAACAGCACTGAAAAACTGCCCATTTTGAAGAATGGCTATGTGTCAGTTCTCATATTGTTTCAGGATTTGATAGATGTGAACTGAATCAAATTTCTTCCCCATCCCTAAGCCATAGTGATACCTCACTGGACCCAATCCTGTTATGTAGAGATTATCACGGCATGGAATAAGTGGTGCTGGAGAGTGAGGACTGTAGGAGCTTTGATGCAGAAAACATGAGAATAAGCTCAAAGTTAAGGGCAACTATGAAGGCAACTGCTGATTTGAAAGGTGCAGAGCTAGATAAAAACCTCCCCTCCGCGGGAAAGTGTGGGAGAATATCATGCCCAATCTAAATAAACTTAATACACGTCCTCTCCCCCATGCTTTTTAACATCTATATGAAGCCGCTGGGAGAGATCATCAGGGGGTTTGGACTGGGTGTCCATCAATATGCAGATGATACCCAGCTCTACCTCTCTTTCAAATCAGAACCAGTGAAGGCGGTGAAGGTCCTGTGTGAGTGCCTGGAGGCGGTTGGAGGATGGATGGCGGCTAATGGATTGAGGTTGAATCCTGACAAGACAGAAGTACTGTTTTTGGGGGACAGGGGGCGGGCTGGTGTGGAGGACTCCCTGGTCCTGAATAGGGTAACTGTGCCCCTGAAGGACCAGGTGCGCAGCCTGGGAGTCATTTTGGACTCACAGCTGTCCATGGAGGCGCAGGTCAATTCTGTATCCAGGGCAGCTGTCTACCAACTCCACCTGGTACGCAGGCTGAGACCCTACCTGCCCGCGGACTGTCTCACCAGAGTGGTGCATGCTCTGGTTATCTCCCGCTTGGACTACTGCAATGCGCTCTACGCGGGGCTACCTTTGAAGGTGACTTGGAAACTACAACTAATCCAGAATGCGGCAGCTAGACTGGTGACTGGGGGCGGCTGCCGAGACCACATAACACCGGTCTTGAAAGACCTACATTGGCTCCCAGTACGTTTCAGAGCACAATTCAAAGTGCTGGTGTTGACCTTTAACGCCCTAAACGGCCTCGGCCCAGTATACCTGAAGGAGCGTCTCCACCCCCATCGTTCTGCCCGGACGCTGAGGTCCAGCGCCGAGGGCCTTCTGGCGGTTCCCTCATTGTGAGAAGCAAAGCTACAGGGAACCAGGCAGAGGGCCTTCTCGGTAGTGGCACCTGTCCTGTGGAACACCCTCCCATCAGATGTCAAAGCGATAAATAACTACCTGACATTCAGAAGACATCTTAAGGGAAGTTTTTAATCTGTGATATTTTAGTGTATTTTTGGATTCTATGGAAGCCGCCCAGAGTGGCTGGGGAAACCCAGCCAGATGGGCGGGGTATAAATAATAAATTATTATTATTATTATTATTATTATTATTATTATTATTATACACTTCATGGTGCTTCTATGACCCACAGCTATCCCCACTTACTCTTTGGAGTTGTATCCAACGTACGGTACGTCATACTCAAGAGTAGCTCTAGTGAGATCAATGGATACAACTAACTTTAGCTCATTGATTTCAATGCGCCTCTTCTGGGACTAATGTTGGATGCACTCCACAGAGTACCAGCTTGGTTAGAGAAAGCAACTTTTTACCTTCTCACCAATTGTTTAAGGATATGATTGTCTCGTGCATGGCGTCATCTAGCAATCCTAGAAACATTACAGGTCCATCCAGGGCAAGACAAGCAGCTGTTGTTACAATTGCTGGTGTTTAAGCATGGGTGGCTTATTCTTGCTTATAGCTGTTTCAGAGCAGGAAGTGTCCAGTCCTCTGGCTTGAATGGGGAGGCCGGCACCACCACACCAGTGCAGGGAGAGTTAGGCACACAAGACCTAGAGTGATCTTTCCCAACACAGCAGGCCAAATGTCTCCATTAGCACATCCCTCCACTTTCCTGCCCTTCAGCTCCTGCTGCCGAGGAAATGGGAATGGATGTTTTGATTCCTTAAGTTGTAGGAAAGAAGAGATAAAGGCCAGGCTGA
The DNA here is from genome assembly GCF_964270895.1 of Podarcis filfolensis. NCBI lineage: Eukaryota > Metazoa > Chordata > Lepidosauria > Squamata > Lacertidae > Podarcis > Podarcis filfolensis. Next base: position 88,296,745 of record NC_139605.1, on the reverse strand, counting down.
GCTTTTCACACATATTTCAGAGAGACTGGGGAATGATTCAACATTGGGCAATCGAGGGGAAACGTCTCCCCCTGGCTCTACAGAAATTGCCTATTCGTCTAATCCTTAATAACTTCTTAGCCTGTTTTTTCCACACATCACGAAATCTTTCCTTACGGAAGATGATGTTCTAAGCCTCCCTGGAAGGGGGATCTAATCTCATGGAAAACAATGAAGTATTATGAGAATTCACTTCATATTTTGTGTCTGCCGTTTATGATTTTTATTTCTTTATCTTTTTTAAAAAAGACATTTCTCATTCGTATGCAAAATTGGAAGAAGATGTCAACCACAGGGTAGCCAGGGTAATCAGCATTCCACTTCTCATTCCGATTTTAGCCAGATGGTACAGAGAATGAATGGAGGAGATAGTGTGAAGAAGATGTAGCGGAAACGTTTCTCAATCAGTTTGTCAACATTTCAACTGGCAACTGAATGCTGCTTCAACACTGGGGATGGGACAGCACTCTTAAGGACACCCAGGAGCAGGGCAGCTCCCCTGACTACCTGTTGTTCATGTTGCTTTTACTTCCTGGGAATTAGAGGGAAGGGGGGGACAAGGCAGTGGTGAGGTTGATGCGGTACAAATGCATCGGCAGGGACAACCCTGTGCTCCCACTGGTATGTTTGCACTTTCCCAGCCTTACCACTGCCTCAGCTCCTCCCACTATACCTGCCAGAAGGCAACAGCGACGTGACCAACCAGAGGTCAGGTGAGCAGCGCTGCCCCACCATGGTGCCCGACACTGACTACACTTAAGGACAGCAAGCTAGCCTAAGTGTGCAAGGCAAGTTGCATGGCCCCCTGCACCTCGCCCTCAGCATTTGCTGCCTGTGAAGAAGAAAAAGAAGAGGAAGAATTTGGATTTGATATCCCGCTTTATCACTACCCTAAGGAGTCTCAAAGTGGCTAACAACCTCCTTTCCCTTTCTCCCCCACAACAAACACTCTGTGAGGTGAGTGAGGCTGAGAGACTTCAGAGAAGTGTGACTGGCCCAAGGTCACCCAGCAGCTGCATGTGGAGGAGCGGAGACGCGAACCCGGTTCACCTGTGGTAGCCATTTCACTCTAACTCAGGGGTCAGCAAGCTTTTTCTGCAGGGGGCTGGTCCACTGTCCCTCAGACCTTGTGGGGGGCCAGACTATATTTTGGAGGGAAAAAATATGAATGAATTCCTATGCCCCACAAATAACCCAGAGATGCATTTTAAATAAAAAGACACATTCTACTCATGTAAAAACATGCTGATTCCCGGACTGTCCGCGGGCCAGATTTAGAAGGCGATTTGGGCCGGATCTGGCCCCCGGGCCTTAGTTTGCCTCTAACCAAAGACAGGACTGACTTTGGAGCAGAGGTTTGGGCCACACAGGCTGTGAAGGCAGGTTTGTGGCAGCATGAGAAAAATTGCATCAAACTCTCTACTAAATAAAGGTCTCTGTGTAATTTGGATAGCATTGGCCTGCAGTTCAGCAGTTTCTACACAATGGCTCCCTCTAGACAATGGGTGAACCTGCCAATTAACGAGGAGTTTTTGGCTTTTTTTTTTTTTTAGTTATTAATATTACAGTACAGTAAGTAAAGTTTATTTTTATACTCCTTTGAGTCCAACGGCTCCCAAGAGGTGCGATTATAACAAGGATAATTTGATCTTCACACCACAGGTTTTTCTTTTAAATTATTTGAGGAGCTGCACTAAGAAGAAAAGCAGGCAGCTGGTCAACAGTATGTCGGCTGGTGGGGGAAAAAGTTATTAGGAAACCGGAGATGTGTTAATATTCTTCTACTTGAGGAATAGATTAGAAATATCTGGCTGGTAATGATGAGTAAAGTCATATTAAATCATCACCTAAAGGTTAAAATTCATAAGTACATATGTGCGAATAGACTGGAGAAAGCGAATGAGTAGTCACTGGTGAAGTGGCTTCGTGATGTCACAAACAGGCCGGCCAATTGAAAAAGCAGGCAGAGCTTCTGTACCAGCAGTGGTTGTGCAGAAAAAGGAAATTCATCCCCTCTAGATTGTCATGCCAGCGCTTCTCTCTCTCTCTCTTTTTTAAAGATATTTATTGAGATTTTACAAACAAAGAAAATTACAATATAAGAAAAGAAAAATAAAAAAGACAAAGAAAAAAGATACAGAAATACAGGAAAAAAATACAAAATATGTAAAAAATAAAAAAAACAATTAAAAACAAATCAAACTTTTCATGTCTTATATTTCAATTACTCGTTTCCTGACCTCCTCACACCTCCCTTTTTTGTATTCCAGCTCACATAGTTAATTCAGCAAATCCTTTCCCTCTTTGTTTTTATCCTAATTATAAATCTTGACATGTTAAACATCATATTTTCATCTAATTATCAACCCTTTTTTGCATATTCTTTTAATTTTGTTACTAAACCATCTCATTTCAATCCTGCATCATTTTAACATTCATTAATTTTACAGTATTTCTGCAGATAGTCTTTAATTTTCTTCCAATTTTCTTCCACCAACTCTTCTCCCTGGTCGCGGATTCTGCCAGTCATTTCTGCCAATTCCATATAGTCTATCACTTTCATCTGCCATTCTTCCAAGGTGGGTAGATCTTGTGTCTTCCAATACTTCGCGATGAGTATTCTTGCTGCTGTTGTAGCATACATAAAAAAAGTTCTGTCCTTCTTTGGCACCCATTGGCCGACCATGCCCAGGAGAAAGGCCTCTGGTTTCTTCAGAAAGGTATATTTAAATACCTTTTTCATTTCATTATATATCATTTCCCAGAAAGCCTTAATCTTTGGGCACGTCCACCAAAGGTGAAAGAATGTACCTTCATTTTCCTTACATTTCCAACACTTATTATCGGGCAAGTGATATATTTTTGCAAGCTTGACTGGTGTCATGTACCACCTGTATATCATTTTCATAATATTCTCTCTTAGGGCATTACATACCGTAAATTTCATACCAGTGGTCCACAACTGTTCCCAGTCAGCAAACATAATGTTATGTCCAACGTCTTGTGCCCATTTAATCATAGCAGATTTAACCGTTTCATCCTGTGTATTCCATTTCAACAGCAAGTTATACATTCTTGATAGTATCTTAGTTTTGGGATCTAACAGTTCTGTTTCCAATTTTGATTTTTCCACCTGGAAACCAATTTTTTTTATCCATATTATAAGCCTCCCTTATTTGATAATAATGAAGCCAATCTCGCACTTTATCTTTTAGTTTCTCAAAACTCTGCAATTTCAATTTGTCGCCTTCTTGTTCCAAAATCTCCCAATATTTTGGCCATTTGGCCTCCATATTGAGCTTTTTCTGAGCCTTCGCTTCCATCGGTGATAACCACCTTGGGGTTTTATTTTCAAGTAAGTCTTTATATCTTGTCCAGACATTAAACAATGCTCTTCTGACAATATGGTTTTTAAATGCTTTGTGAGCTTTAACCTTGTCATACCACAGATATGCATGCCACCCAAAAACATTATTGAAACCTTCTAGATCCAAAATGTCTGTGTTCTCAAGAAGCAGCCATTCTTTCAACCAGCAAAGTGCTGCTGATTCATAGTAAAGTTTAAGGTCTGGCAGGGCAAATCCACCTCTATCCTTAGCATCAGTTAATATTTTAAATTTTATTCTGGGCTTCTTGCCCTGCCAGACAAATCTAGAAATCTCTTTCTGCCACTTCTTGAAACAATCCATTTTGTCCAAAATTTGCAATGATTGAAATAAAAATAACATTCTTGGCAATACATTCATCTTTATAACAGCAATTCGACCAAACAAGGAAAGCTTCAGATTTGACCATATTTCAAGATCCTTTTTCACTTCTGACCAACATTTCTCGTAATTATCTTTAAACAAATTTAGGTTCTTAGCAGTCATGTTAACCCCCAGGTATTTTACTTTCTTTACCAATGTTAATCCCGTCTCCATCTGAAACCTCTCTTTCTCGATCGGTGTTAAATTTTTCTCAAGAACCTTAGTCTTTAACTTGTTCAACTTAAATCCTGCAACTTGACCAAATTCCTGAATCAATTCTAATACTCTTTTAGTACTAGATTCTGGCTCCTGTAATGTCAGTACTAAGTCATCTGCAAACGCTTTAAGTTTGTACTGTTTAGCTCCGACCTGAATACCTTTGATCAAATGGTCCCTTCTAATCATGTTTAGCAAAACCTCCAGGACCGAAATAAAAAGCAATGGGGAAATTGGGCAGCCTTGTCGTGTCCCTTTCTCGATCTTAAATTCTTCTGTCACCACATTGTTAACTATCAATTTAGCCTTTTGTTCTGAATAAATTGCACCTATACCATTTTCAAAACCTTGACCAACTCCCATCCCCTGTAGATTTTTCTTCATGAAATTCCAAGAAATATTGTCGAAGGCTTTCTCCGCGTCAACAAATATCAAAACTGCTTTAGTATTAATATTCACTTGCAACTTCTCTAAAATGTTAATTATATTTCTCGTGTTGTCAGACAAGTGCCTACCCGGGAGAAAGCCAGCTTGGTCTTTATGTATCTCCTTGACTAGTACCTTTTTCAGTCTTTTAGCCAAAATATCTGCGAAAATTTTGTAATCCATGTTAAGTAGGGATATGGGGCGGTAGTTCTTAAGTTGTGTTTTTTCAGCCTCAGTTTTCGGTATAAGTGTAATATAGGCTTCCTTCCACGACTCAGGCGCTTTTTCCCCCTCCAAAATTTCATTACAAACCTCCTTTAGTGGTTGAATTAAGCAATCTTTCAAAGATCTATAGTATTTTGAGGTTAAACCGTCCGGCCCTGGAGATTTGCTCAGCTGCATATTTTGGATGGCACCTTCCACCTCCTGATCTGTTATTTTACAATTCAGCATTAATTTATTTTCTTGAGAAATTTTTTGTAATCCATTTGTTCTTAAAAATTGGTCTATATCGGTCTCTTTCTGTGGCCCTTGTGTATATAGTTGTTTGAAATATCTCTGGAAGCACTTTCTAATCTCCACTGGATTCTGTATATTCTTTCCTTCCACTTCCAAATTTGTAATGGTATTCAGTTTTTGCCTTTTTTTCATCTGCCAAGCCAGCAGTTTCCCACATTTATTAGCCGATTCAAATGTCTTTTGTCTCATCTGCTTAATTTTCCATTCTATTTCCTGATTTATCATTTTCATATATTGTACCTGATACAACTTTATTTCTCTCAGAATCTCTTGCGACTTTGGTTTCACTCTTAGTTTCTTCTCTCCTTCTTTTATTTTCTCCAAAATTTTGTCTTTTTTCTCATTTTGAGTTCTCTTCTTTATTAGGTTCTGTTGAATCAGAAACCCTCTCATAACCGCTTTGCTTGCGTCCCAGATTACTCTTTTTTCAACCGTAGTATTCAAATTTATCTCGAAATAGTCTTTCAAAGTTTTTTGGGCCTTTTTGGTGACCTCTGGATCTCTAAACAGGGTGTCATTCATTCTCCATCTAAAGGAACCAATTGGTGTTAATTTCATCTCCATTCTCACAGCATTATGGTCGGAGCAGGTTTTAGGACAAATATCCGCTTTTCGAATTTTGGGAGCCAGTCCTCTAGTTATCCAAATTTGGTCAATTCTTGTCCATGTTATTTTGGCTTCAGAAAAGAAAGTTCCCTCCCTACCCAGGGGATTCTTAGTTCTCCAGATGTCAATTAAGTCCAGTCATGTCAAAAAAGGTTTTCGGTAGTCTGCCGTCTTTAGTAATTACCTGTCTTTGCGACTTGTCCATATTTGTAGACACCACTCCGTTCATATCCCCCATCATGATGATATTATAGCCCATGTAGTCCAACAATGTCTCATGCAACTTCTTAAAAAATTCAGATTTCCCCTCATTTGGTGCATAAACTTGTATTATCAAAAGTTTCTCTCCTTGAATTTGAATTTTGATTGCCACATATCTTCCTTGGTCATCTTTGAAGATAAATTTCGGTGATAAGCTCTCTTTGGTGTAAATTACAACTCCTCTCTTTTTAACCTTGTCCGATGAAATAAATTCTTGACCCAATCTTTTATTAATCAATACTTTTCTATGTAGCCTTATCACATGAGTTTCCTGTAAGCAAATCAAGTCTAATTGCTCCTTTTTCAATAAATGAAAAATTTTCCTTTTTTCCCCCGGGGAGTTAAAACCGTGAATGTTCCAACTTAATAATTGCAGAGACATGGTGTAATTATTTTACTTTCCTCCAACTGCTCCAAGTAGTTGTTCTTCTTCTGTCGGTGGTGTCTCTTTCTCTGGTTTGTCCAGCCCCAAAAGTGGTGGTCCTAAATCTAATATTCCTGGTTTTAGTGCTCTTGGCTCTTCTTCTTCTTCGGCTTCTTTTTGAAGGTTTTCTTCGTGATCTCTCAAAAAATTTTCCTTGTCTTCCACTGATCTTATTTTGATTTTTTTCCCTTTAAAGGTAAAAGAGAGGCCTTGGGGAAACTCCCACCTAAAAACAATTCTGTTTCTTCTCAAGAGGGCCACCAGATCTCCGCAGTTAGTTCTAAGATCCAATAAATATTTCAGAATATCCTTGAAGATCTCTACTCTTGATTCTTGTATCTCCAAAGTCTGCTGGAAATGCAGGCTCAATATTTTGTCTCTCTCTTCTTTCGTTTGGAGGGTAACCAAACAGTCTCTCACCCTGTTCTTTCTCCCTCCTCTTCCAAGTCTGAAAGCACTTACTATCTTGAAGTCTTGCTTAGCATCCAACTTCCAAAATTCTGCAAATTCCTGCGTAAGAAAGTCACTTAAGTTATCTTTTTCAAGTTCAGGTACCGCCCTGATCCTCAGATTAGTCTGTTTTTCCTTAAGTTCGATCATGGACAAAAGCGACCGGTGGTCCTTGAACTCTTTACATATCGGTGGGATCTTTTCCTCTACAGCCGACGCTTTTTCCTTTGCTTCCTCAGCTGCCTTTTGATTTGAAGCGGATTCTTTCAACAGTCTTTCAATAGATTCTGTATTTAAATTCACCTTCTGCCCCAAGTTGTTGATGCTAGTAGTATTTTGGTCAATTTTAATTGTTGCTTCCGTAACTTGGTTACTTAATTTTTCCAAGGTTTCATAAATTTTATTTAATACTGAGGTAAATCCCTCTTCAGTGGCCATTCCTTTAGACCCAGCCTGTGCAGGATCTTTTCCTTGTGCAGGATCTTTTCCTTGTGGTGCAGAAGGGGCAGATACGGATGCAGAGGCAGATACGGATGCTCTGCGCTGCTGCATTACGCTGGTCTGCTGCTGTCTAACCTTTCCCGATCTTGTTGTCTTTTCCTGAGGCAAGTCTGCCATACCATTTTATCTGAGGATCTGAGGATCAAGGTCAATCCCACGGCCAGAACTTGTTTTGCAGCGGAAGTTTCCCAGGCCAGTCGAGAGTGGAAAATCCCCTGGCTAGTTGCAACAATTTCAATGTTCCTCTAGGGGGACACAGTAATGATCAAGGTATTGCAATAGAGTATCTTTTCCGACTTTCCAAAGTCCCCCTTCAACAAAAGAAAAGCAACAGTCCAAAGAAGCCCTCAGAATAAAAGTATCTCACCTGCAGAGTTAACTGTCACAAAGTTGCATTGTCCATAAATAGTGCGATTCTCAGTACGGCAATTTTATTAATCCTGGCAGTCCATTCCCAAGGGTTAAGTGGTGGTCTTTATTCCTTTTTCTCTCCTTTTTTTTGCAGGCAAAATATACTTTCCCCTCTTCCCTCCCCTCTCCTGCAGTTCAGGGAGGGAAGTCTTTTGATCTGACATTAGGATTTGAGTCCTTTTAAACCCAACGCTCCGGTCTTAGCTTGATCAGTCTTTGCTTTGATCTATATACAGAAAAGGAAGGCGGACTTCCTGTTTACACCTTCCCGTTTCAGTGCCACATTAATCCTCTTTTCGTTAAATTCCCCGGTCTTTAAACTTGACCTACTCACGGGTAGTCGTTTGTTAGCCGAACTGTCCCAGGAAAAAGGTCAGCGCTCCCTGGCAACAGCTGTGCGGCTTCGCTCCACGGAAGAAGCAGTTGGCTCTCAGCACCGCGCCAGACTCCCCGTTTCGCTCCGGAGCCCCTTGCGGGGTTCCCTCGCAAATGGGGGGGGCGCTAAAGGTGCCCGCTGAGTCCCACAATCACAGGCTTCTCCCACCTGTGGTTTTCTAAAGGGTCCCCGCGTCGCCGTCGCGGTTAGACCCAGTTCCCAGTTCCCGTGGAGCTATTCCCTTACAACTGGAGGGAATCCGCCATTACCGATGGTGCCGCCTCCGGAAGTCCATGCCAGCGCTTCTCTTTCCAAAGAAACTAGCTGAGGGATACTTGTTCTTAGCCTCACTGTTAGACTATTCATTTAACATATATGCCATTTGCCTAGGAGTAAGCTGCATTGAATTCACTGGAGCTTACTTCTGAGTAGACAGGTTTAGTATAAGAGAAGCAAAAGCAATTATCATATTTATGCAACTTGACATACTGGGCTGAGTCCATACAAATACTACAAAATGTTGTTACAGCTTTCCTTTTCCCCATGCACCCTTGTGACTCCCTCAATAGTAACAATAGTTGGTTAAATGTGGATGTAAAACTGCAGTGTTAAAGGCAAAGAATACATGACGTGTTTTATTTATAGTATTTGAATATTCAAAGTTATGTGTCTTACCTATATCATTTGGATATGTAATGTAATGTAAATAAATAAATAAATAAATAAATGGGGGGGGGGGAACCAAATACTACAAAATGTGAGCCAGTATGGTCCAAGCTTGGTTTACTGCTGATATATCACATAACCCACCTTAATATCCAGACAATCATTGCATTCTCTTATATCCACCGAGCTCTCTGCTCAGTTAACACAATTAATTCCTCAACTAGCTGGTATGAATTCCCTTTGACAAACACGACAAAGTTAATCTGTGTAGTCTTCTAAAAATGTCTTGTGACTTTCATATGTTGGGCTTTGTTAAGTATGTTTCTACATTGATGAGACTTAAATGGAAGCGAGTTCCTTGTTTCTGTTACTCGTGTACAAGCACACATAATCTGTCAGAAACAAGTTCCCCTACCCTGGTTTCACTCAGGTGAAATCTTTCCTGAAGATGTTCCTTAGGAATCTGAGCCCACACATCATTAATTCACCTTCTTGTGCCAAGTGCCTTCTCTTCCAGGTTCAGTTTGTAAGATTTGCAGTGGAAGGACATTGTGGTATGTGTACTAAGTCAACTAGAAAAGCTAATCAGTTTTGGAACCTCTTACATGTGGCTAATACTTTCTTTTATATCTCGTATTGCCTCCTTTTGATACACTGCAATCAGATTAGGGCAGGAGTGGGCTGACTTCAAGCTTTTAGGATTTACTCTTTTTCTTTTACTGGAACCCTGAGACCCACCCACTGTAGCCAGGTTCAAACAACATATATTTAGAATTAATGGATTCTGAGCCCAGTCATTTGCTCTGAATATCAAAACTGAACTGAGCTCAAAGCCCTTCTGCAAAATCCTTCTGTCATTTTACTGCCCATTCCCTAAGTTCGGAGAGATCCTTTTTACACTCTTCACAATACCTTTTTGTTTTAACTCGCCTGAACAATTTGGTATCATCAGCAAGCTTTGCTTTCTCCTGGCTCATCCCAACTGTATGAACGAGTTAAAGAGCACAGTCTGAAAAACAATTCTGGTGTGTGTGTGTGTGGGGGGGGATGGACGGATGGTCTCCATTTTCTACATTCCTCCATAGGGAGAACTGTCAATTTATTCCTACTCTCTGCTTCCTGTTTCTTAACCACAAGAGGACCTCTCCCATAGCTTCTAAGCTTAGTGTGATGGACAGCAGAGCCAGACCAGAGTCTGATGATGCAGTCTCCCTGAAATTCCACCAGAGTGCTGGAGCCTCTCTCTGATTGGCTACAAAGTCAGCTAGCCACAAAGCGGGCAGGGGAGGGAAGAATAAAAGGAGCAGTTTCTGAGGGAGATAATTAGATAGGGCTACGGTTCAGGTTGAGAGATAGGGCTTGATTTAAGAGGAGAGATAGGGAGTAGGATAGGATTTGACTGAGTTAAGTGAAATATCCATAGCAAGCCTTGCAGCTTAGATAGGGAGACCAGGTTAAGGGTCTGGGGAGGGTATACAGACAGGAGTGTTCTGGGAGGGCTGTGACTGAACTGGGAGAGGTAGAACCTGTGGGAATTCAGGCTACTGGGTCTCAGCATAGCCAGGAGGGGAGAGTTCTTCTAGGTACGGAAGACACCCAAACCAATAACAAGGGGTGAGGTGATCAGGTGTGGGATTGTTTAAGGAGTGGGTAGCTGAGGAAAAGTGCCCCTCACTCACGAACCAAGGTGTTAATCTGTATCTCCCAATGGGCTGGGCTTGCCCTGCCAGCACTTCGAATTAGACCCAGAAGCTGTTAACTCGTAGAAAGCTTTGGATATTGGCATAGTGTGCTCTCCCAGATCATTTCTCAGTAACAAGTTGGCTAGCACCCTGAGGAGTGACTGAGGTTTCCAAACCCTTTTCAAAGGCAGCTTCATGTAGAGTTTGGTGCAGCAACCCAGTCTAGCGGTGCTGATGTGGTGTATTGTGCCAGCCACATCTTGTTCCTTCAGCATTCTGCCACAGCATGTATTGGTTTTTCTGGCAAAATAATAATAATAATAATAATAATAATAATAATAATAATAATAATAATAATGATATTATTTTTATTTATACCCCACCCATATGACTGGGTTTCCCCAACCACTCTGGGCAGCTTACAGTATATCTAAAAACATAAAACATCAAGTGTCAAAAACCTCCCAATACAGGGCTGCCTTCATATGTTTTCTAAAAGTTGTGTTATTCTTTATCTCCTTGACATCTGAAGGGAGGGCGTTCCACAGGGAGGGCGCCACTACCGAGAAGTCAAAAGCCCATATCTGGTGTTTAGTGGCTGAATAGGAAACAGGCACTGCTGTAAGGCTGCTGTGCAATACCACCTTTCAGGTATGCTCTTCACAGTTCATAAAAGCCTAATGCCACGGGGCTATCCCTGCAAATGCCACTAGATGGCATCCAATTCACGACGAAGCCTCTTCCGAATCCTGGCTCCTAGCAGCGCATCCTTCCCAGAAGGAAACAACACAACCTATTCACAACTCAAAACGGAATGTTTTGGATGGCCAGGATGCTACAAGGCAGCCGCCGAGCTGGGATGGAGCTGGTCCCTTTAACCACTGCATTTCCATCCGTGGCTGGGAGTCGCCTCTTGAATAGGAAACCAGCGCAGGAAATGGCATCTACCTGGAGGTGCTGAAGCTTGGAGAAGGAAAGGAGCGAGCGTTTGCTGTAGGATTTTTTTGGGTTAAGGTGAAACCTGGGCGAAAACTGGCTGTGATGAAGGATCCTGTGAACAGAAGAGTCTCCGGGTCCAGGTGTCTCCCACCTGGTCAGCAACAGTGGATTTAATACTTGGAGAAGGGAGGGCTGCTGCGTTTGCTACATCAACCTGCATTCAAAATGTGACTAAAACATTGTAGGAATCAACACCATCTAGTTCTCTTTTCTGGGTCCACACCTATTTCTTCTGAAGCAGACAGCAACAGAGGCAGAGCACCTGGGAGGGAACCGAAGATTGGATTCCCTTTAATATACCTGGATTTATTATTAGGGCAATACTGTATTCCTTTTCTATACACATCCTTAAAAAAATAATGCCTCCAGTCACGGGCTCTTTATAACAACAGTGTTTGGACTTGTTACATGTCTGCTTTCCTTCCTTCCTTCCTTCCTTTTTTTTTTTAAGTTTGAACAATGATTACAGTGAATTCAGATGGGAAAATAATGGTCAGAAGATGTCTCGTCACCTTGAGGCCTTTTAGGTAAAGTTCTCCTATACATACCTTCCTGCTGGGATGCTGGGGGCGGGAGGGGGTGATTACCACTTAAAGGCTGCATGCTGACAACCTCCCCTCCTTTCTAAGGGGAGAGGCCATTTGAGTTGCATGCCTGCAATAAGAAGCAAGTTTGCTTTTGAACTCACCTGAATGCAAATAGGAAGATGCCAGTCCTGTTTGGCAGAGTGTTTGTTAGCTCATTCACGATGCTGGGATTTGTTGAGGGTTGTTTTCTCAGAGTGAAACTTATCCTTATTGATATTTGTAGATATTGCAGGGGATCAGTGCAATATTAAACTTTATCATGGTATCCTTAGGTATAGGTTGGTGTGAATTGATGGCTGCCGGCTATGAGATTATTCTGGGTCTATAACATATATTTCCTCTTAAGCCTCCCAGTGGAACGAATGAATTTCAGCTACTCACTGCTGTGTCCATGTAAAGTTTGCTTTTTTAGGGATTGTGTTTCAGTTGATCCTCATGGGGCCATTATCATCCCTTGTCTTTGTTTTGGGGCTCCTTTCTCATCCATGCTCAGACTTCCTGCTATCTTCTTTTGAAATGATGTCAGAAGATTTGAAGCTTATTCACTGATTGTTTCCCAGTAGCACTTTTCTTTTCTTGGTTGTGTAAGGGTCCATAAATTAAAAATACGCATACCGAAAGAGCATGAAGAACGAAAAGAAGATCAGGAGCAAGTGAAACTGATTGAACTCGCTCTAGGTGGACTTTAAAGCAAGTTCTTTCTTTCTCAGTTTAGGATGCTGGGTTTTGTTATTCAGATGTGAGGAAGTCTGATGAGCTTCAAAGGGGGAGGGAAACTTAAATTAGCTGTTTGGTCCATCCCCTCCAGGGCTGGACCCCTGCACTTAGCAGTAGTAGTACTGTCAGAGCAAGACTTTCTAAGAAATGCATATCATTATAAGAATGGCTATTTGCTTAGGAATCTGAGTTTGCTTTCCTCCCCTTTTCTCTCCCTGTTTCCCTTTCCTTGTGTGTTGTGTCTTTTATAATGTAAGCTTGCAGGCAGGGACTGTCTTGTTCTAATTGGCGGTATGTAAACCACTCTGGGAGCCTCTTTGGCTAAAGAGTAGGGTATGAGTGCTCTAAATACATGAAGTCAGTCAGTCCAGGGCCCCATTCAAAAGAGTGAGCAGGAGGGCTCCCAAATGCAGCAGGACTGGCTTATAATGCTTCATAGTGAATGAAGTAAGTGCACTTTGCCATCTAAAGAACGCTGCTCCCCCTCCCCCCCATATTAAGTCCAGGGTCTAAAATCACTTAACTGCACTGCTGCCCAGCAGAAGTATGTGAACCTTTTACAGCCTTTCTCAACCTTGGGTCCCCAGGTGTTGTTGAACTATAACTCCCATCACCTCTGACCATTGGTTCTGCTAGCTAGGGGTGGCGGCATTGTAGTACAGCAACATCTGGGCACCCAAAGTTGGGAAAGGATGCTCTAGAATGATCCCAAGAAGAGCAAGACTGTTATATAAAAGGGACATGGACTATGGCATACAATGTTACGATATAGTAGGTGTAGTGAACCTTTGGTTCTCCAGTGGTTCTGGACTACACGCGACAAGGCTAGTACTGTTGTGGTGAAGCCTGAGGTGAGATATGACTCTGCTGTTCACTCAGATGAACCTAATAAGAAAACTACTGCTTATCTTACCTGGCAAACAGCTGTCAGGTAGATGAAAATGGAAAGCGGTCAACAAATATTCCAAAGGTGTCTGTTGGTTTTGCAATACCTTAGTCTCCCTTGCTAACAATAAGCAGGTTTGTGGGTTCAAGAAATAGGAAGAGATAGTAAATGTATGTGCAGAGTGAAGGGACTGAAGCCATTGGCAACCCATCCAAAATAAAAACTCCTAACAGCCTGTTCTTATCAGAGTTTTTTGGGTTGTGTTTTTTAAAGACCCTCTGGGTTTAGTGGGATGGCAGGAGAACCATTTTCAGGATTTCCATTTTTAAAATTTATCTTAGCAATCCCATGCACTTGCTTTGAAGACTGGTGGTATGGCAATTTTCCTGATCTAAAATTTTCCCTTAAAGCTACTCACCAGGGGGAAACATACTGTTATGGGATTTTAATCTAAGAATATTGTAAATTATTCTTCATAAAAAATACCTCAGCATTCAGTCTAGTGCAACTGTGTTTTTGTCAGGGCACCCAGGATTCCACCCCACTCCCTAGAGAAGCTTGCCTAGCACCAACTTGGTTATAATTTTGGCATCAGTCAGAGACCATTTAATATATATTTGCTTTAAAAAAACACTTATGTCATCTTTCAAGACTAAGCCTACCCAGGGCAGTTCACAAAAGACAGTTAGTTTCATGACCATTATGCTTCCAAATAATGTACAGAACAGTCCACTTGCAATACTTCCCATCCTGTTCCCCAATGAGCTTTCTTTTACTCTTGTGATCTCTTCTGCACTGCCTGTTCATCAGAATTGTTCCCAGCCATGGGTGAGGAACCTGTGGTTGACCAGATGTCATTGGACTTCAACTCCCATCAGCCCCAACCAGCATAGCTAATGGTCAGGGATGATGAGAATTCTAGTTTTGCAACAACCAAAAGGCCACAGGTTAGCCACCTCGCCTTATACCTTCTCTGGCCCCTCCTCCCTCCTCCTTGGATGATTTGATGTCTCCTGTCTGTCAAACACTGTTGTAACAATGGAATGTTTTTGGCACCTGAACAGCTCTCCCTCTCAGCTGTGTTTCAGATTGTCTTGACTTTCTGTTCTCCTAAACCCTTCACACCTGCATGATGGCCAGTAATGCAGCAGATTGTGGAGCAGGATCAAATCATGATGGAAGGGCGGCTCCTCCTCATTTCTCTGATCACAATGCTGGTAGTTGGTAGCTACTGTCAGCTGGCATTTCATGTGCTCGGGTATTTCAGCAAAATAATGCAAGTTTTATCCATTCTCCAAAATTTTATGGTCTTTCTTTAATTGCCACATCTGGTGTTTTCATCTTGTGGTGTTCTCTCTCTATGTATTTATTGCTTTTGTTCTGGGCCGGCCCTACCATTAGGCTGAGTGAGGTGACCACCTTGGGCAGTAGATGCTGCAGGGCAGGGACCAACAGCAATAGGCTGGGATCTTTGTGTGCTGTGTGATCTACTTTGCACCCACTAAACTAGCCTGCTGGCCTTAGGTGTGGTGGAGGACGCTGTCCAATTTTCTGGTGCTGAAATGAGATTCAGGCTGCTCAGCTTCTGCACATGCCATAGAAGGGGCAATATTTTTCCCTTTGCCTCAGGCAGCAAATGTCTTGGACTGACTGTGCTTTTCTTATCATTGCATGCCAGCCTGGCATCCCCTGGCAGCACAGAAATCTTCAACGTAACTAAGTTATGAGTGCTATGTATTTTATTGATTCACATGGGGTGTACCAATAGGTATGCAGCTGTATCATAAAAAATTACATCACATTGGCATTGCAGTAATGTCATTTAGGAATCTCGCAGTGCATTCCTATACATGTCTACCCAGAAGTCCCACTGAGCTGGTGTAGGATTGCATCCTTAGGCTGCTTTTGTCCTGCCTCCCATCCAAAACCAACCACGGGTGCCATTACTTGCAAGTAAAGAAGCAAACGTTTATTGTAGCAGTCTAGCAGTACGAATTTGGGAGTTAGGTTAGAGCAGGATCTAGACCAGATGCTCCTGCAAGGCAAAGGAGAGCAAAGACCAAAATTCAGGAGCCTGAGATTAGTAGCAAGAAGTCCCAGACTGAACAAGAGCTGCAACGTTGTTCCAATGATCCCCCCTTTTAAGCAGAGGCAGAGAATGCTCAGATACTCACATCCCTGTGGGAATTCCTGTCTTGCAGGTGGGCTCTGCTTAGGGGGCTGAAACTTCTCTTTACTATTGATGTGCAGCCTCTCCCGAGGAGGCAGTGCTAGACCCACCTCCCCCTGTGAATCCTACCCTTCTGCCAGAGCAGGTCACACCCCTGAGCCTTTCTCCTCCTCCATTTGCATGGAAGGGGCAGCCTCTGGGGCTTCTGCCTCGTCAGCCCCACCCCAGCCCATTCTGAGTCCTCATCCTCAAGTGCCTCAACTCCTGTTATGAATAGGAGTACTTAGAGGAAACCATGACTGCTGCATGCAGGGCTTAAGTTGAGCCAGTACTTGTCTGGAACATAGGAAATAATAACAGATACATAGTGATTTCCCCTCACTTCACAGAGAAGCCGCAGTTGACTCTTGCTCCTTTTGAATTGTGGGGAAGAACTTCAATTTCAGAAGGTCTTAATTGTCAACACTCATCTTCGTAGTGATTATTGACTAGGTACACACTCACAAAGCTTTAAGGCACTTATTCCCTTTACAGAAGGACAAGAATGAGAGGCTTATGTAAAGAGGAGTGTGGGCCAGGTGTAACTCTGATGAACCCATCACATGTCCCTTCCTAATGTATTTACCTCAAAATCAAGAATGTGAGAAGCAGGTATTTGAAAACACATGTGCCACACAGATGCATTTATTTATAATAGAACCATAGACTTGTAGAATTGGAAGGGACTTTGAGGATCATCTAGTCCAGTGGTGGCCAAACTTGGCCCTCCAGCTGTTTTGGGACTACAACGCCCATCATCCCTGACCACTGGTCCTGTTAGCTAGGAATGATGGGAGTTGTAGTCCCAAAACAGCTGGAGGGCCAAGTTTGGCCACCACTGATCTAGTCCAACCCCAAACAATGCAGGAATATGCAGCTGTCCTAGACAGGGATCAAACCTGCAACCTTGGTGTTATCAGCACCATGTTCTAATCAACTGAGCTATCCAGCCTTATCTATCTATCATTACAGTTATATTAGACAAGGAGCTCCCCATTTTATCCCCTCAAGAATCCACTGAGGTAGGTTAGACTGAGGGACAATGATTGGTTTCATGACTGAGTGGAGACCCTGGTCTCCTGGGTCCAACACTCTAACCACTACACCCCTTGTCAGAGTGCTGCCTTGCGGAGTGTACGCTTGGTGGCAAAGCCAAATTTGTCATTGTGTGTAACATCCCTAAGGTAATTCAAATGTGTAACACGTGAATGTGACAGACATGTATATCATGCAGGTGCGCTCATCCCAGTGGGCTGTGATTGGCTGCAGCTCTCCCTGTCAAAGAAACTCTCATGGTGAGAGGTCCACCCAGGCCATCTCTTCCTGAATTGTGTGTTTTACTGTTCTTTAAAAATGTGCCAGCCTTGATCTTATTAAGGTCCAAGGCAAAGCTGACTGGCCTAATGCAAGATGAGCTCTAAAATGGGGTTGCGTGCAAAACTAGAAGCTGGATGGACGGATACGTCTCTCAGTAGCAATTCACTGGCTGTGCCAGTTGTGTCATGGGCTATACACAGCCATCAGGGAGAGCTGTCACCTTCTCTCATGTTGAATGACGGTTGGCTTAATAGAACAGCAGAACCCGACTTATTGTGCTGTGATGAAGGATGGCATGGGGAGGGACTGGCTGGAGTAGACTACTTTTTCTGACTAGCTTTAGGGTCTTTAAAAAAAAAAGCTGAGAAGTTTCAAACTAATTTCAGGGCCAATTTTCTTTCTTTTCTTTCTTTCATGCCAAAGTGTATAGATTTGTTAGCAGAAGAGATGAAGCCCAGTGGGAGAGCATCTGCTTCGCATGCAGAAGTTTCCAGGCTCAATCCACAGCATCTCCAGTTAGGGCTGGGAGAGAGCCCTGTCTGAAACCCTGGAGGGCTACTGCCAGTCACTGTTGATAATACTGAGCTAGCTAGACCAAGCCACCTTACTCTGTATATGGCAGCTTCCTATATTGATAAAGACAAATGTATTTATGGTGTACAAAGAGCAATGGGAAAGAGCAATGGGAATGCATTCAGCCTTCCCACCCCATCCTCCAGATCAGGCATAGGCAAACTCGCCCCCCCCCACTGGGGTCAGGGATGATGGGAGTTGTAGTCCCAAACATCTGGAGGGCCGAGTTTGCCTATGCCTGCTCCAGATGTTGAGAATCCAACACACACAATAGCAGGCACCTTCGCTGTCCTGATTATTCCCATCTTTAAAAAAACAAGCCCAAACAACATGTGGTCATAGAAGACTGTAATAGAGAAACTCACCTTGGACTTCACTATGGACTGAAGCATGTAGTCCAGAGACATAACCAAACAAAAGAAGGTGAGATGTTGATGTAGAAAAGAAATGAATGTAGAAAGACTAGCCTTCTGCTTGAAACCGGCATGCATGCAACCGATGTAAATATATTCTAGGTGCCACAAGCGTATGGTAAAACTGCTGTAACCTAGAGTTGTATTCAAAGAGTCTACTATAAAGCTGCATTGCTGAAAAAGGCAGCAGGACACACCACCAAGCAGCCTCTGTGGGAGTGAGAGTGAAAGGTTTCCCTTGGGGTTTCTTTGTATGATGAAAATACGCATCCATCTCTCTCTCCCCCCCCCCCTTTGGCCTTGGCTGCTGCCATGGGATGCTCATGGGACCCCTTCCTGCAAGAGTATTTTTCTAGGATATTCCCACCACTATAAAGTAGTAAATAAACAAAAATAAAATAAAATAAAATAAAATAAGAACCTTGGCTTCTGTTAAGCGCACCACAGCCAAATTGATTGGTACAATGTGACCTTCCTTTATTTATAAATAAAGGGTGCATACTGTACACTATTACTGAGGAAGATGGATGTGATCATGTTTAACCTGGGAAGATGGGTATTTCCCATTGATAGTAGCTGCAAATGATCCTTTTGCAATGTGACATTTTGTTGAATTGCTCTATTCTTAATCAAATGAAAAAGTAGAGAGAAACTGGTCACGTTGAAGGACACTGTGAACATTCCTAATTTGACTGCAGATTAATGCTGGGTCTTAACTGTTATGCCACTGGACTCCAGCACCTGCTCACCTATTAGCAAAAAAACCTTGGAAATGAAAGACCCCCCCTTTTAGCTAAGTGATAATTGTGATATTATGTTAGGATGCGGCAGCCACAGACTTGGAAACCTTTTCCCACATAAGAAGAGCCCTCCAGGATCAAGCCAGAGGACCATTTTGTCCAGCATCCTCTTCTCCTAGTGGCCAGCCAAATGCCGTGAGAGATCCACAAGCAGGACCTGCGCTCAACAGCAGTTTCCCCACTTGTGAGTCCCAACAACTGGTATTCAAAGGCACACTCCCTTGCAACAGTGGTGGAAGAACATAGCCATTGCAGCTAGGAGACATGGCTAGCCTTATTCTCCGTGAATTTGCCTAATCCTCAAATATAGCCACCCAGATTGGTGGCCTTCATTGCTGCTATGTGCACTTAAAGTTATTCATTATGGCAATTTATTTATTAAATTTCTATGCACCCTTTATCCCAGGATCACGTATAAGAACACAAAAATGCATAACATAGCAAAACACAATACTAATGCAGTGTGCTCACCTTTTCCTTACTTCTTATTATATGTGTCGTTTTCTTCCTTACTGTCTCAGTGACAAATGAATGGTACTGATTAGCTTGGGCTACACTAACATTTATGTTAAATGTGGATGTGACATTAAGCGACAGTGGTGGCCTTAGGAATTTCTCACCCAAAGTGTGTGTGGGGGGGGGACCAAATTGGTGGCCTTTTGCTCTTGTTCCCTTTGCAAGCAGAAACATTCAAAGCCACGCTCTGCTTTTGCACTGTTAAGAATAAGAAGGCTTCCCTTTGTGGTGCATCTTGAAACAGGGGTTTTTTGGGACAATTATACGGCTTAGAAAAATGGGGTAGGATGGAAATCAAATAATGTGCAAGTGGTTATTTTGCTTGAGGAAAACCAGAGTGAACGTAATTATCTGATCATCATATTGCCCCATTGAAGTTCTTGTAACTTACTTATTCTGATCCTGTTGGGTACCGCAGGCGCTGCAGTTTCATCCTCTGAAATGCATTTGCAGTCTTGAAGTTTTTCATCTTCTAATGAGATTCTTCTAAACCAGGCAACTCATTTGACTGTTTCCCCTCCTTTCAGTTCTTTCTTTCTTTTTTCTTTCCTTCTCCCCCTGCTTCTCCAGTGGTCTAAATTAGTAATTAAATGCAGTGTTTAACCATCACTCCTTGCTCGATTATAATTATGAAGATTCAAATGCCTAAACAAGTCTGGCATAATGATGAGTGTGTGTGTGTGTATTTAATCAAAGGGAAGAATCTGGAGAAAAGACTGAAGACAAAGCAGGGCCCACCCTGACAATTAAATACCACCCCCTTGACACACACCAGGTACCACTTCATTATATTATGTTTTGGGGAGAAGAGAGATTGTTGTTGAAGTGGCTGAACAGCATACAACAGTCTGATTTGGTGGTCTGCCATTGTGAATTGTAGCATTCCAGTAGTCTCTGACTCTTAAGCTACCTAGGACACCACACACTCAGGCTTCAGAGCAATCTTTGTTGGGGTTAAAAGAGAACAGGAGTGAGCAACATGGGCCCCTATGGTTGGCAGCTGGTATAAAGTCTCTAGATTGGCCTATAAATGTCATATAGTTACACACCTAACTCCTGGAGGTCCAAGACAAAGTTTTTTGAGAAGTTTTTTTTTTTAATTATTAAAAAGAATCATTGTTGGCTAAAGTTAGGCTGCACAACATTTTACATTTTATGAGTAAGTAGGCAGTGGGTGAAATGATTAAATACACTTCAGAAATGACAGGGAGCTGTGCAAAAAGCGTCACTCTGACATTTGTGCAGGAGAATATCCCAGTGGATTTATGCCCTGTGGTGAATGTTCTGATACATGCAGCTTTCATTCCTGTTAAGTACAATTAATTTGTTTAGCAGAGAGAAGTACTGTGTTCTCTTCCAGCTAACACAGTGTTTACTCCTGCCCCGCAGCTTATTCAATCCAACAAGTATGAGGAAAAAAAGTGGTGAAGTTTTGATGGCTGGGTTTGTCATTTCTTACTTACGGGAGCAACGAAGTCACTTAGTAAGTGCCTACGCTTGATTGAGGATCAGATTGTGACAAAGCGTCATCTGCCCCTTGGCAAAGAACCCTTAACTCCACACACTCGTGCTAGTAGAAAAAAACAGCTGTGTGTTTCCAAGGGCAGATCCAAATCTGGCGCCTGGAGGAGCCACTATCCACCACCTCGAAGCAATTCTAGATTTCAGAGGGATGGAAGTGATCCTTAAAGCTCCTTCAAAGTAGTGGGAATTTGTAGGGAATTTCTCCTGCATATTGTTTAGCTTTATACCTGATGATGCCTCCTCTTTTGTCTCCCTTTATAGGATATTTGTGGTTGGGATTGGATTTTTCACTCTCTGCTTCTTAATGACATCACTGGGAGGTCAGTTTTCAGCCAAAAGACTGGGGGACTCGCCATTCACCATCAGGACCGAAGGTAACTCTCTCATTTGACTATGTTTGTCAGATCAGCAACCTGAAAAATAGCTTTTGCCTTTAAGTTGCATGGCTGATAAAGTAGGAAAGGCTGTTGCCACTCAGCCAGATGTGGGGAATCTTAGTCTGGGGGGGCATTTGCATTGTGCCCCTCTAGACCTCTCTGTCTGCCCCCTGGAACAGTTCCCAAGCCTCCTCCCCAGGCCACACCAGTGGCATGCAGCCCCCAGAAAGTTGCCTATGAGAGAATGTGGCCTTGGAATGGAAAATGTTCCCTTCCCTTGCACCAAATGGTGAGCAAAAAGAAAGGGAGCCTTACTGACAGGCATAAGAAGTGGCGCTAGTTGCAGGGATAGGCTGGGTCAGGTTCAGAATGCTCATTGGTCAGCAATACCTTCCATGGCTGATGAGGTCAGCTGCACCCTATACATGTGCAAGTGTAACCCACTGACGTCTAGTGCTTTAATGATTCTGCACATGTTCAGTTAGCGAGCCAAAGCGGAGAGCAGCCACCATGACGGGCAGTTGCCTCAACGCAGTTGGGATCATGCCCACTCTCTCCTCTCTGTAAGGTCCTGAACCCTGAAGAGCAGGGTTGTCAGTTTCAGTTTCTCAAGTGCCGATGCTCTTGAGGAGACTGAGGCGAAGGAGAAGAGGCCATTTCCCCTCTCTGGCCAGCAGGCTTCCGAAGACATTTTGTGGTGATGCAGCCCCAATGAGGAAGCTTCAGGAAGGCAATGTGTTGTTTTATTGTGTTGCGACTTTATGTAAACTGTATCATTTCTGTACAACACAGAGAGAGAGAGAGTTGTTCGATGCTTGAGAGTTTTGTTGTTTATCTCAGTATAAGTCTTTTGCAGCGTGTCCCTCTGGAGACCCTGTACAAGGTATTTTGATGATAGTAAAAATGTTGAAAAAGAGTTGCACAAGGATAAATGGTATCCTGCTTCAGAGGAGGTATTCTGGAGTTGAGAGAAGCAGGAGTGGATATGGGTAAAGTCTGGTTTGCACATAGGCATCCAAGACAACAAGCTAAGGTCCAAAACCAACAGAAAGCTTAAGCAAGCCTGCTGGCAGGTTTGGTGTTATCTGCTTAGTTCTCCTTCCCCAGCTAAGATAGTGGTCATAGCCAGATGGGCAGGGTATAAATCTATTATTATTATTATTATTATTATTATTATTATTATTAGTCTTGATGTGTGTTTTTTCTGATAGAGTCCTTGCATTGTTGAAAGTTCAAGGGGCCACCTCTTCAGACCATGCTGGTGATTTTCTGTACGGTTTGTTTTATGTATGCTGCTTAGAATAGCAAATGATATAGCAGTGTATAAGTGTCTTAAATACATAAATGAATAAAGGTCCCTGCTGACTTCTGTGGGTCCCTTCGCAGGGGAGTAGGGTGCTACCTTCTGAGGCTTCCTCTCTTGATCGTTTCCACACCCAGCCCTCCACATCCTTGGGGTCCTCTGATCTCCCTTCCAAAAATAGTGGGTCTGATTCATGGACCGTAACTCCTGGCCAGTCAGCAGCCGC
Organism: Podarcis filfolensis; assembly: GCF_964270895.1. Classification (NCBI taxonomy): domain Eukaryota; kingdom Metazoa; phylum Chordata; class Lepidosauria; order Squamata; family Lacertidae; genus Podarcis; species Podarcis filfolensis. The sequence continues at coordinate 88,273,972 of NC_139605.1, read as the reverse complement.
ATATACCACACAGTGTGGCAAAGATAGGGGCCCTTCCTCTTCCTGCATCCCATCTCACCTGTCACAATATCATCATTTGCTGCAGCAAGGAGTTTAGGCAAAAATGATTATCTGTGTTTTTAATCTGGCATCCCTACATTTTACTGGTTGAAGCAACACTAAAATGGGAAAGAATTCTGGGGTTGTCATTGACGGCCTAGGAAGGTAATCATGAATGAAATCATGGGCCGTGACTCCTGGTGGTCTATTCTGGAGTATGCTAGCCATGCAAGTTTGCCATGGCACACACTTTTTGTTTTGATATAAAATGCTGTGGTTGCCACTGTTTCTCCCTTCACATAAGATTTTTATGGTTTTTCCTCCTTTTTTGCAGTCCTTATTTGATCTGTCCACACAATAGCCCTGTGAGATGGATGGTTGGTGAGCAGAGGCTGAGAAAAAAGCAAATTGCTTTTCTATGACATTTAACTTCGTACGGTTTCATTGCCTGTAATCACTCTTGCATCCCTTTGTTTCACCTTGGGGAAACAGAGAGGGGCAGTTTTGTGTCTGCTGCTGATCTCTGTGGTCTGAGTTGAGTCCTCTGTCATTGGCTCCGAACATCTCACACCAGACGATTGAAGGGGTAGCACATTCTCATTTTTCTACGGGGCAAATGGTCACCTGCTTTTGTCTAGTAAGATCAACAGGCTATAGAAGAACCGTATGATGTTGAAACTGTTATCTTTTAACAGTTTTCAGTGTTTCTTGCATGACTATCTGCGCCACCATAGCGTGGCACTCCCAAGGCTATGTGCAAAAGTAGAAAGTCTTTCCAGATCCATTGCTATTGCTTAGAGGGTTCTTGTCCCAGTTTGTAGGAACATGAGGACTATGTGCACACACATCAGACCATCCTGAGCAGTCTCACAGCCTAGGACCCTTGTACCTATGGGACCACCTCTCCTGGTATGCCCCACGGAGGACCTTAAGGTCCATAAACACCCTAAAGGTCCCGGGCCCAAAGGAAGTTAGATTAGCCTCAACCAGAGCCAGGGCCTTTTCAACACTGGCTCCGGCCTGGTGGAACGCTCTGTCTCATGAGACCAGGGCCCTGTAGGATCTGATTTCTTTCCGCAGGGCCTGTAAGACAGAGTTGTTCCACCTGGCCTTTGGCTTGGAATCAACTTGATCCCCTCCCCCTCTTTCCTTTTTCCTTTCTCCTTCTGTGATGGAACTCCTATTTGGGGACTTCCCTGGCTTTGTTCTGGCCCACGTAGGACCAGTCTGAATAGTTGGCCTTGGTGAAGATTTGACCTTTTCATCCTCAAAAAGTTTTTGATTTGAGTTTCTATTGAAATGGGGCTGCATTTTAATGTTGTATTTTAATCTTGTTTTTAAGTTGTATCTTAATAAATTGTTTTATATCGGGTGTTAGCCGCCCTGAGCCCAGTCTTGGCTAGGGAGGGCGGGGTATAAATAAAATTTATTATTTATTATTATTATTATAATCCTCATTGTGCATTCCTTCAATTTGTGTGCATGACATCTGAATCTCCCTTTAGTTCAAGGGTGTGGGAACCTCAGGGTCAGGGGTCAAATGCTGCTCACTATTTCTGGCCTAGGCCACATCCCCACCAGCTGTGCTCTGTAATACCTTTGTACTTTCGCTTGGCTGGAATGTATTTTTGAACTGTGATAGCACCTCTGGCTTATATGGATAGTGGATAGAGAAATGCACATACTTAACAGATTTCTATACCACCTGTATCTTCCAAGGATCTCAAGGTGGTGTACATGGTTCTCCTGCTCCCCATTTCAACCCCACAACAACCCTGTGAGGTAGGTTAGGCTAAGAGATGGTGACAGGCCCAAGGTCAGCTAGTGAACTTCATGGCTAGTGAACCCTGGCCTCCCACATCCTAGGCATAGGCAAACTCCGGCCCTCCAGATGTTTGAGAGTACAGTTCCCATCATCCCTGACCACTGGTCCTGTTAGCTAGGGATGATGAGAATTGTAGTCCCAAACATCTGGAGGGCCGGAGTTTGCCTATACCTGCCCTAGTCCTGCACTCTAACCATTATGTCACACTGGCTAATGCAGAAACCTCTTTGTGTGCCTGGAATGTTGCCTTCTGCACAAAGGTAAGAGTCTCTAACCACCAGCATGTGGCCCCTGGAGGGCAATGTGGCCCTCAGGCCAAAAAAAAAAAAAGGATTCCCATCCACCTTGTAGCCTTTAGTTAAAACATTATGACAGGGCACTCAGCATTTGCTCACCTCCCCAAGCAGCCGCCAATGAATTGGAGCAGTGATGTAGGAAATGCTGGGTGTGATAACATCCTGTCACACATCACCTTTAATTAAAACATTTCTGTCCTGCCTTTCCATCCTGATTAGCCTTCAAGGCAGTTTATGACTCCCAATTTAAACAGTACAAAAACGCAGGCTAAATCCAGCTTAAAATAGCCTAAGATTCAATGTATGCAGAAGAGCAATTAAAAATATTCATCAGGTCCATATTGTTTACCACTGGGAGAACAAGGACAGCTTGGGGCAAAAAATTCCAGACCAATGTGACTGAAGAGGGAGTTCTATGATCAGAGCATGGCTACAGAAAAGGCTTTGTTCTCAGTAACCAAAAGCTGGGCTGGGAGGGAGTTGCCTGGGGCAGAACCTCAGGTAATGCTCTCAGCAGATAAGAACATAAGAAGTGTCCAGCTGGATCAGGCCAATGACCCATCCTCTTTCCACAGTGGCCAACCAGATGCCTATGGGAAGCCCAAAAGCAGGAGCTCAGCACAACAGCTCCCCCCCTACTTGTGATCCCCCCAGAAACCGGTATCCAAAGGCATATTGCCTCTGATAGTCAAGGCAGAGAACATGGCCATTGTGGTTGGGAGTCATTGATAGCCTTACCATAGGCAGGTTTGCATGGGAGGAGGGAATCCTTTTAAACGTTTTAAAATCATATAGACGGTATCATGAGACACGAAGCGGCAGCTGCCATGCATTTAATAATAACACATAGTCTGGACTTCAGTGAATTGAGCAAGCTGACCGACAGCTCCCAATGCCTGCCTTTTTGATAGTGGATAGTAAAAGAAGAGGGGTGGAATTATCTCTAAATTCAAATCCAACATGTTATCAAGTGAGAGGAGGAGCAGAGCAAGAGCACTCTGGCTGCTGAAGGGAGCAGCTGTCTAGCAGTACTCCTAGCCCCAAATGCAGAGTACAATTGACTGCTCCCATTTGGAAGCAGATGAGTCTCTCTGATATGCAACTTTGATTCTGGGGGAGATACAAAATAGATGTGGAGTGACAATTTGGCTATTTGTGTCTCTGCGGCACAAGACACATAATGGGATGTTGAAGGATCAAATTGTGCAGTGTATGTGTGTGTCTGTGTGTCGTAGCTTCTTTCTCTTTAACAACCGTGCAATATTGAGAGAGGACAGGAAAGGAATAATTTAAAGTTCCATTTAACTTCAAAAGAGCAAGAGTGAGACTGCTACTTGGAAGCACATCTTTGTGTGTGTGTAAAGAGCATTCGCAAAGGTAAAATTGCCTGGAAGCAATATGAAGGCTGTTTTAAAATAGGTCATGGTGGAAGTTCTGTATAACATGCAATTGGGATCTGAGAGAATAGTGCTGTCCATGGTTGCCATTTTTGTAAGTGGTGCTATTAAGTAGGCGGCTTCTTCTGTGCGGATTAATAAACACAAATGACATTGCTCCATTGCTTTGCCATCCATTTTTAAGTATCAGCCCTTCTGATATTTGTATTCTTGGTCAACTATGTGTTGCATCTGAATAATAACATTTTCCAAGTCAGCCACAACAACAACAATTACAACAACTGATTTATTATTTTTCCTCTAAACCACCACCTCAAGGCAATTTACACATAACATAATTTTTAAAAGTTAAAAACACAATAGCATCAATACATATGAAACAAGACCAAAATCCTAAAAAATGGACACTTGTGACAAAGATCCATTTATCCAGTTGGGGAAGCCTGTCAAAACAAAAATGTCTTCAACAGTTCAAAGTGCAGCTAGTGGGTGCCTGTTGTAATTCAGTAGGAATGCTGTTCCACAGAACAGGGGCAGCCACAATAAAAAGCCCTGCTCTGGGTTGCCATGGAGTGGGTTTCTGAGATCTTTGGAACTTGCAGGAGAATTAAGTTACGTTTGATAGTCAAAACACAAGCGTACTGCATTTATTGCAAGTAAACCCAGCCCTCATGTTGGTGAGCCAGATGGAATAACCTTGCTGGAAAGTCAATATTATGAAAGTGTTTTTTCCAGGTCTCCTTCCTCTTTCTTATATTGATGACAGTACATATCTTTCTGAGGGTAATTTGCCACCATTAGTTGGATGGGGGTGGAAAATGATTCTCATGAAATGAAACTTGCAGCTTCTCATGGTTTTGTACATTTCCTATACTTCTACATTCTTCTCTTGTTTTGCTTTGGAGAGTTTGAAAACATATCTAGCCAGCAACAATGCAAGGATGAAACTACTCAATAACTTCCTGGGGGTGTTTGACCCCCTTATTTGTGACTGTGTGTTGATAAACCTTTGGTTTAAGTTTAAGATTACTTCAGTTTTATTGACTGCAGTGGGAAGTCGGGAGGGGGAGATGCCTGCCTGCTTGCAGTGATCTGCTGGCACAGATGCAATGAAATATATATATATATATATATATATATATATAATACATTCTTATTTTTCCCCCAACTAGCTCAGAGACTTTCCCTTGTTCCCACTCCCACAAATCACACTATTACCACCTCAGCATGGCTTTACTGAAATTTTGCTAGCGACTCTTTCTATCCCTTCTCCTCAATAATTCTTGAAAGCCAACTTTTTAATCATAGCTGGTGTGTCTTTAAATCCCAAACTAAAGCCACACTGCTCTTGTGGAATCTAATAAAAATGGAAAGCCTCTCCCAATGCCCCTTTTACAGACTTGGGGAAAGAACACACACACTCTTTCTCATGCAGAGTCCCATTCTGGGGTCTGAGAAATGGAGGCCATGTTCTTATAAACACAGTTGTTCTGGTTTAGCCAACACTTTCTTTCGCTTCTCCTCTCACAGATCAGCACTGGGATGGTGCTCTCTTGGCACTGCTCCTTGTTCAGAGGACCAGGTTGTTCTGAGGGAATAACTTCATTACCGCATTCCTTTACCACCATTTTCTTCTTCTATATATGCTCCTGGTCCCACGTTGGGCAAAAAAATTCTGCATTGCAGGGGGTCACCTTCATGGTCCCTTCTAACTCTATGATTCTTATGATCCTTAGGTGTTTACTCTGAAAAATCCAAAAGAAAAACCAAAACACTGTTGGCCTTTTCCCTTTGCCAGCCTACATCTCAGGAGGTACAGATGGATAAAGCCTTTCCAAGTCTGTTCTCTAGGAGTTCTGGTACCTCCCTCAAAGATAAATCCTGCCCTGTTGTTCATTAAAAAAATAAAGCCAAACAGAGCATATTGGCTGGGCAGGGAACTGATAGGTTGGTTCCCAAAATTCCTTTGTTGGTTTGCAAAATGCTTAGTTGACTTCAAAAGAGATTATCGTGTAATGCTGCCTCTTTGATACTTGGCTTAGCTTTCTCCCTGATGGAGGAGAATACAAAGCTGGTTCTGTTTCTCCCCACCATCTCCCTAATCATTGTGAATGCCATTAAATCTGCTACTGCAGGATTAGGACTTACTTGGCTGGATTTTGCCCAGCAAAAGCAGCTTGAACAATGGTTTTCATCCGTTGTCTTTACTGTCCACTTTTCATTGAAGCTTGGGTGTCTCCTTAAAGGTAGGCATATATTTCACAATAGCCAACAATCCCTGTTCCCAAATAGGAGCCTTTTTTATTATGTCCAGACTGAGCTACCATCAAGCTGTCCAGTGTCTAATTGTAAATTCCCCCATTGCTGTGTTGGCTTTGCAGTTTTCATCACAACTGGGCCCTGGCTATGGGTGAAAAATATGAATAATGATCCCTGTGGAATATCTTCATATCTAAAAATGCCTTCTTCCATATACAACAACCAAAACAATGTATTCTGTCTCCCCAGTCCTGATCTTAATGCAAGGGAGTTGTTGGTGATCAGCTTCCATATCCGATAGATATGATAAAAATGTGCAGAGTCTGTATTTGCACATAACACTAAACCATGGTTTGTTCAACAAATTATTAGTTGCTTCACAGAGAAGCAAAAGCCCTGGTTTATTTCTCCCAAGCCTGTTTAGTTTTCTAGCTGCTCTTGTGCTCATCATGGTTTGAAAACAAATCATGGTTAGCCTGTAGACTGGGTCCAGATGTTCAAACACATGCCAACTTTCCAAACCATGGCTTAGTGTTAGGTGTGAATTGACACAGCCATTCCTCATAGATCAACACAGAAATAGGAAAGCATACTATCGGAAAATGCAGGCCCATTAAGGGCACCATGTAAAGGATCATCCTCCTTGGAAGTTGTGGAACTCTTACCAAGAGGTCCGACTGCTTCATCATTTTCAAACCAGTGCAGTTGAAACAGCATCTCTTCTCCTGGAAACTTCTGATTTGGCTTATCACAATTGCTCAGCTTGGGAACTGAGCTAATGGGTTGATGTGTAGGCTTTTCTGGAAAGATGGCTGAGGGGATCAGCTTCACCACTGAGAAACCATTGCTGCATGTATTTCATGGTGTCCCTTAGTTCTTACAACAGGCTTCGTGATCCTATCCAAACAGAGAGCATGCCTGTTATGATGTGGTGGACAAATGCAAATAATAATATTTGGAGGTGAGTTTCAGTGGTCCTTGCACTCAAGTAAATGTGCGTAAGAGTGTAGCCTCTTCCCTCCCCATACCTTTTCCTTTTAGTGCCTCAGCTTTTTAGATTGTACACTAGAGGAAAGGGACTGTGTTATTTTTTATTGATTTGTAAACTGCCTTTGGGAGCTTTTCTGGTAGGGTATAAATGCTTTGAATTCAATAAAATAGCCTTGTTCCCCACATTAGCCTTTCCATTTTGTGGAGTCAGTCTGAATAGCTTCCAATTTTGCTGCCTTTAAGGGAAAAAAAGAGCAGACATTCTGGTTTTTCTGCTCAGCTATATCTAGTGGAGTTGTTATAAATCCCTAATGACTGTTTTATCTGAACACCTACGGACTTAAACGGGCCAGTCAGTCATCAAATCACAAAGCAAGATGTTTAAATGCTGCTGTGAAATGTTCATAATGTTGTGGTGCCTTTCAGAATTGCACATGGATACAAAATGTGGCCACACCATGGGAGACTAAATGCTGAGTGCTTTCAGAAAGTCAGGGCTTGGTGCTGATTTCTACTGTGCTGCTGGGAAACTGACAGAATTCCTCTGCTCACTTCTATTGCTATTGTTATTATCAACGATATTAAACAAAGGTCTCTGCCAGATCAGAGTCTCCTGCAAATGACCTAAGTTTCTTTCCTTCCTTCTTTCATTTTTAAAATGATGCCTTTCATTTAGAATTCATCACTAATCCATCAAAGAATGATGGATTGTTAAAAGGTCACACAATGTAGGCACAATAGTAGAAGCAGAGACAGGTTTCATTACGTTGCCAGTGAGCCTCCAGAGCTGCATTTGGAGGAAAATAAATTGGTATGCAATGACTTAAGGAATATACAGAAATAATTTCCAGTTGCCACAATGCTTGTTTGCAAATTGCAGCAAAGGTACCAATTGCAGGTGGTAACTTGGGGTTCTCCAGAAATCACCCATGATCTGTTGCTGCCTGAGATGGAAAATGCAAATGGGGATGCTTCCTCAGTAAAAATATAGTAACTGATAACCTAATACCTTTTTACTTGAAAGCCCCCTCCCCCCACTTTGCCTAATTTTAGGGTTGTTTAAAACTCTGCTCTGTAGCTTTTCTAGCCAACCCACCTCTTTCCTTCTGTTCCAGAGTAATTTCCAGTTCTGGACTCCTTCTCTGTCCACAAGCGTGCCTTCCATTCCAATCACAATTTTTCCTCTAACCTCTAAAATGCACTCTTTGACACCCCACATCTAGGGTAAGAGCTTATCCACACTTCCACTTGTCCGACTGCTTTCTTCTGGGGAAAACTGCAATTTGGGTTTTCTCTAGTTTTTCTCTGATTTAGCACTAAAGGGTGGGTTTTCCCTGGAAAAGGAGTGGGGCAAGGGGAAAACCACTTGGACCCATGCTTTCTAGGCACAGGACAAGCAGAAGTGTAGATGAGCCCCATGTCTCTTCAACTCCTTGAGAAATCAATGTCCATAAACCTGACTCAGTGACTTCAAAATCTGCCATGTCAGTTTATGAAAGAGACAATGAATGTGTACGGTTATGTGTGTATGGACTCTTGGGTTCTTCCACATGTGGGAAAATTCTGATTGGCCCAGAATCCCCCTTGCGCCGATGAGCTCCACATGCATATGGGTTCAGGGCTGCTTCAAACACTTGGCATGCAGCTCATGGGAGGCATGGCTGGTTGCAGAGGGATGAGACTACCCCATGTAGCCCTGAAACCCCCCTCAGGCCTGCTTCTAACATACAAAGGGGTTTGTCTGAACTCCTGCTACCATCACTGTTCCGTAACTGCCTTCCATCACATCTGCATGCACTAATTTTGCACAAGAGATTCCCTAGGACAGGCTTCCTCCAACTCGGCCCTCCAGATGTTTTTGGCCTACAACTCTCATGATCCCTAGCTAGCAGGACCAGTGGTCAGGGATGGTTGGAATTGTAGTCTCAAAACATCTGGAGGGCCGAGTTTGAGGAAGCCTGCCATAGGACCTTACAACCAGCACTTCGATGGGGTCGAGTCATTTTCGATTGGAAACAATGTTGGAGAAAGGCTTGATTCCTCTTCCCCCTATACCTTGGTACCCCCTCTCTGCAGCTGCTTTTCCCAAAAGAAAGAAAGGTGGTCAGTTCTAAGTGTGTTAACTTGAAACATTTTAATGCTTCTTGCACTTTAGCCCTCAATCTGAGTGCACAACACAAAGAGCTAGATATCTCTCTGATGGTGGAAGTCTGAATCTGACTTGCATTAAACTTTGGAGTGGATGAGAAAGGAAAGAGGAGAAGGCCTGAGAATTGGTTGTGTGGAGAATTCACTTTCTAAGTGCATGAATGCAAGTAAAACTCCCTGATCACCAGAAGCAAAGCGACCACTATAGTTCGAGGAGATGTGGAGAGAAGGGAATTTTGATATATGTTGGTTTTCTCACTGCTGTCCAACAAAATTCACCCTCCCCTGCCTTCTTATTCAAACAATGAGAGCCTTCCTTTGCATTAATCATCTTACAAAATCCGTTTACCTGCAGAAACTTTCACGGGAGCCTATATGTGACACTTTGGCTAATTTAGTGCTAATCAGCAACTTAGTGCTAAACAGCATGACTGCTGTGCATGGGCACAACTGGATAGATTACTATGAATAAACCTCACAGGTGCCTGATACACAAGGCTGGGCAGAAGCTGAGAGTCTCCTCCTAAGACTCTGTTAGAACAACAACAAAAGTTATGGGGCCTTACAACAGTGTGACAAATAACCCAGCTCTGCATGAATTCTGTCTCTGAAATTTCAAAGCATTTAAAAACGTTTGTGGAGTGATAGAATGCCCAGACAGAACAGGAACCTTCTGTAATGCAAGCAATATGTCATTTGAATTCTCAATTCTGATGCAGAAACCTGTGACAGTGCCTTTGTTTAGTCATCTAGAGCAGTGTTTTTCAACCTTTTTTGGGCAAAGGCACACTTGTTTCATGAAAAAAATCACGAGGCACACCACCATTAGAAAATGTTAGAAAATTTAACTCTGTGCCTATATTGACTATATATAAAGTAATTCTCTTGAATAGGAATCAAATAAACACAAAGAAAGTATTTTATAATTACTTTATTATGAAATAGTAAGTAAACAGAAATATGAAAAATTATAAAATACTTTATTTAGTGCGCAACCTGGGCCTATTTGGCTGAACACAAAGCTGATATTCTGGCTGGAATTGAAGAAAGACACACACGTAGCTCTTCGTCAACTGCTCTCACCAGTGACACCAGAGCTATTTATAGTCCTTAACATCAGTGGTGGGATTCAAAAATTTTAGTAGCCAGTTCCGACATTCAAGCATGGTTTAATATTTTTTTCTTTAATGGCAAACAAAAACGTTGCGGACCGTTCTCTGCTCAGTGGGGATCGATCCGCTGATCCCCGTTGAGCGGGCGGATGACAGCTCCGTCTCCGCAATGTGTGCAGAGAGGGAGATGTCAGAGCCCCGCTGCTCTCTATGGGGAATCGGATGAGAGCAGACCGCCTGTCCGCTCTCATCCGATCCCATCCAATCTGATCCCCACCCAGGACGGATGGAAAATAGGGTGGACACAGTCCGGCGCCCGCCTAGTGGGCGAAAATTTGACATTTTTTAAAAAAATCTTTCGAATTTTTCAATTTTTCCCACGGCACACCAGGCAACATCTCGCGGCACACTAGTGTGCCGTGGAACAGTGGTTGAAAAACACTGATCTAGAGGACCACTGCTGGTTCCAAAGCACATTAGTTTGTGAATTCCCTCCTGTGTCTAATAGCCATTCAGATCATTGGGGTTGGGCTCCCTATTTATTTTGAGCATTTTCAGAGGGCCAGTCCCTGCAGTGTAGTATCCACATCCAACCCAATACTCTCTGCTAGCTGAAGCAAAGGACAAGATGCCTCCACCCACTCCATGTACTGGAGTGATGACTGGACTGGTGGTAGAGTCTTACTTTAATGCTAGCAATGAGACAGCATGGCAAGCCTTTGGCACACACAACGTTTATCTCCCACAGAGCTGGATGTGACTCAGGAGGAAAAGTTTGAGGAGAGACATTATTGCTGCTCCCCCAGTTGGTAGCATCTGCTTAATGATAGAGCTGGCCTGACCCTTCTGATGCTCCACCAATGAAGAATACCATTGGTGGTGGTGGTGAGAGTAGCCTTGCTTTGGCATGAGGTGGGGTGGGACTTTTATTTCGTAGCGCAGCCTGAAAGCACATGATGCAGCAATGTTGCTGAAGTGAAGCATGTCTGGCTGCAGTCACTGCTTGGATGGGAGTCAGCCTGGGAACTGCTGGGAGCCATCTTAAGTTCCAGGATGGAAGAAAGGCAGGCTAAACCAATGTAAATAAGCAGCTCCAGCCAAAAGGGAAGGTATAATGTAAGTCTAGGGACAACTAATTCATCACTTTCTTTAAGAAATTGTCATGGGAGATCATCAATCAAGAGCTTGAGTGGGGCAATAAATTATTTAGGTTTAGATTTTTTTCCCTTCCATGGAGAAAGATTCACAAAATGGTGGTGTTTTCCTGTAGGATGGTGGTTTTCAGATTTTACTACTGTCAGGGGTCAGATTTCCCCTGTTGAAAAGGACCGCTGTATGTTTGCCATGGAATCACTGCATCTACAGTGGATGTGTCCAAAGTCCTTTTTTGGCAGGACAGTCAGTGAACATTAGCCCTGTCCAAAAACTAATTCAGGATCAGATCTGGTGTGGGTGGCTCCCTAGCTGGCCTTGGGTGGGTCAGCCTGACTGAGACCATGGGGCTGATGGGGCTGTGTGTGCACTCAACCCTAGTATAATAGGTGAAATTGTATACAGAAAGGTGTATATGAGAAGTGCATAGTGGTTCAATAATAATATGTATCTAATGTAAAATGTAGTTTGATGTTTAGATACTGTGTGTGTGTGTGTGTGTGTGTGTGTGTGTGTGGTGAGCCTATGCACATACCATGTATTGAGTATTCACACCATGGCACAATGTGAATCATCTCTAAAAGGTCAGCTTAGAGGACCATTGATCTTCTCATGCCCCAGGGAGTTTTTCCGGGAACAATGGGTTACGCAGTGGTTAAGGTCCCATCTCCAGGCAGCATCAATGAAATCACTTTTGCCTATGAATGGTCTGCGGGCAGATTTTTTTTGTTAATGAACCAACCCCATGCCATTTCTATATTATGATGCGATCACTGAATTTGGGTCTTTCACTTGCATCATATGGGCTTCCTTGTTACGGAGTGTAGCAGCAGCTTTCAGAGTGACTTGGTTAGATGGGAGTGTGATGAAGCTCTTGTTGAGGACTCTCACTGCTCTGGTAGAAGATGGAATTGATCTGAGAAACCCGATTTTTGAAAGACTGGCTTTCCCCGTGGTCCCCACAGGATGGCCAGGAGGCTTCCAGATGTGCTGAGCCAGTGAGATCTGCCTGCTGGTGAAGAAGGGTAGAAATGGCATGTGACCCTTCCTCTTACCTGCAGCGAGGCTTGTGATGGTTGCATTTTGTTTCTGAGCAACCATGCTGTGTGCCAAGGATCAGATGAATGGAGCCGCCTCCTCAAGAAGGCTTACTCTTTCAATGAGGCAGCAGACTGAATTCATAGCACATTGCAGGGTCTGAGACATCATTTTTACAACCAAGCTGTTCAAATATAATGGCCCTTTCCAGAAATCCCACAGTGAAGAGCTCAAGTGCTTCTTCTGTCTGTCTTGGTTATTTAAGATTAGGGGTATTAGCTAGGATGTGCTTGCCAAATTGCATCTCAAAATGTCTTCCTACGAATCTTTATGCTTCCTGTTTATGGCACACACTATCCTGCTTTTACTATTCCCCCCCCCCATAGTGTTGGGGAAAAGTTACAGTCCCACGGCCTTGCATTAGTGATATCCAATGATACTCCTACTCAGAGTAGATCAGTAGACTGCCTTGGGTCTATCGCCCAATATCTATAGACCACTTTGAAGTATTTATGTATGAATTTGCTTATTCATACGGTTTAGATTTTTTAATTATATTATTGCATTCTTGCCCCATTATTTCCTCCAGGAAGCTGAAGCTAGCGTATACATGGTTCTCCCCCCCCCCATGTTGTCCTCACAACCACCCTGTGAGGTAGGTTAGACAGATGATGACTATCCCTAGGTCACCCAGCGAGCATCATAGCTGCTATAACAAAGGTAAAGAGTCCATGCCAGAAAGAGCAGCTTATTGTCTTGTTCTTCTGCCCTGTGCATTGTGATTACAGATTTTTTTTCTCTTTCTAAACTGCAAAACATTAAAATAATTAGCAGGAGAATTCATAGGATCCTACTTTCCAAGCATATATTTCAGGGCTTCTTGTGGGTTTGTAAAGCAGTTTTAATCCCCATTTTTATTAGGAGTGCAATTTCTATTATCGGTTTTCATTCTATGTATGGAATGCTTAATTGTAGTACCCCCCTCTGAAGGCTGATTAGCTCCTTTTATAGAAACCCATTGTCAAGAGGGGAGCAGTTGTCTTTTTGATCCAGCAGCTGAGGCCACTAGCCCTTCCCCAAATCTAACATGAATGAGCATTCCTGACCTTGCAGGGCATGAAGCAGTTAAAATTATTTGCAGTGCAGTGAAAGGAAAACAAGCTCATTTTCTATTGTGATGGGGAGCTCTCCCCTAAAAGGCGTTCAGTGTCTATCAGCCATATGCAGTGGCCTCTGGAACACATAGACAAAGCTCCAATGGGAGTTAATGTTCATTTCGGCCCTGGGCTGCTGCCAAGAGACAGTCGCAAAATGCCGACCTAAAAGGGCAGCGGTTGTCTGGTAGGGGACTAATTTTCTCCCTCATTCTGACCTCCCAGACCTCTGCAGAACGCTTCTTTGTTACTGCTCCTTCCTCTAATCACGTACAGGAGCCCAGAATGACAGGGCTGCTTGTCCAATTTCTAAACCAGATGGAATTTGTCTTTTCGGAGCTCGACAAGGAAAATGAAGAAAGCCCCAAAGGCTTTTGTTTCGGAACGTAAGGTTTCTTTCCTGACAGCTTGCCTCTTTTGCTCTGGCTTCTGTTTTGTGGAGCATTGGCATTATGGCGCGGGCGTTGAGTAATGGGGTTTCTCTTAGATCTAGGAACTTCTGGTAGACAAACAACCTTCATGCAAGTGTGACCTTCCTTGCAAATGTGGTGTCCTAGAAATTCAGACCTTTGCGTCGCCTTCTTGACCTAAAATGTAGGTAGGGCACAAGGCGTTTTACCTGCCCATCTGTGCAATCAGGGCCAGCCCACCTTTTAGGTGGGGTGAAGCAGCCGCCTCAGGCTTTGGAAGCCCCTGAAGCACCCCACCCACCCTCCATCTTAGCCACCAGTGGAGAAGTGGCACCGATTTCTGGCAAGATCTTGCAAGATCTCACGGGGTGCAAGAGACCTTGTGAGATTTCTGTGAGACCTTGCTGGAAATTGGTGCCGATGCCAGTGGAGGTGGGCAGTGTGGTTGTGGTGCTGGCAGCAGAGGCAGTGAGGCCATTGGCATGGCAGAGCAGAATAGTACTTCCCATTTCTTGTCAAGAGGCAAAACGGGATGCGCTGTTCCTGTGTGTTACCATTTCTGTTTCAATGTTGTTGTTTGGTCATTTAGTCGTGTCCGACTCTTCGTGACCCCATGGACCAGAGCACGCCAGCCACTCCTGTCTTCCACTGCCTCTTGTAGTTTGGTCAAACTCATGCTGGTAGCTTCGAGAACACTGTCCAACCATCTCGTCCTCTGTCGTCCCCTTCTCCTTGTGCCCTCCATCTTTCCCAGCAGCAATTTAGTGCTAATTTCCCCCCAGGAAACACATTTTGTACACAATTTTGACTAATATACACACGTTGCAACCAATTTCCCCCTAACATCATACATTTTCTTTTCACCCATGTGTGCATTTTCTTTGGTACACTTTTACCTGAGACATACATTTATGCACACATTGGCTGGAGAACGGCACTGCAAAATTTGGAGAAGAACAAATTTGAAGGATAGCTATGTTTTGGTGAACATATTGGTTCGAAATGAATTAGGTAGTTTCACATTAAAATGCAAACAAAATAAACTTTCTCCCATATCCCTAGGTAGGGCATAAGGTCTTCTAACAACCAGTGCTACCATTTCTGCCTCAAGAGGTCAATCAAATAAACATGTTGGAGTAGATTTGTCAGATGGCTGGGTTTTTATTTGATTGCTGTGCACTAACATTCATGTACCAGGGACAGTCCGTCCTGTTTGAGCCTAGAAAAGTTTTGACACGTCAGCATATCCTGGAATGGATGACCAGATGGAGAATAGGTGCATGAGTTATGCAAGTGGATAATTCAGCAAGTTGCCTTCAGGTGGCCCCAGCAGCAAATTTGCAGGGTGGGGGTTGAGCTGCATTGTTAACATTAACAGCTCTTTTGAACAGCCATTTGAGAACATTTCTCCACCTCCCTTCTCTTTCTTGCTAATTTACCCCATTGTTTCAACATAAATCTTTCACACATTTGGAACATCTTTTCAAATCACAACTTCCACCCTGCAGCACACACAGTCTCACACTCACACACAGACAACCTGAAGCAAATCAAGAGCATGACCGTGCACATGCTTACTCAGAAGTTTTACTGATGTTTTATTATGTTTTTATATGTGCTGGAAGCCACCCAGAGTGGCTGGGGAAACACAGCCAGAATGGGCAGGGTATAAATAAAAAAATTGTTGTTGTTGTTGTTGTTGTTGTTGTTGTTGTTGTTGTTGTTGTTAAGTAAGCCATGCCAAACTCAATGGGGCTTTCTCTTAAGTAAGTATGCATAGGATTGCAGCCTTAGACACCAAAGCTAATTCAGGTTATATGCTATGGTTCCAGCTTCCCTGGAATACTGCAAATCAGATGAGGAAAACAACAACCTCAGGGCAACTTGGAAAGGAGGAGTAGATACAATACCCTCAACGATCCAAGTGGCTGAAGATTTGGTCCCCTGCCAGATGAATATGGGCTTCCCAAACAGAGGCCCTCCTTCCTGCCCGTTATTAATAGTTCAAAGGTAGTAGAAGAGGAAGCATTCTGTGCCTGCCACCTCTTTACCCACCTACTTTACTTACTTTTTGGGTGTGGAGTAATGTTGAAGTCCTGCTTGCTACACCAGGCAAGGGAGGTAGGCAGGCAAAGGGATCAGCTGTCAGGAGCTGGAGTCAGGCATAGGTCACCAATAAAACACCCAATTTCAGTGAAGTTGACTCTTTTTTCAAAGAAAGAAAACAGCTCAGTCCTAGTGGTCACAGCAACTCTTCCCAGTAGGTCTTGCCCTAATGAGGCAGTTGTGAGGACTGAAGGTCCCTGCCTTCCCACCGATCTCTAAGGCTCCTCCTCAGCTGCGTAAGACTCCATCGTGTTGTCTCTCTTTGCTCTCCTCTCTTCATTTCTCAGTGTGTTCTGGAGACCCGGGGTAGGGCAGCTGGTCACAGCAGGAGGGGGAGACTCCCTGAATTCTGCCTCTTCTCTGGCTCCTGGCCCCTCTCCTCTCCTGTCTCCGAGTCTGGACTGCCCTCTGCCACAGCCTCTTCCTGCTCACTAAACCCTGTTGACATATTCAGCTTCCAACACCACCTCTTTCCCATCTGCTCGTTCTTCTCCCTCTGACCACGCACCACCATCCCACCAACAATCCCCTGGCTCTGAGTCTTCTTCCCCTGGGGGTTCCCTCCCACCACTCCTTGGCATCCAGCCAGTCCATGACATCAGTGTTTGATTTGGGGGGAAGTCAGTCACTGCCCTACCTCTGCTGCCTTGGAGTTAATAAAATGGTGGGTAGGCCCTTTCTGGGCTATGGTCTGACAACTGGATAGGTTGCATTTTCCTTTGGTGGCTATCCCAAGGACCCAGGACCCTGCTCACTTGCCACACACACCTGCTACTTCCACTGGGGCATATCACCTGTCTTGCTGTCTCACCAGCAAGTTATTTCCCTGGATATGTTTGGGAGCTGTTTAGCTCCATTACAGTGCAACGAACAAACACGGTTCTTGTAAATAAGGCACTCAAACAGGCAGGCACGCCGTGGTAATTGACGAGGGAGCGTTTGGCATTCCGTCTCTGCATGCAAACGGGGCTGCCTGTTAAAGCGCAAACAGTCGTGGAGTGAAAGGAAGCGGTTTAGCGGGACAGGGGTGGCATTTTAAATTGGGTGCAATTATTAGCTTGATTGGCATAAAGCACGCTCCCCACATGCTCATCCTACCTTCCCCGTTATTCCTAGAGGGGCGAGGGAAAAGAACACAATAATAAATGCAGCACAAAAGTCTATTCTTTGTAGCCTTTCAGGCAGGGACTGAAAGGAAATTGTGAGTGGCAGCCTATATTCTCGGCTTTGTCTAGCTCTGCCTTTTAAGCTTGAGAGCCCCCATTTCTGTGCATAGAAACTCCTTTTTCACTGGAGTATAGATTCTTTTGGCAGGATCCTCTGAGGAAGTAGGCAAGATCTAAGTGGGACGGCTGTCTTCCTCGTACACGCGACTCCATCAACAGTGCAGGCCTAGTGTGGAGCTGGCTTGAGAGAGAGAATACTTTTCCTCACATTGGAGCCAGTTACTGTGTAAACAAGAGCCAGCCCCAAACATTTCCTGCCTGAGGCAGAGCAGCAAATGGCTCCTCTCCCCAGCAAGTCAAGGAGCACAGTACCTCTCAAGGCAGTCAAGTTATTCTGGCACCTGAGGCAGAAAATACCACAAGTATGTCTCTTTCCTCCCTGGAAGTATAAATTTTATAATAACTACCTATTTGCTGCCCTTTCATAACATCCAAGGTGGCTTCCAGACTATCATTTTTATTTTTTTTTAATTTTATTTGGCATGAGGTATTCAACTGAATACTGGAAATTTAGCTTTGTGCAATTAAAATAGATTAAATGGCTCTGTTGTTCTGGCAAAACAGATTTACTTTGAAGAAAAATGGTATGTTTTGCAGTTAGGAAAGTGTTGGGGAAATTTTGTTTGGGATATGTGACTAATCACCATGCAAGCAAATTGACATGAAATCAAGATAATTGCTCCTTTTCATATAACCTCCCTGCAAACAAATCAGAACAAATTCTTAATAAGGACCCCAAATATTCTAACCTCTGCATAAGCTTTGTGCAGGCAAATCAGGAGTAATGCTCCATAAACAGGATATCTGAAAGAGCCCCAACACCAGCTACCTGTGGATTTTGAGGGGGCCACCCCCTCCTTGGAAATGTTGGGGTTCCTCGGCCCCTCGGCCCCTCGGCCCCTCTAGATGGCATCCCTGAAAGGGACCCTCATTTGGGATGTAGAGTCATGTAATGACTCCTCCCTTCATTGGATATCTGTGCTTTGAGAGTGGTGGAAAACAATGAAGTATTGGTTCCAGAAGTGTTCCTTTACAATGCAACCCTATGTATGCATAGTTGCCCAGAAAGAAGCCTCCATTGTGTTAAAGGGTTTACTGTTGAGTAAATATGCCAGGGGTTGTAGCCTTAATGTGTTGCCAGTTGGGAAATCATCCACCTGTCTCTCCAGGACAGACTCACCTTTTGTCAAAACATTCCTCTTTATTGTTTACAGAATTGATTGTTGGGTAAAAGGTGCTAACAGTAGATTGTATTTCGGTTGTATCATACCCCATGGTTGTTTTGATACCCCTTGGTTTTCAATACAGACTGCAAGCTATAGGACACTGAACTGTATTAGGTGACACAGGGTGAGAGTCAACTAAATTTTACTTATTGAAATTAACGGGCCTACCTTAGTCATGTTCAGTGATTTCAATGGGTCTACCCCACATAAAAGTTAGCAGTTAGCTGCTGGTGCTCGTGTGCTTTCTTCAATATTGTTGTGCTGGGAGGGAACAGCATTGATTTTTTACTTATTTATTTTGTTTATCTAATTTTTAAACTGCCTTTCCATCAACCAAGATCCCAGAATAGTACATAATGAGTCCATTCAAATGGTTTCATATTAAGATGTGTTTTATATAAAAGCACATAGTTAAATAAGCATTAATAAGTGATCCAAATTTGTAATAATAAACCCTAACCCTAACCCTAACCCCAAATAAAAGTTAGCTGAATACCACTCACAGTTTTGAGTTAGCAGTTGCTAACCCAAGCTCTAAATCCATGTCTCACACAACTGTGCTATCTCTGTATGGCCTGGAGTGTGAATAATTTGAAAAAACAGTCTTTGGAGCTGGCAGATGCCATTCAATACCTCCAGGAAGCAGTTCAGCAGAGTCAAAAAAGGAAGGGGCTGGATTTCCCCAGTCACTTTTGAGCACAGAGCCTGTCCTCTGAATTGAAGAGGAGGGTTTAATTGGAGAGAGAGAGAAAGAAAAAAGGCCTCTGCATCTGTACTTGTTCAATAATATATGAATTCATGCCTTGCACCTGCATCCCATAATTTTTCACCCACTGAAAGAGCAGATCGTGGCCACCTGGTTCTTCTGATTTTACCCAAACTGCTGAATCTTCGTTTGCTTGATAGAATGAGCAGTTTATAGGAGGGAAGGGGAAGGCAGGCAGCATTTTTTGGGATGCTAATGATTCACCGCCACTCTTTTCCTGAAGGCTGGTCTCTGGTAATGATGTTAACTGCTGGTGCTCGTGTGCTTTCCTCAATATTGTTGTGCTGGGAGGGAACAGCATTGATTTTTTACTTATTTATTTTGTTTATCTAATTTTTAAACTGCCTTTCCATCAACCAAGATCCCAGAATAGTACATAATGAGTCCATTCAAATGGTTTCATGTTAAGATGTGTTTTATATAAAAACACATAATTAAATAAGCATTAATAAACAGTGATCCAAATTTGTAATAATAAATAATACAATCATCATATAAATATTGCAGTGGTCCTCCACAATAACTCCAAACAATCAGATCTCTCCAACAGCCTTGGTAAAAGGACACATATTTAATTTGATTCTGGAAACTTCAAAGTGAAGCATCTCTCTGCTACCTCTCATTCTATGGTATATTGGCACTACACTTGTGGAAAGCGCAAATGGCGATGGCTGTTTTGTGTGCCATCACTGGCCATCTCACTGGCCTCCACAGCAGGAACGCCAGGTTGCAACCTGGAGACTTGTTCCGTATCTTTAAAATGGGAAACTAAGTAGGAGAGGAAGCAGCCATGGCTTTACCTCCTCAGTGCTCCTGTGGTTCTAATGTGTCCCTCCAGCAGAAATCCAGGTGTACCTCCCTTGAGGTGGAGGTAAGAGGGCAGATTAAAAAGAAAACTGTAGAATAAATTGTCTGGATAACATGAGGTAATCTCACCTCCCATTCTTAAAAAAAGAGAGAAAAGGGGTTTGCCCTATACCAGGGATGGAGAACCTGAGGTCCAAATGTGGCCCTCTAGGTGAATATCTGGCCCAGGGCACATCCTCTCTCAAGCTGCACCTCACAATGGCCCTGTTTTTGCACTGTCTCGAGTGTTTCTGCTTGGCTCTTTATGTGTGTGTAGAAATCAGTATACTGTACTGTACACTGTGGGTGGAGTATACTGTGCCTCACTCCCTTTTGCCTTTGGATGCAGCCACCATTGGCATGCGGCCCCAGGAAGGCTGTTCAGAAGGAAATGTGACCCTCAGACTGAAAGGGGCTTGCCCTCCCTGCCCTACATAGAGAGTTCCTTGTCTCCTTTACGGGCAACTCTGCAAAACCACCCAGCATTCTCAGAATCAAGCTGGTCTGTGGAAAAAATTAAATTCTACAATGTCTTACAAATAAATAGAGTTATACAACCCCATTGCTGGTCCCTTGATATCCATGTAAACAACCAACTTTCCCAGTGATGCTTAGCATAGTGCCAATAGCTCCCATGGAAATAGGCTGATTTATCCCCACTGAGGATTTGGCCCATTGTTATCTGGGTTTGCCCAGATGTAACTGGCTGTATGTGATTTGCACATAATTCTACCAGCCGTATTTATGATGGTGAAAATTCACAGCATGCTCATAAAGCAAGCAGGGATTTTTAAAAGTGAGCAAACCTAATTTCAGACACTAAGCTCTGCTGTTCAGATTCTAAATACACCCAGGGAGAAGGTCTGTTGCCCCAGTTTATGCAATCACTAAAAAAAAAAAAAATCCCATTGAACTAGTAAGGGTATTAATCCAAGTGTCCTAAACTGATGTGCCAGCAAAATTTCAGTGTAAAAGCCATCTTGCCACAGGTTTTTTTTTCCCCCTCAGCAGGCAGGCCAGAATTTCAGCTCAGATAATTGCATTCAGCTTCACTGAATTCCCCCCTGCATTTCCAACTGGAGACGACATCCGTCTTTTCTTTGCAAACTCAAAAATGTGCTGCTGTAACAGCTCCCATTTTCTGCTCCAGGGATGGTTTTGTGTATGTGGTTCAGGGATGCATTGGCTTAGGCAGCCGTAAGATGAAGTATGAATGCAGGCCTTGGATTGTGAAAGGAGGTGAGAGCTGTTTTTTTTTTAAAAAAGCCAAATATGTGTATGAAGAAAAAAATGGAAACCATGTGTGAATAGGAGAGAAGAATGGGCCTTCCCTTCTATTATATTTAAAGCACCATCATAACTGTGGTCATAATTTGAGCAGGGAGAATTTGAGTCATTTAATAATTTTTAATCTTTATATACTATCCTCCACCAAATTGAGAGCCAGTGTGACGCAGACTTGGGAGACTGTGGATTCTAGTCCTCACTCAGCTACAAAGCTTGCTGGGTGGCCTAGGGCCAGTCACTGCCTCTCAGCCTAACCTACCTCACAGGGTTGTTGTGGAGAGAAAATGGGGATAGGGTGAACCATGTACGCCACTTTGAGGTCATTGGAGAAAAGGTGGGATATAAATCTAGGGTTGTCATATTTCAAAAAGTAAAGACTAGTGAAATTGTACAGCTTTTTAAAGGAAAAATTTAAAGTTGTTGAGCCCCCCCCAAAGGCCCCCAAATCCCCCACAATGCACCACCTTTTGGAAATTCTCCCCCCAGAAGTCAATTCTGCCTTTGAAATCCCAGTAGTGTTATTAGGGTATATGGCATCCGTAATAAATGTAATAGATAGATAAGATTTTGAATCCAGGGTGCTTAAAAAATTATAATTAAAATGCATATAAAGCAATCAGTTGCTTTGAATATGGCCCCCTTAAAAAACTGAGATTAAAATCCCCAAACCCCTCCAATATGAGGCAGCATATTCTGGGTCCAAAATCCTGCATGAGCCATGTGACCCAGGAAATTGCTTTTTTTTGGGGGGGGGGTCCCAGCCTGATCTGGGATCACCTGCAGGAGCATGGTGCTCAAAATGTCCCATTTTTTTCTGTGGCAGTTGATGAATATGAAACCTTTTCAATAATAACACATAATCTGAATGATTGTGACTAAGAGTACTGCTAGACTGGAGACATGCATTTCATTTAACTTAATTTCATTTTTGCTTCTGTGGATTAAACGGCACATTTTTCATACACAACCATTTCCTTTCCCCCAGAGGAGCAATCAGCTTGGCTTAAAAAACAAACAAAAAACCTCTCGCTAAAATACAGTGGGGTTTGTGCCTTTGCAGTTGTATGCTCAGTGCCAAGTTTGGTGTGCCATACTATAGTGCACCCTCTCCAAACCTGGTGCCAACCAGATGTTTTGGACCACAATCCCGACCACCCCTGGCCAGCATGAACATTGGGCTAATGGTTGTTCTACTCCAAAACATCTGGAGGGTACGAATAATAATAATTTATTATTTATACCCTGCCCATCTGGCTGAGTTTCCCCAGCCACTCTGGGCGGCTCCCAATCAAGTGTTAAAAACAGTACAGCATTAAATATTAAAAACTTCCCTGAACAGAGCTGCCTTCAGATGTCTTTTAAAGATAGGATAGCTGCTTATTTCCTTCACATCTGAAGGGAGGGTGTTCCACAGGGTGGGCGCCACAACCGAGAAGGCCCTCTGTCTGGTTCCCTGTAACCTCACTTCTCACAATGAGGGAACCGCCAGAAGGCCCTCGGCGCTGGACCTCAGTGTCCGGGCTGAACGATGTGGGTGGAGACGCTCCTTCAGGTATACAGGGCTGAGGCCATTTAGGGCTTTAAAGGTCAGCACCAACACTTTGAATTGTGCTTGGAAACGTACTGGGAGCCAATGCAGATCTCTCAGGACTGGTGTTATGTGGTTCTGGCGGCCACTCCCAGTCACCAGTCTAGCTGCCGCATTCTGGATTAATTGCAGTTTCTGGGTCACCTTCAAAGGTTGGGGCAGGCTGCTTTGCATGTAAGTGTGTGTGATATTTAGATTGTGAAACAGCTTGGGAGGCGGTGGCATAGTGTGTGTGTGGGGGGGTGTTGAAGTACAGGTGGGGTTGCCCTGGGCGCAAAATTGTTAGGGGGCACAAAACTTCAACACCCAGTGCTGCCTTCATATAGCTGCACACTCCCGTCACTGGACTCTGTTGAAAATGGTTTATCCATGTGAACCAGGAAGTGACCAGCCCAGACAACAGAGTGACTCTTCATTTTTTATCTCTGCAGCTGCAATCTCCTGGGTGATGTGGATACCATTAGACAGCTCAATACACATGTGTACCCCCTCTATTCCCCCCACCCACTCAGTGCAGTCCTGGGTGCCGGCAACCCATAGTACTTTACTCCTGTGAGGAAAGGGTTAAGTAGCTGCCCCCAATTGTCGCTTTCTTAGTCAGATTATCAGCCCCAAATGGCTGTTGTAACGTAAAAAACAAAATAAAATACACAGACACATGAAATTTTGACTACTGATTTCCCGCATCTCATCTGCTTTGACCCTGAAGAAATCTCTCCTTCGCGATATGTCACCCTGTGTCAAATTAAGCCAGGGCGGAATGCTCTCCTGTCTACTCAAACATCTACTGAGCCAAACATCCCCCAAATGATTCTGAAAAAAATGAATTTTTATCTCATGCTGTTGAAATTGGTCTTTAGGAAGCCCCCTTTCCCTGCGCTTTATTCCTTCAGCTCACAGCAGTTAAGGGAGGGATTTTGGAAATGCTTTCGGCCTTTTGATTGACGGGAACAAAAGTGGCAGATAGAAGAATAGAGAAGGTTTGGTGAGCAGATGGGTGAGTACGACAAAAGAAAGAGCCGCAGCAGCCTGATACCTTTGGGCTGGTTGGCAGAGGGTATTGGGGGTACGGCTGGCACTTTGCATTGGGGCCTGTGGCTGTTTCGTTCTGCATAAATTCATCAGTGAGGAGGGTTGGTGGCAGGAATATTTGTCTCTGCCTCTTTCTCCCTCCCCCAAGTGATGATGGAAGATCTGTGACTTGACTCTCATATGTTTTTAATAAAATTGAATAGCAGCCACAGGGCCCTGATTTAGTTATGAACCAAGGTGCTGGGGAAGGGGTGAGTAGGTCAGTCTGCTCCCCAACTCGTGCTAGTCTTCTCAGTGAAAATCCTCTCCTGCTTTGCAAGGAAAAACCTGCAGATACTTTGATCACACGTGAACCAAACCAAAACCACGAGTCACTCCAGACACTGAGTGTGGATGCATTCTGCAACATGTCATCGCTGCAATAATTGTGAATTAGCGGTGGATTTAGACTGGACTGTCCACACACCATTCCACTTTACTAGTTGTTCTGTAGCTGTTCTTCCCCAGTGTTACGGCATCACTGCCATCTGCAGGAATTCTTTGGGGCTCCAGCACAGCAAAAGTGGGACCCAATAAACCCAACACCGCAGAAGATTTGTGCTCCAAAAAAGTTACAGGATTTCAGCAGGAAGTTAACAGGACACACGCAAATTTCAGATAAAGTAGCAGGTCCACTCTGAAATTTCTGCAGGTGCAAACACTATTGAAAACGGAATCACATTATCACCTTCGTGAGCACAAATAACCATGAATGTGAAATGAAAAAGCATGTCCAAAAGGCCTCATCTCTCTTGCAGCTGCTCATCTGATTCTACTCTACCAATCCTCTGAAGGAGGAGACAGGCTTGCAAAATGCATTAAATACAAACACAAAGTTCTGTTTATTAGCATAGCTTCTATTCAAGGCTAGCAGCTGGGAAGTCCTCACTGGGAATTATCAGGCAGATGATCTAAATGGAGCTCAGCACTCACTCAGTCTCCCTCTTTTGACTCTGTGGCCTACTGTCCTTTCTTACTCTGTATCACTGAACAATCTCTTCCCTCTCTCTTACTTTCTGTATTATTATCAGTCCCACCAGATGCATGCACCTTCCAGCACAATATTTCCACATTTAATTCCTAAATTCAGAGATATGTTGGGTCTAGAAGTGCTTTTCTGTATGGTGGAACAAGGGAAGCAAATCAGTAATCTGGCCCGTGGCAGTTCATTATTCTCATAAGCAATGGATTCCATGGGAACGATTAAATCAATTAATTGATTTTCTATACCTCAGAAAAAAAGAAGTCAAATAGCATTTCCATCAACTTCCTATCTGCAAATACCAGACTGAGGCCTGGAGGGACGTTAATGGACCTTTAATGCTTTATATTATGCCTTTCCACTCTGAAATCGAAACGATCCTGTGAATGGAAAGAAGTTTCTGAAAAACAACAACAACCATTTGGTTTGCTTTTAGCAACAGGGACTGAAGGGATGGGTTTGTGTTGCTGGTGATTTTTTTGGGCACTGCTCAGAAAACGTGATGTTCAGGAAGCGAGCCATTTGCTCCACCGCATGGACAGTTTGATAACGGCTCAGAAAAAAATGATTCCCAACTAGACCAGAGCTAAAGGTTCTTCACAGAAGGCATGAGTGAGGAAGGTTTTTTTCTTCTTCTACAAAACTATCCCCCTAACACAGGGTTGCAGCCAATGTTAGTCTTACTCAGAGTAGACCCATTGAAATGAATGGACATGACTAACTGAAGTCCACCAATTCTTCTACTGCTGCTACCTGTTTCATAGTCTGGGTGATGGCGATTGTGCTTTTGGAGGTTCTGGCTGCTGGTGGATACCCCTGCTGCCACAAAGGTCTGGAGTGATGGCAGGAATTGGGGTCTTCACTTTGGTTTGGCCTCAGGATGACACCACATCAAGACAGTTTAGTGTCCCTGCGAAGCTATCAAAGTGAGAGCAACAGTGTTTGCTGACTTGCTCTGGGATCCTGTGGGAGGAAATGATGTCTGTGAGCACAACTGCAAACCTTGATTAATTGGTTTTATTAAAGTCCTTTTTTTTAGCCCATGTTTCCTCCCTAAGGATCCCAGGATAGGGTACAGATACATATTGAAAATAACATGCAAACCATAGGAAATGTAAACTAATTTAAACACATCAAACAACAGGAGTTCATGGAGTTACAATTAAAACTGTAAAGTCAGCTACCTCTTACCACTACATTTCCAAAACCTTAAAAAGCCTGGGAAAAGACAGGGTACATTTGCCCCAATCTTGCCCCTACCCCAAAACTGCCAAAATATCCCACTAACATTGCACCTTATGAACAGGGAAACAGTGTTGAAGCTTCCCTTTAACAAAATATGATGTGTGTTGCTTTTGGAGACCATAATTGTCTGAGAATCAGGATTAAAAAAAACCCAGTAAGTAAATAGATAATCTGTAATGATGGGCTCTCTGGATGTTTTCCTCTTTGTCTAATGCAGTCAACATGGGGGATAGGGAGAAATGTTGGAAATTCCCTATTTGTTTATGCAGCAGTCGGAGAATTGGGTGCTTATGTCTGGTCTAAATTGTGCAGCCTGTTGCATTGTTACATCATCATGATGGTGAAGATGACACGATGGTGGCCATTTCCATTTCTGCTGTAGACCTGCCCCTCTTATAATGGCAACCCTCCAAACTGTGAAGTTCCTATAAATTGGGCATGCAGTGCTAGGTGCATTTCTGGCTGGCAAATTTGCTAGAATCTTGCATGAAGGATTGGGTCCCCCCCTCCCCCTTGCAGGAGTAAGAGGGCTGCTTGGCATTTTGGATTTTGTCAGCTCCTGAAAAGCAAATGCAGACGCCTTCTTCGCTCAGACGTACTCCTTTCTATTGATTCTACATCCACTTTTTAAATGTAACGCTCGTATAATGTTTGTTGATCCTTGGTTTTGTCGATGTTTGTGCAAAGTGAATTGTGTTCACGGCTGATGCATTTGAGAGGTGCTTGGCTAGTCAACCAGTTTGTGTGACCGGGGAGTAGTCACTGTGCTCGGAGAGGCAGCACTCTTTGGAAGACCTTGCCTGCCTCAGCTTTCACCTCTTTGCCTTGGCAAGCATCTGCTTGCTTCAAGACCACCAGGTTCCACCGCAGGGGCAAGATGATCGAAAGGCAATGGAGCATGCATATCCTGCGGCATCTGCTGTGTCAGGAGTAGCTGCAGCAGCCCTGACATCTGCCAGAGAAGCTGTAAGAATAGAGAGAATTAGGGAATTGAGTGCAACATACCTGGGTGAGGTGAAGGACACACACACACACACACACACACACACACACACACACAGTAAAAGTACAGAGAGCAACTGCAGTTTCAGACTCCCTTCTCCTTCCCCACATCTCTAAGTCACTAGTATAGTGACCAAGGGTGCTGTTTCTTCAGCACCACAAAATTTAGCCGTTTGTTGTGGACAGCTCCTTGCTTGCAAGCACTGGTGTTGCTGAAGCCCCAGCTTCCCAGTGCATGTTCACATGGAGATCACTGAGCCATAGCCATGCATGATGGCTTGCACAGAGCTTGCATGCCTTTTCCTACATGGCCGTTCTCTGCATGTAGGAGATTATTCATCATGTTTGCAGTTGCCCTTAGGGCTGCTTCATATGTTAGTTTTCTGCACATCTCCTTGCGGTATATTTTAAAGCAGCCCTGAGATTTCTCTCGGTGGTTTTTATTATACTTTAGCTAAGTGAAATTTTATTTCTTTCCCATCTTGAGCATGCCATAGTGCTTTATCTTACTCTCACTCTCTCCCCACTCTTCTTCTTTCTGTCTCTGGGTCCTAATGCCACACCTGCCAGCTTATATTTTTCTATGAAAGGTTTGCATCTTTCTTCCCTTAATTATGAGCTCCTTGATAGTCAAGTAGATCTTGCAGGCTCTTTTCTGAGCAGATATGCTCAAGGCAAGTCACAGCCTCAGTCACAGTTACTTAAGACCTCAACAGATGTAGAATAGCAATGTTCCATGATAAAGCATGAATCTTTATAATGGGGTGTGTGTCTCTGATTTTGATTAATCATTCAACTTGCCCCAAAGTTGGTTGCCTTGGAGGGATTTGGGGCTTGTCAGAGGGGAAGTTAGATTTGAGCAAGGAAGCCCAGGACAAAACAGGGATCACCGAAATACTTTGTTGAGCATCGGCAATCCAGGTGTAGAAAAACAAACAAACAAACAAACCACTCTGCAGACAGGCATCTTCTAAAAGCAAATGTAAAGTTTCTGAGCTTACCAGGTAAGGAATATTTCCAGGATGAGGTGATAGGGGAAGGGAAAGCAAACACCAGAGTGGAAGAAGAGTGATAGAGAGTGCTCCATTATAGATGACAGGTCAAACTTGTAATTGAATGCACACATTCAAACTTTAAAAAGTGTTGCAAAGGTCTCTGGCTCTATTTGCCTACATCTGTTTGCCTGGCTCTATTTGCTACAATGCCTGCAAATTTCATCCACTTCAGAAAAAAGCTTTGTTTTTACTTCCCAATATTGAAGGGGGAAAACAAAGGAGACTTGGACAGATCCTGAACTGAACAGGACAGCATACATAGTGTCTCATGTGGGCTGTTTTTCAAAGCACCAAATCAGGCTCCAAACTAAACCATTTGGAAAGTGAATCCCCCTAATACATTCCTTTTTTTACAAAATCATGCAAGCTGAAAGCCAATATGGAAATGTCGCTTTTCCCACTGCAAATAGAGAACTGTGTGTGTGTGTGTGTGTGTGTGTGCGTGCGCGCGCGTGTGTTTCTGATTGGGATCATTGTTGGGTCAAAAGGCTAAAGCTCCCATATCCTTCTTCCATAGCCACAATCAAGCTCAGTCTCTTTGTGCTGGCTATATATTTTTTCTAAAATAAAATAAAAATCCATGCAAGGCTAAATTACATGGCTCATGTCATGTCTATTTTGGCCCAGAGTCCCATGTTAGTGTGTATGAACCAGTTATCATGCTTAACTGTGTAAATCCTCTACCTATCTATTTAGAAATACGTACCGCTAGGTAAGAGTGTCTAGGATAACAGCATTAATCACCCAAATGCCACAGATATAATTGGCTTCCCAACACATTGCTTTCTTTCTTTCCAATGAAGCATAATAGAAAGCTTTGTTTGGTGACTGAAATCATGGCCATCATGATCCACCCAAGGTTTTGCTGTGCAAATCCCACTGAAAAGAAAGACCAGCCTGCAAGACCACAGTTCAGTGGGGATTGCGCAGAAGAGATCCCCTGTGAGTTGTGTTCCAGGTTCTTTTCAATATCTAAACTTCCATTGCAGAGGGAAAGGAATAATAACTAAAAAGATTTTAAAAAGCCCTTCTCCTGCCCAGCGGTAATGAAAACATACCCATCTATAATGTAAAAGCCTATTGGCACTGCTTAGCTCCCTGACTTTTCTTATTTATATGGAAATATGGAAGGAATGCATGTTCATGTTGAGATGTGTAGTCAAAGTCTCCTATTAATTATGTTTCAATTTAGCCAGAGTCAGGGGAGAGGTGAGGTGTAGTACTGGGAAAACAGTGTCTGAAGTCCTTGGCATGGCTCACCAGTTATAATGGCCATTATGTATACATGACTATATTCGATTATAACTATATTCCTTCTCTAGAGAAGTGGTGGTGGGAGTTTTGAAGATTTCCATTGTGGAAATGGGTGTTTAATACCAGACAGTGTCTGAGATGGATAGCTTAGTATCTCCTAGGATATGATGGATATGGAATCTTCAAAGGCCCTGGGGGGGGTGTGGCTTGAATGCTGGCCAATGCTTTATGTTCCCCAGCGCACATATATGCAAATGTTATTCAGACTCCACTGAGTCTGTGCTTGTAGTGGGAAGCCAGAATTGGAGAGAAACCTTTATTGACAGATATGTCTATTCCTACTAACATAGGATGAGCTCCCTTCTGCCACACCCCATTGAAGATCAGAGTTGTCTACTCTCCGTTGCTGAGCATGTGATTTTTGTTCTGTCAAATCACTAGTAGTCAGGGAAGACTTCTTCAGTGGCCATGGCTAATGGTGGCTGCTGAGGTACCAGCTGCTGGGTCAACAACAGTCATGCTGTTTCGGCAGGAAGTAGCACAAGATGATGAGGTGACAGCTTCTCCTTCTACGTTGTTGTTGTTGTTGTCGTCATCAGCCAAATAAAACTGAGCAGGAATGAGCAATTTGTATTGATCCCACTGGAGGGCAAGGAAAGGGCAGCAAATAGATTAGCTGGATAGATGGAGCGTAACCCACATAATCGGCACTGTTCGCCGAGGGCTCAAGTCTGCTTCATTTGGCCATTTGCAAGGGAACAGATTCATTGTTGGTATGTTTCAGTGATGCTTGGCTGTAGATTAGCACTGCATCTATAGCAGTTGCAAAATGCCAATTTTTAAAGCAGGCCTGCAAGCTGATTCACAAACATTTACAGGTGTGAATCAATGTTGCTGGCATAAAGGCCCCTCAGCCTTTGATTCACGCTTCCACTCTGCTTTATCACAGTTACTAAACAGGGTGATCTCTCCATGTAGTTAAAGGAATATAAAATCACTGGTGGCAAAATTCGGAAGGCTCTGAGAGCATGAATACCTCCCTTCTTCCCCCTTCCCCCACCTCATCCAAACACCCACCATAGATTAACATCCAAAACTGCTTCTTTCTTTGCTTCTACACTAAGCTGTTATGGTAACAGGTTAGAACAGGAAGTCTACCGAGATACAAATTATCCTCAGAAGGTAAAACTACTTTGTCAAGTAGGTCAGCTGACCAGCCACTGATTGCTGATTGTTTGCTGTGTAAATGCGTGTTTCCTTTCCCTGCAAATATTTCTGAGGACGACTTTACCCTCCAGGCTCAACATTCTCCATTAGGGAGCATTTTGTCAAAACAGAAATGGGAACAGAAATTGCTAGTTGTCAGAGACTGGTGGGGCTCTGATGGGTGTGTGGCCGAGGCAGGGGGCCAGGGGATTGACCCGGCAGAGGGTGCCAGTGATTTATGGGGTTTGGCACCACCCATGAGGCAGGAGCCAGGGTGCGTTGAAGAAGGGTCAGAGCAGTCTGAGATGGATATGTAGGAGCCAAAGGAAGAGACTGTTTAGGTGAGGGACAGGCCAGTCTCCCTGCCATTCCCTGCTCTGCTGCCTCCTAGAACTAGGATGGGTTTGAAGAGGGAAGAGCAGCAACAGCTTCCATGTAGAAGAAATCTCAGGTTGCATGTGTGCACCCTGGCAGATGAGGGTACATATGTCAGATGGGCGGCATGGGCTCACTGTTGCTGTAACTGCTCCATAGGGCATGGAACTGGGAACAGCTGCTGAGATGCTAGAAGTGTGTGTGTGTGTGTGTGTGTGTGTGTGTGTTTGTGTGTGTAACAGCTTAGGAGCTGCTGTAAATGTGTGCTTTTGACACATTTCTATCAAACGTGTGCCTTCCTTGGCTGAGGGAGTGCTCAGGACACCAATATTTGCCTACTCATCCCATGTCTGGAACAGAAATAAATCTAGCAACTACAACTGGTATTCACTGTTGTGGTTGCAAATGACATGTAATGGATTAGGCCCCCCCTTCCCCAATTTGCATTGCATTTTCCTTTGCATTGAAGTGAAGGGGGTGGGATAACGTAATGCTGATGTAATTCACATATTTAATTATTTATTATATGAATTACATAATTTTACCTTGGCAGGCAGCAAGATGAATAGTGCAGAACTGCAGTGGAACAGAAACAGTGCTGCCGACATGGAATACAGAGTGGAAAGGAACGTGCCTTCTGACACCTCTATTCCTTGCTGCGTTCTGCTTCTGTCTCCTAGCCAGCTCTGTTTCATCCCTTCCTTAAATTACTTCCCCTTCCCCATGCCTTGACTTGCAGAAGTTGCTTCTGCTACGTGGTGGGAGGAGAAACTATGGAATGAAGCAGAAAAGTGACATGATGCAAAGGAGAGACTAAGGGGCGGGCTGAGATGAATAAATTAATGGCCGTGCCTTAAGGGAGATTTTAGGAAATTAAAATTTCACACATTGCTGCACAGGTTGCATTATCTTTCTCTGGAATTTTGAAGTGTTGGGTAGGGACCAGAGCAGTTGTCAATGTGCTAGCAGCATTAAGTCAGCTTGGGAGGAATTTGGTCGTGGTGGTGATAAGGTGACCCTCAGACACATTTAACCCTTGATTAGCAAGCCACAACCACATGGAAATTTTGCGCTCTGTGTTTTATCACAAAGTAGGAGGTGGAGGAAACAATACATGGAAAGGGAAGGCACCAAGTTCCATATGATGTTGCACATTAATTTCTCCTACAAGCTCTTCCCATCTAAGAGATGGTGCTGGTATTGTCCCATACATCATGGCACCAATCCTGATCCCCATCCCCAGCAGCTGTTATTTTGGGGGTGAGGGGACTAGACAGATTAAATGCATTTAGGCTTGTGCCTTGTTTGACCCTTACTCTCTGAACACTTGACCAGCAGAAAAGGCTCAGATTTTGGTGGATCTCCACAGGAAGCAGATTCTAAAACCAAAAGGCAGCTACTCAAAATGCTTTTCTTTGTGTTCTTCCATTCTAATGGTGCAGAGATAGTAGACCTAGGAGACTGATCCCAGTCAGTCTTAAAAGGTCATTGGTGGACCACAGGGCTGTATGCAGATTCTTGGGGCCAAACTAGATATGTTCAATGAGTGCGCATTTAGCATGTGAGAAGTGGGACACATTTTCCTTCTGCGCAGTAGTCCCAACTAAAATCACCCCAAGTTGAAATTCCTCCTGGGAAGGAGGCTGCAATGGATGTTATAGCAGTTGTGTGTATATGTGATTTTCACTGAGAGTGTGGCATAATAGAAAAGGCTTAACTCCAGCCTAGCCCTTGTGCACAGCGGTTCCCTGATTATTTCTCCACTTCCCACATGACTCAGTTTACGCAACGAGAAGGCATTCCAAATGCAGTGCAAGATAATGATAATGTGTATTATAACACAGAAAGCTACCTTATATTGCACCAGATCATTGGTCCTTCAGGCTCAGTGTTGTCTGCACTGAGTGACAGAAGTTCTTCAGGGCTTCAGGCAGGGGGCCTCTCCCAACCCTACCTGGAGATGAAGGGGACTGAACTGGAGACCTTTTCATGCAAAACATACTCTACCCTGGGGCAATTGCCCTTCCCCAAGTGCTGTTTCCTGCACATCTAGTCTTAATGAGTGATGTGTAGTTGAAGATGGTGCATTCATAGTCATGGTGGTTTACCCTTAGTTGGACTCCCTGCAGACGGGCGGGAGTTGAGATATAGTGGGGCTTCACCCAGACCACTCACATCTGCAACCAATAAAGTTGTGGCCTTTTCAAACCCATAAACCAAATCCATTTGTCTGTGTGTTTATTATCCACTAGGGAACTGAAGGTCACGGGGCCTTGGCATGCAAGCGGTCAGTGTTGGCTAAGAGCTTGCCAGGATCACAGAGTGGTGCTAATTGCCTCTGCAAATGGTCAAGGACAGACCAAGGTGATGGAAAGCTTCAAGTCAAAAGAATGAGGATACTACTTAACTATTTTTAGCTTCTCTCCCACATTGCTGTTGGCATACCTGTGAAAAGCTGACAGCAGGTGAAGAGGCCAGCAGGCTCAGTGATCAAGGATAAATGGACAGGGATGAATGATAGGCATTATCATTGTGAAGACTGGAGAGCAAGACCCCTGTTAAATCTGATGGCACCTGAAGGCATCTCATTTTCCCTTTAGATGCTGCCCTTTGCTTTAAGTATCTGTAGAACATGTCATGCAAGCAGGCAGGCAGGATACATTTATATGACTGGCCTGTCAAAGCAATGTTATCATAATGGCAGGTGAGAGAGTTCCCCCTACCCCATACTCTTTGGGAGGTGTCTTGCTCTCCCTATGGAATTTTGCTAATCAAGTGCGAGTAATGATGGTTTACTGAGCTAGAGTGAGACTGGGATAACGGCCTCTGTTAATGAGTGGTACCTCCATTCTAGTGACGTTCCTTTCGCATCCCAGCCCTTGAGTTACAGGATAATCCGTTAATGGCTACTGTTTGCTAAAATTAGGTTAGGTCACTGTGGAGGAAGGAGGCACTGCCAGTCACTTGAGCACTGCAGCCTCTTTTCAAGATTCTTAAAGCAGACTCAACCCTCTGTATCAAGGGGTGGCCAATCATTTTCCGCCCAAGTGCCACATACAAAGTTAGAAAAACTTCCTAAAGTTGCATGGTGTGTGCACATACAAACTTGCCACATATACAGCTTACAGAACCCCACACCAATTCAGTTTATACTTACAAGCCAGGTTTATGTTCTGCCTGTGGTGGGCAAATAATGACGAGTCATGGCATGTTGTCAAACACTCTTAACTACGGTAGTTCATGAACTGTAATTCATGATACATTGACAGTGAGGGAAGTGAAAAGCTAGCTTGGCAGGATGGAAAGCTTGGGACAAGAAGATCTGCATCATTGTGAAATCTGGGTGATAGTTCATGAAAGTTATAGGTAACAAGAGAGGAGAGAGAGGGAGAGGGAGAGGTTGCAGCTCTTTTTAACAAATGAAGATGAGCACCTGGATTTTTGCATCATTGAACTATGTGCTTTTCAGACTTTTTGCTTTCAGGAAACTTTTTCTGCATCATGTTGTCTGCCAAGGAACTGTTACATGTCTTCTGCAGAAACCCATTGCATTGCATCAGGCTTGCTGGTGGCTTGAAGGATTGGAAACTTGGGATAATGGTGGAGGGCCAAGGACAATGCCAATTAAGCAAGGATTAAGGCACATCTGGCAGAGGGGAACCTGGGAAAACAATACAGGCTTAAAACAGAATTGATGATGTAGGCGAAAATATGGGGATAGGGTAACAAGCAAACAGAGGGTAGATTTCTCACTGGCTATTACTGTGATAGCTAGATGGAACTCCCATTTTAGCAGCATATAACTTTTTAATATCAGATGTTTTGGACAAACAAGAAGGTGGGGACATTCCTTTGTGTTCTGCTTGTAAGTTTCCAGGAGCTCCCGGCTGGTCACAGCTGGAAACAGATTGCTGGATTTTATAGACCTTGATCTACATGGATCCAGCAGGGCTGCTCTGACGAGACGCAAACAATGTTGCTCACACAAACTTTGAGTTTCCATCCTGCTGTAAATAAGAAGTGGATTTTTGTGGATGATTTTCTGAGCTAGCTGTAATTGCGTAGGTGGGATGGAACTCCTAGTACACTAACTTTTTTTGTGCAATAATGAATTCAGCTGGTATTCTTTGTGGACTCAAGCAATAACTCCATCTCTGAACAAACTCCCTTTTTTCTGTTAAAGCAACTTGCTATTACAGGACAAATAAACAAGAATATTTCCCTGTAATAGAAACAAAAGCAAGCCACCCATGCTAAGAACAACAGTGAAATATTGTGTAATTACATTGTAAATGTCAGTGGGGATGGTTTGATGCCTATGAATTGTTCTGATTAAGCAGGAGGAGGACAGGCTCCCTGTCAGAGTCTTGGTTTTGAACTATAGTAGCAAAACAGCTCAGAGGTAGTTTGGCTTTTTTTTTTTGCATGCAGAAGATCCCAAGTAGCTTCTCACTTAAAGGCTCAGGTAGCAGCAGTGAGAAAGACTTCCTGAGAAGATAGAGAGACATGCACAATCAGCATAGACAATATTGGGCTTAATGGACTAATTCTAAGCAGGTATAAGGCACCTTCCTATGTGCCTAATATGGATGGAGAGCTCTCATGCAAAAGGTAAGAAACCAGACCAAAGAAATGTGAAATCCTTGGATAACTGCTCAGGTTCCCACCTCATTTAATTATACTGCTCCTGTGAGTAGGTCACTCATATGGGCTAATAAATCCACAGGCAATTTGAAGAGAGGGAGGGCACAATATATGAATAGGGTTAGAGAATGGCTTTGCATGTTTTGAAAAGTAGCTATGCTGAAGGGATGTGAACTAAGCACGTTTCAGTTTGCACCCTAATTTGATGCTTTGGAAAGTGACCCACCTTGGTCCAAGGCATGTTGTAAATGGCCCGATTCAGCTTGGAGACTGTCTTAAGTTCCCTTTTCTTCTCCCCATTCACAATCAGGAAATTTAAAAAAAGGGCTATCACTTTTAAAACTTTTGACAGAAGTTGATGAAATTTGCAAGCGTACTATCCTTTCCATAGTGGATAAAGCCTGTCAAATTATAGGCAAATAGGTTTAGGCGCTTTTGTACTGGGCTCATTTTAAAGTTTTTTCTGTTTTTTTAGTTTTTGCTTTTGAAAAAAGGAAGAACCCATAACATAAACAATAATGGGTATTTGATAAAATGTGTAGGCAATGTCATTCCTTCTGAGGGCATGAACCTGAGCCATTCAGAAGGCTAGCCACAGTGGTTTTCCCAAAGGGCCGTCATTACTGTTTTGTGGTAGGTAGAAAAGGAATAACTTAACTGCTATAGAGTGTTGTGGGTGATAAGTTATGTGAGATATGCCCCTGGATAAGAACCCTGTCAGATAGCAGACAAATAGGTCCAGGGGCTTTTTAAAGCTACCTTTAAAATGAATGGGGGGAACTAACAGGGCCTCATTTTAAGGTAACATAATTCCTTCCTTTTATGAACTTGACCTGTAATTCACAATGGAGCTCTCCCAATCTGGTGTTTGCCCTGCTTTTCCTCATCACCCCACCCTGGCATTATAGTAAGGTCAAAGACATCACTTTATTCCAGGAGCAGCCCTTTCACTAGGCAAAGTGAGGCAGCTGCCTCAGGAAGAATATGGTAGCGGATGGCAGAAGTTCTCCCTCCCAACATGATTCCCCCGAGTCCTCAAAGCTAGCCTGCTGCCCTGAGGTACAGTGGAGGATGCCATTTCCACTGGTAAAGTAAGATTCAATTTCAAATCTGGTTGGACTCTGTGTGTGAAATGCGGGTGGGCAAAACACGATTTTGTCAAAATCTACTGAGATGCCCCTGCTTTCCCTTTCATCAGATGCTTGTGTGTAGGATTTTTCTTTAAAAAAAATGTCTGGATCACCAAGGTATCAGAAAGCACCTCAGGTGTTCCTGCTTTGACTGGTGTCACCTCACTAATTATTCTTCACCTCTGACAAACTCAAAATCTCTCTGAGGCATTCCACTTTGTCTGGGAATTTGGCATTTTCCTGCAACCAGTGCACATCGCTTAATATGCAGGTGACTTGTTCTTCTACTTTTTGTATGTCCAAATATCATGGAAAGGGAAAAGATGCACACCTCCCTGTGGCAAGCATTTGGAAGTTGTGCAGCTCACTACAGGGAAGCTGGGCATCCCTTGCACCCCTGTTGATTAGCTGGAAGTATGGAAAGAAGGTGCACCAATCACTCTCCCAGCTTTTCCACAGCTTTGCATAATGTGTCATGCCACTCAGAGAAAAGGTCAGTGCTTGCAGCACTCATGCGGTTATCTCATTTCTGAAATGAAGGCAAGGAGCGGCCTCTTAAAAAGATCTGCCTTTGGAGGAGGGTCCATCAACACCCTGCAAAGCTTAAAATAATAACTGGCTATGGATCCTTTTCAAGCTATAGAGGCCTGTTAGGATTAGAAAGGTGGCTGTTCTCCCTTCTCCTCCCTTCATTACAAGATTAGTTGTTTTCTTCCTTTGAAGTGTCAAAGATGGCCACAATTGGCAATGGCGTGGAATTAATAGGTGGAATGAACTTCTGCTAAAGAGCTATCCATATTTCAAAGAGGCTCAGCAGACACATTTTTCATTGGAATAGGCTGCTGATGCTGCAGTTTGGAATGATTCTCCACCCATGTTAAATTAGATTGATTAGAGACCTATCTTAGAAATTTTCACCTTCCTCCAGAGTGCTTGGCCAGTCGTATCTGCCTGTGTTTTGCAATCACATTGTCCCATTCAAAGATGAACACCATTTTACAAACATGGAGTTTGTAAGCCACAGTGGTGTAATAATTCACTTTCTGGATGAAATAACTGGTGGTTTCTGTGCAAAACAGACAGTGGTGGAGGGGTGGAGTTCCCATCAGTAGGATGTACAATACAGTACCATGCTGGATCTCCACTTGGTGATTCAGAACCCAAGAATAACCAAGCTGTGTGCTGGTAGTAAAGATAGCTTGTTGTGGTGATGGATGGATGTAAAAGACCCAGGTTTCAATATTCTCTTAATCATGAAGCTCCCTGGATGGTCTTGAGCAACTTATTTTTTTCTCAGTGCAACCCACCCTAGGTAAAGGGACCCCTGACTGTTAGGTCCAGTCACGGACGACTCTGGGGCTGCAGCGCTCATCTTGCTTTATTGGCCGAAGGAGCCAGCATTTGTCCACAGACAGCTTCCGAGTCATGTGGCCAGCACGACAAAGCTGCTTCTGGCGAACCAGAGCAGTGCACAGAAAAGCCGTTTACCCCTCTACTTGCACTTGACATGCTTTCGAACTGCTAGGTTGGCAGGAGCAGGGACCGAGCAATGGGAAGCTCACCCCATCGCGGGGATTTGAACCGCCGACCTTCTGATCGGCAAGTCCTAGGCTCTGTGGTTTAGACCACGGTGCCACCCGCATCCCTTCAAGCAACCCACCCTACAGGGTTGTTTTTGTCAAAAAATTAGATCCCTTGAGGAAGGGCAACATGGACATGCGATGCGCTGAAATGAATATCCCAGGCAACCAGGAAATTGTGCAGTAGCTAAGATCAAGAGCTGAGATATTGGCCTGGTGCTGGTCAGAGTCACTCATAGGCCTGTTCTGGCTCTGCCCATCCTCCTTATATGAGCAGAACCCTGGATATCAGTGGGCACTTTCCTGCAGCCTCATTGTACAGCTTCCCTGGGAACTGCTTTATGAGACAGGGATGCTTCTGGAGGCCAGCAGGTTTGGAGGCAGGTAGCCTTTCTGCTTCCCATATGGAACTGGGAGCTGCTAGTATCTCCCCTCTACCATACACCTGCTACTTGTGGACTTTTCAGTGTTGAATATTGAATGCTGCTAATCTCCCCACCCCAAGGTTCACAGGATGGATATCTTCAGGTAGTGTCTGATGCTTGCTTTAAAAAGGAAATATATGTCATATTTTATTTTTGTATTGGAACATGCAAATCTGTCTTATACCGAGTCTGTCCATTGGTGCATCTAGCTCAGTATTCTCTACTCTGATTGGCGGCAGCTCTCCAGGATTTCAGACAGGAGGTCTCTCCCAGCACTACCAGGGGATGCTGGGGATTGAATTTGGGAACATCTGCAGATGCTCTAACATGGAGCTAGGAACAGATTCCCCATGGGACCTGAAGTCGTGCAAGTTACAATATCAGTTCCTCCATTAACAGGCTGATTATATGCATGGTGCATATAAGCTTTTCCTATTATTTCCTCATGGTACACTATATGTTGAAGTGTCTGAATTAATCTGTTATAGGAAATGTTGAGTGCTGAGAATTTTGTCTCAGCAGAAAATATTCAGATAAGAGGAGATTTGGGTTCTTTCCCACCCTACAGTTCTCCAGCTAGATTGGCATTTCTCTTCTTCCCTGAGAAAAATGCCACATATTTCAAGTAAAGCATTGGGTTCTGGAGTTATCTCCATCCAGTTTTTCTTTCATCCTATTACTTCTAATTACTTAGCTCTGTGCCTCTCTGCAGCTTCATAAGTAGCTGCCTCAAACCTCCTCCGTGTTTGCTGTCGCATCTCCTGAGATAGTGAGAGGTGATTGATTATGGTCATTATTTCAAAGTACCATATGAAAATCTCTGCCCTATTCATTAATTGTCTTAAAGAGCAGCCGCCTTTCATGGGGGGAAAGCTGTCATTCTTCAGCAAACTCCAATTAATTTCATGCATGGTTTTTACTTGTATTTTCTTGCCTACCCTTGTTTATTATCCATATTCATTAGGAGATTTCCCCCCTAACCCAGCTTAATTAGTGGTGCTCTCTCAGATGTCTACTTTTGCTTTTGATTTCTCCATTATTGTATCTTCTCATTTAAAACTGGGCCATTTCTAGCCAATGCTCTTTCTACATGGGTGAGGTCATGTCATAGGCCAGGTGGAATCTCTCTGGGGAAATCTGTGTGCATGTTGTTCACATCCGCACCCTTGAGGTCTTGGTGTGGTCTCTTCATTCACTGTGTAGGATCTGCCAGGGTCACACCCATCTACCTGGTCACACGCAGGGGGAAGATGCTCCAGACCAGGTGTGACAGGAAGTCCTCCTGGCTGGAGCAACATTTCCCTGTGTGTCCATTCTCTGGACAAACAGGAAATGTTGTATTTGACTGCTTCAGTGATGTTACATCCCACACTAACTGGGGTAGGAAAAGCTCCCTTCCCCCGTCTCTCTCTCTCTCTCTCTCTCTCTCTATATATATATATATGTATATATCCCACCCTCACTGTCTCTTTACTAATTTTCAGTTAACTGAGCTCTAGTTCTGCAGGTGTCCAGAAATCAGCTCTCAGTTTAGGACAACTTAATTCTAGCTTCAGCATTATATCAAAGACTTGCATCAGCATATGCAATCAGCAACAGCAAACTTTCTGAAAGATGCCATAATAATTGTTGCCAAATTTGTCATAGATCTCTTGTTATTCTTCATAAGCCCTGGGGGAAAATACAGAGAGAGAGAATGAGAGCGAGCAAGCAAGTGAGTGCAGAGAACTCCTGCAAGAGAAAAGCTGCACTTCTCTGCTGGGAACGGCAGGTGATAATGTGGTCCACCTCCACCACCCCCAATCCCTAGCATGGAAAATGATCCATGAAAGGAAAAATATTGAGCAAAAGGATGGAGTCAGGTTTTTTGTTTTTTTGTTTTACATTTCCTTTTGGTATAATTTTATTTAAAGGAACAAATCAATTTTCTGACTGTGCGGTGCAACGTGGGTGATTTGCTATAGCAAGCAGGATACCTTTGGGGAAAAGACAAAAGCTTAAATTTACAGGATTTTAGGAAGCAAGCATAGAGGTTTGGTTGCCCCTGTTTCTGTGGCTGGAAGAGATGTGCTTGATGTTTTCTTGCACAGTATAAGTCAGGAGTCAGCTAACTTTTTCAGCAGGGGGCCGGTCCACTGTCCCTCAGACAATGTGGGGGGCTGGACTATATTTGGGGGGGGGAATGAACAAATTCCTATGCCCCACAAATAACCCAGAGATGCATTTTAAATAAAAGGACACATTCTACTCGTGTAAAAACACCAGGCAGGCCCCACAAATAACCCAGAGATGCATTTTAAATAAAAGGACACATTCTACTCATGTAAAAACACGCTGATTCCCGGACCGTCCGCGGGCTGGATTTAAAAAGCGATTGGGCCGGATCTAGCCCCGGGCCTTAATTTGCCTACCCATAGTATAAGTGTAAGGCCTGGTCATGGATTCAAGCTTTATGGATCCTTGAGTGTGTCAGTGTGACTTAGGGCTGAATCAAAATCTTCTTTCCTCCATTTCAGTTTGCCATTCACAAGCAGTGACATGAGGGATACAACCGGGTGTTTTGTTGGGGGCAAGCTTGGGGTCTTGCAACAGCTGCAGCTGCTAGAGGTTGCCACTTTATTTCCCATAAGTACTATGGGAACGAGGCCATATCATTCCCAGGGGGCTTCATGAGGAGCGGGGTGGTGGACACAACCCAGCCCCAAAAGTTCTTTGGGTTCAGTTGTAGTACTGCTCACCTCACCAATTTTGTGCTGAAAAGTCTAACAAAAGAACTTTAAGTTCAACTTCACTTTGACCCTGAGAGCAGTCGGCAAGGAGATACTCTTCCATTTCTGTTCCTGTGACAAAATTACTTTCCTTGCCCCTCCATTCCCTGTGTGAGACTTTTCCCAGAGCCTGAACCCTCAGTCCAGCAAGTCCATATCTAGTGTGAGTCGAGGAGGGTCTCCTTTATCATCCAAGCCCCTGGAGATGAGTTATGAATGGACAGGCCCATTAAAAACTGCTCTGTCCAAGTGTCAAACAGGGTTGATATTAAAGCCATCTCAACCCACCGTTGTGTATATTTAAGTCTTCAAAATTTGGCATGAAAAACACAGAGGTAAAAAATAAATAAAGGTGTTTACAAGGTCATTTAAGGGTTGTGGCACTGCCTCTGTTTCTGTAAAAGATATTATTTCCTTCAAACTTTTAAAAACAGGTGGACACCATGGAGCAGCTGTTGAGGGGGGTGCTCTTTGCCACCCCACACAATTCAGCAGTGCAATGCAATACAGCAAATTCCCCTCAAAGCCCGGGACAGGATGACATTCCATCACTCTCAGGGGGATTTGTACATAGAAATTATGGCTGCCTCTGTGTAGACCCATGGTTCCCAATGTGAGGCACACGCTGCACAGAGAGACAATTTGATTTTTAAGGGGGGAAATTCAAGAATGAGTTATTAACAATGAATGGCCTTTTAGACTTCCTCCTTGTGAATAGGAGTTCACTTTTTGAA
Source organism: Podarcis filfolensis (assembly GCF_964270895.1). Lineage (NCBI taxonomy): Eukaryota > Metazoa > Chordata > Lepidosauria > Squamata > Lacertidae > Podarcis > Podarcis filfolensis. The sequence continues at coordinate 88,231,636 of NC_139605.1, read as the reverse complement.
TAATAAGAATTATATGTCACAGGGGGGCATAGCTGTCAACGTTTCCCTTTTTTAAAGGGGAAATTCCCTTATTCTGAATAGGATTCCTCGCAACAAAAGGGGAAAGTTTACAGCTATGTGGGGGTGGGGAGAGGAGTCATCAGGATTTTAGAAATGCTTAGGTGGGACATGGCCAAAAAAGGTTGGGAACCAGTGGTGTAGGCCATACTTCCTGTACTGCTTGTAAAGAATAATACAGTCTTTTTCTGGCTTCTGGTTTACACCATCATAGCAGGCTAAATTTTCTCCACGAGAATCCATTCCTGTGTACACAGTCATGTGAATCAGACAAATGCCAATCCCTCTTTGCAACTATTTCTGTGCAGTGCTACACAGCGGCCATTATTGTGGAAATCACTGCAGAATTCTGGACATGTACCGCATGTTCACTGGTACTTTGTCCAGCAATTGTGACTGTGTGCGCAAAGACACCCGAGCGAAGAAATTTAGTATGAGAATCCGTCTTTCCTTACACTTCATCAATACCAACTGATATTTTGAATACATATCAAAACATGATAGCAACATGCAGTAGACTGCCTTATGAAGCATCCCCATATGGGCAAATCCAATGAGTGCGCCAGATACACTTGCTAAGCAAATGCAGGAGAGAGAGGCAAGGAGCCTTTCTGAAATAGAATTTAAGGCAGATGCCCTTCCCATAGCAGGACATTTACAAATGGTCCATGCATGTTATCCAACTGGAATGTGGAAAATTTAACAAGAATCTTCCTTCTACTTTGCATTGCACAAATCTCCTCAACCAATTAGACACCAATTTTCCGGGGAATGTTCAGCTCAGCTTTTATGGTGTTCATTCATTAGTTTAATAACTCACTTGCAGCATTTTTATGTTCCTCCCTGGTGTCTGTGCCCTTCTTCCGTTCAGACTCCCCGCCTTCCTCTTCTCCTTAATCAGCCCCTTTTCTGAATTTCTTCATAATCTCAGAGTCCTCACTAAAGCCCACAGCAGAAATTTTGGCAGATCTGAAACTTTAATAAAATAGTGTCGGGGGTCACCCTCAATTACTCAGCTGCAAGTTGATTCTGTTTCCATGGACTTTCTTTTTCGAATGTTCTGCCTGCTGGGGACTATTATTCTCGTTCCCCAATACCTGGGAATGGGTCCAGATTTGGTGGTTATAATATAGACACAAAAGGAGGCAGCGAAGAAGCAGTGGCTGCGCTTAGCCCTTCAGGCGAGCAGTCACTTTTTAGCTGGATGCGTGTTTATTGTATAATTAATAGCTGGTTGCTTGCTCGCTCTCCCTCTGTAATCCAGCACAGAGCACTGTGCCAATTCCAGTCTCCAAAGTGCTTTCCAAAAAAGGTGTGGCTACAGGAATGGATTATTCAAATCTTCTGGGCTTTTTTCTGTGTTTGAATGCTCTGGTTCTGAACACAAAATAACAAAATTGCCAGCTTGGAACTTAGCGATAGCCTCAAAGGAGCAGTTTTAAGGGTTCTCCCATGGAACACATGGGAGAATGAGGAGCACATGGAAATGAGATGATCAGCAACTCATAGGAATTGAGTCAGACCTATTGGTCCAGGATCCACCTAGCTCCAGAATTGTCTACACTGACTGGCAGTGGCTTCCCAGGGTATCAGGCAAGGGTCACTCTCACTCTTACCTGGAGATGTGAGGACTGATCCCAGGACCTTCTTTATGCAAAGCAAATGCTTTGCCATTGAGCTAAGGCCCTTCTCAACTCCATCACCTTTTGATCATAGGTGTGCTCCATCCTGTTGCATGCCATTCTGTCCTCTCCTGTCCCATTGTGTACATTTTCTACACATTTTTACATAAACACACACTTTTAAATGCATCCAGCCACAATCCTCTGTTTGCGACTCACTGTCTGACTTACATCCATAAGATGCACATTTTGTAGTCATCTTTTGTACAACATTTACAATGTTTTGCACACTTTTTGCACACCAAAAGTCCTTGCAAAATCTGAAGAAGCATGGCATTTGATTGGGAGTTGTGTTTAAATGCACAAAGCAAGTTTGGAAGCATTGGGTTGGGTGCAATTGCAGCGAGAAGCAGCCCAAGCATATCCCCCCCCATCTCTAGGAGTATCCTGTGGGCAGTGATGTTAGTGTATCTAACTACGGTACTTCATTGCTTTGAGAACAGGATGAAACGCTTTGATCCATGCTCTACAAAGGAGGCAAGGACTCAGCCTCTCTCTGTCTCCAAAAAGCTCTCCAAGGATAGCTCTGGTATCTGTTTTTAATGCCAATGATTTAGATGGCTCAGGTTTGACTTGCACAGTAACTACAAGGGGGGGTGGTCTCTTCTTTTTCCCTTTATTTTTAAGGGCCAGTGGGGAACTGGCCTTCCCTATTCCAGCCACTGCAATGAATGAGAGCACACCCATGAATTGAAGTCTTGACTTGATTCTTGGTTGGGTTTTTCAGTTGAAGGCTACAGGTAACTGCCTCTTTATATAACACACCCTCCAATATGTTGAAGCCCTAAGCTGGGACATGTATCTTCCCGGCTGCGCTCCTGCACAAGTCACAGGACCCACGTGAGGTTGCAATCTTGTGTGTTTGGGGGTGCTGTGCTGAGCGCACGGTGCCCCCTAAAACAGGATGTCCCAATTTAATCAGGGCAATTGAGGGGTATGATATAGGTGTCACATATTATGAATCTAAGTAGCAACCATATAACTACCCCCAAATGATAACTGGTATAGAATGGATAAGTTTGTTGTATCAATCTGACCATGGAATACTTGCATTTATGGGATTGAGATGGCGCTAAAAAGCTCTATGGAGAAAAGAGAGGTGCTTGCATTCATGGAGGTGGACAAGACAGTTGCACTCTGCCCTGGATCCTGTTCCACAAGGGTTTAGGGTAGGAGCAGGTGAGCAGGTAAGGAGAGAAGAGGTGAGGTGTAGATGCAGTGCAGTGTTCAGAGTAGTGTAGTGTAGTGTTGGACCCGGTTCAGATCACAAGAAGCTCCCTGGGTGACCTTGGACCAGTGACTACCTCTGAGAGAATAAGAACATAGTCTACCTTACAAGCTTGTCATAAGCACAAAAGGGGTATGGTTGAGCATGGAGAACTATGTATACCCATGTCCTTCAACCTTGGGTCCTCAGATGTTGTTGGACTACAACTCCTATCATCCCTTACCATTGACTAAGCTGACTGGAGATGGATGGGGGTTGCAGTCCAACAACACCTAGGGACGCATGGTTGAAGAACACCGATGTACAACAGCTTGAGCTCCTTGGAGTAAAGGTGAAATATGAATGTAATAATGCTTTCTTCTGCAGCCATCCTCCATTGCTCCTGCCTCCCACCACCACCTCTGCTCCTTGACCGCATCTGAGAAATGTAGTGTTTGTATATGCAAGTACATGCCTGGCATGGAGTGAATTACTTTGCTATTGAGAGTGCATATTTTCTGCAGTTCCAACCACCGTGTTCATTTCTTTCAGCAGTTATTGTTTATATAACATACAAAAAGTTCTACCTGGGATTCAGATAATTTAATGGTGTCACTTCTGCATCATACATCACTGCCATATGCCAGCTAAAGAGAGTCTGGAGCAGAAAGTGAATGTGTGATTTTACAAATGATGTATGAACAAGGACATAGCCTGGAGCAGGTCTTTGCAATGCTGAGAGCTGCAAGTTGCTAGTGTCCCTTGGGGAAGTTCTACTGGTAATGGGTTTGTGTTGTATATATACTGGAAATACAATATATTAAAGCCCACATAAGCACAACATGGTGGCCTGTTCTCCATGCAAGTCTCCGAGGATTGGTGGTTGCTTGTCTTTCCCAGCAAACGAAACTGCTCTGATTAACCTTGAAGTTAGAGAATATGAGAAATCCTCCATCTCGAAGCTGATTTATGGCAGAGGTGGGCAACATGCGGCCTGCAGGCTGTGCATTGCCCGTAAGGCACATTTTGTGACCTACGTATTGACTAGATACCAAACCACTTGGGACAGCAATCTGGTTGGGTATGAGCGACTCCCTTTAAGTTTCCATATGTTCAAAATGAAGGTTGTGTTTTTTTGCTGTAGCATGTAACATTGCTGGATGGTATACACCTCCCCAACCCTAATAGGAAGCGAGGCATCAAAATGATGTTTGGTATGAAAATATGTGTGAGAACAGAGACAAGGAATCCTTGGTTGTAGGACTCCTAGCATCCCTGGTCATTGGCCATGCTGGCCAGGGCTGATAGGCGTTGGAGTCTAACAACATCTGGAGGGCCACCAGTCCCCAGTCCTTGTGGCAGAAGATACTTGACTTTAACTGTGAATTGAGTTATATTTCTCCTCCATCCCTATGAACAGATTGCATATGAAAGGGAATAGAACATACTTGGTTGGGAGCACCAGGAGTAGACTTGGGTCTTTCTTATTTCAGCAGTGTCCTGTGGGAAGCCAAAATTCAGAGCCCGCTACCCATCTCTCAACTTCTTTCCTGCTCAGTTCACTACATCATAGCTGAGGTGCTCTGTGGTGCTCCCTAGGCTCAGCACCCAGTGCAGCAGAACCAGTCACGCTGCCCTAAATTCGGCTCTGGAAGCATTGTCGTATATGTAGCATATTGAGGTCAGGGTGTAAAGTGGGTTGATTTTCACACCTCTCTTCTTTTACTTCATTAAATGTATGCAACTCTTTGAAGGTGACCCGGAAACTGCAATTAATCCATAATGCGGCAGCTAGACTGGTGACTGGGAGTGGCCACCGGGACCACATAACACCGGTCCTGAGAGATCTGCATTGGCTCCCAGTACATTTCCAAGCACGATTCAAAGTGTTGGTGCTGACCTTTAAAGCCCTAAATGGCCTCGGTCCTGTATACATGAAGGAGCGTCTCCACCCCCATTGTTCAGCCCGGACACTGAGATCCAGTGCCGAGGGCCTTCTGCCAGTTCCCTCATTGTGAGAAGTGAGGTTACAGGGAACCAGACAGAGGGCCTTCCCGGTAGTGGCGCCCGCCCTGTGAAACACCCTCCCATCAGATGTCAAGGAAATAAGCATCTATCTTACTTTTAAAAGACATCTGAAGGCATCCCAGTTTAGGGAAGTTTTCAATATTTACTGCTGTATTGTTTTTAACACTCGATTGGGAGCCTCCCAGAGTGGCTGGGGAAACTCAGCCAGATGGGCGGAGTATAAATAAATTATTATTATTATTATTATTATTATTATTATTATTATTATTAATTCATTTCAGTGAAGCAGTTCCTGGAGGACTGTTGTGTCTTAAATAGCCAAATATCCCTTTTCTAAACAGGGATGTGTTTTGATTAGGGTTTCCACAATTTTAATGGACAGCAGCCCTATGCCTGTAAAAGGCAGGTGTTCTCTTCCAGAGGAACAGACTGATTGCAAAAGCTTCAGTTGCTGATTTTGGCCAGAGAGCTTCTGTTCATTTAAAAAACAACACGCACACACCCCAAATCAACTCTGTATCAAATGCTATTATATCTATCCCACAGCAGTATTCTTCAAACTTGGTTTTCTAGATGCAGTTTCCATTATCCCAGATCACTGGCGAAGCTGGCTGAGGGTGGTGAAAGTTGGGAGTCCAAAATATCTGGGGCCTCAAGGTTGAAGAACAACTGAACTATATGGCTTGTTTGATTTGTTTTTTTAATATTAGGTACACATTTCTTTTTTGAATAATTCCATCATTCCACTTTTCTTCTTGCTCGCTCCCTTCTACTTTCCTTGTTTCATTTTGATTGCAAGCTTTTGGCAAACTTTATTTTATTCCGTACTGGATTGTGGTGCATTCAGTACCATTTTGCTGCTCATGAACATTTGGGATTGCTCAAGGCAAGATGCAAATAAAAACTATGTATGGAGAAGTCCTTGAGGGACCTGGCGGCTGCTTATGTGAATGGCTGCCCTGAGAATTCACTTCCACTGCTTAAGCATTTGAGGAGCTGAGTTTTGAACAGCAGAGGGAGGTGTTTTGCTTCTTGGGGTAGCATGAGCAGGAGAGCAAAGAAGGGGAAACTTGGCTCTTGAGTTTGGTCTGGCCCAACTAAGAAAAGTTTAACTGCATGACCACACCTGTTTAAGTTGTCTAGATCCCCTTCCGGGCAGCATTTAGAGCTTTCTTTCCCCAACCCCTACTGAGGTCTAGCCATAATTTTTTCTTCTTTGTTTTGGCTCACTTGTTCTGGTTGGTCCTGAAAAGAGTTGTTTTTATCTCCTTTGTACTATCAATGAGGGGCTTCATTTGGTTTGAATTCAGCCTGCTTCACTTTATTTAGCTTCCAGATAATTAGGTCACATCAAGCAGTGTGGAGGGATAGAGAGAGAAAAATCTGCCAGTGTGGTGTAGTGGTTAAGAGCAGTAGTCTTGTAATCTGGGGAACCGGGTTCGCTTCCTCGCTCCTCCACATGCAGCTGCTGGGTGACCTTGGGCTAGTCACACTTCTTTGAAGTCTCTCAGCCCCACTTACCTGACAGAGTGTTTGTTGTGGGGGAGGAAGGGAAAGGAGATTGTTAGCCGCTTTGAGACTCCTTAGGGTAGTGATAAAGTGGGATATCAAATCCAAACTCTTCTTCTTCTTCTGATGGTATACACACCCCTGAGGCATCTGAGTGACAAGAGGTCTACCTAAAGCAAAATCTCTTACATCTTACCAGCTCATCCTTGGGCAGTGCTAGAGCTGCTGGCTCCTCATGAGGTTTACTGCCAAGGTACGTGATGCTGAAGCTGTCAGAGCTTCCTCAGCACATCTTTAAGGTGCTTTGGCAAGGCAGAACAGGGAACCATTTTTTTTTTAGCAAACCCAAGGCTTGAAGCCAGAGTGGAGAGGACTAGATAGTGAGGCAGGATACCTGCACGGAAGAATGAAATGGAATCTGGCAGTTAAATTGTGTTTCATATTGTGGAGTATGGCATCCTGATTCCATATGGGGGAGCAACAGTGCCTTTAGGAGCAGCTGGAAATATATAAATTAAGGAGGTGACTTCCGCCCATCCCATTTTCTTGTTTATAAAGTGATAGGGGAAAGTCACCTGCTTAATTTTTGCATATTAGGCTGCTCTTAAAGGTACTGGAGCAGAGCTCACAAATAAGTTGGCAACCCTAGCAAAACCTCTCTACCCAGGAAAAGTGACGATGTAAACAAAAACAGGGCTGTTATCCCTGGTGAGTGGAGTTCAGCTTTGTAGCGAATTGCCTTCAACATGAATCAAAATAGTTAGCAAGAAGGTTTAGCTGAATGATTCCACAAGTCTCTATTTATGATAGGATAGCCAAGATTCTTACTGATAGGGTTCCTGTGCTTCATGGAGGAAATACACAAATCCAATGATATGCTTATACCACTGTTTGATTACTCCATTGTGGTTCACACCAGAGCAAGTACATTTCAAGTGCAATTGACACATTAAAATACATCAAAATCCACGATATACTTTCTTGCCATTGTATCCGTACTCCAAGACAATTGTAACTTGGTGATTGTTTGCTTTGCTTGTCTGGGACATCCAGAAATTCAGCTTCTGGTTGCGGATCCGTGTTTTGTGCTACAAAATATGTGTTACATAACTGTGTCAGTTTGCATCTCAGCAGGCTCTAACCCCTGCTGCTGTGTAAATGAAAATGTGTTGTACCTTCTTTAAAAGGAGTCTATGAGAGTGGAATGATAAGTTTAATGAGTATTAGCATTATGCAATAGGAACTAATTCTCTGCCCTCTAACCTCATCATAAGGTCTCTTGTGCATTACCAAAAGAGAGAAAATAAAAGGCAATAGGTGTAGCTTCAGGGTGACTCACCAGGTCACCCCAGTGTTTAAAGGGCAGGTTTTGTTTTTTAAAAAATGGTAGAGTCAGCATAAAATGGTAGGGTCAGCATTTTTTTTAAAAAAGCAGGGTCAGCATAAAACATGGCAGATGACACCTTATCTTCATGCAGTGTAGTGCCTGAGTGTATCAGTGCATTTACTCCAAACCCACCCTTGAGTTAATAGGCACTGATATTCAACCATTGTGCTAAAGGCTCTTAGTACAGACACATTATGTGATGGAAGCTGATAACCTCTATAATGCACTCCAGAGTATGTTTACTCAGAGGTAACTCCCAGGGAATTCAATGGGACTTACACCCCAGGTGCATATACACTGGGATTGCAGCCTAAATGTTAGATATACTGAATCATTTATATTATTTATGTTGTGAAAATATTATAAAATATAATATAATATAATATAATATAATATAATATAATAAATATACAATATTATATACAGCACTAGACATACTCACAGTAAACCTCTTGAAGTTAATCAACATGAACAGGGATTTTTTACAGTGGTACCTCGGGTTAAGAATTTAATTCGTTCTGGAGGTCTGTTCTTAACCTGAAACTGGTCTTAACCTGAGGTACCACACAATTTCTGTTCTCATCCTGAAGCAAAGTTCTTAACCCAAGGTACTATTTCTGGGTTAGCGGAGTCTGTAACCTGAAGCGTCTGTAACCCGAGGTACCACTGTATTCATTTGGACCACACACACCCAAGTGCACAAAAGTGTCACTTAGCTGGATGCAGCCCACTGGAAAGTATTACATTTTTCAAGCAATACTGCACACCCCACTATGATCTTTTTCACTATAAAATCAATTGTTGCCTTTCGACTTCACACACCTGTCTGAACGCTTTTCTGCTGCCTCCTGAGGACCACTGTGCTTACTGTCCTTTCCTCTTGCTTTTTTGTATGGCTGCAGTGATGGGTGCTCTGGAGTCCAGAGGGGTGCTGCGGAAGATGAGTGACATGCTGGAGATGATGGTGAAGAGGATGGATGTGCTAGCCAGGCTGGAGAATAGCACGGACTTCCGGAAAGGGGAGGAGACACATTTCCCTATGGACAGGTTAGTAGTACCAGTAGATATGAAACATTGGCCTGAAGCATTCATTGATACAGGTTCCTCTTTTCCTGGATCCAAGAAGTGGGTGAGACCCAAATCTGCATGCTCTGATTTCTCAGCTCTTTGATTCTGATGGCAGGCCCTTCGTCAGCATATTATGGGTTCAGGAATATAGCTTAATTCAGGGGTGTTCAACTTGTGGCGCTACTGGTGTTCTTGGGCTACATCTTCCACAATCTCTTACTGTTGGCTGTTCTTGTTGGGGCTAATGGGAGCTGGAGGCAGTGGCATGTGGTGAAATTTTTCAAAGGAGAACAGTTAGGGCCAGAGCCGCCTGCTTGCGAGGGTGGGGCGGGGAGGGTCACAGAAGTGAACATCTCACCTCCCTCCTTAAACTGGACAGAAGCTCCCTGAGCTTTGGGAAGGAGGCAGGAGGGCTTTTGGACCCATTAGAGCATTGTGCCTCCCTCTCTAAGCCGGGCAGAAGCTTTCCAGGCTTTGAGAAGGAGGTGCCAGTGAAACATTTAGGGGATTAACCTAGTCCCTCTAGTCCACTGACCGCACACCGCTGGCTAGAGGCCAATAACACCTGGAAGACCATCGATTCCCTGTCCCTTGCTTAAATCATTAGATGGGTTGCTATTTTTTAACTGGAGAACCGGACATTACCTTCATGGTTAATGGTCCACCCTGCTTAGCAAGCAAGGTTTCAGTATTGCTCCTTGCAAGTGATGGAGAAGGGTCAAGAGCACTGGTGAGTGGTGCAACAGCTACTGTATCATTAATGTTAGTTGTAAGGTCTATTTCTCCAGTGGGCAACTCTCTTCAATAGCACTAGGTTTTCAATTGTGGGTTTTTCCTATTGCCATTTAGTATTAGAGGGTGGAGGGTTTTGAGCTTCAAGCACAGTCTTGATCTTGAGCAATCCAGTTACATAAATTATTTATCCGGGGGAATCTGATCCAAGAATCAGCTGCAGACTGTGTGGGTAGGGAAGTAAATACCCTTTAATAAGTTACTATCAAATAGCATCTCCATAAGGAATGGAATCAGAAATTCTGTAGGCACCATAAAATGACTAATTACCTCCACATAAATGATTGGTTTTAAAATAATGACTGGAAGTGCAATTCAGTTTTTACTAAGGCTAACAACGTCAGTTAATTTGTATGATGGATTGACTGCGTGTTTTGAAATGTAGAGCTTTTAATTTGATTTCAACTTGATCTAGCTCTTGAGAGTGTGCATGGTTAGTTTCTGATGACTGTGCAATTGTTAACAATGGAAACAACATTTTTTAAAGAACAAAAAAGTTGGGCACTGTCATGGAACAAAGTTAATATCCAAAGTAATTAACGCCACAATCATCTAGTAACAAACAAACAAACTCCCTCCCCTCTCTTTATCATTATCCACTTCAAAGTATTTTGTGTATTCAGACAATAAATTTCCCTTGCTTACTTAGGCTGTGAACAAACAGTGGCTCCAATCTGAAGAAAGTTAGTTGGGCTGAAGTGACCTCAATAAAACTAATGGGTCTTTCTTTTTTCACAACTATCCTGTCATACTCAATTTCACTGGAATTTTAAATGAAGCAAAAACCTTTCCAGGTGGGAGGTCAATAGGGCAGTGGCAGACTTTGGGCTCTCAAATTTCAGAGGGGGCCTGTGAAATGCTAAAATATGGCATCCTCTGCCTCTTACGCTCCACTCTACATCGTTGTTGCAGCGCCCCCTGCAGCTCTGGTACCTGGTACTGCTGAACTGGTCATGCTACCCTAAAACTGCCTCTGAACAGGCTTTCAGAGACTTAGAGGTGATACTCATGCTAATTTCCTGTCTTCCCAAGGTCTCAGGTGAAACAGATTTTGCAGGTTTTTGTAGCGCTTCAAGCTCAAACCAGCCAGGATGACAACACAATCCTGTGCAAGTCTAATAAGATGTAAACCCCATTGGAATCATTCCCTGGTAAAAGTGTATGGAATTGCTCCTGAATGTGCATATTACATGCAGAATATCAAATGCTCTTGCTGTAGGCTATAGAATATAGGTTAGGAATGACTGAAGGTCAAATATTAATACAATCAATCACCAAATAGATATTAAATAGCATGCATAGTCTATCAAATATTGGAAGTCAAAATTGACTTCAGGCGTTGAGGCATTGAATATTTAGCAGATATTGGACATCAATAACGTATGAGAAGGTTTTATGAAGTTAATGCATTTTGGTTGTAGCACACACACACATATACACACACACACACGGGGCAAGTGCTGAAAATTGCGTTGCTGTATGATACAATACAGCACCATTGAGAGCTCCAAAGGTGCTAAGCCGCTTTTTATCTGGACTGAAATCGATGGTGGTGCCCAGTCTTGCTCCTTCCCAATTATCTTATTTTCTTTTCCCTGCAGGGGTTGTAGTACAGAGAGATATCTGCACACCATTACTTCTTCTAAGCCCCAATAAGAAGCAAAGGACTTAATAAGCCCCTGGTCTTTGGCTTCATTCCAGTTCAATGGTCCAAGCCTGCTTTTGAAAGAGAGAGCTGCCAATTTCCTCTATAATGCAGCAGCAATCTGCTTTGAAGTTAAGCTTTGATTAAGTTAGTAGCAAATAACTGGGTGGCAGAGTATTTAGTTGACTGCAGGTTTGCTTTGGCAAACTCTCCTCCTCCTCCTCCTCACCCCACCAGCCACACTTTTCTCCATCTGAAAGCTTGTTGGCCCCTAGATCAAAGGTCTCCTTGGCAGGGGCGCCAGCTCTGGGGGCAGAGGAACTTTAGACCCCCAAAGTTTTAAGGAGGGGCTCAGCCCCCTCAATATCCAGCAGCAATCTCACAATGTCATGCAACATCACGTGTTGGTCGTCACGATGTCCTGCTTGTGACGTCATGATGTTGTGTGATATCAGGGCGCTGTGCATGTGACGTCAGCCCTCTCAATCATGAGTGCAAGCCAGCACCAACGCTCCCTGGCATGATTTTTTTCTTCTTCTAATCTTTGAAAGGGAAACAGATATTCAGGCCACCAGAAATGTTATGACCTGTAAATAGGTTAAGTGAGTTATCTATATGAGAAGTCAAAGCTAGCTCTGGATAATCATTTAGGGCACTTCATACAGTGGTAGGGGGATGCAGGTGGCGCTGTGGGTTAAACCACAGAGCCTAGGACTTGCCGATCAGAAGGTCAGTGGTTCAAATCCCCACGACGGGGTGACCTCCCGTTGCTCGGTCCCAGGTCCTGCCAACCTAGCAGTTCGAAAGCATGTCAAAGTGCAAGTAGATACCATATTTTTCTCTCTAGAAGACGCACCAGACCACAAGACGCACCTAGTTTTTGGAGGAGGAAAACAAGAAAAAAATATTCTGAATCTCAGAAGCCAGAACAGCAAGAAGGATCGCTGCGCAGTGAAAGCAGCAATCCCTCTTGCTGTTCTGGCTTCTGGGATAGCTGCGCAGCCTGCATTCGCTCCATAACACACACACACATTTCCCCTTCCTTTTTAGGAGGAAAAAAGTGAGTCTTATAGAGCAAGAATTACAGTAAATAGGTACCGCTCAAGCGGGAAGGTAAACAGCGTTTCTGTGCACTGCTCTGGTTCGCCAGAAGCAGCGTAGTCATGCTGGCCATATGACCCAGAAGCTGTACGCCGGCTCCCTCGGCCAATAAAGCAAGATGAGCACCGCAACCCTAGAGTTGGCCATGACTGGACCTAATGGTCAGGGGTCCCTTTACCCTTTTATACAGTAGTAGAGAGACAAATGAAGTGGCACATTCAAATTCACAGATCACGTAGATTTGTGGAAAAATAGGGTGTTTATCTCCATCTCTAAACTCAGATGCACTTGACCAAATAGTAACAATAATAATCTTGAAGTAAATGCAGGCATTTGAAACCTCTGGATTTATTAGTTAAATGGTTTTCAGCTGATTTGAAACAAGATCTCCCTAGCTGTTTGCTTTGTTACGAAGGCATTATAGAACGGCTATGAACATTTTTAAAATTCTCAAGGATGTAAGGGACTATTAGGGCGCAAAGGCCTAGAAACAGATGGGGCTGGATGCTGTGGGCAGGATTTTCAGTTTATTGATCAACTGCTCGAGTGGGTGCATGGATGTTTGTTTGCTTGTTTGTGAAATTTCTATACTGCTTTTCAGTTGGGTGTCTGAAAGTGGGGTGCCGAGCCAGTCAAATAAAATTAATTAAAATCCATGACCACGTTTAAACAGCAAAAATCAATATATAAAACATTGAAACAGCCAAGAACATCAGAAAAAGAAATGGCAGACAACAAAGCTTACTCCCAAATGCTGTTTGTGTGAAAGGATGGCATGTGAACGTGTAAGAACAGCTTCTTGATATTCCCAAGTCATGGGTTCAGGATCCAGTGGGATCTAGCCTGCTGCCTATGATGGCTATCTAGGCAGAGCAGCTCCTTACCTACATGCTATGGATACACCTGTATGCAAAGTGCATAAGGAATCCAGGGTATTCTTCAGGTCTCTTCTGACAAATAGTTTCACTGAATTTGGCACTTGTCCCAGAACTTGGATGTCTTTGTTTTCTTTGTTACCTTTTTATCCTAGATAACTGGAGCTCAGGGTAAGGAGAGACGAATATGCCAACTTTGGTTTTCCTCAGTTTCTCATTTTTCCAATCTTAAATTCATTTCTCCATGTTTCTGCAGCAATCCTCAGTTCTTTTTAAAAAAGCTCACCATGAAAATTCAGCAGCAATTTAGTGTGAATTTCTCTGAAGAAGCACACTTTGGTATATAGTTGTGACTAATGTACCCAGTGCTCCCCCCCCAGGGGGTACTCAAGGGTAAGGAAAACTACATGAAGGTCTTCTATCGCTGGTATATAACTGAAACTGAAACTTTTTACTGTGATTTTACGTTAAGAAAGCATTTCTGTTGCTAAAAACCAATAAAGATGAATTGGGCAGTGGGGGGGGGGAAGGGTACACAGTACCAGCACCTCTTTTTGTTGTTGTTTAAAAGTGTGGCGCTTACTGTAACAACTTCATGGTGACTACCAGAACCTATTTTTCTAGAAGAAAACCACCGAATGTACCCTAATATTTTTGTATATTATCTTCACCAATATATGCAGTTACATGCACACTTTCCCCTGATAAACACCTTTTTTTTAACACATTGGTTTTGTATGAGAACTGCATCCTAAAATCTGAAATGTGAAGGTGGCTGTGTTTCAGTTCACATATTGGTTTGAGACGCCTGAATTAGGTAGTTTCTCATTCAAATATACTGCCCCCCCTCCCCATTTTATCCTCACTTCAACCCTGTAAAATAGGTTAGCTTAGATGTTGACTGGACCAAGGTCACCCAGAGAGCTTCTTAACTGAGTGGGAATTTGACAGTTGCATTTGTGGCCTATTATGCCTGTCACGATGTAATAACAAGTAGTAATGTCTTGTCACCAGAGCAGAAACCACTGCACCTGCTACCACAGTGCTCCCTTCAGTGGTGGAGCTTCATGCTCCGGCACCGGGGGACGGAGAGCAGGCGGGGCAGGGCGGGGCTGGAGTGTGTCCTAAGGGCATGACATGCTGCCCTCAAGGGTGTGGCACACATCCTGGGGGCGTGCCGTGTGCCCTGGCACGCCGCCTGCGGGGGCATGGTGCCCAGAGCGGGAAGGGGGGCAGCTGTGATGGCACCCCACTGGGGTTGCGCTGCCGGGGGTGGTGCACTCCCCCCGCACTCCTCTTCCTCCTCCAGTGGCTCCCTTAGCTTAATTGAACCCCGCTGCAGGAGAGAAAGGCCATGTCTGTGCTGCCTAGACAAAATGGCTGCTTAGTATTTCTAATACCGCTTGGGATACATGCAGATACACTAGTTACTTATAAGCCAGAAGAAAAGAAGAGCTGACCCCTTGATTCCCTGATTAATTCTAGGCCAGGAGTGCTTTAGGGAAGTGCCTTCAGCACAGGATGCATCTTTCTGCTCACCTAAACAATGCTCAGTTAAGTGGTGATAGCTAAAGGAATATCTGTTTGGACAGATAGTTCTCCCTGTTCTCCTCTCTCATCTGCCCTTGGTAATTAATGCCCAGTCTTGGCAGTGTTGATCCCAAATTGGCAAATAGCTAAGCCCTTGTGCCTTCCTATAAGGAAACATTCCAGCTCTGAACAGAGAGAGAAGAGAGAGAGAGAGAGAGAGAGAGAGAGAGAGAGAGAGAGAGAGAGAGAGAGAGAGAGAAGGCAGTCTTCCCATGATGGGGCTTTGTGTCAGACACTGCCCATCCTGAGGAAATGCTGTCAATGTCCTTTAATGTCAAGAGAGAAGCACCCTGTCTTTTTAGCCCAGTAATTAAGTCTTAGGACCAGCTCTGCAAATTAATGTAATGCTTGAGCCAAAGTGGAATAGTCAAATTCTCTTGTAGTTCCTTTTGTCTAAATTGCTTGTTCTGCCAATGCATTCCTCTTTCTGTGGTTAAGGTACTTCACTGGCAAACATTCTAGTCTGGTATGATGCAATTAAAAAGCAAGAGCAAACCTGAGTGCCTACGTGTTCTATAAAAAGCAGTAGTGAGGATGGCTGGTGGTCAGGAACGATGGGAGCTGCAGCCCAGTCATCACTGGATGGCACCACATCCCCCACCTGCGCTCTATAAACATTGCTGGCCAGATTAGAAGTGGGGACTGGGAAATTGGAATAACTCCATTCCGAAAGGAAGAGGAGAACCCACCCACAGTCTACCCTCTTAAGCCATTAGGAGGGACTCTCTGCCTTTGGAGTGGGGGGGGGATAGGATATAAGTGGCTGGTGGCAAATACTAAGAAAAACCTAGAGGAAGTCCCAATGTGCATTAACCCATGTAAAAGAAGGTGGGGCAAAGTGTTAAACTCCTGTAGACAACTGGTTCATGACCAGGGAGAGAGGAATCATGAACCCAGCCTTCTGATTCCCAGAACTAGAGCTCTGCCATTGCAGAGAGTGCCAGGTTTCCAGGGACAATAATTGCCAGGTGGTGCTAAGCTACTATCCTGAATTGAATTCATACTCCTGAACCTAGTTCCTGCTTTGAGTTTCTGGTCAAGGCACCCTAGTGACTTGGAGTTGCAGTGGCTTGGAACTGATCTCCACTTCAGGACTAGATGGAGGAATGTTCAGGTCTTTCCTAGGCTTTGCCAGTCGAGCTCGTTTGCTCTTTCAGTGTGTAGGAGAATACAGTGGTACCTTGGGTTACAGGCACTTCAGGTTACAGATGCTTCAGGTTACAGACTTCACTAACCCAGAAATAGTACCTCAGGTTAAGAACTTTGCTTCAGGGTGAGAACAGAAACCGCGTGGTGGCGCGGCAGCAACAGGAGGCCCCATTAGCTAAAGTGGTGCTTCAGGTTAAGAACAGTTTCAGGTTGAGAACGGACCTCCAGAACGAATTAAGTTCTTGACCCGAGGTACCACTGTATTGCAGTTTTCTTGGTAGGCTGGGTGATCTGAGCTTACCCTCACCCATGGTATATCGTTATTTGGAGGGGTATGTGGGACATAAATAGGACAGCTTTGCCGTGTGTGTGTGTGTGTGTGTGTGTGTGTGTGTGTGTGTGCATACGTATGACATACGCCATCTTTGCTGTGATTTAACTTCTCTTTCACTTCTCTCGTTCTCTGGAACCAGGAGAACTGAGACTGGCAAGCACTTTTTAATTCTTCAGATGTTTAGGTGCAAGCAGATGCAATAAAAAGGTGTTAATTTCAAGGCAAACCTCATTTGAGGTTTCTAATTAATAGCACTGGCATGTTGTTTTCTTGTTCAGGGCTCCTGGAACACACCATCTGCAGCACCACTTTTATCCAAATTGTTTTTTTTTTTAAGAAGTCTCTGCTACTTAAACGCAGATCCCAAATCAAATTAGAACAGCTCGTTTTCAACACCCCTTCATGAAGAAGAATGAGAATGGAACCTCTAGGTGTTCCGTAGAGTGCCTGGGCAATCCATCACTTTGCTCAGATGCAGCTACTTCTTCCTGGGTGGAAACATAACAGCAATCCCCAGGCAGCAGCAGCAACAGAGCACAGCAGGGGCTTCTGGGCCAGTGAGTGGTGAAGAATGGCTGCTGTTGCATCAAAATGAGGAGAGGGAGCTAGAGTAGAGACAGGATGTCCCCGTTCATTCATTATCCATGCTGAAATCACGACAGGATGTCAGGGGTAGTTGGCAGCGGACTACAATGACTTCAGAGGCTGCCGACAGTGCTAGAGTTTGGCCCCGCCAAAGAATCCCAAATAGATGCATCTGTTGGTGTGTGGCGAGAGCCGCCACATTGTTTCCTTGGTCCTGTGCCTTTAACAGCATAAAATTGCAAGGGAAGCTTTTCTTGGCATGGCGATAAAGCGAAGAATAATGCTTAGTTCACTTGTTTAATTTCTGCAGGTCAGACACAGGAGAAGAGCTGCATATAAAAGGAAGGGAAAGTGGCAATCCTGTGCTTGCCACGTTCATGGGAGAATTAGTAATTGTGTGTTTTTTTGTAGAACGTATGCAGGCATTTCAGGGCAGGGGGATGAACCATGATATATGAAGGAAGGGGAATTTACTTCTTAGCCCCCACTATAGTTCCAGTGCAGAATGGGGCCCCCCACAGGTGTAATTTGCAATGGGAGAGAAGCTTTTGTTGTCACTGGCCTCTTTCAAGGTTCTGCAGCTCCTTGAAAGCTCTGAGCACAGGTCTCTATTACAGTGGTACCTCGGGTTACATACGCTTCAGGTTACATACGCTTCAGCTTACAGACTCCGCTAACCCAGAAATAGTACCTCGGGTTAAGAACTTTGGATCAGGATGAGAACAGAAATCGTGCTCCGGCAGCAGGAGGCCCCATTAGCTAAAGTGGTGCTTCAGGTTAAGAACAGTTTCAGGTTAAGAACGGACCTCCGGAATGAATTAAGTACTTAACCCAAGGTACCACTGTAGTCTGTTGCTGTTATTTTGTTTTATTTTTTAAAATGACAAAGTAATATACTTCTCTGTACCTGAGAAGTTCTTTTGAGTCCAGCCTTATTTGATTCCCAAACTGATAACCAAATTTGGCTATTCTAGGTGGTTATCAGAGATTATGATGTTGCTTTGATACACATTATAGTCACTTAGGGCTCATCCACACACCAGTTGTCCCATGTCTGTTGCCTGTTTTTAATTTTTTGAAATGTTGGTCACATAAACCACACACCTTATATTAGGATCATGACTGCTTCCTATTTTATTTTCCCCACACAGCAATTAATATCAGTATGACAGAGGAATGAATGTGTGATTTTGCTGTGGCATATGAAGTGCCATTCTCCCATGAGTACACATCTCAGGAGCCGATGAGTCTCCATGAATGAGATGTTTAAGTGTGGAACTTCCCTTTGTAGTGTTAAAAGTTAAAGTGAATTGCATTCAAGAGTTTTAAGTCAAGTACCATATAGTTTAATTGATGGGTGGACCGGAGCCACATAGAGATTTTCTGCTTCCATGGAACTGCACTGACATTATTGATTCCCAGCCTAGATTATGTCCCAAAGTAGGTTATACTTCACAATATCTGAACATTATTCATCAATCATGCACACGATGCAAAAGTATATGCATAAATCCTCACATATAAAAATCTTCATTCTCCAAACATCCCTGGCAGAGATATTGCTTCTATTTCCACTTTACATATTGCAGCATGCCACCTCAATCTCTGTGCGGTGCAAGATTCCAAGGGTTCCAGATGCTTAGTCAGGGTTCAATTTCCTTCAGAAAGAGGGACAGCAGAGGCTGTGGTGTCTTTATGATATATGGTGTATTTACACACATATATACAACCTGAACCTAGGAGAGACAGTTCACAGCATCTACACCCCAAGGGGGGGGTATTTCTCCCATAGTCACAGCCTTGGATTCAAACAGGACTTGGGCATGGTTCTGTCTCCTTGGCTTCCCAACCTACTTCTTCTAGCTCACATAACTCAACTCTGCCCTTTGTCTTTCTAACTATCAGTGAGTTGAGGGAGGGGCCCCACATCTATTTGCCTTCTGGCACAGAGCCACTTTGTTACCTTAGTGTCCCATACTTAAAGGGCCATTACCTCATCTAAAGCTAGCCTGGCTATCCCAGAAATTGAATCGCTACTGGATGCAGGAATCAGAAGGGGGCTCAGGCATACAGCCTACCCTCCCAAACCCTCCCAAAGCATAACAATATGTAGCAGTAGGCCTGAGAACAGTGCAACTTTTCAGTGGCCAGATTCAATTAATGAGTTGTGCTAGTGCAGTGGCGTAGTGTGGGGGGTGCAGGGGGGGCCGGCCGCACCGGGTGCAACATCTGGGGGGGGGGGCGCTCACACTCGCAGCTCTCTGCCCCTACCTGGCTCACTCACTCTCTCTCACTGCAGTGCTGGCTGTGCGAATCCGATCCGAGCCACTGGGCCGCCGCCCACTGTGGAGGGGGTGGGTGCCAAGCGTGCGGTGCGGAGAGAGAGCGAGGGACTATCTGGGGGAGGGACAGTGCAGCGGCCGCCCAGCGCAGCGCTGAGCGTGGGAGAGAACCACACCAGACCAGACCAGGCAGGAGCAAGAAGAAGCTGGCAGCGGCGGCAGGTTAGGGGTTAGGGGGCGCAAATTACTTGCCTTGCCCCGGGTTAGGGGGTGCAAATTACTTGCCTTGCCCCGGGTGCTGAAAACCCACGCTACGCCGCTGTGCTAGTGGAAGCCCGCATAAGGATTTTTTTTCACTAGCACAACAGGGTTTGTTTGTGTCTCCTCCTCCTCCTCCTGCATGCCCCCCCCAAAAAAAATTGGCTCTGCATGCATTGGGGGAGCCCAGGTGGAGAAGAGGGGAAATTGTTCTGTCTGGCAAGCTGAAATGCTCGTGCTGATAGAAAGATCTCCTTAACAGTACATTGAGTTCCTCCCTGAGAAACCTCTGGGTAAGGTCAAATCTCAGTTCATTGATCCACAACCGTTTTTATGAGATGCACTATTGTTTCATGTTAAAAATAATTTGGGGCTTCATCTTGAAAATTATTGCGGGATTGTCGTTTTTTCATACTTATGATGGTTCCTTAATTTCCCACTAAACCTCACTTTCTCCTTCCTTCCTTCCTTCCTTCCTTCCTTCCTTCCTTCCTTCCTTCCTTCCTTCCTTTTCCCTGAGAGCTAATTCCTCAGCATTTCTTCCCCTTTGTTACTGTCTGGCACTAAATTTCAATGCACTGGAGAGTCCATTTATCATGGGAAGCTTCTCTCTGCATTAACATTTGGTGGCAAACTGTTGACTGTGGACATTTGGAGCCAAGGGTTGTCATACTATCTCAGACCATATACCGATGAAAGCCATGGCACAGGGAGTTTCCTGCACATCCAGAAATGCTGAGAGCAAAGTATGCTGGGGGAGATGGGAGGGAGGGACAAGTGTGCCAGACTTGGGCTACTTTTTCCTATGGCTGGTTATTCTGCAAGGAAAATAAATGGAAGGCGCCTTCTTCTTTTTAAATGTGCCTCTTATGTGAAATAGGAGAGTTAAGCTTATTCGTGGTTGTTTCTGTGCTGGAGCAGCTTTTACAAAGATAAGGTTACAGAATTCCTGGCATTTGGGAATAGAGATGAGAAGGCCTGAGAGAAATCCAGAAAAATGAGGATGGGGGTTGCAGAAGAATGGGGTGTGTGTGTCCCCACTCCACATTTTCTGGTTTCCCCCCAAACCTTCACATCTCTAAACCAGGAATGGTGAAGCTGTGGTCCTCCAGCTGGTGATAGACTCCAGTTCTCACTGGAGAATGGTCAATGGTCAAGGAAGATGGGAGGTTTTGGCCCAAGAACATCTGAAAGGTCAGAGGTTCCCCATCCCTGATGGTCTAGGCCCATGGTTCCCAACGTGGGACACACGTCCCACCGGAGAGCAATTTGATTCTTAAGGGGGGCAATTTGAAAATGAGTTATTAACAGTGAATGGCCTTTTAGGCTTCCTCCACGTGAATAGAGTTCATTTTTTGAATAAAAAGTATTATACGTCATGGGAGGGAGGGCATCAAGTCCTATAGCCATGCCAAGAGTGTCTCAAATTCAGGCCCCACCCTTACAAGAAAAGTTTAAAAATATTCATGGTGCATGTGACGTGTGTGGACTTCTGTCCAGCATGTTATGTGCTTCAATTAATTGTGAGAAGAGTACTTTCCACCCAGAAAGCTCCCTACAGGGAATAATAGTAGGAATGACTTTGTCTAGTCTGGAGAAAAAAACGAGCAACAGGTGGACAGGCAGGCAAGTATGGACACTGAAATCAACTCAAGGAACAAGTTGCTCAGACTCAGCAGCCAGAGCAGAGTTTCCACCAGAAAGATGCCTATTGGCTCTCTTGTGTCACCTGACAAGAGCTGAACTAGAAGCAACATCAAACGCTGCTTTGAAACCACTCTTCACTGCCTGGTTAGGAAGGCAATTGATGCACCTTATATAAAGAGACATTTGAGACCCATGAATGAATGATACTTTATAATAGTTCAATTCCAACACATCCCTCACATTCTGTCTTTAAAAATACCTATTTTCTACCATTTGTATTTGTCACACATTGAAGTCACTGCTTTTGACAGCGAGCTGCTAAGAATACCAGATTACACTGAGAATGTATTTAGAGTTTCTGCTGTGGAGACAATGCACAAAGCAGAAAGAGATTCATCTTTTAGTAATGCCCATTTTGTAAGAGGCAATAAAGATACAGCATCCGGTAAAGAGATAAACATGCTATAACTAAGCCAGAGTGGCAAAATTGGAGACAAGAGACAAAGCAGGGGGAATGGGGAATTAAATTAATGTGTGCACTTAAAAAAAAAAGATATATAAAAAAGAGTCAACTCCCAGTCACCTTGTACTGAAAATGAGCTGCCTTGGGGAAAGATATATCTTACAGGGAGTTTTTGAAGGATGATAAATACTGTAGTCAGTCTATTATAAACTGCAGTGTGAGCTGAATCTTAATCAAGACACAGAAATATAAATCTAAAAATAATAAAGGGAAAATCAATATTGATGCTCAGGAATAAAAGTACTATATTTTTGTTAGTAAACGTTTTTAAGGTCCCAGGGAAAAAAATATTTGAGAGAACCTACAGTAATTTACTTTAATTTCAATAGCTGGCAAGCTCCCAGAACGTTTGGGTGGAATTTATACCATTGCCACAAAACAAGCTTATATATAAACAAACAGCATTTATTACTTCCCTGCTGGTAGCCTACCAAGGCACCAGAAAAATGTGCTAGCAGACTGGTTATGCACCAATGGCAGCATTTCTGTGAACTCGACTTAATACCATGGTATCATTTGATTATTAAGAAAACACAGTACAACCTACATACAGGGACTGTATAGTTATAAATCTCTCTCTCTCTCTCTCTCTCTCTCTCTCTCTCTCTCTCTCTCACACACACACACACACACACACACACACACACACAATTACATTAATAATAATAATTTATTCTTTTTCCAGTAAAAGATTCTCAAAGCAACTTACATAGATGTAAAATACAAAAATGCCATAAAAACAAACAGAGAACAATGAACAATAATCCCAGGGTCATGGGTTTGGGAGTAGATGACCTGTGGCATCCCTTTCAGCTCTATGATTTTATACATAGTGCCAAAAGTGTTCCTCCACCAACAGCACAACAAGGAGGCTTTTCCACTAGGGCTCCTGGGACACAGCCCTCCCAATAAGAATGTTAGGCAATTTTTATCCACCCACCCCCAAAAACCCCACCCTCAAAGCCACATACTCTTTCCTGTCCCTCACACATTTTACACTTCCATGAACTGAAAGAGGCTTGTAGAGACATTTCTGTCAAACTCTGGTTCTCTGGCCAATCAGCTCCCTACAGATCTGTAGAGAGGGGCTTAAAAGCAGCCACTCTTAATATTCAAAAGTCTGCTGAGAGATTTATGGGGAGGGATTTCTTTGCCATAGTCATACTCTTGGACTAAGTGTGTGACTTAATTTCTAAAGGAGATGTATGGAGTGAAAATCATATCAGAAAATCACACTTGGTCCCTCTTATTAGAAAGCTCTTTCCTGGTTGTCTCCCTCTTCTATCTCTGACCACTCTTCATCATCCCACCACCAAACTCCTGGCTCTGAGTTTTCTTCCCATGAGGGTTCCCCAGCTGGCTCTTCCCACCATTCCTCTATGTTCAGCTGGTCCATGGCATCAGGTTTCCCCATCTTCGTTCAGCTGATCAGTGTTGTTTTGAAGGGGAAATGGCTGGGACAGGATTTAAGTCTTTCCCACCACGACCATCTGAATGGAAATTTGCCCTGAAGTGTGCTCATTTTAAAATATGCTTAACATGACATGTAGCTTGGCCCTTGGTATAAGATCAGGTTAAATTCCAAAAAGCATGTATGTCCCCTGTCTCCGTGGCCCCCTTATCTGCTCCCCCCATATGCCCCCCATTAAACAATTTGAAAGGGCTGAATAGGTTCTGAAATTGAAACTCGCTCTATATTGTGTTCAGTCATTTGTCTTAAAATATCACTTTTCGATAGTTATGTGACAAAAATGCAAAGAGGCATGACAGAGACTATCTGTGCCATTATCTTACTCCGATATAGCTTACGGGAGTGTAATATTCCATGAGCCTTCTTGGGCTCAAACTCTGAAGTCTGTTTCCACAGAAACATCCATAGCACATTTCACAGAAATTCTTGCGGAACAGCTAATGGGACACAACGTCCTCATTTGGAAGAAATGAAAGGAGCATTTGAGAGTGCGATAGCCAAACACTCATTTCTAAGTTAATACTTTTTGATAAAAGAGCAGCTGACAGTTAATGGAACTGGTAAAAACTCTCTGTGAGTAATAGACCCAATTGCCATCTGTAGTAAAATACAGCCTTTTATTTGAGCTGTGGCAATTTTGTACCAGCTGGGAATCTTGACCATTAGGCCTCATTAGAAGTATAGCCCATTTTCCAGCTAAAAAGTCCCCCCAGAAGCCAATTCTGATTTCATCTGAATTAGCACTGATCATCAGAATACTAATAGCAAAGTTCATCTCCACTTAACTAGCTTGTTCAAGTGGCTTGCAGCGGAATACAAAGTCCTCATAATTTTCAAGAGATTATCCCTTCAAGAATGGAAGAGAAAAACAAAACAAATAGAAGACTGAACTGCAATAAGATTGGCGGCTTCTGGTGGCCCCACTGCAAGAAGGGGCTTCTAGTGGCCAGCTGCTCTACACAGCAGCTTATTCTTGCAGATGTTTGACTGGCCTCTTTTCCTATAGCTGTCCAAATCCCTCAAAGCCAAACATTTAGCACATTTAGGAAGAAAAGGAACATGATTCAAATAGGCATGTGAGCAGTGGGTTTTTTGGAGTGTACAGAACAATTCTAACAAGGGGCTGAGGAGAGATGCAGAAAAGCAGATTCATCGTCACATTCAGGGCCCTGTCAGCTCAACCTGGACAGAAGGTGGGGGGCAGGTTTATTTGGGTGGTTTCCACTATATTCCTGCTGTGGAATCACTCCCCCTGCACACACACCTGGATCAAACACTGTCAGCACCCTGCAACAGTCTGTTTTGGGGGCTTTCCACTGATTACTGCTAGTGGTTGTTTATTACCCACCTGCGTAAAAACAAACAAACCGGCCATACTTCTCTTTGCTTGCAGAAGGTGACAGAGGTGTGCCATTGCACATGCCTTCGACATGGAAGGGGGGGGGATACAATTGCTGCCTTACTCTTAAGTATGCATGCATACCCTCCAACATTTCTCCGATGAAAATAGGGACATCCCATTCCATAATGAAAATTTTACTATTTATACCCCACACACCTTACTGGGTTGCCCCAGCCACTCTGGGCAGTTTCCAACACATATAAAAACATAATAAAACATTAAACGTTAAAAAAAATTCACCATACAGGATTGCCTTCAGATGGCTCGGGGGTCGGATATGCAGCTTCAGAATGAGCAGGGCTTTCACACTAAAGAGATTGGGCTTGTTGTTTCACATGGCCCTTTTCTTGGGCCATGTTGTGCAGCATCCCATGTTATTTGAATTTGTTTCTTAACTGATGGACTGGCAGGATGTTAATAATACTAATAATTTACAGCAAAACCCTCTACATATCTCAGCTTTAAATCCCTTTGGGTTTGATGGGGCTAACACCCAGGCAAATGGGCAAAGAACTGCATCTTTAATTGCTTGCCAGATATAATTTACACATTTCATAATCTTCCCTGGGAACAGCTCTAATATCCCAGTGGAGTCTTGCCCCATGATTTTAAATAGATTGGTGTCTTTTTTTAAAAGTTCAGGATATGTAGTCGTCCCCCCCTCCCCTTGGTAGCACGAGGGGCCAATGCTGGGAGTCATAAACCATCTTGAAGGGGGGGGGGAGAGAATGTGGATCGGTTACTGCCAGAGTGTGGCCTTTAAATCAAGAGCTGGAGCCAGGAAGGTTCATAAAACCAGAGGCAGGATTTTTTTTTAGCCTTGAGAATTGAGGTACTTTAAATTCCAGCCTTCAGGTTCAGTGATCTGTTCAAGAACAAACATAACGCTTAAATAGAAGGGACCTGAAATCAGGACACATTTTCCTGCTGAGTTAACCCAGGACAGCCCTCCTAAAGTTTTGCTCATTTGTAATGACATTTTCCTGTATTTTAACAATCCAGAAAGAGAAAAGGCTTACAATCGTAATGCTGCGGGAGACAGGATCTGCTGCAATATTCACCTTCAGATACATCAACAGGAGTAGCAAAAGTAATACATTTTAATAGAAAATCTCAACAACATAACCTTGATTTCATTCTAATTGCCCTGTTGACCTGTTTCTCATGTATCAGGCTTCCCCAGCCTGGTACCCTAAATTGGACTACAATTCTTGCCAGCCCCAGCCAGAGTGGCCATGGATCAGGAATGGTGGGAACTGTAGCCAAGAACACCTGGAGGCGATCACTTTAGAGAAGGCTGCCATGCATCTGGTCTAAGGTCTTCCCCTTGCTAAACAAATGTAGATCAAGTTCAGTCCCAGCGTTTTACCCACTACAGCTCACTGCATCCCATATGCCAGGTATGAGGAGCCTTTGGCCTTCCAGATTCAGCTTCCAACCATCCCTTTGAGTGCTTTACAGCAACTCTCTCCTTCTCACTAAGAGTGTTTTGCACATTACACTTCAGCAGGCCCAGAATTGATACTGAAGGTATGCTCAACAGGGAGCTTTAGCCAACCCTGGTTCTCTAAAGAACACTCCCTTTGTTTGACATTGCTTGGGTTACCCTGCATAATGGCTTGTGTTGGGAAAGAAACAGGGTGTGTGTGACCCCGACTGTTCTCTTTGATGGAGTAGCTCTCCTTTTGTGGAGCTGCCTGGAAGCCAAAGGCAGCCCTAAAATCAACATCTCAGTCCATCCTCCACGACCCTTCTCTAGGAGACACTTGTGGGCAGGTTTACAAGGGAAGAGGGCCAGTTCAGTTGTAGCACCACCGCCACCTGGTCTATGGAAAGCTCTCCATAACAAGGTCCAGGTTAAGACCTTGCTCTTAACACATTTTATGGGAAAGGATTGGTTGATACCACCATTGTGCTAATTGTTTATTCTTGATTATCTTGGGGAGGTGGTATGGCCATTCTTGGGGAGGTGGTATGGTTTTAGTGTATCATGGAAACTGCTGCTATATTTTTAATTTTTGTATATTTCAATTGCTGTAAGATGTAATAAACTATTTGACTAAAATGTAACACTAAAAGAAGCAAGCACAAGGATTCCCACCGGCACAACAGGAATCTCCACCCCCTACTCCACCTTGGGACCCCCAGATCAGATTTAGGAGGGGGAAGGAGAGGGGTAGAAGGTTCATTTGCACAGCAAAAAGCCTTGTGTTGATGGGACCTTAGAGATGGCTGAATACAATCCTTATACCTATGTATCAAATGTGAAGAGAAACAGGCCAGAACAATAGGATGGGAGGCAATGCAGAGGACTGTTGTTTGTTTGAAGAACTGTCAGAGAACAGGTCTCTTTTTCAAGTCTAGTTTTAGGAGAGGGGCCCATAATAAGAGAACGCAGGGGCCCAGAAATTGCCTATTAACAGCAAACTGAGCTCACAGTCTTCCCCATTGTGGTGAGATGTACTGAATTATTATTTAAAAAATAGAACTTACACACACCCCCACCCCACACCCAGATGCACCTTTTTGGTGATGCACCTGTGGTCACCCTGGCCTGGCAAAATTCAGCATTTGACACTGCATCAGAAAAGGCAAAGGAAAAGTGAAAATTTCCTATTATTTTCATTGAGGTCTCATAAGCAACCTGAACACACACTTGGATCACACGTTTGGAATCACAACTATGCTTTCTAAAAAAATGCATCTGCCACATGGGAGATGGCTTGAAACATTTCTGAATGCAACTCAGCTCCTTCTGCATTCAGGACAGCTGCGATGAACATATCAGTTGAAGGGCAAGGGCTGCAGAGTAATAGAGTTTTGAATTGCATTATTGCCCCGCCCCAACCCTTTGGATTCTACAGATAATAAGTGTAAGCCATTCAGTTGTATTTGTCCTCTTTGTTCCTGAGAACAAAATGGACCCCCTGCTCTGCCTTCAGTAATGCAGGGCTGGAGAAAGGAGAAGAGTAGCCTGCAGCTTCTGCTCCTGGGTGTAAGATGGACTCCATTATTACTAATAATTTAGCACACAACACATCCACAAAGTGCTTTGCAATTGCTCAGCACTTTCCCCGTCAAAGCTGCTCTCTGAAGTAGCCAATTACTGGCCCTGCTTCCACAAATGGAGGAGCGAAAAACTGAGAGGTAGCTATTTGCCCAGGGAAACAATAGTTGAGTTGTTGTGGTTTCTTTAAAATCCTTATTTCCATAGTGCGAGGCTGGCATTTTAGACACCGGACCACACTGGCTCCTTATACTTACTCTGACGATAACAAGCATAACTTCAAGCCCATCCACCTCCATCCACACCACTGCACTAACCTTTCCCTGATGTGTTATATGTGATTTATGCAGGACCCCATTCTGTCCACAAGCATAAGACTCTTTGATTTTAATGAGGTGCTCTGTAGAAAGGATATGGCCAGCCTTTCAGCATTCGAGCCGATTTACCTTTGGGAGTTGTGCAGGTGCAGGTGGTGCTTTTCAGGTTCCTACAGCACAAGCTTTGCATCAAAGTTCCCTCATCTGCACAATTGTTAATGGTACAGGGACCCTAAAGTTTACAGTCTGGCCATCCTTGCTATAGAAGATGAGTCTTCTTCTTGGTGGCCTAAGCATTTCTAATGCAAAAAGGCTCATGCAACAGAAGTCATTCCCTTTAATGATCGACTTGTTCAGCCCATTCTTTAAACCAAAGGGACTGCATAGCATGCATGTAGCAAAAGCAACAGACTGAAACACTTTGGTGAATTAGAACGATGGACAGGCAGAAAAGTCTTTCCAGCAGGAAAGCTGCAGGCAGAACTGAGATTGGGAAGAAATTTGATTCAGATTGCACATAAAAGCAAACCTACCTACCGTATTTTTCGCTCGATAACACGCACCTGACCATAACACGCACATCGTTTTTAGAGGAGGAAAACAAGGGAAAAAACATTCTGAATGAAACAGTGGATGTATCATTTTTGTGCTTCATGCTGTGGCCACAGACATGTGATCTGATGGTGAATTTGGGGTGACCCAATGCAAAAATCCTGAGAATCCCTGTGGATCCATGCTTTGTAACCACGTTTTTGCACCATTGCAGCCCCAGGCAACAGTGGGTGTGTGATTTGGGGGGGGGGGCAGGCTGTAGCCATGGACATGCTATGTGCTCTGATGGTGAATTTGGGGTGACCCAATGCAAAGATCCTGAGGATCCATGTTTTGTAACCACGTTTTTGCACCATTGCAGCCCCAGGCAACAGTGGGTGCGTGATTTGGGGGGGGCAGGCTGTAGCCATGGACATGCTATGTGATCTGATGGTGAATTTGGGGTGACCCAATGCAAAGATCCTGAGGATCCATGTGGATCCATGCTTTTTAACCACATTTTTGCACCATTGCAGCCCCAGGCAACAGTGCGTGTGTGATTTTTGGGGGGCAGGCTGTAGCCATGGACATGCTATGTGATCTGATGGTGAATTTGGGGTGACCCAATGCAAAGATCCTGAGGATCCATGTGGATCCATGCTTTTTAACCACATTTTTGCACCATTGCAGCCCCAGGCAACAGTGCGTGTGTGATTTTTGGGGGGCAGGCTGTAGCCATGGACATGCTATGTGATCTGATGGTGAATTTGGGGTGACCCAATGCAAAGATCCTGAGGATCCATGTGGATCCATGCTTTGTAACCACGTTTTTGCACCATTGCAGCCCCAGGCAACAGTGCGTGTGTGATTTTTGGGGGGCAGGCTGTAGCCATGGACATGCTATGTGATCTGATGGTGAATTTGGGGTGACCCAATGCAAAGATCCTGAGGATCCATGTGGATCCATGCTTTTTAACCACATTTTAAGTGGGGAAGGAAGGAAAAATACAGAATGGACAAGGAGCAAGAGAGGGGTGTGCAGAGAAGCAGCTGGCTAAGAATGCAGGAGAGGGGTATAACGGGAGGGAGGAAAGGAAGGCAAAAGTTTTCCCTCACCTACCCACCCAAGCCAGCCAGCTCTCTCTCTCTCTCTCTCTCTCTCTCTCTCTCTCTCTCCCTCCCTCCCTCCCTCCTGCATGTTTTCAGCAGCACCGGAGCACAGAGACGACAAGGCAAGCTTTCCCCTCTGCTTGCCTGGAGGGGAGGGGCTTTCCCTGCTCTTTGTTCCGTTTGAGCAAACACAGCAAGGAAACAGAGGAGGGTGGGCAGTAAGACCCTGAGGCAGAATGCAGGAAAGCAGCCACTTCCTCTTTTCAGGTTTCCCTTCTCCGAGACGCGCGATTTGATTTTTGCCTGATTTTTTTTGCCATTTGGCTCCAGGGACCACACATTCGCTCAATAACACGCACAGACATTTCCCCTTCCTTTTTAGGAGAAAAAATCTGCGTGTTATAGAGGGAAAAATACGGTAATTCGCCCTTTCTGGAACGGTACCAGAACCAAAACACAGCCATTCTTTGAAATTCACATTTCTCCAAAGGGTTGAAAACGTGAGTCCAGTTTCTGGGCTGGTAAAGAACGGAGCTGTTAAGCACTTCATTGAATTTTTAAGAAAACCCTACAGCTCACATATGCATTGCTGAATAGGCTCTACCCCACCATTTCAGAATGACTGACAGTGCAGCTCTATGTGCGTCTACTCAGAACTAAGTCCATTTGAGTCCAGTGGGACTCCTAGAGCTGAAGCCTTAATTATACAAATTAACAATTATCTTAATTATTCTCCTCCTTCCCATCATAGAGCAGCAGCTAGCTGTTGTTATCTGAGATTACATGAGTAAAAAAAAAAATGGTTGGTTTCTTGACAGTTAGAACATCTTCTTTGTGGAGATTGCTCAGTCATTACATTTGCCAAGATCGGTGTGCTATTTATTCAAAGATTAAATCTACTCTGGCAACACTGAAATGCAGAGCAGAAATGTCACCTGGCTGCTCTTTAATTATGAAGGAAGCATCCACCCCCTATTCGCCCGCTGAGAAAGACAGATGTTGTTAAGTTCTCGAAGTATTCTTTTGTGCTGTTTAAACACTAAAAAGGCCTGTGCCACCTGAAAAGACCAACAAATATATTGCAGCATGAGTTTTGTCAGCCAAAGCCACTTTAGCACAGGCAATAATAATACATCTCTTTTTGTAAGGGAAGCCAAGAGACCGAGTAATGCAAGGGACAGTAGAAGGAGGTGAACTGAGCACGAATGAATGCAAGACCTAGCAAAACCATAAGATCGTGTTTATTGTGACCCACTCCCAACCGGTTGTGCTTGTAAGCCCCTGAAGAGGCCAATTGTGTGCTGTACAAAGCCAACCAAGATCTCTAAACCTACTAAAGGACATCTTGGATATAATACAAGCTCTAGAAATCTCCATCTCCCACTCTGCTCTTTGGTGCTTTTCTTTTTTAAATCTGGATTTATTTTCAGGTGGAGTGAAGGAGATTTGGTAGTCTTTTTATTCATTTTTCAGCATTTTGCCTTAAGCAAGACTCCAAACTCCCAATAACCTTTGGAATGAATCAAGGACAGGCTGTTTGCTCAGGTTTCCAGTGAGATACTAGTGTGACTGCTTTCTTCCCTGGGAGGTGTAAGAATCTGAATGTCATCATTGTACGAGAACAGGGATTGGGAACCTCAGGCCACAGGGGTCAATTGCAGCTTTCTGGGCCTCTCTGTCTGATCGTTGGAACTCTCCTCATCCTATACCCCCTACCCAG
Organism: Podarcis filfolensis; assembly: GCF_964270895.1. Lineage (NCBI taxonomy): Eukaryota > Metazoa > Chordata > Lepidosauria > Squamata > Lacertidae > Podarcis > Podarcis filfolensis. Next base: position 88,200,359 of record NC_139605.1, on the reverse strand, counting down.
CCCCACACCCTCTCCTGAGGCCACATCCTTGATGGGCCCTCCTTTGCCCCCTCCCCGAGTGCTTTTGCCTGGCTGGAGTATGTCCTCGAACTCAGATAATGCTTCATGCTTGCCTGGCTGTTGGAACTAGCCTACTATACAAAGGTAACATTGACATCAATTACTCCACCCACTTTTTGCCTCTGGCCTCGCCCACTACTGGCACGTGTGACCCCCGAAAGGTTGCCCAGATAGCAATGTGACCCACAGCCTGATAAATGTTTCCATATCCCTGCAGTAGAATGAGGTAGTGGAAGCTAAGCTGGCCCCTTCTTTATAGCAATGGATCTTTGCCAATTGATTATACCAGTAGTGGATCTGTCCAAGCTTCCTTCATGCAGATGCCTTTTGATACTGCCACAAATGGTTGTGGGTTGTTTTGTTTTTTTGGCAGTTTAAAAACTTGGCAGGTGTAATTTCACTCCTTAATTTATATTCCTAAAATGACTAAGAATCTCTTGGCAAGGTAATGTCCTTGGAAGTTAAAGTAAGGTTGGTGTTTTTTAATTACAAAAATGATAATGCAAGAGTTTCAGTTCCCAGACAGAAGACATGCCTACGCTAGTTGTCTTTTACGGCTGAGTTTATATACGTGGCATCTGTAATGCACATCCGACCTGCTGAACCTACGCTGTAAGAAAAAGCTTCCATTTCAGAGTCAACTCTCCTTAACCTTTTTTGGGGGGTGGGGGTGGCGCAAGTGGAGCCATTTCATACATTACAGAGGCAAACAAGGGTTTTAGTTATTTAAATATCATCATCATCATCATCACTGATTTATTAATTGCCTTCTGAACAATCTCAAACTGATTTACTTAGAATATAATTGAAAACTGTTAACACCCAAAAAAAACCTGTATTTAAAACAAAACCCTACCAAGTGGACACTCATGGAAAAGACCCACCGGGAAAGCCTGTAGGAACAAAAAAGTCTCCACATGTTTCTGGAAAGGGCAGATAGTGGGTGCCTGTCATAGTTTGACAGGAATCCTATTCCATAGATCAGGGGCAGCCACACTGAAAGCTCTGCTCTAAGTTACTGTGCAGCAAGCTTCTGAGATCTTTGGTACTTGCAACAGAAACATTCCCACAGACCACAGCAATCTACTGGGTGTATAAGGGCCTCCAATAGAGCCCCCTCAAGGGAGCTTCAAAGATGATAACACATCACACAACAGCCCTTATAGAAGATCAGATCAGATTCCAGAAAGGGGGCACGTGTGTGTGTGTGTGTGTTTCAGTCTTTGCCTTTGGCACAGTTCTGCTGTTCCCTCAGTTTAAGGCTCTTGTTGCAAATGTTTTGAGGAAGTGCTGTGGGAGTTTTTGTCCATCATTCTCTCCCATGACATCCCTCTGCCTGCCAGAATGGCTGTCTTTGGCGATTGGCACTGCAATTTCAAAGCACTGTTGTTTTGGGACAGAGGGACCTCTTCCTTCTTTCTGACAAGTCTGGATGCCTGACAAGAATGAATCAAAGTTTATATCTCTTTTTCACTTTCTCTTCAGGTACCATCCAGCAGTTGGCTTGATGGAAAGAATCCAGGCGATTGCTCAGAACGTCTCGGACATTGCAATGAAGGTGGATCAGATTCTTCGCAACAGCCTCCTAAATGGAAAATGTAAGAAAACCAGCAGGCTCACCAAAAAGGATGATCTGAGATGATCTGTAACATCTGCTTATATATTTTTATCGAAATGTTACTGGGTACCATTGTATGCACACGTTCACATACACGTGTACAAGTTATACTTTGTTTCACTTAGACCAGGGGGAATTAGCAATCTGGCAAGAAACCAGGGCTTAGAATCGAGGAATATTTGATTTATTACAAGAGAGAGAAATATTGATCGCTATGCAGGCCATTACATTCAATTGGACTAGCAATGTGCAGGTTAAATGAAAGGAGAGGATAGCTAGTACAACAGGGTAAAGGTAAAGGGACCCCTGACCATTAGGTCCAGTCGTAGCCGACTCTGGGGTTGCAGCACTCATCTCGCTCTATAGGCCGAGGGAGCTGGCATACAGCTTCCGGGTCATGTGGCCAGCATGACTAAGCCGCTTCTGGCGAACCAGAGCAGCGTACAGAAACACCGTTTACCTTCCCACCAGAGCGGTACCTATTTATCTACTTGCACTTTGATGTGCTTTCAAACTGCTAGGTTGGCAGGAGCAGGGACCGAGCAACGGGAGCTCACCCCATTGCAGGGATTCGAACTGCTGACCTTCTGATTGGCAAGTCCTAGGCTCTGTGGTTTAACCCACACCAAATCCAGTGAAGGAAAGAGCAATAGAAGTCAAGCAGACATGCAGTGAAGTTAGCCAGTTTGGAGCTGGAGGTTAGAATCAAACAGGGTTGGCTGGGAGCAGCCTGGCTCTTGGCAGAATGAGGGCAATAGAAATATAGAAGTAAGAGCTGGAAAAGAAAAATAGAGTGTGGATGGTGTATGAGAAGAGAGGGAGGGAGAGAAAAAAGTTTCTTCTGTGGGAGATGCTTGTGGAACTACTTGGGTGGTCAGTTGCGGGAAGCGGGGGGCTAGCAGAGCAGTACAAGGTTTCCCCAAGCAGAGGCTGCATGTTCCTTTAGGTCCCTAACTAAACATATGGCATAATCGCAGAAATGGAAATGAGGTGTGGACACTGGGAAGGAGGTGATAGGAAGAGGAGTGAAGCTGATGTAGGGATGGGGCAAGCTGGAGTGGAACAGTCTAGTCCAAGCATAGGCAAACCCTGCCCTCCAGATGTTTTGGGACTACAACTCCCATCATCCCTGACCACTGGTCCTGTTAGCTAGGGGTGATGGGAGTTGTAGTCCCAAAACATCTGGAGGGCCGAGTTTGCCTATGCCTGGTGTAGTCGATGAGAAGACCCACAAGGACTAGAAGAAGCCGAAGGACTGGAAATGCAAATTCTTACAGGTTCTGAAAGAGTTTATCTAGAACAAAGGGGCAGGGAACTGATCTAGAGAAGAGTACTTAGAGAAAATCCAAAAATTTGTATCAGTTGGATTCAAGCCTCCTACTACAAGGAGTGAAGGCAAAGGTATGTGGAGTGCAAATGGAGCAGTGGGTGTAGATACCTGCTGGAGGATCCTGAGTTATGCCAATGCATAATAATGCTTCTCCTGGTGTATTTAGGCATGCAGCGTCCTTTATTACGGCAGCCCTACTGTCCAACCAGTAAGCTGTGGCTCTTTGCACAATGCAATTGCATGTCAATGAAAGAAGCCGAAACGAAATCAAGCCCAGTTGGAAAGTACAAAACATCAATTTGGGATGAACAAAATGCGAACAAATGCAGAGCTTGAAGTTATGCAAACGCTTAATCCATAAAATACATCGTATAACTACACAGATTAAAAGCAACAACCTCTAAGCCACTCCAAAATAAATCCACACAGTAATCAGCTACATACCTGCCAGGTGGGGGATTATCAAGAGGACAAGAAGGGTGGTTCCACTGAGCCATCTGGCAGCAAAATGAATAATCACTCAACACTGGAAAGTCTGCCCTTCTCCAGGCACAGAAAACGGGGTGAAAGACCACCTGTAACTAGCAGCCCATGGGAAACTTCTACTCTGTGAACTAGATAAAAAGCCAAGCTTCCCAGGGATTTGGAGTAATACCACAACTCTTCCCTGAGTAATACCACAACTGGAAGCAGCGGGAGGCATTTTGCAGTGATGGAAACTTCCATAACTTAATAGATCTTAATCTGTGACAAGAGCAGACACTCATTTATCCCAACCCTTATCTTCTTATCTGAGCATGCAATCATGAGCACCATATAACATGCTAACTCACTGAATGTCAGAGATGAAAATGCTGTAGCTGGAGGAAAAAAAAGAGAAATAAGATTGGAGGAAGGGAAGCTGGGAGAGGGAAGGGTGAGTTGGGGACTGTACAGTGGTACCTCGGGTTAAGTACTTAATTCGTTCCGGAGGTCCGTTCTTAACCTGAAACTGTTCTTAACCTGAAGCACCACTTTAGCTAATGGGGCCTCCTGCTGCTGCCACGCCTCCAGAGCACAATTTCTGTTCTCATTCTGAAGCACTATTTCTGGGTTAGCAGAGTCTGTAACCTGAAGCGTATGTAACCTGAAGCATATGTAACCTGAGGTACCACTGTACTGTTCTATTGCAATAATGTGAAAACCCCAATGAACTATGGATAACAAATGCAATTCTCTCTCTCCTTCTCTCTCTCTCTCTCTCTCTCTCTCTCTCTCTCTCTCCACACACACACACACACACACACACACACACACCAGCATATAAAACAAACAACCACTGGTGGCCTTCTTAGGGTAATCAGTATGAGTAACTTCCTTCATAACATGTATTCATGTATAACCGATAACCATATGCATTTGACTATTTCTGTCTTCCTCAGCGGTCTATTGTAATTTTAATAGTACCAATAACTCTTCCGTAACCCCTGGGGTACATATAAGTGTAAACCAAACCTTTCAGTCATACTCCTTGTTAGCCTTTAGGTGAATTTTTGTTTGCGGTGCTATCTTTTTTGCAGAGGAAATTGGCATGTGGGCATATAAATAAGCCTCTTAATGTGTGGTCTGCTTTGCCCTGGTAAAGAATACTATACAGTATTCAGTATTAAGTGGAGACACCACTGACTGCTTAGTGATCCGCGGTATTTGGCAAATTGGCCTGAAAAGCATGATGACATTTCTTTCAAAACAAATGTGCAGGATGTGAATTGGGACTAAAGATAGATACCTTTATCCTTGGGACATCACAGGAAGCCAGCTGTGCAGATTGCACAGCCTGGCCTCAGCCACTGCTGTTCTCAATCAGCTGTATGGATGTGAAACATGACATATGTCTGTACCATAGGGATCAGAGGCAGCCCAGTGGATTCAGGGCAATTTGCACATGACCTCAGAATCTTTTCCTCTCATCCTCAGCCTGCTTCTAACATCCTTTGTTCTGATATGTCTGAAACGGCCAAAGCCATTTGGCTCCACCCTGGAAAAAGTTGGGCAGGACTGCAGCTGAAATTCTGTCCATCAAATCTGTCATTTCTGTGAGTAGGGCTCCTTCTAGAATGGGAGCTTTGTACACACTTTGAAGGACATTTGAAACATATTCTTTCCCTTCAAAGAATTATTGTCACACACACACACACACACATATGGTTTTATTAAGGTTTTTCATGTTACAAAGCAAACGAATAAGCAGAGAGAGGTACATATATTGTCTCCACTTTCAATTATACTAGGCAATAGAATGAAAGAACGACACCCACCATCCCTCTCTCCCCTCTCCCCCCATCTCCTCGCCCCTAACTGCAAGATGTCTATGACAAAAGTGTCTCTCACCAAACATCAACAATCTTGTCATTGTAGTTAAGCCCTCACAGAGTGATGGTTCCCAAAAACTTTATAACTTAATCTACAGTGCCCAGAGTTCTTTGAGGGGGGCTACATGTGCTCCAAATGTGCTTTAAAGGTATAGTATGTATGCAGCCTCAGAAGGTTTGTCAGTCTCTGACTGATTGCCCTTGATATATGCTACATCCAGCAAAAGGTTCCTTCACAGAGGAAGACGCATTGTCTGGTTCTGCTCTGATCCTAATAGGAAGCTAGGGAGCATAACACGGACAGAAAAGGGTTAAATATCCCCTGCCCCTCATCTAAACAGGTTAGCTGATCTTGTGTCAAAATTTACATGGCCCAGTCCTCTGCTTGAAAGGCTGTCAAAGTGAGGCTTTATAGTTACTTGTTCGTGGTGTTTCAGAGATGCCAGCTTCTCCAGCTTATTGCGATGTCCGGACATCAGCCAGGGGGTGGAGCCAAACGCCCTCTGAAAATTGAGGGTGCCCGGCTCCCTCAAAAATTACATTGGGGAAACTGCCTTGGCCCCTAAGAGTCAGCGCCTATGTGGTGTTTGAGCCTCAGCATTTAACCAAGAAAAAAGCAGTAGGAAGTCCCTTCCCACAGACTCACATTCTAAGAAGACATGGAACATGAGGAAAAAGGAATGGGAGGAAGGAGGGGAAAGCAATCTCCAGCACGAGTTCTGCCCAGTTCAGTCCTATTTAAAGAAGGGAGAACAGGGGCCTCGAAATTGCCCATCAACAGTTAATACTTTTGGTAGCACGCAGGTCACCTGGCCACAGTCTCCCCCATTATGGTGAGATGTATGGTGTTTCCCTTTAAATTATAGCAATTATTTCTAAATTTTCACAAAGACATATAAATTTAGCATATGCAAATGTAATGCAAACCTCTATCCCTTTTGTCTTCTTTTCTTGGTGGTGTGTTTCCTCTTTTCTGGCAATGCCGAAATGACCAGCCTAAAATGGGTCATTGGGCTTCACGCACAGGCAGTGTTTTGAGACTTGGTATCTTCATTACATTTGTAGGTAATTGTTTGAGACGTGGTATTTGTTGTGTTTTCCAAATGCACAAGCAAAGTGCACCTGACCATTCCTGCTGTAGAAAGCAAGCACCCTCAGATACCGTGTTTGTCACATGCAGGGCTGGGAGGGTTAGGTTTCTGCCCATGTCCCTGTCTTGGTTGCATTCTCTCTAGCAGCTTTCTCTAAAAGTGCTCCCGGCCATTTATTTCCCCTCATACATCATAAGATAAACAACCGATGGCATCGTTCCACTGCTGCCCCTCTCCTGCACTACAAGAAGTGAGCTGTACCTCTCCTCATCTTTCTTCCGACCACATCGTTAAAAACAGGTGAAACTGATTCATTGGGATTTGCACATTGAGTTCTCTTAGGCAGCTTAGGGAAGGAGTTGGGGAGGGTGTGGGGAGAGAGAAGAACTCTTTAATGCTGGCCTCACATGACTCTTCGGGAAAGGAAGAGTTAATGTCTGCAAAGCACTTGGTGAGCTGAGCACACCATACATCATTAGCAGGAAAGCTAACAGTCAGAGAACTGCAACGCTGGTACCGAAGTCAGCAGCAGTAGCAGCACACTGCAGGGAAGAAATGTGTTCCTATGGCAGCGCACATCCATTGTGGGGGCGCTTGTCTGCACTTCCCACTTCAACACCCCTTCTTGGCGTGTGACACAACTAACACCCACCCCCTTTTCCAGTGGGTTAATGTGCTAAGAAGGGGATTACTGAGGAAATCACTTTAATCATGCAACAATGATGTGTTTGTTTCCTACTAATCCACCGAAGAAAATAATCCCCAACAGACACCATTAAAAATGCTTGCCTTGAATCCCACGAGGACCTGTAAACCTCTCCTTTGAAAGCTTGATTTATCTACCTTTTTTGTGTGTTTCCCGTCTTCCCCATTGCTCACAACTCTCCCCTTTCTCCTGCTGCAAGATGGGTTTTGAAGCTGACTTTAATGATGCTATGATTTTACCTAGGGGCAAAGATTCCCATGGAGTCTTCCATTCTTGTCTGCCATGGCTGGCTTTTAAAAAATTAAATAAGTTGGAAGCTGACACAGAAGTGGGCAATTGTTGTAGAATGGCTACAGAACTCCGTTATTAGCCTATGGGTTGTCAAGCCAGAGGACTAGTCACAGTCGCAAGCTGGGCTTCATTTGCGCACGCACGCACGCGCACACACACACACACACGGAACTAGCACTGGAGGCAAGTTAAAAATGGGTGCTCACTTTTAAAACATTTACACTACTAAAATCCAAAGTTCTTTAAGTGGTCTCTGTGAAGTCCCATAGCACGGCCACCCTGACTGCCGTCTGAGAGACATCATTGAAAATGTCTCTTCCTTTCTTGGTCCTTTGGAGTGTTGCCATTTCCTCTCCCCTTAGTTTTGTCCAGAGCCTAGTTTAGCATTAAAGGTAAAGGGACCCCTGACCATTAGGTCCAGTCGTGGCCGACTCTGGGGTTGTGGCACTCATCTCGCTTTATTGGCCAAGGGAGTTGGCATACAGCTTCCGGGTCATGTGGCCAGCATGACTAAGCCGCTTCTGGCGAACCAGAGCAGCACACGGAAATGCCGTTTAACTTCCTGCCGAAGCACTACCTATTTATCTACTTGCACTGGCGTGCTTTCAAACTGCTAGGTTGGCAGTAGCAGGGACCGAGGAACGGGAGCTCACCCCATTGCGGGGATTCGAACCGCCGACCTTCTGATCGGCAAGTCCTAGGCTCTGTGGTTTAACCCACAGTGTCACCCGTGTCCCTTAGTATAGTATTAGGTTTTCTCTATTAACAATGTGTCTTACCTTCATTTACATCAGCAGCAGGGAGCTGGTGGCCCCCAGGTGTTGGACTGCAGCTCCTATCAGCCCGTGTCAGAACGGCCAACCATCAGTAATGCTGGGAGTTGTACTCCCAACAACATCTGGCCAGAAGCACCAGGTTCCCCATTCCTGTTCAATTTCTTGGACAGTCACTTGGTTTATTTCCGTTCAGCCTACAAACGAAACCTTCTGTACCTTTAAAAAATGTATTCATGGCCTTAGACTCAGTAATATACTGCCTGGAATTCCAGCTGAGTCACTTTCTTTTTATATAGATATACTAGCAATTCTGATTGCATTTACTGAATGCAAGAAGTATTTTGGGGTGGGGTATTAAAAAGAAAATCTGGTGTTTTAATGATTAAACGGTTCAACTTGCAGTGCTTTGAATGTTTTACAAATACTGTCTGATGATGCACTTGTAGTTTATACTGTTACCCCCAGGACTCCTTCTTTTGAAAGATTTTTGTAAGTGGTGGCATCTTTTGCTCTGAGGCTGGCTGCCTCACCTTCTTACCGATATCTTTGGACTGTAGGGCGGCCGCTTGTTTTAAGCTGTGCCCCCCGCTAGTCCTCTCAGTTGCTTTGTAGCCAATTCTGCTGCTCTGTGTGTCATATCAAAGGCATGCTCAAGGACTAAACCAATCTCTCGTGCAAACCTGGATCTCTGCCTGCCTGATCTCATGCCACACACTACGCAGTTTTTAGTGATTCACTCAGCTCCCCAAATGCACAAGTTTGTGCCAACAGCTTGAAAGCAATCGCTATTTCATCCACTATCCGTGCTTTCTCTTTCGTTCCGAGTTCTAATAAAGAATCTGCACCTTTCAGGTTTAATATTTCTTCTGAGTGTGCTTCAGATTCAATATTTCAAATCCAGACATGACCATTTATTATTTGCATTGTCATCAAACTGAAAAGTATTAAATACCTCTCTTGCTTATTCACCTGCCTTATGAATAAATAGTGTTGGATAAAATCTCTCACCTATTTCAACTGACCCACTTGCAATGCAGTGCTGTACAACTCAAATCCTTGTCTGCATATTCTTGAGTCGCTGCAGCATTTCCTTCCCACAACATATTTCTTAGAGATTTTCTCTTGTCCATTTTTGGGGGGAGGGGCATTCTGTTTTACTGTGTTTAAACAAGGCCTAAGTTCATGAAAGGACCATTTCTCATTTGCCATTGTCTCCATCTTCCTTCTATCCCCTTATTGCAGGGATGGGTGACCTGTAGCCCTCCAGTTCTTGTTGGACTCCAACCCCCTTTATCCCAAGCCAGCAATAGTCACCAGTGGTCAAGGAAGATGGCAGCTGAAGTTCAACAACATTCAGAGGCCCACAGGTCCCCCACCCTCAGCTCGACTGCCTGCCCTATGTAGGGCAGGGACCTGTCTTTTAGATGTAAAGTGCCATGCACATTAAGGGTGCTATATAAACAGGTCTGGCCCAAAACATTTTGGCCCCTGAGGTGAACCACAAAATTCCCTGTTTCCGACCAGGGAAGAAGGGGTGAGTGTCGATCTACATTGGGAATAAAGGGGAACTAAAGATCTACACTGGGAACAAGGATGGGAGGAGACCAGCAACACATTCTTTTCACCCAAAGGCTGCTGAAAATATGTTTTGGCTGCCAAGGAGGCGGCAAATCCAGCCTCCAAGGAGTGGGCTGCAGCTGTTGCTGCCATTACAGTGGCGATGGCAGCAGGCAATGCATTTTTTGGAGGTCAGATCTGCTGCCCCTGTGGATCCTGCCTCCCAAGGCAGTTGCCTTACCTTGCCTTATGGGTGGGTCAGCCCTGTAGATAAAATAAAAATGTTTTACCTCCTCCTGACACTGTGTAATATTTGCTGCTGAACATTCTGTAGGATGATGCAATAGGAAGCTGAAGTGAGGACAACACCCATGTTGAAAATGAAGCTTTTGCCTTCCTGGATCAAAGACTAAATCTTTTGAAATTGCAAATGGATTTCATTATGATGATTAATGTGGCAGATACAAGAGCATTTTATGACCGGTTGTCTCACTGTGCTCTCCTGCTGTGACCCTAAAGTATTAAATATTGACTCTCTTGCTCATCTTTCTTTGTCCAGCTGTGGCTCAATGTGCCAAATGGCTTTTTCTGCCACCTCTCTCCCTGACACCCAAAGAGGTCCAAGGGAGTCAATAAAATATTGCCTGTTCCTGTTCTAATATCAATGTTTAATGTTTGTCTTTAATCTGCAGCTATGGTTCCTAATGAAGGATTGGGGTACCAAAGGACTTTGTTTAACTTTAAGGGCATGAATAATTGCATAGGCTTCTGCAATTTGTTCTTGAAAACAAATGGAGCATGTTATAAATAGTTTATAGCACCCTCACCGGCCAGCTCCTTTTAGCTTTCCCCATGTATGAATAATGGATTATTATCCCAAACTGGGCTTGGCCAGTGCTACAGATTAAGTGCCTAGGCAGTAGCAGCTCCCTTTTTTTAAAAAAAAAAAACTCCAGGTCATCTGGCTCCAGGGCTGGCACCAGGGTCAGCATCATTGGACAACTGTTAAAGCCCAACCCTAACTCAGGGTCCCTCTGTCAACCCCTGGAGCCTCCTGGTTCTGCTGTTCCTTCCTTTGTGGTTGCTGCCTGTTCACTTGGTCCATTCACTGGTCTGTACACCACCGATACAATGGTCTCTAGAACGTTGTTCATTGGGGAATGGATACCCCTGTCCTACAGGGATGCTGTGAATATACAGCCTGAAGATGAATAATGGCCTTCTGGTTCCTGGGGGTTAAAACAGGAGTAAGCAAGCTTTTACTCGAACTGTTAGGCATGGTGTTTGGGTGTTTATTTCAAAGATAGAACTCCATGCTTTACTTCTGACTTTCTCTGAAAGGCCTATGTGCCTGTAGGTGTTGCTATTGTTTGTCTCATTAGATGGCTCTGCACTTGACTGATTGCCTGCACAATTTTCTGCCGCAATTTGAAAATGTCTATATTTTGAAGGGCTTTCATGTGCTCCTTTAGAGTCATGCACATGCCTCATTAGGCACAATTTTTTTGGGGGGGCATTGACTGGAGGCAAAATGCTGGCCAACCATTAGTATGCGCTGTAATCTGAGAAGAAATGTAAGACCATACAATAGAGCCACGCCAAGAAACACTTTTTAAAAAAACTTCCATTTTGCTTTCATTATCATAGGAAATTGAAGTGTAGCATATATATGTTTTGGTTTTTCCAACTGCCCCCTTCCAATGTCATCATTCCTTGGTTAGGTTTTGAACAACGGATAGAAGCATGCAAAAGCTGCTTCCAACTTCCAACAATGAGGCTTTGAGTGTGATTTAGTCCACAGGGCCCAGTGTCTTAACCTGTTCTTAATGGCCCCCTGGGTAGAGTTCCTTTATACAGTGGTACCTCGGATTACATATGCTTCAGGTTACATACGCTTCCGCTAACCTAGAAATATTACCTTGGGTTAAGAACTTTGCTTCAGGATGAGAACAGAAATAGTGCAGTGGCGGCGCAGCGGCAGCAGCAGGAGGCTCCATTAGCTAAAGTGATGCTTCAGGTTAAGAACAGTTTCAGGTTAAGAACCGACCTCCAGAACGAATTAAGTTCTTAACCCGAGGTACCACTGTATACTCCATGTAAGTCTTCCCATGAACACACAGTCACCTGGGCTGAAGGAAGGTCTTACACATGGGATGTATCTAATTCTAGTTCTACTCAGAGGAGACCCATTGAAATGAACGGACATGATTACATGAATCTATTAATTTCAGTGGGTCTACTCTGAGTAGGAGTTAGTTGGATACAGTGCTCTGTGCTTTAACTCAGTAATGGAGGAACTATTAAACTCAGGGGTTGTCTAGTGTCCCTGATCTCAGGACCGGACAATGTCCCCATTCCTGTGTCCCATGAGCTGTCTGGGGCAGGCTAAAAGCTACTCTCTGGGGAAAGGACTTTAATTAGATTTATGAGGTGTTAATGTGCAGGAAAATGATTATTACACACACACACACACACAAAATTGATACCCCGCCCATCTGGCTGGGTTTCCATAGCCACTCTGGGCAGCTTCCAACACATAAAAACATAATAAAACACCAAACATTAATAGTAACAATCTGATCCAATATAAAAGTCGCAATAACTAAAATAGACAACTTATATCAAACAAAGCAACATTCAACAATACATTAGTATCTAATAGTAAACAGTAAAATTAAACATCAACAAATAATAATTAAACAGTTCACACTTATCAGCCACAATAAAGAATTACCAGTCTACAATCAATAAAAATAACAGCAAATAACAATTCATAAAATACCACAAAACATACAAAACCCCGTAAAAGGATCAAATTGAGAAACAGACACACAACTTATAAAACTATTTTAAAAAAATATCCCTGAACTTCCCTTCTCAGCTGCTGAGTTGTTGTTGTTGTTGTTGTTGTTGTTGTTGTTGTTGTTGTTGTTGTTGTTGTAATATATATGAGATGGCTAGATGAGGCTCATCAATCTGGGAACATAGCCCTAAACACCTGCTGCCTTGCTGCTATAATCGTTTGTGAGAATGGCTTTGGGAGTAAACTTTGAGGAAAAATCTGTACCCACTGTCTTGTGGGACATGTTTGGGAGAAGAAAAGGCTAAAAAGTAAACCCTACACAAATCTGGAGTGGAGTCCCTAAAATGGTTGGATGGTGTCTTGTATGGCTCCTTCCAGCAACTCCTGCAGCCAAGCTGGTGCCTTTGGAGCACATCAGTGAGGCTGAGGCAGGAGGTCTGGTTGTGTGGGTGGCTCAGGACCTTCATGCACACTGTCCAGGCTTGCACTCCGGAGAGGTTACTTGAGTGCTGCTAATGCAGCAAAAACAACGCAGGAGTCAGCAGTTATAAGTTACCGGTCTCTGCAGCCATAACAGGCCCTGTGATTCTCCAGCAGTTTGGCTTGAGACAGGCAGATACCAACAATATGAGTTTTTTGTGATGATATATTGCAATTCTGTGGCATTTTGGTGGACCGTGATATATTTTGATGCTTAGTATGTCATTTTCTTTTGTGGTTCTTGGTCATTTTAGTTATGTACATTCTTTAGTGATATTTATTTAACTGTGTTACTTAAAATATGGAATTATTAGTATTAATAATCATTGTTTGGTTTTGAATGAGGAATTTGTATTGTCTTTCCTATGTTGATTGCTTTTTGTAAACTGCTTAGAGACTTCTGTTGAAATAGGAAGTGGCATATAAATTAATAAAAAGATGTCTCATTGCTAACCATGCACAACGTTAACCCCAGCATCAAAGCTAATGATAAATACTGTAGAAAAAAATGCCTTGAGAAATAGTCTTGACTTTCTGCTTTCCCCAGCATTTAAGCAGTCAGTCTAAAGGTGAGTTCCTGATTTGCTAGAATAGGAGGCTGTTCGCACATAATGTTGTTTAGGGAAGGTTGGGATTGCCAGTCCTTGGGTTCTGGTGCCTGGATAGGATCTAAGATGGGGTGTTTTGTGGGACAGAGGGAGGAGAGACAGGACCCAGGTTCATGGAACTGGAGCCCAGATTGAATAATGTGAGCACTACACTATTTCTTCAAAACAGAAAAGAAAAGATAGCTGGTATTGTTAGTAAGCTCCCTTTAGTACCAGAATCTGAGCTCAGAACTAACCACTCCCATGTGTGTTTGTACTCAACAGCGATAGAAGGCAGACGGGACCAGTGTGAGGTGCCCAGGGATCCCAAGTACCCTGACTGCTCTGGGAAAGTGGAGGTGAGTAAAGTAGATTCAGATTTGTGCTCTGAACAGAAAAAAAGGAAGAAATGAAAGCAATGTGTCTCATTGGATGACAGTTAAAAGAAGATGGAATCTTTTTTGTTCACACACTGTTCCAGCAAGCACTGCAGCAGTAAACCGAATTATTACGATGTGAGAAAACATCTTTTCAATGCATTTTTCTTTTTTCCCCAAATTAGAAAGGAATATAAGTGAGATATAAAAGGCATAGGTAGTGTTTCAGACACTGTGGGGTGACACTGTGGGTTAAACCACAAAGCCTAGGACTTGCCAATCAGAAGGTTGGCGGTTTGAATCCTCGCAACGGGGTGAGCTCCCATTGTTCGGTCCCTGCTCCTGCCAACCTAGCAGTTCGAAAGCACATCAAAGTCCAAGTAGATAAATAGGTTCCACTCCGGCGGAAAGGTAAACAGCGTTTCTGTGTGCTGCTCTGGTTCGCCAGAAGCGGCTTAGTCATGCTGGCCACATGACCCAGAAGCTGTCTGCGGACAAACGCTGGCTCCCTCGGCCTATAGAGCGAGATGAGCGCCGCAACTCCAGAGTCGTCCTCGACTGGACTTAATGGTCAGGGCTCCCTTTACCTTTACTTTACTTTTAGTGTTTCAGAGATCACCTGGGGAAATGAACACCGATAGTTAAGTCAAGTTTTCCATGAGCCAGAGTTGGACCAGTGGGTGCCCTGCCCCACCAAGAATAAGGATTTGTTCCACCTCAGTAAAATTCAAGCACACAAACACTGACTTCTTGGTTTAGTGATACAACAAAATGGTATCTTATTCCTTAGAAGAGGGAGATTTCTTGTTGAGAACAAATCAGTAGCAGCTGGTGCCACCTGCCCTCAAGTGATTCTGCTCCAAACTGACAGCACCCACCTGACCTGTCCAGCTCTGCTGCCCACTCAAGTACCCCGCTGGCTCAGGGTGGACTTTTCAAGATCCATGTCTCCCTTACTATGCTTAATCAGTCCTGAAGTCCCCCTTTAGCTACTATATGGCTGTGAATGTGGTGCTCAGAGTGGGTAAGGGACAACTTAAGGGAGTTACTGTTTATTGCAACAAGAGACTGTACTCATTTAAGGAGGCAGAAGCTTGCAAACTTAATCATAACTGTTCTTATTTAATGCTTGTTTTTGGACACTAAGAAGCCATTGAAATAACTTCATTTCTTTGAAGCCTACCTGGAAATGTGGCAGCCCCACTTAGTGTGGAGGGCTGGCTATGGCCCTGGAGGTCAACTCTGAACTTTAAGGGACGTGAGTGGCGCTGTGGTCTAAACCACTGAGCCTAGGGCTTGCCGATCGGAAGGTCAGCGGTTTGAATCCCCGCGACGGGGTGAGCTCCCATTGTTCGGTCCCAGCTCCTGCTAACCTAGCAGTTTGAAAGCACGTCAAAGTGCAAGTAGATAAATAAGTACCGCTCTGGCGGGAAGGTAAACAGCATTTCTATGTGTTGCTCTGGTTTTGCCAGAAGCGGCTTAGTCATGCTGGCCACATGCCCCGGAAAAACTGTCTGCAGACAAACGTCGGCTCCCTCAGCCAGTAAAGCTAGATGAGCTTCGCAACCCCAGAGTTGTTTGTGACTGGACTTAACTGTCAGAGGTCCTTTACCATTACCTTTTTATTCCCCTAGATTTTATATATTACTCCACCACCAGATAAGAACAGAGGAAGATCAAGGCCCATCTAGTCTAGAATCCTCTTCTCATACAGGGATCTGATTCGCTACTGGGAAGCCCACAAGCAGGACCTGACTGCAACAGTGCTCTTCCCGCTTGAGATGGTGAGATTCAACTCCCATCATCCCTGACTATTGGCCATAGTGGCTGGGCTGATGGGAGTTGGAGTCCAGCAGCATCTGGAGGGCACCAGCTTGAGGAAGACCTCCCTATGGGGTAATATATGCACTACAGCTGCAACCATAGCCCTAATGTGTCAATTAGTGCTGTGTTGAACCTTCTAAGATATTTAATTTTGGTCATTTGAAGGAGGAAGGTGAGGGCAAAATGGAGATCCCCCCCCCAAAAAAGGTAGGGTGGGTAGAACTTAATTAGTTTCTAGGGACCAGATTTGTTGAGGTGGATGAGTAGATTGTGCTTTTCTTACATGAAGTGGCCAGGGTGTGTCTCTTCTCAGATCAAACATTTTTGGAAAGCCCTAAATTCGGGGAAAGAAGACCTTGTTGAGCTTGACTCTAGAGACATGAGAGGTGTTGTGGACTCTCCTTCTTTGGAGGCTTTTAAGCCGAGGTTGGATGGCCATCTGTCATGGATGCTTTAGCTGAGATTCCTGCATTGCAGGGGGTTGGACTAGATGACCCTTGGGGCCCCTTCCAGCTCTACGATTCTATGAAATATTCACTGAGAGAGAGAGAGAGGATGCACACCTTCTTTGTGTGAAGTCTGAGCAACTAGGTTGCCCTTCCTTGCATGATTCATGGACTAATGTAGCATTTATATCTCTGTTAATTATTCGTATGCAACAAAATGCAAAGGAAGCACCAATGGATTTATTGTCTTGCTTGTTTTTAATCTCAAGCGTTATCTCTGCCCTGGGGAACAAGCAAAGTGTTGTAACCTGATGCTGGTTTTGAGTACCACATTCTGCTTAGAGCAGCACATTGTCTTGACTTGAACACAACTCGGGCATTTGATTGGCCGGTGCAATTGTGTGCAGCTCTGTATCTGCACCGACCCGTTTAGCTTAACAGTAAGATTAACATGAAGTCATTCCCCGCACTGCACCCCTTCAGCTGTTATTTCAGCCTGCATGCCCCTCAACCAGCTACTTGACAAAACAAATTAACTGCCAGATTAACAAGACACAACCGTTGCATTACTCAGATTGTCCCAGCTACATAGCGGTCATTTTCTCCCATCCTCTTCCATGGCGGGGTTAAATTTTAAGTGTAATTTAATTGCTGGAGGCAGTAATTCGATCTCCTGTCTGGATGATTGGTGTGTTTTACATATCGGGAGTGGAGGGCTGTCTCCTGAGTGGCTTCGTTTGTGTAGTTAAGTTTGGAAGAGGCTGGCACCAGCAATTACGGAGGATGATAGATCTACATGGAGAACTGGAAGCCTGGGCTATTGCTTTGCATGCAAAATCACCTTGCGAGAGAACCTCACTAAATTTATTTCTCTTTAGCACAGAGATCAGCCTTTCTGAACCCGGTGGCCTCCATAAGTTTTTGACCACAACCTCCATCAGTGGAGTCATTTCCAGAATATCAGGAGGGAGGCTAGCTCTGCTTTTCTGGGGGAAAGAATACATGTGTTAGCTTCGCTCTATGGGGCAAAACCACTGCAGATAAGGATCAGGCATTTTCTACACTTATCAGCCAGCTTGCTTTTGTTCTGGCAAATTTCATCTGAAGTGCTGTGATATTATTTCTTTCCTCCACAACCTGTGCTGATCAGTGATAACAGACCTCAGTGATAAGCAAAATAAGCTTTGTGAGATCTAAGCTAACGGATAAAATGTAAGCTCCTTGGCAGGATCTCCTATCCATTTTTAGATAAAAGCTTTAGATGAGTTTTCTGGGTAATAAAAATTCTATTCTATTTAAAGAGGTGAACCGCCCTGAGATCTCCAGGTATAGAGCAGTATAATAATAATGATGATGATGATGATGATGATGATGATGTAAATTTATTAAATCATTTTCTTAGGGCTGCTTTGCATGTCATTTTACTTATATACAGTATAAAGGGAAGAAAATGTGTGGTATACCATTGTGTATTAGCCTACACATACATGTATACAGCCTTGCTGTATTTTTTAATGAAAGTATGCTCTACTAATATATCAATAAATATACATATTTCAGATCTTTATCCTTTTCGGCAATGATTTTGTCCCTTAGATTGGTGCCACCAGCAAATCTTACCAGAATTTCCTATTCTTTACTTACTCAGAATTGTTTTCACAGTTTCTATTGAACAAAATTAGCTCCCACAACAGGAGGTTTGGTTTGTTTTGTATTTAATGTTCTCCTTTTGTATTTTTATGCTGTAAACCACCTGTGGTTTTTAATAAATATTTTTTTTTAAAAAAATAATCAAATAAAAAGTTCAGGAGCTGTTTTGTTGACTACACCTCCCTAGTCTGAAAGTCTGTCTTTTCACTGCATCCTTTTGATTTCTTTCCTTTAACAGGATCTCTGTCTGCCATATAAATACCTTTGTAACAACTTCTTCCAGTTAAGGCAATCATTTGCCAATACGCACGCATCATATCCCTTGATAAAGTCCAAAAAAACGAGCTCAGCCTCTAGAAATGTTAGCCTCTTCTCAGTGTAAATCCAAGCCTTAATCAGATGATCCCTTGATATCATGTGTTGCATTCAGAAGCTCCACTGTTGGTTACATCTTTGTGTAAAGGCTTACCTAACCAATACCCCTCCCTTTGCCTTTCAGTGGATGAGAGCCAGGTGGACATCAGACCCCTGCTATGCATTCTTCGGTGTGGATGGCACAGAGTGCTCGTTCCTCATCTACCTCAGCGAAGTCGAGTGGTTTTGCCCCGTGCTGCCTTGGCGAAATCAGACAGCGGCTGCATCTTCCACCATGCCACCTCCCAGAGCGCAGGTGAAGCTTGTAGGCCTTGAATCATGCCAGTCAAGTTACATCCTCACTTATTTGACAAAGGTTGTTTTTGTCTGAAACAGTTGGTTTCGATGCTCTCAGACAACAGGAATAGGCAGCTGTGAGAGAAAAGATTACTGTCCCTGGCTGAGTGTGGGAAGGGCAAGAGAGAAAGATCATGCCCAGTGGTGGTTATGTCACAGACTATAAGGGGGCATGGTCTCGCAGTCATGCTAGGGCGCTCCTGTCTGAGCTGAGGAGAAATAAGGATAGCGTGGGTGATGATCCCTCAGTCTGCTCTGTAACCTGGTACAACATTGCCTCTTTCCTCCCTGCCATACTGCTCCCAGTAAGGTGTTAGTGCTAGTGGGTGTGGTGTTCACATCCTTGAGTGGCAGCAGTAGTTTCTCCCAAGAGTCTCTTCCATATGCCTGATGGGCAGGAAGTGGGGAGTGGGTATGGGGACAAGGCTGTGGTCAACTCTTCAAGCAACAAGTATACCTAGCAAAATGGTACCCCATGAAAACAGTGCATAAGCCCGTTCGATCCACCCTGGAAATTCTTCCATTACTTCCTTCCCCAACATGCACAGGGGAGAGGAAATTGAGTGGGGTATCTTGGAGAAGAGTTATGGGTGGGTGGATGGAACTACGAATAGAAGCACTCTGCACTACAGCATTTAGTTGCACATCAAAATTGATTTACTTCAATCAACAAATTAGCTGTCCCTATATCACAGTTAATTTTCAAGATGTTACTGAACATATTGGCTGCCCCTTGGTGTCTGAATTTGTTCGCTCCAACCACGAGGCATCTTCAGCCAGGGCCGTAACTAGGCGGTGGTGAGATGGGCCCCTGACAAGGGCGCAGGCAAAAGGAGGAGGTGCAAAACCAGCTAAAATATGTCCATAAATATATCTATAAATAAAAATATTGATTATTGCCCCATAAGAAAAGGTTTTAAATAGAGGGTGAATTGAATGGGTGGAGAAGGGGTTGTAGGAGAGGTGGAAAGAAGAACTAATTTGCCCGTGGGTAAGGGACGCAATCTAGAAGGTTCTGCCAGGGGCGCAAGATCACCTAGCTGTGGCTGTCTTCAGCCCTGTTCAAATGGAGAAGAGAAAGGAAACATATTTTGCCCATGTAACCTACATGCACCATAGGATCTCCTTTCTCAGACAGCCATTGCAAGGGTCACCCTGGACCTTGCGCTAAGAGGAAGAGTATGTTGTTGTTTCCCTAGGCGTCTTTTCAGAGAGACCTCTCCTACCTCCTGGAGTTGATTGGCAGTGGCAAAGAGTCTTTGATCTTCATGAAGAAAAGGATTCGGCATTTGGCCACGCAGTGGCTGAGGGCTTCACATAAACTGGAGCAGAAGCTAGAAGACAAAAAGAGAGATCAGAAACAGGTACAAAATTAAATCTGCTGCTTGTGAACCAACTTGTGGATATGGTGGACTCACAGCAAGACTGAGGGCTGTATCCAGCTGAAGCATCCCATCAGTACAAAGACCATATAACACTGGTCCTGAGAGACCTGCATTGGCTCCCAGTACGTTTCTAAGCACAATTCAAAGTGTTGGTGCTGACCTTTAAGGCCTAAATAGCCTCGGTCCTTTGTACCTGAAGAAGCATCTCCACCCCCATCATTCAGCCCGGACACTGAGGTCCAGTGCCGAGGGCCTTCTGGCAGTTCCCTCACTGTGAGAAGTGAGGTTACAGGGAACCAGGCAGAGGGCCTTCTCGGTAGTGGCACCTGCCCTGTGGAATGCCCTCCCATCAGATGTCAAGGAAATAAGCAACTATCTTACTTTTAAAAGGGGACACGGGTGGCGCTGTGGGTTAAAGCCTCAGCACCTAGGACTTGCCGATCGAAAGGTCGCGGTTCGAATCCCCGCGGCGGGGTGTGCTCCCGTCGCTCGGTCCCAGCGCCTGCCAACCTAGCAGTTCAAAAGCACCCCCAGGTGCAAGTAGATAAATAGGGACCGCTTAATAGCGGGAAGGTAAACGGCGTTCCGTGTGCTGCTCTGGCTCGCCAGATGCAGCTTGTCACGCTGGCCACATGACCCGGAAGTGTCTGCGGACAGCGCTGGCTCCCGGCCTATAGAGTGAGATGAGTGCACAACCCTAGAGTCTGGCAAGACTGGCCCGTACGGGCAGGGGTACCTTTACCTTTACCTTACTTTTAAAAGACATCTGAAGGCAGGCCTGTTTAGGGAAGTTTTTAATGTTTAATGCTGTATTGTGTTTTTAACATTTGGTTGGGAGCCTCCCAGAGTGGCTGGGGAAACCCAGCCAGATGGGCTGGGTATAAATAATAAATTATTATTATAAATTATTATAAGGACTCCACTTCCATAACGGACCTCCCTGCTCTTCCCCAAATCTGTACTGGAGTGTTAGAGGAAACCTAGCTCAGATTGCAGGGGGAGATGGGGAAAGTTTTGTTGCACAAGTGGACGTCCTTTTGTTGATGGGATGTGATAGTTGGATTCACCCTGAGAGTTTACCTTGCTATGTGCTCTGTATATTTGCTTCTCCCTTGTACACCCAGCACTGATATCATGCTCTCTCCCTCTTCCTCTCCCTCCCTCCTTCATTAGATTTTGATCCACATTGGCTTCTTGACAGAAGAATCAGGAGATGTTTTCAGCCCTCGCGTCTTAAAGGGAGGCCCCTTGGGGGAGATGGTCCAATGGGCAGATATTTTGGCAGTCCTTTTCATTCTGGGCCATAGCCTGAAAATCACAGTTTCTTTGAAGGAGCTCCAGAGGTGGGTTTGTGGATGAAATAGAAGTTGAACAGTGACATTTGTTTTGAAGCATGTCTTTGGCTCTTGCTCATTGTGATCACAATGCTTAGATTACAGCAGTGGGGAACCTCTGGCTTGGGGGCTGCATGTACTGTCCCCCAGCCATGCCCCTCACTGGCCATGCTTCAAACCCTCCTTGAGTCTTTATGTCTGACTAGACTGTCCCCTTGAGCTCTAATAATCCCCTTTGCTTGCCTGGATGGAGGAAAGAAATCTGTGGTGTAGAAACCAGCCTACTGTCCATAGGTAAATTCACACTCCTTGCTCTGTCCCCTTTTGCCCTACTGACATGTGCCTCCCCTCCTGGAAGATTTCTCAGAAGGGAATGTGGTCCTCAAACTGGAAAAGTTGTCTCTGCTTATACCTAGGGTTGTGCCAAAATTCCACCCATTTCAATGTGGAGGTCAAAAGTCAAAAAGTCACAATTTGTGGGGCCCTTGATGCAAAACAGACCCTAAGTCACTGGAAATGTTTGGCCTTTTCATGTTTGTTTTTGGTCTCTGGTTTTTCACAAACTGCTGCTGCACCGCTTTACCCCTTAGTTGGGGATCCCTTTCTCCTTCATAGAATTATTCCATAATGGAAGTAAAAACACAGCATTCCTGCTTAGCATGAGGAGGCAATGGTTCTTGGACTGACCTCATCAATGATCCTAGCCAATCAGAAACATGAGGACAAATGAAGCCTATTCGGGGCAATGCTTTCTTAATAGGCTGCCATGTTTTTCCCTTTCACAGTGATTCTCTCCTCCAGCAGCAGCAACTCCCCCCCCCCAAAAAAATATAACTTGTTGCAATAGTGGGGCACTTCTCATCAGTGCTGAAGGTATGAACGGATATTACCCTCCTCATTCCAACTCAGCCCTACTTACAGCTCAGACTGAGTTGCAGAAAGCAATTAGCCTAACTAGTGGGGATTGCAGCTGGTGGGGGTTAAGAACAAGAAAGTGCAAACAACATCACAGCAGGGATAGGCTGATTAGTATTTAACAGCCGTTGATTCAGTCAGAATGGCATGCTCCCTTATCAGCCCTAGCTGTCGCAAAAATACAATTTTTAAAATGAGTGCTTAGCTTCCCGGTAAATGTTACAAGAAGCACAGTTGAATGTTGCAAGAGATGGCTCCTTGTCCCCCAACTAGAAGGCCTGGTATGACTAATACTGAGATGGAATTTCTCTGTGAAAATTTCTGAGACTTTCCTCTTTTTTCACATATGCACACACATCTGAAAAATAATGCCACTTTACACATTTTTCTGCTGAACATTCTCCACCATATTTTGAAGATAGGGGCCACGCTGCCAACACAGTTGCTGTCGCTGCCACTGCTTGTAGCTGCCACAGCAGAAAAGCCATAGAGAGAAAAGGAAAGAAGGGCTGTGCTACTACCACTGTTCATCAGGAGGGCAAACGTGGCCCCATGACCATGGGTGCCTGGGGCTGTTGGTGCCATGCGGCGTGCATGGCCCTGGCACCGAAATTTGTGGGTGCCCAGTCCCTTCATGGGGAATTTTGTGTGTGCTTGGACACCCAGGGCTCCAGGGAGTTGGCACCTATGCTGTTCATGGTGAGCCTCAGCCCCCTAAACCCCTTGGAGCATTTCTCCTCTCGTGGAAAAATTCAGTGAAATGCCCCAATTTTTCTGGCCACAGATAGAGTATTTCAAGTATTTGTACCCAGCTTTAGGTTCTGACTAGGGGGTGGTGAGGAAATGTGGTTCAGCTCACATTTGAAGGTGAACTTCCCTAATATGCGCTGCTTGAAGCAACGAGCAAACCAAGCTACCCTAGACATCCAAATTCGCACTGCTCTGAATTTTCAATGCAGTTCTCCGGAAAAATAATATGTGCCAAAAAGGAATATATTAGAGTAAACGGTGCATAAAAGAGCCATATATTTGTGAGGATAGCATACATACATGCACTACATTAGGAGAAATTGTTTGCAAAATGTGTATATTAGGCAAATGTGTGTGTGAAAATGTGCACATTGGAAAAAAATTGCAGTAAATGGTGGGTGAATTTTCACGTGGACTTCTTAAAAAAACAAAAACCCTTCAGACTGATGTAGAAATGTAGAAAACTGAATTTAAAACTAGAAAAAAAGAGAAACAGAAAAACCAAAATGGACAGACTCATCCACCCCTAATTCTGACATTGTTATGGTCACAGCCAGCAATGTGGAGCTGGGCATGGGGAAATACACAGTGTAATGCTGTAAGGACACATGTTTGGTTGTTATGAGGTGGAAGAGGATTAAGGGACATAAAGGGCACAATTAAACCCCTGTGTCTATGCCAAGCTCATATTGGGGTTTCAGTTTAGCAAACGTGCAGTGGCTGCTCTTTCACATAGTTCAAGCCCTTTCTTACGCTCAGAACAGTAGGAGATTTGGCCTCTGCATTCCAGCACTGGTTTCTGATGTTTGTTGGTCACTTAGATCTCCTGCACCATCAGCTCTCTTTGTAACCAGTAGAGGATCCTCTTCCCATTCTCTAGCAATTTCCCCTTCCAATCACATACCTAACAGACAGTACACTCTACTGTTGCAAGTGGTTTCCTACCAGCAGAGGATCTGAAAAAGCATAATTTCTTCTGCTCCTCTTTTTAAGTTACTGCAGCATGCTCCTGTTTTGTAACACAGCACAAATCCATGAAGCGTCTCCTTTTGTAACATTTTAAAGGGCAGGAGAAGGGCCTTCGATTCAGTGAAACCAGCACATTTTTTATTGCTTTGTAGCACTTTGTGGAGCATTCCCTGCAAATCATCTCAGCTTCTTGCTGTATATTGCAGCTACAGAACAGTTAGTAGGGTGGAGGGTAGCTGGTTATGGAGTTAACAAAGACTTTAGCAGAAGAGATTACTCAGAAAATCCTAGTAGCACTTAAGGCCGTTTATGTATTTAATTATTGTCACCAATGAACCTTGAGGCAGGGCTATAGGCAAATAAAGGAGCATTGTAGCTTCTGGAACTCTTTGCTCTGGGTACGGTGATTTGATCCTGTGTTGTTCTGTGGTTCCATGGTTGTTCCCCCCAAAAGTGCATTCTTGGCTACCTGACCCATTTCCCTGTTCTCATTCTCAACATGAATTTGAGGAGATGAACTGCGCTACACTCAAAGCCTGTTTGGGGAGTTGGGATACAACAACATCTGGAGGGACACATCTGGAGGGACACAGGTTGTGTACTCTCCAAAACTCAAGCTAATTCTTTTGTTTAATTCACCCCACCACTTTCACCACAAGCTCAATACTGCAGCTTAAACACATTTGCATAATTGTTTTAATTTGCCCAACCATTTTTGGTCAGAGCATGCAAAAACCTAACTTGACTGTAGCATCCCTTTAATGCAGATATCATAAAGTCGCAGCTGTCAGGCCTTATGCATTTCTTTCTTATGTTTGCCTGGAAGAATACAGGAGCCCTGATCTCAGTTGGTGATGATGTGAAGACAAAACGTCTGGCTCCCACCTTGACTGCTGTAGTTTAAACTAGATGCCTGTTTTTTCACTCTTTTATCACACACACACACACACACACACACACAAACTTCCCTTGCATTTCTTAGTGAATTTGCTAGCTTCCGTTTTATGCATCCTGACAGCCAAGAGGTGAGATGTACATGATTATCTGGTGCAAACCATGCAAAGGCATTGTTGTAACATCAGCAGCAATTTGCAGCTCCCGGGAAAGAGAGTGCAAGTGTCAAGCTGAATCAGTTAGGGTCCAGACAAGACTCCTTTGCTGCTAACTTTTGTGCTGAGTGTGGAGAGTTCCCAGTTAGAAATGGATGTCACTGGTTGTGTGTTGTGCAGTAGAGGACAAAAACTCAATCCCACTGGAATGGAGATGCAAACCATTTGGGCTCTGCAAAGCAGAGTTATAGATGAAACTCAGAAGTTTCTCCACCATCCTTTGGGAGGAAGGGTGGGGTATATGGTAAATTTAACAAATAAATGGAACAATCCTCATTTGATGATGGCAACTTCATAGCTTGCATGTGCAAACCGGTCAGATAGAAAACGACAACTAGAATTCTTATAGCTTCTCGCGTTTGTTGTGGGACGTGTGGGAGACAATGAAAAGTGAACCTCTGCCTTTTCAGCATGATCTCCTGACACTGTTAAAGGAACAATTGCACTCAGAATTTCAGGGAAGAACCATTGCTCAGTGATAGCGTATCTGGTGAAGTCCCAGCTTCATTCCCTGAAATCTCCAGGTAGGGTTGGGACAGAATTCAGCCTGAAACCCAGGAGAGTCACTGCCAGTCAATGGACAATAATGAGTTGGCAAACCCTGAGTCTGTATATTCCTGTTAACAGTAGCTTTCCTTTTAGAGTGACAGAAGATCATGTGCCCTTTAACTCCCTGCTTTGCACTTCCAAAGTGCTCTGTCCCATGCTCCCAACACCCTTGAACAAATATTTCTAGTAACACTGGCAGAAGGAAAGTGGTTCAAATGAGAGGAGAGGTTTGATATGTGCCCACATAGAATCTACATCCCCCCTTTCAATCTAAGCATAAGAATTCTTCCTTTCAGCTGGGGCGAGCTAGAAAAGGTTGTTCTTCAACACAGTCACAACAATGCAGTTCTATTCCATGCATCTAGGGGTCAACAAGAAAAGCCACAGTCTGTTGAGACTTAGTAAAATAACTGCACAGCAAACCTTTGACTGTCCTTCTTTTGTGTGGGGCCTGTGCAATTATAGAGGATGTGTGTATTTGTCTGTGCTTCTTTGGTTCATTATGCTACAGAAATGAGTGGCTCATATGCAAGAAAGCACCAAACTTTCAAAGTGAGGCATTTTAATTACTTCTGGCAGATGAAAGCTTTTTATTTCCATGGCTTGTTTTTCTCCCCACAAAACAAAAAAGGCGTTGAGGCTCTGAATTTTAAATCACTTCCCACAATATACGGGATGTACCTACACCAGGATCATTCACACAAAACAAGCCATCGTCTGCACTGTTTGTGAAAAACAGCAAAGGCACATACATTAGAGCACCTACATTATGCCCAATGACTAGCTGTGATCCAATGGGCACATATGCATGTTCCAGAGTCAACCCCATTCTCCCCCCTGAGTTTTTCCTGTCACCAATATGGATGCTAAGTTTGTCCCCATGTTTCCCTTTAACCTAGTCTTACACCAGCTTGCTCTTGTGTGTGGTGCGAACAAAGTAACAGTGTTAGGACAAGTATTGAAATTCATTTAGAGTCATGTAGTTTCCTGGGTAGTTTGTTGGATTTAGGGCCATTTTTTAAAATCCCTGCCTAGCCATGAAGCTCACCGGATGACACTTTTCCAGCCTAACTAGAGATCATTCTGAAATCCTCACCATCTGATTTAAGAATACAAGAAGCTGTAGCCAGATTCTTTGTGTGTGGCGTTTACCACTGCAAAGGAGGACCCCAACTCTTCAGTATAACACTGCAGGGGAAGAGAATTAAAAATCACATCAAGATCACTGTCTTCGGGGGGCATCATTTTATCCTGTATGTACAGTCACATGCATGCATTGTATTGCAAAGGATACAGTGGAACAAGAACAACTGAAAACTGCAGCTAAGTACATATCTTCCAATTCCATAATTTATTATAGAAATTCTCTATGTTGGAATTATATTAAAGAGAGTGAAATGCACCACACAGAAGGAGCTTCTGAAACAATAAAGGAATATAGTACAGGAGGAAATGACACAGCCCTAAGCGCAACACACCTCACAGAGTTTTTGTGAGGATAAAATGTGATGATCTCCATGTATGCCCCTCTGAATTCCATGGAGGAAGGGCAGAATACAAACAATGGGACCCCTTTGGACCATTTATCTTTTCTGATAAAAGACAGACCATCCTTATAGGGAATCACAGGCATCAACACCTGTGATGAGTGTAGCAGATTCAGATAAGAAAGGGGATTGTATAAACAAGGTTTGGATAACGGGATTGACAGTGTTTCATAAGAACCTAAAAGAAGCCCTGCTGCTTAAGATATTTTAAAATGCAGGAAATGTAATACCTAAATCTATTTTTCCAAGGTCAGAATTTTGTTTCGGGCACAATCCTGGAAGCAATTCTTGTGATCATTGCCCATTTCACGCAGAAATGGATGAAAATGTTACATTTCCTTTGTTACATTTGTATAGAATGTAAAGATATGGATGTGTGTGTGCCTCTGCGTTGCAGGTTTCATAAAGTTGGGTTCTAGTTGGGAATGATTGTGGAAAAGCTTAGAAAACAGTCTTTCAAGCAGCATCTCTGTGGCTTAAGGAGGCTAGAAGCATAGCTCAGGTGTGTGGTCTCCATGGATTCCAATGTGAGGAGGCTTTCTTCATATTTTATTGTGCAGAACATTCAATCTTTAATGTGGATCAGAGAGTGAGGGCTATTTCACACAAAGCATATACTTTGGAATAGTTGTGCTTTAGTCGCTTGCTTTGTACGGGGAACCTGTGTGGTGTCATCATCATCAAGTCATAGACCTCCTTTGTTTTCCCTTTTCTCAGTATACAAAAAAACCCCATTAAAATATGAAAAGAGCAGAACACTAACTCAAACAGGGATGGTGCTTAACAGGAGTGGGCCTTGACACGTTGCCCACTGATGCTCTCTCGCATCTCTTGCTGATTCTTACCCACCCACCCACTGGAGCTGCTGTCCAGGCTCCGAGCCGTGAGTTTACGCAGTGGTGCCAAGCTCAATTTCCACAGCTGTAGATCACCGTAGTGCTACTCTTCTCTCTGTTAAAGAGCCATGGTTTTGATGTGTGCAGTGATAATATTGGACAGGTTTGCCTACCATCTGAAGGAAGGCTATACAACTTGATACAATTACCTTTCATTTTAGCCATGAATTTTTTAAACCAGTCTTTTCATTTGCTTTGCTTTTCTTTCCCTTTTTTTTTTTTGCCACAGAGCAAATTTTAAAATTGAATTTAACTAGCATGCTGCTTTTTCAGTCAATGCCATTTTTATTTTTATTTTTAAAAAGTGTGTTTCTTTTTCATTTTGTTTTTAACTGCACAGAAGCACTGAAATATTAAAAAGCACTTTGGTGGAAAAAATGATTTTAAAAAGTGATAGAAATGGACTTCAAAATGGGCATGCGCGAGTGAATGCTTTCTTTTCTGCCCACACATGCTGTCATGTCATGCTCACTGCTGTGGACAGAACACAGCAGAATGCACACACATAAAAATGTTAGAACCTTCCGAAGTGTGGGAGGTCAGCTGCAATTCTCTATCTGCAATTCTCTATTCTCTTCCACTTACAGTGGAAGAGCAATGATTGACAGATCCCAGAGCAATGCAATCTGCAGGCACCCTAGGTAGCAGGCCCTATACCAGTGGGAGGGAGGGGGAGGACTTCAAATGTAAGTGAGCCTTAAGTAACTTGAAGAAAAGACAAAACAGAGAGAGAGTAGAATATTATTGTTACTGTCAGTGTTGTGTCTCTCGATAAATTAAGACTTCCCTATAGGCAGAGATGAAAAGCGGTGCATTTTCCAGAAAGATATGAGACCCCAAGATCTGTTGATGGTATAATTATACCTGATTTCTTTTAATGGAGATATTATCAAGGGACCACATTCCAGTCTCTCTTTCTCTCCCCAACCCCCTCTTTAATAGCCAGCTTCTTAATGGTGGAAATTTACATAGCTTTATTAACAGCAAATGCTCAGGCCTCAAATTTCCCTCTAAATGCAATTGCTTCTAGCCTGCTTATTATGTACAGACAAATCCATTTGCTTTGCACTTTGTAATAGAGCTGATCAATTGTTAAGTTGGTAAGTGGCAGAGAAATAAAGAGGTTGAGAAAATGTGAGGTGCTTGTGCAAGAGAGCGGGGAGGACAAGATGCACTGTATTCTTTGTATATCATTGGAGTGTGATTTACAGTTGGCTGCTGATGTTCCTTTGTGTCACTACCTGGAGCTATCTGGGTATGACCCAGGTTGGTTTTCACCAGCATATGAGCCAGAATATTCTTGCCTGCTACCATAATCCTGGGATTTATTGCTGACTAGACCTGTGACTCACCTGCATGTTTTCTCCATGTCAGCATGCCAGGTACTGCTATATATATATATATATATATATATATATATATATATATATATATATATATATATATATATATATATATATATATATATATATATATATGGAGGGTTGTGCTTGTGAATTATCTCATTGTTTTCTGGGTTATTAAACAGGAATCAGGTTCATTTGTGCCACTGAAGAATGCACAAAGGCATAAACCGTGCCCCTTTTTTTTTGCTTTTAAAAATGTACAGCAGAAATAAATGCTACATAGAAAATAAAACACTATAGCCCAGACAGAAAATAGCAACTGCTGTGCTCAAATATAAGTTATCGCTTGCTCAGGCTCCAAGGCTTAGCCATAAATGGTACATAGTCCATTGTCCTTGTTTCATTCCTTTCTGCTGAATGTTTTTAAACTGCTTGTGTTCACATTATGAAACAGATTTCCTGCCATTGAGCCCCTTGAGCGCAGTATGCTGCAATTCCTTTGTTCTTCGCTGGTGACAGAGTAAAATTTGGATGATCATAGGCTGTATTCCTCTGCCACAGGAGGTATAAGATGAGCTGAAATGCTGGTCCCTTCCTGCCATTGCAGTCCAATGAGTCTGTGATGGTACCCTTAGGTTTTTGACTCTAGTCTCGATCCTCAGTTTTGTGGAAGCATTTATTGCTCAGATTTAATAGTATTAGCTCTAGGACCTGGATGGTTTGAAATGCTTGTCTAGGGTAAATTGCCTTGGAATGTTTTAAGTAGGAAGCAATGTACAAATTTAATTAATGAAACAAAGGTATGAGAAGCTCAGGATAAATGTGCATGCATGCCGGTCGCCATGAGCCTGCTCAAATATGTAGAAGGTGGACATGTGTTTGAATCTGTTTATAGTTTATTGTTGTTTTAAACTATTTTTGAATGTTTTAAATAACTTTCTCAATTATTTTTATTTATAAATTTCTTGGTTTGTTTGTTTTTTTGTAAACCAATTTGAAGGTTTCTTCTTACAAGTAGTGTATACATTTTGATGAACTTTTAAAAGGTGCTGCAAAGACAGACTGGCAGCTCAAAGATTCCCTCTCGCCTTTTCTCCTTTGCTTGGTAAAACATTTGTGAAAGAAATGGAAAAAAAAGAGGCAAAACAGGATTTAGCCCTAGCAATGTTGCCTTCCTTCAGAATGGTATGAGGATTTATGGGTACAGTTTGCCCAAGCCTGCAGTTCGATGCAGGGAGTGGAGCAAACAGCATCTTCTCCCCTGTCCCCAGATGAGTGAGTCTCTCTCTCTTTCAGTTTTGCACAAGCATACTCTCATGTGGGGAAGGGGGGTGTCTTTAAGTTTAGAGAGAAGCATCTCAATCAGGTTTTTTAAGGCTTGGAAAACATTCCTCTCTGGCAAGCTGAGGAGCTGTCCAAAAACTGTTGGTGCTGAACAGCTGTTCTGTTGAACTAAAATCACGTTAGACATGATTTTAAACATTTCTTTGAATCCTGTGCTTGAGATTCTCCTCTTTAAAAACCAATCAAACAAAGGTTAAGAGCACTTGTGCAGGGCTCATTCTTGGTCGGAGCTTTGACACAGGGCAGAAGGAAGATTAACCCTTTCCACTTGCCATTTCCCTTGCTGAAAATACTCCCTCCTCCCCACTAGCAGTGCTTTCTATTGTAATTAGCACTGGGGGGGGGGGGAATCTTAATCCCTGAATATTAGTGGCTGAATCAGCCACTATGGCTGCTTTTACTAAAAGAATTAGAGAAGGACAAAATCAAGCACAGGATTCAAAGGCACATTTAGTATCAATTATAGCTTGCCCCAAGGACTCATATTAGAAGTGGCAGGGCTGTCATTAACGCGTCTGCCCTGTTCAAGTGTAAAATGGTGTGTCAAAGCAGCATGTGGGAGAAGACCATTGAACCAGCCCCCACTTCACCACACCTCAGTCCTTCCCTCCCTTCCCATCTCGGATATCAGGCATGAGCTGGAAAGGGAGTAAATTGCCTGGAGTAAAGTTTTGAGGGGAGGAGATGGGAGGAAAGGGAAAGGAAATGTTCAGCACCCCTCTTTTATGTGTTCATTTTCTGTTAAGGAAGGATCCTGTCCACTTGGCCACCTTATAGGTGAATGAGGGAGACATCGGAAAAGAGCAAGTTATCTGCCATGGTCACATCTAGTTTAACCCTAGATGTGAACAGTTGGTAGTGTTGTTTCCCATAAAAGGGCCCTGCAGTAGCTCGCAAGAGTCTTTCATCTATATATAGCAGGTTCCTCCTGTTTCTCCCCCTGGTAGGGACAGCTGTCTATTGTTCGGAACCCATGGTAACAGGATCTGTGGTATATTTCCAAAATGTAAAGACGCCTGCTTAAATCCATGCATTGCCAGTTAGAACACTTATAAAACCTGTTACCTTTAATTAAAGAGACAACTCTTTTTCTCAGAAACACATAGCTGATTAGATTTATTGACTGCTTTTGCATGAGGGACGCAGATAAATAGCTTTATGCCATTGTAAATTCTGAAAGGGAAGGGCTTTTGCCCTTTTGGGTTTGATTCTCTGAGAAAAGAAGGTGCATAAACAAGGAGGAATCAACGAGCTGTTAATTTTTCCTTTTTCATGAAATATGTTTGTTCCAAATGAAGACTTCTTAACTGGGTGCTTTGAAATGTGTTGGGGTGGGGGGGAGAATACCTGTAAAGATCCTCATTATATAATTGCCTTGTATTTAAAATAGGCAGTTGTGTGAGCTTGTATGCAGAGAGCATCCTGTTCTGTCATTAGTCATCACTTGACACCTGTGCACAGCCTAAATGGGTCCACACCGGGAGGAGTAGAAGCACGGTAGCCAAGCAGACGTTGGAGTGAATCAAGCATGCACTGAAGGCAGCTGAGGTGGAAGCTCTTTGATTAAAATTCCACTGTCGCACTGAAGAACTGCTTTCGCTTCCCACCCCCACCCCCTTCTCTGGTGGATTTCATTCTACACTTGGGATGCAGTAACATTATCCATCTTTGCCGGAAATGACTTATCTCCAAGGTTCACAGACAGCAATTTCGGAATATGCTAGATTGCACAAAGTGTCAAGCTTTTTTAAAACATGCTTCCCAGGGAAGATAGATCCCCTTAAATCTGCAGACTTCATTGCGATTGACATACGAACCACCATGACCTGCTCAATCAGTATAATTCTTCTCCCATTACTTAGGTGAGCAATCCCAATGGATGGTTTGCCCACTCCTGCACTTCACAGGAACAAATGATAAATATAACTCTAGTTCTGACCAGACTTTTTGTAGCTGCCCTCTTTGCAGGGTGGAGGAGCAACTGCATCGCCCACCACACAGATGTATGAAGATGTTCTACACCAATGGCCAGTTCACGCAATTCTTCTCTGTAGGGACTAGCTCCCCCCCTCAAAAAAAAAAGTAGGGAGGAGATTTCATGGACTTGCACTTCTCTCTTGTCAGTGTTTAGGGTTGCACTGCCCATCCCTTAGGAAACCCAGGAAACCATGAGGAATATAGTAAACAGTGATGGATATGATTAAATGGATGGCCTCTAAGAAGAAATAAGTATGATTAAGGAAAAAACAATGGCGGGAAAAACAAACAGAAAGCTAGAGGATATGAAATTGGGAGACGTGCCCCAACTATCATGGGAAAACTAAGAATTGCC
The DNA here is from genome assembly GCF_964270895.1 of Podarcis filfolensis. Classification (NCBI taxonomy): domain Eukaryota; kingdom Metazoa; phylum Chordata; class Lepidosauria; order Squamata; family Lacertidae; genus Podarcis; species Podarcis filfolensis. Next base: position 88,167,225 of record NC_139605.1, on the reverse strand, counting down.
CCAATTAAAAACAAGCAAACAGGCACTCTATGATGTACAAAGTCCTTTCTTGCCGAACTGTCCACTGTTGCCATTGATTTACAGTTGAGAAGGGCTAGCAGCAGGAATGCAATTAATGCTGACGTTAGTATATTGGTCCTGTCCTCTGTAAGGAAGCAGAGGTTTGCCGAGATCAATTTTGTGCTGGATGTCTCAACTTGGGGAGCAATAACTTGGAAGTAAAACTCAGGTTAATTTGAAAATAGGTCAATGGGATGTGAAGATAGCCCACTGTAATCTGAATCCATCGTATCAGCTTCAAAATGTCTCCCTTGGTTGATTAAATTACCTGTAAGGGAGGAATAGCAGGAGAAAAGCCTGCTGCAGATTTATTCTGGGATACGTGCAGCTGTTCAAGACAGATGTCCAAAAACAACCCAGCAAAGCTTTCCTGTATAGGTGAACATGATGCCTTTAACTGGCTTAATTAAAGAGGAAACAATGTCAGCCATCACTCATGTTATTTCTTATTTAATAAACGCAAGCTGGTCTCATTTTGCAGACTCTTGTCTGCTCGTCTGCTTTGTTATACTGCTTTCCAGAGCAATCTTAATTAATGATATCCTCATAAGAGGTTCGTAGTGTCGGCGGCAAAAGGGGATTCATGGGAATTCAATCAAAAGCAGATTTCACTAGTCAATTCCTCTTCTTCTTCTTCTTTTAAGATTAAGTTTTCAGAAGCGACTGGCCCTGGATGCAAAGATCGTTCCCTCCCCCTAAACAAATCTGTTAAGCTTTCAGCGAAGAAAGCATTTGTGTTCAATTTTATTTGCATAATTTCAAGCGCCATTAATAGTACATGGCATGAGGAAAAATTACCAAGATTTCACTCCAACCATGAGTGAAATTGGGTTTAGTAGAAAATTAGTTGACTTAACTGGCAGATGATGAAAGCTTGAATAGAGAATGTTTAAATAAGGAGGAATTGTAGAAAAGGAACTTGAAGGTGCAGGCTGAATTGAGATCAGGGCTCAAGTTAAAACATATTAGCTAAAGTGAAAGATAAATGGAGACTGATAGTGAATCAGAGGGCAGAATCCAACAACCCTCTCTACTGATCATTCTGTCAGTGCAAGCATTTCTGCTTAGCAGATGGAACCATCCCCCTCTCCTCCCCATTTGCATTGTTCTAGGGGTTCTTCTGCCCTTCCAGAATGTTTTGGAGTGAGCATGGGTAAAGGGGAAGTCCCATTGCACTAGCTAGCTTGCTTGGCAATTTAGTGCAATTTTTCTTTTCAGGAAGAGCCACGGGGCTAGATTTCCCAGTTCAATATAACTCCATCAAATACATAGAACTGGTACACATTTTTGCACCAGCTGATGAGCTTGGGCTTTGCTTTTATGAAAAATTATGCCTGATGATGGCAAACTATAATTGGTGTTCACCATTAGGTTACAGAAGATCTATCTCAAGCCTGTACCTTTATTTTTCTTGAGTAATTTGTGTGATATAGATGGAAGCGCATAATATTTGTGTGAATTCTGCCACACAAACTATGACACTGGGCCAATTAAAATCCGCAAAGCAGATTAATTTTCAAATGAACACCCATTTTACAATCAGGCTATCATCAATTCATTCATCTAGTACAAGAGCAGCCAGTGTGGTGTTTTTCAGTTGTTATTAGACTACAGCTCCCATCATTCCTGCTCATTGGTCATGCTGGCTGGGGCTGATGGGAGTTTGTAGTCCAAAAAATCAGTAGGGCATCCCATTAACTCCTCTATTATAGTACTTTCAATTTGCAAAGTCCTTTACAAGTTTCAGCTGATTCATTCTCAGAGTAAGCTTGTAAAGTAGGTCACAATGAGAATCACATTTTATTAAGGAGAAAAGAAGCTGCTCATAATTTTTCTTGCTCCTTTGTGTGTCTTTTCTATAATTGAAGTCAACAGTTCATAATGGTGCACAATATTCATAAGGGCCTATTATTCTATGTTTTCTCTTGTGTACATTCCCGCTCATTCCTGTGTATGCGTTTGACTGTGTGTGCAGCAGAAAGCAAGGGAGGGAGATGAGTTTGAAGGCAGGCTACACCTGTTGTCATCAAGATGGTAGCCATATCTGTCGTGTTTGGAAGGAAATAGACTAATGCTATGAGGGATAGTGACTTGCCAAATGCTACCTGACAAGGGAGCAAGTGGCGCTGTGGTCTAAACCACTGAGCCTCTTGGGCTTCCCGATCAGAAGGTCAGCAGTTTGGATACTCGTGGCAGGGTGAGCTCCCATTGCGCTGTCCCAGCTTCTGCCAACCTAGCAGTTCAAAAGCACACCAGCACAAGCAGATAAATAGGTACCACTATGGCAGGGAGGTAAATGGCATTCCTGTGTGCTCTGGCTTCCATTATAGTGTTCCATTGCACCAGAAGCAGTTTAATTATGCTGGCCACATGACCCAGAAAGCTGTGCGCAAACATCAGCTCCCTCTGCCTGAAAGCGAGATGAGCGCTGCACCCCATAGTCGCCTTTGACTGGACTGAACCATCCAGGGGTCCTTTACCTTTACCTAACAAGCTCACGATTCAAATTCAGGAAGAATTATCATATACTCATATCCACAGTACCATACCAAGTTTCAAGTGTTGGAATAAATAAGAAATGGGGGCAAATTTACCACAAAGCTGACAATAAATTTCACTCTCATTTTCCCCATCCGATAACACATGCTAGCATCCATTCCACTGACTGCACAACACAACTTCCTTGTGTTGAGGCAGGTATAAGATTGTAGCTTTTCTTCAACGTTGAGAAGATGAAATGCAACTCAGCCAACCTTCTCTGATTCCCACTTTTATCTGCCCACTGTGTCTTGCAAAATGCTCAGTGGCTGAGATTTCGTTGCCTAGTAGGTCATGGAGCTGCTGGCCAATTACCCTTGTGCTCCTGGAAACACAGAGATAAATGTTATTGCACTTCTCCTTGACAGTGCTAACCTTCCCATCCTCCACTGTGTAATCTTGAATTGTATCTACTGCGGCCCAATAGGGCTTTTTTCCCCCAGAGAAAAAGAATGAATGGAAAAACTTTGTAACAAAAGTATACTATTTGCAGGCAGTAGAACTCGGTGTCTGTAAAATGTATAAATGACATTCATGTCTGTGAGGAGACCCTGCTGTCAGTTTTATGCAACCAGCCTTAGACATTCACACACCCAACTCAGCTTGCTGCCTCCCTGTGCTAACTCCATCCAAAGCCAAATGACCTCAGGTTTGTTGACTGAGTCAATAGACAATCCTTGGGGAATGCCCATAGCTCAGTAGTAGAGTGTCTGCTTTTCACTCAGAAGGACCCTGGTTCAATTCTCAGCATCTCCAGGTTGGGCTGGGAAAGACTCCTTTCTAAAACCAAGGAGAACTGCTGCTGTTCAGTGCAGACAGTACTGAGCAAGATGGAGCAATGGTCTGACAGGGTATAATACAGATTCCTACATACCTAAGTAAGTTCCCAGTGTGTCCATAAGGGCAGAAGTAGTTAACTTTTACATACAATGACAGGAGAGGTTATCTGTAGAAGATCTTGGAGGGAAGTCTTTTATACTTTGGGGAAGCACTGTAGCTCAATGGCAGAGCATTTGTTTTGCATGCAGAAGGTCCTTGGCTCAATCTCTGCATCTCCATGTATGACTGAGAGAGACCCCTATCAGGAACCCTGAAGAGCCAACCAGGGTTGACAATACTGAACTAGGTAGAGCAACAATTATTCAGTATAAGACAGCTTCCTATGTTTCTGACCCTCTGCTTCTGCCCCACAACTGATTTGTCCATCCTGCTATAGCCCTGTATGCAGCCCATCCTACTGATTTCCCAAGCTGACTGACTGGGGGTCAGCCCCCCTAGGGCTGTCTTACAGTGAACCAAGTGAACTAGGCTTTTCAGGTGGGCAAATGAAGCATTTTAAATTTCAAGGAAGGAAGGGGCCCATCTTGACTCCTTGCTTCTGATGTGGAGATGTGTAACCACTTTCCACCCCACCCCCGGGCATAGCTCACTTTCTTCCTGGCTGATCTGGTAGCAGCTGTTGTGGGTAATTCAATGAAGTTATGAGAAAGCATTCAGCTGATGAGTCATTATTTTAAAATCCCTGAAGGCCTATTGTACCAGTTCAAAGGGAACACTATGATCCTTCAAAATTCAAATAAACAAATGAAAACACCACCACGAGAACAACCTTCACCTGTGTACCTTTCTCCTATATTCCTGCTGACCAAGTCAATTGTCACATGTATTCCTTGTCATCTGCATATTCCTCTTTTTTGAACATTGAGTTTTCCCATCTATGATAGATAAAATGGCTGCTACGTTCAGTGGCGTAGCGTGGGGGGTGCAGGGGGGGCCGGCCGCACCGGGCGCAACATCTGGGGTTAGGGCAAATCCATGGGTTAGGGGGCGGAAATCCATGGGTTAGGGGGCGCAAATCCACGGGTTAGGGGGTGCAAATTACTTGCCTTGCCCCGGGTGCTGACAACCCACGCTACGCCACTGGCTACGTTGTACTGCCACACTGAACTACCACTTCGGATAGTGCACACCCTTTAAAAATCCAATATCAAGAGGGTATCATCCTTTTCTTTATAGAGGGACAGCTTCCTCTTACCAAAGGCCGAATGGTCATGTTGGGAGCCACGGAGGCAAGTGAAATTGTCCTCTTTTCCATTGGATAGTTCTTCTTCGAGGCAGCTTCATTATGGGGGTGCCTAGGGCTGAAGGATGGGATAAGGCAAGTGGAAGTAGTCATCCTCCATATGCAAATGCAGATCTCTCCCCTCTCCCCTCAAAAGCTGCTCTAAGCTTGATGTCCATATTCTAAGAATCCACAGAATCTCCCTTTCCTCTTTGATTTTGCACTTTAATTCTTTACTGCTGAGATGCTCACAAAGTGCCAGAAAATCTCTAGCAAGCTGACCTGCTACTCCATAATGGGCTGCTGAGCCCTTCTGCATTGCTTCACTTTATTTATGTGGTGTGGTTTTTTTTTTTAAGGTGGCTGTCAGGCACAAGAGACTTTCTATTCATGTCATCTTCCCGGCCAGCCACTTAGCGTAAAATTGCCCATAAAAGTGAACTTAAATTACAAGTGATAAAACCACAGCCCATCCTAGCCACTGCCAGCTTTTTTTCTGTTCTACATGGCGCTGAAGCTTATATTCTTTTTGACAAGAGCAATGAAGCAGCTTCACACACTTATCCCCAGCTAAATCACCTTAAATTGAAAATCCTTGTTTTTCCTTGCTTGGAATGTAGCATGGTCCTTCATTAGTTTCTTCTAAGTGTTTCTTAGTATCAGCAGAATGGTTTGCGCTGGTGGAACGCTTGACTGCATGTCCCTCAGCTAATGCCAGATGTGAGGCCTTCCGACGTATCCGCTTATTTGTTTGTTTGTTTTTGTTTGTTACATAAGCTACCCCATAACAAAGAGTTCCATGGGCAGCTCACAAAGCCAACACACACACACACACCAAAATACAATACAGAACAGGAAAAACTGTAACAAAATAATTTTAAAAAATGAAGCATAATTACAGCTCAGTGAGAGGTAAACTACATTTCCCAGGGTTATTTGGGGGGGGGGAGCCATGGACTCTAAATGTATGGTGTGCATGCAGCTGAAGAAAAGAGGCAGAGCAAAGAGGTGAGCCTTGCCAAGGTTGAAGGTGCTAATACAGTGGTACCTCTGGTTAAGAACTTAATTCGTTCCGGAGGTCCATTCTTAACCTGAAACTGCTCTTAACCTGAGGTACCACTTTAGCTAATGGGGCCTCCCACTGCTGCTGCGCTGCTGGAGCATGATTTATGTTCTCATCCTGAAGCAAAGTTCTTAACCAGAGGTACTATTTCTGGGTTAGCGGAGTCTGTAACCTGAAGCGTCTGTAACCCGAGGTACCACTGTAAGGTGTTTCAGGATGAGCAAGAAGGAGCAGGTAGTGATGCAAGGCAAGAGAGTAAGGTGGGGAAAGTGGTATGAAACGAGGAGGAGGAGGAGGAGCCAATGGCAGGAAGCAGTGAAAAGTGGGGACTGATGGGTCCTTCAACTTCCAAGTCTTGTGAGGCACCTTTGCGACCCCCCCATCCGTTCCTGCAGCCACAGTGATTCCTCAAATCTACCAGCTTTTGAAACTGCAGCCACAAGCTTTGTGCTGTGACCATCTGTGGCCAACCTGGAGCTGCAACTACAACCACTAAGAACTACCTCCAGAAGCCGAGGTGACTTGCATGGCCCACTGAAACTGTAACTCTGAGGGCTCATCCACACAGCAGCACCTTCCCTCTTTCCCCGCTGGCTGCTACAAGCATTCACCTGAGAGTATGGGAACTGTCCCTGGGGAAAGGTAGGCATCTTTAGGTAGAGCACTCCCTCACCATTCATCATGAGAGGCCTGTGCTAGAGAAGGCTTGGCCCATGATGCTAGGCCCATATAAATTTATGGTCCGCTTAGAGTTTCACTAGCCCCTCTGTAGGTCCTCTGCACCAGAGGTGGTGAACCTGTGACCCTCCAGAGATGTTTTTGGACTCAGTGAATGTAAATTCTATCTGGGAGAGATAGTATGGCTGGGGAAGAGGGTAGTGGCACCTGCCCTGTGGAACGCCCTCCCACCAGATGTCAAAGAGAAAAACAACTATCAGACTTTTAGAAGACATCTGAAGGCAGCCCTGTTTAGGGAAGCTTTTAATGTTTGATCCATTACTGTATTTTAATATTTTGTTGGAAGCAGCCCAGAGTGGCTGGGGAAGGCCAGCCAGATGGGCGGGGTATAAATAATAAATTTTTATTTTTATTATTTTTATTATTTTTATTATTTTTATTATTTTTATTATTTTTATATTATTATTATTATTATTATTATTATTATTATTATTATTATTATTAGGCTTGGGGAGAGTCTAAAGGGCCAGAAAGAAAGGGCTGGAGGGCCACATTTGTCGTCCTCCCCACCTCTGCTATATTGATGTCCTTCCCTCCCTTTTCACCTCTCTTTCTTGCTCTTTCCAGTAACTTAGGAGTGCCTCCTGGCCGGGGTAATTGTCCCTTGACAGTCCCTTTGCCCTTTGACCTCATTTACACAGACTACCATGGGCTACAGCAGATGAAGCAGCACATGGGCCTCTCCTTTAAGAAATACAGGTAAGAAGAACTTGGTGGCCTTTTATGTCCACGTCTTGTATCTTTTTTTATGGGCAAGTAGCGAGGGTTGCCATATTTCAAAAAGTAAAAACAACAACCCCCCCCAAAAAAAGTTGTTGAGCTTTCCTTCTTTTTTACAAAAATGCCAAAAAAATATGTTTTTTGGATTTTTGGAAATTCCCCCAGATGTCACTTCCGCCTTTGAAATCCAGATGTATGTCAGCCCTAAAGTAATAATTTTTCTCAATACCTCTCTTGGCTAAAATCAAGTCTAAACTATTTACAGATTGAATGTTTGAGTATTATTTACATTGTATATGCATGGCTTATATTTCTTCGTGGTGGGGTATAAGGTCATTGATTGTTATATGTATTTTAAAAACTGAAAAATAAAGTTAGGAAGGACCTCTCCATCGGGGCCCTTTTTAATATTGTTTCCATTCTTCTCTATTCTTTTGAAACCACAGCTGTATTTAGTACTTAACAAACTTTTGCTTTATATGATAATGATTTTATTTAAATGGGTTTCTTCTTAAGAGCTTGTTTTTTGTCTGCCATTTCAAAAGATCAAAATGAATTGCATTATTTTCCAAGAATTTAACTGCACACGATTATTCCAGAGACTGAACAGAATTGAACCTGGAATTCTCTTGAACTTTTAGCCTTTCCTTATCCTTCAAGCTTCCACAAGTAAATTTCCACAACACAAGTTTTAGACTTTCCCTTGGCCCAGTTTATCTCTATGTCTCTGAGAGCTGGTAAATTGCCCAGTGAATGGCTTCCATGCTGCTTCACAGCGGCCATTGTTACATGCTGGGATGTGTTTGCAAAGGTGAAAGAGCAATCCTTCATACCACTCTCTTAAATGAAATAATAATAGTATCACTTTCCATGGAGAACACAGAGACCCTTGGGGGTTATGGACCTGTGAGTGAGAGCAAGGATAAATAATATATCGGCACTCTGGAGGTGTGTTCTGCAAGCATCGCTAGGAGAGAGAAAGAGGCAGGCAGGTGAATGGATCAACTTGGGACACCTCTGCCCATTTTGTCCCTCCTCATGAGGTTTTAAAAAGTTCAGCTCAAAGACTCTTGCCAGATCAGCAGCTAGCAAAATTTTGTGATTTAATTTAGCACTGGTAGCCCAAGTATTCATTGCTCTTTCTCCAATCCCTCCTGTTATCCTGCACAATTTTATGAGGGAGAAAAATGACAGGCGGTGTTATTGCCTCTATTGTAAATCAATTTTCTCTCTGCATTCAGCTTGGTTGGAAGAGAGGAGTTGTTATTCCTGTGCTTGCTTTCTACTTGCTGTGTTTTTTTACTTCCCCTTTCTCTTTTTATCAGTGCCATAAGCCAGTTTCAGGGTGGCTAGGATGTGGGAGTCATGTCAACAGAAAGAGAGGGATGAGCTCTTGCAAAACCAGATGTGAAATCAATTTTGAATACAAGTTTCATATATTCAAACTTGAATACATCAAGCCTCTTCAGATTTAACAGAATGATGATTTTGGTAATTGACTCCTGTGATACCCAAACATTTGTCACCAAGACGATTTGTTTGTGTTGCATTTTTGTTTCACTTCAGGGAGCTGTTGCCTCAAGACCTTATTGCCCACCTCCACCCCTGTCTTACCTTCTGCTTCACTCTTCACTGCTGACCATTTCCACCCCTTTCATTTCTTCTTCTTCTTTCAACCTAGATCTATCTTTCCTCTTCAGAGAAATAAGATGCTATCCATCATTAAGTGATATTATTGGCTATGCAACTCATGCTGGTTAATTATGTGTTGCAGGCTCCTTATATATCTGAGAAAGCGGGCTTTGGTGATCATAAAAATATGTATTGTAACTAGGCATGAGCAAACTCACATCACCTCATTTTACAGTCCCTTTTTGAGACCTTTTCCTGCCAGCACTCAGCCAGGACTTCCAGTATTCACAGAAGATGCTCATCAGAGGGAGAGGAGTGGGTTATGTGTAAGTCTTCCTCCCCTGCCAGTCTACCATTCCTGTCTTCTTCCTTTGGGAAAGGAGAGGTCACCAGTAGTTGTGACAGCTTGACAGAGACACAAGAGGTTTTGCTGGGCCACTCCAGGGAGCATCGGTTTTGTAGTTTCCTTAACATTTCCAGTTAAAGAAGAAGTCAGAACATGAGGACATCCACCAAAACTGGACATGGCACAATGGCTCTAGGATAATGTATCACTAGCTCATATTTTTGTGTTGCTCCTATGCAGGACATAACCGGCATGGCTTTTGTTTGTTTCCCTTGCACAGGTGCCGTGTTCGAGTGATTGACACTTTTGGAACTGAGCCTGCATACAACCATGAGGAATATGCCACACTGCATGGGTACCGGACAAACTGGGGCTATTGGAATCTGAACCCAAAGCAGTTCATGACAATGTTTCGTAAGTGGTATCAACATTTGACAGTGATTTGCCATGGAGAGGTGTGTGATGACAGTGGGTGCTCAGATATAATAACAGACCCTTCCTGAGTAAGGCTAGAAGTCCATGGCATCCAACTTTCCCTTGCCCGATGCCCTCCAGCTGTTCTAGACTACAACACTATATTTTACTTTCTATTTTTTACATTAGCTGCTTTGAGCATCACTTGGTGGGAAAGTAAGATATAAATTTAACAAACAGATAACCTGTTTTGCGCTCTCTCTCCAATGATTTGTATTCAGAGATGACTTGCAAATATGGAAGGGGTGTTTGTTTGTTTGTTTGCTAGCTTGCTATCATGGCCAACATCTGCGAATAGGGATATCTTTCCCACCGCCCTTTAAAGCTATTTTACTCAGTGAATTCCATAAGCTAATTGTGCATTGTGTGAAAAGGTTCTTCCTTTTGGATGTCCTGAATCTCCTGGCCATAAACTTCATTGAATGGCTCTGAGTACTAATGTTATGAGAGAAGAAGAAACATTATCAATAGCTACTTCCTCCCAAAACATGCAGAATTTTATTAACTTTTACAATGCCCCCCTTAGTTATCCCCCTGCTTTAATAGGTTCCACATTTTTCAGCTTTCCTCATGGAGAAGGTCTTCCAAGTTCTACATTTTGAACAATTTGTCTACTGTCCAGGGTACTGAAAGTCCTGTCTCCAATACCACTTGTTCATGGAGTCATGACCCAGGATTGGTTCCCCACCTGTTTCTTCCCTGCCTGTCCTTCCACTCTGCCCCAGACTGCTTCCAGATCTACATCCTCCCAACTTGTCCATGGGTTCTGCCTCACTAGGAATGAGCACATATGAAAAAGAAAAGGCTTTGTTTGAGGTTCCTTCATCTGTCCATACTTAATTCAGCACAGATAAACCCCAAGTACTTGTTACATTCTTTGCTCTGAAAGTAGCAAATCATTTTCTGAGCTATCACTTATTCACATGACCACTTGACCAATTCACGATTGTTTTTCAAGTGTCCTAACAAACACACACACACACACACACACACACACACACACACACACCATACACCCTCGGCTTGGATTGCAGGTTGAACCAATGGCCTGAATCGTTTGTCTAGAGTAGAATTTATTGACACACCATTCTCAAAGCCGGTAGAAATAAAACACAGGGAATATATCTGGAAGCTTTCCAAGATGAAGAAGCCCCCAAAGTATCATGAAGACTGAAAGTTCCTGTGCCCTGTGTTATGTCCGTGCCATGAAAAGGGTAGTAGAGATACTGTCACATTTGCACCTCCAAGCTGATTTCCCAAGGGTTCTGGATAGGCAGATTTGCTGCTTCCACCTGACCTTAACCTTGACAATGATGCCCCAAGGAAAAGCTAGCTTAATGGGGCCTGCCTTTTTAATTAGCTTTCATACTTTACTGTCCCACTCCCACTGTTTTTGCTAATTATGTTTCCAGGCTGTCCCAGCATCTCCCCTTCTCCCCAGCATGGCCAGGGTGAAAGACTTGTAACAGACACAGAGCTATTTCGATGCAAGTAACTCTCTCCAGCTCTCTGGGAGCTGCCAAGATAACCAATCATTCCTCGCCCAGCTAGAAGCACAGTGACAGCAGGAAGAGTAGGATGTGGTGTCATGGTAAAAATATCTTCAGGACTGTATTGGAAATGAAATAAATGGGCCTTTGCAAACCAGCAGTTAGGAGAAAGCTTTATTTTTGTGTCCCCTCCTTTGAGACATGGCATTGCACAAATTAAGTCTCAGAATTCTCTGGGATTTAATGGGAGATCAGTTCAGAACAACTGTGGTGCACAATTCTTGTGGGAAGGTTAAGGAGGGAAGGGACAGGGGAGGAGAACGCCAACCTTCTTTAGAGGCAACAAAGTGTCCTGAAAGCACCCTCCTAACTAGGTGGACTGACAATTGCAGTATAACAGCTAGGAAAATAGAACATCATTGCTGCCATTCCATCACGTACTCAAATTTGTGGTGGGCACCATAGCTGTCAACCTTCCCTTTTTTTGCGGGAAATTCCCTTATTCCAGCGCCGTTTCCCACTACTTCCTGCTGCTATCCCGGATTGTTAGTTATCCCGTAGACTGTCCCCGGGACAGATGAGGCTGCCGATCCCTTATTTTCAAGGCTGCTGATCCCTTATTTTCAAATCTGAAAGTTGACAGCTATGGGTGGGCACCATCTTTGCACCAAACAGAAGAGAGTACCTTTGCAGAGACATGAAATAACCCAAAGCTTTGCAAGCCAACTCTATCAGTTGATCGCTTCTGGGTCTGCTCTTCAGTGCAGTCCAGTCTTAACTGTGGTTTTCAGCTGGGAACATGCAGCTCTCCCTTTTTTGCTTTATACAAAATGAAAAAGTTTGATTAAGTTTTATTTTATTTTATTTATTCCACAAACATACACTTCCTGCAGAATACGGCTTCCCCACCACACCAAACTTTATCCTCCCAGTAACTCTGTGGAGTAGGTCCCTGATTGTGCAGACAAGTCCATCAGTGAACAGTTCATATGAACATAGCATCTAGTCACATGATCTACCAAACACATCCTACTGCCTTGTGCCACCGCCCCATCCTCCAGCATTCTCCCCCAGCTGCTGGATTCCTGTTGTTACTTCCCAAAAATATATCCTGTGGCATTTCAATGATCATGGAAATCTACTGAAGTGCATGGCCAAAATGTCACCTGAGAAAACAAGAGATAAAAAGCACATGAACACCTTAAGAGCTATCCATAATAATCAGTAACCTGTAATTTTGGAAGGTTTTTTTTATCATTCTAAAAATGAAAGCCCAATAGAAGAAGCAAACACGGAGGGACCCCCAGCATTGAGAAATTACAGTTTGTTTGAAAATTACTTGGATATTTGAAGCTGAATCTTACAAGTGGAGGCTGTATTAGACTTGACTTTGCAAGTAGCAAACCAATAACATTTGTTGAATGCATCCTCTAAGGCAATTCAGCTCTAAAGTAATTCAATTTCTTCAACATTTGGGTTTTTAAAAATAATAATAATAATAAAGCTGTTATAGCTCCAGAGAACTAAGATAAGATTATACTCAGATTTTATGTTTTTAAAAAAGGTTGTGCCAAAGTGAAAATTCTCAATGTTTTAAAGAGTTTCAATTTTTATCTTTAAAAAAAGCATTTTCCAGGGTTGATGCATTTCATTTTTGTTAATTGCCATCCCTGCCTCATGTAGCCCACTCTACTAGATGTCGGTGTTGTTTAATGAGAAGAAAAATATAAAGTATTTCTGGGTTATTCCATTATTAAATCAAAGATGTTATGTAATGGAGGGTGTAAAATATCTCAATGGACTCATTTCTAAAATTAATGTAACTGACTTGTAAACTAACGAAGCAGATCTCCTGTGAATTATCAGAAAACGCACGCTGCAATAGTGGCAGCATATGTGGGAGGACATGTGGCACTTTTTATATTATAAAACCATGTGGTGGTAGAAAGTCGAGTATGAGTGCAAAATTCAATGCAGCCCTAGCAAAGAGCCCGTGAGGCTTCTTTCCACAGCTTGTGAGGCATCCCATTGGGAATGGGGTGTTTGTGTTACTGAGAACAGAGAGGAAATCTCTGGAGAAACCTAATGCAAGTCAAATGCATGGATGTTTATTTCTTTGCAGCTCATACGCCTGACAATTCCTTCATGGGTTTTGTGTCTGAGGAGCTCAATGAAACAGAGAAGCAATTTATTAAATCCAACAAGGCTAACAACATGGCAGTGGTATATGGGAAAGAAGCCAGCATTTGGAAGGTGGGTCGTGAATAAAATAGTGGAACTTTTTAACAGTGTCAAAGGCATTTAATCACTCAACCATGGTCCAAAGTGTGCTAAATGCTCTGTGGCTGCAATCTTATGCAAACTTATTTGGGAATACATCCAACTGAACTCTGTGGGACTTCTTTCGAGTAATTAGGTATGGAGTGCATCTCTTATAACATTTAACAAATGGATGAGGAACCTGTGCCTCTCCTAATGGTTTTTTTTTTACTCCATCTCCCATCAGCTCTAGCCAGTGTGGCCAATGGTCAGAAATGACTCTATTGTAACAACTGTAGTTTGTTTTAATAGATTTTAGCAGCAGCAACAACAACAACATGATGGTGGTGCTGGTGCGAGTTGTAGTCCAATAACAGTGGATGCCACAGGTTCCTCATCCCAGACACAGCAGAGGACTATATGAAGAGTTATAGGTTTCATCCAAATAATTCTTTAACTTTCAGGACCAGTTTAGGGCTTTGATAGGTATATTCCGATCTTTGCCTGGTTGCAAATGCAAAGGATGAGGGGCTTCTCTTTCACATAGAACTACACACACATCATCACACACACATCCTTTGTTTAAATGCCAAGTCCCACAGTGAGAGGACTAAGGGAATGTTGTCACTCTATGTACTCTATCCATGGATCACTCTATATAAACATAAGCATTTGAAAGCTTTTATGAGCTACTTAGCCTGTCCTCTTCATTCATCTCTGCTGCATTAATCCTTGCAGCAGCAAATAGTAATGATGGGCCCAAGAAAGCGTGGGGAAGGAACCATTGTGTTCATGTCATGCTATTTAAAAAGTGCTTTTAAGAACTTTAAAATGCTTATCATATATGGTTCTGCAACTCCCCTGTTGCCGAAGCTTCCCCAGTAATCATGATGCCACCCTGAAGTTCTGGGGATTGGATGAATTCGTGGAGGAGGAGGGGACAAGCATGAGCTACTGTCTGTGACAGTAAATGAATACCAGTGGCAGCATAGTTTGGGGTAGTTGAAAACAACCGTACAGGAGGCTGAATTGCCTTTATGGCCTGCTTACACTGAGAGCCAGTGTGGTGTAGTGGTTAAGAGCAGTAGTCTCGTAATCTGGTGAACTGGGTTCGCGTCTCTGCTCCTCCACATGCAGCTGCTGGGTGACCTTGGGCTAGTCACACTTCTCTGAAGTCTCTCAGCCTCACTCACCTCACAGAGTGTTTGTTGTGGGGGAGGAAGGGAAAGGAGAACGTTAGCCGCTTTGAGACTCCTTAGGGTAGTGATAAAGCAGGATATCAAATCCAAACTCTTCTTCTTCTTCTGTTTGGAAGCACTGGATTGGGCTCTGTTCAGAAATGATTCTTGGCTAAATGAGACCTTGGTACAACCCAACAGAGCTTTCCTGAAGCTCTGTTGGTTCCTGGTTGCTTCAGAGGATTTCTGAGATCTTTTTAGTTTGTTGCCATTGATACAGAGGAACTAACTCTCATTCCTTCTTCCTTCTCTCTGTGTGCCCACCATGGGATTTCCAGCTGCAGGTAAACAGAAAATCATTTTTAACTATGTGCTTTTTATGTGTATTATTTGGATTTGAATACCCATTTGTGCTGACAAAATGAAATTTTATTTGAAGACTACATTGCAATGTGTACATGTACAAAAACACATACACTAGTGTAAAGTATGCATATCAATGCATATAATCATGAAAATAACGTGGAACGTGCAGTATATTAGGGTACATCGCCTTGGAGGGGAAATGCATATACTGGAGAAAACTGCATATAAAAATGTCCATGTCAGGAGAAGTTACACTAAATTACTGGTGAATTTTCCGAAGCGCTTAAAAAAAAATCTGATATAAAAATGGGTGGGGGGGACTGAATTTAAGGTTGGAAAAATGAGAAACTGATAAAAATTAAAATTGACAAATTCACCCATCTCTGTCCCCCCCCACACACATATGGAGCCCAAGCCCCCAAGTTCCAGTGTGTGCCTTCAGAGTAGAACACTTGAAACACAACACCTCTCATTTTTGAATCAAACCCAGGTGGTGAATGGCTTGGCTTCTTCCCTTTGCTGTTTTGTTTCCTCTGCACACTTCTGTTTTCCAGGGGGAAAGCAGGTCAATTACCCCCTGAGTGTAGAAGCAAATCCTGCCTAGAGAACGCTTCCTCTCCCCCCCCTTTCCCCCCCTCTTTCACAGCTTTACTTGATGCAAACATTGTGCATCTCAAGTTATGGAAATCTCTTGTGCATCAACATGTGATTGTTCATCACACAGATTTCTATCCAGCAAACTGAAATATGTGCCATCAGGAGTGCAGTGGAGGGTTTTTAAATTATCACTTCTGCTAAGCAAGAACTCCATGCAGAAACCATAGGTTTTGTCTGAAGATGATTATAACAATATTCACCCATACTATATTTGCCGGGACCTGTGACGCACCGTAGATGTATACAACTTCCTTATTCACTTTAGCGTGCAACTGATTTGAAAGAAAGAATTAATGTACTATGAACACAAAAGCAATATCAAGTGGATGTTCTCCAATGTAGCATCTGCTTGTGCAACAGGGCTCCTCTTTTCTCTCCTACCCTCATACCCCCAAAATCAGCTCCAGACAGCTGATGTGGGGCATTCAGGAAGGTGGCGGAGGGAGTAGAGAAATGCGAAGTCCCGTTGCACAATATGCTTTCCATTGCAAAAGCAGGCAGACATCATATCCCTCTATCCACACACACTATGCATATCTCCCATTATTTTAACAAATGCTGTCTGTAATATTCATATCCATTCAAAGAAACTCACACCTGATCTGAATATACTCCATTTTATTCCTCCAAGTATAAACCCTGTTTTATATCACAAATGATCACTTCAATGTGCTTATCTACCTGCCTTTTAAAAGTATAGCTTTATATATACTGGGCTCAGTGATCATTTGCAATACGAACCGCTTGCTGCCAGCTCAAAGGTCACTTGCAGACTTACTTCCTTTGGCCACAGTTCCTCTACATAACCTTGTCTCATACAACCCACAGACTCTTGTATGAGAAACCTTACAGAAATAAGACACAAGCACTCATGGAGTGCATTGGATGCTTCCAACTGGAACACTCAAAATGAATTTGCTCCTTTTGTTGATTTGCACAATTCTATTTTGCTTGTGAGCTGGTGCACAATTTTTATTCATTCTTGTTTCCGTCAGTTTCTGAAAACACCCTTGGACATGGCTGTGCATTCCTTCCAGTCTCTGGTGTATTGTACATGAGCCCAAGTCATGATGTGACATGCCAGTGGCCTCCCACTATACAGGGCAAGACTTGGCACAGCCCAGATCTGTATGACCAGGCAAAGCATCTCTGTGCTTACATGAGGGAGCCTCGTGCGAAGGTCCATTTTAAAGCCTGGCATTCCCATAATGGAATCTAAAACAGAAGCGTCAGCAGAATTCAGACTTGGATACTGGGCTTTATGGAAAATGTTCCCTACCCACGTGAGCCAACTCAGTCTTGTTCCCATCAAACATCTGACTGATCAACCCAGCATTTGGTGTGTGATGTTTGGCATGTGCAAAAAGTGCTGCACACTTCTTAGTGGTTTTATGCTTCAGCCACAATACCAAATGTGGTGGAAGAATTGAAACAGATCTTTAAGTGTATCAGCATCCCCCAGTGGCAGCAAAAGTTGCATCACTTCTCTAAGTGCTTGAGGCAGGAGTCTGCTGCAGACAGCACAGGGAGGATGAGTGAGAGCAAGGCTTGGCCATTAAAGTTCCCAGCCTTCTTTGTCTACTAAACCAGAGACCATACAGTAATTTCTGTGGCTGGGAAGAGCTTCCTTTTTAGACTGGACTTCAATGAAGCCCAGGTCTCGATTTCTGTTTGTACCTCTGCTCTCACCCCCAAGTTTAATTTGGCTGGTTTGTGTCTTCTAATGCTGGAAAGTGTGGAGAAATTGGGGAAAGAAGGGAGAACAGAAAGCAGTCTGTTCTGCAAAGGACAATGCTGACCACAGCTGAATTCGAAGCGGAAGTTACTTCTCTTGTGCAGAATTTATGCTGGCAGGGAAAAGAGATCCATGCTTGGAAACATTGTGTGACATGTATTGATCTGCTAGCCTACTCATTTGATAGAGTGATAATGAAGTCCTTACCAGCTACGTGCAATTCTTAAAAGGCAACATCAAATGAGCTTCAGAGTTAATCAACCTAATGTGGGGCTCATTCCCAAAAGGAAACATGCCGGGAAGCTGCAAGATAACACCTAAAATATAAGTGGAGAACCTTGGCCCAGTTCCATGCATGTAGGGGAGCCTGGGGGGAGAGAAGGAGCTCTCTACAAACCATCAGTTCAGCTCTTAGGCAACATCTCCTTTTCCCAGGAAAAAGAAGTTTCCCCACCTCTGATCGGGCAACTCATACCTGCTTCTCAAAATAGCATGCCACCCACATAATTTGATCAGACATAAACTTATTCTGAAGAGCAGGACCTCCCTTTAAGAACAGGATACCTTTTGAATGCTCTAAGGCAACGGTTCTCAACCTGTGGGTTGCCAGATGTTGTTGGACTACAACTCCCATCATCCCTGAGCTCTGGCCTTGCTAGGGGTGATGGGAGTTGTAGTTCAACAACATCTGGGGACACACAGGTTGAGAAAGGCTGCTCTAAGGGCATGGTAACATAATGTACTGGCATCACATTTTTTCTAACTGCTCAACACACTTCATTTTAGATTGCTACTTACAACATAGGAGCCAACTCCTAGGGGCCGAGGTCCCTTCACCCCCCCCCCCAATAAAATATTTGAGGGACCGTCCCTCCCCCATTTTGATGGGCATTGCCATTCAAATGATGTGCATGTGCCGCGTCTTGTGATCAATTATGTGGAGCAGGGCTTACCTGCCCCCCATATTTTATTCAAGTTGGCACCCCTGACTTACAATAACCTGGTCAGGTAGGCCAGTATTATCTCCATATTATAGAGGTGGGGGCTGAGACTGAGAGATGGAGCAGCTTGCCTAAGGCCCACCCAGTATGCTCATGCTTGGAGTGTGAATTTAAATCAGGCACATATTAGATACCCTAATCATTATACTATCTGATCTCCCATTGTCTCTGCCGGAGTACATTTTTATTTGCTTGCTTAATTGGGGAAAGGTTACCATCTGGATGAGCCATGACAAAATCTATGCAGCTGGACAGAATTTTATATGTCCTCACGAATTCTGAACTTTGTAACTGGCAATCACAGATGAATTTCTTTCCTTTCTTTTCTCAGGGCAAAGAGAAGTTTCTAGCCATCCTGAACAAGTACATGGAGATCCACGGCACTGTTTATTATGAAACACAGCGCCCGCCTGAAGTCCCAGCTTTTGTGAAGAATCATGGTCTCTTGCCACAACATGAGTTCCAGCAACTCCTGAGAAAAGCCAAGGTATTTGCCACAGGCAGAAAGAAAGAGGGTTGCGGCCAAATGAAACTCTGGCAATAAGAATTTCTCCAGTTGTGGGATTGTTTTTTAAGAGTCATGTGCCAATGTGCTACAAGGCAAAGGTCTTGGAGAATGCAATGGAAATATTGCGGCAATAAAGATGTGGAAATCCACATGGGACAAAACCCTTAGGCAGTGCTCCAGAGCTGGTAATGGTGGTTGGCTGTTTCTATCTATCTATCTATCTATCTATCTATCTATCTATCTATCTATCATCTATCATCTATCTATCTATCTATATCTATCATCTATCTATCTACATCTATCATCTATCTATCTATCATCTATCTATATCCATCCATCTATCTATCTATCTATCTATCTATCTATCTATCTATCTATTTCTGGCACTTTAATTTTTTTTTAATTGGAATTTTATTTAATAACACAAACCTCCCACCCCACCCCAATACACAAATCCACCCTCATTAAACGGGAACATAACATACAGCGAGCATAACACACAACAATACAAACAATCAAATAAAAGACTTCCTTTATCCTGTATCTGGCCTCCTTATTTTCTTATAAACGGTTGCTTTATAAATAATTATTAAGATTTTTCTAATTATAACTTAAATATTCACAAAGTCTCCTGCAGACATTAATCGAAACAAGTCCAGGTATGTATTTTAGGGCACTGTTTTGTGAAGTGTTCTCTGCATTTTCCCCATGCTTTTTGAAACTCTTGTCTAGTGTGATCTCTAATTGCCTCTGTTAATCTAGCCAGTTCAATATACTCTAACAGTTTATCTTGCTATTCCTTTTTTGTTGGCACAGTTTCTTTTTCCAGTTTTTAGCAGTTAGGATCCTTGCCACTCCTGTGGCATCGAGGAATATTTTCTGATCTTCTCTTGCTATACACTTTACATCCTGTGCCTCTTGGCATAAGGTACCCTGCAAAAAATGATAATATTGTTGCAATCACGGAAATGAAATTCCGCTGTGAAAGCATTTTTCAGTTCAGATCTTATGGGATGTTTCTGTCATAAGAGAATGATAATGTCTGTTTTAAAGTTGGATTTACTTATTCCCTTTATTTTTTAACCAATTACATAAAAATTGAAATTTAGTTAAAGATGGATTTAGAGGCCTCTCATAACCAGAGGCCCTAAACTGTAGGTTGCTTAGCACTGGTAGGAGTGCAGGTTTTCAACACAAAACTAGTCAAGTCTACTCAGACGTAAAGCCTATTGAATTCAATTGGCCTTACTCCCACTTACTAGGGAGTAGGATTGCAGCCTTAGTCACATAGCTTCTCCAGGGTCCTTGCTCTCATCTCAGTGGGCCATAGGACATGTTCAAACTAGAGCTCTTTGCCTGGAGTTGGTGGGAAAACTTTCTTTCTTTCTCTTTTTGCCAGTTCATTCCACAGTGTGTTGCTGAATAATTTCTCCCCTCTCCTGATCTGATCACTCCATAAGCCTGCTAATGGTTCACCTCCACAGCTGGTAATGCAAGGCTGATGAAGCCACTGCTTGTATGAAAATGGCATAATAGAATTAGAAGGGCAAAGTAGCGCAGAGCGGAAATGGTTTGGGAAAAGTTTAATCTCATTACGGGAAGAGATAGCTGAAGATCTTACAGATGGATCTTCTTCATAATTATAGAGTCAGGAGTTCCTGCAACCCTTTAGCTATCTTGCTAGTGCTTCTAAAGAATTCACTGAAGCATATAATTGCAACAAAGAATTTATTAGGTTCGTCCTCCATTTTCTGTCCATGAACATTTAAAAGTCTCAGGTGTCTACACATTATTTTCTGTGACTTGCTCATGTCTTTAGCGACTTCAGAATGGTTTTTACTTTCAGTGTAGGAATGGAGCTTGAATCCCACCTCCAAATCTTTTGTCAAACCTCCACCCATTTCCCTCCTCACACCCCGCAATGATCTAAATTGGGCACAATCCACTCAAAGTTCACCACTCACTTGAAAGACCTTGACTAAAGCTGTCTTCTGTGTGCCCCAACCCAGGGGCAGAGGAAGGGGGGTGCAGTGGGGCGGTCCACCCCGGGTGTCACCACTGAGGGGGGTGACAAAATGCCGGGCGGCACTCACTGCAGGGCCTGCAGTGCA
The DNA here is from genome assembly GCF_964270895.1 of Podarcis filfolensis. Taxonomy (NCBI): domain Eukaryota; kingdom Metazoa; phylum Chordata; class Lepidosauria; order Squamata; family Lacertidae; genus Podarcis; species Podarcis filfolensis. The sequence continues at coordinate 88,146,287 of NC_139605.1, read as the reverse complement.
CCCGAGCCACATGTCTCTCCTGGGAGTGACATGGTGGCTTGGGCACCCACAGGCTCCGCGGTGCCCCAAAGAAGTCTGCCCGCCACCTCCCCTCCAGCTGTAGAGTGGCTGAGTGGGAGAAGGCAGGCAAACTCCTCAAAGGCCTCACGGAGCATCCTGCCCCAGCTCGCCCTGTCCCATGGGCAGCTGGCCCCGCCCCTGGGTGCAGGGCATGCGTGCCACCCAGGTGCCCGATTGGCTTGCTCTGCCGCTGCCCCAACCCTCTGTGGTGGCACTCACCTGTCTGTCATGTCCTCCCCAGGGAGCCTTGCCCAGGTCCTCAACTTGATGGGTTTTGGTGCTGTGAAATGGCATTTTAATTGTATTTCCCCAGGCCTCTTAATCACCTGAACCTACTTTAAAATTGTTGTGCTGGTTTTTTATTATTGTATTATTGAAACTTATTCTTCTTAACTTAAGCTGCTCTGAGATGTCGCTTGGTATTGATGATGGTGGATATAAATTACTCACTCAGGCAAACTATCAAATAGATAAAATAACCAACAGTTCTTTTGCAGCTCATGATAAACAATTGCAAAGGCAGATTTGCCCATATACTCTGGGGTTCATTTCTCCCAGTAAGGTGAACCTCCATATGCCAAAGAAACAAAACAAAACAAAACAAAACAAAACAAACACAAAACACTTATTGGTGGTGTTGCTCATGGAAGCACGTTGCTCAAAACAGCCATGTACCACCTCTTCCCAAGGGAAAGAAAGAGGGTAGGCCAGAAGATCTTGTGCAGAGACACCCCATGTGGATACAGAGATTTATTGTATTTATTTTACCAGTGGAGCAACTGGGGCACTGCCTGTCTACCTTCAACCAACCCCTCAGCTGCCCACCTTCTAATTTACAACAGCCAGTCGAGTGGCTGGCACTGCCTGTCAGTTTCCTCCTCCTTAGTTTCTGAGTTGATTCTTTGTAGATCTGAGCAGGGAGGAGGATGGGAACAAGGCTAGAATGAGTTGGTTCTGCCTGTCATTGGCTCTGGTGCCACCTACTGTTAGTCCTCCTGCCTTCCACCCTACCAGTCCCAATTGACATCAGCCACCTTAATGTATTTCACAAAATGACATGAACATGCTAAAGGATAAGAGACAAGCCCAATCCCAAATTCACCAATTTCAACTCCTATGACTGTTTAAATTACGAATTAAAAAAAAAAAAGGTTTCTAGCTCCACCCCTAGTTTCCTGGGCTAATTCAAATATTTTCATACGAAGGCAACAATATTTCTGAATAAAGAGTATTGTTAAGTGGAAGAATGAAACTGCAAAATGTTCAAAGACTATCGTTTGCTATCTGCCATGTTCATTAAAATTATATGCAAATTGTTAATTAGTGACTACTGAAACATGCAAATGAGTAGAGGCTGTCTGGGCCACGTGTCCATTCAGCTTTTGTCCTCTTAAATGATACAGGTTGCTGGTCCTAGACTAATTGTGGGACTTTCAGCCAACAGGTTTAAATGCCAAGCAAAGGATTGGTAGACCATTAACTCCCATGGCAAAGAACTGAAGGGTTAAACAAATAACTGAAATAGCTTTAAAATAACGTGGTTGCCAAAGATGCCTGAAATATCTGAATTTTCTCTTTGCAGCTCTTCATTGGGTTTGGTTTCCCCTATGAGGGCCCCGCCCCCTTGGAAGCAATAGCCAATGGGTGTGTTTTCCTGCAGGCTCGTTTCAACCCACCCCACAGTTCACTCAATCATGAATTCTTCAGAGGGAAGCCTACATCGAGAGAGGTAAGCCTGCTCTGAAATTATGCAGCGAAGATCTTACACATGAGCCTAATTGATCTGGGTATTTATAAAGCAGGGATGGGCAGCCTGTGGCCCTCCAGGTGTTGCTAGACATGTCAGGGGTGATGGGAGTTGTAGTCCAGCAGCAATGTCACCATCCCTGATATACTTGCAGCTTCATCACTGCTCTAATAGTGGGGTAGGAGAGCTGAAAAAAGTTCACATCTGGCAAGCAATGTGCCCCTCGGGTTTCAGATAGTACTTGGGTTGATGAGTCTAAAAGGCCCGGGACACAAATTTTCACAGCCCTCTTGCTGCTACGGTGGCTGATTTACCAGAAGTTTAGTATTTAGCATTAACTCTGGGAGTGTATACTCAATTCTGAATAAACTAAACCCCCTAGAGCAAAATATACATCTGAAGGTTTAGTTTGGTCAGAATTGAGTATACACTTCCATACATACATTATTTCTGGAAAATGAGCCACCATAGCTGCCAAAGGGCTGTGGAAATTTGTGTCCCAGGCTTCTTAGACTTGTCTACCCATGTATTTTCTGAAACCAAAGGGTCACATTGCTTGCCAGATGTGAAATATATTGGCATTATTTTCAGCTCTCGTAAAGGTAAAGGGACCCCTGACCATTAGGTCCAGTCATGGCCGACTCTGGGGTTGCGGCGCTCATCTCGCTTTATTGGCAGAGGGAGCCGGCGTACAGCTTCCGGGTCATGTGGTCAGCATGACTAAGCTGCTTCTGGCGAACCAGAGCAGTGCATGGAAAAGCCGTTTACCTTCCCGCCAGAGCGGTACCTATTTATCTACTTGCACTTTGACGTGCTTTCGAACTGCTAGGTTGGCAGGAGCAGCGACCGAGCAACGGGAGCTCACCCCGTCACAGGGATTCGAACCGCCAACCTTCTGATCGGCAAGTCCTAGGCTCTGTGGTTTAACCCACAGCGCCAACTGCGTCCCGCACTGTACCCCACTGTAAATGTACCAGCCTTTCAGAGAACCAGTGTGTTCTGGGGGTAGGATTATGACCTTTGATTTGGGGCAGGAGTACATTGGGTGGGATTCAACCTAGTGCTAAGTCCCTCATTCCATCAGTGTGAAGATTTCACCATGGTCAACAATACATTATCTCCACTCCCCCATTTCATGCCCCCTAAATCTGTTCTAAGATTTTCTCCAACCCTCTGGGGTAGATTTGTGTAGGGCATGTGCATCAGGGGAAAAGAGGGGAGAAGGTTCCTGTTGCTCAAGAAATCCTTGCACTGATGGGATGTAGTAGTTCATAATGCCTGTTGTTCTCTTCCAGCCTCAGTTCCCTCATTTGTAAAAATGTTAGAGGGGGGGGACCTGTACAGGTGAGCTGTTGTGAGAATGAAGGAGAGCTGCTTCAAATGTCACTTTGCCATGATAAAATTATAATAAGAAAAAGTGCATACCTTGTAATATGTATATCGGTGCATGAGGGAAGGGTGAGGCAGTTAGCCACATCATGTACAGGGATCTGAGAAGATGCTTCTACCTGAATTAGTACATGTCTGAAAATGAACATTTCTTCCATGGCTTAAAGAAGTTTGTACTATATATAAGCTCCACTCAGTTTCCTTTATTTCCTTATTGCCATTTCTGATCCTCACGCTTTGCTTTGTTTTCTGAAATGCTTGCAGTCACAGTGCCCCCTGCAGGAAGTATTATGTTTCCTTTCTGTATTTTAGGTACCCTCCCAGCATCCCTATGCAGAGGATTTTATAGGGAAACCCCATGTATGGACAGTGGACTACAATAATTCAGAGGAATTTGAAGCTGCTATCAAAGTCATTATGAGGACCAAGGTAACTGCCAGCCAAGCCTCCTGAAACATTATTAGTCATAGAAATTGAGCCTTTTATTTCAATATTTTGCCAAAAAATAAAAAATACCCCAGTGGGTGGATTCAACAAGGACAGTGTCAGGTTGAGAATGAGTGTGGGTTTGCAGTCCATCTCAGGAAAATAAAGAAAAACATGACCTATTTCAGGTGTATTCTATCCCTGCCCCTACAAACTGTAGGACAGAAAGTCAGGCCATCTGGATTAGAAGGTGTTAATAAGTGAGTGAGCTGTTTTTTGCTTTTACTTTCTTAACTTCTCCTCAAAGTTTCATTTTTTAAAATGTCACTTTCAACAAACACAGTTAAAAATAAAAGCTTGGCATTTAGAATCTCAAGACATGGGAGTTTGTCCCTTATGTGACTCCCAAAACACTCGAGTGTTTCATGACTGTTTCCAACTTTATTTTAAGATGTACATAGAGGTGGGGGAGAAATTTGATTCAGTTCACATTTAAAGGCAAGTTTACTTGATCTGCACTTTCTGAAGCAATGTGAGCCACAAAGACCTGTCCTTTGAAATTTTCACTTCTCTGAATTTTGCAATGCAGTTTCTCAGCCTATCCATATACAAAAACCCATATACTGTGGGAAAGTGTGCACAAAATTGCAACACATATTCAAGAAAATAACATGCAAGTATGCATTATATTAGGGGGAATTGCACTGCAGAAAAGGTGTCTGTTAGGCAAAATTGCATACAAATATGTATATGTTCAGATAAATTTGCAGAAGAAAAGAAAAGAGGGCTTTTCATGAAGACTTAAAAAAAAAACACATATGGGAGAACTGAAGACTGGAAAAAAATGAGAAGTGAAGACGAAACAGAACTGACAGATCCACCCATCCCTTCATGTACATAAACATAACATAGGACAGGCACACACATTCAACTATTTCATAGCAATGACCCACATATGGCAAACCCAATGCTAGCATTTCTGCTCCTGGTTTTACCAAGCACACATCTTTGCAGTTAAAAGCAAAACTAAACTTACATTTGAAAGAAATACTTCTAAAGTGACTTTTGCAAGCATTCAAAGACCAAATGAGACACTGCAGTTAATATCTGGCTACTGCGAAAAATGGTTGCTACGCATTTTGTTCTCATTCTCCCCTGTAGAATATTGAGGGAGAATTTATACCTTGTGACTTGTGTGACAACAGAATGTTGTCTTAAGGATAGTTGGGAGAACATGAGCCTCTTAAGAGACTCTTAATCTCAAGATCATGGGTTTGAGTCCCACATTGCACAAAGAATTCTTGCACTGCAGGGAGTTGGACTAGATGTCCCTCATGGTTCCTTCAAACTCTGCAATTCTATGAATACAATTCTATGAAATAAACAGATGACCAGGCCTGCTGTCCGCACTGAGGTCTGCTCACGAGGGTGAAACACACATGTCATGAGTGACCCAAGGTTGCCTTTGCTAGTTGATACAAAAGAGGAAAGGGGAACCAGATGTATTTCCTGCACTTTTTTGAAAACTGTCACACCTTTGCCACTGTTAACATCTAGTTTAGCCCTAAGATATGAGTTTTAAGATTGCATGTACAGAAAGAAGTAACATCAGCCCCAGGCCTCAGCATTTATACCTTTGTTTTCAGATAAATCTTTTCCAGCTTCTGGGCAATTTCTCAAAGATTGCTCTGCAGAGCCTCTCCTGTATCAGGAGATATTAACACAACTTGCCTGCTGTTCATTCCTACCATGCAAGTGCTATAAAAGCTCAGGATAATTTATCTTCTTTGATTTAATTATTCATTATTAGTATATTAGCAGTATTTGTATTAAGCCAGCCAACAATAAGAGGAAGAGCCTCAAGTGCTGCCTCTTAAATATGAGCATTGTAGACACACACACACACACACACACACACACACACACACTTTTTTGAGAGAAAAAAATGACTGGGAAGTAAGGAAAAGGACCTTCTGAAAAATGCAGCACCTGCTGTGTGATGCGGTTTCTCAAAGACTTTTAAAATGTATCTGTCATGAATATTTACTTCTCCCACAGCAGAAGCCTTTCAAGTTGTCCAGATCATTAAAGTCAATTCTCCTGGAGGGAGAAAATGTGCTGATCTCCATTTTGCTCACCATTTGCTTTGGGTGGGGGAGATGGGTGTCTCTGTTGTTTGAAAAGACAATGCGCTGCAAAATGGTGCCTCTCTTAATACCCAAGTCTGACTCAGAAGGTTGGCAGGAATCAGGGAACTCAAATCAACTGAGTGACGATTAAAAGGGATATTTTTTTTTAGGAACCAGTGATTGCTGCTTCACACGTTACGTAGTAGCAACTCCAAGCTTGTCTCCAAGTGAACACAGGCCAGGAAGCTATCACCAGTCCCAGCTCCCCAATCAGTATACCTGGATCACCCAATCCACAGAGGGAGCCATATTGGTCTGTAGCAAAAGAAAACACAAAGAGTCTGGTGGCTTCTTAAAGACTACAATGGTACCTTGGTTTACAACCATAATCCGTTCTGGAGGTCTGTTTGTAAACCAAAACAGGTTGTAACCCAAGGCGTGCTTTCGCCAATGGGGCCTCCAAAAATGTTTTGTTCTTAATCCAAAAAAATTGGGTTGTAATCCAAAAAAAGGTTGCAAACCGGGACACGACACGCACTTCCGGGTTTGACATGTTTGTAATCCAAAACGTATGCAAACCAAGACGTATGCAAACCAAGGTACCACTGTACTAGATTTATTTTTTTCATTACAGTTTCATAGACTGTAAAGGAAACAGCCACAATATATCTTCTCTTCCTTAAGGTGACACAAGACTCTTTTGTTTCTGTATGACATGAAGGTTTGCTACCTTGTTTAGACTGCTGGGCGTGAGAGATGGGGCCTTTTTAGTGGTGGCTCTGCCGTTGTGGAGTTCTGTTCCAGTTGAGATTCAAATCACCCTACCATCCCAGGTGGAAGTTAAAGACCTATCTATTCTGAGACTTTTCTCCCCACCCTTGCAAGTATACTATACTTCTGCTGCTGTGTTTGGTGCCTCTAGTTTCATCAGATGTTGTGGTTTTATATTTTATGTTAGTATGAAGTAAGCAGCATTGTGAAGTCTTGGCCCTGAAACAAATAAATTAATATCCTTCCCCTCCACCACCATTAAGTTCAATTAATCAAATTTAGACCGCTCAAACTAGCAACCAGGTAATAGGAAGCAATAACAACTCTCCAGCATCTGAGTAGCTAGTCTGATGTGGGGGGGGTCTGATTTCCATATCTCCAAAATTTTGAGAAATACCCTGAGAAACATAACTATTCTCTGAGCATGTAAACAAGAGAAAATAGGGTAAATGGGAGGTTTCTTAATGTATTTGACTGAAGAGGCAACAGCAGATAGCATGATTAAAAGCAGGTGGGGCATGTCTCCTCACAAGCAGGCTCCATTGTCAGCCTTCTGCTATAGAAGCTGTGTATCTACTCTAGAACCACTTTGCTCCAACTGTGGGCCTATATTTGGTTCAAGTTCAAAATTGGTCCATAATGATGTAGGGCAAGATTTCCCTGTTGTTGGAGAACTGTATGAGATGAAAGCCTCCAAAGGGGGTCAAGTTGGGCCAGGCCTCACATTTCAAAAGAACGCGGTCAGGAAGCTAAAATAAGACCTTCAGAGCCTTCTTTTCTTTAACAAGTGTTAAACAGATTGAACTGCTTTCAATGAAGAGCAGAAGAGTGGCAATGAGACCTCTCCCCACCCATGCAGTAGACACACTTCAAACGGAGGACCAAGTTAGGCGCTCATCTTCCAACTATGAATTCTGGTCTCTTATTGACTCGCATTGAAAATCCAGAGCAATGTCGCTATATGAATCCTTAGGTTTTGTCATTCGTATAAATGACAGGAGCTGTTTGTTCAACTCCTCGGTCTCAGACAGAAAGGTGGGGCTGCATCAGCAAGAAATTAGTGTTGGGGGGGGACTGGTTTTGTTCACAGTCTGCACTTCTCAAACCAATATGCAAACTGACACATGATTATCCTTCAAAATTCACACTCCCCTGAATTTTGTAGTACAGTTCTCCGAACAAATGATGTTTACAAAAATGCTTCTGCTAGGGGAAAGGGTGCAGAATAATACTGGCTGTTGTGGCAATGCTGGGCCAGGAGGCAGGAGGCCTCTTTGGCCGATGAAGTGGAGGCCTCTGATAAGGAAGTCAAAGGGCTTGCTCCAGACGTGCTGCTACCTGACAAACCTGCAGTACCTGTCTCCCACCTAACCGGAGGGTGTGGCACTGCCATCCTCAAACTCAGAGGACTCCATGGGGGACTCAATGAAATCAGAGACTCCCCCACTCTGGGACAGTAAGAGACCAATGAAGAGAGCCGGACTCCTTTCAGCAAAGCAGCACCTTCCAGTATGGGCGAGACTCACCATCAGGAGGCAGTAGTGTTACTATCATACAGGGCTGAGGTTGTTCCCTGCTGAAGCAACAGAGGAGCTTTGTGTATGTAGAGCACAGGTTGAGCCCCTGGCTTCCAGCTGAACCATTCTCCATCTATTCTTGCAAATTTGCACTAAAATACTGATTAATTTTCAAGAGAATTTTTTTTTTAAAAAAAGCAAAAATGTGGAAATGTGAAGAACTGAAGACTGGAAAATGAGAAACCAGAGGAAACAAAAATTAACATATTTGCCCAATCAGCAGACAGGTGGGTGGGCAAGGTCATCCCACAAACAGCAGGGATACCAAGAAGGATGTGATGCAGCTGCCCTCAAGGGCGGAACCAGAAGTGGTAGTGATCACACATGGGGTAGAAGCAAACAGAGTCAGGGGCTCCAGGTTCTAGCTTAACAGCTCCTGATCCCACTGACAACAATGGAGTTTGGATCCACCCTTCATTTTAGTTTAAGATGTAAGAAAACTTGGATACCACAATGCAACTGAAATGTGCTGTGAAACTCTGAGAGAAAATGGTTGGCTGGCATACCCCCTCAACCCTGTCCTACCCTCAGTTCCCATTCCGGAACGCATCTTCCTAGGCTACTCCCTCAACACATTAGAGCTGCTTTCAGAAATATGTTCTGTAAACCACCCGGAAAGCGGTAGAGAATACAAAGCGATTTGCAGCCACTTTGCTCCTTTTTATTTTTAAAGGGCTGGGATATTAGAGATGCTGTCAAGGCAATTAGGCCTAAAAACTGACCTACCTTAAAAGCTTGAAAGCCTTATTATAGTCTTTTTGCTGTTGGGTTCCCCTGATATTTTGTCTTTGAAACACTGTTCTGCTGCATCAGGAAATGTACAAAGAAAAAAACAACAATGGCGAGGTTGAGGAGGAGACTGGGGGGCTTAGAATGGACGTTCTCAACAGGCTGTCTATGTCCTGAAGTTTTATTCCCCTGCCTCCAATCTGACTAGAATGGGAATCTTTGAATTTGTGAGTAATACAGAGGTAGTCAACATGGCATCCTCCAGATGTTTCTGAACTACAACTCCCATCATCTCCAAGCATGGGCCATGCTGGTTAGACCTGATTAGTCAAACAACATCTGGAAGCCACCACATTGGCTACCCCTACAGTAGATAGTCTAAGTGTGCAGAGCTCCTTCTCTTGTTGAGCTGAATGAAGAGCATTGCTTGTTACTAAAGCTTCTGCAAGCTTCTCTGTGCTGGGTTTATGTCTGCACAGTTTGCGGACCCACCAGCCAAACACAGCTGAGCTAGAAGCTCAAGAGCCCCCCCTCAGAGGTTGTGTTGGCCTAGTTTATGCGCTCATGTTTTTGGTCCAGCTATCCAACATAAGTTATGGTTCCTGGAGATAATTATAGCAAGAGCTTACCTTTTTTTCCCTTGCGACACTCAGCATCTCATAGCATAAGGAGAAGAGACTACAGAGCAGCTGCATGAAGCCAAGAGAGCATGTGAGACAAAAAAGACAAATTGCAGCCCACAGGGAAAGGTGACACTGGGAGTATTGTCCCTGTGATGAATTACAGCTCTTAGCAGAGAGGTTAAAGGCGACAGGCAGAGACGGGGTGGCTTTCCTTTGAGGTCACTTGCTTGAACTTCAGCTTCTACATTTTCAAAGAAAAAACCACGGTTCTTACACAAGCAATTTAATACAGCCAATATTCTGGTGTAGTGAAGGGAGAAGCCTTCATTATATTAAAGTCAAATGTACAGGAATATAATGGAAAATTATATATTTCAGGCTATGCTTGGGAGAGTAGCATATTAAGCATTGCTGTGAAAATAGCTGGTTAAAATATCCCCAGGCTGCTGCTACACACTGTTAGACAATTGCATTATTTTCTATTTATTTGGCTGATAACATTTAGGTTGGGCTTTCTCCCCCCTACCTTCCTCCCACAATTTTGTTTGAGAAGGATTCATTATTCTTCTCGGAGCTATGATTCCTGTTGGAGACCCAGATTCCTGTGGAGAAATCATATATTTGAATCTATTCCTGGGTTGTGAGTACGTTTGCTTGCTACCCATTATTTGAATGGAGGCGCCCTCTTTTAAGAGACTGTATTTATCATGGTACATTGGTACTGCTGCAATAAAGCCCACTTCCAGAGCACCTCTACAAAAATGTGGCTCAGCTGACATGCCTAGAGACTGAGAGGAAGCTCACATCTAGGTGAGATGACCTGTTACTATGTTAGCCACCCTGAGTGGCTGGAGCAACACAGTCAGATGGTATTACTACTACTACTACTACTACTACTACTGGCCATTGTTACTACCAACCTTACAATATGCTTGTGAAACATGGACAACTTATAAACGCCATCTCCAACTCCTCAAAAGATTCCATCAATGGTGTCTCTGAAAAATTTTACACATCACATGGGAAGACAGACGAACTAATATCAGTGTACTGGCAGAAGCAAAGATCATGAGTGTTGAAGCAACATCAACTTCGTTGGACCAGTCACGTTGTGCGGATGCCTGGTGATCCTCTTCCAAAACAACTACTCTATTCCGAACTTTAAAATGGAAAGCTTAATGCTGGTGGTCAACAAAAGAGGTTTAAAGACAGTCTCAAGGCAAATCTTTAAAAATGTAGTATAAACACCGTCAACTGGGAAACACTGACCTGTGAGCACTCCAGTTGGAGAACAGCCTTTACCAAAGGTATCATGGGCTTTGAAGACAGGACTCAGGACGCAAGGGAGAAATGTGCTAAGAGGAAGGCACGCTTGGCAAATCCACACCATGATCAACTCCCGCCCGGAAACCAAAGTTCCCACTGTGGAAGGATGTGTGAATCCAGAATTGGCCTCCACCCTCACTTACGGACTCATTGTTAAAACCCTGTTTATGGAAGACAATCTTACTCGGCTATGAGTGATCGCCAAAGAAGAAAGATTGTTCTCCATACAGCAACTGAGTCTTCCTACCTGTTTCCCAACCAAGAAGGAAATATTAGATTTATTCAAGGGAATGTTCCTTGTTACAGAATATCAATGGTATGCTGGCTGTTTGGCCGAAATAAAAAAATTTCATTCATTCAGAGTATCAATGGGACGCCCCCTTTAATGACACCTTGGTATTACTGAGTTCCTCACACCTGAACTCTCCAAGTGGTGCAGTTATGAACATCACATTAGCACAGACATCTGTCTGAAGCTGCTATTTGCATTTCAAGGGAAGCTTCCATTGCTGCCAATGGAATTGTGGCAGGGAGAGAAAAAGTTAACCATTCCCTTCCTAAGGCTGCTCCAGTTATCCCTTGGCTGCTATTTACATAACCAAAAACAACAACAATAGCATTCATGCAATTAATGCCAGGTCCAGTTTGGGCCTTGGTGAGGAAGGGCTTCTCACAGAGACTGCTGTTCCAGAATAGCATGTGTCAGAGCTACCCTAGGTCCCAGCTCACAAAGGACCAACGCTGCTTCGTTGTTAAGTATAAAAGTCTTTATTGAAGTTCAGATTCACTTCCAGAGCCGCAGCGCGCAGCTCCACGTCTTAAGTGTCAGACCACTGATGCTCCGTCTGAGTCTCCTCCCCCTTGACACCAATTTAAGATTCTAGCCTTGCTCCACCTTCTCCGCTGCTCCTTCTTCCTCTGGGTCCGCCTGCCCGCCGGGGTTCTGCCCTTTCTAGCCTCTTCTCCCGCTGATTCCCCTGAGCCTTCTCCCTCCCTCCGGCGGGCTTTAGGAGCTGGTTCCCCATCCGGGTCTCCTGCTGTCCCGCGCGCCTGCACATTTGAACTTGGCGCGCGCGCCCAGCCAGCAGCTTTCCTCCTGACCGTTCCACTGCTGCTGTCACTGCTTCCCCCTTCGGGGGGGCTAGCTGCAACTGACCTCCCCTCCGTTGGAGGCGTGGTCAGCCCTGACTCCCTCTCTGGAGGAGGCACTGCCCCTGACACATGTGACTCTTCCCCCCCACTACGCTCTGGTGGGGAAACTGGTCCCGATCCTCCACTGCTGCTTTGGGGTTCCCCTCTGGCTCCTTGTTTCTGGTGCGTCCCCCCTGGCACCCCCCTTGCCCTGACCATCGACGCCCCCTTCTGGGAATCTTCTGATTCACTGGAGAAGCTCATGGAATCTATCGGGCCACTGTCATACTCCCCTACGCTGCCCTCGGATTCTTCCCCTTCGCTCTCCCAATCCTCTCTCCCCAGTGCTCCTGCTCCTGATTCCCTGACAGCATGTGATATTGTATCTGGGCCTATTTTAAAAGGAAGGTACACATCTGCTTCTTTGAGTTATTTCCTCCTCTCAGTGCTGCTAATAGCCTCACAAAGTCCAAAGGGGCCTACTAAACAAACATTGTGTTACTCCATGGATGTCAAGGAGAATACATACTGTGAAGTGTCTTCTGACATGTCTTTCTCTCCCCCACCCACCCATTTCCCATTTTACCCACCTTATGCCTATTCAGCTAGATAAACCTGAACATAATTAAGAAAAACTTGTTACTTCTTCGCTTCTTATGCAGGCTGTCAGGGCTACACATGCTGGTGGTTTTTGATGGCTCCTGTTGTGAGGATGGCATCTGTTCCCTTCCTGGCACCAGAGTGCAAAGGGAGTCTTTGATGGATGTGAGAAACGTGGTTTCCCACCCCCTCTGGAATCTCCCCCTCCTCCACTGTGGCTCTCATTCAGATCACCCTCCCTGCCTTCCCTAGGGCACAACCACTTTCCTCATTATCTTGTCTTTTCTGCATTCTTCCTCCTGCCCTTGTCACTGTAATCGAAGCACTCATCTTCGCTACACTATTTCTGATGACCCATCTGTTCACCACGGTCCCAAGAGCACCTCTTGCATTATCTCTTTCTTTTCTTCCTTCTGTTTATACATTCAGATTGTGCAGTCAAGGCCACAGCAAAGTGCCAATTCCTCCAAAATAATTGTTTAATTAAAATCCGACACTTCCTACCTCCTGTTGGTCACTGCGGTGTTTTGAGACCTTTCCAGAACACCATCTATCATAAGAGCGGTGGTCTCCCTCTGCGGGAGAAAGAGGATACAAACACGCTCCGTTTGAGGCCAGATTCCATTTTACATTGTACCCATGTAGACCTACTGAACTTAGCACAAAGTGCCAAAATGTAATTTAGTAGAACATTAGCTCTGATGGTGCCAGGTTCTGGCCTTGGAACTGAGGGGAAGCCAAAACCTAATTGAGAGGTGAAGCATTGTACCAGAGCCAAGTCTGCTTACTTATTCTTTGAGGGCTGTGCAATTTAGCTGCGGGATGACTCTGCCGGTATTAGACTCTCTAGAGTAAATTAAATAAAAATTATTCTTTGCGGCCACTAAGTGTGGCATTGTGCCATTGTGTGTTTCATGTGATTATTGCATTTGTCTTATGATGCCTTGGTTGTTTTAAGCCTTAGTTGCCTTTATGCAATCCTAAGAAGTACTTTTTCTCTCCTTCATCTGATGGGTAGGAAATAGTTTACTCATGATCAGATGGCAGGGTGATAATGATAGAAGGAACCACTCCTCCAGAGAGTGAAACAAGCTCACTCCAAGGAAAGCGTGATGATGAAGTGGTACTTAGTCAGCTTCAGGCCAAGAGCATGATATATGCCGACACTCGACTTGCTCAAGACCAGTTATTTTGATGGATTTTGATCAAAAGGTTTTTTATATGTGTTCTTAAGTTCAGAGAATTAGGCCACCACAATCTGTCTTAATACAATGACTTGCTCTGCTCCTTCTTGGGGAGCCAGACAAGCTAAAGTCTCACCACAAACCTGGTATTCTGCGAGTAATGGCTTCACAATTTTTAGGCCCTTCTGCCTTCATTTGGGGCTTTTGTTCCTTTGTAGGTTGAGGCAGCAATCCTACGCACGCTTACCTGGGAGTAAGACTTATTTATTTAATCATTCCCTTTATTTCCCACCTTGACTACCTGGAGCCCAGGGTGGGGTAGTATGTGACTCTCTCCTTTCTCCATATCGCTTTCAATGAGATAGGTTCACTAGGCGCACTGCATCCCATTTTGTCGCTTGAGGTAAAACAGGAAGTGCCGCCCTGCCACCAGCTGTGCCACCTGCCGCACTGCCTCCACCACCAGTGGAGAAGTGGAGCCAGCACTGGCATCCATTTCCATCAAGATCTCACCTAAACCTCATGAGATCCCATGCACTCCACGAAGTCTTTCAAGATTTCAGTGAGATCTCACCAGAAATCATTGCCGATGCCAGCAGCAGAGGAAATGAGCGAGTGGGGGGCCCGTGGGTGTTCCCCCACCTCGGGGGCTTCACCCTGCCTCATGGGTGCTCCAGGCCTGGGTTAAGCTGAGACTTGGTCTTTACAGCTGAGTAGAGAGATGAACTCTGATCTCCCAGATCCTAGTCCAACACTCTAACCACCACACCACACAGGCTCTCACTATATACTACACTCTGGCTCTGAGTAGATGTACGTAGGACTGCACTGTAAGGATTGTTCCATAGGTACCAGCTGTTTTCTAGTACTTGTTTTTTTATTAATCATCTTCCCAATTTTACATTTGATGGATGCTTAAAAACAAAAAACAAATCTGTTAATCTGTGCATATGTGCACTAGATTCTTGACATACGCACGCAGCCTTTGTAGAGAGTAAATATTGCTGAATGTGCTTGAGTTGCAACTGTTCTGTAATAAGCCCAATGAGATCCATTCTGAAACAGCTAGAAATGAGGAGTTAACAAATAAAACTGCAAACACACCCTGCTTAAAAAGCCAGTGCAAGTCAGTCTCTCGTGCAGTAAATAAATTTAGTGACTTGCTAGTTGCGATGGTGCTATTGTGAGCATTTCGAAATGGTGTTTGTGGCCATTCTGTAGATCTTCTCTTTGCCCTCTCCTCCATCTCCGTTGCCTGTGTCAGAGCCACAGTTACTTTATTGATGCACCATCTTCTCATATCTTCAAAGCAGTTTGACCATGTGGTGTCCATTGAGAAGGCACCTACAATCCATGCCTATTAATGTTGAGTCCATCCATCATGGCCGTCCATCAGTGGTGTTCTTGCAGCCTTCCTTGTGCCATTGTTTGAAAAGAACCGAGCAGAGCAGAAGGCCATTGCTGACATATGCATGAAACTGCCCATATGAAACCAGGTGCAGTTTGAGGTGTTGATTCTAGCATTCTAAGCGCTAAACAACTTGGGACCATGTTCCCTAAGGGACCACTGCATCCCGTTTTCTCCTGCCCATCAACTGTGCTGCTTGGATGGGGCACAGCTGAGACGATCACATGCCCCAGAGGTGCACTTAGCTTGTACCAGAAGCTGGGCTTTTAGTGTTGCAGCTCCAGCGCTCTGGAATCAGCAGCTGAAATTCAGTAGGTGCCTAGCATCTTGATATTTAGGTGCTGAATGTATTTAGGTACTGAATGTATTTTTTAACTAAGAAGGCTTTTCCTTGTGTGGGCCTATCAAATGTTAACTATATAGTTGTAGAAATGGTTGTATTGTTTTTAGAGTCTGTGTCTTTTTTCATTTCACCTCATTTCATCTTAGCTTCTGGTTGTGAAGCATTTTTAAAATCTGCCAAATAAATAAATAAGCTGGTGAAATGCAACATTGACACCACCAGTACCACAAAAGCAGATTTCTCTTTTTTCTCTCTTGCTTTTAGAATTAAAGTAGGACAATTCTGTCTTATAGAAATCTATTTTATGTGTGAACAATGAAGTACAATGCAGAGCTCTCTGCTAGGAGAGTCGAGTAGGCAATCTGTGCTACGACAAGCTAGACACTTCTATTTAAGGAACTCACAGAAGCGCCCATCACTTTCCTGTCTGAAGGTTCCCGAATCAAACCAGGGCAAGTTCAATAATTCATAGGCAGTATCAACTCCTGTCATTATGTCGAAACTGATTACCGTTTGCACCTGTAATTAGATATAATGGGTACAATCTCCAGCCTTGCTGAACTCTCATCTGAGATATTTATGGCAGAAGGTTGCTTAGCAGTGTCTCCTACAGCCTTTGGAGTTATTCATACATCAGAAGAGAAGAAGTAACTCCATTTAGCACATATGTGACTGGAACAGTAGACAGAAGATGGGTCATAAACTGAGAGAGAGCCCTTGGCTTGTGACTCATTTGCTGCTCATTGCCTGCTGAGATGCTCCTAGGACAGTGACATTATCATAGCATTCTAGAGCTGTAGGATTAGTATGGTTCTGAACATTGACTAGGTGGAGCACAGGGATCCAATGTGATGCCTTCCAGATATTGCTGGACTACAACACTCATAATCCCTACCATTAGCCATGCTAGCTGAGGCTGATGGGAACTGTAGTCTGGAAACACCTGGATGGCATCATGTTTTCTGCCCCTGATCTAGATGTTGTGTATCCCTTGTGGACAAGTCCCACTGTAGTGGTGAAGTTCTGGTCAGTCTTCTGTGGCTCCATCACCATGTGAGAAGTGTTCTGAACATAAGGATTCTTCCTTTTGGAATAGTTTCATGACAAATGGTGAAGCAGTATATCAGTGGGAAAAATATACAGGATATTAACAACAGACAAAAAAAGTATCCAATGTCAACCTCGTTTTGGCTGTTTTGTTAAGTTTTTCCCCCCATTTGTTTCCATTTTTCAAAGGCAGCTGCAATTTGTGAAGCTTACATTAACAGAGAATACTTTATATGGCTGGATGATTTGAATCTGAAAAGTTTGTTAGACATGAACTTCAGTGAGATAATTCTTCCATCAGCTTTAGCTACCTGAACAATCTTCACATTATTGTGCTGGACCACAAAGTTTGGGAGGTGTCCAGATGCCAGCTAGATGAATGCTGAAAGATACTTTTGAGATATGGCTCTCCTCCCATTGGCAGTCTGCTGCCAAAAAGCAAAGGCATGCGGAACAAAGTAAGAATAGAGGTGTTCCATAATCCATTCCTAAAATGTACTATCCATTTGAATGATAAAGGCAAAGGAAATCACATAGCGTGTATAAATAGCAGCCAGAACATGAGAAATCACAGCAATTCGGAGCTGCTACACCTTATCTCTGCGTGCATCCAAATGTGTCTCTTCTGTCTACAGCCTCGTACACTCTACCAGAATTGATCTCAAAATACCAAGATTGTAGAAACTTGTCTTTGTTGCAGACAAGAATCTGAGCACAGATTGTCTCAGTTACTTTACTTGATTAATGCTTGGTTTTTGTGCATAGATGCAACCTATTCATACTGAGCTTTCAGCTGAAATTTGGAATCCTATTAAAGGAGTCACTGAGTGTCCAACCATAATTTAAGGCCCCCAAGTTATTGAATCCCTCCTACCTCCCATCTTACTACTGCTTCAGCTTCCATAATTATGGTAATGCTGGAAAACACACATAGTTTTGAACTTAGGCATGGTGTTGTTGTTCTTTAGTCATCTGGTCGTGTCAGACTCTTCATGAC
Source organism: Podarcis filfolensis (assembly GCF_964270895.1). Lineage (NCBI taxonomy): Eukaryota > Metazoa > Chordata > Lepidosauria > Squamata > Lacertidae > Podarcis > Podarcis filfolensis. The sequence goes on along the minus strand of NC_139605.1, from coordinate 88,128,800 downwards.
CCCATGGACCAGAGCACTCCAGGCACTCCTGTCTTCCACTGCCTCCAAAAGGAGAAATAATGTGATGGTCACTTGAGTATGATTGCAGGAGGTTCTGTACAGATGAAAAGTTTGTTTATACCTTTATTAACATGATTTATGCACATTGGGCCCCCACAGGGGAGCTGTGATTGATCTGAGATGAGGCAGCTTTGATTCCCGGGGCTAACAGTGGAGTCTCATGATGCACAATACTTTTCCTTACTGGGGTTCATTATAATTAGACCTGATTTGGAAGAGACAGCCCTTCAGTTAGAATACTTTCCTCTGTTTAAAAAAAGGGACATACAGTGGTACCTCGGGTTAAGAACTTAATTCGTTCTGGAGGTCCGTTCTTAACATGAAACTGTTCTTAACCTGAGGTACCACTTTAGCTAATGGGGCCTCCCGCTGCTGCCGCACGATTTCTGTTCTCATCCTGAAGCAAAGTTCTTAACCCAAGGTACTATTTCTGGGTTAGCGGAGTCTGCAACCTGAAGTGTCTGTAACCTGAAGCATCTGTAACCCAAGGTACCACTATACAACCACCCTTTTGGTGAGTAATGGGAAAACAACTAAGCTGGTCCCAGTCTCTATGAAATTCAGAACCTTTATTATGGAAGGCAGACAGCAAGCTGGGCACTCCCAAATAGGAATTTGGCTATAGTGGGCTTCTATGCAGATTTGTACAGGATGTTTTGTGTTCTCAAGTGCCCTAACATTTAGAGTCTCTCCTTCTTCCCTCCACTCCAATGTTCTTTCCATAGCCCTGCTGGATTTAGTAGCTAATCATATCCCTCATTTAAATGCTAATCTCTCTCAGCAGCAGGGACCCATTTTACATACAGCTTGACTTTTCTGGTGCAATAAAGCTTAAGCCCAAAATGTAAAATATCCAATGAGATTCCTCAGGGCTTTTTCTTCTTCTTTGGGGATAGTGGGGGGTGGGATGGGAAATAAAAGAATGATGATAGATGGAGAGATGAAACATAGCCTGTAAAGCTGGGAAATGGCCATTTACTTCCTTTGTCTTTTTATTATTATCATTGGGGCAAGAGGAATAAGACTTCCGTTCAATCCCAGGCCAGAAGTAACCTTTTGTGCTGCCTGTCAGGGCCAGCCCAAGTCATTTTGCTGCCTGAGACAAGGGACAAATGCCACATACAGAAGCTGGTTGGACTGGTTGTTGAATCTTACTTCAGCAATGGCAATGCAATAGGCAGGCAAGTTTACGGGGCACATGCATCTTGGTTCTCCAACAGAGGGGCATGACTAGGGGATGCGGGAGGAAAAACCAGAAGGGCCACTGCTGCTGTACCACAACACTCCACCTCAGCACCTACCATCTGAGGCAATTGCTTCATTCTGCCTCATGGCAGGGCCGGCCACCATGCCTATTTGGGACTTCAGCTAAAAACTGCAGGAAATGCTACAAGCCACAACTCCAACTTCACCCTCACCCCCAATTTAATCTAAATCATTGGCTCCCCATAACCTTCTAGAAACAGCACCTGGCAAGAAATGAAGGAACTGGGCTCTGTCTGTCCCCAATTAAACTGAGCACTGGGGATTTTGCATATTATTTCCCCTTGTTGATTGTGCTGACTGTCAGGAAGCTTAATTTGAAGAAAGGCCTCCTAGGCTCAACAGGCCTGGCTCACAGCCAGAGGTGCCATCTTCTCAGAATGACCAAAGGGAGCCCAGCTCAACATCCTGACATCACCCATGTGATGTTGCATGATGTCCAGACATTGTGAGAAGCCAGAGGGTGGAGCCAAACACCCTCTGAACATTGAGGGGACCTGGCCTCCTCAAAAAAAACCCCCCAAAAAACCCATGCGGGGCCGAAAGCACCTATGCTCACTTATGCTCACAGGCCAATGTGTTTAGGAATACAGCCTAAGTCTATGCTGTATCTGAGAAAGAATGAATGTGAAAAATCAGCACAGTTCTTAGCCAGCTTCTAGAGATCAAATCCAGAAAAGCCCAACATGGACATGCCTGTGTTCACAGTCTTAGTATCAAATGGGAAAAGAACAGGTGAGAGGGTGAAAGGAAGATGTAAGATCAGATACCTCTTCAGTTCAAAGGAAATCTATCCTGTTGCCATCAGTCACTGTTAAGCTGCTTAAAAACCAAACTCCCCTAGTGTGATGGGTTTTATAGTTATTTCTTTGCTCTTCAGAAGAAGAACGGGCCTATCTAGAGCATACAGGGGTCTTTTGCTGGAAGCAGAGAAGATGCCATGCACTTTTAATCACCGAGCTTTAGTCTGATTCTTAATTGGCATATTTTTAACCAACTTTGATCTTTTTTACAAAAAGAGGGAGAGGGGAAAGGGAAAGGGAAGGCGGAAGCTCATTAGGAGCCACTTGTCCTGGTGAGCCCATCTGTTGTTGGGTCTCTTTCCTTTCAAGATGAGGCTTCATCCACCTGTCTCCTGGTAGCAGATGGAGGCAGGCATCTGCTGGCATTGCCTGTTGTGAGTGTTTCTGACAGATCCATCAGGATGCTTGCCAGCATTCCTAAGGAGGAGAGGCTCATACACAAGGAAAGCTTTGCCGAGGAGCAAGCCTGAAGCCAAGTCATGTGCACACAGGCAGGCCCAGCTGAACAAGCCAGCAGTCTTGCGCACTTCAACAGCTTTGCACCAGAAAACAATTCTGGAGGGATGAATCAATTCTGGTTGAAGTGATCTGAAGAATATTTGCATCCTTCTTTGCAACTCTTAATGGGAGGTGATGGCCTGCAGTTCTGGGTTTTGGGGATTTAAAAATCTGATAACTGTCAGATTACTGACCACCTTGCCACTAGATTTCTAGATTTCCTATTGGAGAAAAAAAATGCATGGCTTTTCAGCTATCAAATCACATGTTATCTGAATGGATATTCCCATGCTCTGGAGGTTAAATCTTTGTTCACTGCATATTTTCCTTCCTTCTGGCATCTTATTCCCACACATATGGTTTGCTGAGCTCTTCTGTCTTCCCAGATCCTTGCCAATAATTCAAAAGCCTGCAAAACTTGAGGAAGGCTGCAGATTAAGGACGTGTGATCAAATTTACAAATTTGCCTCTTTCTTCCAATGCAACATGTTAGGCATGCAGATTACAAGATAGTGGGTTTTTCACTCGACAGAAAGTGGTGATGGGGATAGCCTTCTTGCACTGATCCATGCCTGTGCTGTGCTTTTCCCTTCCTCCAGGTTGATCCTTACCTGCCCTATGAATACACTTCTGAAGGGATGCTGGAGCGAATTCATGCCTACATTCAGTACCAGGTAGTTGATTTGCATCTTGTTCTGCAGTTCTTTCTGATTAAGTCTAGGAGGCAAGTGGTTTCCTGCCCCCAAGGTGGTAATGAATGGCACAATAACCACCCACTTTGGTTGTATGAGTTAAATTTTTACCAGTGTCTAGAGCAGCCTTTCTCAACCTGTGGGTCCCCAGATGTTGTTGAACTACAACTCCCATCACCCCTAGCTAGCAAGGCCAGAGCTCAGGGATGATGGGAGTTGTAGTCCAACAACATCTGGGGACCCACAGGTTGAGAACCGCTGATCTAGAGAGTTATGTCTTGGAGTGGGGGTTGAAAAGTCAGCGGAAATTGGGATGTAGCTCTTCTGATATCTTTTTCCAAGGATTAGCAAAATTGAATTAATTATATGGTTATTTATTTCTGAGCTCCCCGCCCCAGAAGTACAAGTTTCATCTATTTCTGGGCTTTTCTCCTCACAGTTCTGACAGTTTCTATTTTCAGCATTTATTATGTGTGATGTTCCCCCCCCCCACACACACACCGCCTCGCATTTGCTAACTGGCGAAACGCTTTGGGATCTTAGGACACATCAGCTTGTAGCTCCATTTTTAAGCCTGTGCACAAGTATAATTAATTTTCTGAATAAAACTTGAAAGTGTGACCCAACGCCTTAAGCATATGGACAGACATCAGCCTCTAAACATCTCATCTCACCCCAAGATTTACACCACAGAAATGCCTTATAGATATACCTGGTTTCCGAAGACATACAGTATATCTATGGTTTTAAAAAATTAATGTAGCTATGAAACTGCCTCATTCCAAATGATATACTGTATGTAGAGAAATACATTGGTAGGCAGGTAGATGGAACAATGTAACTGAGAAGCTACAATATAATGCTATCAGGGACTGGCTGGGCAATGAGGAGTGGTGAGAGGTGTCATGTGAAGAGGCTCCAGCCAGAGAACCCCATAGGGAAGCCTCAGAAGAGGAAGTCTCAGAGCCAGGGGAGTGGTGGTGGGACAATGAAGACCAGTCAGAGGAGGTGGGGGAAGACTACTTGGATGCTGAACAAGCAACAGGCTTGAGTGAGAGAGAAGAAGAAGAGGCAGAAAACACTGCAGATGTAGAACAGGCAGCTGAGGAGGAGGTGGGGGCTGAGGCAGCAACAGATTCACAGGAGCCTGTCAGTCCTCCCAGCTTGTCTCCAAGGGCTCAAAGAGCTTTGCATGTAGTGGAGCAATGAGCACAGAAAGTGCGGTGGGGGGGCTACTGACAGAGCTTAAGACTGTGGGGAAAACAGCTGGATAGGGAAGAGACTTAGGGGGAAGTGGGAGGCCCAGACTGTCAATTCTGGCAACTCATTTACAGAGGCTAGTCTTGCTGTAGGTTTCTTTGTTTGTATTCTCTTTCCTTGAATAAAGAATCAACTTTACTGCTCGCCTCTGAGTCTCCATGCTGACCTGCAGCTGAACCAGCCCTGACAAATGTAATGCAACGTCAAACAAATAAGCAATGAAATAAATAATAAAACCCAACTAGAACAACATAGCAGCATAATTTGAAGCCTTTTTAGAGCCTCACTTTTGTCAAGGCACATCCTGGCTGACAAAATACAGCGCTCACCCCTCTAACGTGTAGACATCACACCCAAATTCTGCCTTACATCCACGCAATTCATACAGTACCTCCTGCTCATTCACTATCACTCATTGCAATTTATTCCCACACCTCACATACGCATCCACCAGTACACACAAACACATCACCCACCCAATCACTCCAATATCTCCCACTCATTCACCTTCCACTCTCACCAGTCACTGCTCCCACTCAACAAAAACATACTGCAAAAACACCAAGGAGACAATGAAAGCTTTCACTGACAGAACGGTATATATAACCTTACAAATTGCCACCCATACCTAAATGGCACAGATGAGCTGTTCTCAACAGCGCTCACCCAGGTTGCTGTCTTCCACCCAAGACCCTCATGCACCAATGATGCTCTCACACACACGATATGCCTTCATTTCACCAAGGAGTGCCCTGTTGCCACAGTGGCCAACCAGACACTTATGAGAAGCCCGCAAGCAGGAACTGAGTGCAGCAGCGCTCTCCCCATTTGTCATTCCCAGCAACTGGCATTTAGAGCCATACTGCATCATCTCCTCACCTGGAATGGCTCCATCCCCTTGATCATTTGGGTTGTCCTTTTCTGAAGCTTTTCCAACTCAACAATACACTTTTTGAGACGAGGCAACCCAAAGTGTACACGATATCCCAAGTATGGTTGCACTAAAGATTAGCATGGTGATGTTATGATACTGGAAATTTGATTTTCAGTTCCTTTCCTAATGAATTCTAGCATGGGATTCTATGGACTCCATCGGGGTTGCAGTTGCCTAGGAGTCAGGCCCCTATTGAACTCGGTGGGACTAGCTCCTGTTCATGCCTTTTGAAAAATTCTGTCTCTTTTCTTCTCGGATAGGATTTCTGTGCCACTGCTGCTATGCCAGAGAAGTCCAGCAGCCACACTATGCAAAGCTCTGCAAGCCCCTTCAGCCTGCAGCCCAATTCCACATACCTGGCCTGGTCTCACAATTCCAGCGGCAGCCCCCCTGCCTGGCCTCCAGTCAACTCCATGCAGGTGTGGATATCAGACGCTGGGCAGGCCTGCACCAGCACTTGTCAGCAGCATGGTTTGGTCTGTGAGCCCGAGTTCTTCAAGTTCATCAACAAGAAAGGAGTGTTTCAGCAGTAAGTCTCTTCTCTCTCCCATCTTACCCTCATGCACCCTGGAATCTCTTCTCTTCCCAGTGCTGTTTTTCTAGAAAAAGAGGTGCCAGAACTCACCATGAACATCTCCCTTGTTCTCTTGGCAATGGTGCCCACCTGAAAGGTGCCGGAACTGAAAATAGGTCCTATCTCTTCCCCTTTGCATAGCACACTAACAAGTGCCAGATAGCAACCCAGGCACACACACACACATATATAGATTTTCACATGTAAATTATAAAATGTACCACAAAACTTATCACAGCAACCCAGGCACTTTGTATTTTAAAGCTGTTGGGCAAAACTGTAAAGTTCATGCTTTGTTTTGGTTTGCATCTCAACTGATGTTGAGTTTTGATATTGATGCAATTGGAAAGTGGCATTATTGTGCGGTGAATGCTGCAAAGATGGAGTTGGAAGAGTGCTGAGCTCTTCGTGAAAACACGATATTTGCTTGCAAAACTCGCTGTTCAACTCCTAAATCTGAATATTACAGCCAGGTTTTGTTTCCTTGGAGGCTGGTTCTTTGCAGGAACTGTTTATTTTAAAAAACACCTTGAGTTTGAATTGAATTTTGACATTTTAATTGCATATCATAACTACTTGAGGACCCCAAGAAAGAGCAACATCCCACCATACAAAAGTTGGCCTAGACACTCCTTATTAATTAAACACCCATTTGCTCCTCAGGCCCATTAAGCCTCTCCCAAAATCTCAAGAATTGCTATAGACCTTCATTCATGCTGAGAAAGTGAATACTTTCATAGATGCCTCCCTGACATTTGTTCAGTGCCCTTTGCACACAACACGGCAAACTAAAAATATTTGGACAGACCTTCTGGTTGCATTGTGTGTGGGAATGGCTTTCTGTAGTTGAAAAGGGGTTTCTAGACACCGTTGTTCTCTTGTCTCCCTCCTTCCCCCTTTATCCCTCTGTCTGTAAGCATACATTTGGAACACACAGGCACTGACATTTTAATAGAACATAAATCTGCCACCCAGCTCCATACATAGCTCTGGACAATTAAAATGGGCGCATTATCATTTCTGTCACGGCGGCCAGGCAGGCAATTTGAGTCCAAGTGACATTTTTATATGATAAATTAGAGGCAGAGCTCAGATTCTACTTGCTAAGCTCCTTTAGCTCCTTAAAACCCAACCATTTTCAAGAAATTGCTGGTTCAGAATCACTAGTTCAGATCAGAGTTTATTAAAGAGATGCCGGGGAGTTTACTGAGTGGCTGGAGAAGGAAAGGCTATAGCATCGCCTACGGGTACATGGTTGACTTCTTTCACTAAGGTTTGTTTGAGAAGAGGCATACCTGCCACAGCCTTTGCCAACCAGATGCCCTCCAGATGTTTAGGTCTACGATACCCATCAGCTCCAGCCAGCACAGCCTTGCCCCATGTAGGGATCCCACCAGGAGGCCAGCTCAGCACCCATCTCACCTGCACTTCCTCATGCAAAACATAACATCTAGAAATCTCATCACGGATCTTCTGCAAAACGTATAATTAGGCCCTTCCTGTATGCCTAACAAACGATAAAAGTAGGAATGCAAACATTAGAACCAGTGTTTGAAAAGACCTCTCTCTGTGTGTTTCTTTGTTTCCAAGGCTCAACATTGTCTGTGACAGCACAGAGTCAGAGATGAATCACCTCTACCCGGCTGTGGCTGAAAATGTCCAGGAGTGCTACCTCCAGAAGGAACCTCTCTTATTCAGCTGTGCAGGATGCAATACCAAGTACCAGCGCCTCTGCCCCTGCCGCAATTACCGCAAAGGACAAGTGGCACTGTGTGGGGACTGCTTGTGATTCCACTGGGGCATGTGTGCTGTAGCGTGCCACACATGCAAACAAATAACTTTCTTTTTTTTTCATAAAAGGCTTCTGCAATACTCAAGAAGGTTCCAGATGGAATCATCTTCTTGGAGACTTTTTGGATGTCAGTGAGATTCCATTGGTTGTTTTGTCTCCCAGTCAAGGGCCAAGGACCCGTTTCCAACATTTCTTTACTTCTTAAAGCATATCTCCTCCTGCATCCAAGACCACTGGAGACTTCAAAACAGCTTAGAAGGGCCACATTGAAAATCCTTCTGAAGGACAACAAGGCAGCCTCTTTAGGATTTCATCTTCCTTAAACATCTTGATCTATTTATTTTTTATTGGGAAATTGAAATTAAAGCAGGAAAATCGACAAACAGCCCTTGAGGAATGTGTTCTGTTTCAAATGCTTTCTTCAGAAAGAGAATCCTTTCAGAGGGGAATGAAAAGAAAAGAGGTGTTGAAAGGCTTGTAGAGGGATGCAGGCATAATATGGCGCTACTGAATGTTTTGCATTGCAAAACAGAAAGGCATCGTGGCTGCAAATAAGAGGTTATGGGGACTGTTGGAAAGTTGAAGAAAATAGGAACATGGCTGATATGCAGCCTGTATTTGCATGTCATGGTAAGCCATAAACCATGGCTTGCTGTGCATGAGCCAATCACATCTGCTTTGCTCCTTTGCACTATCACTGGAAGAAACAATGATCTTTAGCTTTCCAAACATGGGGAGAGGGGCATTGGACCAAAAGAAATAATGATCCCTGGTTCAGACACAATGCTAAGCCAGGTTGTTTCCTCTGTACATTCACAAGGGGCAGTCAAAGAGTCCAGGTAGGAACATTACCATCTCCCCAAAGGGGAACTCCAAGGTACAGCCAGTTCCAGCAGGCTTAAAGTCAGTGCACATTACCTGATATGCACCAACTTCAATCCCTGCTTTCATCAGGGTTGGTTGCCCTGTAGAATTCCTGATGGGGGGCTACAGCCAATCCCAGCAGGCTTACTGTCATTGCTGGTCAGCTGATTGGCAGTGGCAGCAGGTCCTCCTTGTCATGGAACAATTGCCTATAAACTTTAAAGTTCCGGATTGTTCGTTGGTAGCCACATCTCTGCGTGTCCCTCACCTGATGTCACGAGTGATGTCAGCTGTGGGTGGTTTCAGGAAACAGCCTCAAAGGCCAGTTTGGAACCCATGCCACGACTAATTAGGTCTGGATGCCAGTTGTCCCTCACACCTCCATTAGCAATTGTTTATTATGGCATGCAAATTGGGCTGCTGACTTGCATATGCCACTACAGGCAAATAGGAGTGGAAGGAGCTGTCCATTTCAGTTTCTCTTACTTTCTCATTTTCCTAATCTTAAATTCAGTTCTCCACATTTCCGCATCAGTTTGTGTCTTTGTTTTTTAAAGTCCTCATGAAAATTCACCAGTATTTGAATGCGAATTTCTCCTAACACATTTTTGTATGCAGTTTTGACTACTGCACACATTTTTTTGCAAGAAATATCCCCTAATATAATGCTTTTTAAATGTTATTTTTACTAATATCTAGATTTTTTTACAGACACTTACCCCTAATATATACATTTTTGCATTGCAAAAATTCAGCTAAGTGTGAATTTTGAAGGATGGTGGTGCTTCAGTTCTTACATCATCATCATCATCATTATCATCATCATCATCATCATCATTATGGAAATGGTGAACTTGATAGAGTGATTCTCAAATTTCTCCTCTTTCCCGACAAGCAACACACAGTGTTATGTGAGTAGTGTGTTCATGGTAAACCATATGGTGATCTGGGCCTCAAACCAAACCTTTCATCTGGTGGTGGTATGCTGTGACTGGGTGCTGAATTACACCATATCTTATGCCTTGTCATGGCAACATGGTTACTCTGGGAGAAAAATTTCTTGGGCTGGGGCTGGCACAAAGTTCTGCTACCAGCAGGTGCCTGGCCATGGATCCATCCAGGATGCTAAATATGCTCCTCTGCTGTGCTGCCCTGTCCCTACTCATGACTGCTCTATTTTAGCCATTCCATGGGATATTTCCTGCAGTGGAAGAGCTCAGGTGGTGTAGAATGTTCTACTGGCATATATCCCTGTCACGATGGTGGTGGCATCTCTCACTTTCTGCTACCTAATCCTAAAGCCCTTCATCCATAACTCGAGTACAGGACTGAACCCTGTAAAAGCTCAAGTGCTTTAGTGTTTTATCATAGGGAAGAGATGCTCTTCAAACTCCTCGATCATCTTGCTTGTCCTTTTCTGTGTTGGTTCCTAGCATTACAGTAAACTTTAAAAAAATATCAGTGAGTCAAATGATACATAATGTTCCAAATGTGGGCATACCGCAGATTTATAAGAAGGGTTCACAGTTTGGGGGGGCTTGGGGGACACATTTTGAAATCTAAGCAATTTGTGGGCTCCACAAAATACCCATTTCAGAGGAGGAAAACTGGTGATGCAAAGAACACATGCACACAGACAGACAAAACACTTACATCCCCCAAACAAACAAAAGACAAACAAAAGTAGCAGGCAACACCCCCACTAAAAGGCACCATCTCTGCCAAATAACAAAAAAGTCCAAAAATTCAATCTTTAAGACAATTGGGATGGGCCTTGATGTGCTCTAGCAGTGGTATCTAAGGGTACTGTGGTGCCCCCACATGCCATGCTGTGGACTAAATAGGGAGGCAGGTGGTCTAAACCACTGAGCCTCCTGGGCTTGCTGATCAGAAGGTTGGCAGTTCGAATCCAGGGTGAGCTCCCATTGCTCTGTCCCAGCTCCTGCCAACATAGCAGTTCAAAAGCGCACCAGTGCAAGTAGATAAATAGGTACCACTGTAAAGGTAAACGGCATTTCCATGAGCTCTGGCTTTGGAACCCAGCTATAAGGCATCATGGTACAAAAAGTTTAATTTTCTATCATTTTTCCAATCATTCCCAGCATGAAATCCCCTCTTTTCCTGACACCACATTCTGCCTTGGTTTTCTTCTTGAGCGATCCACTGTGACCCAAATATCTTTTTCATGCTTAGCTACTGCCAAGTAACTGCCATGCATGCTGCCTTTTGTTCCATGCAGGAAGGGTGCTGTACAAATATGGGAAGTGAACTATATAAAAACTTGCAAACCTAGTTTGCTAGAGGCAATAGTGGGCTGAGTATACAAATGCCAAAGGTGACTCACACTATTCTGTTGGGGAAACACTCCTTTACTTTATTCCTTGCAAAAGCATTTCAGAAGTGCACAGAGCAGGTTCAGTGAGGGCTGGGTGATATGCCGGCATTTCAAAACTGATTTTATTCTGTCACTATATCTCTCCACACAATGGAATTTCTGTTGGATATGAAAGAGCCTTGGTCAAAAAAGAGCTGGTCACCCTATGTGTGTGGCCATCGACTGGGGTGACTTTCAAAGGGGTTTCAGCAAATTTGTGGAAGATAAGCTCACCAGTGGCTACTCTGATGGCTATGTGCCATCTCTGCAGGCAGAGGCAATACGCCTCTGTAGACCAGTTGCTGAAAATCACAAGTGGGGAAGAGTGCTGTTGGCATTCAGGTCCTGCTTCTGGGCTTCCCATGGCCCCCTGGTTGTCCACTGCAAGAACAGAATGCTAGAGTCGGTGGACCTTTGGCCTGATCCAGTTGGACTCTTCTCATGTTCTGATGATGTCAAAGATATATGCTTAGCTGCAATTCACAAATCTCTTGAACCAGCATCTTGCCATTAAGTGGAGATTGGGAGGATATATAAGAAAGAACACATAGTATTTTTTTCTTCCTAGCTCTGGAGTTTAGTTTTATACCTTGTTGCCTATTGTGATGGCAACCTGTTCTGTGAATTCAAAGTAAGCACAATAAAATTCAGATAAATGAAAGCTGGTGTGAGCGGGATGTCAGTTTAAATGCAAGTAAGTGCACTATCCTGCCAGAAGTGATTTGTGAATTGTACCGTCTTATCTCACTGCAATGGTGTCATGCCAAGAAGACACTTTCAAGAGCAGACTTGATGGACAGCCAATTTATATCTGGATTGGAAGTAACAGACTTCATCGAATGCTGACCACAAGCCAACACAAGGCAGATGGAACCAACCTGGTCAGTCTGCTCTCTGTTTCCACTGGCTCTCATCCATTTAACATTTACTTCCATGGCCAGTACAATTGCCTCCTACCTACATAATAAATAGCTCCAAAGCCCAAAATTGTATCTCTTGCTTCAGATCCTGGTCTTCTTACCCAAGAACTATAGTTAGGGAACAGAAGCAAATTTAGAAATCTGAACTGACATTGTTCTGTTAGTAGTAAAATGGGCTCTCTATAATATCTGCTTTCTGAAAAAATCCTGATAATTTGTTTGCTAGCTTGTGGGTTTTTTCAGCATGTTTCTAGATCTCATGATAGTGAAGATAAACTTGACAAACATGCCTGATGTTCATTCTACTGGTTCATATACTAAGCACAAGAATGAGGATGGGTCAGTGTGAAAGGATTTACCGGTAAGTGAATGAATTTGTCAAATGCATGGAAATGCGTGGTAGTCTTTTGAGACTACCAAGTACAAAAAAATAATGCTGAATGTGTGTTCACAGTCAGGATGGTACAAAATTGAAAGCATAACGGATATAAGAGTGAATTCTTCAGTTGTTTGGGTCTAGATTTTCAGAAGCGTCAAACCCATTCTCACTGGACTAGACTTTCTATCAGCTGAACTTCTGGCTCAGTCCTTCAGAGCTGCTGTGTTGTTGATGGGCTGCTTTCATTTTATTTTCCTGACTGAGAAATTGTATTGAACAGATCCTATCTCTCCTGAGAAAATATTGATCTGAAGTTTAAATGGCTTCACATTAACACGCTACAATGCGTGTCATTGGAGATTACTTTTTGATCTCATTACAAAGGGAGGACTCAGATGCTCTGCTTCAAAAGAGCCCCCTCCCCATTCAAAGTCTCTTCCCTTTGTACATAAAAAGTAGAACTATTTATCTGTGCTTTTCACTCAAGGCATCTGAGAACAAAAAATTAAGTTATTACTGCTTTTCAAACCTCCTCCGCTTTGCTTGATGGGGGAAGTCAGGCAGTATTCAATATGTCCGTTTCTTTGCAGAATAATTTGGGGTGAGGGTGCTGTGCCGCCAAGTGAAATGAGGCCTGAATTGTTTTAAAGTATTGCAAAGACGCAAAGTGGGTCACCTTTCTGTTTTATCTTTCTAGCAACCCAGGGCAATTTGGCCTGCAAAGAGATCCATCTCCAAGGGAAATGGCAGCAACCAACCACTGCGCTCCTCTTTCAAGCACAAGGATGGGATGCTGTGCCCAGTTATGCACCCCAGATCCCTGCAATGATTGCAATACATTACACAGATTAGAGTCGTTCACATGTTTTATTCAGTATTGTGCAGTGCTTAAGCTGCCTACATATCTTTGTGTGCAGAGGCTGTATCTGCATGTGCACTTAAATGTTTTGATTTCAGGGCATTGGGAGTGGGTAAAATATCAAGGAAATGCATTGGAGGGGGGGAAGTAAATGGGGATAAGAAGACAGGTACCAGGACAAACATACCACATTTACTCAAGTCTATTGCACTATTGAATCTAATGTACATCTCAATTTTCAGAACCTTGAAACCAACGAAAGTATTTGCTGGCGAATGTAAATGTGCCATCGAATCTAATGCACCCCAACGTAATTTGGCCAAAAAAGGTGAGCATTAGATTTGAGTAAATACAGTAGATTGCGTGGGGTGTCTTCCTACTCCAGACATCAACCCGGGCTAACTTGCCAGAGATCTCTGTAGGAAAATCATTCCATCAGGAATCCATTAGGATTCAAGAGAAGAAGATAAGGAGGAGGAAGAAGCAAGAAAAGGATGAGGAATAATACATAGCTGTTATTATCATGTAAATAGGCACTACTAATGACAGGGATAATGGAAAAAGCTAGTAGAAAAATCACCTTCCGATTACAGGGCAAGCAATATTGCACGTAAGTACATGTAACAGCATCTAAACATATTTCAAAATGTAAAGTAGCCTCAAGGGGCCATGATTTCGAGCGAAAGGCCAGTGGGGAGGGTATAGGGGCTACATGACCCTTTGCAAGCTATCTCTCTGCTTAAAAACTCCCCCATGCCTGCAGTTCACCAAGACCGGCAGGCGAAACTGAGGTTTCAATGCTGATGGGAAGAACAGCCTGCTCGGGCCCTCAAAACTGGGAGCAGTGCAGTGGGGAGAGAGATAGTGAAAGAAAATGACACTGCAGTTTTGTAATATGTAATTGCATTAACATTTAGTGTTCCCCTTCCCCGTGGAGAAAAAACAGGTTCTATGTGCAGAGATGGGCACGGAAAGAATGCCTTTGCCTGAAAATCGGATGATCTATCATCATTTGCTGCCGGGAGGGAGCTCTCTCTTTTCTTTAGGGAAAAGATCCAAGAATGTGCTTTTGTTTCCAGGCCAATCAATGCTGCTGAGCACATCTGCCCCTATCAGTTCGTGAGCGAGGAGACTGCATGTGCCGGTATCTCCTGCTGCCGCCATGTCCTCTGAGCAGGCCCTTTAGAGCCAACATGGTCAGCAGCTGCTCTGCCTGGGGGTGCAACAAACAGAGCAGGAGGCCAAGCAATTAGAGGAGGCTTGACAGATTCCCAGCATTTTGGAGGGGCGGGGGATTCATTATGGAATCTCAGGAAGCTGCCTTATACCAAGCCAATGGTCCACCTAGCTCACTGCGGTCAGCACTGACTGGTAGCACCCCTCTTGAATTTCAGGCAGGAGTCTCTTCCAGTCCTATTGTGGGAAATGTAAAGTGCAGTCAAAACCAACAACTCATGTTTTGCTAGACAGGCACATGACAGGAGCTGAAGCTCAGTGCTCTCACAGGGAACTCTGCGAGAGATATTCCCATTGTGTCCTGACAGGAAGAGAGCATAGATATATACAGTGCCATTTTTCTAGGAAAAGAGGTGCCAGAACTCACCATGAACGCCTCCCTTGTTCTCTTATACAGTGGTACCTCATGTTAAGTACTTAATTCATTCCGGAGGTCCGTACTTAACCTGAAACTGTTCTTAACCTGAAGCACCACTTTAGCTAATGGGGCCTCCTGCTGCCGCCGCGCTGCCAGAGCACGATTTCTGTTCTCATCCTGAAGCAAAGTTCTTAACCCGAGGTACTTTTTCTGGGTTAGTTTGTAACCTGAAGTGTATGTAACCTGAAGCGTCTGTAGCCCACCTGAGAGGTGCCGGAACTGAGTTCCCGTGGGGGGGAAGCTCTGGCTTTTTTTTAACCTGCCTGGGCACATCCTCTTTTTTGCCACTTTCTTTCGAGCCAGCACTGTGAGGACACCTGAATGTCTGAGCTCCAATGTTCAGACACCAATTTAAGCTAGACTTAAGTATGTCCATGTAACTGAATTACCATTTTAAGCCTGCCTGAACAAACCTGCTATATCTGTTACTGTTCAACAAGTGTTTGGAGTGAGTCAATGATTTTTTTACCTTTTACAAGACTGTTTGTGTGAATGTTGTTTTAAGGTGGAGGAAAGGGGGTAATACCTGGAGGATCCAGTCTGCCTTAAAGCATCCTGGATTACTTAAACCAAAAGCATGCTTTTAAGCTGCAAAGGGACGCTGAACTCACAAACATGAGGAAGGAAGGGTAAGATCTCATAAATATATCCTCTTCTAGCATCTATTCACTTCCCTACACCTACCTGGAGAGGCCAGGGATTGAACTGGAACCCACATATGAAGCAGAATGTAAGAAATAACTGGGATCCACAGCCCACAGAAGGAAAACCCACCTTGCAGTGGTAGTGCTCATACTTTGAGCGTAGGCATAGGATCCCAGTTTCTCTAAACCTCTGCATGAGACCTTGGAGAGCTGCTGGTGGTCCAAGAAGGTGCAGAAGGAAATGTGACCCTCTGGCTAAAAAGGGTTATTCTTCCCCCCTCATTGTAGGTAGTATGAAAGGGGCAATGTGATCCATATTGTCTCCTAGTGGTGCAGCAATAACACTACAAGCACATTTGCAAAGCTAAGCAGTGTCTGGTATGGTTTCAAATTGGATGGGGGCCCACATGTTGAGATTCCTGCATTGCAGGGGGTTGGGGTAGATTGACCCTCTCTGGGTTCCTTCCAACTCTACGAGCCTATGATTCTCTTTGAAATGGTTCTTTGACCAGAGACAGCAAGGTAGATAGATATATAAAATGTGTGCATATACATAGCAGGCAACAATGCCTCTTATGAGTGAGGGAGAGGAAATGTTTGTGTATACAGGGAGGAGCATGGTTAGAAGTTTCAATGGTAATGGCAGCTAGTAAAAGTAAGGAAAAATATAATGGGAAGTTGATATAAAGCTTTGCAGCACAATCAGATGCATGCCTACTCACAAGTATGCACCATCCAGTTCAATGGGATTTACTCCTGGGTGAGTATGCAGCCCTAATACAGGAGTGAGATGTGTAATGAAGTATGCAACGTGATCAGTGTAATGAACATAAATCATTATTTTGGTGGAGGCATTCTCAATTGATTGGAATGGAGGTATGCTGGGAAAGCATTGGGGAAAAGATTACAGTAATCAAGACAGGAAATGACTAGAACATAAATGAGAAATATTAGCCATAGAGACAAGAGCTGAAATGAATTTGGGAGGAGGAAATCTCCAAGCCCATTTTTCCAAATCTGATTTTTTTGGTTTTTTGTTAAGAGTCAGATATGTATTCTCCCAATTCAGTTCTCTTCCACATTATTTCAACATTCTCAATTATGGAATTACCAAATGAGCAGAGTCTTTCTAAGGCTGAAATCCTGGGGCCAAGTGTCATTGAACTCAACAGGGGTTACTTCTGAGTAGATGTGTGTAGGATTGCACTCTAATCTAATTTGTGTACAATGAGTATTTCGATAATCAATAAATGAAGCCCATGTTTCCACACAGCTAGAAGAAGCCATTTTTCTTGCATGCAAAATCCATTAGTGTCTTCTCTGTTTCTGCAATTTTCAGAAATGTGATTATCAGCACTTGCTGACATCCAGTATCTGACTAAAACAATTTCTGTTGTCATCCATAGATTTTACAGAGCTCATCCCACTTGATCATGCATTGCTGCTTCCAAACAGTCTATTAGCATTGTTAAAGGTCAAAGTTCACTTTCCATCCTGTCATTTGAAATGCCTTCTCGGTTATCTATAGCTAATCATCTGGACTTTGGCACAGCCACCAAAGGCAGCGAAACTATATTCTGTGGGGAGGAAAGCATTTCCCATTTTTTAACATATTTGTGTTACAGATCCTGTGCTATCTACTTGGAGATGCCCCCAACATAATAAATTAAACTAGGATTCTTTTAATGGTAAGAAAAGGGAAAGATGATATGAATCAAATATTCTGCTCTAAGCCAGGTCTACCAAAGGCAGCATATCCCAAGTCTCTAGCCCAATATGCTTAAAAGAATAATCTGCCGCTTCTAAACTTAATAGCATTTTATATAACTGTGACAACGCTTCTCACTACTTGGTTTCTTGGGATAAATTTAGAAATAAATTAAGTCTGGGACTTCCTCCTTTATCCTCTGCTTCTCAGAATCATACATTTAACTTGAAGAATGGATGTAGAGATTTGTCACTTTGGGGGGGAAATAAGTCTGTGGATTTAAAGACCTTGTTATTCGCAGAAAGCTTGTTTCTAGTAATGAAATTAGACTGAAATGTCAGAGTTGGGCAGCATCTTGCTTTCAATACCTGCAGGGGATCTGTATGTCATCAGCCAGCCAGGATGATGAAGCTGAGTGAGCATTTCCTGTTAAATTCTAGCCTTCATTCTGCCTGTCCTGTGCTAGTATCTGGAACAGAAAACTGCCTATTTACACATTCTGGATTCAAATTTGGTTCGCCTGCCTAGTTCAGGGGCCACCAGTGAGATGCCAAATGTGCCCACTGGCCCTAGAATCATTCCAAATAAGTAAACGTGTGTCCACTTATATATTGCTTCATTTTATTAAAAAAAATAATAATAAAAATTATTTAAAAAATAAAAAATAAAAAATTAAAAAATTAATACACACACACACATATACATATACATATACATATACATATACATATACATATACATATATGTGGACACTATGGGGGCTGCATGGAAAATGAAGCAATACATATATTGCTTCATTTTCCATGCAGCCCCCATAGTGTCCACCTTTACTCTGCTAGCCAGAGGAGTAAGAAGGAGCATTGCCACGTAACACTGAAGCCCTTGACTGCAGCAAATTCTGCTGAACCCCCATTAAAATGGCCAGGATGCTGTTTGTGTTCCCAGTTTCCAATGTCCCATTTCCTGGGTCAACAGCCAAAGTACCAAATGCACACAGAGCCCTGGGTATAACCACTTTTTATAGTGCTGGATTTGACAAAGAGGATTGCCGGTGAAGTCGCTGGAGGACATATAGGCCTATGCATATTTTGTCAGAAGTAAACCCGCTGTATGCACACAACTGAAGCTTTAAGGATGCTTCACTGGTTTCTGATGAATTCTAAAGCACTTTTCTGCTTTGGCTTATCCGCTACTGAGAAAGTCCGTATCCATCCCTAAAGCTCTGGCGTTTGTATTCCAAAGTTCTCCTTCTCTCTGAACCTTTAGCTTGCCTGCCCTTCTCCTCTGGGGCATGCACCCTGCATTGATTCTCTACTGATACAGTTCTGCCATGATTGTGAAGGCAGATCCCCAGCAGTTTTGCTGTTTCTCCAACTGAACGAAACACGTTTATATGTTTATGTATTGCCCCTCTGATAGGAGAGGGGGAAACAGGCTCTTAAAAAATGACACGTGGTAGATGCAAATTTATTTTATTGTGCTGATGAGGATTTTTCAAGCTAAACACCGCAGGAGAGAGAAAATCCTGCCAGGTCCTTGATATTTTACTTCCATTTCCACACAATGTTTCCCATCTCCTTCAGGCTTCAGACAAAATGCCACCAAAATATAGTCAAGCTGGAATAAGCCAAACCCTTTTAATAATAATAATAATAATAATAATAATAATAATAATAATAATAATAATTTATTTATACCCCGCCCACTCTGGGTGGCTTCCAACAAAATATTAAAATACAGTAATCCATCAAACATTAAAAGCTTCCCTAAACAGGGCTGCCTTCAGATGTCTTCTAAAAGTCAGATAGTTGTTTATTTCCTTGACATCTGATGGGAGGACGTTCCACAGAGTCAGTGCCACTACCAAGAAGGCCCTCTGCCTGGTTCCCTGTAACTTAGCTTCTTGCAGTGAGGGAACTGCCAGAAGGTCCTCGGCGCTGGACCTCAGTGTCTGGGTAGAACGATGGGGGTGGAGACGCTCCTTCTGGTATACTTGACCAAGGCCATTTCTAGAATAAAAAAGACCTTCTGAGACAGAGCAATAAGGAGAACAGTTGTGCAACAGGATTGCTTAGGCCCTTCCTATAGCAATACCTCATCATGGGGGCCATAATTGCCCACATTCAGCTCCATTTCCTGCAACAGCTTCGCTGTCTACTTCAGGGGAAGGAAAAACTCTGGTGCAGAAATAGGTGGGTATGCACACCCGTCCACTGTACTGAATGGGAGAAGTGTCCATTTTTGCCATCTTTAGCATTAGTGTTCAGTACAAGCTCCTGCACTTTTAAACTGCTGCACGACCGTAAGAAATTCAACAGGTAAAAGCGTTTTGCACCACCATGTCTATGCGCCATCAAAAACTGTACTGTTACATTTCTGCTTATTGCACAGCTATAAAAGGCACAGTGCATGAGAGGGAGGGAGAAGGAGGGAAGGAGGGAGAGAGAATGCATGAGCAAATCACACCAGATGAAAGGATGCCTGTCTAACATGGCAGTGTTTGTGGAGGTGCTTCAGTACAACTTGTTAGGCCCCCTGGAAAGAAAGTTGGGTGGGATGAGCATCAGAAGCACCATCTAGGAAAGGCAGGAGAACAGGCTTGCCCACTTTTCTATCAGTTCCTATCCCTGTGCCTTTGACAGCAGCTTGGCTTTTCCCTTCAGATTATTTTATCTTAGCTGCATTCCTTGAAACACTGCATGAATCACTGTTTTCTACACACTGTTGAAGGCACAGGTGAAAACCAGACTGTTTCTTTCCATTCAGTGGGCATTCTATGAGCCCCATACCTCTGCTTCTGTGCATAAAGTGATGGGTTAGAGCAGGGGTAGTCAACCTTTTTATACCTACCGCCCATTAATGCATCTTTCTTGATGGTTAAATTTCCTTACCGCCCACCAGTGCTCAATGGAAGGAGGATTCAGCTTGTGCCATAGAACCCCCTACCACCCACCTAGAATCCTGAAACGCCCACTAGTGGGCAGTAGGGACCAAGCTGACAACCCCTGGGTTAGAGGCTATAACTACAGTGGTACCTCGGGTTAAGTACTTAATTCGTTCCGGAGGTCCGTTCTTAACCTGAAACTGTTCTTAACCTGAAGCACCACTTTAGCTAATGGGGCCTCCCGCTGCCACCGCGCCGCTGGAGCACAATTTCTGTTCTCATCCTGAAGCAAAGTTCTTAACCTGAAGCACTGTTTCTGGGTTAGCTGAGTCTGTAACCTGAAGCGTATGTAACCAGAGGTACCACTGTACTCACTAGGGCTGTCCAGCTTCTCCCACTGTACTCTCTCTAGCCCACCAACAGCTAGTATTATGTCACTGGAAAGCAACTCATTTGTAGGCTGGGGGCAGTTCAGAAACAGAGCCGAGTGAATGGTAATCTAACCATGATCCAGGGAAGCTATAAACCTTGCAGTGTTCCTACCTATACAAACTATGAGGCTCTTGATCAGACAGGGAGGCAGGGCAGGGCAGGGGGGGAAGGAGCTGAGGGCAGCTCTAGACTGGGAAAGGGGACAAAGGACCAAATCACTCCACTTAGGCACTGTATAGGTATGACGAGTCCTCTCTCACATGTTGGACCTGCCCAGCACCTTCCAGAGTCTAGCAGAAGCTCTGTGGTGACTCAGCATTCTTTGGAGGGTGCAAATTCTGTAATAATATCCAGAACTTTGGAGGGAGTTGAATGTTTGATTGGAGAAAAGATGTCTTCCTGTTCTATTTACAGTGGTACCTCGGGTTAAGAACTTAATTTGTTCTGGAGGTCCGTTCTTAACCTGAAACTGTTCTTAACCTGAGGTACCATTTTAGCTAATGGGGCCTCCCGCTGCCGCCACACAATTTTTGTTCTCATCCTGAAGCAAAGTTCTTAACCCGAGATGCTATTTCTGGGTTAGTGGAGTCTGTAACCTGAAGCGTCGGTAACCTGAAGCATCTGTAGCCTGAGGTACCACTGTATATACATTCTCTCTCTCTCTCTCTCTCTCTCTCTCTCTCTCTCTCTCTGTGTGTGTGTGTGTGGAGAGAGAGAGAGAGAGAGATTTATATAAATAGAAAAGGAATGTATTCATTCTCCATCCTGAATCCTTCAAGACCTGATTTTAATTCAAATGCTTCTTCTCTCTCCAAAGAACCACAAGCCTGTGGAAGAAATAAAAATCCCTTCCAGGATCCAACAATCTGCAGGAGAGAAATTACTCCATTTACTAGCAGATTTTCTTTTTCACAGGTGTGTGTGAGAGAGACAGAGAGAGAAAGAGAGACAGCATGCTTCCAGTAATGCTTCCTCCCCTGTGCCTTGTCTTTGGTAAGCACTGTTAACCCTGTGAAGATACACTGTCATGTATCTTGCCATCATTAACAGAAGATTTCAAAGAGGACACAGGATATGGGCATCAGCAAAATGAGACCTTGTAGCAAGACCCTCTCTAGATGTAGCATGCTAAGAAGTAAGCCAGGAAGGGATGGCCTCAAAAATCTCAAGGCCATCCACAGAGAGGATGACAGCTAAGTCAGAGCACACCCTCACAGAATTGGCAGCAAAAACCTGCCTTGTATTTTCTTCCCTATCTTCCCTGCCCCATGTCTTCTTTTGAGCAACTGCTCGTAATAAACGGCATGATTGAAAATCTTCAGCAACTTAGTAATTACTTTCAGGGCCACCTGCAATTTTATGCTCTAGACCCTGGGCATAGGAGCACAGCCTAACATTTGCAGCCATCCACTGAGAAGGCAAGGATAACTCTGCTTATACCCGTGAAGACTACTATGGGCTGCCTCTGGGCTGTCAGAAGCACCTACCAAAACTTTAGGTTTGTGAAATTAAAGTGGATTTAAGCACTCTGTCACCCTAACACAATAAATTCACCAGCTTCACACACACACACCCATTTTTGTGGTTTGGAAAGTGTGGCATCAATAAATGATTAATGGGGAGATGTATAAACACCTAGCAGGATGAATGCAGGATAAATTCTAATTCTTAAATCACTGTCCCATAAGCAAACTGGAACAAATGCTCAGTTTCAGATCCCTCCAGATATCCTTTTAATTGCACATTCATTATTTGTTCTCATGATGCTATCAGGGTGGTCACACATGACCCCTGTCAATATTGTTTGTGCCTGCAAAGGTTTTGGAGCTTCATTTCTATCAGTGCATATCCTGTAACTTCCTGCCGAAATCCTATACCTTTTTATACCAGAAATACTCTGTTTTGTTTTTGTCCTGCTTTTGTTGAGCTAGAGCCCCTACAGGTCAGCAATAATGTGGTAGCATTGGGACCGCATCCCAGAACAAACCAGATCAGGATAAATCCAGTGTTATCATTGTGTTAAGAACATCCAGAAGACCAGCCTGGACAGGTCTAACCACCACGTAAGCTTTGTGCAAACAAAACAGGATGAATGAAAAATAATCAGGGCATCTGGAGAAACCCATGGTCAATGCGAAAACAAAGAATGAAGCATGTTATTACACACTCCCCATATCTCTAAGTGATGAGGTCAAGGGGCAGAAGTATCAGGGTTTCCCCCCCTTGGGACAAGATGGCAATGGTGATCAAAGGTACCATTGTAAGAATTGCTTAATTTACAAATATATTTCTATAATATTGGTGTATCCAGCTGCTGTTAAAGGCTGCAGGAAAAGACAGCAAAATAAAAAAGAAAGAAAAAAGATGGCAGCCTGCTCATACACAAAATTCAGGCCATGTTGGACAGTTGCTTGTTTAGATTATATATGCCAGAGATACTGCCTCTGGAAAGCTCCCTGCCTTAAAGAAGTACAGCTGCAAGTCAGTGATAAGGAAAAAGCATGGTGGCCGTATACCCTGAAGTGCATTTGATGAGGAACATCTGTGTTTAAAAATGTAACAGAGAGAGAGAGCGAGAGAGAGCGCACTTCCAGTTCTGCAATCTCTGAATACTTGTTAGGAGCAGGTAAACAAACCCTTCTCGGTAGTGGCGCCTGCCCTGTGGAACACTCTCCCATCAGATGTCAAGGAAATAAGCAGCTATCTTATTTTTAAAACACATCTGAAGGCAGCCCTGTTTAGGGAAGTTTTTAATATTTAATGCTGTATTGTTTTTAACACTTGATTGGGAGCCACCCAGAGTGGCTGGGGAAACTCAGCCAGATAGGTGGGGTATATTATTATTATTATTATTATTATTATTATTATTATTATTATTATTCTCCAGCAACTCACAGTGCATTGCACATTATTTATGCTTGTGGGTGTCTGAGCTATGTTCACCATTCTGGGGATCTGATAGCGAACAGAGGTGGGCACAAATCCCACATTACACTCAGGGGGAAAGCAGAATTAACAGGAGCTGTTGCACCAGGTCAAGCCAGTGGTCCTTGTCAGGGGTGCTCTCCACCCTGATTTGACACATTGGTCTCTCAGGCAGATGCCTTCTTGGAGTGAAACTTGAATCACATCAGATAATAACAGTGACATCAGAAGCCATGGCAGTGGTAGTAGCAGCGGCAGCAGCGGCTGGAGAGAGGGAGTCTAAAGCTTTTTTTATTGCCAGAAATTGAACCCACAACCTTAATGAACTTTGCTCTGCCCCTGAGCTAGTTGTCGCCCTTTCCAGAAACCAGACCCCGCAAGTGCCCTGATTTAATTGGGACACCCCAAATTTACATAAGCTGCTTTGGCTTCTGATCCCAATCCAGGATGCCCAATTTTCCCAGAGGCCGCTCCAGGTGCACAGTGTCTCAGACGCCGCATCTCATGAGCAGGGGACCGAAGACAGCAAAGGTAAGAGATGGGAGGGAAGGAAGGGGTGAGCAGATGGGAGAGGAAGGGGTCAGCAGCAGGGAGGGGGGAGAGAGATGGAGATGGGGGATGGTGAGGGGGTGCCCCAAATTTTCCTCCCAAAATATTGGAGGGTATGAGAGACAGCAGGTACGTTTGCAGCCGGGAGCAGCCTGTGTTTAGTCAGCAACAGAGGGAGATCAGGTAACATTCAGACAGACAGCAGCAAGGTCAGCAGATAAGAGACAACGGCGGAGAGCCTCTAAATTAAGACTGCTTTCATTAATCCCCTCTTAGAAGTGAATAATAAGAGTGGCAGGCTTTTCTCAGCTAGTCAAAATCCCTGTAGAAAACCACTCTCTGAAAGTGGAGCGTGGCAAAGCTGCTAGTTTTGGTGTGGGTTGCTGCCCCTCTGCCACCATTTGCTGTGGGGTAGGGGTGGGGTATTGCCTAACCAGCCGTCCAGCTCCCTCCCTCCCAACCCTCAGCTTTACTCACTCTTTGTCCAGGCTTAAGGCAGCGCTTACACAAAACGTAACCTTGCGGCGCACTTTAAATTTTTAATGCTTCAATAAAATTGTGATTACAAATACCCCAATTCAACGTTAAAGTAAAAAAAGTATTAATTTCCTGCAGTTTAATTATTCAGCAGAACTGCGCTGCACCAAGGATAGATTTGGTGTCTAAGCAGTAGAGAAAGATCTGCCTGAATGGCTTCACTGGGCGTCAGTGGGGAGAGAGTTGCCTGTCCCAAAACCATAATCCTTCATGCTTCCAGACTTCAGGCCTTGCAGCCACTAATGACAAACTTTGGCAGCAGGTACTGAAAGGTATTGCTCTGGGATGGGCAATCCAGGTCTTGTTAGGCTTCCATCACCCCAGCCAGCACAGCCAACGGGCAGGGATGATGGGAGTTGTAGTACAGAAACATCTGGAGGGCCACAGATTAGCATTGCTATTCAAGCTGCATCCATTCATGTTTTATAATATAAGGAGCTAGAGTGGGGAAGGGCTCCAGAGCAACTAAAGCAGCATGCTTTTGGCCATTTTCTTGAATGAATTGCATGCACTGTGTAGATCAGGATGGGGAACCTCAGACTTGTGGTCCCACCAATCCTACTCCTGGCATCATCTCTGACATCAGGTGTGGAACTGGTAAAGGTGGGCTTGGCAAAAGACGCTTTACCTTTAGGCAGTGCCTGCTGGTTGTTGGGCCTTTGGGAAACCCAGCGCTTCCCACATTGGAACAAGCACCTATCAATCATAATGATCGCAGGTGACTGACACTTGTCAAAATCTGTTCCACAGTGTCCAAAGGACCCACAAGGCAGCTGGTTGAAGCGCGCTTTGGAACCGCTGCACTAAAGGGCTTTGCCAGCCCCACACTCAGTGCTTGGGAAGCACCAAGGACAGGGCTTGCAAAGCACTTTGTACAGCACTTTCTGAATGCTTCACAGCAATTTGGGAAGCAAAGCACTTTGGAAACCCAGTACTAAGTGCTTCCCAAGCACCAAGCCCAGCCCCTTGCACAGCGCCCAGCAGCTGGATGTCAAGCACTTTAGAAGTGTGACACAATGGACTTTGACAGGTGTCGATCCTGATGACATCAGGTGATTGACAGGTGGGTGCCGATACTCCCAGTTGTTACAGTAAGTGCTGCACTTTTAACATTTGGGGGGAAAGGTGCTGGTACTGCATACCCTCAAGTACCCCCAGACGAAGCGCTGTTCCTAATCAGCTCATGAAACTGCTGGTGAACATCTGGGGAAAGACAGCCTTTAGCAACTGGTAAAGCACAAAGCTTGACAGTCGTGTATTTCATGAGAAACATCAAGTTGCTGTTGTTAATAGTTATGGCTGCATTAAAATGCTAACCAGACATTTAGCCAAGAACATCTGGCCTGAAAGTAGTGAAGCAGAGTTCCCAATAATATTAGGAGAATTGCTTAACAGGGACTAGTATAATAACTCGATGTGTGACAAAGAAGCAAAAGGACCATCAGGCTTATTTAAAAGCATTGTAAAAATGACTGCTCAGTTGATTAGTGGTGTGGTTCTTTTTTTAAAAAAAGAAGTGACTTCATTTGCAATGGAAATGAAATTATCCCACAGTTAATTTGCAGTTCTTCCACTTCTGATTAGTTGCTTTGGAAAGTGTCCTCTTGTTTGAGACACAAAGGTCTTAGATCCTACCTTGTGGGGCTTGTCTGTTGAACTGCTAAGGTTCTATACAGCTGAACCCATATTGCACCTTAGCCAACACTGACGCTTTCTCAGAAGGAAGATGGATAGGATGCTCAATACTGAGTAAACATAGCCTAAAGCTGCTTTCCCCAACCTCGTATCCTCTGTTTTGGACTGTGATTCCCATCAGCTCTGTGCTGGCTGGGACTGATGGGAATTATAGTCCAAAAGAAGATGGAGGGCAGCAGGTTGTGGGAATGTGTGGAGCCAAAGGTGAGCAGTTTCGGAAGACCTGCAAACATCATCTTGGTAGTCAAGATAACCATTCATTGGTAGTTGTTGCAAGAACGAGCTCATATACAGTATGCTTATATTCACTTGCTTTGATATATATGCTCCTTGGCTTGCTTTGATGCTGTGCTTATCTGTGGTCCCTGGGGTGCTGGGCTCTCAGCCCAGAGAGGGGAGCTACCTGCAAGCTTTGGATAGTTGCCACCTATGGCTCACAGGTCAGGAGGACTGATGGGAGGTTCTGGCCACATTGACACATGCTGTCTTTTGTATAAGTAATGTATGCACATTTGCCTGGGTGCAGACAAGTCATGGCGGTTGCTTGCTGCTGCAGTGTTTGACCTGCATAAGTTTACACCTTTATTTAATAAAGCACTAGAACTGGCCAGTCGGATGTTTTTGATATCCTTCTTTGATATCCCTGCCTCAAACCACCCCCACAAGGCCTTCTTTGAACCTGTGGTTCAGAACAGGAAGGCTGGCTGAAAGATATACATAAAGGCCAGTAATTATGCACCCTTCACATCTAAAGCTTCCTTGAGATACTTTCCCAGCCGCCTCTTCAAAATAAAAGAGGACATTTGACAACTTCACTGTGTCACTTAATCCAAGATTCTGCTGTTCTTATAGTTTGGATGTGTTTGTTGTGCACACCACACATTTAAAGCAGAGACCACCACCCCAAAGAATCATGGGAACTGCAGTTTACCCCCTCACAGAGCTACAATTCCCAGCAAGCTTAACAAACTGCAGTCCCTGGGATTCAAGGCAAGGGGAGGAAAATGAACTTTATGGTGCATGTTCCTCAATCAAGCCCTGGGATCTCTAGTTGTGGGAAAGTGGTCTCATGCTCACAAAACTGCAGTTCCTAAAATTCATTGGGATGCTCGTTGAATACGTAAATATGACACAGCCAGTTCTACACACCTTGGGTGGCAGATTCTGGGGTACCATGAAAGGGCAGCAAATAGTTAATTAATATCTTCCACCATTTGCTACCAGGGTTTTCCCCCTAAAACACTAAAATGTACTGGGCCT
Organism: Podarcis filfolensis; assembly: GCF_964270895.1. Classification (NCBI taxonomy): domain Eukaryota; kingdom Metazoa; phylum Chordata; class Lepidosauria; order Squamata; family Lacertidae; genus Podarcis; species Podarcis filfolensis. The sequence continues at coordinate 88,101,240 of NC_139605.1, read as the reverse complement.
TCATGGCATGATGAGCAGTCCCATGTTAGAATGTGCCAACAACATGGCAGAGTTCAGCCCAGTGGATTTAAAAATAAATAAATAAAAATAGTATCACAGTCCTTGAGACAGTGGAAATGCCAATACTTATTTGTAATTCAGATTAAACTGGTTAGTTGCACACCAAAATTCTATTGGCATGTATTGCAGGTCTCTTGTGCATCCAAAGTGTCACTGACCTTGCCTTTGTACAAATAAAACAGAGTGGAGAGCAAAGAAGGCTGGACTTGTATCTTGTTTGAAATCCATACTTCCAAATCATGCGTAAGTGTCACCTTCATGTCCAGAAACTCTTTGCTCCTTTCATGCCTGCCCAATGAATTCTGTTTTAAACACACTACCTGGGAAGCGTATCTGCCCATTACAGGCTTTTCTCTGTATTATAGATTTTTGAGGGGGTAGGAAGTGAGAGAGAGAACTGTAAATGGCAGATAATGACTGCTTCTCTGATTAGATGCTACTCAAGGAAGTTCTAACTGACTGTTTGAACTGAACAGGAAGCTTTTAAATACGCAATCCTGTCTCCAGAATGACTGGCAAAGAACAATAACATACAACCCAGGTAAAGTTGTTCATGTTTAGATTCACTGCAGACAAGAGGGAGCTCAGAGTATTAATTCCAGATGTTTGGAGGTGATGTAAGAAGGGTTAACTGCTGATACTCTCTGATCTCTGAGTACCAAATTATGAGGTGAGATAGTTCAGTATGACCAGAAGGGACCCATATTAAAAGAGGACAACAGAGTTTGATCTAAGTAGAATGATTTCCTAGAAGGCTGGTCAACAAAAGAGGTTTAAAGACTGTCTCAAGGCAAATTTTTAAAAAATGTAGTATAAACACCAACAACTGGGAAACACTTGTCTGTGAGCGCTCCAGTTGGACAACAGCCTTTACCAAAGGTGTTATGGGCTTTGAAGACACTCAAACTCAGGACGCAAGAGAGAAATGTGCTAAGAGGAAGGCACGCTTGGCAAATCCACACAGTGATCAACTACCACCCGGAAACCAATGTCCCCACTGTGGAAGGACATATGGATCCAGAATTTGCTTCCACAGTCACTTACGGACTCATTGTTAAAACCGTGTTTATGGAAGACAATCTTACTCAGCTACAAGTGATCAAAGAAAAAGAAGAAGACATTTGGGAGGAAGGTCTACCTTCCATTTCTCCCCTCCCCCCCATTTTATCCTCACAAGGTAGGTGAGACTGAGAGACAGTGACTGGCCTAAAGTCACCCAGTGAGCTTCATGGCTGATTGGGGTTTCAAACCCTGGTCTCCCAGGGTCCTAGCCCAACACTACACACAAGCAGCCATTACACACAAGCAGCCTAGTTAGGATTTGATGAGGTGAGTAAGCATTTTTCATTCTATCCCAGTGTACACCCTACCTCAAAAAAGAAAGAAAGAAAGAAAGAAAGAAAGAAAGAAAGAAAGAACGCTAGACTTGGAAAGTTCCTGTTTCTCTGAGCAAATGAAAATGAAAATGCCTCATTGAGAAGGTAACTCAGATGGAGAAACATGTGGATGGAGGCATCACACAGCCTTCTTCATATTACTACTACTACAGTTGTTATTATTATTCATCAGGACTACTAGTTAGAAGGAAGATATATAAGTATCCTTCTTTTATGACTGCATCATGAGTCTTTGGTTTGGCCTAAACAATATATATAACCAGCTGCCTTGTGTGTTAGACAAAGAGAGAGAGAGAGAGAGAGAGAGAGAGAGAGAGAGAGAGAGAGAGAGAGAGAACACCAACAGCATCATCTTCATGAATTGTGCTGCTCTCTTGGAGGAGGAGGAGGAGGAGGAGGAGGAGGAGGAGGAGCTGCTCCAGGATGCCCCAGCTGAGAAGCCATCAATCTCTTCATGAAAGAATCAATTTTTATACGCTTGTAGCTGTGGAGATTACTATTGACCTTGGGAAATCATAAATAGAAAGGTTACATTGGCAGACTCTGTTCCTTTACTGTTCCTTTTCCTTTCTCCTATTGCAATTTTTGGCTTTCTTTTTTGCCACAAGCAGTTGGGGTTTGAAGCAGGCTGAGCAGAATCCCCCTTGTGGGTGCATTTCAGACAGTGTTGTGGTGTCAATGGGCTTCCCCTAGTGAGACCAGGGTTTGGAATTCCTTACCCAGCCGCAAAGAGTCTTGTGGCACTTTAAAGATGGTGACTGATAGCACAAAGGCCTTTGAGGCGCCACAAGGTTGCATCTCCTCCTTGCAGGTGTCTGGTAGATATCTAATTTTAAGTGAGGATACCTTATTTTAAAGGAATGTTCCTGATTCAAAAGAGGGCAGCAATCGTCCATGAGAGCTGGCCAGCCCAAGTCTGAACCCAAAATTACTGTGGGGCTTGTGGCAAATACAGTCCAGGGAAGTCATGCAATTCATATAAGCATCAATAACTCATAGAATTGTAGAGTTGGAAGAGACCATGAGAATTATCTAGTCCAACTCCTGCAATGCAGGAGTATGTAGTTGTCCCATATGGGGATCAAACCTGCAACCTTGACATTATCAGCACCACACTCTAACCAACTGAGCTATCCATGTCTCATGTCACCTTTGTTGTATTTTGTTGCTACTGTTTAATGCCTTTCATTGTTTTTAATAGTGCATTGTAGATTTTTTTTAATTTTATGTACACTGTCCTTAAAATTTTTGGGCAAAGATGAGCTACATAAATTATTTCGCTTCATTCTTTTTTGCCTGTAGCCAAGAACTTTAGCTGCTATTCTGACAACCCTGGATTTCCCAGGCTATTTCTTGTTTCATCCCTCCCTTGTTACTGAGGAGCACTGCTACTTTGTGGTGAGTCCAGTGCAATAAATTGATAGACAAATCTTCAGATTCTCAACAGAGGCCACTGCCCTGCCTGGGCTAATGAGATGCTGCTATTTGTGAAAACGCACAGATCTCTCCAAGATAGCGGGCACTGGGGAGCTAGTACTTTTCAGAATGCTAGGCCAGGCAAAACCAACAGAGGAATTGCTGTGCTGGGTCAGAATAAAAATCCATTTAGGGCAGTGCTCTCTTTCTAGTTGCAGCCAGCCAGGTGCCTCTGGAAATTCACTAGCAAGCCTTGAAGAAGAGAGGTAGCCCCCTCTCATCATTCCTCCCACCCGCCCCTCTCAAAGCTGCTGTTCAGAGGTAAACTCTGCATGTGGATCTTCCGTTTAACTATTATGGCTAGCAGCTTTAATTATCCCATTTTCCATGAATCTGCCTGTCATAGTTGTCAACCTTCCCCTTTTTTTTGCAGGAAATTCCCTTATTCCAGTGCCGTTTCCCACTGTTTCCTGCTACTATCCCAGATTGTTAGCTACCCTGTAGACTGTCCCCGGGATAGGTAAGGCTGCTGATCCCTTATTTTCAAATCTGAAAGTTGACAGCTATGCTGCCTGTTCCTTTGAAAGCAAGGGTGGGGAAATGGGTGGCCTCCCCACATGGCTGAATTCCAGTGCCCATCAACCCCAGACAGCATTGTCAACTGCAAGACTGTGCTCTGCCGTATTTATGCTTGCCTCACTGCTAGGAGCACTCCATGGGTGGGTGGGGGAACTCCTGCAAGCCTAATGAGGCCCAGCAGACTGTTTTCAGCAAACCATGGCCATGTTTCTCATGCCTTACATCAGATACGACGATCATTTATGAAGTCAGGGGCAAGAAACTTCAAGCTGTAGCTAAAACGAAGAATTGGGAGTGCACTCCTTATATTTCCTTGGACTCAAAAACTCAGTGCCTTTTGAATTTTTGAGAAAAAGGCACCAACCTTTTTGATACAAAGGAAGCACCGCTTCAAGAGTGCTCTTGATTCTTCCACTGAATCACCAACTTGAATTCAATAGAACAATGAGCAGGATCCTCCTCTGCAGGTGCAGCTCAAGCCACAACCACCAAAGAAGGAAGATGCTTCTGATGTCACTGTGGTGCCAGGTGACTGACAGGTGAGCAGCCACACTCATCTGTGAAATTGGCCCACTGGGTGATTCTTGTCCTCTATCCCTGGGCACTTAATGGATAGCACAGTTACCATTGCTTGTCTATTGAAATATGTCTTTTTTAAAAAAATAATAATAATAAAAAGGCAGTCTCATTCTGTCCTGTCTACTTTGAAACCAGCCAGGTAGTAACCCTGTTTTGGTATCAAAATATGCTCTGGATTGTCCAGAGGGCTTGAGGCAGAAGTTTGTAGGATGCAAGTAGTTCTGAAAACAACTGACAGTGCTTTTTGTGGCAATATACAATTTCACAAGTTGCATTAGCATGCAAACTTCCCCTGCCCAGAAAACGTGCACACCCGACCTTTTTGCTAGTCTACAACGCAGCTCAACCACTCTCCATTATCTTTAAATGCTTAGATTCTTAGCTGAAGAGGGAAATGTTATACATTGTTATTGAGGAGGATTGGTTTGGCTGATTCCTTGGGCCCACAGAGCTCAGTGGAAACGCAGAGGGTTCAAAAGGTCAATACTAAAATGGATCGTCAGAAATGTGTAAGGTGGGGAAATAACCAGAAATGAAAATTGCAGAAGTGTGGAAGGTCAGGACTGAGGCAGCTTCGCAGAAAGCAATCAATAAAAAACCAGTATTTTAGAAAGCCATTATGCTGTTCTACTCTGATCATAAGAAAATATCATTTCTCTGGTGGACAAAAGAGCAAACATGGATTACTGGTAATATTAATTCACCAAAAGCAGAAGCAAAATAATATTTCATGCAAGTATGTTCTACTGCATGGTTGGGGAACCTGTGGCCTTCCAGATGTTGTTGACCTGCAACTTCCATCATCCCTGACTATTGGCTGTGGCTGTGGCTATTGTCCATAAAAAATAGGATGTCTGCGAGCTCCTTACCCTCTGTGCTGCTGTAACTCAGCCTGTAGCTAGAGATCCACACCATACATTCAAAACACTCTTATACCCCTTGATCAGTCATGGACAATCCTAGGAATTTTAGTTTGTCTGGGATGCTGGGAATTACAGGTTTGTGGGACCAGGACCCTTAACAAACTACAGCTTTGGTGAGTTCCAGCTGAAAAAAGGTCAGCATGAATGCATGTGTGTTTGAGGAATCATCCACTATTTTCCAGTGTTTCTCATTTTTACCTCTCAAATGAATATAATCTTTAAAATACATTTTAAGGTTTGGGGTTTTTCGGATTTTTTTGCGAAATCCCTTGTTTTTCTTACTGCTCCTGCTTTTTACTGCAACATAGAGGGAAAGAGGATGAGAGGGAAAAGGGGTGAATTCTGAGGCCCTGGTGCTGTGGGTCCTTGAAGCAATAAATCAGGTGTGGGGAATCCTTGACCCTCCAGGTGTTGCCAGGTGCAATTTCCATCAGCCCCAGCATGCACGACCAATTGCCAGGGATGATGGGAGTTGTAGTTCAGCAACATCTGGAGGGCCAAAGGTCTCCCCACCTGCGGTGAATAAAAACCATGTGGTACAATGCGCAAAGCCTATGTCATGATTTGAGGCACCCTACTAGAAACATTAAGGGATGCGAGTGGCGCTGTGGGTTAAACCACAGAGCCTAGGACTTGCCGATCAGAAGGTCGGCGGTTTGAATCCCCGCGACGGGGTGAGCTACCATTGCTCGGTCCCTGCTCCTGCCAAGCTAGCAGTTCGAAAACACGTCAAAGTGCAAGTAGATAAATAGGTACCGCTCCGGCGGGAAGGTAAACAGCGTTTCCGTGTGCTGCTCTGGTTCACCAGAACCGGCTTAGTCATGCTGGCCACATGACCCGGAAGCTGTCTGCGGACAAACGCCGGCTCCCTCGGCCAATAAAGCGAGATGAGTGCCGCAACCCCAGAGTTGGTCACAACTGGACCTAATGGTCAGGGGTCCCTTTACCTTTACCTTTACTAGAAACATTAGACAGTAAAATGAGGCTCCTTACTGATTTATGATATATGAGTAGCTAAACTTGGGAATGTTTTAATCAAAGAAAATACTAAAGCCTGACCCGCCTCCCTGACCTACCCACTCCCATTGCGTCATAACGGATCTATAACAGAAGTGCCATTTAGGGACGCTGAGGAGTGGTACTGACTCTCCCTCCCTCCCGCCTCTCCATTTTTCAGACATGTATGGCTATTCCACAGGAACACCCACATTTCCTGGTTGTACACAAGAAAAGGCTATTATAGTATACAATTAAAGGTGCTGTGTTCCGACTGCGCACACCAAAGGCACAAATCCCAGTGGTGTCTATATATCCCATTAGTTGCACCTTACGAGGTATTTTTTAAAAAACAAACAAACCCGAGTACAAATTATCTCAAAGCGCACAGATATTAATTTTAAATGCATTCAAGGGGAGACATTTAAATCATACTAATTCCAGTGCAAATAAACACACTCGCACACCCCTTTGCAAAATATTCACACACAAGCCCGAAATAGATATCAGAATATAGCTCCTGGCTAAAAGCAAAGCATTTGGAAGTCATAAGAATGCATGACAGTAAAAACTGCCACGCTGGGTTAGATCAGCAGTCCATCTCGCTTGGAATTTCAAACTAGATGGACGAAAGGTCTCACTCAGCATGGTGGTACTTATTGTCATAAGTTCTTATGTGCCTGTCAAACACTTTGCTTGCACCCACCAAATGCCATGGAAAAATTCACAAGAAAGGCGTGGTGGTAATATCTACCCTTCCCCCCCCCCCATTGTTTTACTTTAATATGAATGTTTTCCTCCCTAGAATTCCTCCTTAATCTCTCTAGGAGGGGCATCAGAATGTTTTTTCCCAGTCCTCTGCTAACAAGCTGCCTTCTTCATCTATCATCACCAAGGACATCTTTATTTAGTACCCAAAGAAATGGGAGGAAATGGCCTACATCTTCGTGATAATGTGAGTCCATCAATAAGCCGTTAGTGGCTAAAAGGTCAGATGAGAGCAAACAGAGATAAATGAAGCCTTCACTTAATGCCATCAGAATCTCAATCCCAAACAGAAGGGAAAGGTCCATCTCCTGGTGGCACGGCCAGGGACCAAGCAAACATCTCTGTGACCTGGGAAGGTGTCAGGGGCTCTAGAGCTGTCAACATGCCCCAGATGCCCCCTGTAGACTATATTCCCAAGTGGGTCAGCTCCCAGTTTTTACCCTGCAGCACAAGCAACGGGATGGCATCAGTCAGAACTTAGCCTAGAAGGCTGTTCTGAATGTGGAGAGGAAGAAAGTGGCTAGCCATTGCAACTCTGCCCCACTCTGAGACATAAATACATAATTCAGGTTTGCACAATGGTATAATACGCAACATGCATTGTATTCGTTCCAAGTTAATATGCATTTCAGCTCCATAAACTACATGGTGCAAATAGCGACTGTTCCGGGTAAGATTTCAAGCAACGTGCAAATAGCAATTTTGGGAATGATTTCAGACTCCCTTGAAATTGGCATTTGACACATTATTCAGCTCACATACACCCAGGGATGTTATATTGGCCGCTTAGTAAAAGGGGGCTTTGTTTAAATTGCACACTATTAATTTTTTGCACTGAGGTCAGGTTTTGTTTTTACGGTCTTTGGATTTCAGCCGCTGCATCTGAAAACATTGCTGAATTTTGGTTTGAGCTCCAAAGAATGGTTCAGAGTTTATAGCTTTAGATTTTTCTTTATAAAGCACAATGCATTTGCTTTGTAAAGCATTTGACTTACCTACTTCTTAGTTCTCTCATTCTCACTCTCTCTTGTGTACACACATAATATACATTGCTGGAGAGAAGACAATGGAGTAGCAACAGTTGCTGACATCCAGCTATGTCTCATCTCCTTCCACTAAGTGAGCTGCTGTATTAAAAACAGGATAATTAGGCAGCCTCACTGGACGGTTTCTTTTGTGGATACATATAGTATGAAATTTGTCTTGGAGGTTGGCTATATCTGACAGGTTTGTTTCTTAAAAAAAACCCAAGTCATGATTATACTGCAACAAACAGTGGTGGTCGGATATCTACACTGAGTCAGCATCCAGACAGCCATGCATTCAGATGCAAAGTTTGCCATCATCATTCAAGGGCAACCCTGGGTGACTAAGCAATCAGCTTAATGGGAGAGCAAGAATCTGAAGTCAGGTGCCCAACCAATATCCAACAACCTCACCTTTCCAACACTTTCTCTAGCTTGGTGTTAGACTAGGACCTGAGAGACTTGAGTTCAAATCAGAGTCATAGCCAGGGGCAGGGGGCTAGCCAGGGGTTTTGTCCCAAGCGAAGCCTCCAGAGGGGAGCTATTGAAGCTCCCAGCCTCTATGTCTGTGTGTGTGTGTGTGTGTGTGTGTGTGTGTGTGTACACAAATGCTCATGGAAGGGTGCCAAACTGGGTCCTTGACCCAGGTAAAATAAAGCCTAGTTTCACCCCTGGTTCAAACCCCCACTCAGCCTAGCCTCCCTGTTTTGAGGATAAAGTGAGGGAAGAAAGAGAGGGAAAGCTATGGATACCACCTTGAGATCTTTGGAGAAAAGGTGGAATAGAAGAAGAAGAAGAAGAAGAAGAAGAAGAAGAAGAAGAAGAAGAAGAAGGAGAAGAAGAAGAAGAAGAACCACCTGAAGCTACTTGGATCCAATTCCTGATGCTGCCCCACAATCAGAACTGCTTAGTTCCTGGGCTCTGGCATCCCGGAAAAGAGAAAAGGACACTTTCCCCAGATTCCAAGCTGTGCCTAAATCTCACCTTTTTAGCAGCTATTAGCAAGAGCATAGCTCACAAACTCCAGTGCCATTTGTCCTGTTTCCCCTGGCAGATGGCACTGGCAAGAGTCAAAAGACGGCAGGCTGCCCTGTCAGCATGTCATTGCCACTCGGATGCACATGAAAAATAAAGAGATTATTTTACTGCCAGACCCTGGCTGTGAAATGTTGGTGTGCTTCCTTGCGATGAGTTTCCACGGACCAGTGCCTCTCTGTAAATTGTTCAGAGTTCTTCTGCAGTGAGGGCCATCTTGTGACACCGACACATCCGGAGCATTGTAGCCCCTCTTTGCTTTGGCTGATTCCCATGTGTATAAGAGGGAAGCCCTGGAGTTACATCTTCTGTCTTATATGTTCTCTATCCTATATCCAGAGACAGTCTTTGGAGGATTGGAGGAGATGAGAGTGCTCGTAAGGTGAAGACAGCATCACACTATGGGATCGTTCTCATAGGTGCAGTCCCTGAAGAACAAATCCTGTTGGATTCAGTGGGCTGAACTTCCGGGTGCAGGATGCATAGGAACAGCCAGCAAGAAACACAACGTAGCTTTCAGCAGGCTTCTTGCTTTCATGGTCACACACTAAAACACCTCACACCAGTCATCTCTCATAAAGGCCCAGACTAATCTGGATTTTCATTACACACTTAATTTAGGCTTCTCATGGTCCCCAGGCTGAATATACTCATTTTTCCAAGGTCCATTGAGTTTCCTGCTCTTCCATTACCTAAGATAATGCAAACCACTCTGTCTTCTTTGTCCTCTGTGACCTGGCCTCTTGCTTAACTGAACTCTCCCACTGTAGAAATACTCAACATATATAAATATACTGGCACAACCTTGCTGTAGGGTATCACATATAAATGAACGGCTTTCTCACAGAATCCTAGGGTTGGAAGGGACCCTGAGGAACATCTAGTTCAACCCGCAGAAATGCAGGAATATGCAGCTGTCCCTTACGGGGATCAAACCTGCAACCCTGGCATTGTTAGCACCACTCTCTAACCAACTGAGCATATGTAACTCTGAAACGGGCATAAGAAACTGTGGCACTCCATATATTTGTTGAACTACAACTCCCATCAACCCCTGCTAACATGGCCGATAGTCAGGATGATGGGAGTTGAAGTCCAGCAACATTTGAAGACCCTGGAGGTTATCCATCCCCGTTCTGAAACACCTAAGCATGGCATGATGGCTTGCAAGGATGTAACGCTGGAAACAAATGGTTGCTTCAATGAGAGGATGCAGCTTATGCGTTATAGCAGGGCAAGGCCATTGGACACATGCTGCCCTCCCTCTCACACATTCCTTGGACGGTCAGGCTGTTGCTGTTCTTTTACAGATGCAGAATGTTTATATTCAGTAGCACCACTCTGACACTCCAAGATAGACAGCTAACAGGATTAGCTGCCATGTAAAGGCGAGTGGGTGGAGTGGAATGTTTCTTTGATACCTTTTGGGCTTTTACAGTGAGAATTGTGTGAGAGATTCTTTCTGGCACTATCTTGCAGCCAATTATTTCGGAAGAACTAGATACACAAGCATTGTTAAAATGTAATGTTTTCTCTGAATGCATATATTTGGGGGAAATATATTCATTTAATCTGCTTTCCCTCCCCCGCACCCCAATCTGTACTTCCAGGGCTGCCAAGAGGGTTACAGTCGTGTACCAGGCCCAGAGCTAGATTGGGCTTTCAAAGTACCAGATTCGTTTCCTGGGTAAATAATATTTGGAATGTGGCTCTATTGGAAAGCCTTATTCGCCATAGAAGGGTAATTAAAGGCACTTCGAAGATAGGCACTTTTGGCAAGACTTGGCTTCCATTCTTTTCCTTTATAAATGAGACAGAAGATACCTTTATTCCACACACAACACAAGAATCTCCGTGAAGAGGATACTTGAACTGACAATACATAAATAAACATATTGCTTGTATACTGTGTACTGCATATGAAACTTAATAAGAATGTACCACTGGACAAATTACTGTAGTTATATGTTGTTCTTGTATTTACATGAAAACCAATAAAAATTATTTGGATTAAAAAAAGAAAGAAAAAAGCACCAGCATCATTCCAAGCACTTGCTCCTGCCTTTCGATGTTTTGAGCCAATGTGTGATGTCCAAGCTGTGATTGACAAGTGCTATAGAGAAATTATTAAAATGTTGGAACTCAATGGTGTTAGTGGTTTGTTTGTTTGTTTGTTTGTTTGTTTGTTTGGCTGGTTGTCTCCCCCGCCCCCACCCCCCCATTATTATTCTTTTAAGGAAAATACATATAACACTAAGCATATTTGGCAAAAGTCCCTAAGCGATTTGCAGAAAATAAAGTCAAATTCTAATAAGAAAGACAACAACAACAACATTTATTATTTATATCCTGCCTATCTGGCTGGGTTTCCCCAGCCACTCTGGGCGGCTTCCAACAAAATATTAAAATACAATAGTCTGTCAAACATTAAAAGCTTCCCTAAACAGGGCTGCCTTCAGATGTCTTCTAAAAGTCTGGTAGTTGTTTTTCTCTTTGACATCTGATGTAAGGGTGTTCCACAGGGCAGGTGCCACTACCGAGAAGGCCCTCTGCTTGGTTCCCTGTAATTTGGCTTCTCGCAGCAAGGGAACCACCAGAAGGCCCTCGGCGCTGGACCTCAGTGTCCAGGCAGAATGATGGGCATGGAGATGTTCCTTCAGGTATACTGGACCGAAGCCGTTTAGGGCTTTAAAAGTCAGCACCAACACTTTGAATTGTGCCTTGAAACATACCCGGAATTGTGCCCAGAAATACAAATAAAGATCAGAACACAATAAAAATGTTGTTTAAAAAAACTATTGTTTTAAAACAGCAAGTCAGCAACTGAACAGGACCATACTCTGAAGAGGCCTCAGGAAACAGCAGGAGTTTTAAAGGAGATGTCTGAAACATCCAACAGACGGAGCACCAAAAGTCTTGGGCTGTAAGGTGAGGATTGGGGGCGGGGGCAGATTTCCTTCTCTTAGGAAGCAACTATGTTGAAATCTGGGGTGATATTTTACTGGTATAATTGAACACAACTCAGTTTTGTACAAGTGCTGTGAAGTCCCCACTCCCTTGCCTCAAACGAAAGGTTAGGATGTTCCTCAGACCTTGTGTGGAAAACCTCTCACTGTCCAGATGCTGCTGAACTATCAGCCATATAGCCAATGGCCATAAGGATTGTGGGAGTTGTAGTTCAACAACATCTGGAGGGCCAAGTTTTCCACACTCCTGCCTTAGACCCTGGGAAATGGCCACAGGGTGTGTTGGATGTGCTGCCTGCCATTAGCAGTCTGAGTGGAAATGTCTTCTCCTCCCCCCTGCTTGCACCAGAGATCCCAGGACCCTATTATGTGGGAAGAAGCTTCATTTCATCCAGTCAACTGTGTGGAGGTGTGCTGCACCTGTTTGAAATGTGGTATGATTTTCTGACTCAGAAAAGATGTTTACATGGCCATACACCAAAAGTGTGTGGGCTCAACTGCATGCAATGTTGATGTTCCGTGATCAGAGTCTCCCACAGTGTTGTTCGGTTTTTACTCAGAAACAACTGCAGTGATGCTGCTAATTTGAGTGGAGAAGAAACACTGGAGCAGAGGCATAACCTGCATTTCATTTCCCTGACCTAAATCCCACCCCCTGTTCCCAAAGTTGCTGTTAGTGATGGGAAAGACCAGTGTGGTAAAGAACTAAGCATGTAATAGTACATGTTGCCCTTGAGCCACAATTCCCTTGATTGAAAGCTCTAAAGAGGAAGCACAGAAGTCCAGGGCTGGCTTCCAGCACCAACCTACCAAAGACAGAACTGAGTTAATAAACTGGATGAGAACCCAGCTGACACACACTGAACAGCGTAGCCAGCTTCAGTTCAGGGTCAGTCACCTTATTGGCTGTGAAGAAGAAATCAAGCCGGGTGGCACAGGAGTCCCATTTCCCTGGAACCAGGGTGTCAAATTCCTCAGTGTGGCCCTGGGTGGCCATGATGTCCACTCTGTGTGATCTGCCTTGTGGCTGCAGTCAGTGAGGCAACAGTTCCCCAGCAGTGATTTCAGCTTGTGGAAGCTAGCGAGGGCTGCATAACTAGCCTAGCATCCCACCTTCATCACCAGTGAAGTGTAAGTGGGTTCCCATGAGGCAAGACACAGTGATAACAGCAAGAACCTTTACTGAACTACATAACCGGGAAACAGAGGCAAAGCAACTGCTTTTATACATTTCTGAAAGCCTGGGCCACTCCCACTCCCAACGTGATTGGCTGTCTAAACTTCCAAACTGTGAATCGTGACTCAGATTTCAAGGGCCAATGGCAGAGGCCCAAATCCTGAAATGTTCTGTGATTGGACAACATGTATCGAATCAGAACACAGGAACTCCGAATCCTTAGTCCAGACTCAAGCTCAGGCAAACACAGACCACGGAATACATAACACCGGCATAGCTTATAGAGACTTTCTCCTGGCCAGATGTTTCTCCCTGACCATTCAGACCACAGGAATCCACCTTACCAAGTCAGAGCATGACTTTACCCAGCTCCTCAGACTATTATCCACACTGACTGGCAATGGCTCTCTGGGTTTCAGACAGATTTCCTCTGTCTTCCTTGGATGTATCAAGGACTCAACCTGCTACCTCTTCCATGAAAAGTATGTGTTCTATCACCAAATTTTAACATTTCTTCTCCACCTTCCTCCATTTGCTGGAGAGAAATCAAGCAGACCACTGAGTCAGACCTTCTCCATGGTGGCTTCTATTCTGGACCTCTCCACCTGGGCAGATCCTGCTGGCAAACCTTCCACTAACACGCGAATCCATATTTTTTTCCCAAGTGAATTTTTATTGTTTTCCTTACATATTCTTTTCCAACAAATTGTAATAGCACCATACATTCCCTTTGACTCTGCCGAGTCGCGACCCCCTTCCCTCCCCACAACTGGTATATTTATCCTCTTTCCATCACGCACATCATTCTCATATTAGTACTATTATACATTGGAGGTATTATGTCAATCCTGCTAGTGTCTTGACCTCTTTACAATTCTTCTTTAAATATTCAATAAATTTACTCCAGTTATTTTGGTATCTTTGATCTCCCTGGTCCCGGATCCTCCCTGACAGTTTGGCAAGTTCTGCATATTCTGTCAACTTCGCCTGCCACTCCTGAATAGTTGGTATATCTTGTACTTTCCATCTTTGGGCCAGAAGGGTCCTTGCGGCAGCTGTAGCATACATGAACAAATTTTGATCTTCTATTTTAATTTCTGTTCCTATTAAGCCTAATAGACATGCTTCCGGTCTTTTGGGGAAAGTATATCTAAATATTTTTTTGAGTTCATTATAAATTGATTCCCAAAATTTTTTGTATCAAAACAAAACAAAAAAAAAATACCCTCCTTCTCCTGCAAGGATGATCATCTTTGGTTCAAGACCAGTTCATGGAGGGAGGGGGGAATCTTCTAACTCAGTTGATGCCACTGTTATTTTAGTCTCTCGTGCAAACATGCACACACCTATTTACCTGCATTAATTGCAGTATTTATTGATTCTATATTTTATATATTTTTTAAATTTAAAAATGTATAATGCTTTCCATGTGCTTTTACCCAAACCAGCTAATATATGTTAATATCTAGTCAGTACCCTTTGTTTCTCTCAGCATATTGTATCTCCAAGCTAGTACAAAGTTCCCTCCTGCTTTTGATGCTGAAGATGCATTAAACAAGCCCTGAATGACCTTTCCTTTCTCCTCTGTGCCACTGAGCAGCACAAGGTGCTTGCAATTTGACCTGTTGGGCATCCCATCTCTTCAGCTCAATGGAGCATAGCCTCTCATGGTTTCTGCTTGACAGATGCTTGCTGTAGCCCCTTCTGACCTTACCAGGACCCTGTAACTTACAAAATGTAGCTGCCACTTCACACTTTTCTTACCGGGTCACAATCCATTTTCTCAGCGTATCTTTCTAACAGCGCACAAAGCAGATGGGAGCAGTCGTTTTGTTATCTTCACCTAAATTGACCCATAGAGGCTATGAAGGTTGAAGTAAAATGTTATTATTCAGGAAAAGAGGAAGATGGAGCTGTAAAGTGGGAAATTATGTACAGAAAGAGACAAGATCAGTACACAGGTGTGTGCGCACACACATATATAATTGTGAGTTGGGGTGGCTAGGCTGAGGAAGGCAGAGGAGTGCAGCAGTAGCAAGGTTGGCGTGGTGCAAACCCATCAGCAGGAGCATCAGATTGGTTCAGCTGGTGTGTTTGTACCATGCCAGCTTTGCTGCCAACTTGTCTCTCAGAGCAGACCTACACTGAGGGTGGGAAGAGGGTGTAATACTCCTGGGAATGTACCACTTCAGAATGCAGGTAGGAATTGAAATAGATAAATACCACAGTTGGGAAAGTGCATGGCTGAATGTTCTTCCATATTTAAAAACAAATATTAAAATATTTATACATTGTAGAATAGATGTCAAGTGAAAGAATTGTACCCCAATATTTTTGTATTTGCTGGGGTGGGGTGTTTTATGGGAAGCAGTCTCAAATGGTACAGTCTAGAAACAGATTTTCCACCTCATCTACCATAAGAGCCATAGAAAACTACTCACATTAAGAAGAATTTGGGGTTAGAATTCTTCTCATAGATAAGATATTTGGGGCTATGCATTGGTATAGTCCCAGGAACTAGAATTGCCCAAGGAGGCCTAGTCTGTACTCAAGTCCCATTGGTTTCAATAGAACTTACACCCAAGGATGTGTGCCCAGACAAGCAGCCACAGCATCCTCCATCAGAGAAAAGGAAGTTGACAAAACCTTGTCTGCTCCAGGGATCCTAATGCTAGCCAGCCAAAGTGCATCTTCTGTTCTCTGTTGCCATAGAAACAGGCAAAGGCCTTTAAAACACTGCACAAGGGGAATGTGTCGGTCATACAATAGAGTGGGCCACTATTCTAGAGTGATAATAAACTCAGGGAATTGGGAATTTGACAGAAATGGGGGAGGGGAAAATAATAAAACAAGCACCGTGAGAAGGTATAACGAGGTCGGAAATGAAAATAAAAAGCAACTGAACTATTAGTTCTTGCTTTAGGGTTCAAGCAAGGCAGAGAAATACTAGAGAATTAACTGGAATGATGGGTCCCTAAAGAATGAGGATAGGAATATGAAGCCAGTTGCATTGACTGTCTCTAGGGGCTGCTGGATCTCAAACATTATCTTCCTAGGCCAATCATTCCAAGGTGATTAGATCTGTAAAACTAGCTGGGAGAGGAGAGGGTGGGAGGAGAGGAGAGAGTGGGAGATTTCAGTTCACATTAAGAACCACAGGCTTAAAATATCAACGGAACAGCAAAAAAATGTAAAAATATGGAAACGCTCATAGAACAAAGATAACTCTCCAGTGTATTCAAGAAGAAAGCCTGCCTTTGTTCTTGAATAAAATATGCCATATTCTATAATTGAAGGGAAATAAGACATTGATTCTTTCCAAAACTGATAATATTATTTCTGCCAACAGTATCTAGGGGAGGGAAAGAAGCATACCGATTGGAACAGAAATGAAGTCATGATTTCAAGCTCTAAATGTGGATATTTTTTTCTTTTCTTTATGCAGGTTCTAAATCCTCATAACCAGAACCACTGCATCGATTTCAGAGCTTTATGAAACATTGATTGCTATGCACACACGCCAGTATGAGGACAGATTGTGCCTACCTGAAGATCTTTTGGACTTCAGCACCTTTCCTCATCTGGCACTTAGGGCTGGCCCACCCATGAGGCAAGGTGAGAAAGTTGCCTGAGGCAGCGGACCGGGACTCAAGAAGCTTCCCACTTCCTTCTGTGCAGTGGTGCTACCACCTCTGCTGCAACCACACTCCACTGCCACCTCCTCCTCTACGGGGGTCCCCTGCAGCAGTCAGGGCATGCCAGTGGTGGTAAGCATGGCTGCAGAGAAGGTGTGGGGTTTTTGCCTCAAGCGGCAAAATGTCCCAGGCCGGCACTGTTAGAATAACCAAGATAATTTATTGGCGTTGCTGACTTTTACTTTTCTTTTAGCTGCAGCCAGGTCATTTCCCCCAAGCAGCAGCTCTCTAGTTTGCCCTGATTTGCAGATATATTTAAATGCGAGCCTTGTGGTTCATCTCTCCCTCTTCCTCCCTCCTTCCCCACTCCCGTTTTCCTTTGCTGGCTGTCCTTTCCCTAATTGTGCTGCGGTTTGAGATGTAATTTACATCTCAACATCCTCCTGGCTTCGACAAGCAGGATTCCTCATACCGATTTAATCACCTCATTATGTCAAACAAGTTGCTGTTATTTCTCACAGCACTAATAGGTGCCAATTTACATGCCTTGGTAGCATGGAAGGTCCCTTGCTAAGCTCTAACGCCCATTTATCAGAGTGGCCTCCCATACAAGACATCTTCCCCTGCTTCATGGAGGGTCATCGCAGAAGGACCCGCAAATAAAGCTTGCTCCTGGCCACACTTTTCTTTTGAAATGCCTCCCAATTCTGGTTTAACAACCAATGTGGCTGGTAGCAGTTACGTAACCCGTGGAAGTGGGTGTGGTAAACAGCAGTGTTTGTTGTCTGTACATTGCAGGTTCTAACTACTGCATGAAGTATAGCTAGAGTACTAGTCTGTAGTCTGGGGGCAGTGGCGGGGAGCAGAACTAGATTTTTCAGTTCAGATTTTCAAAACATGGGATAATATACTTGTAGAGTTGTTGTCAGGAACTGGACTGAGGAAGAATGGTGCCCCCTGCCTTCTCCTGATCCTTCCCAAGAACAGGAGGACATTATAGATTTAGAACAGTGGTTTGCAGAAGGGCATCGTTCAGAGGCTGCAGAGGGGAGACGCTGGGAAATATTGGAAGAGGAACAGAAGGAAGAAGAAGCACCAGGGGAGAGACAGCTGACAGACTCAGTGTCTTTGGAAAGCATTCCTGAACTCCCCCAACCCTCGCCCAGGACCAGGCAAGCATTGAAGGTAGTAGAAACAGAGAGCAGAGAGTAGAAACAGAGGCAGAAAGCTCAAATTAGCCAGCGCAGGGGTGCCGTAGAATAGGAGAGACATGGGGGGATGGGGCTTTATTTAGAGAAGCACCATTATTTAGGTAAGACTGCATTCATCTCTCTGTGTGAATAAATTACGTGGTAAGAACTTTTATTGTTTCTCTGCTTCTTGGCTGCTACCATGGGAGGGATTGGATTCCCTGAAGCCTGGCAGTTGGATGTATTACCCTTTCTGGATGTTAGGAATCCTGTTTGCTGAATGATACTGGAAATTCTGGAAGTTTTGGGATATCACTGACCACATGCTGCACGCATAAAGCATCCTTATGCTGGTGTTATTATGCCATATCTGTGGGTATGCATGGCCTAAAATGCAGGTGGACTTTTCCAGACAGTGGCCAAATCCAATCAGGTTCTAGAGCAGGCATAGGCAAACTCAGGCCTCCAGATGTTTTGGGGCTACAACTCCCATCATCCCTAGCTAACAGGACCAGTGGTCAGGGATGATTGGAGTTGTAGTCCCAAAACATCTGGAGGGCCAAGTTTGCCTATGCCTGGTCTAGAGAAGAGTCTGCTCAAGAAAGATTGCCTTGAATTAGACACTACCTATATGCAAGATTGCTATCAGGTTTCTAGGTGTTTTATTTGATTTTCATTCCATTTCCATAAAATCTAATATATTTGCTTCCTAATTATATTTTTGTCCAACATGAGGCTTTGGAATAGATTGTTTCTTTTCAGAAGGATTAACATTCATGTGGGTGTTAAATTTCAAAAAAAAAAGAAAAATCCTCCGCAGAGAAGTGACATTTGCTCCCACACCCCCGACTGAAGAATTTAGGCAGCATATGGGATTAATAATGACCAATATTCTGCACAATTTAACAGGCACCTGAAAATTAGCAGAAACTAATTTGCAACATCTCATTCCACCAGCTAACACAGATTTCTTAATACTTAAGGTGAGAGCTGGGAGGACCTCCTGCTTTCTCAGAGCCATACTGCGCATTTAAAGTAGACGAGTTTCCCCCTTACATAGCCACAGTTCCCATAACCAAGAGCTTTGTGTGCTTTAAATAATCTTAGTTGGGTGCCTCCATCTTGGCTCCAAGCATCCGATCGGTTAGTCAGCTGAGTCATATTTTTTGTTGCTTGTTTACCTCAAGGATGTGCCAAGAAGGCAACTGATTGCCTCGACAAATCGCAGCTGGAGAACCTGCCGTGAAACCAGTGGTGCTGTCAGGGCAGCACACCCAGGGCCCTGCTCAGCAAAATGAGGACAAGGGCTCCCAAATGCAGCAGGTCTGGCTTACCACATTTTGAAAAATGCAAAGTAGTGCACATTGCCATTGAAAGTGGTGAATGAGACCATTAAGCCCTGAGCCTAAAACAACCGAACTGCAGCTCTCCGTGAAGAAATGAGGAGGCCCTAAGGATTTCTCCTGGCTCAATTCTTCAGGTAAAAAAAGCTCTTCACCACTAAGATGCCTCAGCAACCTCACTAGGGTAGACCAAATCAGACTGAATTACACAAAACCTCACCCCAGTAGGTTTTTAAAACAGTGTGGAATAGGAAAAAGACCAGATGTGAGAATTATGCCTGAAATTCCAACAAAACCCTAATACAGTGGTACCTCAGGTTCAGTACTTAATTCGTTCCGGAGGTCCGTTCTTAACCTGAAATTGTTCTTAACCTGAAGCACCACTTTAACTAATGGGGCCTCCTCCTGCCGCCGCACGATTTCTGTTCTAATCCTGAAGCAAAGTTCTTAACCTGAGGTAATATTTCTTGGTTAGTGGAGTCTGTAACCTGAAGCGAATGTAACCTGAAGCGTATGTAACCTGAGGTACCACTGTATATCAGTGGCTGACCTATAATGCTGGATCTTGGGGGCAGGAACAGAGCTGCCACAATGGAGGAAAGATGCCCTCAAGGAGCAACCCCCACCCTTTAAAATTGAGCTTCTCCTCATGGCCTGCTAATTTTGCACAGCATCTGGTACTGGGGTGGGGCAGCTCTGCCTCCTCGCCCACAAGCCTTGAGCTAAGGAGGTGGCAAAACAAGAAGCCTTGCTTTCCTGATCCCTGGAAGCTGTGCCCAGATTCCTGGTTTGCCTCCGCTTCTCCCACTTTCAGGACAATGACTCCTGAATAGTGGGTTCAGGATTAAGGCTTCTTAGATATGGGGAGCTGAACTCCCAGTGAAAAGGAGAACTGAGTCCAGTATGAATCCGTTTTCTGCTTCCTCCCCCCTCCCCCTATCCTTCCTTGTTCGACAGCAAGGCATTTCTCAGAATACCAAAAGCTAAAATAATGAGACCTGCTCCTTCAGCTGCCTTCTTCACCCCATCCTTCTCGCTGACCCACTTGTGGCACACGATGCAGTTAAAAATAGGAGGAGAGAGCAGTCGATGGTAAATCTTCAGCTAATTTCCAGTCCCTTCGGGAGTGCCTTCCTGGCTTCACGCATTAAATAGGCTTATGGAATCTGGGTGTGCAAGTTCAGTTGCTTGAATTTCAGATCGAAGGACAAAGGAGGATTTTGGAGTTGGGTGAGAAATTGGAAGGGGGGATCAGGAGGAGTGGGTAGGCATCAAAGCAACAGCTGTCGGCTCTCCAGTTTTTCTTAGGGCATCCTCACAAATGGCATTCAGTGACAATTGACCCATTCCCCCACAACCACCCCAAGAACATCGACTCAGTAGTCTGCACCTGGGAATGTGCTGTGAAAGCAGAAGATAACCCTGTGGAATGCAAATGAAATCCCTGTTAACAACATGTGCCATTTTTAAATTGAATTATTTTGTTGATGTCTGCCGGTCGTGTTTTTGTGACTGCAACAAGCAATCTTGCTAATGCACATTTTCATTCTGCCTTTTGCCATTCTGGTCCCCCTTTGCCATTTATCACTCCCTTGGTTACTTATTGCCTCTCGTTCCTACTGCTTTTTTAAAAACATAAACACACTTTTGTCTTCAAAGGTAATTAGCCCTTTACATGCCACACAGACTCACAAGAAGCCTGTGCTTTGTTCTGGGTGGATTACAAAAGCTCCAGCTAAGCAGTGTCTGGGCTGTGCAAGCGAAAATGGTGAGAATATATTTTTGAAAGGGGTTGTGGGAGATTTTCTCTAACTTAAATTACATGATGATGATGATGATGATGATGATGATGATGATATCATCCAACCAGCCGCAGGGTATTCCAAAAAAGCACATTCATCCTCTCTTCTAACAGTGCCATTTTTACTCTTTTCTGCATGGTGCAAAACGATAAATATTCATCTAGCCTTCTAATTCCAAGTCATCCAAAGCTGGCAGACAAAGCATATATAAATAAACCTTGGGTTGGTGCTTCCCAAAGTAGGTTACATCCGCCCACATGTTTCTGAAAAGGTGTCATTCCAATTCATATCCTGGAGAAAGCTATGGGAGGAAGAGTGAAACTGATATGACACTTCTAATTCCACCTCGCCGGAAATGACATCAGTATTATCATGCATGTCAACAAAATGGAACACCAGAAGCAGATCAGAGTCACTCAGAGGCCCTGCTTTCTAAGCGGCACCAGGGCTATCCATGGAACATGGACAGGAGCACTTGTCCAGGTGATGTGCTGAATGGGGCCGCCTTAGGCCAGGGGTAGATTGATACACACACACATTCGTACGGGCAGCTCTTTATTTCCAAGTACAGAAAATATGAGGTACTGTGGTTGGCTGATTAACAACCACCACCTGTCAAGTGGCAGCAAAGGCTGCAAAGCTTATGATAGCTGCACAGCTGCCTTCATGGTTCACAGTAGGGAGTCCCGGCTATCCACTGTGCCTGTGTGCAAAATATAGAATTATAGAACGGTAGAGTTGCAAGGGAGCCCAAGGATCATGTAGTCCAATGCAGGGATATGCAGCTGTCCCATATGGTGTTATCAGCACCACGCTCTGACCAACTGAGCTAATGCCAATCCCACT
Source organism: Podarcis filfolensis (assembly GCF_964270895.1). Lineage (NCBI taxonomy): Eukaryota > Metazoa > Chordata > Lepidosauria > Squamata > Lacertidae > Podarcis > Podarcis filfolensis. Next base: position 88,079,503 of record NC_139605.1, on the reverse strand, counting down.
GCTGTGGTTTTTTTTTGTTGTTGTTTGCAGATTAGGGAATTACAGTTGCTTAAAGAATGGCATGCAGTGCTGGGGCCAAAAGCACGTGGAGGCAACCATCTGATACATGCAAAACCATTGTTAACTCCTAAAGACAGCACAAAACACACTGACATAGGAAGCTGCCTTATGCTAAGCCAGACCATCAGTCCATCTAGCTTAATATTGTCTACACTGACTGGCAGCAGCTCTCCAGGATTTCCGACTGGGGACACTCCCAGATGTCTACCTGGAGATGCCAAAGTTTGAACCTGGGACCTTCTGCATGTTAATCAGATGCTATATTACTGTACTTGTAATTGGGGCAAGAGTGGTAGAATCTGACAGTAATTTCACGTGCAAACTCTGGCAAATCTGCAGATAGACCATTGGTTGAAACTGAATCATTAAAACAAGAAATTAGAACAGAGTGCACTTGAGAACTCTTCATGTGTAAGAGCTTATTGCCATCCTCCTCTGGGACAGAGTTTAACCTTCCAGTGTAAATAGTCTATTCAAGGAGCACTTAGTGTCTCTTCCAGTGCTAAGTTGGGCTCCTGATTTAATAGGATGGACATAGGTTGACACTCATGTTGTGAACACAACCTGCAAAAGGTGTCAGGGGCCTTTAGAAATTTGAACAGCGTCCCTGAGGAATAAGCATCACCCCTGGAGTGAGTGTTTTAAGCGGCAGTGAAATTAATGAAAGTGAACATTTCTGGAACTCCTTGCAATTTCCTCCTACCTGCTTAAAATGTTGCAATGGGGAAATTCAGGGAAGGGAGATTCCATATACAACAGGGATGGGGAACTTGTGACCCTCTAGGTCACATCCCATCAGATGTCAAGGAAGAATCAACTATCTGACTTTTGGAAGACACTTGAAAGCAGCCCTATATAGGGAAATTTTCAGTGTTTGATTTTTACTGTGTTTGATGTTTTAATTTGTTGGGAGCCACCCAGAGTGGCTGCGACAAATAAATAAGTTGGTGGTGTTGGTGGTGTTGTGGGACTCCAACTCCCATCAACCCCAATTTGCATGGTCAGTGGTCAGGGGTGATGGGAGTTGTAGTCCAGCAGTTTATGAATGGTCCTAGGTTCACTGATCCTTATATACAGGATGTCTCCCTGTATATAATTTTTTTCTTAATGGTGGAAAGCAGAAGCCCAGCCTGATGTTTGGAAGCTAGACATAGTTGGTGGGAACAGGAAAGCCATGTAGATTTCAGACACTTGACCTCAGGCAAACCTTGAGGGAAAGTATCTGCTGATACTTACCTGTGGTACTTCCATTGTCATCACAGGACTTGAGGGAGGAGGTCCACCTCTTGATCAGTGGTGGTCCTTTACTCACGTGAAGCTGTATAAAAAAACTTGACCACAGATAGCACTTTGTACCGAAGTTTGGAACAGGGCCCGTAACAGTGCATGCTATTCAACATGAAAGAACCCAGAGTTTGCTGAAACAATGGTTTTGTGAGCCGGACAATTGCTTAGGAAATGTTTTAGAATTTTTAAAAAGGGGATTGCAAGTCCACAAGTTGAAGTTTGCAATGGCATGAAAATATGATGAGGTGACAATTGCAGTGTTTTCCTCTCCTTGCCAATATGCCTCTTAGCATTATTTTACGATCAACAACAGAATGAAGAATGGGGATAGGTACATAAAATGAGAAAGCTATGGCTTTACCATCTGTCAGCCCTTTAAAAAAAAAATTCAATTCCCTCCTGTTCTCTGAACTGATTGCAGCAGTTGCTGAAAGGAAGGAAGTCACCTTAATTTTCTCCTCTCATTTCAGCCGTTGGTATTGCTTTGTGTTTCTGTACATTATCTCTGCCATTCTTCCCCCTCCACCGCCATTGTTTCCTCCACTTCTCCAGCTACTGATATAATAGATCTTGTCAGTCTCACAACCACACGAAAACGTCGCATGGTATTCTCTCCCTGCCTTTCAAATAAAATACCATTGATGAACTTTCTCTAGACACAAAGATTCAGCTATTCGTTTAATCAATCGTGTTAGAGTTTTCTTTTTCCCCTGCCCCTCCAATAGGGTAACAGTGCAGCAAGTTTTATCCTTGGGGGAAATATGCCTCTGAAACGCCTTCCCATCGCAAAGCTGAGCCACAAGAAACATAGCAGGAATATTAGGAGTGTAAGAACCTTGAAAAGGGGATTAGACAAAATCATGGGGGAGAGGACTATCAAAGGCGACTAGCCATGATGACTATGCTCTGGCTCTACAGTTGAAGACAGCAATGACGGTTGCTGGAAACCATGGCGGGTAGGGGTAGATGCTCCTCTGCTTGGATCCTGTTTGCAGGCTTCCTATAGGCATCTGGTTGGTCATTGTGAGAAAAGGATGCTGGACTAGATGGGCCGCTGGCCTGATCCAGCAGGCTGAATCCTGACAAGACAGAAGTACTGTTTTGGGGGGACAGGAGGCGGGTAGGTGTGGAGGACTCCCTGGTCCTAGATGGGGTAACTGTGCCCCTGAAGGACCAGGTGAACACAATCTCCCTTTGGTTTTCTGAGTTCTTCCTAGAATCATAGAGTTGGAAGGGACCCTGAGAATCATGCTGTATTGTTTTTAACACTCGATTGGGAGCCGCCCAGAGTGGCTGGGGAAACTCAGCCAGATGGGCGGGGTATAAATAATGAATTATTATTATCATCATCATCATCATCATTTAGTCCAACCGTCTGCGATGCAGCTCAAACCTTGGTGTTGTCAGCACCACACTCTAAACCAAGTTAGCGATCCAGCTTGTCAGTTTGTTTTTACGCATTAGCAGCTTCAACTTACATGGCTACTTTGAAGATCAAATAATGGGTAATTATCACCCCTCTCTCCTGCACCTGCTATTATGGAGGAAAGCAAATAAGTATGGTATGGATTTCTTTATTATGCACTGCTCTTACACAAATTAGGAGTCCACAAAGCAAAAGCAACATTTGTTGTTGTTGTTTAGTCGTTTAGTCGTGTCCGACTCTTCGTGACCCCATGGACCAGAGCACGCCAGGCACTTCTGTCTTCCACTGCCTCCCGCAGTTTAGTCAGACTCATGTTTGTAGCTTCGAATACACTATCCAACCATCTCGTCCTCTGTCGTCCCCTTCTCCTTGTGCCCTCCATCTTTCCCAACATCAGGGTCTTTTCCAGGGAGTCTTCTCTTCTCATGAGGTGGCCAAAGTATTGGAGCCTCAGCTTCAGGATCTGTCCTTCCAGTGAGCACTCAGGGCTGATTTCCTTAAGTATGGATAGGTTTGATCTTCTTGCAGTCCATGGGACTCTCAAGAGTCTCCTCCAGCACCATAATTCAAAAGCATCAATTCTTCGACGATCAGCCTTCTTTATGGTCCAGCTCTCACTTCCATACATCACTACTGGGAAAACCATAGCTTTTACCATACGGACCTTTGTTGGCAAGGTGATGTCTCTACTTTTTAAGATGCTGTCTAGGTTGGTCATTGCTTTCCTCCCAAGAAGCAGACGTCTCTTAATTTCGTGGCTGCTGTCACCATCTGCAGTGATCATGGAACCCAAGAAAGTAAAATCTCTCACTGCCTCCATTTCTTCTCCTTCTATTTGCCAGGAGGTGATGGGACCAGTGGCCATGATCTTCGTTTTTTTGATGTTGAGCTTCAGACCATATTTTGCGCTCTCCTCTTTTACCCTCAATAAAAGGTTCTTTAATTCCTCCTCACTTTCTGCCATCAAGGTTGTGTCATCTGCATATCTGAGGTTGCTGATATTTCTTCCAGCAATCTTAATTCCGGCTAGGGATTCATCCAGCCCAGCCTTTCGCATGATGAATTCTGCATATAAGTTAAATAACCAGGGAGACAATATACAGCCTTGTCGTACTCCTTTCCCAATTTTGAACCAATCAGTTGTTCCATATCCAGTTCTAACTGTAGCTTCTTGTCCCACATAGAGATTTCTCAGGAGACAGATGAGGTGATCAGGCACTCCCATTTCTTTAAGAACTTGCCATAGTTTGCTGTGGTCGACACAGTCAAAGGCTTTTGCATAGTCAATGAAGCAGAAGTAGATGTCTTTCTGGAACTCTCTGGCTTTCTCCATAATCCAGCGCATGTTTGCAATTTGGTCTCTGGTTCCTCTGCCTCTTCTAAATCCAGCTTGCACTTCTGGGAGTTCTCGGTCCACATACTGCTTGAGCCTTCCTTGTAGAATTTTAAGCATAACCTTGCTAGCGTGTGAAATGAGTGCAATTGTGCGGTAGTTGGAGCATTCTTTAGCACTGCCCTTCTTTGGGATTAGGATGTAGACTGATCTTCTCCAATCCTCTGGCCACTACTGAGTTTTCCAAACTTGCTGGCATATTGAGTGTAGCACCTTAACAGCATCATCTTTTAAAATTTTAAATAGTTCAGCTGGAATACCATCACTTCCACTGGCCTTGTTATTTGCAGTGCTTTCTAAGGCCCATTTGACTTCACTCTCCAGGATGTCTGGCTCAAGGTCAGCAACCCCACTACCTGGGGTGTACGAGGCATCCATTTCTTTCTGGTATAATTCCTCTGTGTATTCTTGCCACCTCTTCTTGATGTCTTCTGCTTCTGTTAGGTCCTTACCACTTTTGTCCTTTATTATGGCAATCTTTGAACGAAATGTTCCTTTCATATCTCCAATTTTCTTGAACAGATCTCTGGTTCTTCCCATTCTGTTGTTTTCCTCTATTTCTTTGCATTGCTCGTTTAAGAAGGCCTTCTTGTCTCTCCTTGCTATTTTTTGGAAATCTGCATTCAATTTCCTGTATCTTTCTCTATCTTCCTCGCATTTTGCTTGCCTTCTCTCCTCCGCTATTTGTAAGGCCTCATTGGACAGCCACTTTGCTTTCTTGCATTTCCTTTTCATTGGGATGGTTTTCGTTGCTGCCTCCTGTATAATGTTGCGAGCCTCCATCCATAGTTCTTCAGGCACTCTGTCTAGCAAATCTAAATCCTTAAACCTGTTCCTCACTTCCACTGTGTATTCATAAGGGATTTGATTTAGATTGTATCTTACCGGCCCAGTGGTTTTTCCTACTTTCTTCAGTTTAAGCTTGAATTTTGCTATAAGAAGCTGATGATCCGAGCCACAGTCAGCTCCAGGTCTTGTTTTTGCTGACTGTATTGAGCTTCTCCATCTTTGGCTGCAGAGAATATAATCAATCTGATTTCGATGCTGCCCATCTGGTGATGTCCATGTGTAGAGTCGTCTCTTGTGTTGTTGGAAAAGCGTGTTTGTGATGACCAGCTTGTTCTCTTGACAGAACTCTATTAGCCTTTGCCCTGCTTCATTTTGCTCTCCAAGGCCAAACTTGCCCGTTGTTCCTTTTATCTCTTGATTCCCTACTTTAGCATTCCAATCCCCTATAATGAGAAGTACATCCTTCTTTGGTGTCGCTTCTATAAGGTGTTGTAAGTCTTCATAGAATTGGTCAATTTCAGTTTCTTCAGCACTAGTAGTTGGTGCATAAACTTGGATTACTGTTATGTTAAAAGGTCTGCCTTGGATTCGTATCGAGATCATTCTATCATTTTTGAGATTGCATCCCAGTACAGCTTTCGCCACTCTTTTGTTGACTATGAGGGCCACTCCATTTCTTTTACGGGTTTCTTGCCCACAGTAGTAGATATGATGGTCTTCCGAACTGAATTCGCCCATTCCTGTCCATTTTAGTTCACTGATGCCCAGGATGTCAATATTTATTCTTGCCATCTCATTTTTGACCACATCCAACTTACCCAGGTTCATGGTTCTTACATTCCAGGTTCCTATGCAATATTTTTCTTTACAGCATTGGACTTTCCTTTCGCTTCCAGGCATATCCGCAACTGAACGTCCTTTCGGCTTTAGCCCAGCCGCTTCATCAGCTCTGGATCTACTTGTACTTGTCCTCCGCTCTTCCCCAGTAGCATGTTGGACGCCTTCCGACCTGAGGGGCTCATCTTCCAGCGTCATAACTTTTATATGCCTGTTGTCTTTGTCCATGGAGTTTTCTTGGCAGGGATACTGGAGTGGCTTGCCGGTTCCTCCTCCAGGTGGATCACGTTTGGTCAAAACTCTCCACTATGACCTGTTCATCTTGGATGCCCTGCTCGGCATAGTTCATAGCTTCTCTGAGTTCTTCAAGCCCCTTCGCCACGGCAAGGCAGTGATCCATGAAGGGGAAAAGCAACATACTAATATAGTAAAGACACTTGTATGTTCGACTCTGGAACTAATGGCACCTTCAGGAAGAGGCTGATTTAGAGTGTGACTTCTATTACTACAAAAAAAAAAAGCAATGGGTGATCCTAATCATGTCAGATTTGGCCCTTAGTTATTACATGTGCATCTCACAAAGTTTTATAAAAGATAGTCCACAAAACCTACAGGCTGGTTCACATATGAATTTATTATTATTATTATTATTATTATTATTATTATTATTATTAAAATGTTAAAAACCCATAAAATATAGCAAAGAGTATTTTTTTTCATAACAACAGAAACACAGAACAGCCTTTACTTAAATCACAATTAAAACATCTGGGGCTGCATATACGTAATATAGTTAAAGCTCACACACCACAAAAAATTATTTGGAACTGTAGTTTGTTCAGGGTGCTGGGAATTGTAGCTCTATGAAGGGTAAACTACCATTACCAGGATGTTGTGGGGAAGGGTTGATTTCAATGTATGTTGTGTGCACAGCCTAGGTGAATAAAAATGTCTTTACCTGGCACTGAAAATACCATAGATTTTCCCACTGAAAATCTCTAGGGAAGCTCAAAAGGAATGTTTGGTGCTGATGCTGGAACCAACGATAGAGCCCTGAGCTTTCTTTCCAAGATCAGGAAAAGCTCGCTCTTTTATCAGGAAAAAAAATGCTCACAATTGCACCTCCATAACTAATAGGCGTCTTGCAATGGATCTGTTACAGCAGAAGCCACAGGAGTTCTCATATTGCTGCAAGGATCTCAGCTCCACCTGGGATTAAATGGCTGAATTAAGTACAGCCAGAAAACTCCTTCCAACCCACACTTGTGTGCTTTCAAACCTCCTGAGTTTTAAAGCCATTTAGTCTCTGGTATATATTGCTAAAGCGGCTTTGCGAGCTCCTACAACACGCAAGGCAGGGGGCTGGAGTGGGAGGGTGGATCTTTTAAAAACATAATTGCTGTTTGCTTTGTAATTCCTCCGTGGACAATTAAAGTTACACAAAGAACCCTTTCAGCAATTCCAGGCAGGGTGTGCAGAATAGTTAACCAGCTCCTATTCACACAGCTGAGTCCTGAGCCTGCCTGTTGTTGTTTCTGACCTTCCAGTTGTCACCGCTTCTGAGTGCAAATATGCGTCTGGGTACCTTTAAAGCAATTTTAAGATAAGCCAGAAAACCAAAAGGCAAAGCAACGATATGAACTGGGTATGCCTTGTCTGCATCTTGCTAATATGGCTAGAATGGTTTTCAATGAGGTTGCTGCTGAATTTCACCCCGATGTTGAATTGGACAGATGGTCAGGAGATCTGCCCACTGTGGAACGGAAGCAGACTGGGAAATAAAGGCACAGGCAGTGGAAGTTGGTTTATTCAGGCTCAGTTGGACTTTAGCCAGCATCTACCTGCCTGCCTTCTTACGTACGTCCATCCCAGGAGGTGGCACTGGTTGTGACCGCTTCCTCCTCTTTAGTCTCATTGTTGCCCTTGTAGAACTCAGGAAGGAGGAAGGTGGGGGCAAAACAAGAACTAGTTGGCGCTACCTGCCATTGGCTCTGGTTCTATTGTTGGCCTGTGGGCTTTCTGCCTTAACAGTCTGAATGGGCATCCACCACCCAAGGACCCAGGACTTGCAATACTCCAGCAGCAGCCACTTTAGTGCCACTGCTCACTTCATTGCTTGGGAAACATCTGGAAGCTGCAGTAATGGTGTTGTGGCATGCAGCCACAGCATGAGCTCTTGATACGTGGCCCAAGACTTCTCACACCACTAGTGGCTTCGGGAAGAGTGGCAGAGCAGCAGCTCTCGTGCCTCTGGATCAGCGGTTCTCAACCTGTGGGTCCTCAGATGTTGTTGGACTACAACTCCCATCATCCCTGAGCTCTGGCCTTGCTAGCTAGGGGTGATGGGAGTTGTAGTCCAACAACATCTTGGAACCCACAGGTTGAGAAATGCTGCTCTAGATGATATGGGTAGCAGGCCAGGAGTCCAGTGGATTCCACTGTAGGTCAGCGGGGCTTCTTCGCTGATATTGTAGGTTCTGCCCTGAATGCACAGAAGCTGACACCATCAGATCACACCAGGAGGCTTTTGTGTGTGTGCACCATGGTTAATGTGTCTGGGACATGGCTGGAGATGCAAAAAAAAGCCAGGAAAACTCACTGGATCCTAACAAGTTTGCTAGTGGAACTGGGTTATAATTCGTATTGTGTTCCTGATATGTGGGATAACTCCTTCAGAAGACAGAAAATACAAGGTCCACAGTCCATTTCAATAGAGGAAAAAGGAGCAGTCCCATCAGGAGCTGAAACACAACTCTCTGCCCCCTCCCCCCAAAACATCAGGATTCTCTGCAAAGTTTGGTGGTGAATATTCTCTGTTGTTCGACACCACACTTTGACATGTAAACGTTTGTCAGTGACTGACAGCTGGCATATGAGAGAGAAAAAGAATGTGACAGCGTGTGACATGTAGCAGTCAGTACTTGACCATATTCAACAACGAACATGATGGTGCTTTCAGACTTTGACAGTAGCAGGCAAGTAGTATAGTCACTGAGTAAACATGCGTAGGACTGTACTGTAAAGGTGATCTGGTCAATTTCAGCATTTTGTTTGCAGGTAGCTGCTGGCTAAAATTTAACAGAATATATCCATTTCAGATCCTCTGGGTGTTGAATACAGAGCTCACAGAAACATTCCTCCAACAAGCAGAGACACTTTTTTCTTAATAGAAATGGAAGATAAATTCCATTCTTACAGGTACTTTTACAGCATGCAAGATTAACCTGGCAGCCCTCAGGGGAAACCATACCTTGTATATATCTGCATGAGTCTCTGATCTGGGCAGGCCTCCTGACTGAAAGAAGGCAAGGACAGAAGAGTGATTCATACAGAGATGTGGTGGACAGCCTCCCCATATAAGCTGTATCGATACCTACCTATGCCTATAAGCTGCATCTCTGCCTCCCGTCCCATCCCAGCTATTTTTATTTTGGGTTCCCCACGATTCCTTCTCATTGTTTACAATCCACAACCAGAAATGTAAGTTTGCAATCAGAGCTGCAGCCAGCTTGGTAACACTCGGTTCTACCTGTGGTGGCAGCTGATTGGACTGGATTGCAAACATCTGGCTAGTGATTACTTTCCTCTAGTAAAAAGGGGAAAATGGAAGCCAGACAGCAATAAGGGGTACAAAGAATGGGGTGAAAATGGTAGGGGGGGTGTCATGAAACAAACAAAATCAATCCAGTATTTTAAACAAGTTTGTTTTGCTCTCCAGTCAGCCAGATGATGTCAAGACTTAAAAGGTCGTCCCTCTGGCAGAGAAGGCAGACGGCCTTGGAATGACGGCAGAGTAATTGGTTGGTGCTTAAAGTCCAAGTTTTAAAGAGCTGAGAGTAATAACTCATTGGGAGGATATTGAGCACTCATCACAAAGGAGAAATATAGTCTCTATGGTGCACCATTTATCTGACAGCAAATCAGCACCAGGTTCATTACTCTCTGCAGCCACAGCAGGAAAGCGAAGCGCAAAATTAGTAATAAACTGAAAAATGGAAGGGAAAAGAGTCAGGGGGCATATGTCTTATCAGGAAAAATCAAGGTCATCTCAAAGGCAAGCCCTGATCCTGTGTGCTTCCCTCCATCTTCCTAGAGCAGACAAAATTATCCTTAGAACAAAATCAATATAATAGATTATATCTGCCCTGTCTGACATGGGGAGGAGCAGCAGAGACACCAATAATGTAAGTATAGGGGACACCTACCTTGTGAACAACCTGCACAACACAGACATGGCAGGTCATTCAAATCATCTTAACTTTTGTAACGTTAATCAGTAGGGAACTCCCAGCAGCTACAGTGGGGCTGAACCAGGAAGTGCCTCCATAAGGAGCCACTTCACATTGTGGGGATTCAGAGCAATCATAGAACGGTAGAGTTGGAAGGAACCACACGGATCAACTATTAACTTTCTAGTTCAACTCCCTACAGTGCAGGAACATTCTGCACAACATGGGGCTTGAACCCCTGACAATCGATACTGATTAGAGTGCCATTGCTTGAGCCTATATTGAGCTGAGCCATTTCTCCGAGGAAGGGCACTTTACAGAATTTTCTCAGAATATTCTCCATCGTTTTCAGGTGGCGGCCGACATTCCACACACCCTGCCCTACAATGACACTAGGTCCAGAACATTGCAGAAGATGCAAAATGGTGACATTTGCAGTGGCAGCAGCAACAGTACCAAGACTTGGGCAGGGAGAGAGCTGGGAATAGTGCCTTTGCTATTGGTAAACCCCACCCTGAGAAACTGTTGGAAGATTTCTCTTCCCTCTGGAGCAATTGGGTAAAATGTTGCCTCCAGTTTTTCTGCCCATCAATATAGTGGAGAATTCCAGTATGCTATTTGTGCATAACTCTAATCCACTTGCCTGGGAATAAGCCCCCATTCAACACAGTGACACATGCTTCCAAGTAAACATGGATAAATCTGCACTGAGAATGTGATGGATATTGATTGCAAAATATGACTGATTGTAAATAGGGGCCAATTTTAATTTGTGCAGCTGAAATCTAAGGGCACGCTAACTTTCTTGTGCTATTTCGGATCCGGTGAGTTACCGTAATAGGGATATTAAGGATGACATTTCCTTCTAACAATGAGTGGCTTTTGCTTATTTAATTCTAAGTTATCCCATACTATCTTCAAGATTATCAGAAAAGCACTTAAATTGAGGATTTTGAAATATGCAAATTTAATCGGTTAAAGGGCAGATGATAATCAACTACAGTTTCTTTAATTGGTTGAGAGCACTAATTAAAATGCAAAAAGCCCCAGGCACTCTTGAGGTATTGCATGCATTAACCCAACACTCATTATAATTGCAATTGGATAGTGGATCACATTACTCAGGACGCACAACCCTAGATTAGTCTGGATCTCTGCTCTACCCAAGATTCATTGCAGGTGCTTTCAGAAACCACCCCTAGCTACTATGACCGTGCTGAACCAGGAAGCAGAGCAAGCAATGCCTCAATAAGGAGTTTTTTTTTTTTCATGTGCTGGAGATTCAGAGCTATCATTGCTAGGTATAGCTATGCTGAGCCTCCTAAGTCCTATTCATGCATATAGCAGCTGGAGTGGGGCTGTGCTTCTGCAGCTGCTTGTGCAAAGGATTCCCTTTTCAGACTCTGGTTCTCAACACTCAACGACTGGGGTAACGCAGTCATGGGGATGCAGAGTTGGGAGCAGGGGTGGCCACCAGCAGCTGGCACGATGCAGCCTGCCAACAGTGACATCTCCACCACTTACTAGGAGATGCCAGCACCAGTGAGTCTGGGTCTGTGTAGGCTCAAAGCAGGGCTGTCTTAAGCATATCCGGCACCGTGGTGCAAAGCTCCCTCCAGCGCGCCTCTCCCCTGTTTCCCAGAGTTGTTGACGGCACTGCCAGCGAGGCTGGAGGTGGCGGGCAGCAGCTGGAGGGCAGCTCCTCTGGCGGGGAAGAGCAGAGGCTGGCCAATTCGTTCCACGGTGGCCACAGCAGACGGAGACTCCAGGTGCGGTGCTGCTTTGGCACGGGCGCCATGGTGGAGGCGGGTGAGGGCAGCGAGCTGATGCTGGGAGGCGCCGCATTCAGCCTTCGCCTCTTCCCTGGTGCCCTCCAGAACTTGGCGCCCTGGCACCCCACACCACTAGCCTCTATGGGTAAGATGCCCCTGGCTCAAAGTAGAGCCAATCCAGTTCTCCATCTGGTGTGACCGTGATGCCCTGATCTCACCACCGCTCTGTCCCGTCACTACCCAAGTAGGCAGGAGTGCTGCCACTGTCTGACAGGCACCTCTGCCACCACTGCCTGACCAAGCCAGCCATTCCTAGACTCCCAAAGTGTCCCCATTTTCCAGGGACACTCCTGCTTTTACAGAAGCCATCCCAGTTTCTGATTTGATCCTGGACATAGCTGTCAACTTACAGATTTGAAAATAAGGGACCAGCAGCCTTGAAAATAAGGGACCAGCAGCCAAAATAAGGGACCTGCAGCCTCACCTGTTCCAGGCACTCCAGTCTTCCAGTCCTCCTGCAGTCTGGTCAAACTCAAGCTGGTAGCTTCGAGAACACTGTCCAACCAACTTTGTAACCAGAGGTTCAACTGAACAGAATCTAAATCACATGCACCACAAGGCCTATGCAGCCTCAACGTAAGATGGCTCCCCGGCCTGGCTTTGCACTGCAAAGTTTGCAGCAGCACGTGCAACAAAATGGCGTCCAGCATTCAAAAAACCCCTCAGCTTGCATTAACTAGCCACACACAAGGCATGCAAGCTCCACCCCCCCAGTCGTTCTTAGACTTCTTATTGGGTGAGCAAAACAGCCAAGCAACACAGTTGGAGCCTCCCTCCCCCCTGGCCGGCAGGGAGGGAGGGAGAGGAGCTGCTTCCTTTGAAATTTAAGGGACATCATTTAAGGGACATTTAAGGGACATCCATCAATAAGGGACAGCAGCGGGACATGGCGCTGGAATAAGGGACTGTCCCTTCAAAAAAGGGACACTTGACAGCTATGATCCTGGAATGTCCCACTTTTCCTTAGGATGCCCTTTTTTCATCAGAGAAATGTTGGAGGGTATATATGTAACCCCCGAGCCAAGGAGATAAGTAACTATACAATGTTTAGAAGATATCTGAAGGCAGCGCTGTATAGGGATTTTTTAAATGTTTAATGGGCCATGTATTATTATTATTATTATTATTATTATTATTATTACTATTACTATTACTATTACTATTACTATTACTATTACTATTATTAAATAGAATGTCACTATTTTGGGTATGTCACTATTTTATAGTTGTTACCCCATACTGTAAAAGTTCTGCAAAAGTATTAAAGCTTTATTTCATATGACTGTTGGAACAGAAAACCTAAGCTTTACAAAGCCCTTTGGGCAGCTAAAGTGCTACAAAAATTGTTAACAATTATTTAACTAAACTAGGGCAAATTCTCATCTGCCTGGAAGCCGCTTGAGTGTTGTGACATGATGTCATACAGTTTTTAATCCACTGTGTGATAGTCGTTGCTTCCTTCTTGCTTCTGCATTTACACACACACACACACACACACACCCTTGACCTTTTTCTTTTTTTAGAAAAAAACCATTGACGAAATATCAGAGCCTATAATCAATGTAAATTCTGTGCATCCAGCATGCATCATTTCAGACAAGTCTCCTTTTTGACATTCCTTGCACATCAAGTCCTTGGAAGGCACCTCAAGCCAAGTGCCTCCTCCCCAAATCTGTGCCATCCACAATCATTACTCACACGCTCAGATTTAGCCTCCCTATCTGGCTAATTGCGACTTGTGCTCATTTGTCTAAATGGAGTGTATAGAAATGCAATTAAACAAAATTAGTTACTGTATCACAGAAAGAGTCGGTGCCGGCTGCTATAGCAACCAAGGAGAGCACATCCTCTGCTAAATTTCATGGCAATAATGACAAATCCGTCTGCAGCTAAAGTGGGATGTAAGGCCATAAAAATGGCCGTTTGCTGCCTTATTTTGTGGTGCCCGGTCCTTGAAATGAGTATAAATTTTGCCTCTGATGGCAATGGTTTTGTTGTTGTTCTTGTTTCTGGGCTTAGTGGGAAATGGCAAAAGAATGAAATGAAGAAGCTTGTAAGGTCCACAAATGTTGATGGAGCAATCCCACGGAGTTTAGCAGGCATTTCAGTTCCATTTATAATCAACGAGATTTTATTTTGGGATGTCTAACTGCACTGGATTGTGGTGGATGTTGCATAGGCTGCCGGTCTACTCACGACTATCTTGCAATGTTTTATAATTACACAGGATCTGGATCCCACCAACCCCTATGCCAGGTATGGGGAACCTTTGGCTCTCCAGATGTTGGAGGACTACAGCTCCCACCATCCCTGGCCATTAGTCATGCTCCATGGGGCTGATAAGAGTTGTTGCTTAGGAACATCTGAAGGGCCAAAAATTCCCCACACCTGCCTTATGCCATGACTTAATGGGAACTGATGAGCTTCAGCTGCCTAATTGTTTCCTAAGCACCACCACTCAGACAATGAAGACCTATGCCTCTTTTTTTAAAAAAATACTTACTGATGCTCTGTTATGGACAATATACATTGAAGGTAAGTATTTAGGAAATATGTTTCCAAAATATTTATCAGGGGAAGTAGTCAAACATTGTTTTAAAATGAATTACCACCCAAGCAAGTAACAAAGGCAGAATGTTTGTGTTGTCATTTTTACATGACAACATGTAAAAATGTTGTTTTTACACAAACCTATGCGCAGTTCCCTCGGACTAAGTCCCATAGAACTGAGTAAACATGTATAGGATTGCACTGGAAATAACAAAAAAGGAAATTCATGTATGCTTGAAAAGCTGGTGTTTGTTTGAGCCTTAAGTGGGCTCAAACTGTCCTTGATTGCCCTTGGAGAAGAGAAGACTGAGAAGTGATTTGACACCTCTCTTCAAATATCTGAAGAGCTGTCACATGGAAGGTCAAGCAAGCTTGTTTCCTCCTACTTCATGGGGTTGGTCCTGAACCAATGGATTCAAATACAAGAAAGGAGATTCCAACTAGAACTTTCTGAAGGTAAGAGCTGTTCAACAGTGGAATGGACTACCTCAAAAGGTGGTGGACTCCTCTTCATTGGCTTATCAGCCAATCGGGCTAGAGGTCTGGCATTACCAGTGGCTACTAGCCATGAGGACTATGTTGTATCTCCACTGTCAGAGGTGCTATGCTTCTGAATACCTGCTGCTGGAAACCAGAGGAGGGGAGAGTGCTGTTGTGCTCAAGTCTTGCTTGTGGGCTTTCTATGGGCATTTGGTTGACCACTGTTAGAAGATAAAGTTGAACTAGATGAGCCATTGGCTGATCTATCAGAGCTCTTCTTACGTTATCTTCTGATAGGGTGATGAAATAAAAAAGAGGGTTGTGCTCCTGAGCTTTTAACAGCCAGAGAGAGAGAGAATAAGTTTCTGCATTTTTTTATTATCACATGCTGAGCTTCACCTGCACAAATGGCAGTCTGTACAGAAGTATGAACCATGACCTCCTTTGCATCCTACCTTGTGTCTGACAAGTGCAGCCTGCAATGCTCTGCGAGGTCTCAGTGCAAAAGATCAGTTCCCTCAAGTGGAAGGGAGAAGTTTGACAGGACCGGCATTGCATGCCACCTTGCCAGCAGAAGCTCAGGCAGGCTCTAGATCAAAAGGCAGCCAGTTGGCACAGCTGTCAGGTTGAGGAAATTCAGAAGTGCATGAAGGGTATGCAAACTCCCTGCAACATAGCCACCCCTGCGTCCTCTCAGCTGCCCAGTGGCCCATTGAGTGAGCATGTTCTGCACCTAACTGTCCCTTTAGAATTGCCTTTTTCTGCAAGCACATAGACACACACAGGAGAGAGTGGAGGAGATCTGGGAAGCACTCTGAAGATATATCTGCCCTGCAGATTTCTCTAAAGATCCCAGAAGCAATATTTCATTTCTGTGTGCTGTTCCTCCAAGCCGTAATCTCTTACACTGAACCTTCTAATGCACAACACTACAGTGGTACCTCGGGTTACATACACTTCAGGTTACATGTGCTTCAGGTTACAGACTCCGCTAACCCAGCAATAGTACCTCGGGTTAAGAACTTTGCTTCAGGATGAGAACAGAAATTGTGCTCTGCTGGCGCAGCAGCAGGAGGAGGCCCCATTAGCTAAAGTGGTGCTTCAGGTTAAGAACAGTTTCAGGTTAAGAATAGACCTCTGGAACGAATTAAGTACTTAACCCGAGGTACCACTGTACTTATTTAGCCTCTTTTAATCAACACTCCTTCCCACCCCTACTTTTTGGGAGGGTACCTCGTCGTCCTACATAACGCATTTGCTCAATCTAATATTACCTGAGTTCTTCAGAGAATTTTACAGCTGCAAAAGAGGAAGCTACCTGAGTCTTGGCTGCACTGCAAAGCCAAAGTGAGGGAAATAGCTTTTGATGATCCTATCAGATAATAGTCCTTCATTAACTAAAACGGAAAGTGTAAAGGGTGTTTTTATAGCAGAGTTTGCCTGGGAATAGGGAGAAGCTGGAAGGATTTGTGTGACGACTCCTGAGGATGCATCCAGAGGGGTGTTTATTGTGGGATGGGGCTCATTTTCTTTTTTCAGCGTGCACATGTCATGGACTGGTTGGATGCAGAGGAGTGGGGGGGGACCAGCTGGAGAACCCCTTAGGGAACTCCCAGGGCAAGGAGTCTCAGAGCTAGGGGATTGGTGGTGGGATGATGAAGATGAGTGGTCAGAGGGAGAAGGAGCAGACTGGGAGAATGAAGTATCAGAAGCAGAAGAGGCGGCAGGGTTTAGTGAACAGGAAGAGGCTGTGACAGAGAGCAGTTCAGACTCTGAGGCTGAAGCGGAGGCTGGAGGAGAGGGTGGCTAAGAGGCAGAGTGGAGATAGGCTGCTGAAGAATCCAGGGAGTCTCCCCCTCCTCTGTGACCAGCTCCCCTCCCCCCGGTCTCCTAGAACTTGCTGAGAAATGAAACTGGAATAGCAGAGGGTTGTTGGGAAATGCACAGCTTTACCAAAAGCCTTTTTCAGCTCACTTGCCTTCCCCTGTTGCCAGCAGAAGCAGAACAAATTGGGTAAATAAGCAAATGTATGCAGGTACACCCTTTCTGCATAATTTATACCATCATGAGCAAACTGACGACTATGACTCATCTGATGTATCAGAAACAGGGCCCTTGTACCTGTTTGTTTATGTGTGCATGCATATTTTTAATTGTGCTCATGGTAACTGGTGGACTGCATTATTCACTGTAAACACAGATCACCAACACATCGCATTCAGCTGAGAATCACTGTTTGGTGCAGCTGATGAGAGTGCCTTTACCCAGCAGACTCCATCTAAGAAATCAAATCACAAACAAGTCAACAAAGCTCCTCCCTCCCCCACCTCCCTTTGCATTTTGACAGATGACGGCAAGTTCCCTGGAGGCTGTGTTCTTTTCTCTTTTTTTAAAAGGCTTATTGGAATGTTCAGCAACACTTTGCAAACTGTGGTCTTTTAATATGCACCTAAATTTTGGAATGCTCTCAGAGGAGGAAAGATGTTCCAAGTAGAATTAGCATGATGTTGCCATCTGTCGGAAATGTCATTCTGTCAAAGCAGTTTGTCACTGCTCTATTTAGAAGGTTACTAATGATGGCTTAGGTTGCTGAATAATGTGGGGTGGGGAGACAACCTCAAGATGATTTTGCCCTGCAAAGGGCAAGGTGATCTATTTTGTAAAGCCTCACAAAATGACCTCATTGGGTATCAATGAAAGCATCAGGGCAAAACAGATATGAAGCATTCTGTTATTCTTATCTCCCAGCCTTGCTTCATGCCAATGTAGACCTCCTCAACCTGGTGCCCTCCAGATAGATATTTTGGACTACAGCTCCCATCAATCCCAACCAGCATGGTTTGCTGGAGCTGATGGGTGGTGTGGTCCAAAATATCTGGAGGGCACCAGGCTGGGAAAGGCTGGGCTGCTACAAAACACAAGCAGAGCACATGGACAAAGGTGATTGAGAAAGGGTTTTGTGGAGGAGTCAGGTATAGGGGCTACAGAAGGGGTTTGAATTAAACCTCAGGGTTTGGGGATATTTCAGTCAGTCAGTCTATCCATCACACCTTTTCCTCTATGGAACTCAAGGTGGTATATGTGGTTCCCCCTATTTTATCCTCACATTTAAGATTTAAACCCTGATCTCCCAAGTCTTGGTCTGCCACTCTAACTACTACACCACAGGTTTGTATTCAATGAAGGCTAGGGTGCCATCAGCACAAGGATTTCTCCATGTGCAGTGGGATATTCTCCCCCTCTCCTCCCACTACCTGCCCCCTAAATCTGTTCTGGGGGTTCCCCCAACTTTCTGGAGCAGATAAGGTGGTGGTGTGCATAGGAGTGGAGAGCAATGAAAGTCCCATTGCACCAGCAGCGATTCTTGCCTGAGTGCAATTATTTAGTTGGATACCACCCTCAGACTCGCACTGTTAGAACACTATGCTTTTCCTCATCAGAGAAAATGGCTGGGTCTCTCCTTCCCCGGGTGGCACAGGACCCACAGGGTTGGGATGCGAAATGTACTAAGCTTGGATCCTAGAACAGTAGGCAAGCAGGATCCTAGAATGCAATGGCTGATTGGCTTGCAGGAGAAGACCAATCAGGCTCCAGGAGGGAAGTAGAATCAGCCGATCAGACGGGGCTCATTGTGTAAATAATGCATATAAAAGCCTGAGGTTTAGGGGGGCAATTCAATCACTGTTTTACAAGCTGCAATAAAGAGCATGAAATCACTACAGGACTCCGAGTATATTTCAGGATGTGTCCCATCGCAGGCACCAATAACGGATTTCCTCTGTGTGCAATTATCAGCTTTGGCTCTCAACTTGGTTGGCAGGAAATCCCCTCCTCCAAATGGAATACCAGAGAAGCAAATGAGAGGGGAGGACCCTCAAGACCCCACATCTCCCCTGCCATTGCTGGCAACTCAGCCAGCAGTGCCCCTCAGAGAAGGGCTGTTCTTCAGCACCTCAGCAGGAAAGGGCAGGAGTACAGGGAGAGTGGGGGGTGCCCTCGGGTCCTACCTGTGAGCTCCCCACATACACTAGTCTGGTCACTGTAGCAAAAGGGTGCTGGAATAGATGATGCCTCTGAGTGTGATGCGGCAAGGCTCTAGTTAGGCTCTCGTGAAAGGGTTAAATTCCCCTTCCTCACCTGGCCACCAACTCTGATCCTATTAATTCTGAGCACTCCCTTGCTGATGCAATTCATATTTCTTTATATATAAAATCCACAACTTCAATGCAAACAAGCATTCAATGCAAACACGCTTCTCGTCTTCAGGCAAAGGATTGATGCAGTGCATAATGACAAGCAGGAAAGTGTGTTCCATTCCCCTTAATTTTTTAGACTGACGTCACGCATGTCACTTGAGGTATTTTTTTAGCATCTTTCCCACCATTAGTATACATGCATAAAAGAGAGAAAGATTCTTGTGTCAGGTTTTTTTAAATGCTTGCTTGGCAAGCAGGAAGCTGAATTTATGACCTTCCTACTTCCCCCCCCCCCCCCTTTTTGCTATCTGTGGAATAAATACAAGCTAGCAGAAGCATGTTTTTTAATCCTCCACTCACCATTTTTCCCCATAGAGTGGAAGGCGTTTGAGAATCACTTTTTTCAGACTTTAACCACCACTTCTGAGGATATGTTAGTCATTGTTGACAGGCTCCGGCACTATTCCTTTATTTATTTTTATCTATTATTTCCATTCATAGGCCACTTTACTAGCTACAAGATCTTAAAGCAGTTTACATAGGCAATATGTGTCCGTCCATCCCCCCAAAAAAATCAAATGATTTGCATAGCAAAATACATAAACAATATCCATAAATATGCCGTTTGTGTCAGTAATGTGTCCAAAAATGCATAAACCAGGGTATAAAGTGTCCATAAAAATGCATATATTTGGTTTAAAAAAACAACAACCCACATACAAATACATTGCATTAGGAAACAGGTATGTTTGGGAAAATTCACACAAAAATGCTGATGAATTTTCACAGGGACTTTTTCTTTTTTTAATTGCTAACTGATGTGGAAATGCAGAACACTAAAGTTGAGGCAGGCCAAGTAAGATACTGAGAGACCCCGAGATTGACAGTTTCCTACATCCCTAGTTGATCCTGGAATCTTCTGCATACGAAGCAGATGTTCTGCCCCTGAGCTACAGCGTCACCCACATCATGATGAAGGGACAGATTTTTAGTCCAGCTCCAGAGTAGCAGAGAGCACCATCTGGAGAAAGAGAGCAGGAGAGGAAGTCTTCTCCTAGTAGAGATTGTGGTGACATTGATAGTGGGGGAAATGTAACTTGTGAATGGTGTTATGGTGTACGGGACGGGCAATTCCTGAGAGATTGCTAAAGCACATGAAAACAATGCACATGCCTTTCAAAAAGCTGACTTGACCATTTAATTAAATGACCTAAGCAAAGTCAGCATTGTTTCCTTTTCTTGCCAGGAGCTATTTAGCAGCTTCTTGACTCCCTCTCTCCCTCTCCCACCGCCACCCTCTTGGGGTCCTTTCGCTAGAAAGCAAATGCAGAGCCGCCTGCAGTTTAATCGACCGGCTGTGCCGAAGTAAACAGTTGCCTTTACAAAAGGAACATGCAGACCGATCCCCTCTGCCAATGCCTTTGAGGACCCATTGTCAGGCCGCCTTGTATCCAAGAAGGCAGAAAGAATTTGCAAAGTGAATGCCGAGCCCGGAAGACAAAAGATAAATCCTATCATAAACTGGGGGAAATGATAAGTAACTCCAGGGGCTTCTCTGGGGAAATGTGTGTTGCTGAATAGCCAAGGTTGTTGCTGTTTCCCCCCTCTTTCTTCTCCTTTTTCATTTGAAGGCATTCATGCAGAAATCTTCTGAAAGATACACCTTAGAGGGGTATTGGGAAATATTGACAGATAAATATTTCACACTTATTATGAGGAGCTCAGCAGGTGGCACACACTCTGCAGCATGCACAAAGGAGGCCAGATCTTCTGGGGCTCCATCTTCTTCTATAGCATGCCTGCAGTTGGTTTGCCTTTGTAGGAAGCAACCAAAGAAATGTGTCTTGAAATAGGAGCTGGGAGCATCAAATATAGGCAGTCATGTATGGTCACAGCATAGATTACTCCAAGGCAAAACCGCCACTATTGCAACTAAGAGCATGGCAGCTCTGAGTGCTGGTGGGGTCATGACAACAGGCAGGAGCAAGGGGCAGATGTCAAGCAAGGATGCTTATCCAGCGACACGAGTCTACAATTTGGGTTTCATTGAAATCCCAGTTCATAAGAAGAGCCCTGCTGGGTCTGGTCAAAGAACCATCTACTCCAACATCCTGTCCTCAGCCTTGACTGTGCACTCTGAGGAAGCTCTACAGAGACTACTCAACTGTTTTGCTCAAGTCTGTGGGGAATCTAGCTTTACCATCAGCCTGACAGAGACTAATATCCTGGGTTAGGACATTGCCAGCACTCCATGTATCAGCACTGGCGGTCAGGAGCTCATCCTACACTCGAGTAGGACCCTGGCAGAGACACATGACTGACTGGCATGTTCTCTCCCTCCTGGTCGATTGTTCAGGAGCTTCAAAAACTTTCTTCAGCCCGAACATCACAGCAACTGATGCCAACAGACATTGGCACACTTAGGAATCCTCAGAGTCTGCGCAGTTCACGTGACAGACCTCAGCCACTCAGCATTTTGGCTAATCTACTTTATTTACAAATAAAAACACACGGAGCACTGCAACATGGCTCCCTCTCTCTCTAGCATCAGACAGCAAAGAGAACAAACAAAGGACAATAGCCCCACTTCACGGAACACAGTAACACAAACATCCTGTCTCCCTCACTTCCCACTTTGTGGAGTCAAAACATATAATGTCATGTGATAGACAAAAATCCCATGACTTCAATCATGGAGCAGGAATTCTAACAGTCACATGCTTGAAGCAGTAGATGATTTTGTTTACCTGGGTTCCACCATAACCAGCAACCTTTCCACCAATGCTGAGCTGGACAAGCATATTGGCAAGACAGCTACAGCAATGGCTCACCTCTCCAAAAGGGTATGGGAGAATGTGATGCTAGCCAAGATGAATACCAAGACCAAGATGAAGGTTTACCAGCCTTGCATGTTGAGCACACCTCTTTATGGAAGTGAGTCGTGGGTAACTTACAGCCACCACCAGCAGTGCCTCAATGTCTTCCACATGCACAGCTTCAGGGATATTTTGAGCAACACATGGCAGAACAGAGTCTCAAGCAAAGATGCGCTCTCCCAAGCCCACATTCCCAGCATGCACACACTCCTGTCTCAGCCACACATACGCTGGCTTGGTCATGCCCACAGAATGGAAGATGGCAGGATCCCCAAGGATGTGCTCTATGGGGAGCTGGCTTCAGGCACCAGGCCCATTCGCAGACCAACTCTGCATTGCAAGGTAAAGGTAAAGGGACCCCTGACCATTAGGTCCAGTCGTGGACGACTCTGGGGTTGCGGCGCTCATCTTGCTTTATTGGCCGAGGGAGCCAGCGTACAGCTTCCAGGTCATGTGGCCTGCATGACTAAGCCGTTTCTGGCGAACCAGAGCAGCGCACAGAAATGCTGTTTACCTTCCCACCGGAGCAGTACCTATCTACTTGCGCTTTGACATGCTTTCGAACTGCTAGGTTGGCAGGAGCAGGGACCGAGCAACGGGAGTTCACACCGTCATGGGGATTCAAACCGCCAACCTTCTGATCAGCAAGTCCTAGGCTCTGTGGTTTAACCCACAGCGCCACCCGCGTCCCATCTGCATTGCAAAGGTGCCTGCAAATGACACACGAAGGCTGGCGACATCAGCCTTACCATGTGGGAATTCCTTGCAGACAACCGCAGTGCCTGAAGACAAGTCATGCATCCACAGCAATGACCAAAGGAGGAATTACGGCTGGGAGAAGCACAGAGAGAAGAAACATCATTGTACACCTGCTTCAGCACAACCAGGGGCATTCAAATGTAGCTCAAACTTTTGTGAAAGGCACCAGGCAGAAGCGGAACAAAAAGAAAGAGATGGATAAAAGAGACCTCATCCCTCTGCTGGCAGCCCTTTCATCTGATTTCCCCATAACCACTTACTAAGATTCTAGGTTTCCTGCACAGGCATGAAGATGGGGTCAGACGCCTAGAAAACCCAGCACACAGGCTTTAATACCTTACTATGCAGCAGTTATAATTACTTGGAGGAAATAATTGCCTGCAAGTGCCTGTAATTGATTAACTGGGTTAAAAAGCAGATGATTTAATCACCTAACATTCTGTAATTGGTTGGCAGCATTTACACTTAAGTTTTGTTTAATTACCCATTAATATTTATATGGCACCCTTCCTCTGAAGAGCTCAGAGCAGTATTTTGACAACAGTCTTGTAAGGCAGGCTATGCCAGGACACGATGAATTGTCTGCGGCCTTTTGTGATGCTCATATAGCCAAGGGAGAATTTGAAAGTGGCTTCCTTGCCGCCAAGCTAGGCTGGCCAGGTACAAAAGAAGACAAGGCTCTTGCACCTTTTCAATTTTTTGCCGTGCTAAGACCCCCTGCTGAATTTCCCTCTTCTGCACAGCTATTGAAGGTGTGGGAGTCTCACCCACACCCACCACTCTCAATTGCATCCCCCACCCCACATCCCGGTTGCTCCAGGTTGGCATGAGTAACTATTTCTGGATGGTATCCAGCTCAGCAGTTCTACTAGTGCAAGTGCTTTTGGCTGGGCAGATGAAATTCCCCTCCTGTCCTCTCCCACTCCGCTTCCCCCACAAACCCCAAATCTGCTGAGGGATGGTGGGGAAAACCCCAGAACATATTTAGACACGCATGGGGGTGGGGGTTATATGGTAGGAGAACAGAGAGAGGATGTTGCATTGGATACCTGAAGGTGCTTGTATGGTGTAGCGCACGGGTAGGCAAACTAAGGCCCGGGGGCCGGATCCGGCCCAATCACTTTCTCAATCCGGCCCACGGACGGTCCAGCAATCAGCATGTTTTTATATGAGTAGAATGTGTCCTTTTATTTAATATGCATCTCTGGGTTATTTGTGGGGTGTAGGAATTGGTTCATTCCCCCCCCCCAAAAAAATATATATAGTCCGGCCCCCCACAAGGTCTGAGGGACAGTGGACCGGCCCCCTGCTGAAAAAGTTTGCTGACCCCTGGTGTAGCGGTTAGAATGTCAGACTAGGACCTGGGAGAGCAGGGTTTCATTCCCCATTTAATCTTGAAGCTCGTTGGGTGACCTTGGGCCAAGCAATTCTTCTCAGCCTAACCTACTTGTTGTGAGGATAATATGAATAGCGAGAAGCATGTACGCCGCCTTGGAGGGAAAGGTGGGGTGTAAATGAAACAAACAAACAAATAAACTGTTTAGTTGGTTCCCACCCTTTGTGTTGTTATCAAATATTATGATATTCTCTTCTGTTTTTAAAACTTACAATTTGAATATATATTTTTTCATTTGCTTTTCCTTAGGATTTCATGTCCCTATCAGACCACGAGGAGATGCTGGAAATGATGAGCTCTGAAACACTCGCTTTTGTTTACGTTGCACAAGTGCTAACTAAAGGAAATTAAATAGGTGGGCTTCTCCCAGTGTTTTACCAGGGACTCAGCAACATGAGTACAGTGATACCTCGGGTTAAGAACTTAAATTCGTTCTGGAGGTCCTTTCTTAACCTGAAACTGTTTTTAACCTGAAGCACCACTTTAGCTAATGGGGCCTCCTGCTGCCGCTGTGCTGCCGGAGCACAATTTCTGTTCTCATCCTGAAGCAAAGTTCTTAACCCGAGGTACTATTTCTGGGTTAGCGGAGTCTGTAACCTGAAGTGTCCGTAACCTGAAGCGTATGTAACCCAAGGTACCACTGTAAAGGTAACAGTGGTTTGAGTGTGCTATAAACATGCAACACCAGATGGCGCCATAGAGCAGGAAATTTTAAAACACAGTTTTCCATAGAGAATTCTTTCTTGTGTTACAATTTCTCACTTATTTATAGTGGTCCCACCCTCCTGTGTCTGGATCCATTCTAGCTGTGTTTTTGTGCCTGAGACAGAGAAATTATCCTGGTAAAGATTAGTTATCCTGCTAAATGTCTGTGTTAGCAAAGGCTGATCTAGGGGAGTGCAACGGGCCAGAAGGCGAGAGGCAGGGAGGTGCTGGATTTTGGCATTGCACAGGACACCACTGAAATCTGAGACACCGAAACTTGCCACTGGTGTTCAGTTGCTATTGAAGGCAAATATCAGGAACAGGGAACCTGAGACTCTCTGGGTATCTGTTTTTGCTTTTGCTGGACTTTAACTCCCATCTGCCACAGCCAGCGCAGATAACCATCAGGTTGCCCAACAGTGACTGGAGGAAAACAGATTCCCCATTTCCAGTGCTTTTTTTCTGGGGGGATGCAGGGGTACGCATACCCCTAAACATTTTGTGAATCTAAGTTTGGCCTCATTGAGGGACAGTATTTCAGTATAAGTAGGAAAATGAGAGTACCCCTAACATTTTTTTTTAGAATAAAAGCACTGCCCATTTCTGAAAAAGACAAGAGGTCTCAATGTGTGTGTGTGTGTGTTTAAAAAAAGCCAGAGAGACATTTCCAGATTTGTCTGGCAGGGCAAGAAGCCTAGAATAAAATTTAAAATATTAACTGATGCAAAGGAAAGAGGTGGATTTGCCCTGCCAGACCTTAAACTTTACTGTGAATCAGTAGCATTCTGCTGGTTGAAAGACTGGCTGCTTCTTGAGAACACAGACATTTTGGACCTAGAAGGTTTTAACAATGTTTATGGATGGCATGCATATTTGTGGTACGACAAGGTTAAAGCACATAAAGCATTTAAAAACCATATTGTCAGGAAAGCATTGTTCAATGTCTGGATAAGATACAAAGATTTACTGGAAAATAAAACCCCAAGGTGGTTGTCACCAATGGAAGCGAAGGCTCAGAAAAAGCTCAATATGGAGGCCAAATGGCCGAAATATTGGGAAATATTGGAACAAGAAGGAGACAAATTGAAATTGCAGAGTTTTGAGAAATTAAAAGATAAAGTGTGAGACTGGCTTCATTATTATCAAATAAGAGAGGCCTATAATTTGGATAAAAAAATTGGCTTCCAGGTGGAAAAATCAAAGTTGGAAACAGAACTGTTAGATCCCAAAACTAAGATACTTTCAAGAATGTATAACTTGCTGTTAAAATGGAATACGCAGGATGAAACGGTTAAATCTGCTATGATCAAATGGGCACAAGATATTGGTCACAACATTATGTTTGCCGACTGGGAACAGATGTGGACCACCGGTATGAAATTTACGGCATGTAATGCCTTAAGAGAGAATATTATGAAAATGATGTACAGGTGGTACATGACACCAGTCAAGCTTGCAAAAATTTATCATTTGCCCGATAATAAATGTTGGAAATGTAAAGAAAATGAAGGTACATTCTTTCACCTTTGGTGGACGTGCCCAAAGATTAAGGCTTTCTGGGAGATGATCTATAATGAAATGAAAAAGGTATTTAAATATACCTTCTTGAAGAAACCAGAGGCCTTTCTCCTGGGCATAGTCGGCCAATTGGTGCCAAAGAAGGATAGAACTTTCTTTATGTATGCAACAACAGCAGCAAGAATACTTATTGCAAAGTATTGGAAGACACAAGAGTTACCCACCCTGGAAGAGTGGCAGATGAAGGTGATGGATTATATGGAATTGGCGGAAATGACTGGCAGAATCCGAGACCTGGGAGAAGAGTTGGTGGAAGAAGACTGGAAGAAATTTAAAGACTATCTTCAGAAACACTGTAAAAATTAATGAATGTTAAAATGATGTTGGATTGAAAATAAGTGGCATTAGCAACAAAGTTAATAAGAATATGCAAAAATGAATTGATAAATGGATGAAAATATAGAGTTATAATATGTTAAGATATAGAGATAAGATAAACGAAAGAGGGTAAGGATTTGCTGATTTGATTATTTAAATGGGAATACAAAAAGGGGAGGTGTGAGGAGGTCAAGGAAACAAGCTAATGAGTTTAAAGTTACTAAAAACGGATTTGTTTTTAACTCTTTTTTATCTATTTGTTTTTTGTATTTTGTATATTTATTCTTCTTTTTTCTTTTTTATGTATTTTTCTATGTCTTCTTTTCTGTATCTTTTTCTTTCTATGTGACTTTTTTCTATTTTGTAAATTTATGTTTTTGTAAAATCTCAATAAATATCTTTTTTAAAAAAATAATTAAAAAAGCCATTATAGACATTAAGGATGTTTTAGCATAACTATTTTTATGAAATTTGATGCGGGCTTTCCATTCCATTGCTAGCTACCCAAGTACCTGAGGCATGTCAAACTAGAATTAAAGTAATTAGAAAACCCTGAAGCAATCACCCAATCCTCTTTTATATCCCCTTCCCCATTATTTCTTCGCATGACTTATTGCTGCAGTCATGAGCACACTTTGTGAGTAGTGAGCCCCATGGACACAATGGGATTTCCCAGGTTTATACCGACATAGAATGCACTATCACCCAATCCACTTTTATTTAGATGCTGAATGCATAGTGCAATCCAATAGCCACCGGGAGTTAGCCCCGTTGAACTGAATGGAACTCACTTCTGAGTAGCATTCTGGGTGGTATTCTGCTGTGAAACTATAAATCTTTCAAGGCACAACACCCTTTACACACAATGAATTGCCACTCCAAATTTAGATACAAACGCACGGCCTCATTTTCCAGGGGTCTCCAGAACCTGCAAGTCAGAAAATGCATCGCTGGCTGCAGTATTGGATAACAAGGGGAGATACAGATACTGCATACTTTCCCATCCCTCTCAAATGACTTTTTTTTTCCAGTGAGAGAAACTATCTTGTCTCATAATTTGCAATGATTAAATAAAAGCAGAGAAGTGATCGATACAAGAGCTGCTTCATTATCAATTCTGCCAGAAAACTATTGTTCATTATTAGGCTGGGGGGAGGGTAGAGGTGAAATGCCATCGCTTTGACAGCCGGCTGCATTTTAATCCATTGCCCTAGGGAGCATCATTCTATTTGTCAAACACCCAAAGTTTGGGAGTGGGGGAATATTCATGGTGGTCTACGGCAGTGTGGCATTATGCAAAATAATTTTAACTGGTTTTAATAATCTTATGCGCAAATCGCCCGGAAATTGTATTTTTAAAGGGTGATTAATAAATCAATGATAATAATTTATTAGGCAGGGGAGAAATTAACTGCCCTTAAAATATAGGTTGTGTGCATGTTACTGTTTACTCTGGCTTCAATCTGTTCCCACCACTGGTGTTTGAAGCCAAGTGCACCTGATGTTAGCCACAATCTATATCTATCCTGTAGTTTCTGGAGAAATACTGCTGCCAGATGCATTTTCCATCAAACCAGCTGTCACATTTGAGCCACATTCACCTCACAGTTCAGCTGAGCTGTGTACATTGGAGACAACTGCTGCACGTGCCCAGGTGACAGCTTCTTGAATAGGGGTTTGGGAGCGCAGGTGAAGGGAAACCCAACAGGTAAGGCACATTAGATGAAGACATCCACCACTCCTTCTCTGGTGCGTACACCAATGTGCAATTGTGAGTTGAAGCACAGTGGGGGAGAAAGGACCTTGCTGCATTTTAAGTCACTGACGTGTACATAACCAGCTATTCAGTAGGCACACGGTAATATTTTTTGCATGGCTGCCCAACAGTACTTATGCCAGGTGCAAAGAACCCAAAACACACAGTCCATGGAGCTGCTCTTTTAACCATTGGTTTTATACACATCTCTATTCTAAAATATATGAAACTAAAGTCTTGGGAACTGGAAGAAGTGTCTCATGAATATTTCACAGATCTTGCTGAGCATTTTCCTTATTAAATGTTGGGAGGAAGAGGACTTCGGGGTCTTATTGGGGGAGGGATATGAAAATGATGTTTAAACCACTTACTTTATTAAATGAGATTTGCAAAACAAAACATTTGCAACTAATTTTCCGCGAAGTGTGTCTGCGTTTACCTGGTAGCATCAGAAAGAAGTTTGAGCAAACTAGCACTCCTCAGAAACGGCAGGCGTTCTGTCATAAGGCCAGAACTCTTAAACTGCCTGGATATTTTGCCTGTAAAGTGTGACCTTGCAAGAAAAATAATTCATGGAGGAGACAGAGAGAGGGAGATTTAATGGAAAAGGCCAGAAAAACAAAGCTTATAAAGTTTTTAAATATATACAGCTGTATTGGTACATTAGATTTTTTAAAAATAAATAAAAAATCAATACATTTGCAGAGTAATACTTTTATTGGGATCCAGAAAATGTTACAAAATATTCAGCAAACTTTGTAGAATCCTTATTCAGGCTGGATGATATAATAAACAGAAATAGCCAGTGTGGGATAAGTGCATTTGGGGCAGGATAGAAAATCCCCAGTAGGGGCCACGGTGCAATTTCAGAAATGCAGAAATCGCCATTTCAATATAAATATAAAAATGAAGGCTTATTAGATTGTGTCTGGGATGGGAATGTGGTACTGTGTGGGTTGGGGGCCTTTGTTGCAAGTTTGCACAGGTCTGCAGAAAATGATGCTTGGGCCCCAATCACTCTGTCTTTGGGGATATAGCATTGCCTAGGAAGAGGTTTGTTCCCACCTTGGTTGACCTTGACATGCTGACAGGGCATCAAATTGTCCCATCCTGGGGCCCACTTGCAACCCAGCTCTGGGGACGAGGCTGCAGCTTTGCAAAGCTCCAGCGCTCAGCTTTGTTTTGTTGGCTTGCATCCAGACAGAAAGAGATTCACTTTTAATTATTCAGAACTCATCTTTCCTCCCATTAAAAGCAAATGGGAAACGGATGGGTTTGGGCAATGAATCCCCAGCAGGATATTTAGGTTTAAAACAAAACCTGTCCAGTTAAATGTTTCCTTACAGAAATGGATTTGATTACTCTAATCTTCCCCCTTCAGTTTGTGTAGTTTGAGGCAAGCGCTGTGCAAGGGATATAAAAAGCTGTATTTAAAAAAAGAAAAGAAGAAGAAGAAGAAAGCCCGACATGGGATTTGCAGCGATGCCTTTAATGTTTTCTTCAATCAGGAGGAGAAAAGAAGGGAGGATTTAGGCTTTGTTTCTGCTTTGGCTCTGCTTTGTGTGGCCTGCTTGATTCGCATTCGAGACCACTCTTCTCCCTTGTCTCTGTAGGCCACTCTTGGGCACCTGTTGAAACCAGAAATGAAAAGGAGGCACAAAACCAATTTGAAGTCCTATTCATGGCATTGTTTGGCTGAGGCCTGGGTGAAGTGATCATATCCTGTAGGAAAGGGGAAAGATTCATTGCATTTGTACCCCTTCAAAGCAGACATCTAAGGTAAGCGCAGTGTACATTGTGAACTATGTTGTGTTTATACTGAACTGGGCTTAATGGTGGCTAATGAAGGCTGTTAGCTTTCAGCTTCATAGACAGAAGATGGAAGATGGTTCCCAAGCTGGGGGTGGAGCAGGATCCTCATTCCTGGGTCTGGAAAGCTGTCGTCCAAAAGCCTGGTCTACCTAATAGGGATGTCGTTGAACTAAAGTTGCTCATAGGAAAGATGGAATACTGATATCTTAAATAAATGGCAGCTCCTTTTGGGAAAAGATAAATAAATGCAACCACAGGCCCAGTATCTGATTATAATTGCCATGTTTACTTCCCTTGCATCCCACTCAATCTCCTGCTGGAGATTCTATGTCAGACAATATGGAGGTGATGTTATGGCATCAGAAAGTATGAAAAGGCTTCAGACAAGACTCTTTGGCTTCTTTCCCGTGGACTGCTTTGAAATAACTAAAAGCTTCTGGAACAAAAGTGCAATTTGGGGGAGATTATGGGCATTTGCCTGTCCAAGCCTTCATTAACAAACCTTATTACAGGCATTTCTCTCCATGTCGGCTTTCATCTTCCACACGCTAATTTTTTCCGCTCTTTCACATGGAGAACAATCTTCTCTGCTGAAAATGTGATGTTAGATTTGAAAGAATGGGAAGTGATTACTGGTATTGGCTGGTATATCAAGCTAGCAGAGACCGGTATTGGGATCTAGGAATGCACTAAAGACTTCACCACTGGCTCCACTCTTCAAGAGATCAGACACTATAGCCCTGCTTCTTGAGGGGTTTTTACTTTAAGTCAACCAATCAAAAAGCTGTTTCACCTTCCCTACTTTCCAGCTTGGTGTAGTGGTTAAGAGCGGTGGACTCGTAATCTGGTGAACCAGGTTCACTTCCCTGCTCCTCCACATGCAGCTGCTGGGTGACCTTGGGCTAGTCACACTTCTCTGAAGTCTCTCAGCCTCACTCTGTGACAGAGTGTTTGTTGTGGGGGAGGAAGGGAAAGGAGAATGTTAGCCACTTTGAGACTCCTTAAGGGGAGTGAAAGGCAGGATATCAAGTCCAAACTACTGCTCCTCTTCTTCTTCTTTCCCTGTTGGCTAATTCCAGCAGCAGAGATATGGGTATGAAGAGTGTGCACAGAATCAGGACCACATGAGGCTGGGGGCAAGATCTTGGTATACATTGCTAACTGAGAGGATACCTTTGAAATGTAACTACAATGAATTGTCATTGTTGAATTCTAGTTTTTTAGTCTGTTGTGCTGTTTCCTTTCTTCATTTCTCTGATGGAAGTCAGTGGAGACTGGTCCCTTAGGCCAACAAGGGCTTAGCCCTACCAAGAAAAATGTCCAGCAATCTTTTCTAAAGTGAGGAAAGAACCCCACGCATGTATGCAATAATGACATGATTGACAGATGAGTTGTCCATCCCACTTGCCTCCAGGATGGGGCCAGTTAAAGATCTGTCCTCCAGAGACAAAAAAAAAGGTGGGGGATGTGTTCCCCACCCTACTTTAGATCATTATTGCCAGTTTAGCAGACAGTTGTGGGCAAAACATACCAGTGGTCTGACTCACTATAGGGTAGGATCACATAACCAGTTCATAGAGGAACCTGGGTAATAGTATACTGTAATCAGGGTCTAGGAATCTTCATGGGCATGAATGCAACAGTAAACCTCTCTTATGGACCCAATTTTCTAGCTTCCTCCAACTGGCACATGGTGCACCACATTGGTGCGCCAGCTCTTCATCCTATTGGTCAACTGAAATGAGCCACTTGGTTTGTTCAGTTTTTCCCTTGGGTTGTTTAGCCAGCTTGTTCAGTCGTATTGCTCAATAAATTTTGATGAGCACCATGTATATGAAGTTTGCAAAATGAGAGTGCTTCATTTTTGGACCAGAGCCAAGGAAATCTTCTCTGTTCAATGGATATGATCTTCTGTGGATATTCCTTTTCAAGATGCTCCTGCCAAAGTCTTTTTCATTCATCAAGTATGTTTTGGTGTGCTCTTATTTGAAAAGGATTTCAGCCTAAACAAAGTCTAGTGCCTCATGAATGTGAGAGGAGCCTGTCGTTGTTGTTTTCAAAGCAAATGAAATGTGTAGCAATGACAGCAAAAGAAACCAATTGTGTGTGGTTTGACAAAGCTTCCCTTTTGAGTCTTCTTGGCTCAAATGACAAGAATCTTCTTTTTTCATCATTCCTTCTGCTTCATGGCTAATCTAACAACTGGAAGGTTTTCCTTTGGTTTCTTCCAGAAGACCTGTATATATTGTGCATTTATTTGTCTGCACAAAATTTGTGTAGCGATTGTGCATGGTGTTGTTGTCAGATGGTCATTTTTACAGGGCATTCCCTCATCACTTTTCTTACTGCAAAAGTCCAATTATTTTGTTACACAAAGGCACTGTAGTGCCCTTGCTATTTATTGCAATGCACCTGCTTTCTTAAGAGTGGGCTACAGACACAGACCTCATTGCATCAAAGACATACATATATATACCAGCATCTACTCAGATAGGTGAGAAATCTGTGCAAAAGTGCTGATGTTCTGGTGGCATCCTTTGTATCCCTCAAAGACTTAAAAAGCGACATTGGCTGTAATATGCAAAAAGCCAGAGCAGAGCAGTTCGTGCACATGTGCTTTGACCCAGGTTGGAGTGGCTAGGATATGACATGGGCAATCATTTGCCCACAGTTGCCACTACACACTACATTATGACTGCAATGCAGAGACCAAGTGAATCATGTGAAGAGACCCTTGCATAAGCCTTTTTACATGGCAAAGTCTGAGTTACTGTCCTCCTTCCCAGTAATTATGCACCAGCCCTTAGTAGATGATTAAGATGACCTCCACAGTCTCTTCCAACTCTGCTTCCTTTATACCTGTATAAATAACCCTAGTGGATTGCATACCCACAACTTGAGACTTCTCCTGCATAGAAGTCATTACTGCTAAAACTGCTTCAAGTGCCTCCTGGTTCTTGGAGACTGTGGGATGGGAGAAGGTGGGGAGTCTACTGACCCGTCTATTGCCAGAGCAGCCTCTTCTTCCTCCCCACCTGGCCTGATTCTTCCTCCTTCCCTTGCCCTGGCTCCTCCTTGCGGGCATCGCTAATCCCCATAAATCATTGGTCCCCTCTCCTGGGTCACTCCCCTGGTCCCCTGCCTCCACCACACACTCTTCAGAGCCCTGCCAGTCTCTGGCAACCACTCCCCCAAAATAAATATAAAATAAGGACTGAGCAGCCATATATACAGCAGTTCAGTTCTAATTAAATGTTCGCACAAAGGAGAAGCATGTGTGTGTTTGTGTATGAGTGTTCAGCCTCTCCTTCTGTTGCTAGCATGCATCTGTACACATTATGCAAGCTCCCATCCAATTCGACAGTGTTGCTTCTCTTTACAGGAACAGTTTGCGGTCCCCATTCCCCAAAGCTCACCTAACTCCTGTTGGCCCCTTCAGCTTCCTGGAAGCTGTTACAAGCTGCTGCTGCTAAGTGGAGGATTTGCTGAGGCATTCCACTGCACAGATGTATTAGGCAAGTGGTCAGAGAAGTCAGAAAAGAACACGTGTTCCTGTATGTCCTGAGAGCTGGCATGAAGGTTCCACACGATCCGGTCTATTTATGAAGCCAAGCCAGAGGGAGAAATCATCCAAACCTTTGGCATCAGGTGTCATCTCCCCCTCTATTTTAAGCCTTCAAACCACTCTCTGGAGAGCAGGCTTAACTGAATGAGTGTCAGTCAGCTCAGTAGAAGTGATTACAGTTTGGGGTGCTTGGAATATATAGAGGAGAGCAGCCTATTGGTATGAATATCCCTCCAGTGGCAGATCAGGCCTATAGGTTAGATAACCTCCTAAGCTAAGGTGACAGCACTGTCCAAGCACATTCTACTAGCTGCACTCTCTCTGGCAAATGTAGAAGCAACTGGAAGAAGCAACTATCGCCCATGAGGCAAGGGAAGGTGACTGCCTCAGGCAGCAGAATCCACAGGGGCAGCAGATCCCGATGGAGATGTTTCTTTCATCCCCATTGTTCCTGATGTAGACATTCCCTGTCCACTTCTTCCCTGGCAGGAAAGGGTGTGCAATTGGTGTGTGGGGGGGGTCCTGCCTCAGGTGTCACCCCTGCCATCACTCATCAGAACATAAGGAGACAAGAAGATCCCTGTTGGATCAGACCACAGATCCATCTAGTGCACCATCCTATTCCCACTGTGGCCAACCAAAGGGCTATGGGAAACCTACAAGCAGGGCATGGGGAAAACAGCCCTCACTCCCCACTTGTGTTCCCCAGAAACTGTTTTTTGAGGCATACAGCCTCCAATACTGGAGATGAAACAGCCATCATGGCTAGTAGCCGTGCTCTGTAACTCCCAGCCCCTGAATCTTTAGCAGAAGCCTTGCTTCAAGTCTCCAGGCATATGCTACTCCTTCTGTAAAGGTGGCTGTCAAAGTCTGTTACTAACCTTCAAGAAGAGGATTAAAAACATTTTTGTTTACGCAAACATTTGATGGCATCTGATGAGGGGTGCTTTTCCCTGCCGGGAACTGGTGGGCATTGAATTTGCCATTTTGGAAGCATTTTTCAGGGTTGAGAACCACATTGACAGCCCCCCACTCCCTTTCTCTTTCTTTTTCTTTCCATCCAAGACAGAATGTAAATATCCAAAGTCCATTTCAGAAAAAAAGAAAGCCTAGAATTATGCTAAGTGGTGAGAACAGACAAAAATTCCAAGGAGAAGATTATCTACTCTGCATTACTTCCACTTCTTTTTTTTAACCATTGTTCTGTGGGATAAAGACCTTGCTTTGGCCTAGACAATAAGCTCAGTGTTGTCAAAGAAGGAAAGTCTTTGCTACCATCTAGTGGCAAGATGATGCTGGAGAACTGGCCTCTAAATGGCATGTTCAGTTCAGTATGTCTTTCTGAAGGTGTGTATCTCTCTTTGTTCGACCTAGTTCTTGCTCTCAGTGGGTGCACCTTGAAATTCAGCACCTGATTAACCTGCTGCTGATTGTATACATACTATCCCCCTCTAGTTTTGTTTCACCAAATGTAGCTGTGAAGGCTGAAAACTAAAGTTGAAAGTGTGTGTGTGTGTTTCTGCATGTGTGTCTGTGTACACCTTTGCTTCTTGTGTTATTTTTCTGCTAATAATCATTCTCCTTTCCTGGTGGGTGGCTGTGATGCTGTCATGCGCAAGTTTGAATTATTTTTCCCTTTAAAAATCAACAAAGCTTGAGCCTTTGCATCTTCCTGAAGTGCTCAAACACATTTTAAGTCAAAATGGCCTTTGGTGTCCAGTAATTGGGAGCAGAATGGTAAGATAATTAGCCAATAAGTGTCACTCTCAGCCCTTGGGATGGAATATACATAAAGTATAAATAGTTTAAGCAGCAGTATAAGCAATAGTATAAGCAGCTTGACCAAATCCTCTCCCGTATTTATTAAAGCCATGTATTGGGACATGGGTTATGAATATATGACACTGCAATATAATGGCTCAGGCCATTGCTCTACTGTATGGTCTGTGCTGACCAGCAGCAACACTCTGCTGCCTCAGCCAAAGGTCTTTCTAATCCCTTGCTACATGATTCTTTTTAACTGTAGATACTGTGTGGGACCTTCTGCATCCCAGGTGTGTCCTCTGCCACTGAGCTATAGCCCCTCTCCTTAATGGTTAGAAATGTTAGTATTATATTGGAGGTACACCAGAAGTAGTGCAGTCATACCTCGGGTTACAGACGCCTCAGGTTGCGCGTGTTTGGGTTGCGCACCGCACCAAACCTGGAAGTACCGGAATGGGTTACTTCAGGGTTTCAGCACTCGCACATGTGCAGAAGCACTAAATCGAGCTTTGCGCATAAGCGCCGAATCGCAACCTGTGCATGCGCAGACACGGCGCTGCAGGTTGTGAACGCTGCAGGTTGCGAACGTGCCTCCTGCACAGATCATGTTCGCAACCCAAGCGTCCACTGTATTATGTACTGGAAACGTGGCAGTTCCTCCAACTAATATCACAATGTGATGCCGAAGAACACTCATTAAGTCATGCAAGAATGCAGTGGCTAAGTCCATCTGCAGCTGCCTCCACCCAATGCATAGAAACACAGGGGGGCAGCGCAGAGGCAGAAGCACATGGAGTGCAATTCTCAGCCGTGTGTCAGATGCACACACCCTCCTGCCATTGCTATGCAGGCAGGTCATAGACAGGCATCCTAAGGAAAGCTGAACAAGCAATAACAGAGTGGGTCAAGCTTGCCTAGATCATTTGAAAGGCAGGGTGTTAGATGACTCTTCTGCACTAAGTCCATGTATAAATTGTAAATATAATAGTGCACCTTTCCATTGTTCAGATTCCTTTTGGTTTTCCCCTAGAGTAGGTCAAAGTAGATTTTTCAGTAATGTGCCCCCCGCAGAATTCACCACGAAGGCTTGGCGCATCTTGCAGTGCATCGTAAAGGGTACAGTCTTGACAGAAGCTGCTGCTGCCCCGCTAGTCAGAGTTCTAACTCTTAAGTGAACACCCTAAGGGAAAGAAATACAAAATAAAACTAAAGGGGCAGAACGATTGCTATTCTTTATTGCTATCAGAAACCCGGCAGGCAGGGACAGGGATAGGCAGCCTATACAAAACCCAGCTAATCTCAAGTATATGAATTTGAGCCAGTTCAGTTCCTTTGAAGTTAATGGAGTGAAATTGGCTTCCTTTCAGACAGTAGGGAGAAGTGTATGGGAGGCTTGAGGTTATGTGGGCGTGGGACTCCCGTATATTGATAATGTCAAGGGCAACTCTGTGTACAGCTACATGGAGATCTCCTGTTGTTACTGCAGGCAAATGGGAAAGCCTGTACTATTTGAGAACTCCCTGCATGTGTTAGAGATTCTGCTGGGCTGATGGAATGGAGAGCGGCTATGAGCAACTCCATCCACTATGAATTAAGCAACAAGTCATATTTTGTGTTAAGGCATTTAACCTGGGAACGAGGCCAACTTCACAACCCTGTGATCCGATCCCATGAAAAGGTTAGGGGGCTGGGCTTGAACGGCCCAATGCCAGCAGAAGACCACAAGTGAGATAGCATCAGCTGCCGATACTGCTGTATGTGTGCCTTCCAGTGGTGGTACTTGTGAGGCAAGTTATTAACAGATAGCACCAGGGACAGGGAAGTAAAATAAAATAATTAAAAATTTAACACTGAAAAACTTTTACAATAACTGTACTTTGCAAACCTTTCGTGGCCTGGGCAGGCCTGGAACTAGTTCCCATGTCTTGTTCCTCTTTAAGGAATCAAGTTCAGCCTTGATGGCATTTAACCATGGCTCAGCATCCTCTCAGGTTAAACTTTGGACCTCTTGGAAGCTTGAAGGTTCCCAAACCTTTTCTGAGTTACTAACAACAGCCTTCTCCTCTTTAGGCCTGGGGACAGGCCACAGGCCTGGGCAGGCCGGGTCGTCCTCTTATATACCTGCTGGAATTGACAAGGCATCTGAGCCTCACCTGAATCTCATAGCTCTCCTATAGCTGCCTCTGATTACGGTAGTTATCATTTAACTCTTGTGGAAAATAATTAGCATCACACGTCACATGCATGGAAGTTGCCAAACAACTTTTCTGCTTGTATATGTTGATAATATAATTTTGGTTACTGAGGACAAACAAGATTGTACAAAAACAAGATTGGGTGCAGGCCTGACCAGGACATAGGCATCCTGACTGTTACAAAGGTGACTTGTGTGCTTGCTTGCTTGCTTGCTTGCTTGCTTGCTTGATTTACAGCTGTTGGGAACTTCAAGGTCCCTGCTCTCCCTTCTTATGGTCTTTGTATTGGACCTGGAGACTCCAATAGAGACTATTCCATGTCAAGAAGGAGGGCAAGTGGGCACTCTATCAAATGACAGGGCAGGAGCTACATGGAGCAGGGCCTTTTCATTGGTGGTGCCCATTGTATGCCTCACTCTTCCCAGACCTGCTCTCTTTTGACCTGTATTTTGGAGCTTTATAATTTAGGAAGACTTTGGAAGAACTGGTTGACAAGTCTTATCAGTTGCTAACGTTTGAGCAGATTTTATTTGCTGCTATTTTGTGCTTCTGGTGCACCAGGGTTTACACCAGCGTAATAGAGTTGGCCAGGATGCCAGAAGGGATACAATTTACAAACTTTCTCCATTATCTGCACAGCATGGGGTGTTCAGTCAACAGTGCAAAGGCTGAGCTGAAGCATTCCCTGCTGATTACTTGCTTTCAGCAAAAGGGGTCGCTGTTTGGTAGTACCCAATTGGTTAGCTGTCAGATTCTAGAGCTCCCTATTGGTGGCCCTTAGGTAATTCACAAAATACAAAGTCCATTCATAAAACACAGTGTTCGTTCATAAAGCAGTAACATAAATCTCCATTGCTACATATTGGGTGTATATTTCAGTGGTTGAACATACAGGTTTGTGACCATGCTGTAGTGTAGTGCTTATGCGACTGTGAATAAAAGGTGGCTGGGCTCATTGTCTTGGGGTTTGGGGGGAAGAGGTGGCAAAATTGATTTCCAATAAGTGCCCCCCTTTATTTCCATAACAAGTCCTTGTGTCTGTGCTCTGAATGGTGACACCAGGGACCTAGAAGGTGCAGGGCTTGTCAGTCCAACCCCTGCACAGTGTCATCAGGGCTGACCTTAAGGCAATTGGAGCAATTGGGCCAAATTGGGCCCTGCAGGCTGCTCCTAAGGGGGCCCCTGCACCAGGGCAATCTAGATGGATTTTATTTATATCTATAAGATTTTGCAGACTTTGGCTGTGAACTGGGGCCCTGCCAAAAAAAATTTAAAAATCAAGTTGCACCCCACTGCTTCAAATTGGGCCCCACTGGCTAGCCCTGAGTCTAATAGTTGCTGGGCCTGAGTTGCCCTGCCCTCACATGAAGTATTGGTTTTGCAATTTTGAGAGAGGGGAGACTGTGGCACTGGGGAGAGGGCAGGCTG
This sequence comes from Podarcis filfolensis, assembly GCF_964270895.1. Taxonomy (NCBI): domain Eukaryota; kingdom Metazoa; phylum Chordata; class Lepidosauria; order Squamata; family Lacertidae; genus Podarcis; species Podarcis filfolensis. The sequence goes on along the minus strand of NC_139605.1, from coordinate 88,040,272 downwards.
GTGAGGTTCCCTAGACTTGGAGGCCCGAGTTGCCCTGCCTTCACATGAAGTCTTGGTTTTGCAATTTTGGGAGAGAGGAGACTGCCCGCTGGGGAGTGGGAGGGCTGGTGACGCCCCCTAGATTTAGAGGCCCTAGGCTTCAGCCTACTTAGCCTATACATAAATCTGGCACTGCATCAGAGGAAGCCTGCTTTAGGACGTCCACTTAGCACAGCTGGGCTTGTTTTCAGCTATCCCTTTCTCCCCTAAGTCTCCCTCCCTTCCTGTTCCCATGCCGCGGCCACTGCTCCTGTGCAACCTGCCTTCACTTTTGCTCCCCATCCCACTCTGATGTCATGCATACCTAGGAGTGTGATGAGGCTCCCATGAGGGCTGTGTTCTGACTTCACGTAAATCCAGGACTGGGATGAGACACTACAAATCCTCCAATGGGGGATATGCGATGGCAATATTACATTTTTATTATATAAAGGTAAAGGTAAAGGTACCCCTGCCCGTACGGGCCAGTCGTGTCCGACTCTAGGGTTGTGCGCCCATCTCACTTAAGAGGCCGAGGGCCAGCGCTGTCCACAGACACTTCTGGGTCACATGGCCAGCGTGACAAGCTGCATCTGGCGAGCCAGCACAGCACACAGAAACGCCGTTTACCTTCCCGCTGGTAAGCGGTCCCTATTTATCTACTTGCACCCGGGGGTGCTTTCGAACTGCTAGGTTGGCAGGCGCTGGGACCGAGCAACAGGAGTGCACCCCGCCGCGGGGATTCAAACCGCCGACCTGACGATCGGCAAGTCCTAGGCGCTGAGGTTTTACCCACAGCGCCACCTAGAGAGTGGTTAAAGCATCCAATATACCATATTATGCAAGTGGTGTAAATTAAATGCATCTTTATATTTTATGTTAAACAGTATCCCTTTCCCAGTAACCATCATCACTGGTTCTGCCTTTTGAGAGCAGCCATCTAGATTGCAATAACATTATTTATGATTTCTTAGAACACTGAAATGATTCAGACCTTGATTTGGATCCAGCTCTAATGCTATTCATGGTGCTTCTGTTGAGCTTTCCTCCCTCCCTTCCATTCCTCATTTGACTTACTGTGGGTTCTATTTTCCCCCTTTGTTCTTAAGCTAATTGCTTAAGCATCCTTCTAGGGCTATTTAATGTCTGCTCCTCACTGCAGATTTGGAGAATCTGAATGGAAGAGGCTTTGCCACCTGCATTTTTCATGATTCCCTTCCTGTGTTGTAATAATTCACCAAGGAATTAGATCCCAATAAGCAAAGACACCTGTGTTTACAGACTGCATAAGTGAAATAAAAAAAACCCCACTCTAATAAAACCTGACTGGTCAACTCTTTTGCTTCTCTGCATTAAATGAGGAATTGCCTTCTTAAGTGTTCACATGCTTCCAAAGCACTTTATGTTCAGATAAATCCCATTAGTGGTTATGTTGATTTAAAGAATCCTGATGTACAAAGTAAATTTTCAAGCAAATTAAATAAAAGCGCAAGAGTGAAGCTAAGTGGCTGTGAGGGAAAAAAAGACATTTAGGACTCACAAAAGAAGAAACATTTGGACAAGAATGCTGAAAATGGCAGTAATTGTGAACACATTCATATCCCTTATTGCACTAGAATTGCTGCATTATAAAACACGCAAGTGTTTAAACCTTGATGTTAAATACTTTTTAATGAGCTGGCCTATCCATAGCATCTATTCAGGCCTCATGTTTTACATTCTGCACATATTTATCCTTTAGCTATGCTCCTCTTGTATTCCTTTGTGCTTCCTTGTTTTGCCAACAGTCTCCAATTGACAGGAGCATTAAAAAGGAACAGCATGTGCCGGCGCATGTTTACTCTGAAGTAAGTCCCACTTTGTTCAATGGGGATTACTTCCAAGCTACTCTGCATAAGATTACAGCCTTAGGTGTCATCCTAACCTTATGTAGGGAAATACCTGTTTATTTAGCTTTAGATGCATTTTTTCTTTTCTTTTATAAATGTGGAGGTGAGGGCCTGGGAGCATTCTGCAGCTATTTCCCACTCTTAACCTCCTCCTGGACACCGTTTCTGCGAACATGCAAACGCTAGAATGTTTTGTGGTGATAGACCCGTTGAAAACTTGGCGTTTTTGCATGTGGATGTTCATTTCCTTCAAAAGCACACACACACACCTCTGGCAAACATTACAACATACTGGTTCAAAATAAATATTGTCTGCCCCCGAGCATTTGCGTATTACCATGGGCAACCTCTTCACTGCAAGGCATCCCTTAGCTTAGTATTTGCCTTAGGAGACTCGGGGAGCTGTTCGTGGTGCTGAATTCCTAAACAGCAAATGGTGAGTAAATACCAAGCGAGGCTCCAAGCGCTCGCTGTATTTTTTATTATCATTCAGACAGCACATTTCCCCTGTCTCCACAGGTGCTGAAATGATCCTCTACACTGTTTACTGTACATGGTTTTTTTGATTTATTCATTACAGATACCATCTTCAAAGCTCGGCACTATCTTGATCTAATGCTCTAAGAGTTGTTTCCTCATCTTTCTTTTGAACTCTTCCATAAGGAAAAATTGTGGGAGCCCAAGGCAATCACTCTACACTGTCTTTGAATGGGCTTGCCCTTTTCAATTCTGCAAAAAGAAAAAGAAAAATTAACAATGTTCCACTTGGAGATTACCCCTCTCCGTGAAGACGGGAGACGTAACAGAGCGGCTTGTTTTCTTTCCTTGTTCCCTTCTCTTATCTCGATTGATTAGGAGCGTCTGATCTTTTAAAAAAAATAAAATCAAAACAACCCTCTTTTCTTAACTTCGCTGAGAAATCAAAGGGCAGCTGACAAGCAGATCTAATTTTATCATCACTTTGGTACTCGAGAATCCCAAGTAATTACAATGAAACTGTAGTGAGGGAACCAAAGGCTGGAGCACATAATGAAATGTAGCATCAGATGAATAGAGTCAGCCTATGTTTCTGGGCTTTGCTAAAGAGCTCCATCCCAGGAATGGGTGCAGTTGTAGGGAGCTGGGCTGAACGAAGTGAATTTTACTTTTGAAAAGGAGAGCCACTCTTTGTGACATTTCTGTGTAAAGCAGGGATGGAGAATCTGTGACTTTTCAGATGTTTCTGGCCTACATCACCACCACCACCACTGCTTACAGTTGTTTTAAAGATGCCATTATTTTAGATATGCCTGTTACATTATTACTAGAGCCTCAGATTCCTGGCCAGGAAAAAGTGGTATTTAAAAACACAGTTTGCGGCAGCTACACTGGTGACTGGGAGCGGCCGCCGAGCCCCATAACACCGGTCTTGAAAGACCTGCACTGACTCCCAGTACATTTCCAAGCACAATTCAAAGTGTTGGTGCTGACCTTTAAAGCCCTAAATGGCCAGTATACCTGAAGGAGCGTCTCCACCTGCATCGTTCTACCCAGACACTGAGGTCCAGCACTGAGGGCCTTCTGGCGGTTCCCTCACTGCAAGAAGCCAAGTTACAGGGAACCAGGCAGAGGGCCTTCTCGGTGGTGGCAGCCTTTCTGTCCTGTCAGCACAACTCTGGCAGGGCTCTGGATTAGACAGCCCCTCCTCCATTAACTTTCCCTCACCTATAAAATTGTTCTCCCTCTTTATTCATTATTTAAGTTCTCAGTGTCACATATGAAATAGTAATGGAGAGACTGGGGAAGTAAGCATCATGACCTCTGGATTTCCTAGTAGACAACAGAGGTCTCTGAACAGGATGAGGTTCAGGCTGCTTCCAGGTTGGAAGGGTGGGCATCAGTATATTCCAACCAGAAGACATACCTCTTCTGCCACCCTTGGATTCAGAAGATGAATCTCCTGCAATCCATCTATTTCCCCCCAGCCATGCAGAATTCAGGGACTATGAAATAAGATGAGGGCCAGTCAACTAGTTCTCTCAGGGAGGCAGAGCATATCACATCAGCCTGGATAGCTTAGTTGGTTAGAGCATGGTGCTGATAACACCAGGGTTTCAGGTTTGAACCCAGTATGGGATATCTGCATATTTCTGCATTGCAGGGGTTGGAATAGATGATCCTCAGGGTCCCTTCCAACTCTACAGTTCTATGATTCTATGACACCCCAGCTCTTGTCAGCCTATACGAGGATTCAGTTGGCTCTAGCTCTCTGCAAATATTTTACTTAGATATTCCAGGATAAGAATGCTGCAGCCACCTATCCAAAGTCGTCTTTTTGTGTGTTTGGGCTGGACCCTGCCTGCTTCCCCGGTGAGCTTCAAGTTCCCATGAAACAACACACATGCAATATAAAGGGCATGAAAACTGGATTCTTCCTTTTCATGGACTCACAATTCTCTTCTTAGAGTCCATTTTGCTTTTCGTTTCATGCACCACTAATTACAACATAACAAGAAGAAAGAGCCTAACATTGCCCAGAGACCATATCTGGGTGCTTCCCGTGTTGTAAATTATGAGTAGATACAGCAGATGGAGCACTGGGATATTAATTTCTGTTGTTGAAAACCACAGGGCCATCCACTTTAAATTTACAGCTAAATAATAAATGGCATTGGTAAAATAATCAGTAGAGATAAAGATGCTTCAGTAAATCATACATTTAGCTCATAAAAGCTTTATGGAACAGTCCATCTGGGAGATTGTTTAAGTAGCAGTTGTTATGCCTAAGCTTTGGCAAGTAGGCATTTGACTGATGCGGGTTTCCAAAAATGTCTAACAAATCATGAGGCATGCCTGTTAACTGCAGGGCTTGTCTTAGCTATCTCTATGAGCTGGTCATGTTTCCAAAAACAAGTGATATGGAAGACTTCCGTAGCTTTGCAAATGTATCCATTTGCAAATAGATTATTCTGGAGCAGTTTCATTGCAATCAGGACTGATGGAGATCATGGCAACAGGAGCAAGCTCTGGACCTGCGGACTGAAACTGAAATGCTCCAATTCTAAAAGAGGCATCAGTTGGCTCCCCACTTTCCTAGGGAGATGCTGCCAAAATGCCAGACGCATATGAGATGTTTGTAATAGGTTCCAGTGTGGTTACCACATCTGTGTATATAAGCTATGAGTAGACTGGTTGTACACAACTTGTTGGGATGAGAGCCCATGTGCTTATTATGTACATGAGTTGAGAAGCCATAGCCAAACACAGTTGCCAGTTGCATCTAATGACTCAGTGGAGAAAACTAAACCTTTTTACAATTGATACCAGTTTGGTCCAGATGAGAAAAAATGGTGCCCATTCATCTTTCACTCCCCTCTTTCTTCCCATGCATCTCCAGGGAGTTGGAGAGGTTACGCATTTTCCTGGTTCAAGACAACTACTTTGGAAATCTGAAGGAGTGCCAAAATGAGGCAATTAAAAGTTTCAAGAGGAGATGAAAGTTAGATGAGATGGCTATTGACATATGCATTAGGGGTTTGCTATTTAAATTGGTTGGGTCCTGTGAAACAAATGGTCCACAAAGGGGGACTGGAAGAAGAACTGGCATCATGTACAAGTTGTTTTCCCCCATTTGTATTATTGTAAGTGGAAAAATGCGGGTGGCGCTGTGGGTTAATCCACAGAGCCTAGGACTTGCTGATCAGAAGGTCGGTGGTTCGAATCCCCGCAACGGGGTGAGCTCCCGTTGCTCTGTCCCAGCTTCTGCCAACCTAGCAGTTCAAAAGCACATCAAAGTGCAAGTAGATAAATAGGTACCACTCCGGCGGAAAGGTAAACGGCGTTTCTGTGCGCTGCTCTGGTTCACCAGAAGCGGCTTAGTCATGCTGGCCACATGACCTAGAAGCTGTACGCCAGCTCCCTTGGCCAATAAAGCGAGATGAGCAGTGCAACCCCAGAGTCGGGCACGACTGGACCTAATGGTCAGCAGTCCCTTTCCCTTTACCTTTTAAGTGGAAAAAAGTTCATCGAGAATGTGATGATTGCTGAGACTCTCAAATCTCTGGCCACAGTGAAAGACTTGGTGGTGAATGCATTGGGTGTTGAAGACTCTCAGATTGGCACAGATCATCTCAAGTACAGTAGCTTTAAAACAAATAATCTTTCTAGTCTTTACAGGTGAAATAAGAAAATGAACATTTGCTCTGGTGGAGAAAGAGGGTTAAGAGCACCAGTGGGCGTATTCAAATGATACCTGAGAAGTCCATCTTGGATGGCAGGTGCCATTAGAGTTATAGGCTGGTTGCACAAAAGAAGCTGGTCAACAAAAGAGGTTTAAAGACTCTCTTAAGACAAATCTTTAAAAATGTAGTATAAACACCATCAACTGGGAAATGCTGTCCTGCGAGCGCTCCAATTGGAGAACAGCCTTTACCAAAGGTGTCATGGGCTTTGAAGACGCTCAAACTCAGTTTGAAAGGGAGAAACGTACAAAAAAGAAAGCACACTTGGCAAATCCACACCGTGATCAAGTCCCGCCAGGAAACCAATGTCCCCACTGTGGAAGGATGTGCAGATACTGAATTGACCTCCACAGTCACTTACAGACTCAATGTTAAAACCATGTTTATGGATGCACAATTTTCTCAGCTATGAGTGATTGCTAAAGAAGAAGAGGAGGAGGACGAGGACGAGGATGAGGAGGTTGGTTCCATGTGCACAATAGGAGAGACTAGAAAAAAAGGAGAGGAATGGGGAAACGGCTATACTGTACACACACCAAAATACACCAGACAGTCTGTTATAGAGAGCAGCAACAGTGGGATTGCAATGGAAGGTTAGTTTGCACATGACTTGATAAAATGGCAAGACCACTTATTTGCCATGTCAGATAAAGGGCTCCAGAATGAGCAACACCTCCGATGTGATAGTAAACAAGTGCTCACCACAAGCAACAGACACAACAAAATGATTGCATGTTGACTTGACACCGCGTAGCAAGAGCAAACCAGCTTCACACTGGAATCTCCACTTGGGTTCCTCTGGAAAACTGTAGCTCTGCTACCTCTGTAGCTGGAGCAGTGTGCCGGGAAGTGGCTGAAATCTATGGACATTCCAATTACCCTGAATCACTGGGGTACAAAATGGCCCACTTTAGGGGATTGTTTCTATTGAAAATTGCCTGCAGAAAAAAACCATTTAGCTAGAACTTGGCATGTGTGGCTGATGGCAGGCAGCGGGGGAGGGAGAGATACACCAACAAATTACAGTAGTAAAAAAAAAAATGTGTGACTCCATTATCAGGGGAGTCAGGAATTGGCTTCTGAATCCATGTTCAGGACTGTGACAGTAACCATATAATAGGCTTTTAAATGTCAATGGGATAAACATGGTCTAATAGCAACAAATAATATGCCAAGCTGGGAAGCGTGTAACAAAACAGATGGAGGGATAGCTCTACCTATTATCTGCTCCCTGCAAAAGAGAGAGCGAGAGAAGACGATGCAGGTTTATGCTCAATCTAGTGTGTAAATCTCAGGCAGCCGATGTTTTCTTTTCCCCCAGAAATAAGTTGGGGGTGGGGAGGGAGTGAAGGAGAGAGAGAGAGAGACAGGAGAGGAGATGATAAAATATAATTAGTTTGTTTTCAGAACCATTTCTTGCTTTCAACCAGGCAGGCTCAGGTGAGCTGTACAAATGAGATACATAACATTTTCGAGCTTGCTGCAGGCAAGGAGGGGGGGGGAAATGGGGCAGAGGGGAAGGAGAAAAAGTACCAAGTAGTTTCTTTCGGCAATTTAATCCTGGCATCTGCAGCAGCAGACGTCCCCTGTGTGTGGTCAGCAGAGCCAATAATAAGTTGAATGTATGTGTGGCCATGCTCATGGCAGGAGAATTCCTTTACTTGTTTCTCCCTCGCCCACTCAGAAATGTACCGTATTTTTCGCTCGATAACACGCACCTGACCATAACACGCACATAGTTTTTAGAGGAGGAAAACAAGAAAAAAAATATCTGAATGAAACAGTGGATGTATCATTTTTGTGCTTCATGCTGCAGCCACAGACATGTGATTTGACGGTGAGTTTGGGGTAGCCCAATGCAAAGATCCTGAGGATCCATGTGGATCCATGCTTTGTAACCACGTTTTTGCACCATTGCAGCCCCAGGCAACAGTGGGTGCGTGATTTTTTTGGTGCAGGCTGTAGCCATGGACATGCTATGTGATCTGATGGTGAATTTGGGGTGACCCAATGCAAAGATCCTGAGGATCCATGTGGATCCGTGCTTTGTAACCATGTTTTTGCAGCATTGCAGCCCTGTTTTTGCATCAGATCATTGCTATGTGATCTGATGGTGAATTTGGGGTGACTCAATGCAAAGATCCTGAGGATCCATGTGGATCCGTGATTGGAACCACGTTTTAAGCAGGGAGGGAAGGAAAAACATAGAAGCGACAAGGAGAGGGGTGTGCAGAGAAGCAGCTGGCTAAGAATGCAGGAGAGGGGTTTTACCGGAGGGAGGAAAGGAAGGCAAAAGTCCCCCCCCCACAAGCCAACCAGCTCTCTCTCCCCCCCCCCCAACCTGCATGTTGCCTTCGAGTCCCAGACGCACGGAGAGGAATCTGTTTTCCACTCTGCTTGCCTGGAGGGGAGGGGTTTTCTCTGCTCTTTGTTCCGTCTGAGCAAACACAGTAAGGAAACAGAAGCGGGTGGGCAGTAAGACCCTGAGGCAGAATGCAGGAAAGCAGCAGCTTCCTCTTTCCTCCCTTCTCCGGACGTTTTGATATTTGCCTGATTTTTGCCTTCACTCGCGCTTTTCAGCTCCAGGGACCACACATTCGCTCTATAACACGCACAGACATTTCCCCTTACTTTTTAGGAGAAAAAATCTGCGTGTAATAGAGGGAAAAATACGGTATGTGGGACCATGAAGGTCGGTGCACTTTTTTTCTGGCACTGTGTCCTCTCTGGGACCCACAGTGTGAGTAGGAATCTCTTGCAGAATGGACTACCCCAGGGTTCAGTGTTGTAGCTGTATGGATTGTAAGGGGCGGATGAGTCCATCTGAGGCCTGGCCCTTTCCCGAAAGTCCATACAGGCATGTGTTGTATGCTTGTACAGGTGAGTGAATATCTCATGTTGGACAGTAATCAAGAAATTAACAAGGCACTGTTATTTTGCAGATGTATCCAAAAACTCTCTACGAAAGCAGCCCAGATTTCTTTGCATGAAAATGGCTTTCTCTCATGGTAAGTGTTTAGGACTGAAGGAAAGTGAGCTCTGGCCTTTGCTTCTATCAGAGGCACAAGGAGCTTTGGGAGGCTACACTCTCTGCCTTCCAAGATTAAGGTCATGGCAAGGGAGAGACCAGCCTGTCCCTGTCCTTCAGCTGGAGAAGGAACAGCTGCAGGGAACATGCTTCCCCACCCCTGCAAAAAGAAAAAAAAAGCTCCAATTTTTGTCTTGTCTCCAGTTTCTCCTGGAACTGCAGGTGCAAACAGGGCAGATATTCTAGGCTTCCTTTTGTATTATTTTAATGTGTTGCAAGTCACCTCATAGATAATTTAGTCTCTTTTTCCATTGCAGTTTCCCATTGCCCTTTCTGCCAGCTGAAAGAGGGAACATTTCATACTTTAACTGCAAAAATGACTGTCCAAGTTTTCTGTAAAAAAAAAAAACTTTAGTTCTTGAAACGCCCACCGAGAATGCCAACTGTCTCTCAGGGAGACAAGTCATCGCTTCAGAGTTTTCCCCTCAGCTGCTTTGTGTGGTCTGAGAAAGGTCAATAGAAAGGCAGAACACACAGCCACAAAATTCTGCTTTCTTTTCATATCTTTCTTCCACACACATTTAATAGACCGAGCATATTTTTCTCAGGGAAGGCGGGGGAGGGGGGGAATGAATGACAACATGTACAGAGTAAATCCCCATTGTCCTATGTGGAGGAGGAAGGTATTTGAGCAGACATTTTCAGCTGTGAATGGAATACGATTTGCATAAATCATAAATGGAGCAGAGCTATTGTTGTTTCCATATTGCACAGCCTATATTTGATGACTTTTTAAAACACACACACACACGTTGGTTTAAGACCAGAGTCAATGCTATCTCATGTTGGCTCCAGCGCCACAAAGTTGGGAAACTGGAAGCCAAGGATGATGCCATAACAGGTTGTGGCGATCATACACAGGGCCCCCGGACGTTTGACGGTCTATTGACCCTGTGCCGCCACTGTGATTGCTTTTTCCGCTGCCACCACCCCGTATCTCACGGGGACACACGGAGTCCAGTCAGTTGTTAACATAAACAAATAATCAAGTTTATTTTTAAATGCAGGAACTTATGGTTTCAGTTAATTTTTCTCTTGTCAGTTTCTTATTCTTAGTTCCTAACAACTCCAAACTGATTATTCCAACTATCTATCTGACTCCACCTAACAATTCCTCTCACTCTCTCACAAGACAACTCTACCAACCCACACCTAAACCTCCCTCTTCCTTCTTCAACTCCCAAACCTCAACTCCCAAACCAAACTGACTTTCAAAACCTCCCACTCTAACTTTTATTCCCCCTTTGCATTCTCACTGGCCAATCACATCACTCCTATTTTAACCCTTTCCTTATGACCCATCCTAGGAGGCAAACGCCACACAGGTGTACTCAGAGATCAGCAATGGTGTTGTGCAATGTCATAAAGTATGCTTGCTTACAACTTACCCTCCATGCACTCACACTTTTGCTTGGTCTTTCAGGCCTAGATCTAGATGGGGTTGGGATTGGGGATGAAGGATCTGGGGGCAGCAAAGATACCCAGTGCTGTTCTGGTCCTATATTGCCTTATGAAGCCTCTGAGCCTTACTGCATCACTAGAGGAATCCTCCTTTGTGTTGACCCATGCCTGTTTGCTGCTTACATCAGTAGCTGGCAGTATAGGTTAAACAGTGGGAGGTGGGGAGGTGTGGCCTCCCTGGATGTAGTGCCTCTTTAACTTTCTCTCTCTCAAAGTATCATTTCCGAAGATGAGATGCCCTCTTATTTCCCCTCCTGCAAAATCTATGGGAAATTATCGTTGTATGGTCTGTAAATACCAGACATTATAAAACTTTCCTAAGCAACTGGGCTATAATTATCAAGGTAAATCAATGCCGAACTTGCATATCACATTTTGATACCATGGCAATTGCAGATTTAAAAGGCACATCTGGAATAGTTAATTGTGCAAAGTTCACAGGCATGCATTCACCCGTTGTTAATAAACCATTTATTGAAGCAGCTCTTATGGGTTTGTCTACTTTTTATTAGCTACTAGAAAATGCCCATAATTCTGATGGGGGAGTGGGTTCAGAAGGAAGGTTCAAGATGAGGAGGAGGTAGGCGGAAAGGCAGGCAGGCAGGCAGGCAGGCAGGCAGACAGACAGACACAGACACAGACACATGCACACATGCACATCCATGCATTCTAGGTGAAGCACATGGTGACTGTGGCTCTGCATATTTCACTGGTAGCACTGCACCTTTTGGAAGGGCTGCTGCTTTATACTGCATAACTTATTTTATTGCCCTCTTTTCACATGAATGGTTTTTAAAATTGGAAATGCTGATTTGTAAGCTGCCTTAAATTTTATGAGTATAAATGCATCCATTAATTATTGCGGGGACCCCAGAGTGGCACAATGCCCCTTGGTGTGGTCTGCCACATAATTCTACCCCTGCCTGCCCACACATCTTCAATGAAAATTGGCATCACCTAGTCTTAGGGAACAATTTCCTTCCAGGGCAACAATGTCCACACAGTTCAGGATGGCTATCCCAGCTTGTTGTCTCCATTGCTAGGCAGGCAGTTGTGCTGGGCAGAGCTTAGTTTAAAAATAAAAAAGGATGACTTGCTGAAATCAGACAGGCTTGCCAAGAAGCTGGAGGATATGGTTGTGTTGAGAGTTCAAGGATTTGTGGTTGACTATATCTGACAGATACACACAGACATGGGCTCTGGGGAATCACCACATCATGCAATGGAGGCACAGATAGGGGTTATGAGGTCTAATATCTCAGACTGAGTCAAGCCATATATGCCTCCAGAAGCATTTGAGTCTTGTGCAGCCCCATCCTTTGCCTGTATACTCAGAAACGAGTCCCAGAGCATAGTACACAGTACATAGGATTGCATTATAAGTCTGCAATCCTATGCATGTATGCTCAGAAGTCCATCCCATTGAGCTCAATGTGGTTTGTATCCAATAAGCAAGTTTAGAATTGCAGCCTTAGGATCTTTGAAAGGCAAAGATCAGGCAAAGCAAAAAAGAGCAGTCATGTTGGCAGAGTTGATGATCTGCATACATGCTAAACAGAGAAATTATTTAGGTCAAATTCCATGATGTTACCAAATTACGTTAATATAAAGCTTGGTGTAATGATATCTTAAAACAAAGTCCCGCTTCTCAAAATTTGCAATCAGTAGAATATCGATCTAGCAATCGCTGCAAAGAAATCTCAAAGCCTTGACCAATGTTTACACATCCCATTCCTGAGGTTCAGAGCTATTTTCAGGAAATACCAACTCTTATTAGCCCTTAGGGAATGTTGGAACCTGATTAGTTGTTGTTGGCCTAGACCTAGGAGAGGAGGCAAGCAAGAGGTCTGCACTCAATAATATTCATAGAAGAAATGTTGGCATCAAGAGAAAGCATTACATCTGGAGGGAGTCAAAGGAGCTAAGAGGAATTAAATGCAGTTAGCACCAAGGGGTTGATTTGAACAAATTTGATTTTTTTTTTTCTGGAAGGGGATGTGAAATACAAATGTGTTTGAATCAGTTGCAATCAAACATATGCAAATTTACTGAAACACCCCCTTAAAAAAACAAAACTATTTAAAGACATCGTTGAAATCAGCTGGATTTATTTTTATTTTCATTTCTCACGACGCAGAGATAGCCAGGTTTCTTCGTACCACACAAAAACTAGCATTTACTGGAGCTGTTATCTACAATTCCCTAATGCTGACCTACTTACATTTAAATTGGGCTACAGGGCTAACACGGCACTATCCGCAAACTACTTGTCAGCTTCCCCCCACCCCAGAGCTAAGGGCAACTGCTGTGCCTCTCCTAGAGTTGGAATCGAACCCAAATTAATCAACCCAAACCCAGTTATGACAAAGCTGATCAAATTCCTTTGCTCATGAACAGATTGTCAGTTTGCAGCCCAATCCTAAATACTTTTATTCAGAGGTGTGCCCTCCTTGAGTTCAGCAGAACTTACTTCCAGGTAAGGATACTGAGGGTTGTAGCAGCTGTCCTTTCACATTAAAATCACACTGGCACCATTGAGAGCGGCATTATCTCTGTACAGTGGCACCTTGGGTTACATACGCTTCAGGTTACAGACTCCACTAACCCATAAATATTACCTCGGGTTAAGAATTTTGCTTCAGGATGATACGGAAGGGGGGGGGGCATGTCTTCTTCACCTTCTTCTTCGCTACAATATATCAATTTATTTCCAATTGTCAATGTCAAAAGGGACTAAAATCTATAAAATTCATAGAAAATCAGCGTGCCAATTTGCTCAATTTCTCTAGGACTCCATCACACCTCCCCTGTCCTCCATAATCCCTCAAGCAAGGTGTCAAGACCCTAATCCTGTCAAATCACTCTGCCAAGCCTTTCCTCCAGGAAATGCCAGTACATGGACCATTGTCTTCTCATCAGGATGTGCTTATCTGCGCATATCTCCAGCTCTGCATATTCCCCCCTCCCTCCTCCATATGTTAATCCTGTGTAACCCAACCTCTCTTTAATGGATTCATGATGTAACTGGGATGTATTTTGCACTGTATTCTGGGACATGGAGGGAAGTTTCAAAAGTTTATGTCACCCCTTTCTCGCTGTTCAATCTCGCCTTGAACCTGTTGCACAATAAACGTGGATCTTCTGCAGCTTGCTCCTGTCTCCGGCTGAGCTCATTTTCCTCCGCAGGGACCCGCGGACTTAGTCCGACGAGCTGGGTGGCTGAGCAGCCTCGCACCCAGATTTTTACCGTAACAAGGACGAGAACAGAAATTGTGCAGCAGCGGCACAGCAGCAGCAGGAGGCCCCATTAGCTAAAGTGGTGCTTCAGGTTAAGAACAGTTTCAGGTTAAAAACAGACCTCCAGAACGAATTAAGTTCTTAACCCGAGGTACCACTGTATTCTGAAAAGCCATTTGACCATGTGACTAAAAAATGCCTGCAGACACACACCATCTTTTAAGGCTGAAATCCTGTAACCATTTAACCTGGGATGAAGCTCCACTGAACTCAGCGGGTTGTACCCAATGTAGCACTAAGTCCACTTAGTGACCTATTTGTTACACTGGCAGAATGTTGTTGCACAATGAAAAGCACATAGTCGCACAATGGATTTCACAGCGAGATTTCACATATGTTGCGTAATAATAATAATAATAATAATAATAATTTTATTATTTATACCCCGCCCATCAGGCTGAGTAATCTAGTCCGATCTTTTAACTTGTCTTTGACAGTTGCCTGGAAGTCCTGAATCAAAAACTTCCTACAACAGAGGTTTCCCTTACTTCAGTCAGGTAACTTGGTCCACGGTCTCCTGTTCCTGCAAAAGGAAATGTCGATAATTGGCCTTTGGGGTGCAATCCTGTACACAATGTATCTGGGAATATAAGCCCCCACAAGAATTTAGGGCTTACATCGGAGTGCCCTGAGCTGCACGAAGGGCAGCTGCAATTTGTATTTTTTAGCCATTTCTGTCTTGAGAGGTAAGCGCCTTTGATACAGCCCTGTTCAGAGGCCGCCGGCCTTGTAACTCACGACGGTGGGATTCCATTCCGACCCCGAGAGGGCGCTCTATAGCTTTAGGCGTGAACCTCGGAGCCGGGGAAGCGAGGGTCACAGAGTTGGAGTGAGTCCTAGAACGGGAGCCCCTTGCTTCCTGCGGATCGCTTCCGCCCTCGAGCCGTGGGCCTGAGTTCCGGTTCCGCGTGAGTTGTGCGCGCGCGTGCGCTTTCGGCTGCAGGAGGGTCTGGTGGAAGGTTTGCCTTGCGCGGGCGGCGGGGCTCTCGAGGCAGCGCGGGGGGGGGCGGGGTGTGCGGCCACCCCTTTTCTCTCCACGCGCTTCTCCATAGGACGTGGACGGGGCTGCTAGCAAGAGCTTAGCCTTGCTAAATAGTCAGGGTGTGCCGGACCAGGACCTGGGTTCGAATTCCGCACTCGGCCATTATGCTCACCTGGGGTGGCCCTAGCGGGGCCGGACGCTACCTCTCTCAGCCCAGCCTAAACTACCTCGCAGGGTTGTCGTGGGGATTGGGTGAGAAGGGGGAGAGCCATGCATGCCACTTAGAATTCCTTGTTGGAGAAAAGGGGTATAAATGCAGTAAATTAATATTATCGCCTCCCCCCCCCGCCGCCAAAATAGTCTTTTCTTCATTGCATTACTCCTACAGTTAACAGTACACGGAAGTTTACTTCGCAGGGGTGACCATTTGGACTTTCAGCAAGACTGCCTTGCCTCTGGTAGATTGATTAGTGGCAGCATGTAGATCTTCTGCTCTTGTGGGTAAGAATGTAAAAAGATTGGGCCCAATGGGCCATCTCCCATCTGGTCCAACATCCTGTTCTCGCAGTGGCCAGCAAGATGCCTGTGGGAAACCTGCAAACAAGACCTGAGCACAGGAGCGCTCCTATGGTTTCCAGCAGCTGGGACTCAGAAGCATTACTGCCTGGGATGGTGAAGGTGAAATCTTTATTGGAACATGTATTTATGTATGGGTCTGTCTGCTTTACTTGATTTTGGGTGCAGTGATGACTTACCTGAAAGAGCGCCATTGAGGGAGCTAAAAAGGAAAAACAACATGGAGTCAGTGATAAATAAAGGTTTTAAGAAGGGGAATAAAGGTTTTAAGAAGGGGACTTGAGAAAATGCAACAGAGTAGGTGGGAAGTCACATGGCTCCAGATAACAGGGAGATTGTAGAAATTGAGTACTTGGAAAGTAAAGGGAGTTGGGTGGAGTGGCTGGGAATTGGGTTGTACCACTTGCTCCACCTTTCTGTCTTTGGTCTTCTGGCAGAAGCCAGATTTTAGGGGAAGGAAGAGGTTTTGAACTTGCTAGA
Organism: Podarcis filfolensis; assembly: GCF_964270895.1. Lineage (NCBI taxonomy): Eukaryota > Metazoa > Chordata > Lepidosauria > Squamata > Lacertidae > Podarcis > Podarcis filfolensis. Next base: position 88,024,261 of record NC_139605.1, on the reverse strand, counting down.
AGATGCTTAGAGGATAAAAATCCAGTTGAGAAAGCAAGACAATGGGAATTAAGTATGCAAGTAATTCTTAAATCGTAATATTCAATATTTGACATTCATTGGAGAAATGATAGCCTATTATGGGAAGGACCAAGCTACTTTTAATGGATCCAGATTACATAAAGTACTTCCCTTTCAGATGAATCCTGTCACTCAGGTGGACCCAAATATACTTTAGAACAGGCTCCCTCAACCTTGGCCCTTCAGATATTTTAAGACTACAATTCCCATCATCTCTGACCACTGGTCCTGCTAGCTGGGGTCATGGGAGTTGTAGGCCAAAAACATCTGGAGGGCCAAGATTGAGGAAGCCTGTTTTAGAATATTGAGTGAGTCGGCCCTTCACTCTTGGTGATGGAAAGGAAACAATCTGTATACTGTACTTTTTATTACTGGTGCTTTAATTCCTAAAAGGTAATTTTTTTTTACCAATGTTCATGCTTTGCTCATACTGCAACTTTCTTTATATGTAGTAGTGGAACCATCTCCAAGATAAAAGCTATTTGCATTTGGACAAGTTGACTACCATTTTGGAAGTGCTGCATTTTTCCCCCATTGAGGTAAGACATTTGTTGTGATAAGAAGGAGGTTTGTTTAAAAACACACACCAAAATGAGTATTTGCAGCTTGGTATAAAGCCCATGGGCTGGGAAATGGTTGCTGCGTAGCTGGGCCTGCTGTGGTCCTGCCTTGTACCAGCTAGCCTGACCTTGCCCTAGATGAAAACCTGGCAGCCTCCTTTTTGGGGTCTGCCCTGTGCAGTAACAGGTGTGAGCATTCTAGCAGCAGCTTGATGGTCATGTATGATACTGCATACAGATCTGTTGCGACATGCAGAGAAAACCCAGACTGCATTCTGTTCTGTCAAGTGTCTAATTAAGGGTGGAGGCAAAACTGAGTAACTGCTGGATTTTATATTCCCAAAAATTGAGGGAGGGAGGAGACAGGCAGCCATTATGTGTTCATTCATCTCAGCAGCCTTTGGTTCAACCTGAAACTTTCATAGTGCCTGACATAACATCATTTAAATGTCTGCTACCTCCTTCCATATTCCATCTAAAGATTGTAATGTAGATTCCATGGCTTCATGATCAGCAAAGTTTTTCTTACTTTCTCTTTCCCCCCTACCCACTTTATCATGTAGCCCAGGGATAGACAACATGGTGTTCTCCAGATGCTGTTCTGATCTTCAGCTCAAATCATTACTGGCCTTTGGCCATGCTGGTTGGCACTGATGGGAGTTGGGAGTCCAACAACATCTGCAGGGCATCAGCTTGGTTATCTATGATCTGTAGACCAGGGTTCGGCAACCTAAAGCCCATGGGCCGGAAGCAGCCCATGGTGGCCTTTTAACCGGCCCACGAACCACCCCCGAACTGAGCCGCCTGCTCGGCAAGTCCCCACGCACTGTGCTAAACCAGTGTGGCGCAGGGACTCTCTTCCGCGGCGCCAGAAATTGCTTCTGCGCATGCCCAGAGGCCGAAAATCGCTTCTGCGCAGGTGCGATTTCTGGCATCGAGGCATGTGCAGGCGCGATTTCCAGCACTGCGGACGTGCGCAGGTGCGATTTCCTGCGCCGCGCTGCACTGGTCCATCCCACGGAGGATCTTCGCTGGAGTGATTCTGCCCCTGCCTGGTAAGCCTTGCTGACCCCTGCTCTAGACTGATGAAGAATTCTGGCAAACTTGAAAGTTGGCATGCTGTTTGTGACATTCTGATGGCCGAATAAATATATGAAACCTGATTCAGATTTTTGAATTTGTCTTAATAGAGTTATTTGTGTACCGTAATTGACTTTTCAAGCCCTGCTGCCCAGGACTAGTTTGAGAGGAAGGTTGAGAAAGAATGCAATTAATAAATTAAATTAAAGGACATAGACATACTGCTTGTGGTATCTAACTTAGTCTCTAACTTCCACATTCTACTTGGTTCTGGGTGTGTGGCATTGATTTGTCACGCTGTTTAAATTGTTATAGCGCCACCATTGCTAGATATGGTGTGTCTGAAAGATGCAAGCAACCATCCTGTGATATGAAGTCTGTTTGTTTCCTGACAATTCTTGATACCAGGGTGGGCTCTTTTAAAATTCCAAGGATCATCATGCTAAATAGTGAAGCAGAGTTCTAATATGCCTGTAGCTGATCTATTAACCATTTCATTTAAAAGTTTAGAAACATCTTGTACAATGAACTTTAATCATATTAAAAATGACACCATGACAGTGACTATCAAATATATCTTGTAGGTACTAATGGACCAAAAGCAGTACAGAACAAGGATTCTCATAGGTAAGTATGACTTATTTGAGATCTACCTAAGAGGCATGCATGGGGACCTGTTGCGTATTAGGCCATATGCAAGAGATACAAATTGTATATTTCTATTGTACAGTAGGCCTTGGAGAGGGAAAACGATTGACTAGGGACACCAGATCTCATTTGTGCATTGTCACATGCCTTATTGGTCCCTCTGTGTGTTCTTGTTTTTATTAATTAGCAAGCCATTGTGCCTCTCATCAGTGGAAGCTCAGTGCTTGAAATATGCCTGCTTTAATAATTTGTCCTAATATTCCATACTTAGCAGAAGTCACTGTCCCTGTCATTTTGAAACATGACTTGGAATGTCTTCTTACTAACATTTCAAAATAAACTTGGTGTAACTTAAAGAGTAAATCAGCCAGCAGCAAATACATTTTGAGTATACAGAATAGGTGTTGGGATTATCGCCTCATTTAAGGTTGCTGATTAAATCTCACAATGGGGAATTGCTGCAACTGCTTGGTGGGCAGCAGTTCACCAGGTAAGGCGTCTGGAGGCCTGAAAACAGAGATAGGGAAAGCTTCAATGCCTAACTATCTGGGGTGCTTATTGGACTGGGACCAACTGATTGAAGAATAAAAATCTATCAATACAAGTATTCCAAGCCTGAACATGAGAACTGCAACTATCGGCATGCTTTTCAAGTTGCTTTCTGCCCTCAAGGGGAGAAGATTGTGTTATTTTGTGTTGCTGAACTTGGCCTCCATCTCTTGGAGGCATGGAGCATCTTGAGCTCGGCACTCTGTTATTCCACAGGTAGCGTATTAGTTTTGGTTACCTTTGTTCATGGAGTGCTAAACTATCAGGCCACCTTGGCACAGGGAGCCCTTGTGTGCAGTTTTGGAACTCCTCTGTAAAGGTGGCCGACATCATTCCCTCAAAGTTGCAACACTTAGGATCTGTCCCAAGAGTGTATTTGAACTTTAAAAGCTGTACTCAGGCATCTCATTCTCTGTACTTAAGTCTCATACCAGGCTGGGGAGAATTAGGTTCAGGGTGGTATTCAACTATATTTTACTCAGAGTAGACTAACCTGGTCGTGTTCATTTCAACGAGTAAAACTTAGCTGAACACAACTCTTAAATCACCACCAAACCATGAAGCTCTCTGAATGATCTTGGGCTGTTTGCCATCTCCCCTTAATTCACTACATACATGTGATGAATCAGTGTTTTGGGCTTGTAAATTTCCAGCCATTAGGCAAGCATGGATCTGGGACATACCGTATTTTTTGCTCTATAAGAGCCTCCCTCCTAAAAAGTAAGGGGAAATGTGTGTGCATCTTATGGAGTGAATGCAGGCTGCGCAGCTATCCCAGAAGCCAGAACAGCAAGAGGGATTGCTGCTTTCACTGCGCAGCAATCCCTCTTGCTGTTCTGGCTTCTGAGATTCAGAATATTTTTTTCTTGTTCTCCTCCTCCAAAAACTAGGTGCGTCTTGGGGTCTGGTGCGTCTTATAGAGCAAAAAATACGGTATTCAGAAATGCAGGGGATTGTGAGTAACTCCTACTGTTACTTACAAATAAAACACCTTGCAAATAAAGAGAATCTCTGGTTTTAATTCGGAAATCAGTGGATCTCTTCTATTGGAGATTATGGGGAAACACTAGCTTCTGATATTATGTGTGAAGCTTCTGGCTTGACTTTTCCTTGCCATAATGACCATTATAACTTTTACATTCCAGGTAAGTGCTGTTGGAAGAGCAGTGCTCATGTTCTGCAGAGAAAAGAGTTGTCAAAATTCCGTTTTGTTCTCGTGTGTCATTCTGGTTTGTGTAAAGTCACTTCATTAAAATCAGATGTTCTATCCTAGCTGTGGCTTGAGTGTTAATGTCCTGCAGAAGGCACACTTCTCAAAATATTTATTTTTGTCTACATGTTGCTAAAGAGAAATGCTCCTATCTTCATTATCCCTGCCTATATCCACTTTGTGATGTGGCATCTATCTGCATTCTCAAATTATTCTGGCTGTTGCATCCCTTTCTACCACTAGAGGGCGAAGAATTATACAAAATGAAGGCTTATGTCTCCCTGGTGTCTTTTCTGGTGCAAACAAAAGGTTGCAATTACATTCCAGGAATTGTTGTCATAGTAGATTACACAAGGGTGCTAGATGTTCTATGGTGGCTGGTTGTTGTTTTTATTATTATTACAGTCCTGAGCTTTTAGCAACCTACTTTAGAAAGCCTGGAATAGCATCTCTTTAGAAGCTTCCAACAATGCACTCTGCACAAATTCTCTGCATTGTGCATATTGAGTACATACATTGCTGTTTAATTCAAACTTCAGCTTGAGATCTGAAGTTATGAGAGCGGGAATGGGGGAGAAGGAGACAGAGGGGCAAGATGTGCATAAGGGTAATAAAATGCTGTTTTGTTATACCAACTTGTATCCCCACACCCCTATAGTTCTTGTGGTGCTGTATTATTTTAACCCTTTCTCCACAATTGAGAGATCTAGAAGCGCACCTTATAAAGGCTTAGTTCCTGAGGATTGCAGAAAGCCCCAAACTTCAGACATTGACTTTACAGTCTTCTTTTACAGAGCCATCATTCTCTGTGGCATATATGTGATGTTCATGAGTATGTGGCAATGGTTTCAGAATATGAAACATTATTATTTATTCAATTTATATACCCCCCTTTATCAAAAGATCCCCAGGTAGTGTACATTAAAAACAAGAGTCTTGTGTGCATGCATAGCCTAAAGATGCACATTCTGCCAATAGTTTTCTTTTTTATTATTATTAAATATTTTGTTGATTTACAAAAGTGTGCAATGTCTCTCGTGTTTTTTCCCCCATGTAACATTTTTACAAATCAGTTTCATTTGTTGAGACATTAGGAAGAAAGGGGGTCAGGTGGCGATGTTTCTATTTTACTTACTGTATGTAGGGTTTGGTGTCAGTGTTGCTTGTGCAGGTTCTTTGCTGTTCGCTTGTGTTCCTTTGCTGGTGAGAGAGGTTGGGGTTGGCCTAGGGTGTGGTTATTCATTTGTGGTTGGCTGTGGTGGTCTTTGTTTTCATGTGTGAGTGGGGTGGGTGGGTGGGTGTTTTGGATCAGGTTAGCCATATTGATTTGTATGCTGTTGGTGGTTTTTTGTCGTTGGGCTGTGTATGTGATAAAGGGGAGCCATACTGGGGTGAAGGTGTCTTCTTCTATTTGTCCACATGTCAGTTTCAGTTTATTGGTTAATTTTTCTAGTAGGGCTGTTTCCCATACTATTTGGTACCGTTGGTCCATGCTTACTCCTTTTTTTTTTTAAATGAATTTTTATTAATTTACATCAAAAAACAAAAAACATATTAGTTTCACATCAAATTTTTCACAACTTATTCCTTTTCAGGACTTCCTTCAGCTTTTCCGTAAATCATCCATAGTTATTATTTAAATTATGCATTTCTTAGTTTTATATTGACATTATTTATATCTTTCTTTCTATTCCCTTTAGACAATATTTCTTAATTTTTCACAGTGCTTCTTTAAATCCCATTAGCGTTATCTGTCCCTCACTTATATATTCCAGATATTCCACAAATTTCCCCCAGTCCTCGATGAACTTTTGGTCTCTTAAGCATCTGATCTTTCCTGTCAATTTATCCAGCTCCGCATAGTCTAACAGCTTCATTCTCCATTCTTCCACAGTCGGTATTTCCTGTTGTTTCCATTTCTGGGCCAGTAACACTCTTGCTGCTGTTACTGCATATTAAAAAAAATTACAGTCCTTTCTTTTTATCTCGTTTCCTAATATTCCTAACAGAAAGACTTCTGGTTTCTTTATAAATGTATATTTTAAAATCTTCTTCAATTCATTATATATCTTTTCCCAGAAGTCTTTCACTTTCTTACATTCCCACCACATATGATAAAAAGTACCTTCTTTATCTTTACACTTCCAACACTTATTACATGTCTTATACATTTTTGCTAATTTTACGGGTGTCATATACCATCTATAAAACATTTTCATAACATTTTCTTTTAACATCATACATGCAGTAAATTTTAAGCCCTCCTTCCATAGTTTTTCCCAGTCCTCAAATTGTATGTTATGACCCACATCTCTGGCCCAGTGAATCATTACCGACTTAACTTCTTCATCGTTTAAATTCCATTCTAACAACAACTTATACATTTTGGATAAAGTTTTTCCGTCATTATCTATAATTTCCATCTGAAATTTAGAATCCTTGTCCGCATAGCCATGTTCCTTACTAAACATTTCGTTAATTTGGAAATAATGCAACCAGTCATATACATATTCTTTAACCTGCTCATATGGTTTCATTTTCCATTTTCCTCCTTCTTTAAATAGCAGTTGACTATATGTTATCCACTTACTTCTCATATTAATTTTCTTTACACTCATGACTTTTAAATGAGATAACCAGTGTGGGATTCTAGGTTCTAATAGGTTTTTATACCTATCCCATATTTCAATTAAAGGACCTCGGAAGGTCCATGCTTACTCCTGATAGGTCTCTCCAGTGTCTGGCTATGATGCTTCTGGCTGCTAAAAGTAGGTGGGTTATGAGTTATTTGTGGTATAAGTGGGCGTTATTGTATTCTGCCAATAGTTTTATTTGCTGGGAAGAGAATGGCTCAAGTGCATCTTCTCACTTAATATACTTGCACTTTGCATTATAGATATTCTATTAATAGCTCGTCAGCTGTGGTCCCCACCCTAAAATTTGTAGCCACACTTAAACAAGCACAAAACTGCAAAAGTGGGGGTAATGCTACTAGAGCGCTACAAAAGCAAATTCCTTTGAATGACCTTTGGCAGGGGAAGGGATTGTGGAGAAGCAAGGCAATTAAAGGAGCGGGGCCAGGTCATGGGAAGCTGCAGAAAAAGTTATTTGGGCTTTGGCACAATTACATATTTTCATGTTTTCTACAATGGAGAGGTCTATAAACATAAATAGTTCTGAATAAATTCTTGTGTTCTAAGCTCAGTTAATATGTCCCTGCATTTGGCAATCCTGTTCACAGACTTCTGCAATGGGTCATCAGCTTGAGCTGTCAACATAGCCTAGTACGTTGCACTTCATACTTGTGTAACCTTTATCCTGATCTGTAAGTGCCATGTTGTGTCGGCAGGAGAAAATATCTGGTGTCTCTAGAAAGAAGAGTATTGGCTAATGGTAAGCGAGTCCTTAATCTTTCTTAATTAAGCTAAACAGCTGGAATTGGGAAGGGCTCCTGTTACATAATCTCTCCATATGTTGTAATGGTCATTCTGGCATAAACTGTTGGGAGTGGGTGTAGCTCGCCTGAGCTAATCACATTTTTTTTCATGTTGATAAAACAAATGTTGGGTGTGTTGAACACATTTGTGCCAAGGATCCTGTTCCTTAGGGCCATGCACAAACTTTGTTTTGAGGTCTTACCGTATTTTTCGCCCTATAGGACGCACTTTTTCCCCTCCAAAAATGAAGGGGAAATGTGTGTGCGTCCTATGGGGCGAATGCAGGCTTTCGCTGAAGCCTGGAGAGCGAGAGGGGTCGGTGCGCACCGACCCCTCTCGCTCTCCAGGCTTTGCGGACCTCTCCGCAAGCAGCGGGAGCGCTCCCGCTGCTTGCGGAGAGTTGCCTGCATGCTGAAGCCTGCGCACGCTGAGCTCAGCGCGTCCAGGCTTCGCGGACCTCTCCGCAAGCAGCGGGAGCGCTCCTGCTGCATGCGGAGAGTTGCCTGCATGCTGAAGCCTGCCCTCGCTGAGCTCGGCGCGTCCAGGCTTCGCGGACCTAATTTTTTCCCCTTTATTTCCCCCCCAAAAAACTAGGTGCGCCTTATGGGACGGTGCGTCCTATAGGGCGAAAAATACGGTAAGTGAGCCTTGCCTGCCTGCCTGCATTAACTTCTAATCCAGCCAGGAAGTAGGAATACTTGTGATTCACATTTGAAGTTGGGAGTATAACTGGAGCAGTTATATGGCTTCTGCCTAACCAAAGACTACATGGACGTGGGGAAGAACCTTATTATCCTTGCCTAAGTGATTCCTGTGTGCACATCTAACTGAGTAGTGAGGAGAAGCAGCAGGTGCCATACAAAAGAACGGTGGCTCCCATAACACTGCAAGAAAGTGGATCTTTGGTTGGCAAAAGGCAGGTCCCATTATCCCAGACTATTGGTCATGCTAGCAGGGGCTGATAGGAGCTTCCATCCAACAGTGTCTAGATGGCACCTTGTTGGCTGCAGTTGACCTACTTACAGTGTTCTCCGTAGGTTTTTGTAACTCTGCTATGTTGGTACACCAAGTGGTGACTGCTGAGTAAGAGAAGGGAAATTAGGGTCTTTTCACTCATTCAGAGAAGGGGAAATGAGACAATGGACCTTATATTTATTTTGATTTCCCCCACAGCTGCCTTTCCAGGGCAGAAAAGCCTTCTCAAGGTGGTTTACAGAAATAGGACAAAACAACTTTTAAATGTGTGGTTTTAAAAACTAAAATGGCAGCATGAAATGGTTCAAAGCCAAACCAGCCAACCACAAGAAAGAAAAATGAAATACAGTGGTACCTCGGGTTACATACTCTTCAGGTTACAGAAATAGTACAGAAATCGCGCAGCGGCAGCATGGCAGCAGCAGGAGGCCCCATTAGCTAAAGTGGTACTTCAGGTTAAGAACAGTTTCAGGTTAAGAACGGACCTCTGGAACGAATTAAGTACATAACCAGAGGTACCAGTGTAGTATCAGCAGCAGCTGAAAAATCCAAGCTGATGTCAATTCATTAAAAGCACATTGAATAGACATACAAAACAGATGCCGTGTGTGAGTGAGTTCAACAACAGGGCCACCACTGAACCAGCCTTGCAATCTGATTGACCTTATCAATGGATCTGTGAGCAGGGCCCCAGTAGTTGCTCTTGGGACCCAGCCAGGCTCATCTGAGTACACGAGATGTCAAAGGATGGTTGTTGATCTGCTTTAAGAAAAGCAAGCTGTCTTTGTTGTGTAAGATTTTGTTCCAGTGCAACAGACTGCCGGGGGGGCGCATCTGACAATACCTGTTATTTAACCGTTTTTATGACCTGTTGCTGTAAAGTTAAATAGCAGCTTTAAGCAAAGAATGCATCCATTATATAGCCTTTAGCTGAAAACGTCTGGGCTCAGTTCATGTGAACAGGTAATTTCAATGCTCAACCTTTTTTTTTTTTTAAAGTAGATTGACTGCATCACTCTGCCAAAATGTGTTGCAAAAGAAAAGGGTGAGGTGAGTTAAAGGTTATATGTGGCTTGGAGAATGTAACTTTCCTTTTTGATGGAACGACAATGCTTAAAGGCCAGCCATTTTGCTTTACAAGTGTAAGAGCAACCTGACTGTTGGGCTCCTTTTACTTTAGCATTCTTTCTCTCTCAAAATGGCTAGTTTGTCATACATAGGCATTACTACCAAGAACCCTAAGAGGGCTCAGTTTCTCATCTAGCCTTCCCCAAACTGCTATCCTTCAGATGTTGCTAGACTACAACTCCCATCATTGCCGACCATTGGCCGTGCTGGCTCAGACTGATGGGAGCTGGAGAACAACAACATCAGGATGGTGCCATGTTGAAGAAGATTAGTTCAGTTGATTCATTCTGCACCTCTAGTGCTCAACCTTGTAATTCATAAGACCAGTCTCGTCTATGACACTGTTGCGGCAAATGTCTCTCCGAGCCCCATCTCCTTCTTTGGTCTGGTAAGGATGTGAGGTGATGCAGGGGAATGCAATATGTGCAGTGATAATGTCATCTACCTATGTGGAGGTATTAATCTGAATAGGGATACAGTGGTATTCATAGGAAAATCTGGGCCTCTATTGCAGCCACAACATAGCAGCAGCCTGTTTCTTCTGCTTCCCTGCCCCAAACATGTGCATCAATGGGTAGGGAGCCTTTTTTGGACATCAAGGTCACCTTTTAGAGAGTCTCAGGTCATTGACATGTGGAGCAACAGGTTGCACAGTACAATAATCTTCCCTGTTATCTCGTAGGTGTTCTATAGCAGGTTACATTCCATCCGTGGAAAAGCCAAAGGTTTCTATTTGCAGGTGCAAATCTACATTTCTCCAGACATGCAGGAGGCATTATCACCCTTCAATGACACACTCCAGGCTGCCACAAAACAGGGTTGGCAAGGTCAAAGCCTAGGGAGAGTCTCAAGGGCCAGACAGAAGCCTAGAGGGACACATTTGGTTCCCAGGACTGAGTGAACCCCCAATGTACAATGCTCATGCTCTTTTGCACTTAGGTTTTTGTGTGGATGAAGGGTAGGGGTGGGCTTACAAACAACTTAAAATTTCCATTGTCAGTGTAGTACAGAATTATTCCCATATAATGGCTGAGCCTGAGTAACTTGACAAACCTGTAATCCATTGAACCAAGTCCACTGTTTACGTGTCCATACTGCAGATTGGTTTGGGCACTACCAACAGTCCTGTGTTTGCATTTGGAATGGAAGCTGGTTTGCAGGAAAAGCATCAAACTACAGGATACAGATAGACTCTGGCAAACATGACGTGCGCTCAGCATCAAACACCAGTAGCGTGGTACATGCCCATAGTGTGTTAAATTGTATTTCTGTAATTTTATTATTGTGAGTCCTCCTAAGCTCCCTGTGGGGAGGAAATTTGAAATGATCATTTAGCATATATTCTGGAAAGCTAGGTGGAAGGCGTTTGGACACTTCATAAGGTATTGTTAACAATTTTTGCATGATAGTCCCAGGTTTCCATCTATGCTTGGATACAATTTGATGCTGTTTTGAAACAAGATGGTGGGCTCAAGCTTTCAAAACAGCACTGATTTTAACCACTGATTTCAAAAGTGTACTGATTTATTTTATTTTATTTTTTTTTAATAATCTTTTTATTGATATTTTGGAAACGACATCAAACAATACAAAAAAGAAAAAAGACTGAAAAGAAAAAAAAGCAAGCAAACAAACAAACAACAACAACAAACAACGCCTATAAACATAAAACAGACAAACCAACATAACATCACTCAATTGGCTTCCTTCCAACTCGGTTTAGGCAAAATAAACTCATCGCTTATCTGCAGATTGTATTATATCAGCTCTTTACATCGCAGGTTTTAGATTCCGCCCACTGTGATTTTGGTAATACCTAGATTGATTTCAATGTGACTTAGAAATTTATTCCAGTCGTTCGTAAACTTAACGATTTTTTGATGCCTAATTTTTTGTGACATTCTAGCTAATTCTATATACTCATATAATTTCATTTGCCATTCTCTAATGGTGGGGATATTGGAAGTTTTCCAGTTTTGCGCTAACAAAATCCTGGCGGCCACCATTGCATATTGAAAGAATGTTTGGTCTTCATTTTTGATCTCCTCTCCGATCATACCTAAAAGGAACGCTTCAGGTTTTTTGGGGAAGGTGTATTTCAGTATTCTTTTTAATTCATCGTAAATTTGTCCCCAAAATCTTTTCACTTCGTCACAGGTCCACCACATGTGAAAGAAATTACCCTCTTTAGTTTTACATTTCCAGCATGTGCTGTCTCCGGTCTTATACATCTTCCCCAGTTTTGCCGGGGTGATGTACCAACGATACATCATTTTCTCCATGTTTTCTCGGAGAGCAGCACATGCTGTGAACTTCATACCTTTCTTCCAAAGTTTTACCCATCTGTCAAACTCCAGATTATATCCAAGGTCTCTGGCCCATTTGACCATGACTCCTTTCACCTCTTCATCTTTAGTATCCCAGTCTAACAGTTGGTTATACATTTTGGATAAAAGTTTAGTATTACTTTCTAAGATTTCCACCTGGTACCTGGACTTTTTTTCACTCATTCCTATTTTTTTATGATCGTACCATAACGCATTAATTTGGTGAAATTGTATCCATCCAGTTAATTTATCCTTTAGCTCTTCGTACGGTCTAATTTTCCACCCTCTTTCTGATTTAACTAGGAGATCTTCGTATGTCCATCTTTCACATTCCAGATTTAACTTTTTTATTGTTAAGATATCAATTGGTGAAAGCCACCAAGGGGTGTCTCTTTCAATCAGCTTTTTGTTCCTGTTCCAAACTTCTAATAACGAGCCTCTAATGATATGATTAGAGAAGCCTCTATGGATCTTTCCTTTATCATGCCACAAATAAGCATGCCAGCCGAATCTAATGTCAAATCCCTCTAGATCCAACAAATCCGTGTTTTTTAAAATGGCCCATTCTTTTATCCAACAAAGACAAGCGGCCTCATAATAAAGTTTTAAGTTCGGAACTGCAAAACCCCCTCTTTCTCTTAGATCCGTGAGGAGTTTGAATTTAATTCTTGCCCTTTTCCCTTGCCATATAAATTTAGCTAAAGTTCTTTGCCAATTCTTAAAACATGCCGTACCTCTAATTACCGGGATATTCTGGAATAAAAACAGTAGTCTCGGAAGAATGCTCATCTTAATCGCGGCCATCCTTCCTGTCCAGGACAATTTTAACCTATTCCAAGTATCTAAGTCTTTCTTAATTTCTCTCCAGACCTTAGTGTAGTTATCCTCCACTAAATTTATATTTTTCGGGGAAATCCATATTCCCAGGTATTTTACCTTTTTCACCACTTTAATACCTGTTTTTAGTTCTAGCTGGTTTTTTACATCTTCGGCCAAATTTTTTGTTAAGATCTTAGTTTTTATTTTATTTAACTTAAACCCAGACAATTTACCGAATTCCTCTAATAACTCCAGGGCATTACTGGCACTTTCTATTGGGTCCTCTAAAGACAATACCAAATCATCGGCGTAAGCCTTTAATTTATATTCTTTTTCTCCAATTCTTATACCTCTTATTTTTGGTGTTTTCCTTATTTTATTTGCGATTATTTCCAAAACCATAATAAATAGAAGGGGAGACAACGGGCACCCCTGTCTCGTGCCCTTCGCAATTGTAAAAGAATTAGTGAGATTATTGTTAATTATCAGTTTGGCCCTTTGGCTTGAGTATATTGCTTTAATACCTTCCAAAAATGGTCCTTCTATTCCTACTGTTTTCATACATTGTATTAAAAACCTCCAAGAAACATTATCGAAAGCCTTTTCGGCATCGATAAAAATCATCGCCGCAGGAATGTCAGTCCTAAGATCCAAATACTCAATAATGTCCAGTATATGCCGAACATTATCTTTTAATTGCCTGTTAGGGAGGAATCCCGCTTGATCTTTATGAATAGATTTTGTTAAGTATTTCCTGAGTCTGTTCGCCAAAATATCTGCGAAGATTTTGTAATCGCAGTTAAGTAACGATATCGGCCTGTAGTTACTTACGTCCATCTTTTCAGCATCCGCTTTTGGTATTAATGTGATGTGTGCCTCCCTCCATGAATCTGGAATCTTCCCTCCTTGTAGAACATCATTAATCACTTCACTAAGCACCGGAGCAAGATATTCCCTTAAAACCTTATAATACTTTGCTGACAGTCCATCCGGTCCGGGTGCTTTTCCGGGTTTCATCTTCTTAATAGCCTCGTTAATCTCTTCCATTGTAATCTTCTTGTTTAATTGAGCTCTTTCTTCATCAGTTAAATATTCCCCTCTATACTCTTCCAAGTATTTTCCTATTTCTACATTATCTTCCTCTCCTTTTTCATACAACTTTTCATAGAATTGGAGAAACTTTTTTTTTATTTCATCTGGATCTTCTATTATCATATCTCCCGATTTTATTCTATTAATCACATTTTGCTTTTTCCTTTTTCTTAATTGCCACGCCAGTAATCTCCCCGTTTTATTTGCTTTATTTTATTTGCTTTATTTTTGCTTCATGGATTTAATTCTCCATTCTACTTCTTGGTTTAGTAATGCTGAATATTGTGATTGTAGCACTTTAACTATTTGTTTAGTCCTTTCATCTCCCGAGTTTATTGTTAATTTTTTCTCACAGTCTCTCAGTTGGGTAATAATTTCTTCTTTCTTTTGTTCTCTAAGTTTCCTTCTGTAATTGTTTTGTTGTATTAAAAAACCCCTTAACACTGCCTTACTCGCATCCCAAACTATATTAATTGGGGTTTCTTTATTCAGATTTAAGTCAAAATAATTTTTCAGAGTACTTTTAGCCTTTTCGTTCACCTCGTCAATTTCGAATAGATATTCATTCATTCTCCACCTGTACACTCCCGATATTTCACGTTTTATTTCCAAGACTATTGGACAATGATCAGAAAGGGTTCTAGGCTGGATCTCACATTTTGTTATTCTTGTCGATAATGCACGTGACACCCAAATCTGATCAATTCTACCCCAACTCTGGTGGGGTTCTGAAAAATGTGTGAACTGCTTCGTTATTGGGTTTTTATGCCTCCATATATCTATTAAATCTAAATTTTCCTCAAGGTTACTAAATGATCTTGGGAGCTTCCCTTGATTCGATTTCCCCTTTTTTCCACTTCTGTCAAGTTCTAGTATTGGTACACCGTTCATGTCTCCAAGTAAAATTAATTTGTAATTTTCCAAATCTAGTAATATTTGTTCCAATTTTTCAAAAAACTCTGCTTTGTTTGTATTTGGGGCATAAACTGTTACCACATTGATTTTTTCCCCTTGATGATTAAGTTGTATTCCCAGTATTCTTCCCTCATCGTCTTTACAAGTTAATACGGGGTCCCATTTTTCCTTAACGTAAACAACTACTCCTCTTTTTTTATTTACGTCTGAGTTAATAAATTCCACCCCCAACCTTTTATTTATCAAAATATGTTTATGTTTTTTGGCTACATGTGTCTCTTGAAAACAGATCACATCATAGTTCTTGTTTTTCAAAGCCTTCTCAATTTTATTCCTTTTAAGTTTTTCATTTAGCCCATTCACATTCCAGGACAGAAATTTCAGCGATGCTGTTATGTTTAACTTTTATTTACTCTAACCGGGTTACCAATCTTATCGTCTGGAACCCCTGTTCCCTAAGAGTTCCTCCTCTTCTGCCGCATCTTTTCCCACCGCGGCTTCTTCCTCATCAACTTCTTCTTCCTCTTCTTTCTCATCTTTCTCACTTCCCCTCTCCTTCTTTCTTCTTCTCTCATCTTTACTTTCCCCCCTGTCTCCTAACCTGATTTCGGCCTTGCCAAGCTCCTTCTCATACCTTCTTAGAAATTTCTCCACCTCTTGAGTGTCCGTCAACTTAAATTTTTTATCTTTATAGAAGAAGGTGACCCCTTCAGGGAACTCCCATCTATATTGTATGTCATTTCTTTTTAGGACACCTACCACTTGTCTGTACCCTTCTCTTTTACGTAACAACCTAACTGGTATGTACTGATTTTTCATTGTTTGTTTGCTTCTTAGAATTCCTGAGGTGTGAGGCTGCTGGCAATAAACAAAATAACAAGGGAGCATGCCCCACCAAGCAAAATTTTGAGATAAAAAACAATTACATAGGATAGACAACAGGAAACTTAGAAGGCTAACAAATTTATTTTTGCATAAGCTTCTGTGAGCTACATACTGTGGGTGTTCTCTCAGCTTCATTCTGTATTCAGAAAGCAGGGCTTTTAGAATTGCTCCCAAACAGAAGCTGTAAACCAGCACAAATAGGCTATGTAAAGTAACTACTAAATCATGACTACAACCTGTGTTTTATTTTATTTTATTTTCCTTTCTCTTGGTAAAATTATTATTATAAATTGCAAAACAGCTGTCAAAACTTGAGACCACCATATGAAATTAATACATATAAATGTTACTTAAAAAAAACAACCCACACCTTTTAAAACCTCCTGTAAAAACAGCCAGGAATCATAGTGTATACAGTATACACAAACAATCCAATATCTTCGTTATTAAACAAAAGGAATCTCTTGTACAAAGGTTAATTCTTTACTGGATGAAATTCTGTGGAAACTGTGTGCAAACAATTCTGTGGAGCATGTGATGTGACTTCTGATTAGACTGTTTCTGGCATTACTAACGTAGTTCGGAGAACTAGGCACAGCTTCACTGTGGTAGTTACTGCCACCATAATATTTACCCAAAGTGCTGTGGATACATATATCTTGATTGTCTCCTCTTTTTTCCATCAACCAATCAGTGGTGCTCAGTAAACTTGCCACCCGCTTTAACAGTAAACAGCCCCACTCTTAGTGATGTCTTTAAAAATAATAATAATACAGCTCTGAACAGTGTTGATACTTTGCTAAGGCAAAGCACATTTGTTCAAGTTTCCAGTATAATGGTGGGCTGTTGTTTCTCCTGAACGGGTAAGAATGTTTTTTAATGGTCACTTACTCTACATGGGCCTCTAGAGGAATGATCTTATCTGCTTGGAGTAATGCCATGTGTCGACTGAACGTCAAAGAGGAAATGTCCATTCTGTTTGAGGAACACACTAATTATTTTCCGTTTTTAAAAACATAACAACAACCTCTCGTTAGCGGTTCCTGCTTCTACTTGCACTTTGGTTCTAGCATTGTGGGCTGTAACTACGCTTACCTGAAATACGTTCACTTAAAATTAAGTAGACTAAACAAACATATCTACGATTGGGTTATAAGAGCCATTGCACTTCAATAACCATGTTGGAATGTAGTGTGAGGGCAGAGCTGAAATTTAGTGCATCTCTTTTTTTCCTAAGCCCTTATTCACAACATGGAATGGGGAAGCCACAGGCCTGAGGGCCAAATGTGACCTCCAGTCCTCTCAGTGCGGCCCTCAGGACTTTCCCCACACTACACTTTCCCTCACTTTGCACTGTTGTGGAATCACTTGGAAATGATTGTATTTCAGCTGTATATTAACATGGTTGGCAGAATTGCACTGCCTTAAATTTACAGCTCACCCTGCGCGTCACTAGAGGTTGCCCCCTGGCTGGAAAAAGTTGACAAACCCTAAAGTGTGCAGTCTGGCACATAAGGGCTACACTTAGCACTTCCCCCTTCATGTTGTTTCAGCTGAAAATTCTTCTCTTGCTCCCAGTTCTGTTACCCGATCACGATAAAGCATGCCTTTTCCTTTTGAGTCCCAATCCATGTAGCCACCCAGAGGAAGAGCACAAGGTGAGCAAAGGCTGATGCTGCTGTCACAGTTCACTTGTTTAGCAGGGGCGGCCTTAACCATTGAATGACATTCTGCACCAGCCTGAAAACTCCTCTCTTCCTCCAGCATGTATGAAGAAGCCTGCTGGGTCAGGGCAGTAGCCCATTTAGTCCAGCATCCATTTCTCACAGTGGCCAACCGGATGCCCATGGGAAACTCTCAAGAGAGCACAAGAGCTCTTGTGAGTCCCAGTCACTGTTATTCAGAGGCTTACTGCCTCCAGCAGTGAAGGAGCAACATAGCCATCATAACTGGTAGCCTTTGATAGCCTTATCCTCCAGGAATTTGCCAAAAACTCTTTTTAAAGCCATCCAGGTTGGTGGCCATCGCTACAACTTGTGGAAATGAATCCCACAGTTTTAAGTGTGTGCTGTGCTCAGAAGTACTTTTCCCCACCCTGGACCTTCCAGCATTCAGCTTCACTGAACATCCATGTGTTCTAGTGCTGCTGTATCCACGTTCTCCACACCATGCCTACTTTTATTTGCCTCTATTTATACACCTTCCAAATCATTCCCTAGTGAGCAACAACAGCAAAACACCAAAAGAACAAACAAAAACCCAACAACCCTGCAGCTTGCAGTCGGGGAAACGGCAGGAACACTTAAGAATTTCCTCTGAGATCAATTCTTGGTCCTTTTCCACTTGGTAAACACACAAGGCTTTTAATTCCAGGGTTTGCTGACTGTTTTGGATTTAGTGGTCCCCCAGGAGACTTCTCATCCATAAACCATCTTGTAGTTAATTGCCTGACATCAGGTGCTTCAGTGCACTCTATGTTTAGCAAGAGCAGCGGTTTGTCCATTCTACAAACTGCCAGGAAGGTCAGCATGCTGTTTTGGGAGTGTTCAAGAATGATCCCAAGTCACACAGTCAGGTACACTTTATAGATATTAAGAGAGAGAGAATTTTTCTTGAGTGCAGGAGCATCATGGCACTGAGGTTCCCATATAGTTATCGTCAGGGCTTTTGTTTGTTTTTAGCAGGAACTCAGTACCAGCACCACTCAAGTGGTGCCATTACTGTTATAACAGAACAATAGAGGCGTTCATGGTGAGGGCACCTCTTTTTCTAGAAAAATAGCACTGGTTATCATCTAGGTTACTTGTGCAAACTCACATAGGAGTTTTTGCATAGGAGGGAGCTAAAAAAAAAGTTAAAGGTAAAGGACCCCTGACGGTTAAGTCCAGCTGCAGCTGACTCTGGGCTTGCACCGCTCATCTCGCTTTACAGGCCGAGGGAGCCACAGACAGTTTTTCTAAAGTGTTGGTGGATTTTCATGGGGACTTTATCTCCTAAAAATTGCAAACTGATCTGGAAATGTGAAGAACTGGATTTAAGACTGGAAAAACAATAAATGGGGGGGGGGAACCCTCAAATTTGCTCATCCCTCCTGCAGTTCAGTGGTGGTATGGCATCTGCTCTGCATGCAGAAGGTCCCAAGTTCATGCTCATCTCCACTAGGACTGACAATGCCTGAAACCCTGGTCATTGTAAACCAGGGGTGGGAAACCTTTTTCAGCTTGAAGACCACATTGCCGTGTAGACAACCTTCTGGGGATGCATGCCATTGGTGGGCACGGCCAGAGGCAAAAGTGGGTGGAGCAATAGATGTGACTCATTTGTACAGTAGGCTATATTTCAGCCCATGCAAAAGTCACAGGTTTCTACACATGCACCTCTAAATATAGGCAAGCTATGGGCACTATCATACTTCAGTGGCATCTTCCAGCCAAGCAGAAGCAGTTAAAGGAAGACATAGCACTAGGTGGTCAGCAATATTGCATGGGGAGGAGAAAGATAGGATTTCTGCCCCAGGACTTGAAGTTCTGCGCCCCTGTCATAGACCATACTATTTAGGTGGACAGATAGCGTGACTTAGTAAGGCAGCTTTCTGCTCTCCTGATGTTCCAAACTGCAGTGGTAACAATGCACCAATTACCTTAACACTGAAGAATATGTCTAAACATGCAATCTTGCCTTCCCGTGTTCTTTAAAAACAGAGCAATGCTCTGCTTTGTATGTGCTCAAATAAATTAGCCCATTGTGATGCATGGGATAGAGTCCCACCCTGGCTCCAGGCTCCTGCAAGTAGTGTGTGAAGCACAAAAACAGCACAAACAAAAGTCTTAAGTCAAGAAGTGATAAAGGAAAAACTTTGCCTCTCCTTGCCCTGGAAATAGATCAGCTGGTCTAAATGCAGCTTTAGCCTGTTAATATAGTTCCTCCATGAAGTTTCTAATCATGGTTGTACCAAGGGGGGGGACAGCTGCCCCCCTAAATCAATAAAAATACTTAACTGACTGAGGTTCTGCCCCCCTTAACATAAATCCTGGCTATGCCCCTGTTTCTGATCTGTTGTGGGTACCACAGCCTTGCCTAAGAAATATAGAAGCTAGTTCTATTGCTTTTATTATTTTACTCTTAATGTTGTAAATTCATCTTAATAACTTGGCAAAGCAGTATAGCAACTTTATGTTTAAAACAGACAACACAAGAGGTGGTGGTGGAATTCTTTGTACGTGACATCTCTCGTTTACTGTCACAGCCAGGTTAACATAACAAGGTACTATGATGAGAAACCAGGAATTATTTTTTGTATCCCAACGTTAGAAAACATAGAACCATAGAATTGTAGACGAAAGGGGAAACGCTAGTCCTGGAAATATTTGAATGAGCGCACTGCCTGTTTTTAAAAAAATGTTTTTGTTTTAACAGTGACATAATTGGACGGCCATTTCTTAAATATTTAAAGAGCTGCTGGGAATAAACTGAACACAGCTGTGCAGTGACCTAAATTCCACTTGCTGTAGATTTCGTTAGAAAGTGGATTTGTTTGCTTGCCAAAAATCTGACCAAGGCCATTTGCTGCTTCAAAGAGTGCCGTTGTCAGCAGAATTTAAAAAGTGTGAAGTTAGCAATGCTTCTTCCAGCGTCATCCCTCTCCTCCTCCCTGCACCCCAATGCATTTTTTTAAATGAGCAAATGTTGCTAGCCAATTCAAAATAAAGACTAAATGCAGAAGCACCATACAGGTCCCTTACCCTGAGTACTGTTCATGGGGGGTGAAGCTGCTTTGCTTCGTATAATAAGCACTGGCCCTAGTCATTGCCATCTATGGCAAACACTTTCCACTTCTTACTCAGCTAGGCTCTGCAATAGGAACATGTGGCATAACTGGAATGTACCCCTGGAGATAAAACAGCAACAGGCGAGACCTGATTCAAGGGCATTGGCTACTTCCCAATAATTCCTAACATTTCCGTTTGCTCTCTGATTGTCGGAGTCCTCCTCATACACAGTTTCTCAACTACAAGATTTAACACAGAGAATCAATGCACTGCATTGAACCCTTGAACCTGGTGACATTGAATAGTGATGTGTAAAATTGTTTATACCTCTTCAAGATTTATCTGAGAATGCATATATATGTATATTCTTTAAGCTTACATTATTCATGTTGCACTGAGCTGTTTAGTTTACAGTGGTACCTCAGGTTACATACGCTTCAGGTTACAGACTCCACTAACCCAGAAATAGTGCTTCAGGTTAAGAACTTTGCTTCAGGATAAGAACAGAAATCGTGCTCTGGCGGCGCAGCAGCAGCTGGAGGCCCCATTAGCTAAAGTGGTGCTTCAGGTTAAGAACAGTTTCAGGTTAAGTACGGACCTCCGGAACGAATTAAGTACTTAACCTGAGGTACCACTGTACAATATTCTCTTATTTTGTATTCAGGGTTGTGCTTGATGAGGTTCTACTCTCTGTATTCCTTCGTTGTTTGATATTGCTCTCCAGATCAGCATCCTGAGTTAATATTTGTGCTAAGATCACCTTCGGTGATTCTAGGATCTCTTTCATGAATTGGAAATTCTAATTTTAGAACTCAGGTCTGCATGTACATAGTAGTTGCAATTATCTACCATATTTCTCCAGCATGCATTCTTTCCAGGAAACAATCATTCTTAATTTTCTTTTTTCTTACCAAGCATCTCTGAACTTCCAGCAACTGCACTTTTGACACCAGTGATGTTTTTGCATCTGTGGCTGCATCCATATTACCACTTACTCCGGCTTCTTCGCCTTCTCGCCGCTTGTGTTTGAAGCTGAGTATACATGACATTAGCCGCAATCCATTTGTATCCTATAGTTTCTTGAGAATTACCCATTTGATGCGTTTCCTCTTAAAGCACTCTCCATCTGATTTGAAAAAGTCAGCTGCCACTGAGCTGAGGTGTGTACATTTCCATATATCCTTTGCTGTATGCGCAGATGACAGCTTTGTTGGAGTTTGGGTGTCTGAGTGGGCAGAGAAACAAATTGGGTAACGTGCATCGGGTAAAGACATCCCCACCCCCTCTCTGGTCTGGACAGCAAGGTAAAAATATCCCTTGAAATGCAACAGAGGGGAAATTACCTCATGGTGTTTTAAGCCACTAATGTGTATGTTGCTTTTAGCTGGTAACTTTCCATCTGGGCTTGTAAACCAGAGAAATCTTCAGGACTGAGGTAAGAAGCAAAATATACAGCAGCCACCTTTCCATTAACTTCCTGCCAATTGTTGGCTTCTTTTTTTGAGCAGTTTCTGAAAGGGAATGTGATTATTTTGCTTCCTGGCACAAAAGAAGTCTCAGGAGCAGCAAATTTTACTGGTGAACATGCTTCTTTTAAGCCACCTTGAATTTGCCTGCCCTCGGATAGCTGGATACAAAGAAAATGAACATGCTGGAAGGCAAAGATTTTGTTTAAAAAGAAACATAAAAGCTTTAATATCCTTCCGCACACCCTGATGGCTGCTTTTGCTTTGAGCCTGCTAGAAATGTACAGTAATAGATGTGTATTCCACAGAAGCACAGACAACCTATAGATTGTGGTATTGGGTGTGATATCAATAGTTTCTTGACCATCTCAGCTGTCTTTCTCTCAGTCATCATAGTATGAGAAGTGTGAGGCATTCCTGAGGAGCTTTCAAAAGTCAGTTTGTGGTCTGTTGTGCTTGGGGAAGTATACTTTCCAGCGCTCAGGTGAAGTGCCTTTGTTCTCCCCACAATTAAAAGACGCAAACTAAACAATGCAAAAACGAGCATAACATGCACATTTGTTTCATGTACATAATTTATAAATGTTATATCCTTCAGCTTTTCTCTGTGTGACTCTTTCCTCTTTTTATGGCTGAGCTGCTAATGGTTTATTAGAAGGAGTTGGGCAGGAAGTATTTAAGTGGAAATTTTACGGCTCCCCCGACCATATCCCGTTCTGTTTCAGACTCAATGAGTTAGGATTTAGTTCAGGTGGTTCTTTCTCTCTTTTGGTCACACATGAAGTGGAGGGGCTTCCCACCCCCGACTTCCTCTCCCAGTTTCTGAGAAGCCTGAGGCTAGGAAAACCTTGCGTGAGTTGCTCACGAGATCATTGTATTCCACTGGAACAACCACAAAAGGTGACTCACAAAAAAGTCAGGTATTTTCCTACAGCCTCTGATGATTTACTTTAAGCTAAGTGATGTTGATGTACCTTCTGGGGGCAACACACTACTGGGCCTCATCCACAGCTGCAAGTATTCAGTCAAATTTTTGTTAGGGAGTGGCACAGGGTCTCACATCCTTCCGATAATTCATTCAACCTCTGTCTCTTCTCAGAAGGCCCCTTTCTCAGCAGGCGCCTCCAATTGTAGTTTGCAGAACACATTTTTTTATATCCCATCAGTTTTCATTATCAGCCGGTAAAAGGTGTGTGTGTGTGTGTGTGTGTGTGTGTGTGTGAGAGAGAGAGAGAGAGAGAGAGAGAGAGAGAGAGCGAGCACGCTCTATTGTGCATTTCATAGAAACTTACTGAACCCAGACCACTGAACTGAGTAAAGAAACGTGGAATGTTTGTATTGTTAATCCCTGAAAGAATTCAAGACAGGAAAGGATTCCCCCCCTCCTGTATATAACTTCAGAGAAATGTTGAGATCTTGATCTTATTCTGTGTCCCCCTCCTTTGTTCTCCTAGCTCTTGTCATCTGCCAACATATGACAATTAGAGAGATGTTTGCTGTTGGTGATGAAAGAACCAAATGGTGGATGCTTCCATGCAAGCTGTTTTGTCTAGAGCTGTCATTCTAAATTCATTCATTTTTACGCAGCAATGTTATTTCAAACCATTCATTCTGCTACGCACCACAGTCTTTCCATTCCACCCAGGTAATTTTTTGGGGGTGGTGAAAACTTCTGCAACTTGAGATATAACACTTAAAATTAGTAATGCTTAGTACCACTTTTCAATTACAGTCCAATAATAGTCTCATGATAACAATACCAATTTATAATATAGTTATTAATATAAATTGTTCAAATACCAAATTATATAATTTAGATAAAGTGGGCCCCCGTGTGCTAGATTTGATGGTCTGATGATTTTCCTTATTTCTGCGTTGCAAAAACTTACTAATTTCAGTTACATTCTGCTCATAATAATAATCACTTATACAACAACTGCAATATTAATAACTTCTATTCATGTTGACACATTAAATGATTTATAAAATTACAAGTGAGGAACTCAGACTATATCCTTGTTCTTCCTGGGTGTGGCAGTTATTCTGTCTGTGGTGTTTATTCCTGTCCTTGTAAGATGTTATGTCTTTCCCCTGGTTGTTGCTGTTATTCATCATGTATAGTTGTTATTTTGACCAAATCTCAAATTTGGGCAAAATTCCAATTTGGCTTACATTTATAGAACTGACATTTCATTTAAATTATATCAAAACTTCCTCCATTTGTGTGTCTGTGCCATTTCCTTTGATGTCAGCAAGATGCTTTGCGGCTTCATTAATCTTAAGACCTGGTGAATGATGGCACTTAATTCTGTATCTGTTTGGAAACCGTGGCATGAATTGCTTGTTAGCTTTGCAGGATGGAAATAGGGGTTTGGCTTGCCAAGGTTGTTGTGGCCACATGCTCACCCTGTTTCATAATCTCCATGAGTCAGGCTTGGGGCTTAGATGCATGCCACTTCTGGTTTTGCATAAACTTGGGGCAATAGTACATTGACTTTGGAAGATGGGAAGGCAGAATGCTGGCATCTGAACTTATTTGATCTGTCCATGATAATTTTAATGGGAACGGATGAATGAAGACCAAGCAGAAATAGTACAAGAAGCTGAGGGGAAAGAAAAGGCAAGTTAAGTTTTATAAACAGACTGAAAACATAAACGGCGGGCATCGTAGTGCCATTTTATCCATGGCATAACCACATATGGAATCCTGTGCACAGTTCTGGTTGCCACATGTAAAAGAAAGAAAGATATAACAGCATTGAATGAATAGAAAAAGAGAATTTCAAAGGTTAGAGCACCTTTCCTACTGAAACGTCTAAAGAGGCTAGTGAGGGGAGACAATAAGTGAATCAAATCTGGCACAGATGAAGCCCCTGCCTGCCCCAGAACTGTTTTTAGCCTGAGAAGTCCATATTGCTTTCTGGACCACCGCTATGTCAGTGGACTTTTTCCCAAGAGACAAGTGTGAGGAGCAACAAATGTCATTTTTATTTTTGAGCAGCAGGCTAGCTTCTAAACGCACACACACACACACACACACACACACACACACACACAGACACTTACATCTGTGCAGGAAAGAATCATTATCACAAGGACATATCCAGCCAAGCAAAAACACATGAGGATTTGATCAGTGGCAGTGGAGCACCTGGTGAAAGTTCCAACCAAAACTTGACCAGCCTAAAGGGATGCATTTGGCCCCTCGGACTGACATTCCCCATCCCTACCCTAAGGCAAACTGTTTCTCCTCTCACTTCCAGGTATTTGCAGCAAAGAGGAAGCTAGAGCCAATTTTTAACTGGAGGGAGGGAGGGAATCGGTCCAAGCAACCATCCAATGAGAAGCCACAGGTACCTTGTGTTGGCTGGATAGGTTTATATGCAACAGCAAGATGATGTAATGTGCTGAGGTTATCTGATGCCAATCCAGAAATTGCTGATTTGGAAAAGTGCCCATTTTCAGAAGCTTGTGTCCTACTTTCAGGAAATGACTACATAATGAGAATCTGTGTTGCTAATTCTGTGTTGCAAGCAAAGAAGAGTTGCTTAATATGGGTTTATTTTCACAAAACGCTCTGCACTCTTGAGGGAGCCGGGAAAGGGTTTATTGCAACATATTAAATTTAAATCAAAATGTTTTTCTTTAGAATCAGGGGAGGGATATTTACGATAGTGATGAATGGTAAACTACTTTCCGTACACTTCACACACACACAAATGTTAACGCTATGTTAAAATGCTATCTATAGAGTTGTCTTCTCTTTTAAAATCTCTCGCTCCATTTACAAGCTGATCTTTTAAATATGCTACATATGGCCCAGGAATAATTTAATCAGGGCAGACAAAGAACTATAAACCCCTGACCTGAATAAAGAAAACCAAAATGCCATGTATTTTTATGCCAAAAAAATCATTATACATTACAGTATAATGCTGAGAACCTTTTGTATTATCCTTCATACAGAAATTAGTTCATTTCATTACAACATCTTAGATAAGGAAAGATAAAGTAATTTGAGAAACTAGTTAAAGTGATTTCATAAAAAGGATACAATCAGTAGGGGAGTTTGGGACTGCATATATATACTGTGGCTTATTAAACATCAGTTCTAGATTAAAGTATTTATTGAACAATCAGAGACAGAGTAACTTACTCTTGGAAAATTTCCACCATTCCACATTGCTCTCTGATAATGTTGCCAACTTTTTAAACAGGCCCCTGCTCATTTGCCTTCAACAGCTTGATCTGCAGACGTTAGCAGATAATGATGCTTATGCCAATATCACGAAAGGTTTCATCTGCTGGTTTTTGCAGGTAACCTGGCTGGCTTTAAAAGGAGCTCGGATAAATTCAGAGGGCAAGGCCACTGTTGCACGCCACCCCAGTCTCCGAGTGGTGCGAGGTTCCAGGTGGTCACCCAGGGTATTTCCTTTTGGAATGAGGCACAGCAGAGACTGTGGTGTCTTTATGATATACGGTTTATTTACATATATATACAACCTGAACCTACAATGGAGGGGTTCACAGCATTTACACCCCAAAATGGTATTTTTTTCCCACAGGAAGCCTTGGATTCAAAAAGAAATAAAACATTGCTCTCACAACTTCTGGCTTGCATCACACACTTTCTACTCTGGTCTTTTGCATTTCAAACCATGCGCTGAGGGATGGGGCCCCATCCATTTTCCATCTCTCACAGAGCCCCTTTCCTTTATTTCCCTTAATGGCCAATCTCCTAGGCTGTCTCTTCGACACAAGAAGGTAGCCTGGCTTCTAATCCAGGGGTTAGAAGGATCTCGCCTACAGCCTGCTCTTCCACCCCAAACTCATAACAGCCACTATGAAGAATGTACCTTACTTCCAATAGCAGTGGCTGTGTGCTGGGGAGAACAAGTAGACTGTTGTGTTCATGCCCACCTTGTGGGCATCCCATAGGCTGGCCACTGTGGGAAGAGACTGCTGGACTGGTCTGCTCCAGCTGGGTGGTTCTTATGGTTTTAAGCTGCTATTAAAGGCACAGGAATTGGGTTTTTGTTTTGGTTTTTTTGATAAATTAATAGACTACAATGTAGTAAATCACTTTTCTTAAGAATAATCCTGGAGCATATGTATATATTAAAACAAGTCAAATATTCATTACCCTGGAGGAAGAATTTGTTAACAGTAGCTTGAGAACCTCTGATGGGGGAAAGGAAAAATAACTAAGGAAATTCCTGCACAGAACAACAAACCAAATCCCCAATTCTGGCAGTGTGAGAAGGAACCATGTGAGAGTCACAACCTAAATAACTCATGCCAGATTCTGTCTCAACAGCCATTAATAAACAGTGAAAGTTTGTGTCTGGAAAAATATTATTATGGCTTGATTTCAAAGTCTGCACTGTTTACACTCACCCTTTTCTGGTTACAGACAAACACATTGGCTAATATTTAATTAAAACTCGCTTCTTCTTTGAGGCTAACAAAAAATGACCCAATAATAATATAAATACTGATTTCGCCTCTCTGCCCATAAAAGCATGAGAACTGTTTACAGTTGTTTTCTTGAGTAACCGCACAGAGACCGATTCTTAAAATACGGAATTGAGCTTTCAAGCTGCATTCCTAGGAACTCTGGACTTGAGCAGAAGCTTAACAGAAGTTGCTTAATTAGAAGCTCAGTAACATGGTGGGCAACTTGAAAAGAGAGCTTGTTCACCAGGTTCAAGCTTCGCTTCCAAAACGCAGAACCAGTTGGTGCATTGGGAGTGTTCTAGGGTTCACTCTCATGAGTTGACAGCTAAGTTCACCAGACTTAGACTGCAAACACCAGAACATGTCCCAGAATCCCCATTCAAGTGCACAGAAGTAAAATATCCAAATATAAGAATGCTTCCTGCAGAACGTGCCTCTGAGACATTCCTTCCCACGTATCTGACCCAGTGAATACAGTAGTTGGGTAGCATTACATCGACATGCCCATGCAAATTGGCCTGCTATAGGGTGTTAAGACAAGCAAAACTCTTCCTGCCCTGTTACACTAGAAAGAAACCAGCTTCCTGAAGAGCTGTGTTTTGGGCAGGATTAACTCCCACAAGTCTTTCTGAAAACAGCAGACTCTCTGCTGTTCCAAGGATGATGCAATGAGATTCTGAAACTTGCAGTTTTATAAGAATAGTGTTTGCTCGCACTAAAAACCTGGCAGGCTCAGATGTTTTGGCTGTGGGATGAAGGGCACTGGACTGGAGCAGACTGAAGCAAAAACACTGCAGGTACAGGTGCTGAAGTTTACATGGAAATTCACTTCCATCAGCTCAGATTTTCAATGGTAAGGCAAAGATGATCTGTTCTCAGAGGTGCTTTTAATTTATTTAAAACTAACATACTCTAGGGCTGAATCCTGTCATTAAAAACAAACAAAATCCAGCTTGCGCTAATTTATTATGGAATTATAATATTGTTTACCACAATTCCCCAAGTGGCGAGGAGTTTCATGGGTTTAGCACCTAGATTTTATTTCCTTTGGAATAAGGTCAAAGGAGGCTTACTGGTCTTTTGTAATATTGGTGTTTATTTGAAAATATGCAGGTTGAGTGTAGGCACCCAAAATTCACTGCATCCACTCAGTTTTCCAGGTCTATTACTTACACACACACGTGCGGCAGGGGTGAGGCAGATCATTGAAATCTTTGCTGGCCACTGATACAGAGAGTAATTAAGAGCAACCCGTCTTCAGTTTCTGTAACAAATAACACCTGCCAAGAGAAACTTGTCCAACTTGTTTAACGCTAACAGAACCCCCAAACTGAAAGGCACCCAAAGAGATCATTCAGCTCAGTCCCCCACCCATAACACTATGCACGGCATATTATTGTACAGTACTGTGCCACATTAAAATGAATTAAAAGTAACAGATTGGTATGTTGTATATGCAGTACAAATGAACACAAGAGTTTTTTTGTGTGTGATGTTGTGTCACACATAATTACGATGTTTTATGTTCTTTAAGTGCTGCCCCCTGCCCCCATCAGTTGGGAGGGGTTTTTTGACATTGGCGGCAGCTACTTCAGCCTGCCTTATGAGTGAGCCGGCTCCAGAAAGTGTAGTGGCGTTCTCTCTGGATCTAATGGTCAGCGGTACCTTTACCTGTACCTTTGCTTTGAGTTTTACTGATTTTCAGTTATGAATGAATCGGATATACAGAAGGAGTGGGGGAAAATAACAATACCAACAGATCGGAGTACAGAGCCAGCACAAAAAAGCGGGGGGGATATTATAACCGAAACAATCCCAGTTGTGGTTCGGAGGATGCACGGTATTCAGATAAAAGTGCGATTTTTGCACCATGTTCCGTGTGTTCTGCCGGTGGACGAAAGCCATGCTCGATCGATTGCGCCCATTCAGCGGCGTTCTCTATAGCAATCAGCTGCCACAGCAACACGGCAGAAACGACCCCACTTGCTGCGGAAAAACAGCTGCGCGCCTTCGCTCTGAGCGTTCCACACAGCCTGCGCGAGCGGCCGCCTCTTGGGAGCATGCGCAGACGGAGGTGCAGGGGCGGGGTGGAGCGTCCCCTCGCCTCCTCACAGTGCGCAGGCGCACGGGTTGGAAGGCAGCCGGGCCCCTCCTCTGCTCCGTCACTGGCTAACAACGAGCCGGGCCGTCTCCGCTCTCTGTTCCCCCCTCCCTCCTCCTCCTCTTCCCCCCTCCGGAACCGGCGGGGGCAGCAACACCCGAAGGAGGGAGCCGAGCAGGGAGCCGACATGAGACAAGAGACCAGCCGGCCTTGGCGATAGAAGAAGAAGAAGGTGGGTCCCCGGTCGCTCGGCTTCTCCCTCCCTCCGGTCCTCTTCATCCGCTCGGCTGCTTCCCTCGCCGCTGCCCCACACAGCGGCGCCTTCCTCGGGCTGCTCTCCCCACCCCGCCCCTCCCTCCCTCCCTGAGGAGGCCCCCTTCACCCCCACTAGCCGCCCCCCCGATCCCCTTTCAAGCACCTTCTCCCCCCCCCGGTTCCCTTTGACTCCCCCCTCAGTGCTCCTCTCCCCCGGCTGCCCCCCCCCCCGTCCACGAATACGCTCTCCCCCTGCGCCTCCTTTTCTCTCTTCTTCTTCACCTCTGGCCATGTCCCATCCTCTTCCTCCTCCGCCGACTTCTCCTCTCGGTCATTCTTCCCTCGCCTACTCTCAGCTGCTTTCCTCGGCCTAGCGCCCCCCCCAGTCGCCCCACACCTGGCTCGCCTTATATCTCGGGGTCGCCCCTCTTCCTCAGCTCCTTTCCCCCCCCCTTCTCCTCGGTCACCCCGACTTCCCGCTCTTCCTCTGGCTTATGCCTCTTTTGAGGATTATTCCCCCCCCCCCATCTCTCTGCCCCAAAGTAGCTGGTGCAACCCAGCCAGATGGGCGGGATATTATTATTATTAATTTCCCTGTTCCCGGCTTCCCACTTCTACCTGACTCTCAGCATTCTCAGTGCATCGTACCTTTTACCTCCGCAATCCTTTCCTCTATTTGCCTGCCTCTTCCACCCACCACTTTCTGGTACCCAGACTCTACCTCTTCCCCATATTCACATTCACATTCCCTCTTCCAGCTTTCCCGCATGTGCCATTGCTGTCTTTCTCTGGCTTCTTTCCCATTGATCTCTCCCCACGCTTGTCCTTAAAAGCCTTGGCTCTCCCCTTTGTCCCTTGGCAGCTCTCAGCTGCTCCCTCCTCTCTTTTAATTTTCTTCTCAGTTTATTAACCCCGGAGTCAGGCTTTGTTTACTTGAGTGCCCTTTGCTTTGCCCCAGAATACTTCTTTCTTTCTCATCCAGCCTCCACCATACTCCCCCACTGTGGCTTTCTGTTCCCTATGCTATTCTTCTGCTTGCCTATTCTGAAGTTAGGCAGTTGTTCCCTAACTGGCTCCTAAAACTGCCCTACCTCCAAATAGGTCAGATATATAATGGCCAAATCTTTGGGAAGTTTCCTCCCTCCTCACCGATTCTCTTCTGTGGTTCTTAAACCCGTTTCCCTCTTTTTTAAATTTAGGGAAAGTTATTTGTCTCATTAAAACCTGCCTTTTCAACTTCAGTTGCTGGAAAGGGGCTACAGTGCACAGGAGATTATTAAATTTACTAAAGTCACTTAATTTTATGAGTCTGTGGTAGATGAATTCAGAATAAATAGACCCCAAACTTAGTCACACTTGGTGACTTTTTCTGTTTCTGCTTTTGACTGCTTTGCAGACTGCAAGTGTGGTGAGAAAGAGGAAAGAAAACTGTTTCAAGCCTGTACTTTATCATTATTTGGATTGGGTTTTTCTGCTTAGATGTGTCAAAAATCCTGTGACCAAACTTTTCTTTTCACATAGTTCTTGTCTTTCTAGCTTCCTAAGAATAATGGTTTGGTGGCTTGCTGACAAGCCGATCACTGTGTTGCAGAAAGTTGATCTTCCTCCAACATTCTTCCCTTTAGCTGCTTACAGAATTATTGTTGGAATCTTGGAAGAGACTGTTAACTTCCATTGGCATTCTGAAGCTAATTTGGAGAAGCAGCCATTTGTAGACTTTTTTCTGTAGCTGTAGAAACTGGTCCTAGCCACCCAGACTGGCTGGAACAACCCAGTCAGATGGGTGCGGGACATATAATAAATGATAAATAGAATGGCCTCCTAACACCCATTTATGTTGGCTGTGTACACAATATTTGTGTACATTCTTGTGTGTGTGTGCATAAGAAGTCTTGATTGTTAAGCAATACACACCAGCCAGTAGTATTCAGTCCCATTAATTCCTTAAGGGCGTTCCTACTAAGTGCCCTAGTGGCAATTAATTACAGTATCTGTAGAGCATTGCATTTTTCATCAGCTTCTGTGTGCTTGTGCAGAAGTAAATTAACTAAAGATATACAAAATGTATGCCTGGAAGGTATTTATTTTACTACTTACAATCTTTATTGTGTTTATAAGAATGAAATATTCATTATTTGTTCTTTTTGTTACTTTAAAATATTTCCTGTGTATTAAAATGATTGGGACCAGCCCTGAGTCTTGGGGAAAGACTGAGCTAAATTTTAATAATTAGCCCATGTTGCATTCAGATTTCAAAATAGTCAGTTTTTTATTTACAGTTTGGCAACGTGTCACTCTTAGATATTAATTCAAAAATCTTATTCTAGGTATACTGAATAATTTCCATACTTTCTATGACCTCTTTTTGCTAAAAACAGATGTTGTTCAGAGCCACTTTAATGGGAAAAATCAATAGAGAAAGTAAGAATAAAATCTTATACCTAGTTTTTCCCATTATATTCAATATACCTTGTCCCATTTTTAAAAAGAAGTTGCCTGCTACATTTTCCAGTTAAAGTAGTTGAGTCTGAGGATATATTGTTTACATTATAGAGATCTGCTAGTTTTAGTATGGGAACATACTGGATTTTTGGAAGGTACCCCCCCTAATTTCCTTTTCAGAGAAACTTACTTGAATATATGCTTAAGTAGCACATAGCATAGAAACCTGTTATAAGGTTTTATTTGCCACTTGTCAAGTAACATAACCTACACCATTGAGATGAGATGAACAAATCCTTTTCTGACTTTCAGCTTCTTGGAGTTAAGTAAAGATACAGAATTGGTACCTCCCAAGGTCCAGGTGCCATTATGTGAAGGAACTGGCACGTGCAAGTATAATACAGGGAGTCTTGCAGACGTGACTGGAAATATGTGGGTGTAGGATTGCATTCCTAGTTGCCTTTTGACTACTGATTATTTCAAATGCATTTATTAGTGTATTCAAGCTTATGTAAAACCATGAGGACCACAACCTTGAAATGCCATGGCTGAAAACACATGTGTAGTACAAATATTGCTTTGTACTTCCTGTGGTTGATGATGTAATGCCTGTTCCTGGTCTGTATCAGTAACTGTGCAGGGTGTTCTGCTGATGTTCTGCCATCCTCTGAATGTGAAATTATTAATTGAGCCAGAACTGTGTTTCTTAAAATAGTAGATTAAGTACCCCAAACACACATATTTTAGCCCATGTAAATGATACTAATTTATGACTTAGTATAGTTATTCAGATTCCATGATGGTAATGACCTTGGCTATTGCCTTTTTAAACACGTGGTCAACCGTGAATGTATTCTGATAGTAGCACCACCAGTAGAAATTATTGACCTTGAGTCCTCAGTCCTCAAAATCTTCTTGCATATGTCATCAGGATGTGGAATTTTGGTGATGAAAAGGAACATGCAAAAAGTCTCCATGGTTACTGTTTAAATTAGTGTCAACAAATGCATTTATTTCCTACTATTTTTGTTCTCTTTTCCCAGATCTGTATAGTACTAACTCTGTGCAACCATGGTGCAGAAATACCAATCTCCCGTGAGGGTGTATAAGAAGCCCTTTGAGTTAATTATGGCTGTAAGTATCAGTTTATAATATGTTAATGAATTACTTAACTGCTTGGGTGGGTAACATTGGTTAATAAAAACTGAGTGCCATGGGGTATCTTTGCTCTGAAGTGGGTGCTATGTAAGGCAATTTCCAGTTACAAATAATTTATGCAGGCCTTTCACATTTGCTCCAGGATATGATGGTTGAAAAGTTTCAGCGGGTGATCTGGAACAAATACCTGAGGGAAATTAGAACAGTATGTTCTGTGTTTCTTGCTGTCTGTTCATCTAGATTAGGCAGTTCATGGGATCATTTCCATCACCACACCAAACCATGATTACTGAAACTTAGCTGTCGTTTTAGCATGATATGTGAATTGATAAACAACAGTTATGGTTGTTGCTCTGTCTCCAGAGCCTGTTGCATCTAGAAATTAGATGAAAAACAAAAGCAGTCAGGCAGCTCTAAAGCCATGGTATTTTAAAAATATATCAGACTATGGTTTGCACTCAGACTTTGGTTAGGTATACCATGGTTTGCTGTGATATCTGAATTGAAGCCACTGAAGCATATGGTTTAGGGGTTGTGATGCTGCACATATCTTTTCTTAGTGTAGTCTTGAGATAAGCAATGTCTTTAGGGAGGAGTGAAATACGTATTTGTAACTTTTAAAAAACCTCTTGCTCTGAAGCCTAGCAGGAACTCCGACAGACTTGTTGTAGGAGGCACAGCAAGCCTGAAGGTGTTGGCAGTGGCCTTTTAAGCAGATCACCAGGACATGCTGTGCAAAACAGCTTCCTTTGACTATAGGGCCAAGATATATTTGAAACACTGGTAAAGAGGATCAGTTCAAGTTGGCACTGTTTATACCTATGACTCGGAGAGACGTCAGCACAAGTATAGGAGCAGGAAGAAGAATGCCTACATTAAGACAGTATTAAGTGATGATATTAATGCATGTATTTAATCTGATTTTCCTCCTTAAAGTCTCTTCAGCTGTAATGGCATTCCTGTGACTTGTCTATGCACACCTTGCCTGAAGCAATGTTGAGATCTGGGGGGGGGGGGGGAGAGATCTTACCACCATTATATTTTATTTTCTAAACATCCTAACGGAGCATAGCATGATAACTCATGGGGATATGGGTGAAAAAGAAGTTAGGTTTTGGTTAAGTGAGAAAGAGAGCTGAAGCCATCATTTTTTGTGTTCGTAGGAAGTTGCTTGCATAGGAGAAGCCAGCAAGATTCATAAAAGCAGAACAAAACCCAACCATGCTAATAGAACTTCAGTTTTGTTGGCAATATGTCTCAACCCTGAGCATGCATCTTAAGGTCAGAAATTGTGCTGATGAGCACATGAGAGAGACGTGTTCAGTCAAGTTCTGCTGATGCTTTTAGCAAGTTTGCAGATAAAAGTACATGGTTGTGGACATGCTGAAGGAGCTATTATTTCTCATTTTATACAAGGGCTTAAACAAGGTTCGGTTCAGGAAACCGTATCCTAGATATAGGAAATTCTACTAAGTATCCTCTTCCTTGTTCAGAAGTCCTTGAGAAATCTTAGCCTGGTTATGGTATCTCCTTAACACAATGGCCAACCTTCCTTCTTCCGCCTCCCAAATTCCTCATGGGAATGGACTGGCAGCAAACAATGTGAACCCTTCTAGGGTGAGACTTGTTATTGGTGAGTAAAGAAGTCTTTACTCACCACCTTCAAAAAAATAAAGTGATGTTAGAAATCACTAGGCACCAAAGCAAAATAATGTGTATTTTTGGTACTTCTGCTTCCTGTTTTAAGGCAGAGGTTTGTCTGTGAAGAATGGAGACATGAGAGTTCTCAGCAGTTTCAAATATAAGCTTTGGGCTTCACTTTGAAGCCTTTGTTTGTTCATGGCCCACTAGCCATATATTGCAAACATCTTTGCAATAAGTATGCAATAATAAGTATGTAGAGTTCTGCTCTAGCTGTGTAAAACACAATTTGTGTATCATACCTAGAAGCCCCCATATATGCAGTGAAAATGTTCAGCCTGTTGAAAAGGAAGACGAAACCAAGTTTACAAATATCTTCAAAACCTAGCAAGAACAAGCTTTTTAATGCTGGCTTAAATGGGTTTCATGCATGAGCAGTGCAAACAGTTTAATGGATTTGTTCAAGCTTGGAATATATAACCTACTGAGCTCTGAACAGCAGATACATTTCAAAAAGATACACTTAAAACTTGAGAATTTGGCTGAAGGGGTGCTTTATTAAATGCCCCTGTAATGCAACTAAGTGATTTACTTTAAAAACTAGACTCCCTGAGCTCAGTCCTGCAAATATGTGTATAGCAACACAGTTCTAGATTAAGTGAACACACTAAACAACGTCATCTTTGTCCTGATGAGTTGCAGCCAAAGTTGGTCAGGGCTTGATAACAATGAGGGTAGAGTAGGAATGTTTTTTGAGAAGGAAACTGAAAGAGAAGGTGGTGGTAATTCCTTTGCGCTGTTCTCTTCCTTCAAGCAAAAGCCTTTTCAGTGGAATTAGATTTCAGAAAGGGAAAGTGTTGCATGTAATTAGGAAACCTTTAAAAAGTTTCTTTACTTCATGGTTCACAATGCTAACTATATTGATTCTTATCTCTGGTAGGGGAGAAGTGTGGCCTAGCCAGAAACCAGTAGAGCAGGATTGGTCTGCATAGATTTTAATCAGTTTTATTGATGCTGAAGATGGATGCAAGCTTTTATTGTCAAGAGTTGCTAAAAAATCAGCAAATGTCTTTGACTGGCAGACACCATAAATATTGGCTTGGAGTTCAGTTCTGTTGGTCTGTTGCCTCTGTAATGCTGGCTAATAGTAGTTTTGGCTTTTATAAGATTGTCATAATGAAAAATAATGAGACTTTTCTTGAGTTTAGTATGCTTAGGCTTGTGGCTGCACTTGATCTTGGCAGGATTGTTGAGGGTTTGGAGAAGAGGAGACTAGCTGTGAGACAGAAGTTCTTTGCAAAGCAGAGACCTTATTTACATCTCTTTTAAAGCTGCATATGTGCTTTCCTGAGTGCAGCCTTTATTTGCAGCAGAATCCTATACAGGCTGCTCAGAAGTAAGTCCCACTGAGTTCATTGTGGCTTACTCCTATGTAAGTGGGTGTGGAATTGCAGCTTTAGTGTAATGTTAGGCTGACATGCAGAGAACCACATCGCTAGTTACCTGAAGATTACAGTTGGCTGTTAAAATGAGAAAAATGACTTCTCAAATTACAAATATTGTGTGTAGTTTTGTTTTGTTTTTAAGACTATTAAGCATGCTAAGTTTTATGCACGTATGGCTCCTGGCACAGCAAAGTAAAATGGAAGCAGTATAGAAATCAGCCAACTTTTTAAAAGCCTTGTCTCTAGAAATTAGCCTTGGAATCCTGTGACTTGAAGAATTAGAGTGTGTTTGGATTTTGTATCTGTTACACTCCTCCTTATTCTTATTTCAGGGCATTCTTCCTCATTTGACTTATTTAAATGGCAGATTTAAAGCATTATTTTACAGTAAAAAGAACTCTTAAGAAAGCTTAAGTAAAACGCAGGAGTTTGTGTTCCTCTATTAACAGCCAAAGAAATTGTGGGGAACTTAACTCTGTTTTTGTACTATACTCCTATGAATTAAGGGAGAGGCTGGTTATTGCGTTGTGGATTGGGTTTTATTGGCTTCTAGCCTTTTTGCCGAAGTGTGTCCCTCTGGAAAGTATTTGCTGAAACGTATGGTTGGGGGTTAGCATCAACCTGTCTTGATGCTTAGGTTTTGAAGATTCACTACCCCTATTTCAGTCTATATATATATATATATAAAATAACCAAGAAATGTAGTACAAAATGAAACTGTGGCTGTTTCTGGCACCTGAATAGGAAATCAGGGGTTTCAAAAGCACAGATGGATTCCTGAGAATCTGCGGGCCAGTGGAGACTGTTCCATTAGGGTGAATGGGGCACTGCCCCACCAATCACATTCCGCCCCCAGTCATCCCTCCTGCCTGCCATCTAACTTACAATCAGCTCAAGAGGTGGCCGTGGCTGTCAGCTTCCTCCTCAGTCTCAATTTTGACCTTCTGGAAAGCAGCAGAAGGATGCGGGACAGAACTCGAATTACAGTGGTACCTCGGGTTAAGAACTTAATTCGTTCTGGAGGTACGTTCTTAACCTGAAACTGTTCTTAACCTGAGGTACCACTTTTGCTAATGGGGCCTCCCGCTGCTGCCACGCCTCTGCTGCATGATTTCTGTTCTTATCCTGAAGCAAAGTTCTTAACCCAGGTACTATTTCTGGGTTAGTGGAGTCTGTAACCTGAAGCGCCTGTAACCTGAAGTGTCTGTAACTCGGGGTACCACTGTACTTGTCCCACCTATCATTGCTCTCAAGGTACCCTAACGTAGTGGCCTTTCTGAACATGTGTTGTGGTTTAATACAGCAGCAGGCATTGATGTTATGCTTTTGCTTCGATAATACTGTGATACATACATCCTGTGTGATCAAAAAGGGCACATTTATTGTATTTGTAGCCTCTTGTCTCCCACAACACTGTGGGAACAAATGTCATGGAATTTAGATATGCTCGGGCCACAATAGGAGAGCAAGCAGTGAGTTTCCTGACAGAATTGCTTACTTTTCCAAAACTTATTGTGTTTCTCCACTTGCTGGAAAATGTGAGTGACATCAGCCTTGGGTTTAGTTCCAAGAACCTAAGTTGTTCTGCCAGTAGGTCTTCCTCCCTCTTGAGGGTGTTTTCTAAATATGTGTACTGAAAAATACCCTTTGTTTTTGTGTGTACACTTTCTGTTCTGCAACTTGTCAGAATTTAGTTGTCAACTTCGCAGTTCTTCCTGTGTGCTTTTGTGGTGGTAGTTCATGGTCTGTAAACTGCAGATGCTGCTGTTGTCACAATTTGTCTTTAATATGAGTGGCTGATTGTAAACTTGTTTGTCAGTACTTCCTGGGGTGGTTTGGTTGGACTCCCAAAGCTGGGGAAGGAGGAAGAGGCAATGTCAAAGGAGGGTTTATAAAGGATGTTGGGGCATAGCAGGAAAGCATTTTCCAAAAGAGACTCTCCACTGTTCTTCTTTGATGTTGAGACTTCGAGAGTGGAATTAAATGTAGTGCAATGCTCAGCAGATCTCTGTATCAGGACAAGCATTTCTGCTTGTCTGATGGAGCAATCAGTCCTCTCATTCTCCTGCACACTGTTCCAGGGATTCTCCCACCTGCCATATGGAGAGAAGCCTTGTTGCACTAGTGGAAGTCCTTATGCAAGCTTTGGCTGGCAGGGCTTGTTAGTTGAATCTCAACCATAATTTACATTTTTGTAAGGAGACTGACTCCTGGCACTGCATTTTTGCATTTTACTTGTGAGTTTAGGTAGCCTACCCCTACAAAGCCTAGTGTTCACAACTATTTTCCAATGATAGTTGGAGTGTATATATCACATTTTGACTCCTGTACTGCCTTGGCTACTGCTGTGGTTAATGGTATGACTTCTGTACTGAATCACAAATTATGGGCAAAAACACCATAGAAGTGTTCGAAATTAGCCAGGCACATTTTGCACCAGGCTTTCAACCAGTTTCGATCAAGTGAAGATGCCTGGGTGCCAGGATGGCACTTGACATCTCCACCATCTGGGGATCATTGGATCTGGACTGTTTTCACACACTAATTCCCCATACTGTAGAATTCTACCAGTTTATTTTTTTTCTGCACAGCCAGAATGAATTTTGGGAACCAAATTGCTTTTTTTGTGCAGCCTGAGGAAGAGCAGTCGCCATTAAGAAAAAGTGGACTATCCCTGGATCAAGTGACTTTTCTTGTTTAAATTCTCAAAGCTCTTAACCTAACTCAAGGTTGTCATCTGAACTAGTCAGATGTTTATCTGATTATCAATCACAGTAAGTTCTTCATTTGAAAAATATGACCATCAGGCCCAAAAACGGCAACTAGGCATTCTGTTTTGGCGACTGTAACCTCGGTTTAAGGAGTGATTTGGCGCCTAGCATACATATCTGAGTTTCTAACACTGATCCATATGTCCACCTGTATTCCAGTGTTTATATTCTGCTGTTAGTACCTCTGGAGGAAGTCTTCATTATTTGATTATCACTGGTGGTGGTTTTATGTGTATGCTGCCAAGCAAGTGAATGCAGCTGGTGTTATATCCTTATATGTGGGTTTTGGCTATATTTATATGGAGCCCCTTGCCTTGTGACTTCCTTGCAGACATCTGTTTGCCTTATAGGGGAAATGCCTGACTTTCCTGTCTTGTAGCATTTGTGAAAGGCATAGCATCAGCATAAGGGAACCTGTTAACATAGCAAGCCACCCCTCCATTCCCCTTATAAGCCTGCCTAATGTGCCATCATTTTCAGTAAGAGGACATCGCAAACTCCCCTGCCATTTGCACTTTATCACAGTCTTTGCTATTGACAGATAGTTCAGGGTTTTGTTGCTGAGCGAAGGAGAAGCTTGCTATTCCAGTTTTGTGAGTAGCCTGTAGCAGTGGAAGAAATAAACATAATTGCAGAACAATTGCATAACTGGAGAACAAAAGATCACAGCTGCCATGCTGGTGGTCTGTACCTTGTTGCGCAGGATTCTCCTGAAATTCCATTACTGCAGTGAGCTAATCGAGATTTAACTGGTGTAGACCACACTGTAGCAGCTGTGTCTGGAATCGTGGCAGTATTCTCTGAGTTAGGTCCTGCTAACTGAACCTGGGAGACCAGAAGATGTTTTTGGTCTTAAATATTTATTTGGGGAATGGACATGGTGTGTAGAATGAGGTGGTGGTATCTGTATGCATAGATCTATGCTCTTGGAACAAATTCAGGTTCATTGTGAGTGCAGTTTCTTCAAACTGCCATTTCATTGAACTCCAGGTTGGCTGCCAAAGTCAGCTCTGCTGTGTGACCTACTCAGCGTGTGGAAAATTGTATCTAAGGGGTGGGGGTGGTTTGCACAAAATTGCAAAGCTTCAGTATCTGACACCCTTAACCAATGTTCCAGCCACTGAGCCATGCATTCTGAGTTAGAAAGTTTTGCTCACCCCACAAAGGCTCAGGCTTCAATGATTACTTGACGTCTTAAGAACAAGGAAACGAGTTAATTAAAACATTCCAGCCGCTTAGAATTTTGTGATGGATTTAACATAACCCAGTAAGGCGACAGGCAACCTTTTAATGCTGGGCTTCACTGATACATTGTTACTAGAAAGCCTTCTAAAATTCACCCAAATGAGACCTGAAGCTGTGCAAGTTCAGATCAGCATATAAATAGCTAAGCTACCCTTTCAACCAAAATTTATTTCAAATCTTATAGTTGCTAAGCAACCCTCTGCATTGTCATGGGTTGAGCTGAGATTTTAAGCTAGGGGAGTGTGATGTCGGAAGCTCTTCTCCACTGTCTCAGTTGGTGATGGGCTCTGTCATTTCCCAGAATACCAGTCGCTCTGGGAAAATGAAATGGTGCAGCCGTTGACTGTGCACAGATCATATGAGGGAAGTCTAGCTGCTGAATGTCTTGAAAGAAATAGAGAATGTCTGTTGTAATCAGATTGTCACTGAAGAGTTCTAAGCATAGCTGCATTTAGAACGCCACCATCAACCAAAATAATGCACTAGCCACACTTAAAATTGCGTAGCCATAGAGCAAAGTAGAAACTAGTAATACTGATTAGGCCAATGTTTCCAGATCTAGATGTCATCCTTGGTGTTGAACAAAATGTCTACTACTAACACGGAGCAATTACCGGCTAATAAAATATTAATAGTTACCTGAAACTACGAAGTTTGTGTTGAGGCATCAGGTTGTTGCAAGACAGCTACAATGCACACCACATATTTCAATATATATTTTTGAATTGTGAAAGCTAAAAATATGTTACCATTTTCATATCCAAGCTTAGGCTCACTTTCTCCGGTCTTCTGAACTAGAATGAATTCTTTGCACAATTATAATTACAGTCATTCGTACACATTGTGCTTACTCTTCATGCACAATTCTTTTAAGCTGAGAGTAAGAGAAAGCATTTGGTCTCCTAAGTTCCTCATGCTCTACAATATATTTAGTTTACCTGCCCAGTCTTGTTGTAGTGATCTAGTTTTGTTCTTTTCATAATCCATCTGCTTCCTTTTGAGTCACATAATAAGTATGATGGGGTATTCATGTGCTTTGCACCTTCAGAGGTTCAAAGCCAGCTTTGAAAAAAAGATGCCATTTCCTCTTTAAATACAAACTATAATAGCCTTTGATTCTGCTTTTCAGCTACATTTGGGGCACTGAACAAAATGTGATTAGCACTATAATCCTAGAACCTAGGGTTTTAAGAGTGAATGGTAAGGGCACAGAAAAAGCAACATTTAAATGAATTTAATAAGCTTCCTTCAGATACTGATTCACAGGAATGTTGAGTGCAAGCAAGAGCAGCAGTTAGGCTCTATGTGGAAATAATGCAAAATACATTATGTAAGTAGATTCTGCCGGGGAGCTTATTTCTCTTGTAATCCTGTTCAGAAGCAGAATTTGTTTTCAAATCATGGTGCTTGATTGTCTGAGCTTACCTATTTTGGGCGATATTTGGAAACTCATTGCTCCTGCCAAAATTAAGGTGACTTAAATGGGTGCACAAACAACCTCCTTGGTGTCTTGAATGCAAGAAAAATACTATTAAAATGCTATTTTTTATGGTATGTGTGGCGGGGCCAGCATGACATTTGGTATATCACAATGTGAATGCAGGATTTTGTTAAGGCACTGGGGTGGATTCATCAAGCATTTGGAGAGTGTTATATAAGTTGAGACAGTTACAGTGGTACCTCAGGTTACATACGCTTCAGGTTACAGACTCTGCTAACCCAGAAATATTACCTCGGGTTAAGAACTTTGCTTCAGGATGAGAACAGAAATTGCGCAGCAGCGGCAGCAGTAGGCCCCATTAGCTAAAGTGGTGCTTCAGGTTAAGAACAGTTTCAGGTTAAGTACGGACCTTTGGAACGAATTAAGTACTTAACCCGAGGTACCACTGTATTTAGATGGCTGAAGACAACATAGTCATACTAAGTACTGCAGAATCTTGAGACAGATCATTGCCGTGGAAGTGGGTTTGATATGGAAGCAGCATTAGCCTTTCAGCAACTCATCTGTATTTTGGGAAACAGTGATTTGTCAAAAGCCTCATAAGTGAATTTATGACAGAGTAAGGATTTGAACTCAAATCTCATAGTTAAACTCACAATCTCCATTGAACCAGATGACTCCGTATGTTGGCAGTCTTGATGAACTGCCAGATTAAATCAGTTCAGACCAAGTTCACACCTCCAGTTTTGCACTATTCTGCCATGGAACATGCAGATAGAAATAGGGGCTATCCAGTTGGCAGAATGCTTTTTTTTTTTTGACTGCATTGCGTCAAGGCTGCAATTTTATGACGGCTTTGGGTGTACTTCATATTTGAATGTTCTCCACCAAATGAACTTTCTGCACATGCTGTTTTTCTATGGCATGTGCTTCACTCCCTCCCTCCCCCAGCATGTGTGTTTGTGTATGAGATGTGTGCACTGCAGAGCATTCCAACATTCAGCTGCCCTCCTTCACTGGTACAGCTCAAGGAAAGCATTCCCACCTGTTTCTGCTGACTATATAAGTTGGCCCAGAGTTATGCTTGGTCTTGGAATACCATTATTCTCTCCCCCCTCCCCAATTTCTCTGTTAAATTTGGGAGTAGAAAAGCTGAGCATTTTCAGTAAGTGACAGCTTGGACTGAGTTAGCAGGGGTTTTTTTACATAATAAGTAACTTCATAGTGTTACTTAATTCTACGATGTTATTTAATTCCATGAAGCTACATAACTTGGGCAAGTTATAGAAAATAACCGTTTCTCAGTCCTGGTGGGCAGAGTGTTGATTTTATGCTCATGGCTAATATCAGGTAAAAATGAAATGCCTGTGTTCAGTAGATAAGAGTGTAAATATTGATATTTGATGAATGATCAGACCAGTTCCTCATTTGCACGGAAAAACTTTCCTTAATGCTGAGTGCTTTGTGGTGACATTGAATCGGTTTAGCCCAGCTTTCACCAACTAGGT
Organism: Podarcis filfolensis; assembly: GCF_964270895.1. Taxonomy (NCBI): domain Eukaryota; kingdom Metazoa; phylum Chordata; class Lepidosauria; order Squamata; family Lacertidae; genus Podarcis; species Podarcis filfolensis. The sequence continues at coordinate 87,980,877 of NC_139605.1, read as the reverse complement.
GTCCTCCAGGTGTTTTGGACTACGGTTTCCATCAGCACCAGCCAGCCAGCACTTGCACTATAGCTGCACAGCCTAGCATGAAGAAGCAACTGCGCAGGTTCCAGGAGAGGAGATGGCAACCACTTTGCTGCTGTGCTAAATCTTGGTTTGGTTTAACATTTTGTCTAAGCCCAAGACAAACCACAAGCTATGGACCATAGTTGATTGTTGTGTCTTCAAAAGCCCCCTTCAAAGTGTTACTTCACACAGCACTTTGAAAAGCACTTCATAGGCCCCTTTGAGCCAAGTCAGGTTTTTACCTGCTCTGTTTTTGACATCATACAACATGAAGTATAGAGCAGCTGGGTGTGTCCTGTCAGAAATGGCCTCTTGGGCCAAAAGGGGAGGCCTGGTGGGCCTAATAATGCCTGCAGGTTGGAGGTTCCCCACCCCTGTAAATAAACCCACCCAGTTTTGACGAAAAATGAAGAAATTGGCATGTGCTTGAGAGAGATCAAGAGACTGATGTGGTTCAGTGCAGCAGAGATTCTTTACTTGCATAAGTGGACAAGAGCAAGGATTTCTCTTCTGCTTTTAAGAATTCATTTGAGTGTGACCTTCAGTTTGTTGCTGTTGTGGTAAACCTGTGTCTGGGCTGTGCCACTTCAGATGGCTGGTAGGCTTCTCACGATTGAATACTCCTCCCAGCTGAATACTAGTGTCTTAGCTGGGTGGGCTTTGTGTGCTAGGCTTTCAACCTTTCTCACTGACTTATAGCTTTGCATATGAAGAGAGAGGTGCAGGAGTTTTGTGTGTGTGTTTGTACAGAGGAGCATCCACTTGCAGTCTGAAGCAGTACCAACTGGACACTGTTTAACCAACTAAGTCAGAACTAGGCATAAATCAATCTGTGCCCTGGACCTCATGCCTGCATGCTGCTGCTGTTGCAGCTGGGTCCCTAGTCTGGCCATTCTAGCCAGTCTGCCATTTTAAGACTCTACGTCCCTTATAGGCAACGGTAGTAATGCTTCTACTTCCTTATTCCTCTCTCAGATCTATTCCTTTAGGGTGAATGCATGTTTCTCTTGAGTAAATTTGTTGCCATGAGAGATGGAAAGGGTATCAGTTTAACAATTCAGCCACCTTCCCTGTTGTTTTCAGCTGCATGTTTGTTCTTCCAGCCCATAGAATCCCCATCTCTTCTCATGACATCTCCATGAAACAGTCCACTGTGAAATAAAGTAAAATGGAACCGAAAAAAGCCCTGATTCTGTAATTGGGCATTATGGGAGAATAATATTGGATACATGTACACAACACAACTGTTCTCTCTGCTTCAAGTGAGGCCCTGAGAATATGGAATGCAAAACAGTTTGTCAGTCTGTGTTCAGGGATTCGAAGGGATTCCAACCCGTGGAGTTTGTCTTTTGGAGTTTTCTGGGTTTTTCTTGAAATGCAGTACCATTTTGGGGGCGATTCAAAGGTTTATGGATGCTGTGACCATGTTCTTTGTTTAGCTGAACTGAGGACATTGCTGTGTGAGTAACTTAATAAAAGGCATTAAGTTCTTAGGCACAAGTATAGTCTGGTAATGGCACATTGCAGTCATTACATGAATGTAGCTATTGTGCTTGGGGAGAGCTATTATTGCAAGGAACAGACCTTGAAAGTCTTTACTAGCCTCTGGGGAAGTACTTTCGAGAGTCGCCTGGAGAGCTTTCACAAGGAGTGAAAATTAGACTCCGAGCCTGCTAGTGCCACATACTGTTGTTGGTAGATACTTGAAATGCCCAAATCATCATCCTTTAATTATTTTAACAACTTGAAGAAAATGCAACGGGTCGTGATCAGCCTTGTAACGGAGCTTTGACATTTGTTCTTCCTTTCTTTCACAGGCTTACGAAAAAAGGTTTCCTACATGCCCCCTCATTCCCATGTTTGTAGGCAGTGATACTGTGAACGAATTCAAGAGCGAGGACAAGGCCATCCACATAATTGAAAGGCGCTGTAAACTGGACGTAGATGCACCACGGCTCCTGAAAAAGGTAGCTGAATAACAATGGTTGGCCTGAATAGATGGGCCTGTATAGCTGTCTGCAAGGCTGCTGCTACTCCAGTTTAACTTTGCCTCTTCCCTTCTCTCAGATTGCAGGGGTTGATTATGTTTACTTCATCCAGAAGAACTCACTGAACAGAAGAGACCGCACTTTGCACATAGAGGCCCACAATGAGACCTTCTCAAATAGGGTCGTCATTAATGAACACTGCTGTTACACGGTGAGTCAAGGCAGGTTGGTGTGGTTTTAGCCTTTGGGGGCCTTCAGTGGAGGTTTGCACTTTGGCTTTTCCTTCAATAAGAAGTTTAATGCTGCACATATTTTGCTGGCATTTTTGAGCTGGGTAACTTGGACAGAATCCCACAACACTGAAATATCAGATCTAGTCATATTTAACATTCTGTGCTCAGGCAGTACAAACATATTGAATAAGTTAGGACTGGCATGTGTTCAGAACACTTCATTTTCATTCTGATTTAAGTCTGCACGGGTGCTAGCAGGTGTTCAGACTCCTACTTGGTAGTATGTAGTGCCAGGGCATAGGATATGATGCAGGTGAGCCGACAAGTTCTTGTCCCAGTGTTTTTTAAACTTGCAGACAGCCATGATTTATTTTTTTAGGAAAAGCAGACAATCAATGCAAGGTAAAGAACTCTGTTGCATGCATAAGTTTCCACATTCTTGCCAACAGGAAAATCTAAATACATGGGGAAATAGGCATATAAATCAAGCCTATGTTCGCTGTCTGCTTTTTTTTCTTTTTCTTTTTCTTTTAAAGAGCTGAAAAAGCTAGAGCTAGCAATTCAGTTTCTTCAGTTTTAGGCTGCTGCTTCTCTTCAGAGAGGTGACAACATCGCAGCAGCCATAAAAACTCTTAGCTGCTAAGAAGAAATAGGAGTAGTGTGTGGCATTTTGAATACTAAAACCCAATTTTAATTCTGGCTGCTAATCCCAAACATTTAATATTCCTCTAGAATTACTTTGAAGGCATCCACCATAATCAGTCATAATTTTCCAAGTAGAATTAATTTAGCAAAGTACAGGAGTTGCCTGCCCAAGTTAAATGTGCCAGATCTCTGCTTTCAGCCTTGCCATATGCAGAGTTATATTAGCCAAATTAATAAACTCCAGTGAATGTAGGAATGCCTAAGTCTGCACAGGAACAGGCTGTTAAATTCCTTATGCCATGAGTTAGACAATGCACAGCAATTCCTTTCTCTGTGGCAGTTTTCAGGATGACTTGTGTGATTTGTGACAGGAATTGAGAAAAGTTGACTTCTGTGATGGTGGAAGCCATGTTGAGAAACTAGCGAAGAGTTGCACCAATAACTTGAATGTGAATACTTGAAATAGTTATGCTGAAATGCAGGGATTACACATGTGTCTTGCCTTTTTGGATCTTGAAATGGGACTAATAACCAAGAGAACTGAAAACTCATAAATGTGAGCTTTATAGAGCCCGCTTAGGTCGATTACTATTTTAAAACCTAAGTCCTTTACCAAAGTACATTGGCAGTCTTAAGCCACTGTGGTTTACATTGCATAATGGTGCAGCTTTAAACTAAAGCTTAGTTGTGTTGTGCATTGGTGAGCACGCCAGTTGGCTGCACTAAAAAAGAACATGGTATGCTGTACTTCAGAATTTCTTGTGATACTTGATCAGATTTCTCACGCTATGTGCCAACCTTTTGTTTTTCAACACCACAGGTGCATCCAGACAATGAAGACTGGACATGTTTTGAGCAGTCTGCAAGCCTTGATATTAAATCTTTCTTTGGATTTGAAAGCACAGTAGAAAAGATTGCCATGAAACAATACACCAGCAATATTAAAAAGGTGAACTTTCAAGTTTGCAACTCCTTGGCCTGCTGGCTCTCGATATTGCAGCTGGAGTGATTTTGAGCCCATTTGGGGTTTGTCCGGCCAGGTTTGGCTTTTTTGGTGGCTGCTCTTGTCCTCTATGAATGGTGCATTCTTATTTAGACAATATTGATTAATCTGCTCTTGTTGCAAATAGAGGAGCCTGCGTGTGCACTGACTTTGTGATTTGACAATTGATTATGCGGTTTCTGGAATGCGTCATAGGAGCTTAAACTCTTTGTTATAACAAAGTAAATAAAGATACTGTTTTGTTTTGTTTTTTATCTCCCTAGAGGCAGTTGCCCAACTGCAAGCATGGCTTGGATTGTCAGTACTTTAAATCATACTGTGCCAAATAGCATGCGGCTTTAGAAGAAGTTTCCCCACAAGAATAGAACAACTTGTCAAAAATAGGAGGTTGCCTAGCTTATTGTGCCCAGGCTTTAACCCGTATGTAGAAGAGATGCTCAGTTGCCTTTGTCAAAAGTGGGAGCTCCATGCTTCCCAGACCAGCTGTATCCATGCTTGGCCAAAAAGCAGTCGGTGGGCAAACACATTGCCCTAGGTCTCCTTGTGACTTTTGAGTTGGTGTAGTTCCTGCCCACCTAGCAGTTCGAAAGCACGTCAAAGTGCAAGTAGATAAATAGGTACTGCTCTGGCAGGAAGGTAAACGGTGTTTCCGTGTGCTGCTCTGGTTTGCCAGAAGCGGCTTAGTCATGCTGGCCACATGACCCGGAAGCTGTACACCAGCTCCCTCAGCCAATAAAGTGAGATGAGCACCGCAACCCCAGAGTCGGCCACAACTGGACCTAATGGTCAGGGGTACCTTTACCTTTAAGTACCATGGAAATGGGTTCATTCTTTTCTAAACTAGTTCATGCTCTAGGGGTGGGTGATGCTGAAATGTAGAAGCATGTAGTGGGGCTCTCACTTTCTTGGATTACATCTTGTTTTACATAAGGAAGAACTAATAGTGCAATTTTCTCTGAAAACATATGCCCAAAGAGAAGTGCATTGACTAAAGAATTGCCTTGTTTTCAAAGGGCAAAGAAATAATCGAGTACTACTTGAATCAGCTAGAAGAGGAGGGAATTAATTATATTCCTCGTTGGAGTCCCCCGGCTAAATTTACGTTTGAACGTGGTGCATCTCATGTAAGGCGACCACTGTCCCCTCCAATCAACATACCTGAAACTACCACCAAGGAGGGACTTAGCCCTAAGGAAATCAACAATTGCAACAATGCATCAGAGCCCACAGCTGGAACACCCGATGGTGCGTTGTTTGCCTGCCCTGTCTGCCTTTTGGGGTTATTTTGTGCGTCTCCATTAATATAACAGCTATAGTTTAAGCAAGGAGTTGGTGAATCTCTATTTCTGTGCTGAACGTCTTCAATTTCTATAGCCAAAATGATTTTAGCCGCACAGCATAAATAGCACAAACAACTGTACACTGATATGTTTTCAGATATAAAATCTGTAGGTTGCATTTTATTAACAGAAACTTTGAGTGGGGGAAAGGCACCCAGTATTGACTAGGGTGATGCCTAGCTGGAGCTGGTGGAAGAAAAACAGCTCAGCTAGTAGCATTTCATTCTTTTCAAACTATGTATTAAAAATGGCAGCTTGCTCTGCAAAAGGACAAGCCAGAGCTTCAACTTGAAGAATGCATACTGAAAGCCATTTGTTAATTGATCCAGCAATCATTGATTCTAATAGCATTTGTGTAAATAATGGTTTCAGACAAGCTGGATGCAGACTACATCAAGAGGTATTTGGGAGATTTGACACCACTTCAGGAAAGCTGCCTCATCAGGCTTCGGCAGTGGCTCCAGGAAACGCACAAAGGCAAAGTAAGTATCTGTCTGCCTGCTTGACTTCCTGTTCATCGGAAAAGTGCACAGCATGCAAGATGGTCTGGCAGCATGTCAATAATCCATCCAAGGGAATGGACATTTTTACATAAGATGGCCTTGGACTAGTTTGAACCTGATACCTTTTAGTTTTTCTGTGTGCTGTAAAGTCTAATCTTTAAATCTACTTCCCAGAGTGCAGAGACCAGATGCTTTTATACTTAAAGAAAACAAAGCTTTGGCTTGGTAGCCTAGATATCCTTTCATATATGCTAAAGGTTATGTATTGTAGAAGCATAAAATTGAAATGTCAACAAATCAACCAGTTTTACTGTGTCCTGCTTGGAGATTGATTTAGTTGCTTGCAAGGAGGCTCCTGTTAACGACATTCCTCCGTTAACCACTGCCATGCCTTTCTCACAGCATAGTTTGAAAGCATGCAAGACTGCACACTTGGGCAGGTGGTCCGTAATTCATGGAACGTTGCACTGAGATTATATGACTAGCATAAAACTAAAGGCCAGTTGGACATGCAAATACATCTTTCCTGCAATACCGCAACAGCCAAATTCCAATTTCCTGTTTTGTTCTCCCCGCCTTCCACAGCAAGTACTTCAAGAGTAAGCTATTTAAAATAAAAGTTAGCTTCAGTTCTAAGTCTGAAGTTTAGGGAGAAAACTTCGCATAGGAGAGAGATGGGCACAACGTGATCCAGGGAATTGTGAATAGCTGTGGCTGCTCAAGGAATGTACCCCACTAGTGGTAAATACGTATTTGTTGCTGTATAGCACACGAAGCCACCCTAAGTTTGAAGGCTGCTTTCCACATAGTAAGTACCTAGCTAAACTCAATTTGAATCCAAAGCTTCCAGCTCCACATTAGAAGCCACATTGTGCCCTGATCTCTTGGGGTGGATGTGCTACTTCAAATGGATTGTGGTTCATTCTAACTTTCCATCATTTGTTTGCAAAATCAATGTAGCACCCCCCCCCCACCTCACCAGCTTGCAAAGTTTCTGTGCCTCTCTGCTCACCAATGTGGTGGTTTGTTCACACCGGCCTGTGCTTTTTGTGTTTCCTTAAGTTTCTTTCTTGCACTTTCCTTCTATCATAAGTCAGCTTGTTCACTCCTACAGCTTCCAGTTTCCATCCAGTATTTAGACATGGTCATTTTCTCTAGCCTAATATTATCTTTAGAGCTATAGGGCAGAAGCTCAGTTTAAATCACTTTTAAATCATGATTATGTCATGTTAGCATCTAGAATGTCTGATTTAATTTGGCTCCATTAGCAGTAAAAGAAAAGGATGCTTCAAGCATTACCTCTCACCACTCTTAAGTAATTTTCTGATGTAGAGGCCAAAAGTTGATTATATTTTCAAAATCTGGGCTATATTTTGTTCCAGATTTGTAACTACTAGCGCTCTTTCTTTCAAACCTGCTTATTTTTATGCTATCTGCCATATAAGAAAAATCTCCTTAATTACTTTCCCAATATTTACTTAGTTGCTTGATCTTCAATGCAGATGTATCCCGGCTTAACTCTGTTATCCAGTTCACTGCAAAACCCTTGAGTGTCTGCCATTTCACTTCTCGTCTCTTAAATGTCTTGCCTGATTGTACCCATTTTTCTGTGGATTAAACTAAAGAACTGATGACATTTCCATCTGATTTTTTTGAACAAAAATCTCATCACAGCTTTGATTTGCTATTTTCTCATACCCCGCTCTAGCTGTTCATCTCTTTAACACACATTTTCATTCTGGTCTGCTTGGAGGTGGCATAAAGTAATGCTTTTCAGGATGGCGTTGTAAGTCAGTTGTAGTTTAACACAGATAGAGCAAAGGAATAACAAACAACTTTCTTACAAAGTGTGCAAAAACTTCCCAGCTTGCTTTTTTCCCTCTTGGGGCACATGAACAGCAATGCTGTGAATGGCAAAGTGTGCTGTGCTGTGGTCATTGTCCACAAAAGGGGGTAAACTGACAAGTGCTATTGGGAATCTCATTCAGATTTTTAATCCTATTTTTGTGATTGTATGCATGTGTGTGTGTGTGTGTGTGTGTGAGGAGTCTCCTTCTTTTACTGATTGCCTCCTGTTAATTGCTAAAAGTCTAACAGCTATACTATAGCAGAAAACATACAACCACCCCGTTTTACTATTTCCTGCTTACTCCATCTTTTCTCATCCAAATTTCATGGAATTTGTAGAGAGGGCTTCAGTAGTTTTCTTTGCTGTTCTCTTGATGCTTGTATCCCTGCCTGCAACCATGATGTAAAGACCTAAATGGAGATACTGTAATCCAAACTGTGTGTCGTGACCCATTAGTGTGTCGGCTGCAGTGTGTAGGTGTGTCGCATGAACACTCCTCATGCTCCTCCCAGGGAAAGGGATTACATTAACCTCTGGTTTGCTAGTAAAACTGAATTGCTGTGTCATGAAATGATGCATGTCTAAAAAGTGTGTTACCAACATGAAAAGTTTGGAAAGCTCTGCTACAACCTGTATTCGTGAGCAATAGCTATTTTTCTTCTTTAGTTCTCTACTGCTGGTGTCTTCCTGGTTCTCCATGAGTGAAAGGGATGGGGACAGCCTCATCTAAGAGAAACTTCCTTTGACTCATGTGCACCATCTAAAGAGCATGCAATACCTAACACTATTGTTTTATCAAAGATACCGTAAGCCACCTTGGGTTGGCAATTTGCCTCAAAAGCTGGGTGTAAACAGTAATGTAAATACTAGAACAAGTTATTTATGCAGAGTAGATTTAAATCTAATCAATTAAGGCAGCTGCCCCAGTTTTCTGCTCTGAGGGTGTAAAATGGATATTGCTCAGTAGCAAATGAAATTCACCTCCACCGTTTAGATAACTTTGGAATCAGCTGGTTTGTAACTTTCAGCCCCCTTTCACTGATGTTTGCAGATCCCAAAAGATGAGCATATCTTACGATTCCTGCGTGCGAGAGATTTCAACATTGACAAAGCCAGAGAGATCATGTGCCAGTCCCTAACGTGGCGTAAGCAGCACCAGGTGGACTACATTCTGGAGACTTGGAACCCTCCTCAAGTACTTCAGGATTACTATGCTGGAGGCTGGCACCACCACGACAAAGGTAGAGTAGCCCTGCTGCCCTATGTAAGCATAGGTTGTTAGCCCATTATTCACTTTGGCTGGTATGTGTAGCAAAAGGGGCCATAGGAAAGGTTCTCTGTAGATTTTTTAAATGTCCCTTGAACATTCCTGCAGAGGTAGGAACAAAATGCTTCTGAATCACTACGCTGTTTTCAAGCATCATTCGGGCAGGATTGAAGTCATGAAAGCATAGTTTTCAGAAACGTGGTCCAAAAGACACACACAGTGTGCATTTGTTGGAACAAGCGAGGAGATGTGTTTGTTATCTCTGCTTCTAAAGATAGTGTTTTAAACAAAATATTGCCACTGTTAAAATTACTCGGCCCCTGAAAGCTGTGCTTCAAAGAATAAAAGGTGGCAATAATGTATTCTGAGAAATTCAGCTTGATTTTTTTAAATAAAAAAACAAGCCTTCATGGTGGGGGAAAAATAATAACGCTTTACTGCATCAAGTTGTGCTTTAAGTGAAATACCTAAACTTTTAAAGGGGCTCACAGCAACTTTTGTCTTTTTGTGTGTGTGCCAAGTATTCTGCTTTCAAGTACTAAAGTTTCTACAGTTTTCTCACAAACTTATAAAAGATTTTATTCAATCCTCAAAGCCACACACTTTGGGTTAAAGAATAGTTTTAGGTTTTCATCTAGCTGCATTCCATTAATAGCTCAGACTGTAGGAATGTTAAGCTTTCCCAAGGCTGTTCTGCCTGAAGCTGCAATTATTCAGATAAAACTGAAAGCTGCAATTATTCAGATAATATTGACCAATACATTAAATTGGTCCTGCAGCCTAATTTTTTTATAGTTTTGTGCCAAGTTGCCAGCATCGTCCTGTTTCCTACAACGTTAATGAGAACATACAAAGTGTGTTTCTTCCTCTCCTTCACCCCAGGATTCTTGCTAATACGAGTTCCTAATGAGGTGATGGAGTTAAGCTATGCCAAAGTTCAGATTTCCTTTGCAGCCAAGGAGCGACAGTTGCTTTCATAGAAACCAAAGTTGCCAAGCAAACACTGATCATTCTAGTTGCCCTTGCAAAACCACAGTTGCCGCTGTTCTTTTTTGTTCAGATGGGCGTCCACTGTATGTGCTGAGACTTGGCCAGATGGACACCAAAGGCTTGGTGCGAGCTCTCGGGGAAGAAGCCTTGCTTCGCTATGTAAGTGCCTTTGATGCCATGTGTTTTGGTAGTGAACACAATGTTCCTGTTTTATAGCTCTGCTTCGCATTAGAAAGATGAGCACACTGTGGCTGTCTTCGTCAATCTGTGTTCCTTTTTCACACTGTTCTGCCAGAATATCAGAAGTTTTGTTTTGTTCTTTGTGAGTTGGGTGGAGTTGTCTTACTTTGTGGTTTACATATGCAGGAAGGTGAGGTGGTGGAATCCTGAGGTCAGAGAGTGGCTTGCATTACCTCCGGTTGTAGGTGGTGGTGTTTTGTTTTTTTTTAACGTTCCCATTTTAAAAATAAAAATGTCAGCATTGCAAAGGGGGAAAAGAAGCACATTAGGGGAGAGTTTCTAAGCCAGCTTGTTTCCCATTTGCCAGGTTTCTAGTGTGTGCATGGGGATTTGCAAAAAGGCGATTTCCTCACTGTGAAGTAGAACAGTCCACTATATTACCTCATCCCATAACATTCTGTGGTATAGCCAGACAAAAAAGTTATGGAGTTTGGTCTGTAGTTTTTCCCTGGGCCAGCGCTTGCAACTTTTTATCATGCAGCAGTTTGTCTGATTAAAGGGAGGGGAGAACTACGTATGTCACTTTGAGCTCCTTGGAGAAAATGTGGAATATTAATGCAATCAATCCAGCTTTATTAAATACCTGTTCTTTGTCAAGAACGTAATCTATTCAAGAATGGACTAATGAAGGGGGCAGAGGGGTTACATTATTGGAAAACTAGCACATTTTGTTAGACTGAAAATAACAAAGAACTCCAGTTTCCGTGCATATAGAATTCTGGCTGCTCCCACCTAGCCCAGGCCTTCCATTATCCAGAGGAATTTCATATTCTAAAGTCTTTCAATGGTATACTTACTCCAGTCTCTCTCCCCCACAACCCTACCTCACATTCCTACCACATTTGCCGGGGGGGGGGGGGGGCTCAGTTCAGTTTCTGAGACTTCCAAACATGAGGATGGGTAGCTTTTTCTATTATTGCTGACAAACATAAAGCAGAAACATAACACAGAAATTAAGTTAGGGGAACATCAGAAAAGTCTGTAGAATCAGTGAATTGGGAAAGCAGGAACGGGATGATTATCTCCTTTCAAAGGTAAAACAGAGATGATAGAAGCAGTTCTCTTTGTCCCGATTTTCACCATGGCTATTCTGCCACAGCATCTCTGCAATATGCTTGTTTCTCATTTTTGTTTGTGTGTGTTTAGGTTCTCTCTATTAACGAAGAAGGACTGAGGAGGTGTGAAGAAAATACAAAAGTGTTTGGAAGACCTATAAGGTAAAAGAGAATAACTGTTAAATGAAATATAATGATTAGTTGAATGCGAAGTGTTGAGAGACTCCATGCTAATCACTCTAATATTGATTCATATGTTAGCTAAGGGGATATACTTGTGAAATTCCTGTGTATGAGGGCTCCAACCTATCCCCGTGCCCACAGATGCAATGGCACGCCATGTTTGGCCACTGCAGTGCATCATGCCCAAAGCCATGATTTCAAAGTGAGGTGCATGGCCCACAAATGAATTAGGAGGACACATCTCACATGAGTTTCAGCCAAACGTTTAGGAAAACATGGAAAACGGCTTTCCAGGCCTTGTGTGGCACTTGGAAGTAGATTTTCGCCTGTTCCACATTCAGGGCGAAGACAGGTTGTCATCCCTCACACCCAGAGTATAGATGAAAGGGAGTTTTGTGACACTGGGGACTCCCTTGAACAGGCATGGCCAAACTTGGCCCTCCAGCTGTTTGGGGACCACAACTCCCATCATCCCTAGCTAACAGGACCAATGGTCAGGGATGATGGGAACTGTAGTCCCATCAACAGCTGGAAGGGCAAGTTTGGCCATGCCTGCCCTAGAAGCTTTGAATGTTGTCAGTTTAGTGATGCACCCAACAGCGTAAGGCAAGGAGAGCTAGAGTAAAACAGCTTTCTAGTGATTGATACAAACCTCTTCAGCAAATCTGATTTTGGGGGAGCTGTGGGGAGGTTTTTGTTTTGTTTTAAAAAGACACATTTAGTGAGTTCATTGCCTTTGCTTTGGGGCAAACAGTTGTTGGACCTGTTTGGTGGATCTGGAGGGCCTGAACATGCGGCACTTATGGAGGCCTGGCGTCAAGGCTTTGCTAAGGATCATCGAGGTAGTCGAAGCCAATTATCCGGAAACCTTGGGGCGCCTCCTCATTCTGCGAGCTCCCAGGGTGTTTCCAGTCCTCTGGACACTGGTACGTTCATTTGCTTTTGTTTCCCTTGGGACCTGTACTTTGGAAAATGGGACCCAGCCCTGTACTATAAAATAGCCATGGTCAACACTTGCAACGTTGTTTTTTTATAGGGAGCATCATTTCTGTAACCAAAAACAATCCAGTTACATACAGTAGTAATGTGGCCTGGTGGAATAGTTCACCTCTTGAGCATGCCACTTTTATGAGTATCACCAATAGTAAAAGTATCCTCTTGAAGCCATTTGAGGATCCGGGGACTGGACTCACTTGGTGTCAACAGCCTTCTTGGCAAGTGAGTCAGCTCACAAAGTTGCAGCCAGGCAGAGCCACAGGGAGAAGCAATTGGAGGCTGTAATCTACCCCCTCTAGAAAGAGGAGTGGCTGCACCCTGCTCATTTAGGTATCCCAGAACTTCCCACTGTGTCTCTGAAGCTGCCTCTTTCACCTCAAAGCCAATGAGCTACCTTTTTAACTTAGTATTTTACTTGCAGGTCAGTCCATTCATTGATGACAACACAAGAAAGAAATTCCTGATCTATGCTGGCAATGACTATCAAGGACCCGGTGGGCTGTTGGATTACATTGACAAAGAAATCATTCCAGATTTTCTTGGTGGAGAATGCATGGTTAGTAAACAGTAGTTGTAGCAGAACTGCTTTCATTGATTATTTTCTTTATTCCATAAAATTTCTACACTGCTTGTTTGTAAAAACTACCACCACCCAGAAGTGGGGCACAGCAGATAAAAATAAAAAATGTACAACCCTATGTTAAAATATGCAAACATTTAAATACTAATACAGATTAAAATTACTTTAGCTTTCTAAACATCTGGGTAAAGGTAAAGGGACCCCTGACCGTTAGGTCCAGTTGCCGACTACTCTGGGGTTGCAGTGCTCATCTCACTTTACTGGCTGAGGGAGCCGGCATACAGCTTCCGGGTCATGTGGCCAGTATGACTAAGAGCAGCATACGGGAACGCCATTTACCTTCCAGCCAGAGCGGTACCTATTTATCTACTTGCACTTGACGTGCTTTCGAACTGCTAGGTTGGCAGGAGCAGGGGCTGAGCAATGGCAGCTCACCCTGTCGCGGGGATTCGAACCGCCAACCTTCTGATCGGCAAGCCCTAGGCTCTGTGGTTTAGACCACAGCGCCACTCACGTCTGGGTAGGCTTGTCTAAACAGTAATGTTTTTAGCAGGTGCCGGAAATAGTACAGTGGAAGGCACCTGCTTAATCTCAATAAGCAGGGAGTTCCAAGTGGAATTGAGTTCTTACAAATGCAGAACAGATATTATGTGGCAACCTGTAAGTAGTGGCAGTTACACTGATCCAAGCGGTCGAGTGGCCATGTGTAGGGTAAGGCGATCTTGTAGGCAAACTGGTCCCAGGTTGTTACGGGCTTTATATACGAATAGGAACACCTTGAACTTGGCCCGGTAGCAAATGGGCAACCAGTGCAGATCTGGTATAACACAGAGCAGAGCTGTGCTATATGCTGACATCGGGCCTGCACTCTTGCTATGGCATTCTGCACTAACTGCACCTTCGGGATCAAGCACGAGGGAAGCCCCACTGTCAAGTGTGTAAACCCCCCCCCCCACTATTCCCTACATTCAGATAACTCAATCAGTGGAGCACACTGCAATTCTAATTAACAAATGCATCTAGAATCACTGGTTCCCTGAAAGGTTGTTTATACTCCTGCAGTTCTCAGGGTTACCCAACTCTGCTAATGATCACCTTGTGTGGCTGTTGCCATTTTGGCTGTAAAAACAACAGCACCAGGTGAATCGCATAAGAATATGGGGTGGAGGGTCTAACCCACTATATAAATTTTCCAAACAGACAAACTTGCAGTTTGGTCTTGTTGAACCAATATGAAATTGTAAGGGGTGGGACACACACACAGTTTTTAAAAACCAATTCACATGTGTTCTTCGGTGTCTTTGTTCAATGATAACTCACATCCATTAAGAGCTTTACTTCTGAGCAGATTCTTTCTGAGGTGTGATCTGTTTGAGTAGAGATCTAATTCTGATTTTTCTCTCCCTTCCACCTTAATTAACTCTCTGAAGTGTGAAGTTCCAGAAGGTGGGCTGGTTCCCAAATCTCTATACCGTACAGCAGAAGAACTGGAAAATGAAGACATAAAGTTGTGGACAGAAACAATTTATCAGTCTGCAAGCGTCTTCAAAGGAGCTCCCCATGAGGTGACTTTCCTTGTTTTCTTTCTTGCATCCAATTGTCTATCCATGACAGACAAGCTCAGGTCTTCATTGGTTTGACATGGGCTTCATGCCAACTTTGTGCAATTAGAGGTGCTTCAGATGATATTTCAGCTGGTCCACTCTCAAAATAATTGTTCAGCTCAGTAGAGGAATCATCTTCTTCTCTTCCACAGTTAGAAAAATGCTACCTTAAGCATTTTCTATTCACAACGGAGGAGCTCAAATCTTATTCAGCTTTGTTCAGCTGTTTTGTTAGTAATGCAAGCCGGCCTCACATGAACAGTTATTGGTAAGAGTGGACTTTCTGAAACATCTTCTTAGTTCTTTCTAAGTCCTTTCTTATGAGCTTGTGTTGGTGAACAATGCTGAAATAAGGGGAAGAAGTAGAGAGGCACACAACTCCACCCCCATTTTTAGTCTAACATTGCTTCCCTGCAGTCTGCTAAAAGTAGTAGCAAGGGGGCTGCCTCAAAAAGATAAGGGGGTCAAGCCCTTCTGGCCCACCTGTAATTTGAGCACTGCTCAAATGACTGTTCCTAATCCTGCTGTGAAGGCAACCCTTGACTCCCCCTCCCTTACTAAACTTTTTTTTTGCAGAAAACAAGATGCGGTGCACTTTGAATATACTCAGTTGGTGCCTGTAGCATACTTTTAATCTACATTTTTATTATGTGGTAACTGGAAGAATATTGATGCAGTTGAGCCACCTATTTTCCCCCAGCAGCATTTATTGAAGGGCCAGTCTTTTAATCTGCATTTCCTTAAAGCAGCAGGACAGAGATATGCTAGATGTAGAAACTGTCTTTCGATCACTGGAAAGCCTATATTATTGCCTTATTACTTGGCCTTCACCTTAAGGTCCCAGGGCAGGTTACAACAATTAAAAACACATCATCATTAAGAAACCTCAACATTGCAAAAAACCACAATCACAAAAATTATCATCTAATAAGAATAACAATAACATCTAATGAAAAGTAACAAAAGTTCAGACAATTGCCTATATTATATTTATACTTCCCTGAATTAGAAGTATTCTGCATTAGAAGTATTCAAGGCTGTTTTTTAAAAAGAGATTACTTTTCCCATGCCATCGGATGCATCCAGTTAGATGCTCTCTCATGCTGCTTTAACATCCAACTATTGACAAACAGCGAGCTTTCAAAATGGCAGAAAGGGCTGCCATATCTCCTTGCTGTCATAAAGCCAAGGGTGAATTCGTTCTTCCCCAACCCCCTTTTCTATGGCTTCTGAAATAACATGGTTTTTTATTTATTTAATTGTAGGGCCTAAATGAAAATTGACTGTGTAATTTGACTTTGTACTGCTTTTTAAAATGTTTGTTTGTAAATGTTACGCAGTTGGATGCAGAAGCAATTAAACTCTTGCATCTGGTTACAGAATCCCTCATAGCAGGTTTTGTAGCAAATATAAACACAGAGGGTTTCTACGCCAGAGCATTCAAAGTGTGTGGAATTTGACAGCAGCGCCAAATTGGCTCTTCTCGTTGAAAGGCTTTTTGCTTTGACCGAGCTTTTAATATAATTATCCTCCAACTCTCTAGATCTTCATTCAGATTGTGGAAGCTTCGTCTGTGATCACCTGGGATTTTGATGTTTGCAAAGGTGACATTGTATTTAACATCTATCACTCCAAGAGAGCACCACAGCCTCCAAAAAAGGACTCCCTGGGGGCCCACAGCATTACTTCTCCCGGTGGCAATAATGTGCAACTGATAGACAAAGCCTGGCAGCTGGGGCGGGACTACAGCATGGTGGAGTCTCCGCTTAGCTGTAAAGAAGGGGAGAGCGTGCAGGTGAGAACCAGCCTCTTGGCAAAATCCATGTTGTTAGGTTACTTTCAACTGGCTTCTACCCCAAACAGAAGTCACTGGAATTGCTAACAAGAGACTACAGCAGGGGTTGGGAAACCCATGAGACTCTTGATATCAGAGTTGTGGGTTTGAGCTCCACATTAGGCAAAAATCTCCTGCATTGCAGGAGGTTGGACTAGATGTCCCTCTTGATCCCTTCCAATTCTATGCCCTTGGAGATGTTTTGACTCCCAATGCAACATCAACCCCAGCTAGCGTAACTTAAGTGATGATGGGAGCTGTAGTCAGTAATGCCTCAAGGGCTACAGGGTTTCCATCGCTGGACTACAGCACTCTTGGGGTGAGCTATCTGATCACAACCAACAGTAACTGGGCAGATCTAAGAGAATTCTTAAGTTCCAATGAATAGTTGCCTTGCGTCATGAGTGGCCTTACTGAATGTATGTAGCCTTACTGTTTGCTGTGGAATGGTAAGGGATTTTAGGATGGTGCTGGTCAGTTTTTAAAAGGAAAGCCCTGGGATTGCCAGCCACTTCCTATCCCCAGATATATCAATCAAGTATTTGAGAAGATGATCCAGCCAATGGGGGTTGGGGGAGCTGAGTATCACCACAACTGTAAGGCTGAAACACTTTGCAGCCCATCAGTTTCCCACAACACTAAAATGGCCACATACAACATTTTGAGAGGTGATTATCTAGCTGTGAGTCCTGGAAGACCTGGTTCCTATGGTCCATCTGGGGAAGGTGGGGCCTTGACTGACTCCAGCTATAAAGGCTAAACCTTCTGTTCAAGTTGCCTACAGACCACCTGCATGGGGTTTGTTTCAGGATTGTTGTTGGAGTAAACAGTTTTAGAGAAGATTTATACTGTTGCTTCTTCACTATGAGTCACAAACCAGAGTTGTGAATGAAGCTCATTGGGATTCCCTCCCCCCCCCCCCGCTTTGCTTTCAGGGGTCCCATGTGACAAGGTGGCCTGGTTTCTACATTCTCCAGTGGAAGTTTCACAGTATGCCTGCTTGTGCTACAACCAGCTTGCCTCGTGTGGACGATGTCTTGGCATCTCTACAGGTCTCATCTCATAAGTGCAAAGTGATGTACTACACAGAAGTAATTGGGTCAGAAGATTTCAGGTATGCTTAGCTGTGCCTTTGCAGGCACCATGCCAGGGAAATCCCAATGGAAAGACCCCTGAAAGGAAAATCAAAAATAGTTCTTATGATTTGCTTGGTTGAAAGGCAATACTGTGAAGGCCTTTTAAACATGGAAGAAGGGTCCTTGCAGTTCTGCCACTTTGCCAGAATTGCTTAGAACAGCAATGTTGTGAAAGTACTTACTGCACATCAAATACGAGTATTAAGTAAAGTTGGCAGGAACTAGGGAAGTGAAAGGGGGAGGGAGGTGAAGCTATTGTGAATGGAGTTACCTGACCACCAAGATCAGGGATGCAGCAGTAAAACTGCTAGCATGTTTGCAAAGCTAAGCAAGGTCCAGTATGGTTTCGAATTGGAGGGAGGACCATGTGCATTTTAAAGGGTTGGACTAGATGACTGTTGGGATCCATTTTAGCTCTACAGGGCTCTAAAGCTGAAAGGATCCTAAAACTGCAAGTGTATTTTGTGAAGGAACAGATTCTCATGAAGCTGAACTCGTATGTGAAATGCCTACTTGAATACCTCTAACGGTGGTGGTGTGCAGAATGGGTCTAGAATAGACAACCTGAAAAGTTGGTTGCCCCTAGTCTCAGATGCAGTTGGGCCCAAGGATCACAAAACTGCCTCACTCTAGCTGCATAATATTGTGCAAATCCATTGGTATATTTAAAACCTCTTGCTTTGGATACAACCTGCATTTAAGGAGAGCTTTTAAACAAAATACCTGGTTCTCATTCAACATGGTCAGAAGTGAAAGAAATCTCTTTCCCTATATCTGAACATTATCTTGAATTCAAATTCTTCCAAGGGCATTAAGGACTGAGAATTCTTAAATATTTTCCTACTGAATGAAGGGTTAAATTGGAATTTAGATTGAAGAAAAGAACCCCCCATTCACTCTGGTTTCTTGGGATTACTTTACCATGTAAATCAGAGATGAGCAACTTTTATTATTTCTGTTGAGGACAACATTCCTTTTATGGGAGCTCATATGCTGGTGGTGGGCAGAGCGTATATAGAGGGTTTTTTGTAAAAAAATAAATAAATAGTGCAACAAACCAATACAGCTACTGTTCTGGAAAGCACAGGATAATGCCAAGGTTGCAGGTTCAATCCCTGTATGGGACAGCTGAAGAATGCATTGCAGGGGGATGGACTAGATGGTCCACAGGGTCCCTTCCAACTTCTGTGATTCTATGTATGAGAGACGGAGCTTCCACATAACCAGGATAATTAACAAAAGCAAAACAAAAACTCCAAAACACAAGTTTGTATACTACCTTACTATCTGTCTCTTTTGCAGAGGGTCCATGAGCAGCCTTGAATCAAGTCACAGTGGATTTTCTCAGCTCAGTGCTGCTACAACCTCTTCCGGCCAGTCTCACTCCAGCTCCATGATTTCCAGGTAGTGCCACTGCCAGCCAAAAGCCAGTTGATGAGATGGCCGGAGCCTCGTCTATGGCAGTCAACTGCAATACAGCTTAATCATCGGTGACAATTGCAAAAACAAAAAAAAACATGTGGAAGGCCTTTTTATAGATAGTAAAGTAGCTGTCTGTGCATTTAAATATACTGGTTTTGTTTTGAATTAGAGCTGAAAGCGTATCCAGTCTTAATGCGGTAACCATAGTATTTCCCCCCTTCCCCAAACATAAACATGCTTGCACAAATCCTAACCTGGACATGCAAAGGCTGTTTTGCAACGAAAGGCGTAATCAGTGTGGTTGAGAATTTATTTTTTAAAATACCATCCTTTCAAGACATTTTATAGTGCATTAGAAATCTAACCTAAAGCTCCTGCCAGTGAGGTTCTCACAAAGCTCAAAAACACTTCCTCTTCTCGTGGCGCTGTGAGAGTCTTCCTCTGCTTCTGCCCAGCATTTAAGTATAGAGAAAGGCAGTAGCTAGAATACTTGACATTTCATGAAGTGCCAGCGGGTGCCTGGCTGAACTGCTTACCTTTTTCTCTAGCTCTGTCATAGGTGAGTGCTGCCTTCGGCGGAGGAAGCAGGATTTCTGGCCTTCTCAGGCAGCCCTTTTGACATTCATATATTTCACTAAATCTCACTGCTAAGGGCTTAATAACTCCAGCTTTGGGCATTGAAAGGTTTTTCAGGTCTATAAAGAGTTACACCTCTTAGCACTGAAGAGGACAGAGCAGACTCTTCTCAACATCCTAAACTTCCGGAGCCCCATTTCACCATGCCCCAACTTGCAACTTTTCACCCTGAGCAACCCCCCCTGAATGCTGGCATCTCTTCTGCCAAGAGCTGAAGAGTGGAAGGGGGTGGCTGCTCTTTTCTCACGTTCTTATCTGTCCTACAACTGCAATGGAAATCTCACATGTCACTAAGATGCCACCGCATCCTGTCCAGAACACAAGTGTAATCTGCTGTGGCTACAATTATTGCAGCTCCAATTTTCCTATAACCAGGGCTTTAATTACTATGCTAAGTGCTCTTTTAATCACCCTTCCCCTGCTACTTCCTTCATATTTGAGAGACTTCAGCTTGAAACCTTGCATGTATTTTTTGGAAAGCTCAAAACATTCAGCCAGTCTTAAGTTTGCTGTGTTGCATCAGACCTTAGTAGCCAGCTAGTTAAAACATTTCAGAGGCTGCAAATTACTTGGAAAAGCGGGTAACGGCTGAAGTTGTATCCTCTTCAACCCACCCCAGATCTGAAATATATTTAAAATAAAAGCCCCTTGTTTATAAATAGAACTAGGCCAGAGAAGGAGCTTGTAGAATATGATGGTGCTGTGCTCTGTGGAAATTGGTTTAGGATCAGGGTGCCAAATGCCTATGTTCGTTTAAAGGCTGTAAAATGCTGACTAAAACAGTTTTCCGAAGAATTAGACAACACTTGTGGTGTTTGAAGTATTAGGTCAAGGTGACCCTTCAAGTATTGGTCAAATTGTAGGAAGGGTGGCAGAATATACATTAGGTCACAAACTCACACATGCTCTCTGTGATAGCTGCTTAACTAATAAGACACCCCCCCATGATTTCAGAAGTGGTTTTAATGCTTGATATGCAGTCATGAACATAGCTCCTGCCTCAAAGCAGCATAGTGCCATGTGCAGCCAGTTAGTGTTCCTGGTGCAAAAGGGCATGTCCTCTTTTTTCCCCACTTGTAAGGGATGGTCCCCTCTTTCTCTCTCTCTCTTTTTCTCTCAGATGGCGATTTTGCTGACAGCTGTAAAGAAACCACTTCACTCAACAGTCCACATCAGCTCAGAGATGTCTGGCTTTGTAGTTACAGCCACTTCTCCTGTCTGAAGATCTAATAAGTTTGCTCAGAAGTGTCCCATATGGGGATACTTTTTTTCCTAGAAGTCAAATGCATCTTTCAGAGCTCAAAGCACAAACACTTGAGGGGGTCCATACATCACAAAAAGCAGCATTTTTAAAAAATGGAGTGCCATGGCAACTATCACCTACCCAACTTATCCTCTTCTTCATAGTGTGTGGTCCTACCTACGCGATCCTTCCTTCCTGTCAGAACTGATAATTCTGCTGGTCCTACCTTTACTGAACTTAACAACTTTTCCCCTCTCTCCTCATCTGTATTCATGAACTTCATATCAATTTCTGTAAATGTTTTGTAAACATATTACCTCAATCTTGGTAATAAGATAACGGTCTTTAAAAGATTTTTTTTATTTGTATCAATAATAAATGTGAACTGTTTGGGAAAACAAGTCTGAATTATTTCTTCCCAGCTGAAGAAGAGGTGGTATAACAGGGCTGAGCTGAGGAAAGTCAAACTACTGAATTCTCAGTGCCGTATATGACTGCCCCCTTTTTTCTTTTACCTCTCTGGGGCTTAAGGCAGGCGGTACTTCCAGACCTCAAAGGGCTCTTCTCTAAGGCCGCTTTCAAATGGAGGATTTCGGAGGATTCCGCTGCACTGATCCAATGCATTCTTCATGACTTTGGGCCAATATCAATCTCTGATGGGTGTGTGTTTGTGTATACACGAACACGCAAACACAAATCAATATTTTTTAAAAACACCTCACTATGGAAATGCAGCTGGCAGGCCTACTACTGTATTCCATACTCAAGCTCTCTTTATTCATGTATTACAAGCCCACCCCCTTAAATAGTTTGTGTGATTACAGCAAGAGAGGCTAGCTATCCTCTACCATTAAGCAGAATGAGGCAAACACTTCAGGCAGAATATGCTAGGAGGCAATAGGGACAGACCCTGGCAATTCTCTTTGGTTGGGAGGTGCCATACACCCAGTCCTGCAGCCCTTGAACTAGCTTGCTTTCCTCAGGTGCACTGAAGGAGATTCCCATGCCAGCCCACTTGGCTACTACATATGGAGTGTCCATAGGAATTGCCACCATGCCCTTTGCCCCAGGCAGCAAATTATTTTGGGCTGGTCGTGTGTGCGTGTGTTGGGAGCAGGGGTGGGGAACTTAGCAGTACTCTAAATATTGTTGGGCTGTTAGACAACTAACACCATTGCTAGCCATGCTGGCTGGGGCTGATGGGAGTTGTAGTTCTGCCGCCCTCGCTGTAGAACAGGCATGTCCAACTCACAAGAGACTGCGATCTGCTCCCATTATAATTATTTTTTTATAAAGGGGGGGGGGAGAGAAATCGCTAACCTAAAAGAACGACACAGCGGTAACCGCTTCTTTCATTTCCTAACTCGTCGGCTGATTGCAATTAAAGAACACCCATCAAGACATCAAGAGGGGTCCCACAATCGATGCAGGTGACCGGCTGGACATCACTGCTGTAGAGAGTGCAGTTTAATCAGCCACGGGATAGATTCAAAAATTGAGAGGGTTCAAGAGTGCAGCAGCCATGAGTTGCATTCAATTCATGGCTATGCCTTTCCATTTGCCCCTTCTGCTTTCACTAGCTTAGGTTTTGTCTGAAGACAGAAGCTACATAAAAGTAGCAGACCTTGGGATAGGTATAGCTGCTTAACGTGGGTAGCCTGGTTACAGGGAAGAATGTGGCCCAGAACCAAACTTTCTGTGTATTATGCTGTATCTGTCAACCTATGCTAAGGACAAGGGTCACCTAGGCACCCTTGGGTGCTGGTGCTTCCTAGGCGATTGCAAAGGGTCTCTTAAGTATCTTTACAAAATTCTACAATGCACAAGAGGCCGTTTCCTCTTCCTGGTTTGCACTGGCTCAGCCCCTGCTAAACTGAACATGCCCTCCTTAGGCACACCCACTTTTTCATTTTTTGGAATACTGCATGCCTTTTGCTCTCATGAAACTTGCACACTTGTACAGCTGAATATATTCAATTCTACGTGAGGGTGATCAGCTGGTGCAATGAGGATGTCAGGCTGGGGGAAAGATTTCTTGAGTATTCATGGGAGCAGATTCCCAGGAGATCCATAGCTTGTGTACAAATATGCTTGGTATATTCTGCTGAAACAGCAACACTTGGTGCCTTGTCCTCTCTTTGTTTTCACCTCTGTCAAATTATCAATACATACTTGCAGGCGCCAATGGTAATACCTTTCAGTTCACCTCTACTGCCACCTGCTGGTACCTTAAAGGTAACGGTAAAGGGACCCCTCAATGACAAACCGAGACAGCATCTTAAAAAGTAGAGACATCACCTTGCCAACAAAGGTCCGTATAGTAAAAGCTATGGTTTTCCCAGTAGTGATGTATGGAAGTGAGAGCTGGACCATAAAGAAGGCTGATCGCCGACAAATTGATGCTTTTGAATTATGGTGCTGGAGGAGACTCTTGAGAGTCCCATGGACTGCAAGAAGATCAAACCTCTCCATTCTGAAGGAAATCAGCCCTGAGTGCTCACTGGAAGGACAGATCCTGAAGCTGAGGCTCCAATACTTTGGCCACCTCATGAGAAGAGAAGACTCCCTGGAAAAGACCCTGATGTTGGGAAAGATGGAGGGCACAAGGAGAAGGGGATGACAGAGGACGAGATGGTTGGATGGTGTTCTTGAAGCTACCAGCATGAGTTTAACCGAACTGCGGGAGGCAGTGGAAGACAGGAGTGCCAGGCGTGCTCTGGTCCATGGGGTCACGAAGAGTCGGACATGACTAAACGACTAAACAACAATAACAACAAAGGGACCCCTGACCATTAGGTCCAGTCGTGGCCGACTCTGGGGTTGCGGCACTCATCTCGCTTTATTGGCCGAGGGAGCCAGCGTAGAGCTTCCGGGTCATGTGGCCAGCATGACTAAGTTGTTTCTGGCAAAACCAGAGCAGCACACGGAAACGCTGTTTACCTTCCCGCCGTAGCGGTACCTATTTATCTACTTGCATCAAGTGCTTTTGAAGTGCTAGGTTGGCAGGAGGAGGGACTGAGCAATGGGAGCTCACCCCGTCACAGGGATTTGAACCGCCAACCTTCTAATCGGCAAGCCCTAGGCTCTGTGGTTTAACACAGTGCCACCCACATCCCTGGTACCTTAGCCTCCCACAAATGCTGTATAATTTTTTCCTACCTTCCTTCCCAGTTCTGAGATCAACATATATTCCTTTCCTCTCTTTCTCAGCAGGCTGTGGGAGAGTGAGTGGTCTGAGGTCACCCAGTTAGCTTTGCGGATAAGTGAGCATTTGACTCCAGCTCTCCTCTAGTCTGTAAAAGATCATGTAGACTGATGTTACTTCCAGATATTTATTACATTTATGTGCTACCTTTCCCCCCAAGCTGCTCAAGGTGGTGCATATGGATCTCACTCATCCCATTTTATCCTCATGACAACAACCTTGTGAGGTAGGTTAGGCTGAGAGATGGTGACTGATCCAAGGTCACCCAGTGAGTTTCCTGGATAAATGGGGAACTGAATTCTGGTCTTCCAGGTTCTTAGTCTGGCACTTTTAACCATTACTGGCCAAACTGTCTTTTCTGTAGGAAAATTGGCCAAAGAGACAAGCGCCTTGTGAGGTTATGGATTCCCAATGAATCTGCATTGGGTAGAAGAGGTATTTTCTGCATCTGTCATCTGATGCAAACAAGAAAGGCATATTCCTGTAGGAAATCCTCTTAATGACTATATCAACAACAACCAGGTTTCACAAACCTTGGCCTCAGCCTTTTCCAGAAGCAATGCAAAACACAATAGGCCTCAGATTAATTTTTTAACGCTGGCATTGAGAAAGCAGGAGAGAAACTGAGATTAGAGAAGCTAACAGGTTTTAAACACCATCTAATGCAAGTCTCAAATATAGAGCACAGGATCATTTCAAATTATCACTGGATTTAAAAACAAAAAACCTCACTGTTCTTATTTCATTGTCCCTAGGAAATTGCATTCAATCCTACTTGACAAATGTTGTGTGCTGGTTCACTTTGTGGATTGCCATGGATAGCTCCTTTCCAGTCCTACCCAACAGACAGCACCTCACAACAATAAATATAATAAATAATACAAAATAGGTAAACATTTGCTTGCTTTGCATAATTTGTATAGCATGCTGAATTTTGAAATGTTCCTGGTGTATACACAGCCCTACCTATGTTCTTCCCAGTCTGAAGGGTATAAACATCCTTCTCCCTAGATAGGCACATTAAGTCAACACTGTTGAAGCAACACGAGGTTATGAAACAAACCTATACCCAAACAACTCAAGGAAGCATTGTCATAAAAGTGTCTCTCACTAAATGTAAAGGAACTGGAACTGGAAGACTATTTGCAGAAACATTGTAAAATTAATGAATGTTAAAATGATGTTGGATTGAATTTAAGCGGCCTTAGCAACAAGGTCAATAAGAATATGTAAAAATGGATTGATAACGGATGAAAATATATAGTTATAATATGCTGAGATATAGAGTTAAGATAAATGAAAGAGGGTAAGGATTTGCTGAACTAACCATGTAAATGGGAATACAAAAAAGGGAGGTGTGAGGAGGTCAGGGAAATAAGCAAATGAAATTTAAGATATGACAAAAATTGATTTGTTTTTAATTTTTTCTATTCACTTTTTCTGTATTTTGTATCTTTTTTTTTCTATGTATTTTTGTATTTTTTTCCTCTTGTTTTCTTTTTATTCTGTAATTTTCTTCTTTTTGTAAAACTTCAATAAATATCTTTAAAAAAAAGAACTGTGAAAAACACTCTCTGAATCTGAAGTGGAGATTATTTAAAAAAGAGAAAGCATTGTTATTCACTGCATGTCAAGTTCGAGCATGCAATGTTACTTACATGTCCTTAATTTAAAACATCTTGATCCAGTCAGGAAGCAATATTGAGTACCATTACATGTGTGAGCCTTGGACTTGTGTGTGTCACCCCATGGAAGAGGTTGAGAGCTTTTACTTCCGTTTTTAATCAATTATGATGTCTAAGCATACAGCTGTGGTTAATCTGAATTGTGGTTTAGGGAAATGAGCCAATATAATAAATTGTGGTTTAAAGTTAGCTTATTCTCCTAAATCATGGACTGGCCACACTTTGTCCAGGTTCTGACCAAACCAGTAACTGCGGTTAGTTGAAAGCAGAGCGAAAGCATCTAATTCTTTCCTTGTGTTAGTGCTAAAGGAAGAAAAGGGAGTGTCCAAGGCTCAGTCACAAAATGCTGAAGTAAGAAGTAGAGGGTATCCCCAAGACTTTGAAAATGGAAACTCGCTTCCAAAGAAGTGAATGAGCCTACCTCATTCAGGGTATAAATTTACATGTTAAAGGTGGAGAGTCAGAAATGTCCACTAGGTGGTGCTAGCAATCTTTACAAAATCAGGATCACTTTCCCAGCATAATGTCTGCAGACCTGCATTTAATCAAAGCTGAGGTCCTGCCAGTTTGTGGTACTTGATTTAGATGAATCAAGACGAAGTGGACCCCACACAAAGTCCAAGTGTAGTTAAACACAATAGCAAGATTTGCCAGTCCACACAACTATGCTTCTGACCCACGAGCTGTGTTGCCTATCTTGAGGATCTGCTATGAGTGAAATATGCAATTGAAGAAAAGTTACTCTGGAAATTATTAGGTACCTTCCAAATAACTGAAATCTGAATGTTTCTGTGGCAGGGAGTTGCACTAGCTGCTCATAGCTCCCTTTTAGGAACTATGATCTAATTTTAATCCAAATTGGGTATAATGTATTCATTTGCACCAATTTAAATATTAAAATGCCCTAATCCAAATTCAGTTAGCTGAATTTAAAATGAATGTGCACACCATTTCATTTATCATGATTTACAGTACTCATTTCAATGTTTAAAAATGTATTTTTTTATTTGTGCATGACACAAAAATAGCAACAGTGAATGCACTACTAATGGGGCTGAAAGGGGTAAAAGCTGCCTTTCTGAAGCTACAGAAAGGGAAGAGCCCCTGGCACTTGCTGCCATTGTGCCAATAATTTCAGTGTGTGCTCAAATTACCACCTTAGAGCAAGTTGGCTAGAGACAAATTAGGAATGGCTTAAGGACTTCGATCAGTGTGAAGATGGTTTGAGAAACACATCAAACCATAGTTTCATATAATAAAGTGCAGGATACATATGCATTTGGGATAACCTGTCAGGTGAACACAGATTAAAATCCCAGCATTGAGAATGATGTGAGTGTGTGCAGTAAACAGGTGTAGGAACATAGCCCAAGTGCTGCTGCAATTCAGACTACGAGCTTGGACTGCAGTTGCCCCACGTGCTTTGATTTGGAAAACTGGAGTGCTGCAAGAACGATTTTGATTCTGAAATAGCATCCTTTGTAGGAAGTGAACTTGTTGGCCTAGACAATCCAATGAAGCATCAATGTTCTTTTTCTTTTTATTGCACCTAGACACCTGGCTAATAGCTGTGATAAAAACGGGCAGGATTGTAGTTTACCTGCTGGGACAGAAGTAGATCATTAGCAATGTTCTTGATGTTTTAACAAAGTGGATGGTGCCTTGCCTGTCAATTCAATTCAACGGCTCCTTCCCCAAGGTATTAGAGCAAGGAAGTCTTAGCTTTGATCTCTTATGCCTTAGGCTCCCTCCTGGCAAACACGAAATGTATTTAAAAAGGCGGGGCAAAGCCATGAAGCTTCATTACGCTGTATTGTTCCACTTTCTCCAGCCACCCATCTGGTCTGCTTGGACCATTAGCTAAATGCTGAAATCAAACCTGCTCCCAGTCTACCTGCACATTGCTAGATTGAAGTGGACTACAGCCATCCTATCTTGGGAGGAGGGTTTGTTCCATGGCTAAAAGTCAAAGGGGGAGAGGGGGAAAGTTTCATTGCTAGCCTATCTGGAAGATCATTAAAGGCGAGAAGGCAGTGATGGTTGAAGAAATTCATCCCTTGCAGAATGCCATGGTGGGTATATGTTCTGCTTCTGGTTGCTGGGAACTGCAAGTGGGCAGAGTGCTCTGGTGCTCAGGTCCTGCCTGCAGGCTTCCCCCAGGCATCTGGTTGGCCACTGCGAGAACAGGATGCTGGACTAGAAGGATCCACCGAAATGATGCAGCAGGCTGTTCTTATGGGCAGACTCCAGGGATGCGGCATCATCTACTCCAGGCATAGGCAAACTTGGCCCTCCAGATGTTTTGGGACTACAACTCCCATGATCCCTAGCTAACAGGACCAGTGGTCAGGGACAATGCAAACTGTAGTCCCAAAACATCTGGAGGGCCGAGTTTGCCTATGCCTGATCCACTCTAAAGCCAGCCATAGTAACAGGACAGCCTTTTGTCCTAGGGAGATTGAAGTTGAGAGGGAGGTCAGAAGTAGGCTAAGCCCAATTTCATAGCAGGTGAGAGAAGACCAACCTTTCTAAGAGCTAAAGGTGTCCACAAGGTGTTATTGTTCTCCTTGCCATCAGGGCAAACATGATTTCAAAAGAGGTAAGGTCTTCTGCGTGACCAGCGAGAGACCTGCCTGTCTGCAGAAGAAGCCTTCTATCTGAACTGGAGGTCAATCCCTGTGGGGTAAGCACATACTCTGACATGGCAAAAGTGGGATAAACTTTATGTCATTGTACGGACATGAGGCTAAATATGTACGGTAAGCATCCTCCATACCAGCAAGCAAGAGGCACTATCTGAATTCAAGGGCACATTCCTGCCCGGCAAATGTATTCAAGGGGGATACAAAGGTTGGAGAAAAGTCCAGAGATCCAGATCAAGAAGCCTAGAGAGCTGCAACTGGCCCCCAGGCCTGAGCTTCCTCACCCTGCTGTAAAGGGATGCTTTTTGTCGACTGAGAGTAAGCTGCTCAGAAGGAAAGAAAACTATCAGGAAAAGGGTAGGAACTAAAGAAGTAGAGACATTATGGAACAGTTCCCAGACACAGATATTTTGACAGCCGCTGTAAGAGGTCCAACAACCACCATCTGTACAATGAAGTGTTCCCAAACATGGCACAGTTGTTTACAGGACCAGCACTAAGGCTGAAATCAGCCCTTTTTGCACCTGGTTGCATGAAAACAGCTCTCCCCGTGGCTAAATTATGGCCCATCCAAAGCCAGCTTGGACAAACACTCAGCAGGTAGCAGTAAGGAATTGCATTATCAATTTACAGAAACAGGACTACATTCATTTTGCAGCAAAGATGTGAAACAGAAATTGGAATTTGCTGGGTGCAAAATGCAACCAAAGGGAAAGCAGTTCTGCTTCAAACTCATTAATAGAGCATGCCAGCCTAGCAGAGGGCCAGTCTGTGTCCGCAGCGGCATCTCTGGCAGAGAGGGAGGCAATGAGGTAGAGACAGAGATGGACGCCCCTGCCAGGGACGCTTAGCTCACCCCACTCATTCAAGTACATTATGCAGGATTAAGAGCCAAGACTGCTCAAGCGTGCGGTAATATGCCATCACGTGAGGCGCTGTTTCAGGGTCTTTGTGGTTTCCAGGAAAAGCAAGAGAAGGACAATATTTATACAAGATAGCAGTCACAAAAGGAAAGGATTAGGGAAACTAGTTTCCTTTCTCTGCTTCCTCTGGTTCACATGATAAAATAAAGGTACCATGTGCCAGGCAGCACTTCTGAACTGTTTGGCCCTGAGAGGCAATTTGTAATTTGAGCATCAGTGATCAACTTTCTGTGTGTGTTTGTGTGTCTAGTTCTTACACTATTCCCTCTTGCCCTCCTCTCATTCCTCTTTTCCTGTCCTGTAGTACAGAGAAGTCAAAAGCAGCCTTTTTAGTAATACCTTCTACAACATCATTGTCAACACACTAGTGCCATGAAAGGATGAACAGACATTAGCAAACCTCCCCAGAGACCACAGCACATAAAGGTTCTGTGAAAAGTGAAAATATGAAGATTATTTTTGTTAATAAATCCATAGGGCCTAGCAATCTAACTATAAAAGGCTTCCACAATTGAACAGTTTGATTTAATTATTTCAGAAGACTTCTCTGGAGAGTGCAATGCTGCAGAGAGACGCCGCTTGAACGAAAGCGGTGAGCAACAAACACACATCTGCATGCCAAAACATAGCCCCCTAGTATTGCTTCGGACACAGAGCAGGAATAAAAACTGACCAGTGAAGTGATTGACCTGACACAAAATATCATGGAAGAAATTCCCTCTCTTTTTCCCAAAGGCCAAAGATCCTTCAACAGGGCTGGCCCAACCATTAGGCAGAGGGAGCCAACTGGCTCAGGTAACAAATGCTCAGGGACTGTTCCTCTTGAGCCCCCAGGTATTCTGCACCTCAAAGTGCAGGATGCTATCCCTTCATCAGTATAGAAGTAAGATTTAACTGGAGTCCAGCCAGTTTCTGTTTGTGGAACTGGGAGGGGAATTGCCTCAGGCAGCAAAATATCTTGCCCCCAATGGTCTTCACAATGGCACAACAAACCTTGTTTTGTTATCACCAGAAACCAGTGAAGTAAAGCATAAGCTCTGGAAGCTTGCCTGGTTCCAATCAGTCTTTTTGAATGAGGTCTCCCTTCCTGCCTAGGCCAGCTAGAGATCCCTGCTCTGAAAGGTAGATAGTGTAGCTGCACAATGAAACCCCCCCACAGTTGTTGTCCTTGGTTTCTAATAATTTCTTTTCACAGCAAACTCTGAAGATGCTCAATGTTGTTAGCTTTCAGGAATCTAGTTAAATACTTTTTTATTTTGAAAAGCTTTTTATTCTATTTGGAGATACAGCTGGGGAACTTATATGAGGTGGTCAAAGGCATCTCCGCTGGGTAACAGGAAAAGAACTAATTTCTATTCACAATCTCTTCAGCCATCATGGTAAATGATCACAGCTGCCCCTGGTTTAGGAATATTTCGGGCTAATAGCTGTGAACTGGGGGTGAGATGGGTGATTTTGTGTCAACGCAGACATTCCTCCCCCATGCAAACAGTAGTAGAGGGGACAGATTTTGTCAGGACCACAGTAAGGCCACTCCCTGACAGGCCTGATTCTGTTATTTGGATGACAAACAACATGCACATTGATGGCACTTCTGGAGTGACCTCTTAGACTTAAACCCTAATTTTGAGAGCAAACCTATCCTTCACTCTCTTTCATCATTCCCTAAGTGGGGGAGGAAGGGGAGAAAACATGCTCATTGGACCTTTCAAACACATTACCACCACAGAACAGTCACACAAACTAGTCTTTACAAAGCATGTAAAAGCTAGTTAATATTTCAAATGTTGTAAGCACAGTGTGAATTCCCACCAAGCCCCAGAGACAGAGAGCTGTCCATGGGGACATGCCTGGATAATTATGGTCTGCTAAGAACTCTTTCTGAGGTAACACGTCAAAAAAGCTGATGCTGCTCAAAAACACTACTAATTAATTTTAAAAAACGTGTTAATGTTAATGGGGCAGTTTCTCTCTTCTAAACTTATTCTCAGGCTGCATACACACCATACACTGACACCAACCAACCAAGAATCCTGGGAACTTCAGTTCAACCCTAACAGAGCTGCAATTCCCAGCACCCTTCACAAACTACAATTCCCAGGATTCAGGGTAGTGGTGGTGTGGTTTAACTGTACGATGGTGTATGCAGTCCTACACAGCAAAATCCAATCTATGCTGCTGTCAGTCATGAAATGGTCACAGAAAAATGGGCTGGGGTTTCCCCAAAATGAGCATGGAAGGAGGGCCTGATCCTTCCATGATTACGGTTTCAGTGCATACTCTGAGGACTCCATTTTCAACGAATTCAACAAATGATGGCAACACATGCATATTTTTGTCAACAAATCTCAAGAGTTTCAGGAGTTTAAAAAGCGAAGTGCAAAATTGGTTCTGAGCTCTTTCACCACACCAGGCCATTTGCAAACCTTTCCTAAATAATTATTCCATGATCTGCTTCTCTTGCAGCTAAACCAGGAACCTGCGACTCCATCACTCTCCCAACATCTCCCTTTTTTTCTAAGAGGAAAGTGGGAAGGATAAACCTTTCACACTGAAGTACCTTGAACTCAGAGAGGTGATGTGGTCTCAACATACAAAAAAAGCCTTGCTCCTCAAGCAATGGTCAGAGGACCTTCTTTAGAGGCGTGGAGTTTGCACAAAGCAACAGGCAGAGTGGATGGGGCGAAGTGGCTGTGCACTCACCCCTAAGTTTGTTTGTTTGAACAGATGCTCTGCCCTTCAGGTTAGGATAGGCAGCATGGAAAGCATGTGTTCTTTAAATGATGAGATTAAAGGCTGCTTCGAAAAGCAGGAGAACGCTGCATAAGGAACATGGATTTATACGCGATAGAGACTAGCTGGAATGATCAAAGGGATCACAGAAAGTAGCCATCTATTCTCCCCAGTGTCATGCATCCTTATATAAGAGCCAGCATCAGCTCCCCTCCTATACCCTGAGTCGCACTGTGACATAAATGTCAATAAACATCATACACCACATTTCTCAAACTGTGGGATGCAGCACAGATACTGGAGAAAGAACAGAAAAGTATACTGTCACACAGTCCTTAGATTCTCATCTCAGCATACGCTAATGCTCAAATACTTTCTGCTTCTTGCAATAGTTATCGAAGTGCAAATGTGATGCCAGGGGTGTTGGACATATTTCCCAGGCCTGAAACCATCAGTGAAGGATACTGGACACAAGCCACAAAAAAATCCATGTGTAGCCCAAACCACTGCATAATTATATTGCTTCCTTTCCCCCCAGCTACTTGCTCAATCCCTTTCCCGTGTTCCATGTTCTATACCAAACCTATCACACCAGGAGCCGTTTTGCAGATGTGCATTTGAACTGATGATTTACAGTGAGAGCTTGGAGCCTTTACATATGCTGAAATGAAAAAACAGAAAGCTGCAAGTACATAGGCTGGGAAAGATGCATGCCTCCCCAACCACAAAAATCAGAGCAGACAAGATTGCTCAGGATTTGCAATTTATAAAAATGAATACAGGGCAATAATGAATGGATGTTTTGGTCCATGATTTGCTTTATCCATAACCCTACCCCTTGAAAGTACATATGTAAACAAACAAAAAAGGGCTCTAGCAATTTAGGGGCTGATCCAGAGTCAATAGACACCTTTTCTTTGTAGTAGTGTTTATTTTAAAACACATTTTTAAAACATTTAATAACAAAATCAATCTTTGTAGAGCACTTTCCGAGTGTTCAAAGTGTTTCACACTCAGTAATCTTTACAATAGCCCTGCAAGGCAGGTCAGCATAGTAAAGGTAAAGGACCCCTGGACGGTTAAGTCCAGTCAAAGGCGACTCTGGGGTTGTGGCGCTCATCTCGCTTTCAGGCCGAGGGAGCTGGCATTTGTCCACAGACATTTTTCCAGGTCATGTGGCCAGCATGACTAAACTGCTTCTGGCACAACTGGACACCATGACGTAAACCAGAGCGCATGGAAATGCCGTTTACCTTCTCGCCACAGTGATACCTATTTATCTACTTGCACTGGCGTGCTTTCAAACTGCTAGGTTGGCAGGAGCTGGGGCTGAGCAGCGGGAGCTCAACCCATTGCGGGGATATGAAACACCGACCTTCTAATTGGCAAGCCCAAGAGGCTCAGTGGTTTAGACCACAGTGCCGCCCGCATCCTTTACAACAGCCCCATAAGGGAGGGGGGCTGAATCTTGCCTACTGGCTACTGAGGCCACATAACAACTGAGATTTGAGTAGTACGGACTTCCTAATTCTTACTCAGTCTTATGAAACTCAGTGCAACTTAGAATTGAGTTATACTAGTTCAATGGAATTCCCAGTGGACACAGTAAGCACATAGAATTGCAATGTGGGGCTGCTTTAAAGGACTGAAATCTTCGGCTGCAATCCTGTATACATTACTTGGGAGCAAGCTCCATTGAACATGCAAAGGATTGCGCCGTTCGTTGCTAGTGTGTTCACATCACTGCCACAGAGCAGTGAAGGTGTTTCCCTATGCCTGCCTTTTACAGTCATCAACCTCACCTCCCTGCAGTAACAGCCCCTTGCTTTGCAGACAGCAGACATAAGGACATTTCTTGGTTAGCCTGACAGTCTTTGGTTGTCATGGTGCTATATAATACTCACCTCAGAGTCACCAAGGACAAGGTTCACCTTGGCACTGCAGGGCCAGTTCTTTGACAAATAGCAAACAAAGTTGTTGCAGGTGTAGGTTCACATGAAAACTACCCTGCTGAAGAGAAGACAGCTCCCTGACATGCTTATTCTCTCCCTGCAGGGATTGATTGATTGATTTTATATGGTGGCAAGCACAACTATGCACCCACAGTCTGAACTCCAGACACAGATTTATCATTACTTGTGCACTGTTTGTGAGAAGCAGTCCACAATGCACCAGGCAAATCTCAACTCCGCAAGAGAGACCATCTTGGTAGGGCGAAAGAGGTCAGCAGACCTTAAAGGAATAACAGCACTAGAAGTGGTCACACCAGGGAACACAATGCCCCCCCCTCAAATCCCCATTTCTATGCAAGTGCTTGGCTCCATTCTCCTGTTGCTATGGTGATGCATTAAGAGCCTGTATTTAGCCAATAACTCCAATATCAAAGATGAAGGCTCATGGTGGAGAGCTCTCATTACTGCCTTGGAAGCAGGGAGCCAGCATTTGTATCATCTGATAATAAGCTATAAAAACTTGAATTAGACAAAAGCAGCCCTGGATGTTAATTGCTCTGCCGTAGCAACGCAGCTATTTATCAATAGCTGCTTATGAGCACAGCTTTCAGTTTAACTCAGACTGCAGCTAATTGCCCCCTGTCTAATTGATATTACAAAACAAGAACAGCTTGGGATGGGAGGGCAAAACAGAAACCAACACGATGGTTTGCATATGTAATCAGAGGCTGCAAGCAGAACAAGAGGCGCCTTTCGCAACTCAAGGCACTGCAGGCATCAAAGGCTGGAGGTGGATGCAAAACACGAGAGAGACCCCCCTTGGGCATTCGTGCCCTTTAAAGACTGTGCATGAGTGGAAGTGACTTTTGGAAAAATGCAGCTTCTCATCATGACATAGTGTCTTAAGGACCGAGAAAAGCTGCATGTGTGAAAATGCCCTCTTCTGCATGACATGTTGAAGGTGAAGGAGACCTGGTCGCCCTACAAAGGATTCTCTGCTCCCTCAAGGCTGTGTATGACAGTGCTTGAATTATAGTGGGGCTGAAGAGGCCTGCTCCGTCTTAGCTACTGGTTTCAGATGGTTGAGGAGGCTATCACGATTTGACCAAAATGAAAGGAGGTGTAGGCATTTTGGGTTTCACTAAGACCTCCTTCTGACCTTTCTGCCCCCCTGAATTAAACACTGGCTTACCCTGATGGAAATCAACCATTGTGGCAGCTGAGTAAAAGGCAGAGGGTCCACATCAGCTTAATGTGGTCCTTGGCTAGACCTGGCACTTTCCAGGTGTTTTGGACTGCAACCTCCCATCTGCCCCAGCCAGCACAGGATGATGAAGGCTGCTCAGAGAGATCCCTAGCATGCCTGGGGTGCTGGGAGGTTCACTTGGATCACTTATCCAAGCAGGATGAGTAACTGCAGCTGATCATTTTTAATCAAATTCTGTACCCATCTCACAGCCCAGACTCCTCTTCTTAGCTTCTCTGTGTCCTCAGGTCTCCAGTGCAGAAGAAGAAGAAGAAGAAGAAGAAGAAGAAGAAGAAGAAGAAGAAGAAGAAGAAGAAGAAGAAGAAGAAGAGTTTGGATTTGATATCCCGCCTTTCACTCCCCTTCAGGAGTCTCAAAGCGGCAAACAATCTCCTTTCCCTTCCTCCCCCACAACAAACACTCTGTGAGGTGAGTGGGGCTGAGAGACTTCAAAGAAGTGTGACTGGTCCAAGGTCACCCAGCAGCTGCATGTGGAGGAGCGGAGACGCGAACCCGGTTCCCCAGATTACGAGACTACTGCTCTTAACCACTACACCGCACTGGAGTTACTTGTCTTACCACCACCCCATCCGTCTCCCCCCCTTTCTCATCTGTCCCCACAATCTACTTCTATGCCTCACTGGGCATGTCACACGTCCCTGGTTTCACATTTGAGAAACCAAGATAGCGCTGGTGTCAGCCAGAACAACAATTAATAATAATAAATAATAACCGCAATAATTAACCAGGCCCCGCATGCACACATTCTGGGTTTGCACTGAAAATCTTAATTCATGCTGTAATTAATAGCTCGTGCCCATCCAGCAGCTAAGCCAAGCCTGCTTGGATAAGAGCATGGCACGGTAATTAATATCGTACAGTGTACACTCCTAATTGCAGGCCTACAGGCAGAGAGTACAATTTGTACACTGTATGATACACATTCACCAGCCATAAAACTCTTATGAAGCTGGATTATTTGACTGTCTGTTCTCAGCTCTCAAGAATGTAAGAGACAGCCAGGAGGCGGAGAGGGGTGTTGTGGTGGATGAAGCACAGCATTGTATTGGTGAAAACATGCAATCAACCATGTTTGCACAATACACATGGAAAATAAACATACACAAATTGAATATGGTGGGGTGTTGCAGGCAGGAAACACAAATATTGTGCAAACAGGGCTTGTTGGTGTTTTATGTAAGAACAGCAGTAACAACAACAATTGTTTATTAATTTAGGGAATTTATACCTCAGTCTTCATATGATGATAGTCCAGTGGCCAATATAATAGTTAAATGCTAAACACCATTTCTGGGAATTATTTTCTAATAAAGTGATCAAGTGAGGGGCTAAGCAGACCCAATGTACGAAAGATACAGAGAACCCACTTGGTGCAGAGATTTGGGGACATCATGATTCATCCGTATGGGAAATTCCTCTGAATTCAGTCATAATGGAGCAAGAGAAATTTTACAATGGGATGGTTCAATACTGCCCCAGCTCCTCACTTCCATGAAAACATTTTTGCTGCATCTCTCCACACACAAAAGCTTTTATGTGCTTGCCAATAGATAAAAATTAGCGAGGCAGCTGCTCAGTACATGAAGCCTTGCATCATTAGAGAGTCTTTTAAATCTTTTCATTTAATGCGAGGGTAAACACAATACATGGTGGATTTATTATTATTATTTTACCTCTTGTTTCCGTGGAGAGCTCCCAAGTTCAATGAATCACTATATGGATCAGTTCCAAGGCCCAGGAAAAGAGAGCGAGCTCAGGGCCCCTTGGCAAGTGCATAGCAATGACCCTATCACCGCCACTTGCTCTCACATGATCTCTCTTTCCTTTGCTGTTTCACCCCAGAGCCTATTAAACTGACCCTGGTTGGCTTCTGATGAGGTGGTGCGAGAAAGAGATGGGGTGGAGGGGGGGGGAGGCAAGGGTCTGGGAAGAGAGAGTTTTGGTTTTATCAAAAACACTTAGCTGCTGTCTCCTTTTAGCAGCACAGGGTGTCACAGGCTGCAAACTGGCTTGTGAAACATGTATCTGAGTCTAATTAAGATGCCAGGTAAACTAACCGGATAGTTTGAAAACAGCCCATTGTTTTCTAAGTTCTGGAAGATTAAGGGGGACGTGGGAAAGAGTTTAGAGATTCAGGAAAATGAAGTAAAGTCCCTGCCAAAGAAGACGGCAGACTAATAAGGTCATTCATTTCATGTGAGGCAGCGAGCAGCAGGGGCAAGAAAGGTGCAGGTTTGACAAAGGGACTTGCGAAAGCTCTTGAGATCACATAGTAGTCAAAGGCAGCCACTGACAGGCATCTTGTCAATCAACACTTAGCTGCTGCTGCTACTTACTTGCTGCTCCTGTCCTGGGCACTTATATAATAATCCCAGTCTTATCCCTGGCGGTAGTGAACAGTACATTAATAGCCTCTTCGGTTTCTAAAATCAGGTAGTAAGGAGGAACCATTTCACCAAATCTTTACAGGCAGAAGAGAAATTCTCCACCCGCTTCCCAAGGTGGCCTCACTATCAGTAGCAGCACGGCGTCTTTTTTCCTTTTACCCCTAAGGGCTTTTCTTTTTGTTGCCATTACTCGCATTTTGAATAGTGGCAGAGGCAGCAACAGCAACTGGACTGGCAGCCTGAGCGCCATTTGCATTCGCTGTGATGGAACACTGAAGGAGAAATTGTGCCCACTCACCCACCCCAAAAACTGACGGAAAATTTTCAGGGAGGGGTGGGGGAGGAGTATGGTCAGCCTTTTCCCCTTTTTTATAACCTATTTTTAAAATTGGTTTTACAGTTATAGTAGTAACAACATTCATCCTAAAATGCAACAACATGGAAATAAGTGGCAAAGAAATTTAGCCGTTACAGCACCTTTGGCTTGGGGGGCAGGGGGTTGAGAAAAAGGAAAAGAATCAAATTCTCACAGAAAAAAAGCCCTCTAACAAAGTTTGGCTCAGCTACATAGTCCATGGACACTACACATGTCCATTTCGTTCTGTGTAGAGCTGTAGACATTCTCTGCCTTCACAGTGTAAAGGTGGGAAAACCCTCACTCCTATTATTCACAGGTTGCTGAAACAGAATTGACATGTTGGAAGAGGATTTGGGTATGGTATGTGTGGCACAGGAATGCAG
This sequence comes from Podarcis filfolensis, assembly GCF_964270895.1. Lineage (NCBI taxonomy): Eukaryota > Metazoa > Chordata > Lepidosauria > Squamata > Lacertidae > Podarcis > Podarcis filfolensis. Next base: position 87,942,538 of record NC_139605.1, on the reverse strand, counting down.
TACCCTGCTTTACTATGTCAGAACACAGTAAGTCAGAACGTTGGTCGGTCTAGCTCAGCATGGTCTATACTGACCGGTCCTTGGTGTTATCAAGCAAGTGTCTTTCCTATGCCTATATGGTGATGCTGAGAATCGGGACCTTTCACATGCAAATCAGTTGTTCTTTCACTGATCTTTATTACCAATGTCCCCATCAGTATATTGATCTGATAAGAACTTGACAGCCGTGAGTGGCTGGGGAAACCCAGCCAGATGGGTAGGGTATAAAAAATAAATTATTATTATTCCTAGAACAGGTCAAGGTCCACCTGAGGTAGCTAGCATTCTGTTTCCAACAGCAACCAGACGGGTGTTTCTGAGAAGCTTACAAGCAGTGCAACGAAAGTGATGGTGGCCGACCTTCCTTATTCATCCCCAACATCTGGACTTCAAAGTTCTACTACCTTTGGTCATGGAGACCTCATTTACGCCCAATGCAAACTGCATAGAGATTTCGACAATTAAACTGTACATGCACCATAAAAATAAAATAAATAAAATCCAGCTATTGTGACCAATCATCGCCTTTGAGAGACATACCCTCCCTGGACTGAAGGGTTGAGTTTATTTATATGTCATTGCCTTTACACAGTGAGCTGTGGCAAAATTGGCATACAACAAATCTCCACTTATGATCAAAATACAGAACACTGGGTTGGGCGTGGTGGGAGAAAAACCAATTTACGGAATGCATCAGTAAATTCACACAGGATAAAAACCAACGATTTAGCAAACAAAAATAAATTCACTATCACAAAAGCGAAAAAAGAGTCTGGATTGAATACATAAATGCAGAGCAAAAAAGGAAGCTGCTGGTCTTTTTGCACTCAACAGCCAGGCTGAAATATTGCCCAGAACTGAAGAGGCCTTCTCTAGCCAGTGGCCATAACCAAAGCATCCTCTATGACAGTCCCTCCTGGCCAGTCCCTTCTCCCAACATCAGTGAGCTTATTAAGTCAAATAAACAAGTTAAAATTCTTTGTTTGGAACCCCACACAGCTTTCTCGTCTTTTTCTTCCAGTTAAGTCAAACAATTGTTTAAAAATTCCTTATGTGTGCGGCAATTAAGACAAACATCACCTTAGGCCCTATAAAAATGCGGAGGTACTTTATGGCATGGTTGTTAGCAGACACAAATTAGTTCTAAATTATGTCTACTTGCAAGCCTGCTGCCTTTTTTTTGTTTTAACACTTATTGCAATTAAGATTACAAACGAGGGCTGCTGATTCACAGAGCAAGAGCCACACTGGATGAACAGAAGAAACCGTGTATTCTGGCTGCAGGTCGGGGAAGACGACATGTCTGAATGCTTCTCCACATAAGCTCCTTGTCCTGCGGCTTTACCATTTGGAAAAGGAGTAGACAGGGATGAAAGTGAGATCAGGCACAGGTCAGGTAAGGTAAGGTGATGACAGTGACATCAGGATGGTTCCTGAAAGAAACGGGAGGTCTTGAAAGAGGCAGTCTACTGAACACAATGAAGGAAATTGACATAGGCTTAGGAAGCAGGAGAGCAAAAAGGCACCTAGACGGAAGCAGGAGAATGGGGCAGACAATCTGCCATGAGGTAGGGAGAGCAAAGGAAGGAGCACCTGTGGTCAAGGGTAGTCAGAAATTTGAAACTGGAGAAACAGAACCCTGAAGCTGGTGTGATGTGAGATAATGGCGAGGACTTTAAGAGAAAGTTGATTATTCAAGCAGTGGGAGAGATGAAGGATTTTACAGGAGAATACAAAAATGAACAAGTCTACGGCCCTGCAGATTTTCTCTCTTCTAATGCCTGTCAACTGTATCAAAATGTACCCACTTCTCTCTTGGTTTTGCTAGAAATGACAGAAGAATCACAGAACAGCAAAACACACACACACACACACACACACACACACACACACACACCACCCTTGTTTTTGGAGGGGGCGGGATATATCCCATAGGCTGCCATGGGCAAATATTATAATTCCCAAAATATTATTTCTCTGTGCATGTCAAAAGAATGAAGCAGCTTTCCCGATCTCCCCCCACCCACCTCTGCCCCGCGCATCTTTGCAAATATGCCCACATCAATATGAGGCCACAAACTCCTGGCAGCTCTGCCCAATTCTTTCCTCCCACAACATTGCTAAATGAGTCACAGCTGGGAGAAATGACTGACATTTCACTTTGAAGGATTTGTTCCTTCGTTGGCAAAGGAGGTCAGACTCACAGCAAAATGGGGGGGGGGGGAGAAGAGAGACTTGGTACCCTTGTTGCCAGGGAAACTGAAATACTAATGAAGCTGCTAGCCTTCCCCCTAAGCAGGAAAGGATGGGGGAGTGCCCAAAATACACAATTCATATTACTTCATATTGGTTTCCCTGCTCTTTCTTCCTTTCTTATGGAGCTAAACTTGAAGGACTAGCTATCTTCTTTATGGGAGGGGGATTAGACCTGCCATTTTCTCCCAATCAGCACAATTAGAATTCTAGCTAATGAACCATCCGTTTAATATTTTGGATTGGGGAGGGGGAGTACATTTGGGAAAGGGAAATTCACTTCTCTTCCTTAGCCTTCCATGAAACAGCCGCTTCAGTCATCCCTTTTCACAGCAGTTCCTTTACCCCTCCCCTTCTTTTTCAGATTTTAAAAATATATTGAATGAATGCCTCCCTTGTTCTTTTATAATGGCAATGGCGCCCACCGGAGAGGTGCCGGAACTGAGTTCTGGCGGGGTGGGGGGACCCTGCCCATGAACATGTTGAATGGGGTATTTGGGGAGCAAATGTGTGTATGCAACCCTCTGCAGGTCTGTGCCAGTGAGAGCTGGTCACTCACTGTTTGCCACTGGTGGTGGGAGGCAAGTGCAGCATTTAATTGATATCCACACATGAGATTAAACATCAAGTGTGTACTTATATGGGGGTGGGGATGCATCACTGAGTGCCGAGAATGCCCATAAATGTTGCAGTGATGCTGAAGGTATAGGAAAGGCCTGCTTCTGGCAGCTGGTCAGATTATAACCTATTAGATTCCTTTCACTGATATAGTTCTTGTCTACATGTTGACTGTATGGGGAACAGAAGCGCCTCCCCTATTGTAAGACAGAGTGAAATAGCTTCCTTGGTTGCAGATGATGGGAATTTAAAAATATCTGCAAATGTTTTACTTATTTCTTTACTTGGTTTATTACTGGGGTGGTGGGGGAGGGGGGGAGACCAAAGACACAGTGCCTATGCGTCTTCGGCAAACCCTTCTTTGAAACTGGAAAGGGCTTCAATAAATCAGATGGAGTGAGATCTCTAGATATTCTTTTCCGCCTCCTATTGTGTTGGGGAAGTGAGGCGGGAGTAACTTTCTGATTCTATTCTATGGCAGATTGTCATAGACTTGATCTGGTCTTGCCTGTAAAGGGCCCTGACTGCCATGGAAGATGCAGCAGTAGAAGAATCCAACTCTGATTCTATAAATGCTGGTGTCCTTGGTCTCACTAAGAATTAAAAACCGTATGCTTAAAATCCAAGAAATTGGGTGGCATTTATCTCCCTTTCCCAAGATGCCTCCCCAAGGGCCAGTGCTGTTGACTGGGTTACAGTGGCTTCTTGATGGCCTTATCCTACCCCATCTCAGCATTTTTCCTCTCCGGCTGTCTCTCCTCATAGCTCTACAGAGACAGTCTGTGGCAAATCTCCCCGCTCCCCCTCTAACTTTGAAGGGCAAAGAGATGCACAATTCCATTTCTGCCTGCAGCGTGCTTCAGGCGACCACAAGGTCGTGTCAGCGTGTCCTTTTTCATTTTCCAAATGGGAAAGGAATATATAGCCAGCTCCTTAAATGGATTAGATTGGAGACTCTGATGGACTGCCCAATCCAGCAGCTTCTTCCTCTCTCCCAGTCCAATATAAACAGCTAGTCAAAGCAAACAAATGCCACTGAGAAATGGGATCAAGTAGTTGGCGCTTTGGGATCTTGCCTACAGCTAAGTCGGGATTTAGGTTTGGAGCAGGGCGGGGGCTGCTCCAACATTGTCTCTACACCAGAGTGATGTAGGCTGGGGCTTCACAAGACACCTGAGCAGCATATATGAATGAAAATTTTCCCTTCTTCTCATCTGCATATGGCTTGTGGCCATAGTGGAAGAATCTCTGTCAACACTGTAGTTTCTGACTGGCAAAAGCGTGCTCAGCACAGGTGCAGCAGCCCACTGACACAGTCGACTTCACTGAGTGCATGTGGCCAGTCAGAAGCTACACACCTGCACAGTACTGACCCAGGTGCCCTTCTGTCCCAGGACACCTGGAAGGAAGGGCACAGTGCCCACTTCTCCTAGCCTGGGACCGGGATGCTTTAAATGTGTGGTGTGTATGAAGTCAAGTCTCTTGGCCTTGACCCAATTGTCTTTTGCTCCTCACATTTCTAAAATAATTTATATGCCATATTATGGCCTTCAAAAGGAAGCCCCTCATGGTTCATGTCAAAACAAGAAAAATGTTATATCTATCTATCTGCACATGCGATAAAACCGAGATCTTGCTCAGGGAAGTCTCTAATATCTTGCACTGAGTTTGGGATGTCTGAAATCACTTAGTGGTTTGTAACCAAACTGAAACACAGTAGAATGATGCCAAATGCTTTCTTTTTTTATTATAAGGATACCATGCAATAAAAAACCCAAATAGCTAGGAGAAATATGTTGAAGAAGGGAAGTCCAATAAAAGCTCTGCTTCAGTTTTACATGTTTCATGGGAATAGCCCAAAGTACTAAAATACTTTGGAAGAAAACACACACACACACACATATAATCAAGCTAATCATGTGGTTGATCTCTATGGAAAACTGGATGCTGGATGTGGTCTGATGCAGTAGGATTCTTTCATTTTTTAAAAAAGGTATAAATTATTCTTTTAAATATCTATCTCAACATTTTATAGTACTCTGCAATACCATAATGCTTCTTCTTTTGTTTACAAAATGTTAAGTTTCCCTTCATTTCTCTGTTTCTGAGCATCTTCGGTGATAGACTGATCTATTAATTGGCTGATATATCATGGGGGGGGGGGGGAGATTGAAGCCAGAAACGATATCAAAAAACCCCCGACTTCCAAGTTAGCAATGGGATTCTATAAAACGGCTACAAATCTAGCTAGAAATGCAGCTCCTCTTGTTCAAAAGTCTACTGCCTCTCTAAAATTTTATAGGGGGTTCTATGTATGACTGTAAATAAGCTAGAAAATAATGAGCTGTTGTCAAGGTCTATTGTTTCATTTTGCAATTTTCCTAGACAATAAATAATGTGTGGGCCTGCTAAAGCATATCCAGCACTTTGCTGGTAGGCTAAAAAACAAACAGAGATCCATCTCTGTGTTTGTGTTTGCGACTGAGAGAAATGCTAGCGGTCTGGATGCATAATAAGGGCAAGTTAGCCCTGGAGCGCCTGGGAGCCAGGTGGTCCGGGGACCCAGAAGACATGATCCAGTCAGAGTCTGCGTGAAGAAGACAGAAGCCTTCCAGTTACAGGAGGCTTGTCCATCGTCAAAACCACAGGCTACGCAGCACCATGGGTTGCTCCCCTCTTCAGACTGCCCCGTCTTCCCAAAATTGCTACAGAAGACAGCTCTATTCAGAAATAAGGGAATAAAAGCTTTACTCCAGTTGTACCCCCTAAAAAATTGCAATATTTTTCATGACTGAGCACACTTGTGGGGAGGTTGTGTGCATTTTGAGAGTGGAATAGGGTCATCCTTGGGATGGGCTGCTCAGGTGTGCCATCAGGGCAGGACTTGGTGCAGAGGTCCAGGGCCCACTCAGCAGAATTTGCAGAAAAGTCCCAAATGCAGCAAGATTGACTCGAGGTTCTGAGCTTAAGTGAGGCAACACTTTTTACTATCTAAAGAGTCCCCCACTCACCGAAAGAACACAAAGCCCAGAATCTAAAAGCTGCACCTTCCTAACAAGTTTGCATGAGGGTCCTTGGTAATACTGCAGTGACGAGTCTGAAGGGGCAGAGAGGGGCCCTGAAGACGCGCAGGAGCGCATGACAGGACTGCACTGCTCACTTTACCCTCATGCTGCCTCTTCTTGACTCTACACTGTCAGGAGCCAGCTCTTAGCAGGCCTAGTTATCCGAAAAATTGTTATGTCTCTTCTGCACAGAATAACACACATTTTAAAATGCAATTCCAACCAATTTAAAATACAATCCATCAGCCATTTCAGCTACAACAGCCTCCAGCTAAAACGATCAGGCCCCACGAAACAGACCAGCAACCAGGCTCCCCAAAGGGTAGGTAGTCAGAGAACAGAACCGTTTCACAGCCTACGGCAGAGAAGAGAGAAACAACCTCTGACCTCAACAGATAAGTTGTTCTGTAATGGGGATGGGGAACCACAGGCTTGGGTGCCAAATTCCGCCCTGAAGGAGGGGGAAATGCAGGGTGTGCCTGGTGAGAGGGTGCAGTTTGGTAAGAGTCTGGCTACCCTCTCACCAGGCACGCCCTGTATTTTCCTCTCCTTCAGGGGTTTTGCCTGGCTAGATCATGTCTCTGAACACTGGTTCCTGCTTGTCTGGGTGAAGGACAGTGTGAGTGAAAGTGCTCTACCCACTTTTGCTTCTGCCACCACCCACCATTGGCATGTGGAGATGTTGCCTAGAAGGCAAGGCAGCCCTCAGGCTGTTCTATAACCTCGGGGCTGCTGCAGCTAAGGCTCTGCCCTTGGCAGCCAACCTTCACGAAGTGCAGACACAGAGGTCTCCAGAATTCACAGGGCTGAAGTAGGGAGAGGCAGCTCCTGAAGGCCATGAAGGATGTCAAGGTATGCACAAAATGCCTAGAATTGGACCTAAAAGCATCATTAGGATGCAAGCAGACAGTTTGCATCCCCTGAAGCTTCTGAGTCACTTCCAAGGGCAGCCCCATGCAGAGAGCATTACAGTACTCAATCTTACATAGGTATGGATGCAAGAAGCAACAGAGCCTATGGAACAAATATAGCTGGTAAAATGCCAATCCTGGCCACACTGGTCTCCAAATGTGGTACTTCTATGTGAGAGATTTTGCTATGTTTATTATATTCACTACCTATGTTTTCCATGCAGAAAACACATGACAGAGCCTTATGGGTTTCAGCTGTATTTATTACACATTCTCTTTGCTGCAGGCTGAAGCTGTACCAAACACCTGCCAATCCACTTCTCTGAAGCTTGACACCCATTGATTACAATGGACTCATTTGCTTACAGGCTCGGTGCTCTCAAGTGTATTCACTATTTGCCTCATGGCGATTCTGAACAACACCCACCCGCCCTGGTCTCCTGTTGGGAACAGAAGCACACCTAGCACCTAGCCCCCTGGGGGAAAGGAGCACTTCCTTCTGCGTCACAAAGCTGCCTCACGAGAAGTGGGCCAGAGAATTCGAAGCACATCTGGCCATTTGAGGCCCCCAAGCCCTGCTGTCTGCCATGCAGATCCAGAGCAAACTCTTTGGCACGCCTGTCCCCAGCCGGCCATCCCTCGGTTGCCTTCGATTGGCAGAGCGGCCTGTTAGTGGCATGCTAGCCAGCTGCAGGCTTGCTGTGTTTTCATGCTAAATTCTCCTTAGAGATGTCAGCTGCCACAATGTGTCATTTCTGCTTCATGGAGCTGGCTGGCTTATACAGCCAGGAACAAGTTTCTGCAAAAAGAGAGAGAGTGAGAGCGTGTGCGTAGCATGACATGATGCCACTTCCTTAACAAAAATGAAAACAGTTGCTAGCAAAATGATAGGTCAACCATGCTGAGATTTCACAGAAGGCTGCCTGGTTGGGAGAAATAATGGAAATTTTTGCCTACCGGTAATGCAACCGAGCTCCTGGTTAGGATGCGGATGTGACACAAAACACACACAGCAGGACGTCAGAATCATGGAAACATCAGGAACACAACTTGCGTGTAGAACCAAAATGGGTTGATAATAGTTGTTAAGGTTCTTCCCATACCACAACCAACCCTTTAAAGTCCCCAGGTCCACGAATAATCTGTCATCTCTTTGTCTCACGACTTCTGTTCAAGCCAACTCCTTGCACAACCCCCTCACGCACAAAACCCAGGTTCAAAGGTTGCAGAACCTTCAACTGAATGTATTTCCGGCTGAATGGCAGGAGCTGGCATGGGTTCCTCCCTTCTCCCAAGGATGCCAAACTGAATACAAAATTATTTTTCATCCATACAGACCAAGGAAAAATGAAGCCTACTAGGGAATCCACTTGACCGGGCATATAGCAGAATGCCAGTTCTGGTGTTTGAACTGTATTCTTCTACATGCATGATACCTCCACAGTAGGCTTAGTGACAACAATGCAAACATTTCTTAGCCAACCAAATAATAGGAGGGCACTCAAGATGTTACCAACATTCTTAAAAGTTCATGTTAAGTTTTCACGTTATCTAGAACTCCTTCTACATCAGGCAGTATGTTACCAAAGCAGAGGGGCTGATGGGAAAGGCATTCTGGGGCACTTAATTGTCATGACTAGCTGTAGTAATTGTCACTGGAAGAGCATCTATGTTGCATGTGGAATAATAATAAAAATAATAATAGTATTATTTATACCCTGCCCATCCGTCTGGGTTTCCCCAGCCACTCTGGGCAGCTCCCAACAGATTTAAAACAGAATAAAACATCAAACATTAAAAACTTCCCTAAACAGGGCTGCCCTCAGATGTCTTCTAAAAGTCAGATAGTTATTTATTTCCTTGACATCTGATGGGAGGGCGTGGTGCCACCACGGAGAAGGCCCTCTTGCCTGGTTCCCTGTAACATCACATCTCACAGTGAGGGAACTGCCAGAAGGCCCTCAGAGCTGGACTTCCGTGTCCAGGCAGAACGATGCGGGTGGAGATGGTATAGTGGGCTGAGGACGTTTAGGGGTTTAAAGGTCAGCACCAACACTTTGAATTGTGCTCGGAAACATACTGGGAGCCAATGTAGGTCTTTCAGGACCGCTGTTATGTGGTCCTGGCGGCCGCTCCCAGTCACCAGTCTAGCTGCTGAATTCCGGATTAGTTGTAGTTTCTGGGTCACCTTCAAAGGTAGCCCTACGTAGAGCACGTTGCAGTAGTTCAAGCGGGAGATAATTAGAGCATGCACCACTCTGGCAAGGCAGGTAGGGTCTCAGCTTGTGTACCAGATGGAGCTGGTAAACAGCTGCCCTGGACACAGAATTGACATGCGCCTCCATGGACAGCTGTGAGTCCAAAATGACTCCCAGGCTGCACACCTGGTCCTTCAGGGGCACAGTTACCCCATTCAGGAGCAGGGAGTCCCCCACACCCACCTGCCCCCCCAAAACAGTATTTCTGTCTTGTCAGGATTCAATCTGTTAGCCCCCATCCAGCCTCCAGGCACTCCAGGAATGTCCCTGGTTCAATCTCCAGCATTTCCAGATAGGGTTGTGAGTGTTCCCCGTCTGAAACTCTGTAGATGGATCAATGACTCAGTGTAAGACAGCTTCCTATACACCTTAAAAATAACCATAAAAATAAACAATAAACCAGTGAGCATGAAATTATACTTGCTAATCATCTGATACAACACAGTATTTAATGGCTCTAATCTTCTTTGATTTTCTCCAATAAAGGATGGAAATAAACCCTAAATCTTAAGCACATCAAAGCTTCCTTCAGGTTTCACAAGATATTTCTCATCAACACACCCTTGAAGCAGCTTCATGTCACAATCAGTCTGCTTATCCCCAGCAGAGGGACTCCATCTTTATTATAATTTTTCCTGACACTCATTCTCTTACTTGTTTTATCTAACACGCTTCTAGGCCAGGGAAGTTGAGGACAAATTGGTCCATGTTTTAACATGCTGTCTACCCTCACAGTTTACAGAGACTTATAAAGTGCTTCTTTGAAGTTCTAAAAGATATTAATAGTTATCCAACCTTGCCTAGAGGTTTGCATTGCCAGTGTGTGTTTTCTCTTTGACAGCCTCAGGTTGCATCCCGTCTCCCTTGCTGGCTTCTAGTCATGAAAGAAGGAAAAGAGTTACTACAATTCAGGCATCTAAATATGTAACTTTCTTTAGTCAGAAATTAGAACCACCACTGAACACAGGGCTTGTGCTTGAGGGCAGCATGAGATGTAAATTCACAGGACAAATTAAATGGGTAAAATTAGTCAACTGTGTAAAGGCTACTGTGGGCTTTATGCATCATACAGTTCTGACACTTTTCCTTCGTAGGTTCAAGTCTTGAGCATACTTGCCAGGAAGCAAATGCACTCAGTCGATTGGGATCAGTTAGTTAGTTAGTAAAGCATCAGTGTGATCCAGTGGATATCCAAACAGACTTAATGCTTGCAGCAGAGCTGGCCCTATCATTAGGCAGAATGAGAGGGGCAACTCAGGCTGCAGTTGCTGAGGGTGTGGAGTGGACAGAGCTGTGTGTGCCATGTAATCTACCCTGCATCCTCTAAGCTACTCTGCTGTGCAGTGAAACCAGTGTTGAAGTCAAGTTGCAAGGGCCATTCCAGTTAGCTTCTGTATGTGGAACGGGCAGGGGTGCCACCTTGTTCTCAGGCAGCAAAATGTATTTGGCTGGCACTGGCTGGGAGGACTGTGTCCCATAAGAATCTAAGGCTTGCCTAACTGGATCAGACTAAAGTCCATTAGCACAGTGAGTCCATTTCCCACAGTGGCTAGCCAGATGCTTTTGGGAAAACCACACACAGATAATGGTGGCAGCCCCCAGCTCTTATTATTCCTCCCCCTCCCAGCACCTGACATTCAGAGGGATACCCATATATGCTGGACTTCAATTTGGCAGAAGGTTGGGATAAAAACGTCGCCAGCCATGGGTGGAAGAGAGAAGGCTTACTGTGTAGAATTCCTGGGCAGAGTTTTCAAAAAGGCTCAATTAATTTCAGAGCAAGGACCAGGGTTGTGCGATGAGAACCTACCAGTGGCCAAATTCTGCCTCACCAGGCACTCAAAATGACAGCAGGCATTTGTAATATTGCACTGAGCATCATTAGTTCACAATGCCTTTCTTAACTCAGATACAGTTGTGTGGCCTGTGCAGGATCCTACAAATGACAAGTCCAGTCTGTTTCAAGAAGATATTCAGGAAAGTGTAAGGCAATGAAAGGCGTATCATCCAGCAGTGGCTGCAACTGAAGGAGGATGCATACAGACATGTAAGCAAAATCAGTGGTGACAGACAACAAGGCTCACAGCTGCTCTTTGCAGTTCTTCTCTTCTCTCATAAGGAAATAGCCAAATCAACCGGACAGCAACTGCCATTGCCCTTCGTCTGGCGCTTTGCAGTGGCATATAGATGCTTTTCCAGAGAATTTTAACCCTCTTCACAAAGGCTGTTCTTTATCCCCCTTTTCAAAGGATTACCCACTGCTGATGGTGCTTTACAAACTAGAACCACAGGCCAGGATCCAAAGTGCCTCCTAGGTGTGTGCAGGTGAGCCTGCACATATTCTAAGGTTTGCTGTACTGAAAGCACACCTCAAACACCCAAAAGGGTTGGAATTGCCCAGCACAGAAGGCTGTGCTCAGAAAAACAGGGACCTCAGATCTAGCCATACACTGTGGACAGGCTCCTCGTTAGCCCTTTGAATCCAAGCTATAGAATAGGAAAATCGCCTAGTGTAGCCTCTTCTCCCAGGACTTCGTTCTACTTTTAACATCATCACATTCTCTCTTGTTTATATACGTGATGCAAAACCATCATTAGAACCAGTGGTTGTTGGTTTTTCCAGGGGGTACTCAGGTACCAGCACCTCTTTTTGTTAAAAAGTGTGGTACTTACTGTAACAACCTCATGGCAGGTACCGGCACCTATTTTTCGGAGGGGGGGGGGAAGCACTAACTAGAACACATTAGAAAAGTTGGTTTGTAGCTATGATATACACATGTGTTGCTCAGGTGAGAAACTGAGGCTATAAATTACAGTATTATGTGCTATTTGTTAGGAAATGGGTGGTTAGCCAGTTCCATTGGCTGGTGTGCTGTTGTGAACAAATGGCAAACCAAGGTGCAGCTCCTTCACCAAAGCATGGCATTCCACATAACTCTCTGAGAATAAAAACCTGGAGGTAAACAGGAGGCTTATGGTTTATGGATTGAGACCTAAAGAACCAAGACAATCAAGAGTCGGGTGGAAGATAAGTAGAGCCCTGATGGATCGGGTCAATGACACATCTGGTCCAGCATCCTGTTCTCACAGCGGCCAACCAGAAGCCTGTGAGAAACTCGCAAGCAGGACCCAGCACAAAAGCACTCTCCCCACCCTGTAGTTTCCAGCAACTGGCATTCAGAAACATTATTGCCTCTGAAAGTCAGCAAGAAAACAATAAATACAGAGCTGGAAGCCTACATTCTAATACAGCTGCCCTGTCATAAGGATGACAATAGCCCTGTGGGCTGATAGAAGTATGCTGCCGATTACCAAGGCATTACTGTGTCCTAGAAAGGAGGCGTCCTGACAGGTCTGCTAGCCCCCTCCAGTTGCTCAGCACCCAGTGGCCGAGCCTACAAAGCTGACATGGCAGCTACGGCAGGGGGCTGTCAATGGCGCTTAGTGTTATGGTGCAGCTGGGCAAGGTTGCTTTTAACTTTGAGAATTAGCCCTCAATTTGGCTGCATTAATAGGCAATGAAAACCAAGGATGAAGAGGGGAAGTTTCTGCAGCTGCTGCCCTCTCCGCTTGCTCTCTAGGACAAATGCTACAGTTACAGTAGGAGTACGAGGACTATGGGGAAGTAGGACTACGAGGAGAGACTGGCCATATGTCTCTGGAAGATGGGCTGATAAGGGAGGCCAGATCTCTCTTATTTGAATGAACAACACAGCCCCAAGGGATGAAGGATGACCCTTTAGAGTACTGTACTACCACCAACCTAGACCTCTGTAGGTCTGGAGAATCCCTAATTTGTGAACAGGCAGGCATATGCTCTGTTATCAGTCTCGCTGCAAACTGCTGCCTGGTGATGGGAAGTGCCGCTTGGAGGCTGGCTAAGCATATTTTATTGATCAATATTACATTATATGTTGTTATCTTTGTTTTGTTGACTTTTTTTCACTCCTAGAATGAGGTATCTTCAGCCAAAGCTATCTGCTTGTTTACTTTGGGAGTCCCTAATTTACAGCCAGGCAGGTTCATAGTCTGTTACCAGTGTACTGTCTAAGTATAGGAAGTGCTGCTTACAGGCAGGTCTGTAGAGTAGTGTTTTAAGTGCACAGCAAACAGAAAATGGACTTATTCCAACTCAGAATGGTAGATGTTGATAAATAGTGGAGCCTCAGGGCTATCATTGTGAAATGGAAATTGCTGGCATTGTCCACCATTTTGTTGGAAAGGGAAGTGGTCATGCAAGCGTTTTCATTATTTCTGTTCAGAGAACAAATCACAATGTCGTTGCTTTATGAAGACAGAATGGGGCTGATACCTTAAGGCTTACAGAAAAGTCACAAGGTTGCTTCATCATGTGGGTAGGTCAACTTAGGCTGAATTTATCTCATCAAAATGCAACTAACTGATAATGTCAAATTGTTTCTAGATCAGACTGCTACTATCACTTTTATTCCTCCACAGCAAGCTTGAATTTTGCTAACACTACCTACAGGTCAGTGGCAGGGTGAAATTATTTAATGTACCTTAAGAGACCGCACCAGGTAACAGTGTCCCAGCCTTTAGGCACTCTAAAGGTTGATCAACTCTAATGTGGAGCCATATGTTGCTGCTTAAGGAGTTTCTGCTTGAACTAAAACAGCAGGGCAGCTAAGACGAACTATTCCCTCTAAAGAAAACCTAGGGGGAAACCATAGGCTAAAATAGGACTCACAAGCAACTTAATATTTGAAATAGAACTATAAATTTGTTCAGTTCTCGCTTTTAGTGGACAAAACTAATTCCAGCTTCAACCATGGAGTGAAGTCCAATTCTGAAGATGATTATGAAGTCATTCTCTTTTATTGTTTATTGACAAATTATTCTTGCATATTCTCAGTCTAGTCTTAGTAGCTGAGCTATTTCTTCATTTTAAAACAGATTTTTATTTTTAGCCTCCCTGTTTGGCATAACAATACTAAAACAATCAACATACTATAACACACAAATAAACACCATTAAGATGCTTAAACAACTTGTATGAATTATCCAATAATTGCATAGCTCAAGCTATTAAAAGCCAGTCCAAATACTGATCGTCTGGAAAATGTTTCTAAAAATTAGGTGTGTAGTGGATTTTCCAACATGTTTGCATAGCTGCTACTCATAAGTCTTTTCCCCTGGTCAGGAAAAAAGGGGAGGGGGCATCAAACCACATACAAAAACTACAACACTTTCAGTCTGGCACCATTTTGGGGTGGGATTCAGTCACAAACAGAAAACTCATGTTGCACAATGATAGCTGATTGGGAGGTGCTGCGCTACAAATCTGCTTCCTCAAAAGTAACAAGAAAAAATGCACTGGGAAGTGTGGGATAAGACTTGTTTTGATGCAATGTCATCTAACATCCCTGCAAACAGCTTGGAATGCTCGATAAATAGCTGATGTTGTCCATTCTCATTGCAAACAAATCTGTTTATTGAGCCTTCATCCTGGAAACACACACACACACCAAACAGAAATAAAACAAAATAAACCACCTCCACCCATAGAATCATAGAACTGTAGAGTTGGGAGGGACCACAAGGGTCATCTGGTCCAAAGCCCTGCAATGCAACCCATCCACCAACTGTTTTTTTGCTGCCTCATGTTTCCATGGTGCCATGCTAGGCTGGTGTTCTTGCTTGAGTCATCAGGATTACATTGACTGAATTACTTCCTTAGCCCGAATAACAGAGTAATTTCCAAAGCACACATGCAAATTATATATGCAGCTTTCTCTGTATTAGGAACAGCACATAATTTTCTTGAAACAAAGCAAAGCACCTCATGCAGCCTTCCATTTACTTCAGCATGTGTTCACATACAAAAATGGAACCAAGAGCCACATTCAGTGGGACTAAACCAAAACAGTGCAGTATTAGTTAGTTAATTCAGCATTCTGGTTGATTTTCATCAACCGTACCTAGAAATGCTAATGCTTATGTGTATATAAATGCCTTAAATAAATAAGGAGGAAACCCAACTGTTCCATTACTGGTACTCTAAGGCTATATTCGGTATATAATACAGCTCCTATTTTGCCATAACCACTTGGGGTGGAGGTAGACAAGAAATGTCCTATGCAAATGTTTAGGGTTTTGATAAACAGAAAAGAAAGTAAATAGACACACACCCAGTTATAAATGTGAGCCAACTGTTTGGTCTGAAGAATTTTAGCAACGTATTAGGAGAAAAGGAAAAACAAGCATGATGGCTAATCCACTAGGAAATGATGCTCAGATATTAGAGATGGCCGAATAAGTTGATGTTCATTGACTGTCACCAGTTCCTGCAATACGCTGAAACCTTTTCCTTTATCTCTTAACCACATGACATGTATAGCCTTTTATCGTAACATCATGGGCTATGAATCCGCTTTTCCTGAAGTTTCAACTATCCTTCTATCTGTACAAAGATTATACCAAATACTCCATAAATGTGTATGGCTCAACTAATCTAGGCCAGATACAACCTGATCTAAAAAACAACAGTAAACAAAACTACAGCCGTACAAATGGGAAGGGGGATGCAGAAACTGAGAATGCAACATCACCTATGCAAAGGATCCCAAAGGAAAACAGGCCCATCTTAACCAAACCCCGCTCACCTGAAGCTCCCCGTTTTTCAGAATCTGTTGTTTGCTGCTTCTCTGTCCCTCTTACGCTGCCTACATCTCTACATCTCCTTAAACTTCTGATTCTCAAAGAAGTTTGAATGACTCCTTGTTCGTTTGGGGATTGCATAGAAACCACTGGCAGCTGAATGACTGGTATCACAACGTGACAACCATTTGGGGGGTCCTGCTTCTGAGTCCTTCACCATTTTGAAATGACCAGGAGTGGGAGGAAACTGCAGTGTGTGTGTGTGTGTGGTATTCAATCCCTCCCCACCCCTCTCACTTTCTAACCCTGTTTCTACTCAGGGGAGTTTTTCTACTACCGGTATTAGGGTTCGCCAGGCATCAGCATGATCTGTGAGCTGCTCTGCTTTTACCTCAACCACTACCGTGCACACAATTTCATAGGCACCCCATGCGCAACTTCAAAAGGAACAGCCAAGCGACACAAATCCAACTGAAAACAAAATGGCCCCCTTCTTCTTCCCCTCTTCTCTTACCACTCTTCATCTGTCGAGGCGCAACGAGCTCCTCCAGGGAGGAAGGGAGCTCCCTCCACTAAGGGACTTCGCCAAGCCACGCAGAGTCAGCGGGGAAGGAAGCAGCCTTCTCCAAGAAGCCTCCAAGTAGGAGGCAGGAAGTGAGTTCCCTTCTGGCCCACAGCAAACATGGCCGCTTCCTGTCTGCCCGGTGCCCCTTTGAAACTGCTCCGCCCTCTCCGCCTTGCTCTGCCTGCTTGCCGAGTCTGGGCTGCCTGCTGGTTCTCCTTATGAGAAAGAGCGTTTCAGGAGCTGCGGACCCAAGTTGTACAAACCCGAGTTGTACAAACAGCTACCAGAGAAGGTGAGAGAAGCAAACACAACCTCTAAAAATACACAGCATACACTATACAGTAGAGTTGCCAGATTTAAGGCTTATATGGGTGTTTTTTGTTTTGGAGCTGTTGGCACTCCTGCTTCCCCTGTTTATCATGGAAGACTCCCAACTTTTCAGTAGTTGCCCTGGTAAAACGGTGCTCCCCGTTTTTGCTTTCGGGAGGGAGATGTCGGGGATATGTTTTCTAAATGTTGTTATTGTAGGCACCCGTGTTGAAGTTTCAGGCCCAGCTCTCTGTTGCTTCTTAAGAGCACCTGCGCTTTTGCATTGCAGCTGTTCTATTTAAAAAAATAAAATGCAGTCAGGTCCATCCACATGTTGAAGATAGTTGATATAATTTTTAAAGGGTAATTTAATAGACAGCAGGTGGAGAAGACCAATGTGTATGTGTGATGATGTGGTTGCCCATCTGTTTTTAAGAGAGTTGATTGTTGTGGAATGTGGAACAGATCTTCAGAACAAGTGGGATTTGGCAGCACTGCCTCCAGCTGTGGAACTTCTTGCTTGTATGTACACAGCCAGAGGTCTAAGAGGGGCTTCTTATGTTCTTTCCCAAAGAAGCAGGAATGTTGGAAGCATCATAAACACAATGTGAGATCTGGGCAGCTCTCTCACCAAGACAATTTGATGACTTCCTGGGTTGGTTTCTTTAGGCTTAGCCCGTGGACATTTTTTGCACAGTGACTGTGTGAATTATAATTCTGACAGCACCTTTTCATGCTTTGTTTGAAATGGTTATCACTTCCAGTAATGAGAGTCGAGATATGCTAAATATATGACTTTTCCTCTCTCTCTCCACCCACTTGGTGCCAGTTCACACATGACATATTATCTACAAGAGTGTGGCATGTGTGTAATACACTGATGTGGGAAGGTAATGCAAGTTATTTGTTGGAAAAGTGCTACCACTAGTAACCACATGTATACCCCTGGCAAAACAAACACTTGTGTGATCATCACATGTACTGGTACACGTGGATCCTCCACTCTTTATATCATTGTACATATTTGTAGGGGAAAGATTAAAGCAGCCCTCAGGTAGTGGTGTAAATGGAACTGAAAAGCAGGACGTATGCACTGAAAGCTTGGAGGGTGCTGCAACACAGACAGTCCCTGGTATCTCCAGATAGGACTGGAAAGACCCCTGTCTGAGCATGCTTCCAGTTCCACATAAGGGATTAATACTACAAATTGGATATTTGGACATCACTAATAAATTGTTGGCAGCAGCTTTTTTTAAAAAAAATGGGTTTTATACAGAAAGGGTAAATCCGAAATAAATTTGGGGGGGTGGAATAGGAGCTGACATTTTGATGCTGATCACATCATGTGGATTGCGTACATGAGCAGCACCGATCTCACAATAAACAGCTGCCTGGCAGCACACTAAAACCCTGGAGAGCCACTGCCAGACCAAACTAGATGGACCAAATTTTTGACGGTGCAAGGCAGCTTCCTGTGTTGCTAAAAGCTGAAGTGGAAATTTACTGGTTTAACAGTGGCTGCCTTTGGATCCCTTATTCAGCTTCCTAGAGTCCCTCCAGGAAGGACAGTCAGTGAAAATGAAGGATGCTTTGGGTTATTCATGGTGCATTTACTGACTCCAGGAAATTTGTTTGGGTCAGGGCCTGTCTACCCCCTGAAAACCAGAGCCCTTCACTGTTGTTGGCCTGTAGTGGTGCCGTTTTGAGATGTGTGTGATGCTAAATTAATGAGGAACATGAAAGAATTCCATGGGGTCAGATGTGGGAAGGCTGGGAGGGGGCAGTCAGGTTGCTCACCATAATTTAGGAAGATAGGACAGAAGACCTCCCAATACTATTGGTTATACTGTACAATTACGTGATTCTGGCGACAAATTAAGCGTATCTTGCATACAAAAAACAGAGCCTGCTGTAACATTCGAGCTATGAATTTGTTACAAATACTAGACAGGATTTGGTTTGGTTTTTTAAAAACGTAAAAGTCTGTACTTTGAAATGAAAGTTTACCTTTATCAACACCCCCTCTCTGCAGATTTGATTCTTACCTTAGTTCTTCCCACCTCATTGTAAGTCTTGGGTACCCAAATAACTCTGGTGGCTTGGTTTGAAAAACCAATACATTTTGGTTGTTACTTTAAACTCTACCTCCCTGCCCTACAGTACAATCTGCCAGCAGAGGGAAGTAAAAGGAGCCGGGGACCTTTTGGGAATTACAGAGAGCAAGATGCTTTTGCCTTCTAATGTGAGCCAGTCTTCAAGAAGGACAGGTGGTTATGCTTTGCATTATGCAAAGCAGCTGAGAGGCAGCCAAGCTCTCTCTAGTAACCAGCCGCGGAGTGAGCTGTGTTCGATGTGTGCTAGTGCAGTTTCTCTCTCTCCAGGTGCTGGGGATGGATTTCAAGGACAGCGCTCAGCTGATTGGCCCAGAGCATCCTTCATTTCCTGCACTCCTCCCTCCACACATATTCCCCACAGCAGAGATTGGAGGAGACAGTCGAGACTGTGTGTGTGTGCAGTGTGGCAGGAGGGAGTGTAAATAAATGGAAAGATGAGCTGGGATGCTGTGCACACAGCAGCAATTCAGCCGGGAGAAGTTGATGAGCAAAGAGCGTGGAGGCGAACTTGCAGAGCTACTGGGGAAGGAGACGCTGCTCTCTGAAGCCGGGTCACATAAAGACCAGGCACACATTGCTTCATCACACGTTGAGGACTTAAAAGCAACTTGTCTCCCCTTCCGCCCAAGCCAACACATCCACACTGACAGGCACAGAACCATGTCTTTGGCAGTGAAGGAGAAGAGCCAAGTGCGCCTAGTGTTTCTGGGTGCAGCCGGGGTCGGCAAGACGGCCCTGATCCAGCGCTTCTTGCAGGACACTTTTGAGCCAAAGCATCGGCGAACAGTAGAGGAGATGCACACCAAGGAGTTTGAGGTGAGTGGAGCCACCATCAAGGTTGAGATTCTGGATACCAGTGGTAGCTACTCCTTCCCAGCGATGCGCAAACTCTCCATCCAGAACAGCGATGCCTTCGCTTTGATCTATGCTGTGGATGATGCAGAGTCCTTTGAGTGTGTGAAGACTTTGCACGAGGAGATCCTTGAGCTGAAAGAGGACAAGTTCCCTCCCATCGTAGTGGTGGGCAATAAGGCAGAAGCCGGTGGGCTTAGACAGGTATTGCCCGAGGACGCCCTCTCCTTGGTGGAGCTTGACTGGAACAGCCGTTTCCTGGAGGCATCTGCTAAGGAGAACGAGAACGTGGTGGAGGTCTTCCGGGAGCTGCTTCATCAAGCCAACCTGCCCAGCCGGCTGAGCCCTGCCCTCCGCAGGAGACGTGAGACCTTCCCTAAGGAGCCCCCACTGCGGCCCCCCATGAACAAAGCCAATAGTTGTACTGTCTGTTGAACTATGTGAGAATGATAGCTGCATGGGTTTTTTAGAACTTTGGTGACCTGTGTTTAGAGATCAGGTTGCACCTGCCACAACAGCACTGTGGCACTCTGTCATTTTGGGGCTCAGGAGCTGTTTGTGAACCTTGATGGCTTGTCGTCGTGACATAGTAATTTCAGCTTTAGTGCCCCAAAGTCACCAATGTTTGTGCCCATTCCGTGCATTTGATTTTGAGGTGCAGCCCAAGAATTGGGAAGCCTGTGATGCTGTGCACAGTGTAATGTCTCTAGTTCTGGTCTGTTCTGCGGATCCAAGCTGTTATTGTATAAATTGGAAGATATGTCCCTTAAGTCATGGAAGTGGATGCCCCAGGAGTGAAAGATGAATGGCCGAACAGACCAGTTTTTGAGGCAACATGGCTGATGTTGACAAGGTCCATAGCATGAACTTAGAAGGCAAGAACTTAGGAAACATTTAATTCCTGGGACACCTACTTATCTTTCCCTTTTGCATTGATTTCTTTGTGTTTTGAGTGACTGAACAGACACGGTATGCTTGAAGATGGGAAAGAAAAGACATTTTTGGTGCCTATTGAACATCCAGTGTGTGTGTTGCCTCCCCCCCAAACAGTGGGTTTTGTTTTTTGTTTTGCTTCAAATGTGTGCATTGACCATTTGCATGCATGTGCTTTTGTGCAGACTTTGTTTAAACTGAGCTCACCATTGTCTGAAGCACCTCTGCATTGTGGAAAGAAGTACATGTCACCCAGTGGGTCAGTCTGTGCCTGAGTAGGTATGATTTTAATTTCCAACTTTTCAAGGGTTGTAACTAATAAAAGAAAACTCAAGCACCACCCAAAAGAGTGTTGATGTTTATTTTATTTTGCTGCGAGGCTTGTGATTGGAAAACAAGCCACACTTCAAGTTCTTGTCACCCGGTCGTTACACAGCCTCTCTTGCTCCCATGTTCTGCTTTATGCCTTTGCCTTCATATCTTTGTAGGACAGCCACCCTGCTGAGTTTCTGTAGGTTTTTATGCTCTCATGGTTTTTATGACAGACACTGTAGTCTGGGGGCAATATTGTCAGATTTGTTCCTAGGAGACCATGGCTCAAACTCCTCCTGAGGCATAAACTCATAAGCTTAGCCAGGTCAGTCCCTCTCAGCTGGGCTTTCACAAAATGGGAATATTCATGATCTCTCTTACAGAGCTGCTTTGAGAGAAACATTGCACATTATCACTCCAGTCCTAGATTCATTTACTGGGAACTTTGTACCATTGATTTCAGTGGACTGTACTTGTGACTGATGTGCATAGGGCTGCAAGTTGAAGGTGGTGCATAAATTAATAGCATCCACGCAGCCACTCAAGTGCTTCCAAGGTGGGAAGCAAACAAATGTCATTTGTTGTGTTACAGAAGAAATGGATGATGCACTGTGGAATGACAGTACGTGTAGTGAAATAAAACTACAGATATGTTGAAAATTAATGCAAGTAAAGGTGGAGGGAAGGAGACGGCTGGGGATTTTGTCATATACTACATGCAATTTAGCCCAAAGGCTGAGAAGAAGCTGCCACTAATTTGCCCGACTGCAATGCTACACATGTAGTTCTCCTAAGTTAAGATGCAATATGGGGCTATCTGTTGGCATCTGATAATGTTTTGAAGCCAAACTTTTCTGTAGCTGGCTAAAAACAGACACTGAGCTTAGGAGTAATAAGGATATCAAGAACTCTGAAATACAATGCTCTTCCTCATTTAAAGTTTCCCCTTGAGCATTCAGGTGCAAGGCAGTCAATGGCAAGGGTGGGATTATTCTTTTGGAGCTGCAATGAGGAACCTGTGGCCCTCTAGACATTGTTGGATGCCAACTCCCCGTCAGCCCCAGATAGCAAAGTCAGTGTTCTGCGATGAAGGGGGTTGTCGTCCATCTGGAGGGCCACTGGTTCCCCATCCCTGTGTTAGAGCTCTGTGCTATCATTATTTCTTGAAGGCATCTGGGAGTAACCACAATCAAAGGATCCTGGTGGAAGGAAGACTCTTGGTCTGATCCGGTAACACCGCTTCCCTTGCATTTTCTGTGCTGTTGGTGAGCATTTGAATCTGCATAAACATGACCCAGACAGTTATATCAACACAATTTCCTGAAACTTTATTAGCCAAACATCCTAGCTGCTGCTGCTATTTTTTAAAAACACTGCCTGCCTACCCTCCATCTAAATAGCTCTAGGTAAATGGTATTTTTTTATATTAAAAAAACCCCCAAGGTTCTTGAGTATCTATGTATTTTGGTAATCACCAAACACATTTATTTACTTTCCATATTTACAGACTGTTTTTCACCATAGATGGTCACAAAGTGGTTTACACAACCATCAACAAAGTGATCCATACCACAATGTTTAAATTGAAAAGGTCAAATGAAAATGTACGTTCAACAAATAGACATAGTACAACTTACTTAAAATTCCTGCTGAAATAGAAAGGTCTTCGTCAAGCACCTGACATTCAACATTGGGGGGGGGGTGCTGTCTGATCTGTCTGGAATGCATTCTGCAGCATAGTCAAATGTGTCCATATTGTACCACATGTGACAATGAGGGGATTTACTCTGAACCCAACACAGTGACAGGTGAGAGAAAAATCTCCCAGGTTTGAGGATGGTTTTGCTTTGTTTTCCCTAACCCGTGCGGAAGGGGGTTTGGTGTGGCTCCTTACTATAGAGGAAGAAGGCACATAGCACCTGCTTCCCACAACTGCAGCTTTGTGTCGGTGGTGCATTAAATCCATTTTCTTCAGGATTTTACTCCCTAGAGTACCTGAGAAATGTAGAAATACACCAATTAAACAAACAACCTGATTTCCCTCTTTTAATATATTGCGTACTGATTTCAGCCATGACTGAGCAATCCTTGGTTGCCTCTCCTTCCTAAATTAACAAGAGAAAAGGCGTGCCAGTCTCTCTCTCATACACACAAACATGCTTTATTAGGTCAGAAAGTGGAGACGACATAAAACTCAAGTCAACTACACCCTCTGCTGGCTTTATTTGAAATTGTTAGTTTCCCCAATGTCATTAGAAGACCAATTCAGATTTTTGTGATCGTTTTATAATAGATAGTAGCATCTCTTGTGCTAGCACAAATCTCTGACAGTTGTTGACGACCATCTGCTTCGAGAGACAATGGAGTGTGCCTCCTAGGGTAAACACAAACCACTGCATAAGCAGCACCAAAGTGACTTCCCCACAGTGCAAGCCTGGGCAGTGTATATGGGTTGTCCAGATGACAAGACCCTCCTCTTAGCCTCATTTATGTGTTCCATAGGAAAGCAGAGCAGTATGTTTGGCACCAGCTTGGCTGCAGGAGTTGCTGGAAGGAGGCATGTAAGGTGCCATCCAACCATCATAGGGACTCCAGCCCAGATTTGTGTAGGGTTTACTCCTTAGCCTTGTCTTCCCTCGAAGATATCTTGCAAGGCAGTGGAGGTTTAGGATCAGAGTTTCACTTCTTCTAGATGGGCACTTTCCCATGTTGTCAAGCCCCATCTGCCCCTCACTTCCCTCTGTAGCAGGTGTAGAAACCACCTTCTTGACCATTGGACCCACTACTGGTCTCGCCCACTCAATCTGCCGGAGCCTGTCTTTGCATGCAGGGGAAGCCCCTAACTCAACGAGGGTTTGAGACCCATTGGCTACCCTCACCTGGTTTAGCCGGCCATTCGAAGCCGTTTCTGGGGTGTGGCTGCTGTCGAATGCTGACAGCTACTAGGAGCCGCAGGTGAGAGCTGCATGTCAGGTGCAGCATCACCGTCACAAGAATAGGATGGGTCCTGGAAACAAACATCTCAGATGTCAAAGACCAAGCTGTGTAGTGAAGAAGCCATCTGCACCTCTGTGGGGAGGGAATTGCAGAACATAGGAGCTGCTGCAAAGAATGCCCTCTCTCGGAGCACCATCACCCCTAACACCTGGATGCATCTGTAGGGAAGGAGGTGGTCTTTTGGATATTTGGGGCATAAGCCATTTATGGCTTTAAACACTACCATGAACTCTTTCAATTGAGCCCAGAAATGAACTGATAGCAAATGCAGCTGTTACATGAATTATAAAAGGAACCGCACCCCTGTAACTTGGCCACTCTGTTTTGGACCAGTTCCCAGTCATCATCAGGGGTCAGTTTTGTACCAGCTGAAGTTTCCTAGTCACCATAAAGCACAATGCAATAGTTCACTTTGGAAGTTGCCTAAGCATGGAGTACCATAGCCAAGTCATCTCTGTCCAAAAGGAGCCAAAGCTGTTGAACCAGCCATAGCTGGAAACAGGCACTCCCCTCCAGACTTGCATTTTCACACCCCTGCTTTAATCAGTAGGCTTTGATGCATCAGAGGTTCCCCTCCTTCCCGCAGCCAGCTACTTTCTCTGCCTCTGGGTCCAGAGAGAAAGGCCATTCCTTTGAACAGGCCTTCTGCTCACTTGGCCTGCTCCTCTGGGCTGGAGGGATTGAGCTGGTGGGAATGGCAAGAAGAGCAGCAGCAGCAGAGACAGGCAGTTCTGGTGCTCAGTAGGGGACCCTCTGCGGAGTAGGCTTTGGCAGGTGCCCAACCATGGCAAACCCTGCCATGCTTCAGTAAGCACATGCAGGGCTTTTTTCAGCCAGAACTCACCAGACCTCAGTTCCAGCAGCTCTCAGGCAGGCACCATTGCCATTCTAAGAGAACGAGGGAGGTGTTCGTGGCGAGTTTGGCACTTCTTTTTCTAAAAAATTAGCACCGAGCACATCTATATGGATGTACATTTACATAATAAATCAGTTAAAAGACCACAAAAATGTGTAAATTAAAGGACAGAACTAGCTAAAAAAAACATGATTAAGTCTTCAGCCACGGTGTGCAGATATGATTACTTTTATACCTGCAATCTCTTTAAGTATGCGAAGTGCTTTGCAAGTTCAGCTCATTTGTTTGTTCCACCATCTCTGAGATAGTCTTTAATATTTCTCTTTCTACAAGAGGGGAACTAAGGCAGAAGTAATGCAGCTTGTCTCTTCCTACCCTGTTCTCATTCTGAGCACTTTTATATATCCAAATTTTATATATTGTAGTATATAATCTTGAGATTGGAAAGAAATTGCTTGTAGCATTCAGTCTGATAATAAAACACAAAAATAACATGATCTGAGAACATCACACTCTGTCTGTAGTAGTGAAGCCTATGGCACTGATTGGCTGAGCTGGTGTGATGATACAGAATGTTCAAGAGTATTCCAGTTCATCAGTAAACTTAGCTGTTAGACTGTTTGAATGTAGATTATCTTGAAGGAATTCAGGTGCTGTGCTAAGGCAACCAGCAATCGTTTCATCAGCACGTTTCAGCTTGTTCAAAAGGAACAACCCCCCCCCCCCCACTGTCCCAGGGATTCCCACCCACCCACCCAAACTAATTTTGTTCAGGGCTTCTGCTGATGAGACTCATTAGATGACTCCCACCCTCTGAAAGAAAGATGGCTTTGGCTAGAATTAAAACTTTGCATAGGACCTAGCTTTTGGAAGAAGTTTGAAAAATGAGAAATGGGTACAAGTCATAGAGATGCTAAGGACTATGTAGCAGAAAAGGCTATGGACAGAGAAAAAGTCAGCTGGGGGAAGTGTAGGTTTAGGAGGTTTGTGGAAAAGAACCATATTCTTTATTAATGTGAACTAAGCAGCCGGGTTCTTTTCGGTGCATGCTTTTGTTATGTTTTTAATATTGTATTTTTAAATTGCTGCAACCCATACTAAGACCTTATGGTGAAGTGTGGGTGAGAATAAAATAGACATACAGGCCTCATTTATGGGATAACTTAGGGTATATCATGATGTTGCAGGCTGAAATGTTTTACATATTTTCTCCTACCAAAAATACATTTTAAAAAATGGATCTGTTAAAAACGGATTTCAAAAAATGGGATATGAAGTGCAATGTCTTTTCAGATCACCCAGAACGTTGAAATTTGCTGCACACATAGCTAAAGACAGAGTCAGAGCTAGAAAGCCTGACAATGGGAAGTTTTTGCACCTAACAGCCAAAACCTGGAACATGAAGCTAGTTTATCTAAGAGAGTATGCTGAGCCACATGTGGGACAAGCTGCTATAGTGTGGGCTCTCTGTTGCCTCTTCAGGCTTTGCTCGGGTGGTCGGAAGAGGCCAATTTACTATTATGATTCTAATATAAAAGGCATTTGGGCCCCACTGTCTTGACTCAACAGAGGCATTGAAAATAATTTGTTACCTCCCTATGATTTAGCAGTATGAAACTTGTTTGATGGCTAGTCCAAAGAACACTGAATATGGGACATATCTCTTCCCCTTCGCCCCCAGAAGGCTGCAACTGGACCTGCTTCTACAGGTGGCTTGGTACCCAAGTAGTTCAAGATTTCCAGAGATTTAGATGTGTTATCCTTTAGCAGAAAAAACCAACAAAGAGACTTGTGGTGCCTTAAAAACTAACCAATTTATTATGGAACAAGCTTTCATGGACTAGTTTATTTAACAGTGGTAATTCACAAGTCCCTAATTATCACTGTCTGTACTTTTCCTCAGTTCATTTCCCCTTGACCACACTTTTTACAATCCTCCACCCAAACATATGTATATACATAACCTGCAACTCAGGATAACACTTCATTCATCCAAAGTTGACTGTAGTCCACAAGCCCTTATGCCTTGATAATTTGTTAAACCTTAGATGCCATAATTTGTTAAACCCTACTGGCGCTCTGATCCAAAAGGGGGCGTTTTGCACACCTCTCCTTCAAAGGGGGACAGGAAGTGTACTCCAGATACATTAAACACTTCCAAACTGCCCCTAAAGTTGACAACTTTTCATAGGAACACTAGAAGCCATCCTGGATGATGCTAATACAGCTCATCGTTCCTATTTGAGACAAATGCTGCCTTAATAGTATAGAGGGAAGTTCACAAGTGGGGTTTGATAGCAAGCAGTATCTATCTATCACCAGCTAAGAAGAAGCCCATTTCTAACTGCTGGCACTTTTAGACTGTCAGGCAATAGGCACCATCATATACTTCTCAAATACATTAGACACCAATTTATGCTAGTGATTCACACCATCCTGTGGCAGTGAATTGGCCACTATGTGTTGCAATAAGCATTCTACCTTAGTTTTCTTTTCATTTTTTGACCATTAATTTAATGGATGTTGAAATTCTGAAGGGGCATGTTGTTTTTCTTCTCCTCAGTAAACAACTTATCTTACTATTAGCCCACTTCATGAAACCTAGTAACCACACATTAGCTACTTAAAAAAATACTTTAGTGCTCTGTAGTTTCCACTCATGTGGTGAAACCCAAGACTGCACTGCTTCCTGTTTCTCCGTGCTGCACTAGACTCCACAGATAATCAGAGACCACAGACCTCTTCTCCATGTTGGGGGGGAAAGCTCACCAAACTCTAGCCCTTTAGCAGTCACTGGAAAGCACCTTCAGGTCCCACTTAAATGAGATGCTCAGAATGTGTGAAATACCTGTACAGCATTCTGTGCAGATCAGTCACATTTAAAGGGTTCTGAAGCTCCGATCTTAGCAGCATTTACATGCAAACACAGATTCCCATAAATTACATATACTTATTTAAATATGCATATACTTTTGGCAGGATTCATCCAACAAACCCCATCAGCAGAAGCCCTGAAACTCCATTTGAAACACTGGAGATCTGCATTTGTCTCTGGTCTATGAGGGTGAGTGGGAACATCTGCCTATAAATGTACTGATTTTCTGAAAACAATGCCATTTTTCTTCCATTGTCAGATATTATTTACATTTATTGATTCACTTATATCCTACCTTTCCTTCAAGGAGCTAAAGGGTGGCTGCAATAGAAGATTCATTTGTGCAAAACGCTATCGCTTACTTGCTCTGTGATGCATTGTTTGCTGACTTGCAGAGGCTGTAAGAAAAGTCTTGCTTAATAATTATTTGGGCCCCCAGTTATTAGAAAGCCCACTCTTGTCCAAATAGATCTATGCCTCTCAAAGTGTGAACTGCCTTAAAATGCAATCTTGTACATGTCTACTCAAAAGTAAGGTAAAGATAAAGGGACCCCTGACCATTAGGTCCAGTCGTGACCGACTCTGGGGTTGCGGTGCTCATCTCGCTTTATTAGCCGAGGGAGCCAGTGTACAACTTTTGGGTCATGTGGCCGGCATGACTAAGCTGCTTCTGGCTTAGCTGACTAAGCCGAGCAGCGCACGGAAACACTGTTTACCTTCCTGCTGGAGTGGTACCTATTTATCTACTTGCACTTTGACGTACTTTCGAACTGCTAGGTTGGCAGGAGCAGGGACCAAGCAACAGGAGCTCACCCCGTCGTGGGGATTCAAACAGCTGTCCTTCTGATCGGCAAGTCCTAGGCTCTGTGGTTTAACCCGCAGCACCACCCACGTCCCTTCTACTCAAAAGTAATCCCCACTAAATTCAGTGGAACTTATTCCCAGTTAACTATGTAAAGGATTGTGGTCTCAGTGCATCACAATCAAGGCTATTCCCTCTTTCAGAAAGTTCCTATTTGAAACCATTAGAGGCAGTCAAATTTGATTATGATTAAAATAGGGATTAGGGGAATAAGGCTCTTAAAAGAATTGTAATATTAAGAGAAGAAAAATAAAGGTGGTATTAGTTTACCATAAATGAATGCTCATAAACACTGTCTTGTGACTGTGATTATAATCTCTCTGCTCACTACTTTTCAATTCTACATGTGGATGTGGCGCTTGGGGGGGAATTGTCATCGCGCCACTCCTTGGTGTGTGGAGTGCCTCAGGGTGCGATTCTCTCCCCGGTGCTTTTTAACATCTTTATGCGCCCCCTCGCCCAGCTTGCTCGGAGTTTTGGGCTGGGTTGCCATCAGTATGCCAATGACACCCAACTCTATCTGTTGATGGATGGCCATCCTGACTCGGCCCCAGACACACTGACCAGATGCCTGGAGGCTGTGGCTGGATGGTTACGTGGGAGCCGGTTGAAGTTAAATCCTTCGAAGACAGAGGTCCTCTGGCTGGGACGGGACGATATGGGATTGAGGGGGCAACTCCCATCTCTTGCGGGGGTGCAATTAGTGCCAGCATCGTCCGTTAAGAGTTTGGGTGTAATCTTTGATACCTCCCTCTCTATGGAGGCGCAGATTACAGCTATAACAAAGGTGGCATTTTTTCATCTCCGCCAAGCTAAGCAGTTGGCTCCTTATCTCTCTCGCCCTGACCTAGCCACTGTGATCCACGCGACGGTCACCTCCAGACTGGATTATTGTAACTCGCTCTACATGGGGCTGCCCTTGAGACTGACCCAGAAACTCCAGCGGGTGCAGAATGCCGCGGCGAGACTCCTTATGGGGTCTTCGCTGCGAGACCACATTCATCCGGTGCTATATCAGCTGCACTGGCTCCCGGTGGAGTACAGGATCAGGTTTAAGGTGCTGGTTTTAACCTTTAAAGCCCTATACGGCCTAGGACCCTCGTACCTACGGAACCGCCTCTCCTGGTATGCCCCACAAAGAAACCTACGGTCTGCAAATAAAAACATCCTGAAGGTCCCAGGCCTCAGAGAGGTTAGGCTGGCCTCAACTAGAGCCAGGGCCTTCTCGGCTGCGGCTCCAATCTGGTGGAACGCTCTGTCACAAGAGACTAGGGCCCTGCGGGACCTGACATCTTTCCGCAGGGCCTGCAAGACAGAGTTGTTCCACCAGGCCTTTGGTCAGGGCGCAGCCTGACTCCCTCCTCTGGCAACCTGCACAGAGTTTTGCTTAATGGTTGCCATCAACTTGATTTTAATTAATTTTTATAATGAAATATTTTTAGAATGTTGGTTTATTTGATTGTTTGATTATTTGATTGTTGTTAGCCGCCCTGAGCCCGGCTTCGGCTAGGGAGGGCGGGATATAAATAAAATTTATTATTATTATTATTATTATTATTATTATTATTATTATTATTATTATGTCTTTGTTCTCAAGAGGTCCAATAAAACTGAGGCGAAGGGAAGGGTGGCTCAGAAGCACGACAAAATTGGATTTGTTTGCAGAGGGTATACAGTGGTACCTCGGTTTACAAACTTAATCCATTCCGGAAGTCCATTCTTAAACCGAAACCATTATTAAACCGAGGCGCACTTTCCCTAATGAGGCCTCCCGCCGCCAGTGCCCTTCCACTGTTCGGATTCCGTTCGTAAACTGAGGTAAAGTTCGCAAACTGGGACACTACCGGTTTTGCAGTGTTCGTAAACTGAATCGTTCGTAAACAGGACTGTTCTTAAACTGAGGTATCACTGTACTCTGAATTCTGCCTCTTATTTCATCACAACTGCAGCAGAGTTCTAGAATTTGTTCCACGGTATTGTAAAAGACAAAAACAGGCATGTAGCATTTTAACAAAAATACAATAACTGTTTCATATAAAATGCATTCCTATATTACGTCAGAAAGATTAAGAGGACAGCTATCAGATACAAATGGCAAGAGTAGGCAATTGCAAGCCACAAGTCCACAATCTGTAACTGGAATATAGCATGTAAATTAAAGTATACACATATGGAGGGTGAAATTTTAATCACTTCAGATATTTGCAGGTTGCACATGTATGAATGTGGAAAGCCTTAAAAATGCCCTCAACAACAACAAAAACCCCTGTGATCAAAGCTAGAATTAACAGTCATCTTTGTACACAAGAAAAATACACGGTCATCTTAACAGCCAAGAAAAACTGCAGTTTATTAAGTTTCAAAGAATCTTCGTACTCTTGAAAGCAACTTCTGGTGCATGTTTTTAACAATCACATTCTATGAGGAGAAATAACATTAAAAGCCACAAACTTTTTTTTTTATCTTTTCATCTCAGAGTTACAGACATCTTGAATTCAAAATGAAAGAAGGCAAAAAAAAAAAAAAAGTTCAACAGGATGTATTTGCTTTTTTTCTTATGTCCATCCCCAATTTTAAATGATCAGGAGTTCTTTTTCTACAACTCATTACTAAACTTCAGCATGGAAAATTGTATTGACTATTTCAATCCGCACATAGGCACATATGTATTATATATATATAAATATAATGTGTGTGTGTGTGTCTGTGTGTGTATTAAGGGAGAGAGATATATATACACAATACATATGTAGAGTGCGTGTAATGACAATGAGATGCAAGCACTCTGAGAAAAGGGTATTCAGCTAAATACACTACGAAAACTTGAGGAAACACAAGTCTGGAACCCAATCTGTGCATAGTTCATGATCCTCTAGAAAACCAGCTTTTGTTGATTTGCAATCTTGCAGGACCCTTTTTAATTGGACAAAACCATTAAAAAGCTAATCTTTAACAAAACAAAAAATGTAATGCACAAGTTTCCTGATCCAAGCAGGCAGGGAGCACAATGTTCATATAATTTTTAAAAACATACTCAAAGGGTATGTTATTCCATTGTCTTTCTTCCTTTCAAAACAATCAAAAACATTGATCATTTTTAAACATAAAGCAATTTTTAATATATAAAGCACTCTTCAAACATCTATTTCTTTTGAGTCCATTATTTGGTAAATATGTAACTGCTACACATTAGATTAGGTATTTTTCTTCTTCTCTTACTGTCTTTTTATTTTTATTTTTTTCATTTTGTTTTTTAATAATATCTTCAGTGCTAGGAGTTGGGTTTAAAAAATACATGAAATGGTGTGGAGTTGCTCCTCGGGAAACCCGGCTTTCCTGAGACATCTTCCACCATGTGCAAGATAGTGATCACAATATTTTTCGCCACTCTTGACGAAGAGGAGGAAAAAACAACAAAGGAGTACACAGCAATGGCCAAAGAAAAGGATAAACAACAACAACAACAATAACAACAACAAACACTGTTCAATCCCAGAGCTCTGAAGTAGCATATCTTCATTCTGAAAATAGGTTTCTTTATGATGGAAGTCTATTTTTTTTCTTTTTTTTCAATTCCTTTTTTTATTTTAAAGTTTGAAGGAGGAAAAAAAAAGGTCTGTAAACAGGTGGGAGCCGAAACCGTAGGCTCCTCCAAAAGCAGTCAAAACCTATGTCCAAGTGCTTGTTTCCGTTCCGGCTTGCAGGGAACCATCCACTCTTTACAAGTATTTATGGCCACAGTTCAACAAGAGTTTTTTTTTTTCCTTTTTTAAAACTTTATATTCCGAATGGGGGGAAAAATGGTGCAATACTCCGGTATTTATTTCCTTGCATTAGTCCACAATAAAAAGCTGCTAAAGGTAGATATACATATTATTCTCCAGAGATACACACTGTAAGTTTTTTAAAATGCAGTAAGAGTCCTTGAGTAAACATTTACACGTGAATTGTCGCCAGCCCCTCCTATCAGTTTTTTTTTTCAATTTTCTTTTTTAAAAACAAGTAGGATTAGCTACAAGAAGGGCTGTGGACACTCAGTGCAAAGTTAGAAGCTAATAACAATTAAACGTTTGACCAAATAGCAAATCAAAAGCATATACTGAGAAGTGGGGAAGGGGAAAGAAAGGAAAAAAGTCACACAATTTGTTCAGTTGTACAACTGGCGCGCACACACGTCCATACGCTCACACATCTATCCATCTTTTTCCCCAATGCATACGTATAAGAAAGAACTCAACAAAAATATTCCTAGAGCCTGTTCTTTTGATTTCTGGTGCCGACCTGGAAGTGTAATAATAGAAAGTGTTCACATTTTGTTATTGGCCTGCTGGATTCAAGTATAGTTGCATGTTTGATATGTTTTTTTAAAAAAACCTTCGTCTTCTTTTTTACTATTTTTTGGGGGGAGTTTTAAAAAAAAAACAATGACACAAAAAAGTAATGAAACAAGTGTAATGTGCATAGGCAAGACCCGTGGGAGTAGTGGACATGGATATTCCACCCCACCTCTCAATCCAAGTCGTACAGCTGAGGGGCATAGGATTTGTTCCCCCCTATGCTGCTGACTGCTTACGGGCTGGTCGGATGCCATCCCCTACTGATTACTGGATCCGCCTCTGGTAATGTGCATAATTATCACAGGCTCATTTTAAATAGGCTTTCTCACAACCCTCCCCCCCTTCATCCCTCCCCGACTCCCACAGTTGATAAAATAACCCTTTCCAGCCCAAATTCTGAAAAGTGCCCTTCATGATAGAACTAGTCTAAGCAGCTTTTATACGTCTTTAAAAACACCATACAAACATAAAAACAAAATTAAAAAGCCATTGGAAAAAAACCCACATAAAACCTATCATTAGCACGTGACACTGACCAAAGGGAGCCCATACTGTTGCACTAACAGTTCACAAGGACTTCGGCAGAGTTTCATAGTCGATATTGGACAGAGGTACTAAAAAAAAGGGCTGCCAGTCTGATCTATTAAAGCTGGATTCTTCGCGATGCCCTGGACTGGAAAGGGTTACCATTATTTTCCTTTAGTGCTGATGATTGTTACTTCCATTTTGTTTCTCTGGTGTCCTAGATGGACTCCCCGCTGAGAAGGTCACCTGGGAGCAGAGTATTCAAAGGCGTTGGGCTTCCGATAACCCTGCCGTCATCGGTACTGGGTGGACCCCAAAGGCTGCTTGAGTACTGAGGGACCCCGCCCCAGAGCAGATCACTGCTCCCTTTGCCACCTAGGCAGGGGGTATTCCAGTGGCCTGCATCGTTGCGCACCATGCCGTGTGAGCTGCTTGTGGAGCCCAAACGTGTCTGAGTGGTTCCAGTGTTGGACTGCCAACTGGAGGTGGGGGGCAGTGGCTGGCCTTGTGCTAAGAAACGGTTCACTTCCTCTTCTCCAGCGAACTCGGCCAAGATGGTAGTGTTCCCCAAAACGCACCTGAAAACAGAGAAAGACACAGAGATGCTCAGAGGTAAACCACACTCTTACCTGGGCTCAGAGAGGGGGATTTGTCTCAGGCTATTTTCATATTCTGTTATGAAACCTAATGCTATGAAAATCTAACAAATCAATCCTTATTATTTCTGTTTTAATGTATGATTATCTATATACCGCAATCATCATTCAGTGGAGGGAATGCTAGATGTACCTATGAAAAAGCAGGGCTTGAAGCTCACTGCACCAAGCAAATCTATGGATGCACGTAGCATACAAAGCGCACACACATTTATTTTGCATACTTTATTTTGTTTTGAATATATAGACTTCTGTAGAGTTCAGAATATATATATTTCAGATGATAGACCACCTTTCCACGACCCATTTTTTTGGACCAGAATTCCAGATGCTTTGGACGACAACTTTGTATAAGCCCTAGGCTGAGCAGCCATGCAGGCTGGGGCTGACAGGTACTGCGGTCCACAACATCTGGAAGGTGATGCTGGATAGCAGGGGGTATATTAAAAATAACAGTCAATTCTACTTGGCTGTCTCCTCAAAGACAGAAGTGGCTATTATTTTTCAATCCATGGCCTTTGGTTAAGGTTTGTGGTTGCTTGTTCAAATACCAAAGTCATGGGTTTATTCTAGATCCTCTTAATTATATTCCACATGTATGCAAGTGTGTGTCCATCCACTTTTCTCCTTCTGAGCCGCTTTGGTAGTGTGGTTGACAAGAGGTACCATGCAAAAGCTGAGAGGGAGGGAAAGGCATTAGGCTGGCTTTGGGAAACAAATATTTCACCTGGAAATATTCCACCTGGAAATATCTTCCCCTAGGAAATGTACTGGGCAAGAGCACTGCTTTCAATTACATGCCTCTGTGGCCTCAGAAATCATTTCTCCAATCCCTATCTTCACACCCTCCTGCATGTCTAGCAATGAACACACCACACAGTAAGCCAAGGGGTGGAGACTAACATTCTTCTTCTTAATTAACTCTAATCACTACTTCTGGCCTTACATAATGAAATGCTGCAAAAGTACTCCATATCCAAAGCTGAGACTGATCTACCATGTCTCTAGGTTTTCTCCTCACCAACCCACATTTAAGAATGCAGTGTGGGTTACTGCAAACATTAAAATGTTAAACTTATTTTTATTGGTTTAATTCAACGCAGGATAAAAGCTGCAGAAGCTAAGGGACTGCTGGTGAATGTAATTGGGAGTCCTAAGTAGGAGCAAATCTACCTCTTTTGGAATTTGCCAGTTTTTATAGGCATATCCTGTATCGTGACTTTTCACTTAATGCCCTGCTCATGTACATCTCACAGCTTAATTTTCATTATTCAGTTCTTCTGCTTCTGCTCTTACAGACACACAAAACTAAGACACAGAGGTCACATATGAACCACAGCAAATACTGAATAGATTGCATACATATGCAGAGATTTCTGGGCCTTCGCTGCTTCTTCCTTGGAACTGTATCGAACCACAGCATTCCCTTGAGTCAGGTTCAGATGGAATGTAATAAGAGGACCGTGCTGCAAGCATAGAGTACGCAGTGTAGAGCCATCAATCTAATTGGAAAAGGAGCACAAATGAGATTGATTTAGAGGCGTCACGAGCAACTGCATCACATTGGTTTTATCCAGCCTTTCGCCAAAACTTAACTGCACTCACATTCTCTCTGGAGATCCAGTACAACAAGAGAACTCACACCCACTTCTTTCTCTTTCTGCCTGCTCCCCGATATCAGCATAGCTACACTCAAGCTGTTTCTGTAAGCCTCTGTGCCAAGTATTTTGAGGTCATGTTCATTAAGCCAGAAAGCTTTAATTGGTAGGATTGCTTAATTACCCCATTAACCCAAAGAGAAATAAGACTTTAATCAGACTTGTCTTAACGTAAAGCATTTGATCTGGTTGCTAATGCTATGCATCTTCTGAGTAAGGGAACTTGTTTAAGATTATTTCCCAGAGTGAATTATTTCCTGGAGTGGTTGATGTGGTGCCGCCCTTCTGACACCAGCACTGCTGCCACTTAGCAGGAGTGGTGGTGGTGGGGCAGTGGCCAGGTCTGGGCTGCACAGGCACACCAGTGGGAGCATTGGAATGGCTCCACTGACGCACCTGCACAGTTCTGTCCTACTCTGCACTGTCCAGGTAAGGAGCAGTGATGCTGGTGTTGGGAGGGTGACACGGCCCCTCCACATCTAAAGATGGCTAAGATTTTTTTACCAGTTAGGGCAGACTCACTATACTAAGACTACAGTTTCTCCTGCAACTGAAGAAGAAAGTTGTGTATCTCCTGCATGGGCAGGTGGCTGAGCTGAACCCCATTTCTGGTGGCCATGCATTTCCATATGGGGCCGAGTGGTGACTTTCTTCAGCAATTACATGGAAAAGTGGATGTGTGAGTTTCTCATACAGAGACACAGAATTGTAGAGTTGGAAGGGATCCCAAAGATCATCCCTTGCAGTACAGGAATCTCAACACACAGTCCCCCATCCAATCTGAAACCATACCAGACCTTGTTTAACTTTGCAAATGTTTTATAGCTGCACCACTAGGAGGTCAGATAGCTGCTCTTACTGCTTCCATAGACCACCTAAAGCCATCAGGGGAAATAGTACACTTTCTGTAATGTATACCAATAGCCATGCTACTGAAAGACAACCTTGTATATTTCTGGGTATCTAATCATTTGATGTCCCACTATTTTTAAGACTGCATTTCTGTATTAGCTGATGGCCCCGTTTTACATTTGACAATGAAACCTGCAAAAGCAGGAGGAAGAACTTTGTATTTTCAAGGCAGCTTGTGTTCAATGCTCATGCCTACTTCATGTGATATACTTTGCAAGGATTCAACCAATAAATGAATAGGTTAGGATAGGGTAGGCAAAAGGAACTGAGTGATCTGCAGTAATCACTAAGGAATTCTGACTCCCTTTGGTTGAACTATAGCAACCACCTTTCCTTTCAGATTGGGCTGCTGAAATGAAGAAAATTTGGGAAGAAACTAGGATTGGATTTTGGTGAGAAAGCACTGTGTGCTACTACTGAAAACAAGTATCTGGGCTCAGATCCCACAAACTTGGAAGTTTGCTCACTTCTGGATAAGGAGATTCTATTTTAAATTTAGCAAACTCTGCAGCACTATATAAAAACACAGGGTGCTCTCAAGAATGAGGATTTGCATTTGGTTCTAGGTGTGTTTGCAAAGGGTTCAATGAGCCAATCCTAAAACGTCCAGCACCCGTAACGAGTGCTTAGGACAGGATGCACCAATGGCTGTGCTAATGCAGTGTCATAAACACTGACAATTATATAGCACAAGGATTTAGAAGCAGGATGCCAAATTTTATCTCCCTGATATCTCAGATAGCCCATAGCTATTTTCTGAATTAATCAGGGAACTTTGCTTACCTGGGGTGTGAGGTTACGGAGGACCAGCCAGCTACTTGTTCTTCCTGAGCTGTCAGTACTCCACGCTGAGCCTATACCACAAAGAAAGGAAAGATTATGGAGAGCCCAACCCAACCTACTGAATGAAGGCTATACAACATGCAGGACACAAACATGAGGAATACAACTGCTATAGGGATTCCTAATAAGGAGGTGACTTATCAAATGCCCACCAATCTTTTTTTTCTTGGTAGTGGCCCTGAGACAGTACTGTAAATACCTATACCACCATCATGCATCAGATAACGTGGACTCTAGTCCATAAAAGCTAATGTAATAATAGCCTTTGAGGTGCCACAAGAATCTTTGCTGTTTTTTTGCTGCAGGTTACCCCTCTGGAAACTGCAGAACAGATGTCTCTCTAAAGTCAGTGATGCTATGTTTCAGTAGCTATGAGGTGAGATTAATGGAATGATAAGCAACCTGTGGCCTTTTCTATTGTTATCCTTTGACACTGTTATCTGTCAAGTTTTGTTTTACAAAATGGCCAGATCATGATTTTAAAGATTGTGTTTAAAGACAATAGTTTCAAACACTCAGAAGGCAATTTCAAAAGGATTATGCTGCTTCCACACCTCCTGATTTTCAGATATGCCGAGTTAAGGCCCCAGGAGTCCAGCTTATCATATTTGAATAGGTGATGTGACAGGATAATTGCATAGAGCAGAATGCCATGTAAGGCACAGGATGAATGAAACAGATTAAGAACGTATCTTCCAGCTGTGATCCAGACATCTAGCACCCATTATATGTACACTAAAGCAAGTAATTCAACTCTAGATTTCCAGTTCATTATTTCCTCTATACTAAGGCTGTGTTAATTGCTGAACCTGCACTGCTTCGACATTTAAATGGCAGCATTTTAAAAAGGCACATGACTTCCAAAGTCAGGTGGGTTACTGCACTGAAGCTGAAATTTGAATCCTTGTTATTCAGCCACCAGGTGGAGCTCATAGAAAGCTAATAATGTGTGTTTTTTCAAAGGGTTGATGGGAGCATTTCATTTCCACACTTACTGGTAAAACAATAAATATTGTGACACGTGAAGAAATCCATCTGAAACAGTGTATGGTGTGTGAAACAGAAGTAGCCAAATAAATGGATCATAAAGTCAGGACAGGGAGAAACTTTTTTATGGATTTTGCATCTTATGGGAAGCTATGTATGTCTTAGTTATACATCTTCCCTTCATTCAGAATTAACTTGCACAGTTTTGCAATAATTGCCATTGCTTTCCAGAGGATTCTGCCTGGTGCTGCACTAAGGGCCCACACTTATTAGGAACATTTGGGTGTGATGGGATCAGCTGAAGAATTTTCATTAGCGGTTTTTTAAAAACGCAAATCTAGGAAAGCCATCATAAGAAAAGACTGCTTAATCAGGCCAAGGGCCCATCTAGTCCAGCATCCTGTTCTCACAGTACCCAAGCAGATTCCTGTGGAAATTGGCGAGCAGGACTTGAGGGTAAGATCCCTCTCCACTCAGCAAGTATCCAGGACTTCTGTCCCCTTTCCACTCAACTTTCTTCCTAGCCAATTGCTCATCCCAATCACGGCTTGCCTGAATCTTTGAAATCTCCGAATATAGCTGTTTTGTGCTATAGCAAGCTGTGCCACTTGTGCTGATCCTCCAATCAATTTTGCAGTAGCATCAGTTATCATGGAGATCAACATGGTTCCCATTAGGACTGTGCAGTAGGAAAACAGTGGCAAAATAGGTGCAATCATTCATCAAAATGTTGATCTCATTTCTGCTTTTCCATGACTTCCAGAAGCCTAAGATAGTTATGTCCCATTTGCAGCACAAACAACCTAAGTCCCTCTTGCCTTTAACTGCATAGCCCTTGCTTACAT
Source organism: Podarcis filfolensis (assembly GCF_964270895.1). NCBI lineage: Eukaryota > Metazoa > Chordata > Lepidosauria > Squamata > Lacertidae > Podarcis > Podarcis filfolensis. The sequence goes on along the minus strand of NC_139605.1, from coordinate 87,903,338 downwards.
TACAGTCTGAGGTTTCAACAAGACTCTCTTGTAGCCTGTTTTTGCCTTATGGGGTAACATGCCTCGTTTTACAAAATTCTGCTTAGCATATGCAGTACAATTGTGCATTATTTTCTCCACAAAAATATGGGGGAGTGGAGAGAGAAAGCTGGATCAATACCACTTTCAGTAACTTGTAGTGATTTGGTAAATAGGTATGAACTTACATACCAAATGATATAATCATGGACACCAACAGCAAACTCATTATCTGAGTGTGGATCTTATCATTCATGTGGAAGAGAGAGGGGTTTGCAGGCTTGGGGGAAGCTCGGCTGAGCTTATTCCCCAGTAAGTCTTCAATGGCTTTTATCCTGAATTACTGAAAGCACAACTGCTAATAGCACATAGAAATGCACCTGCCACAGAGGAAATTACTGAGAAAAGTACTTTCTGGGGAGAACTGTCACGTCTGACTGGTTGCACAAATTTTCCATCTCAGGAATAATCCAGCAAATGAGTGCATTCCACTCACCCTTTGAGGCCTACAGATTTGCTACATTAAAAAACCTGAACACAGAGAGGGGATAAGACCAAAAAAGTTGTGGTGTTGCCCGCCCCCCCCCAAAAAAAACCAAGGAAAGGAAAGGAAAAAAGACAGGAGTCAGGAATACCAGAGGAGTAAGAGCTGGTCCAACCCAGTGGGCTGGCACCCCAAGTAGACGATGGCTTGGTGTTTGTTAAGCCTGGAGGTGGTCTTGTAGGAGCAGTAGTGTTTCTGGGCACCTTCCACAGTTCATGGGACAGAGAGGCTTGTGTGTGAGAAATTGGGCCAGAGGACCACGTTGATTTGATGTCTGACAGTTTACCTGCAACAGAGAAATGCAATTCATGTATTTGTTAGAATGTAGTATAGGGACACTGAGTGATCCCCAGGGTTCTGTTCTCATCTTTACACCAACATAATAAGCACTATAGCAAACATTGATCATCACTGGCAGAGCTTCTCTTGCTAATATATCTGCATAATTAATCCACACCCTTTAAAGATCCCAGATTTGTTCCTCCTGGTTTGGACAAAAGTCCCATTAGCAACTGCTTCCAGAGTCCAAACTGTAAGATCGGAAATTAATCTGACTTCTGAATAAAACAAGTTACTTACAGGTTTTAAATCACTAAGCACATAACATTAGTCTTTTTTTCTTCTTCTTGAACTGGAGGAACTGTCATGTTTGTTTCTGGGTATGCTAGAGGTTATGGTGGATCAAGTCCCCTGCTAGTTCCAAAAATGATCTGCTGACAAGCCCCATTGCCCCATCACCATATTTCATGCCTTCTCCTCTTCCTCCTCCTCCTTCTCTATCCACAGGAGGAAGAGAATTGCTGACATCTTAAGTTATTGCCCAGCAATTACCCTGGGTGCTCTCCAACTGTTTCTAGATAGCCTGAAAGCAGTAAGAAACCACATCAGGCTGTTTCTTGCTTAACAATATGTTAACTGTTTCCTCTCCTATTATCTGTGGGGAAAGGATGATGGGAGTGAAGGATGCAAGAGACAGGGAGATCTTGCTCCTTCTGCATCCTTTAGTCATAGTGTATTACTGAATCTACACTATCATTGGCATTCTTGTACCTTGGCAGCTGTTACTTTGGCTCTCAGAGGGGAGAGAGTTGACCTCTCAACTGCCATCCCAGAAATGAGAGAAGCACCTTTCTCTCCTTCTTTCTGAGGAGGGAGTGGAAGAGAGAAGGGAATTCCTCATCTTGTTATCTCCTCCTATATTAATCTGAAATGTTTCCACAAGGACCCCTCATGACACATTTATTCCTACAATCACATATCCCTTTCTGATTCCTTTTAATCATCACTACCAGAAATGAATGGGATGTGTTCAACGAAAGCAAAGAAATGCACATTATTAAGCATCAGTCATATAAATGATGTACTTAGAGGTCAGTAAGAAAAATGCAAGATAACTTCCCAGCCTTAAAATATTTTCACATGTATATAAAGAGAGGAAGCTGATTCACACATGCAGTACTAAACACATTTACCACGGAGTATGCCCTGTGTTGTGAGAGTGTAACTTAAACACACAGCCTTGTCCCAATGTGAACCTCAAACTTGTGTGGCCTTCCTTAAAAAAAAAGGGGGGGAGAGAACCAGGACCTAGTCCTTATGTTGTGTGCAAACTGTACAGCTGTGATGTGTGTGAATTCACCTGCAGTCAAGTTGGTTCTCCTTCTAGATACAATTTTTTCAACAAGATGAACTCAAAGGATAAAAATGTTAAATGCTGCAAAAATGGTCTTACAAACCATATGAGTCTGATTTAAAAGTAATATTCAATGTTGAATCTTCATTTTTTTAAAAAGAAAACAGTTTTACCATTATGTCACTGGTTCTCACATGGTCAGTGCACAATTCACCAGAGACGTACGTTGTTAAGCAGTATATAAATGGTTGAAGTAGATAAATGATAAGTAAAAATAGTAGAAGGAGAAAAGCTACATGAAGGAGCAGTGCATAAAAATTAAAATTAAGGGTAAGTAAACTTGTTTTATTTCCTTTTAAAGAATTGTTAACAGGTAATCTTTTAAAATACACACTTTACTGCTTAAACTAAAGAGCTGAAGATTTAAGATTGTATCCACTGAGGCTGTCCTTTTAATGCAGGACTTCTGCCTGTGCAATGGGATTTCCTCTCCCTCTCTTGTCCCCATGCCTGTCATCTGGTCAGGAGGGTTGGGGGAACTCCCAGAACAGATTTGGGGGGAGCGGCACATGGGAAGAAGATATTCCACTGCATAGACAAAAGCCCTTGAGCTGAAAGAAGAACTTGGTTGGATACAACCCTTAAAGGGTACATAAATATAAGAAACCAAAAGCATGGCTACCTGAGCACAGGTCTGCATGAATGTAAATGACATTGGTGAGCTGCAGAAAAAGTTTCCACAATCCACCAAGATCATTTACATTCATGCAGACCTGTGCTCAGGTAGCCGTTTTTGGTGTCTATTCTGCGTTGTTTGCCCCATATGGTTCCCAAAGCAAGCCCGTGGAGAGGGGAGATCTGAAATAGAGTATAAGATTCCAGCTGTACACAAGTTTCTCAGGACTTCAGGCAGTGTGGGCTTAGTAAAGAAAAACAGCTGAGCTTTCCCTATTACTTACAGATTTCAGCTTAAACTGTCCATTAAGAAATTCACAGTTACTGGAATTATCATTTGGACTATCTAGGCTTGCATCCTGCTTTGGTGGTAGGTTACATATTGTTTACATCAAGGGGGCCATAGTACTTTAAGAAGACCATGTAACTCAAAAGCAGGAAAAATAAATGTTCAAAATATTTTTGAGGTTTTGGGCTACAGTAAAAAAAACATCAGATCCATGGGCTGTCCAGTTGCTGGCTGAAAAGGAGTTCAGCATTCCTTTCCATTTTCAGCAGTGGGAAACCCAATACCCTCACAGTCTTCAGTCTGGAGACCAAAATAAAACAGTATCATGTCAACATATTAACATTTTGATCAAGGCTCTCAAAAATTGCCTATCTGCTAGATGTTAAGTGTCTTATTTTGGCCAATCAATTAAAATGCATAAATTTATAACTGCAACATTGCTGGCATTTTGATTCTAGTTAGGGTAGGCCTGGCAGTATCTGCAGGCTGAAGCCCCACGTCTCTGGGGGGAAATTAGGTGGCAGTGACAAGGGTAACTTGAGAAAGTTTGCATATACAAACTCCTCAGCACTGCTCAGGAAAAAAGCAAGCAGCAAGCACCTGTTCTCGCAGTAAAAGCATTGTGCCCCACCCCTTCTAGTGTGTGATATGCAATGTGGGGGTGCATGGCACAATTCCTTCCAGAGTGATTAAAAGCCGCACTGACTGCTTCCTTCCTGGTTCATGGGCAATGTGAGATAAGGCACAAGTTACCCTCCACTTTGCTGACCTAGCCCCTGTCTCCAGGTAGGAACAAAACATGTGCACAGAAACGACCCTATTCCTTTTGAAATGAAGAGAAAAGAGAGGAGAGGAGGAGGAGGAGAAGCTGGGCTTTCCCATGAACTCCTACAACATGAAGGGATCAAGCTCATCACCTTTTCCTATCTATGGCGCTGGGAAGAAAACCAGGCTAAGCATTGCCAAAAAACCTTTTATGGCCTGTTTTGTTCACCCCTTCCCCAGGTCAAAGAGGAAGTCACAGGACCAAGACAGTAGGGCTTTTTGCTTCAATTTGGCAAAAGTTTAGGCTGGCCCCGAATAAGGCAAGCTATTTATTGTTTGGAAAAAAATCTTACCTTTACAATACAAGCACAGGTGTTCATTTTGTAATAAGATGCATCATATTGAAAAGGGCACGATCAAGAAGGCCACTTGAGAATTTAGAGATGAGCAATAAGGACACAATTTGTTGCTGCCCCCCACCCTGACCCCCTTTTCCCAATTGAGTCCACTTGCACCTATTGGCCCCAGGGTGGCTGAACAAAGCAAGATTGCTGACAGAATCTTGAAAATTGCTGGGTATGTGTTAGAAATAATGCAATGGAATTTCAGCCACATATATGTTGACAGTGACCACACTGCCCACTTTCTGCTTCATCAAGACATTTGCTGAGATGGGTAGGCAAAGTTGGGAAGGGAAGGGAGAACAAGGAGAAGCGAAAGACTTTGGTTGTATTGATCAACTTATTTCCAGGAAATGAGAAACACAACATCAGACAAGCTATGCTCTTTATTCCACAACTTCTGTTGATGAAACAGTATAAGCTAGTTTGAATGACGGTCAAAAGCTTTCCTGGTTCCATGAACAGAATTTAGTCCAATATGCACCAAGGCGTTGGCACTCTATCTAATTTATGTTTCTCATTTTGAAGTATTTTCAGTGCCAAACATCCCCGTTACATATTCATCACTGCCAAACTCTCAGGACAGTTACTGGACTGAAGGAGCACAGTATGCAAAAGACATGCGGCACACCTATAGGACCATCATTACCACATTGAGCAGAAGCCTTTCAAGAACCTCCTCTCTTTGTGGATAAAGAGGGACTCTAAGTAGAAAGACCATTGGTCGTACCTGCAATGCTAGGTGCGGATGCAATGCTGCTGAAAGAGCTACTGTAGCCGGAGGCACTAAGTGGCCAGGCACTCGATGAAGGCAGCGTGGCATTCTGAGATGATGTTGGGGATGACCCTGCAGAACCAGCAAAGAAGCAACTAAGAAAGATGGGCAGAATGGTGTCTACTGTAGCATATGCAATTCTAACACCGTCATGTGCAAACAGAAACCATGCAAGGTAAGATGCTAACCCAGCCTTGCCTTTGAAGTCTAGGAATGAAATGTTATAGGAAGCATGATCCGATGCAGCAGAACTAAGTACAAAAAAGGGTGGCACAGTGACAAGGGTAGTTGTGCCCATGCAGAAGGATACATTCTAACTCTCCTTAAACTGTTATTTCCAAGAAGGTGACATTCATTGCCACCGTATCCAGGATACATGAATCGTAGATGAAAAATGTTTATGAAAATGCAGCTATATCAGTTGTGGTGACCCATGTGTCAGAAAGTTAAAAGCATCATTCTGTGCAAGGCAGGTCAGACAGATGTGCTCATCTCGGCCCCACTTGCCTTCGAGAATCCCTGCAACTGTCGCCAGCCAATCCCACCCCCTCCAGCTTTGTGGCATAGGATGTTCCCACAAGCCTCAGCAAAATAAGTCACATCACAGGCCAAGGCCAGAGCTGCAGGACCAAATGCCTCCACAGATCTGCCCTGGGAGCCGAGTGTCAGGTCTAGTGCTCTGCAGCCACTGTGCAACTGCCACATTCAGACTGTTGAAAACCAATAGGGTGGTCAAGTTGCTAGAAGCCACCTGGAATTATAAATTCTGTTGTAATGCTTCTTAGACAGAGGCACACAAATTACTTCAGAAGTTATTTATATAGTCAGAAAGGCTAAACATGACTTACACACATGGCATCTTGTTGGTATGGGTAACTTATATATGAAGGAAGAATCTCAAGGGGGAAAGCCCAAATAATCAAATCCAATCTAACATTAGCATTACTATACAAGTGGACAACAACTCTATTCTAATAAATTAAGGGACTATCCAAGTTTTCAGATGTGGTGGAGCAAACATCAGCCATTCATCTTAAAGGCTTAAGGATCCCACATTGAACTTGTCTATGGTAGATTGTGTTGTGTGAATATATCCTCTGCTTGAGGTACCTTGCTATATTGTTGTGAAGACTAGATGTATATGTGAATGGTTTTTTAAATAAGAGAATCACTCTTCAGTGACTGGTTTGCTGCAGTACGTCTTGCTCTTGCATCCAGCATTTTCAGTAATAACATAGGGCCGATCCATATGCTGTGCAGCTGCAGCACCCACATTCAGAGGACTCTAATAAGGCTCCCTGGTTTTTCTTTCTCTGCCTGCTCAAACACTGAAAAATATGCAGGCACTGTGATGGGACATCTGTGCATGCCTCACATATCCAGCCCCTTCTCTCCATGCCTTGCAAGTTACTTGTGGTCATAGCGTAAGTATCTTGTATTGGGCAGAGGACAGACTGGACTAGCATGTATGAGATGTACAGAGATGCTCCTTTCTGTCTAACATCCTATCACACCACCTGCATGCATGTCTGTGAGGCTTTGGGGGGGGGGTGCAGAGAGGAAGCAGATCTCTTCCGAGCCTAGTTGAGCTTTTTGCCTACATTTGCTACCCCTACAAGAAGATAATGTCCAATGTATATAAATTCAGAAAATGGAAAGTTGATGTTACTTTCTGAGTCTCGAAAAAGGTTGGCCGTTATTTTGTACAAGTATTTCATAACAAGATAACTATACATACTAAAACCAATTGTAACACAAAGTTGTGTGATAACTTCTGCTCCAGGATCAATGCTCCAGTGAAAAACCAACAGTATAAAACCCACAAAGAAACTGCATGATGCTACATAATATTTTGTACATCCCACACTCGTTTGGACTGCATCATCCCAGACTATGAGGAAGTCAGTTGAGCAGTCAGTGAGTGTTGCATGAAACCAGTGCTTTAGTTCCCATGAGCATATATATACTTGAATGGTTCCCATGCTTCCAGGAAATCAGCAAATCAACCTGATTATATGTTCTCCATATATGGTGGTGATCCTGTCTTAGCACATAAGGGGGGGGGAGTTGGATCTATGGAAAATTATGAAGGAAAATATTACTAAAATTACTTTAAAAGTCTTGGAAGCAGAATGCTTACACTGGGGCAATAAATGTAAGAAGATTATAAGTGGTATACACCTAAATTTTACTCAGAGTAGACCCATTTAACTTAGACCTAACTTAGTCATGTTCATTGATTTCAGTGGGTCTGCCATGAGTAAACTTAGCTGAACACAACTCTATGGCTCAGCTCACATGAATGAACCTCACACGCTTGTGCATTCATTCATTCATTCATTCCCTCATGTATTCTGATTTCTTCCCATACTTCCTAGTTCTCAGCAAAGCATAGTCTGCCATTTCAGCATGGTTTGCATCCAAACCAGAACTAGAAACCAAGATCAAATGATGGTTTCTAGTTCTGTGTTTGCTAAGAACCAGGAAGTGTGGGCAAGAACTGAAACATCTGAGGAAAGGAAATAATAAGTCAGCCTAAGGCTCTTTCATTTAATGAAAAAGCATGGTTTGGCATTACAGCTGAAGTAAGTCAAAGTTGCAGCAATGCAGATACTGTGGTAAAAATATACCAGTGAAAGAGTAAAAGCCTGAGAAGAGAGATCTTGCACTGAAGACACTGGGTAGGTTCAGAGTAACTAAAGCATAATTTAGCAATATGAGAACAAGCCCAATCTTTCTGTGGGCTTACATTCTATCCACTTCTCTTCCAACATGGTTGTGAGGAGGAATTACCATGTCCAAACCAGTGCATCTTAACTATGGTTAGTGACAATAAGCCAACTTTGAACCATAATTTATGAAGCTGGCCTATTTTCACTAACCATAGTTACGTCTAACCACAGTCTAGTTTTCAAATGATCTCCTTGTGCTTGCATCACAGGGGGAAGAGGGTGAGTCCAAGTCCAAGGGAAATTGAGGCACATTCCCATAACATTTTACTGTGGTTTAACATTATGTCCAAACACAGACAATCTATATTGGTGTGAAGATTGCAGGTATGATGCCCTCTATCCTCATATACAATGAGAGAAAATGAACTGGAAAAGGTGTGAATCTAAGAACAGTGACCTAGATTTGATGCAGGTAAAGTGGAACTGTCAATGATCATGACAAAAAGCCATGACAGAACATTCAATCTGCATTGAGGGCAAATAGCTGTAATACAGAAACAGCTGTGGATGAAGATTTGTCCGCAACCTCTAGCAGAAGGCAGTCATTAATGACTGTAAGAAGACATCTCTGGCAATGCATTCACAGCTGTGCTCATGCCAGCTGCTGAAAGAACAACACTCAATACTGAATGTACAGGGTATTTTTGTATTACTAATAGAGAACCTGAACATCCAGGCAGCATGTATAAGATAGATAAAATTATGGTAGTAAGTATGCATACAAAGATGTGCTGATAAATAGGCATCAGGGTGCCTCAGCTAGTTGCAAAGTCACAGGAATTATGTCAACCATACTAAAATTAAATTTGCATTCAAAAATTGCAGATAATTTTTCACTGTGCAATATAATAACCAAGAAGCAACACATAAACAAAACAAGTTTCCATGATTCTATATGTGCATTCTGATGCTGAGCCCTGAGAGTCTTAGGAATGCTTCAAATGTTAGAAAAATCTTGTCATCTACAAAAGGCTTCACTGTTCACAGTCTGTGCAGTACAAATATATCCTGTTCTTTTCATCACCTTGGTTTCCCCATCCAGAACAATCTACTGTCCTTCTATTACCCACACTTTTCCTTTCAAAAGATTGGTCGGAGACAATTCAGTTTGCAAATCCACTTTAAACTATGGGTCAAATGATGCTTGGAAGTTAGTACTAATTTGCCTAATTTTGATGGCAAACTGTGGTTAGAGGAAGCTCTAAAACAGAAAAGGGAATCATAACTCTTTTGGAGTGGGGTGGTGAAGGATTGGAATGTGATTTCTGAACCATGAACCTGGCCACTTCATTATTGAGGAGTCCACATGTATAAATGTTCACAGAATTATACAAAATAAATATTTCCCATAAGTTTTTCTGGTTTCCATAATATTTTACAACATCAATTTCTACTTTACAGTATGAAAACAGCTTTGCGTATGGGATGAATAGCTTCTGCATTAAGGTATGCATTAGAACAGGGCTGTACAACTTATAATCATAGTTTGGAGTTCAGTCAAACTGAAGGCTACTTTTATATTTTTACTAATGCAAGAGTACTACATCATATGGTTAATAACTGAAACTCATTTTTCTTGAAATTTTTAATGCTGCATTTTCTTTAACCCATTCTCTGTTAACCACTTTTCTTTCTATACTGGGGAACAGCATACTTTATTCTTTCTTCGAATCCTGTATTTTTCTGCTTCTGCACACTCCACAGTTGCCATTAAACTGTTAAAAAGGAGCTGGAGAGCTAATCATAGATCATGTCTAGCTGCACTCACAGAATGCAAAAGGGTCATTCAGTGCAGCTGGGTGGGTGAATAAGCTGGAAAAATCTGGCACCAGTTCCATCTTGGAATCTAGGGAGAAAAGGTCCAATGCAAATGTAGTGGTGCATGCATCCTTTCAACCCCACCCCCATCTTTGATGGGTTTTCAAGGCTCCCACAAATATGAGGCAAAGAACCACAAATAATGGCTATTTTGAATTCCCTTAAATTCCAAAGGGATGCCACCAGGCAGGAAAGGGAGATACACTAAGTTCACTGGCCTTATGATTTACAGCCTGGGTTGAGAAGAATGGTATTACAGTACATGTAGGAAACAAAAGGCAGAGAGCTTTATACATACATGCAAATGTCTACTACTGACTGTAATCTCTTATTCTTATGTGTCTAACTTCTATGTAAAATGTACATAGATGGAGTAACGGAGACAAACAATTATTTTTTCCAGCCAACAAATCCAAGAACATAGCTGAAAAATACACCCAAATGTACAGAACTTCTAAGGACAAAACTGATTCATAGTCATCCTTGAAGATAGGGAGTAAAGCCGCTCAATCTATAACTGGGAGGCCTGTTAAATGTAAATTACCAACACAACTATATTCGTTAGTATTGTTGCTACTGGACTTCTACCGGGCAGTACAAGTCACTTCAATATAAGCTAGGCATCTTCAGATGCAGCGCTTGTTTCTGCTACTTTCCAGTTAGTACAGTCAATAGCCTGGTGTTTGAGGAAGCTCAGATAAAGATGTGACAAAGAACATTCACTATATAGGGCATCTATTTTTATTTATATATATATATTGCCTGCTTCTGGGTTTAGTGATGGGTGAGCCCATTTTCTCATCACAAATGACACCCCATATGAGATTTATGATATTCACTTTCTTGTTAACAGGACAGCTGCTTGTAACTGGATTATGACTTCACAGCTGTAATGTACAGAAAAAAGGAAATCTTTACTGAAGCTCAAGAGTGACATAGCAACTTCTGATGAACATGTAAGACTTGTCCACTAAACTAAAACTTGTACAGGCTTAAAATTTCAAAGATGATGATGAAGTCTTCAAATGATACCTTTACAGGTCAAAGTCATAATAAATCAAAACTCAAGGCAGATGTTCAAGCAGAAACAGCTATTATGAAATACAGTAGATATTCAGGCACAGTTTTGAGTTGCATAAGTGTAAGGACCAAAACTAGACATGACATTTAGTGATGTGCATCTTTCTCTATTTGTCTTAAAAATAAGATAAAATTCAGCACTAGGAGGTTGAGAATTGAAAGCAGAGAGGAAGGGGCAGCTTAGTCATTCCCCTGTCTGGCTCAGCCTTTCCCACAAGTTGAAAGAACAGCTGGAAGGGAGTGATTTTTTGGGTGGGAAAGCAGCCAGCAGAAAAGGTTTACATAGGGCTGTTCCCTGCTATTCTGCTGGTTAAACTTGTAGCCATCCAAGGCTGTTTATAGCTTAAAAACTAAATGCTTAAGGAACAAATACAATTGCAAATTATGTCAATTCTGGTAATGAGTACAGATGGCTTTCAGACTTGGGTATACTATAAAAACACAGAAGTTGAAGAGAAAGGAAGGGAAACAATAAAGGCAACATGACACATGGATATTACTCTACCTCCACTCTTGAGTAGATAGCGATTAACATCTTGTATGGTGGTGTTAATAGTTGGCCCTGTTGGAACACTTCCAGGTGTGACGTCAGGATCATTCTCAGGGTCAATGTTCTGCAATCCTTTCCATGGTACCCCAGGATGAAATTCTGTTTGGGGGGAAATAAGATGACATCACATTTCTTACCAAGATCCACATGCGTGTGAAAAGGTACCGTTGCGCAGAAGATGAAACCAGGTACACAACTCTCTGGTGAGGGAGTGGGCATTTTGATAAAAAGTATAAGAAAAACATTTTATAAGGGAGGTTTGGATGGATGGATTTTGTTGCCCAAATTCAGTGCTAGTATCAGGCAGGTAGGAAGTTTTATTCCAGTTCACACCAGGATAAAACATTTTATGTGCCTGCATGCCTCGCCCAACAATAGCATGGCAAAATGTTGCTCATACTTTCATCTTACGGAAGACTGCAGCTGGAATGAGCTGAAACTAGTATGTTAACATTTGGATACTGAAAGCATTGCCTCAAGTAAAGGGGTTTGTATCACATTTCAGATACCTTCAAGCTCTAAAAGCTAGAATACACATTTTTTTTGTTACCTGGTGGCCAGTTGATACTGGAGCCATTGGAGATTTTATCACTATCAGATTTGGCACGTGACCAGCTGTGAGGAACAGCTACAGGAGGACTAGCTGGTGACTCGTTGTTTTGAATCAGATCATACCGGCCATAAGAGTCATCAATGGAGGACTTTCCTGGAGGACCAATACTCAGACCTCCAGGGATAGCACCTAGAACAAAGAAGGTGGGAAGACAGCACAAGATTATTAAGAGTATGGTTATCATTTGGCTCCTTCTCTTATTGGTAGTCACTATAATTTTTCTTTCTTTGTTTCAACAGAAATTAGCAAAGCAAAGTATCATTCATACAACACATCTGTAACACTGGCCAGTTAAATGAAAGATAGCAGGTTAAACTGGGGCTGAAAGGTAGCTAACACAGTTCAAAAGTTATCTATCAAAGATTCGTGAGATTAAAGCTGCTACTGGGTGTAAATCTCACTGAACACACAGTGGGACCTGTTTCAGAACAAACCTGCATGAGACTGATTTGCTACTGATAAAACTGTCAAGCAAAGTTAAAACAAAAGGACTCTAATGAAAAATGTAAGATACACAACATTGCATTTTGCTGAGTGTCAGCAAAAGCACTTTGCTATATGGATCAGTAGATTAAGATCCTTAAAAATTTTATCAATATACTCACAAAATGTAAATGTTTTTAAAGAGCACAGTATTAGCTGTGAGTTTAGAAAATGGGAGTTTGAAACAAGAGCAGGGAGCTAAAATAGGTTTCTCTCAGTATTGGGCTAAAATGTATAATGACACTAAGGGCAATACTGAATTTTCACTTCTGCTCTGCATACATTTGTTGTAGTCTGCATTCAATTTACATTAATGTGATGAATTCCAAACAAAGTTGGTAGGTATTTTGCACTCTCTTTGGGGGTATGTTTTTTTTGGAAACTGCTCACCTAAGTGAACCTCCGCCCCTGCCAACTTCTCTTAACATCTCATAAAGTTTAAGACTTAAGGATTCATGAGAAAAATATAACACATGTGTAATTTAATTTTCTAACTGTGCATTCTATGCTTACCTGCTTGGAGATTAAATATGATGGAGTTCAGTGGGGCATACTTCCCAGTAAATGGATATAAGACTAGCCTAAGCCACTCAAAGGTGAGATACTTGATGTTCTGGACTTTTCAAACTGATTTTGCCTTCTTGGTTTTTATTATGACCAGTAATATGAGCAATGAAATCAGTATGAGCAGTAATATGTGTGTGGGGGTGTGGTGGGAATTACAAGAATAAGATATTTGCACATACAAATGTTCCATTGAGAAATTTATATTCTGTTAAGTACTTTGCAATGCCCATTGCTAACCTGGGGTGGGGGGAGAGAATACAGTGGTATCTCGGGTTACATATGCTTAAGGTTACAGACTCCGCTAACGCAGAAATAGTACCTCGGGTTAAGAACTTTGCTTCAGGATGAGAAAAGAAATCGTGCTCCAGAGGTGCGGCGGCAGCAGGAGGCTCCATTAGCTAAAGTGGTGCTTCAGGTTAAGAACAGTTTCAGGTTAAGAATGGACCTCCGGAACGAAGTAAGTACTTAACCCGAGGTACCACTGTATCGGAAAAACGTGCAATCTTGCAATTGGACTTGATGTATTTAGAATGATGACACATACCGTGCTTGCTAGGATTCTGGTCAAGTGGAGAAGCAGCACTGGAGAGATTATCCATTGAGTTGGGATGTGTCCACTGAGGAAGGCGAGACTGGGACTGAGAAGTGTCCTTCACTGACAAACCACCAGGAATGTCCATGCTGTTTACATTCATGTTTGGGTTCAGTCCAGCTAAGAGGAAGTAGGCAGGCTATTAAGAAACCCTTAATCCCCGATTCTTGGCATTTAATCACACTTTACTTTAAGCTGAAGTCACAAGCTAATCTTTTTACGTCTACAAGTAATGCAAACATGGGTTAAAGCAGCAAGGGCCCAAGAAGTAAATTGGGAGGGACAGTATATTACAACCACCAAGTATCTTACAACCACCTAAACTGGTACCTACCACTACATTTTCTGTAAGTTAATTTAAGACTTAAGTTATTTTGTTCTGTCAGTCCTAAACTTTCTACCATTCAGACTCATTCAGGGATCCTGGATTCTAATATTATACAAGATAAAAAGAGTATAAGTGCTGCCTAAGTTTTGTTATACTGATTTTATTCTCTGCTTCTGAAGTTTTTAACACTGTGCCATTTTTTGATGTTGTTATGGTTCAGTTTTAATGGTATTATTATTATTAGCTGCCAGAGAACTTTGTTTTTGGGTAGCATATTAATAAAGATAATAAGTAATTTGGACACAGTTGCCAAATTAGTTAAGAAGCAGAGGTATGCAGGAGAAAACATTCCAGACTAAAGCAAGTTAAATCACTGTATGTATACATAATTAGGTAATTTACATCCTTCTGAACAGGTCCTTAAATAACTGCACATACCAAGGGGGTAAGGAGCAAAGGTGTTCGGTGAAGACTGTTGCTCTTTGGTCTGCAGGTCAGATAGGCCAGGAGCCTGGGGATGGGGTGAAAAGTTATCCATGGCTGATTTGCCTGCAGGGGGGTGCAAAGATAGATGTGGAGGGGGTGGCTGCTGCTTCATAAGCAGGGCCTGGGCCAGCTGGCGCTGGTGCTGCTGGATCTGCTGCTGCATGTTATTGATTGTACGTGCAACCTGGCAGCAAGGAAAAAATAAAACAAAGTAAGCAAATGCTAGATGGAACAAAGGTTTGTGGCACTGTATCTAGAACCACTCAGCAGACAATGAATTCAATAGATTTAAGAATTAGATGCATCCCAGACATGGTAAGAGAAACTGAAGTCTGTCAGCCCCCTTTGTGATTTATGTCTGCATAAAAGCGTGCAGCACAGTAGATTTCCTTCACAAATAAGCTTTTTCTTGTAACATGCTAGATTCTTTAGAGGCTTTACATTTGGAACTGGGTCAACAAGTTGCACCTACTTGCTGCTCCTGTTGTCTGATGGGTCCGGAAACATTACGCTGAGCCTGTAACATCTGCTGCTGGATTTGTAAACGTTGGTACGCCTGCAAGTTGAGGAAAAAAAGAAGTCTAAGGTCACAGTGTGAAGAAGCCCAATGGTCTCACTGCAACTGCATTAAATAACATATGAAACAAATGCATGCTCCCAAAGACCTACTTGCAGGAAGTAACAGACCCAGAGACAGAAGTCAGCTCAGACCAAGAGTGCAAACAATACATGGCCAATTAAAGCTATTTAAAACATGACGAGGAAAAGGCATCATCAACTGAATGATTGTTCAAGAAAATGTAAACACAGAGATGCAAATAGAGTGTTGGTAGCATGTGAGAGAACTAATCACAAACGCCCAGGGTAGACAAAACATTTAATCAGGGTTCGTGCTAATTCTGCTCTCTTAATCCTGGTTTAGGACTCAAGTTAACAGGAACACTGTGGTGCAGAGGTTGCCCACAAGGTGCTTGTTAAAGGTCTTAATAAATATCCCCTTTAGAAACCCCTCATACTTTTTGCCTTTCTTGTTCAATTCTGTCTGCACGACTCCACCTCTCCTACACTAAGCAGGCCCCCTTAAACATGCCCACATCTCACTGGGTGCCAAGTTGCTCTCTGTGACCAAGTGTAGCGGTGGCTGATGTATGTACTTTCCCCCCTTTGATGGGGTGGCTACTGGGAGAGGGGCATGCCACACCATTCTGTGTTGCTGTCTCTTTTTCCTTGGTAGCAAGGTATGTCATGCCCCCACTCCCACAGTTATTTGGTATTATGCTACATCTCCACAGCAGCCATTTTGTGATCGGGCCTGTCCTCCTGGCAGCCATTTTGTGACTGACATCCCTAGCACTTCCTCAAAATTCCAAGTGTGTCTACTTGCCCCAAAAAGATTAGAGAACCTTTAGCTTGTCAAACTAAGCCCTGGAGCACACATACATTGAGATGATACCAGTGGAATTCATATGTTGCCTACCTGAAACCCTCTATACAGTCATACCTCATATTATGTCTGCTTCATGTTACATTCTTTCAGGTTACGTCCCGCGGCAGCCCGGAAGTACCGGAAAGGGTTATTTCCAGGTTTCACCGTTCGTGCATGTGCAGAAGTGCAAAATGATGTCACGCGCATGCGCAGAAACGGCGAATTGCAACCTGCGCATGCACAGACGCGCCGCTGTGGGTTGCACGCTTTTCATGTTGCAATCGGGCCTCCGGAACGGATCCCGTTCGCAACCAGAGGTACCACTGTACTATGGTTCAAATCATACATTCACACCTGGTCTCTGGCTAGCGCTTAAGCTTATTTAAGGTATTTATACCACTGTTGTTATGTCTGTACATACTCCTGTATGCTCACAAAACTGAAATAAAAAGAAGTTCTATATTTATAACATGGGGCAATTTTCTCAAAACCTAAGATTAGTTGTTGCCATTGGGTACATTGAATTCTACACTGGTATCTGGAAGACTGGGTCCTAGAAAGATTTGGTTTGCAATAACTTTGAAAGGTTTGCAATAAAATACATGCATATTAAGGGCATGACTGATTGCACAAATGAATGGAAATAATGCTCCATTGCATCTACTGGTGAAGAAGTATTGCAGAACATCAATTTTATTAGATTAGCATACAATGCAAAAAGAACAACACAGGAATCTATCAGAAATATTGTAGAATTCTGAGTAATACTAGTGGTACCAGAGGTTGTTTTTGAGGTTACAGTCCTATACATGTGTTTCAAAAGTTAAATTTAGAACAATCCAATGGTAATGAGCAAAGAATTTAGTCTTTATCATACTGGAAGTATCAAGCAACTTTTAAGATTCAAGTAGGTATATAAATTCATTTTCAGAACCAAGTCTAATCATCATTTCTGAAGTGAACATGCCCATTCATGTGACTTTAAATGCAAGATTTTCTTTCTGGATTTATAGCTTTCTCACTGTGGCTTTTAACTCACCAGCTGCAGCTGATAGAGCTGGTTCAACATCGTCATATGCTGAGGATTAATTGGCGAGGTTAATAGTGCAGGATTGAGACCAATGTTTTTTGCTGCAAACTGCAAAAGCTGTGCTTGAACCTGGAGAAAAAGAATGTAAAAGGTGAATATTCATTACTACAGCTGTGTTACTTACAGGTCTGAACTCCTTGCAGAGTTGAAACAAGACAATTCCAAAGAAAGTGGTTTTTAGGTTACTTGCTGTGATTTTTGTTTAATAGAAAGCTATGTGTAGAAGTTGAAAGCAAACACAACATATCACAGCAAAATAAACCTTCATTTCAGAACTGCTCATCCTTTCTAAATCTGACACATAAAATATAAATACTTGAGAGTTGTATCCAACCAACTCATTGTATGTGTCTAACAACTTCTGCAAGTGCCACACAAATTCCTCTCCCTCTTCTCCCCCCAGAACTGCTCCAGAGGGTTGAGGGAACCCTCAAGGCAGATTTGGGGTGTGTGCAGGGGCAGGAAAGGGAGAAGAAGTTCCACCCTGTTCACAAAAGTCATTCCACACATGCAATGATTTAGTAGGGTACAACCTGAGTCACTAATAACTTTCCCACAACATGCTATTTTTTGTAATTCAAATAAACTGGCATGGCAACTTAAAAACTCTGTGGCATTTCTCTACACATGGTGCCTTTCATAGAAGTATGTTGTGTAAGTGTGGTTGTGTCAATATTTTATGTTTGCATTATTCCAATTGGCACTATCAGCCATCTGTAGGTGCAGATAACTTTAAGAATATATTATTATTTCTTCCATTTAAGTGTTCCACTCAATATGCATTAGTTATGGCACAGAAATGGCCATCACCAGGGATACAACCATTTTTGGAAAACTGAGGAGCCAGTGAGGAGGAGAAACCTGCCTCCTGACCTCACCGACAACCCAAGTGCTAACCGCTAGGCCCTTGTTTTCCAACTGCCAGTGGTTAATGACACCTGGGTTTGCATCCCTGGCTATCACTAATGCTACAGAGCTCAATCTAACCTGAGGGGAGAGAAACTGAGGCACTTGAGCACGAAGACTAGGCTGGGATGAGTTAAGAGGTTGCACTGGCGGTTGCTGCGGCTGTTGCATGGTCCTGGCTTGTGCTGCTCCGCTATTGCCAAACATACCCAGATTGCCACTCGGTATCTGTGGGATGACAAGGTTAGAAGATTTAGGTTTCACAATTTTATAGCTTGTGACAGTCACTGTAGACTAGCTCAAGACATTAGCAAACAAAGGAGCTCTCATGCAGATTAGCAGCAGGTGAAGGGTTTAAAGCAGTGATGGCCAAACCTGGCCCTCCAGCTGTTTTGGGACTACAATTCCCATCATCCCTGACCACTAGTCCTGCTAGCTAGGGGTGATGGGAACTGTAGTCCCAAAACAGCTGGAGGGCCAAGTATGGCCATCACTGGTTTAAAGTATAGCAAACTGAAACATCAGTAGGCATGTACCATCAGTAAGAGTTTGGTACAAATACATCAGTTGACCTAAATTACTCACACAGCCAACCATGTTCACTTTGTGGAAGCAGCTTCCTTTGGAAAGATGATGGTGTGTACAAAACTGCACCTAATTCAGTCAAACCATGGCAAATGCCCCTAGAAGAAGGCTGGCAATGATGCCACTGAAAGTGCTGCGACAGCATGGGGATCTGCTACAGAAATTGCTTATCAAATGCAATGCAAGCAACTGGATGCAGATACAAATAGCCACCCTTAAAGATAGTTGCATGTCTAAAGCAGGCTTAAATTTCGCTTTCAAAATGAGTCAATCATAATCTACATGTATGTGAATTACCTTTATCTAGGAAATGACTTTTTTTCCTTGGACATATAGTATAAAGCTTTCCCCTCTAGTTTCAGTAAAAAAAAACAACTAAAAATACGTTGCACATGTGGAATGTATGTCATAAAAATATAGATTTGGGTACTGGAATGCATTTGGGCATCCTGCTTGACCATTGTTTGCTCTTCCTAATGGTCATGCCTGAGCAGAAGGGAGGCAGCATCTTCATATTATGCTAAACTATAGTTAAGTGTGATGTCCAAATGTGGCCAAAGTAAAAATGAATTACTATTATTCTGATAAGTTTGGGTCAACATTCCAGCTTATCCTTTTATCACCTTCGCTTTAAAAACAGAAACAAAAACCACTTGTACCATGTAGTTTCCTGATTATCAACTATGACACATAGTTACAATGTTTGGGGCTTTTTAGCTCATGCAAAAGGCAACTGGAGCATGTGAAACAAATTACGTATGGTGTCAAGAAACTGGATAGTCTCACAGTATTAGAACCTGGGATAATCCATTGAAGCTGAATGGTAGGAGATTCAAGACAGACAAACTTCTTTACACAGTAAGCTGTCCACCCTGGATAGCTTAGAGGGTGAATAGACAAATTCATGGAGCATAAGACTATCAATAGCTATACTGTACATTATCTCCAATCTCCAATATGCCTCTGAATACCAGTTACAGAGGAGCACAAGTAGGAGAGTGCTAAGGAACTTCTGTTTTGCTTGTGGGCTTGGCCACTGTAGGAACAGGATGCTGGCATTTAACAATGCCTAGCCAGCTCAAATACAGTGGTACCTCTGGTTACAAACGCTTCTGGTTACGGATGCTTCGGGTTACGAACTCTGCTAACCCAGTAGTAGCTGCTCCTGGTTGCAAATTCTGCTCCAGGATGTGAAGGGAAATTGTGTGCCGGAGGTGCGCACACAGCGGGAGGTCCCATTAGTGAAAGCGCGCCTCAGGATAAGAATGGTTTCAGCTTAAGAACGGACCTCCGGAATGAATTAAGTTCGTAACCAGAGGTACCACTGTATAAATAATTTGGTCCATAGGTTTTAGAGCACAGTGTTGACATTACAGTGTAAGCAATGGCAAAAGGGCAAATATTTGGTTTCTCTAGTCAAGTGCTCTATCATCTAGACTTGGAAGCAGCACCAAATGTGTGGATTGGACAGTTAAAAATGAATACTGGTCCTGTACCACCTAACAAGCACATACTGCAACCAAGAAAGCTTGAGGGTGGGGGAGAAGAGTGATATAAAGGCCCCAGTGTAGGGAAACCTTTCAACGTGTATGAGCTGAGAAGGCGAAGAGGAAGTAAGCAAGAGCGGCAAGAGCTATGAGCGGCAAGAAGTATGGTCTGTGTGAGGATGGGAAGGAGTGCCAGTGTGCAGGGACGCTGCGGGATGCACCAGAGGAGAAAAGGACCCAACAACAAAGACGGGAGGAACTGCAGGGAAGTAAGGGCAAGTTCTATAGCTAAGGACCTGTGGGAACCTTGGCGTGCAGTAACAACTGTCATTTGAAATACGCTTCGATGACAAGCTGATTTTTGACTTTTCATTCACTACTTTACTTTTGAGAAAAAGGAGCCTTAAAATGAAAAGCAAAGCCAAACAAATATCTTGCTGACTAGCAAGCGCAAGCGTGCCGACATTCAAATAACTGTCACTCGAAAGATACCTTACCTGTCTAGAAGAATTCAAGTTTTGCATGCCCAGCCCTGAGGCAATCCCACCCAGGGTCTGATTAGGGAGTGCACTGTTTGAAAGGGGGAGCTTCAGGCTTGGTGAAGGCAAAAATGGTGAAGTAGTGGGCTCTTCCACTAGGCCGCCATCCTGATTGAAAAAAGAAAGGGTGAGCTGTGTGCAGTGTCCAGGTACAGACAGTGCACAGAACAGTTTCCCATGGAAATATAAGTGGAACATGGATGAATAAAAGTTCAAAATATTGTTTAAAAAGGCATGAGGAATATATAATGAAAAGTATGGGGTGGAAGGGAGAAGAAAAAGAGAAACAGAATTTAGATACTGTTTGTCTTTACTTTTCGCTTTGCATTTTGTAAATCTATAACTGAACAGTATTCTGTAGTATGAAAAATGGCAGGCACAAAAAGGGATGCTTGTTGTAACATTTTAAAAATAGGAATGTTACAGGGCAACCGATCCCTTGCCTCAAGAGGAATGGCAACAACACCCGCACAAGACAGACTTCTGTCTGATCATTCCTTCCATGCCCACTTCATTTCCTTTCTTTTCTCTCAATTACAAAATAAAACAAAAGGGGAGGGGTTGGAGGACAAAAGGACATTCAATTCTTCTGAAAATCCTGAAAACCCTGATTGCATTTTTGGAACACTGCCATAAGCCAAAGTGGAAACAGACTTATGAAAAAAGTTAAAAATTACAGGAGTTTCAGAAAGCTTTCTTCACTGATACTTTGGTAATATACACAATCAACAATTCCAATTTTAGGTAGTGTTCTAAATTGCAAATCAGCTGTTGAGAAAACTTGTTCCATTAATCTTCTGTGTCATCTACAGTTAGGTACATGACAGACATTAAACTATTTTTAAACATTAGCATAGTAATCAGTATGTAAACAAACATCTGCTATTGAATGCAGGTGTATAACAATTTATTTTTAAATCAGTTACCAATTTGAGGGATGAGGAAGATGACAAGGGGGCTGCTATGTTGACAGTGTCCTAGTCTGAATGCCATGTTTTAGAGCTACGCAGAATTTTCAAAGAATTATGTATTGTCAACTGCAGCCCCAAGCATATTCCAGTTTATATGCATATAGGTTTCACTGGCATGAGTAGGACTTGAATAAGTGGGCTGAATTTTGTGTCTAATTCTTCAGCTTTGTCATAGCATAAACAAAAACCAAATTGTAACCCACCCAACCCAACCAATTTCCAGTTAAAAAATTATTCAAAGAATTGGGAGCAAGAACATCCCATAAATTGGTGAGTTCATACGTAACACTTCTAATCCCTCAAGAAAAATAAGATTATCTCCTCCCTCCCTTGCATGCTCAAGAGTCAATTAAGTTTTGAACCAGGCAAGCCATCACCTCAGTGTTGTCAAGCTGGTTTGTGCATATTCTCCAAACTATTACTGGAAATCACAACTTAAAGTTGGTTCCTGGTTCTGGTTTGAAGGTCAGCCACAAAACATAGTTTGCCGATTTGGATGAAATGGCAAACAACAATTTGCCTAAAAGATGGGAAGGAGGAAATGCCATACTAAAGAGGAAGGGGCTTGCACAAAGCTTATTCCCAATCATCCAAACCATGGTTTGGAAGATTGGACACAGTATATGTGAAACAATCCAAAATATCAAGAAGAAAACCTTACAGCAGAAGCTCTAGGTGGAGGAGGTTTGGGAAGTAATCTCATCTGTCTAAGTCTGTCTAGGAGGCCATCTTCTCCTGACCTATTCTAGGGGTATTCTGCTCTTCCCCTCAAAAATGCTTTTTTCTGTGTATAGCTAGTGTCTTTGGGGTTTAATGCAGGATAAACACAGTGGGCCAGTGTGGACATAAACTAAACTGTGATATAGTGTTACAAATTCATGAGCCAGGATACTTCCGACATTCATCAAGTGCCAGTTCAGAAACATCTGCTAATCACAATCCCTTGTTATGTCATACTCGAGAAAACACTGTGCAAATGCTAGTTAGTGAGCAAGCTGGTATCATAAACTACAATTAGGCCCTGGGTTTGTCTGAACTAACCAGAGTTCTTAGAGTCTGAACATAACATAATGGTTAATTTAACATCAAAAGAGAAAGTTTTCAATCACCTCTTCTTGTATGCAAGAGGAGAAAAGGTAGAGTGCATAACTTGTGCATGTATTCCCCCCCCCCTTAAAATGTTAAGTGGTATATTAATTTTGTAAATAAACAAACATTGTACATGGTTCCTGGGGCTATTGGTCCCTCCCCTTCCTCATGGTTTCCCCCATCCTACTGACATCCTCACTGTATAATAATACAGACGTCTTCTGAAAACTTCTTTATTTCAACAAGCCTACCTAGATGTATAATTTAGTTGGGTATATTTGTTTTAATTTTATCTGTGTTTTATTGATAATTATCGTATTATGTTCACTGCTTAGAGGTTTTTCTACATATAAAAAACCCCTGAACTGCAGCAATCCATGAAGTTGGCAATCAGCCCCACACATGAGCTCAGAGGCCCAAGTACAGAGTGTAGCAGTTACAAGTTTCTTTAAATAAGAGGCTCTAGCCAGTGGGATATATGTTCCGAGACCCTCAGCTCACATGCGTGCCTGCCTGTCTCAATCTCATTCTTCTCAACACAGCTAGACAAGGAGAACGCTTAGGAAGGGAAGGAGCAGGTTATGTTGGGAGGCACTGAAGATCAATGAGAAAGGGATGAAAGTAAGTGATAAGAACAGGCATAGGCAGACTCGGCCCTCCAGATGTTTTGGAACTACAACTCCCATGATCCCTAGCTAACTGGACCAGTGGTCAGGGATGATGGGAGTTGTAGTCCCAAAACATCTGGAGGGCCGAGTTTGCCTATGCCTGGACAAGAAGGACAAAGTGAGTCCTTGGTGAAGGGAAAGAGGAAACAGTAAGAGGTGTGTGTGTGTGTGTGTATAGACTTACTTTTGAAACTGAACAGCAGGAGCCACAAGAAAAGAAGGTAGTGTGGGAAAAGGGGACTGCAAATTTAATCTGTGTGTGAGAGAACAGTGGAAGAGAAAGTGAATGTGTGAGTATGGTGTATGCTTCTGTATGTGTGTGAATAGATGGCTGGGGATTTCCATGTGTGAAAAGAGAATGAATGGATTTTTGTTGGGGTGAGGGGAAGGAAAACAGAGGTGTGGCTGCACACTTTGGGCTTTGGCCCTGCCCATTGCCCTCACATGGTCTTTAGCCACTTTTTCTCACAATAAATGCAGCTCTTCACTTATAAAGGGTTATCCACCTCAATGCTAAGCTATTGGCATTACATCTGAACTGGCCTACATTCATCAATGTGCTGTATCTGTGCTGTGGAGCAATTAATATAGAAGTAAGAACAGGGGCTTCTACTGCTACGCTGTGCCTGTCTGGAAGAACGATAGTAAACAAAAGCATGTCTTTCCCGCCCCCACTGGTTTAGTATCACAGACTGCAGCAGGGTGCTGAGCAAAGGTTCTGCCCCTTGTGGAGCCAGATTATTCTCTGATGCTTAAATATCCCCTTCCGCAGGCAAATATTCTACAAGTAAAAGCCTGAAGTCATGTGGAAAAAAATCTCAATTTTGCTGTGTACTTTGCAAATAATTATAGCTTCACGAGTGTATGCAAGCTCTTTTGTTAACTTGCTAAAAGCAGTAATTTTACAGCTAATTTGCATCATCTTCCCACCCACTCACTCAGAAGATTATTAAGTGTCAGGGAATAGCCCATGTTCCTAAAAAGGGTGAAATATTATTCCATGCCAATCAAACATGAAATATCCGTGGAGTCCTAAATAAACTCCTGCTAATACAAGTTTTTCTGCCAGCTCCTTGTAGAGGCCCATGAAAAGTTTCTTTATCATCAACCAATGTGATACTTAGTTTAGTGCTGGAAGCTCCTGAGGGAGGACACAGACGTTTTCTAATCATATCCCCAAGGTCTTTCAGCTCAACATGTTTCACATTCTGCAAGAATATCCGTCATGCTCCACAAACTGCAGCTTGCATGACAGTAACAGGTTCAAGGATTTCTTCTGTTCAGGTCATGAGCTGTTTGCTATCCTTTCTTGCCTCTTAAGCAGGAATACTTTTCAGTGTCCTATATATGCCTTCTACTCAGGATTGGTTTGCTCTAAAAACCAAGGTTCCTATTCACATACAAAATATTGTGGAATGCTTAAAAAGTCATTTGCTCTGAAGTTTGGCCTGAAGAAAGCTAGGACATAGCTGGAAGACGAAAGAAAAGCATTCCTCAGAAGGGGAAAGCGGCCTTAACACTCTAAAGGCCAAAGAAACAGAAATGAGAATGAAATGTTTTGTTGTGACCCATACTCCATAGTCTGATCCACAACAGAACTTTCAAGTACTGTATTTAGGTGCAATCCACCCCAACACCTTTATGTGCTAATGCCACATAATAATTATTTTTCCAAGTTATGCTCCTGATTAACAAGAAAAACTTCCTGAAAGTGTCCTATACTAATGGAAAAGGAATTCTGAGCATTTTCAGACTCAAAGGAGCCCTTCTGTTCACCAGCGGGGCAAGTCTGGATGGAACACATGGTATTCATTTGTTGTGTTTACAACCCTTAAAAACACAGAAGTGTGATACTGTACCTAGAACTGTAAACTGTAGAAAAGCTGGTCTTTTCATAAACAAATAAAGGTACTTGCTAAGCAATTAACAATTTTAGAAATAAAGTTGGGGATGCATATGATGATTACTTTATCTTGATGTCTCAATTACAGACTCCAAAAGAAGTGTTCTTCCTGGATTCTTATTCTCTGGAGCATTACAAATTGCCATGGCCTGAGATGGGATTTTGGATGTGGTAGATGTGTCAGTGCAATGTTAGTGCATGTGGTGCCCTCCAGATGTTTTTATTCTACAGCTCACATCATCCCTGAGCGTTGGCCATGCTGGCTGGGGCTGATGCGAGTTGGAGCCCAACAACATCTGGATGGCAGCCCATTGGTTGCTCCTGTACTACAGTGTCTAATGACAAACCTCTAAGAGAAGCTCCATGTAGTGGCTGAGCCTTTTTTAATTATTCAATGTATTTGGGGAAGTTTAAAAACTATTACTGGTGTCTCTCGATTACTTGGCAAAAGACAAGAGAAATAAATTATGTTTTTCATATTTCACATATCCACACTGCAAGAGGATGTCTCAGCTCAATATTTATTGTTGATATGGCACCACTGAGGTACAACACTGAGGTTCCTCCTCCACAGAGGAACATAAAAAAGATCTCCGCCTTATGGCAAGAATGGGAAACCTGTGGCTCTCCAGATGTTGTTGGACTCCAAATCCCATCAGCTACAGGCAGCAGGGCCAGTGGTCAGGAATCATGAGCTGTAGTCTCAACAAGGTCTGGAGGCCCATAGGTTAGCCAGCCCTGCTAGAAAAGAACAGCTGGAAACAGCAAGTGGCGATATTGTGCTAATGCCAAATGTCTACACCTGCAGATGAAATAGGACATCTCACTCTCCAGTAACTATGCTTTCTTTTACTAGTAAGCTAAGAAGTAAAGGGAGCAGACTCATGAGGCAAAACAGTACATTTACCTGCCCCACCCACATTTTCTAGGTTAATCTAACTTTTAGAGTTTCTTCCCACTCTGCTTCCAGAGTGCTGCACCTACCTTGTCAAGGAAGGTGGGGCGGTCCATGGAAGACTCTTTGGAGATCGGTGGTGGGCGGCAGCCAAGGGGTTTGGTGACCATTCCATTGTAGTCAGCCACACCCATTCCACGCTTGTCCATTTCCACCTTCTTTTCCAGCAGAGCACCTGCAAAAAGTAAACACAATATGAAGACACCAAAGAAAATGAGGGAAATGTCCCTAAATCAAGACAAAATGACTGTTGTACTGATACAACTATTGCTACACTCCCACCGATATTAATACACTTCATACTTGAAATTTAAAATGCATTTTGTCTTTTAAAACACTAAGATTGGCACTTGATAATTTACAACCAACTCGATCCTTTGACATAATGCTGCTGGGAAAAGTGATGCGAATTTCATTGTAACAGATCAACCCCCGCAGTTGTCTATTTCAGTTACAAAAATACTTACTCATGGCCTGATCTAGATTCATACTGTTACTCTTCAAGGCCTCTTCTGCTGGCTCTCTCTGCAAAAATGAGAAATTGCGTTTTTTCACAACTATGTAACACAATATAGATTTTACAATAACTGTAAAACAGGTACAAGGGGAGACATACCTAGAGGTTTCAAACCATTCAATTGGTTGAAACAGGAATTTTGCAATCAAGTCAGTAATATATATGTAAAATTTGGAGCGAGATGGATCTGCTAGGAGCCATGATTCGGAGCACCTTACAGCAACTACCTCCTCTCTTAAGACATCATAATCTGACATGCTGATTTTGGGTGGGACTTATGTGAGCTTGGGTGCACCAGCATCTGGGGGGCTACAGGTTCCTATCACTGCTTAACACCATGAAGCCAAAGCCAGAGGAAATACTAGCACATGAATATTCCTGGCCTAGAACCACATGATAGATGAGCTAGAAATTTAATAAATAAATAAATAAATAAATAAACCAAATGTTACTCACTGGGAAGCCCATGTCTGTGAGCTGTTTTATCAGACGGTTCATGATCCAGGCCTCATCTTGCTTACTAGATGTCTTCATGCCCTGAGAAAATTAATTGAGAGGAAAAATGGAAAACTTTTAAACAAGAAAACCCTACACCCAATTTAATTCAACAGGACTTACTTCTAGGTAACAGTATATAGGATTGCAGTCTAAATTTCTTTATTTGTCATATTTATTGCAGGGAAAGAGAATGAAAATCCACATGAAGTCTATCCATATAAATATTGCATGAATGTGAGATGGCTTGGGTGCAATATTAAACCATTGTATAGCGTTAGGTTAGGCAACATGGTGCCCTCCAGATGTTGTTGGACTACAAGTCCCATTAACCCCAGCCAGTATGGCCAATGGCCAGGGATGATGGAGGTTGTAATCCAACAACATCTGGGGGGCACCACATTTTCTACCTCAGATATAATACTACATGCATGAGCTGTGGCATGTTTTGGATTCACACCAGAGGCGGAACTATGTTTCTTCTTGTCAGAAAAGCAATATAAGGCCAGTTTGGATGTAAAGAAAATATATTATTCTATGGTTAAGCATGGCTGAGCATCACATCCACAAGTTGCAGCAAGCCTCCTCTTTTGTGCAAAAGTAGAAAAAGCAAGGAATGTCTGTTTTTGATTTTAAATTAACACTGGTTAGTTTAAACTCGTTAGCTCAAATAAGCCAGGATCAAACAAATGGTTTCTGATCCTGGCTTGTTCACTAACTATAATTTTTGCCACCTATAATACCTTAAGTGTGGATGCAAGGAGGAACTCAGGTTACTTTAAAGCTGGAAGCGGAGGCTTTCAGGTTTACACAAATCTCATACAATCAGCTGAGTAAGATTCCTACTTTCTACCTTATTTGTTGGACAGCAGAGAAATAGCTTATCACACTTGGTAGCAAGCAGACATGCAATATGACCTGTAAACCTCTTGCGTCCCTTATTTGTCAGAACTCATTCTGACTATGTGGTCTTTGCATACATGTTGAAATACTGCAAAAATCAGATCTGTTTGTGTCTGTAAAGAACACGTGATTCACATCTACACCAGGGTGCAAAGGAATCTGTTAGGCAGGGCCATAGCATATCAAGTGATTCTCTAGTCCATTCCAGCTTTCCAACACCATTTGAACAAGACAAGTGATGGTAACTACAGGATAACAATCTTATTGTAGTGCTTTTTGAAAATGATGACTTTCATACTTTTATAAAACAGTTTGATAAAGTATAAAAAATTAAGTGCACGAACCATCTCATCTTACTGATTTTTATAACCCAGCTGTGCTTAGTCCTACCTTTTGAAGTCCTTTCTTTGGAGCATTTCCCCAGGAGCTACAAGAGGAATTACTCTCTTGTGAAGCAGTATTATTCCACATATCTCCTTCTTCATCTTCCCACTGACTTGTACTGAGATTTACTTCATCTCCACCACCGCCCCAGCCTTCTTGCATAGAAGATTTAGAAGCTGTAGGAGGAATGGAACATTTCAGTTGACCTTCCTATACTTTAAAATCAATGGGCTTCGTTCGCATGTATCAGTCAAGACTTAGCACAAACATGTGGGCTCTCGCTGAGAAGGCAGCAACCACTTTGCTCCTCCCTCCAGCACTGCTGCACCACTGTGAGCCAAATCATGGCTTGGCTTAGTGGCTTATTCATCTGAACCTAGGCCTTTGATTTGTCTCATTCCAGGCAAATCATTAATGAAAAGCCATTGTTCGGAGTGAGAAAAACCACGAGCCTGGGTTCAGGAAACACACTAAGCCAAATCACAAGAAGCTGATAGCAGGAGTAATGTGGCCACTATTCCCTCTCGAGGACCCAAGACGCTCAGATCACACTAAGCATCATGTGCAAGTCAATATATTTGGAATTTTTTTCGAGCTTGTTCTGTATTTTACTGCTACATCTATTTGGAGAGCTTATGTCTGAATTAATAAAAAGAGCATAGGTTATACATGTTGGCCCGTTGTTGGTTGTAGAAGTGATCAAGCAGAGTACCTGTTTAAGCTTAAAAAAAGTAATCTGTATGAAAACAGAGCTATAATTCTTTTTGCCAACTCAGCCAAGACAAATCAACACACACACTTACCTGGTTTGCACAGTACTGGGGCAGCAGCTGGTGCACTTGCTCTTCCATATGACCCTGCTGACTCAGCAGAGTTATCTCCCCACCCTGTACCGCTGCTGGGAGGCTTTCCCCATGCTGAAGTGCCATTATCAACTGCAGCAGAAGGGGAGGAAGGCTCTCCCCATGAAGCTTCAGGCTTTGCATGGATAGCAGGCATCTCTCCCCAGCCTGCTGAAATCAGAAATGGGGGGACATGGTTAGAGGAAACAAAGAAACATAAAATCAACTTTTCAGACTACATCTCCGGAAAGCGTTACATACATACATACATACATACATACATACATACATACATACCTAGCTATGGACAACTTTTAAACATGAAGCAATTGGGGGAGAGAGGATTTAATTAAGACAGACCCATTTCATTTCCTCTTCAAGAAAGAATATACCTGTGCACAGTAAGAATAACTTGCTGAAATTGTGAAGGAAGTGGTGCCTGCATCATAATAAGAAACAGCACCTGTGGATTCTTTTGGATGACTGAGTCGTAAGCATTCCCTACCTCCTACAAAATGCCAATTGATTATGATAATAAGACACATCAGATCAGATAAATGAAGATGTAGACACCATAGTGCCCTCCAGATGTTATTGGATAAACTGCCAGGGGCTGATGGGAGATGGACTCAAACAATATCCGGTAGGTACTATCTTGGCTACACCTGGAGTAATGTGTGTCTTGATAACACATATGAAGCAGTTATTAAATCTGGGAACTAAAACCAAAGTGATTTTTAAAGAAATTAGATGATTGGACCACATGCTGAGTATGCCTTGATTTGATCCAGAGCAATAGGTTACTATCAGTGACAGAACCTTATGCGTTTTACAAGGATAACATGGTCACTGGAGGAAGGAGTAAACATGAGAAAAGTAATTTACAACTTGAGATCAGATAATAAACAGAGTTTGCATGCAGTGACTATCTAAATTATTATTGTATGATATAGGGAAGACTCCCCCAGCTTTCACTTATTGTTATGAGATTTCCAAAGAAATCTCTAAGAGCTGCAGCATGTTGAAGTAACGTGATTAATTTTATATTCTTATTTTGAATTTATTTGCATGGCAGACTTCAAAAAATCAGATTCTGATCTTATCTTATTCAGGCACAAAGAGAAAGAAAATCAAGGCAGAGCTATCTAGAAAATAACATTTGTTAACTGTGTGTGATCTGGGAGCTGTGGTATTGGAAGGTGTTTCCCCATGAGTTTGGTTCAAATCCTTGTTTCATGTTCAAATGGGCAAGTCTTTATTTCCAGGTCTGTGTGTAAAACAGGAGTTACCTCAGGGGTATCCTTACTGTAAGGATACCTAATGGGGGAGGGAAACCTCTGGCCCGTGGGCCAAATTTGGCCTGACATGGGTCCCAATTTGGTCCCCGAGGCCAACTTCCCCAAATCATGGCCACCTGCCCTATGTATGTGACACCAGGTGTGGGGCAGGTAGAGATGTGGCTAGACTGTTTGGGAACTGTCAAGGTGCTTTTGCCTGCTTTTGTGTGGGATGGGGGTGGTTCTGAGCATTACCAGGATGTTTTCTGTAACCTGGGTATTTTGTAGTGCTCACACCAGTTCTTAGATTCCCATATGTGCCCTTGGGCTCAGAAAAGGACAGTATATTGTGTAATACACTAAGACAAGGGTAGCCGGTGTGGTGGACTGCAACTGCCTTTATTCTTGACCACTGCACAGACTGATTAAGCTAATAGGAGCTACTCCTGCTCCAAGGTATTTTATGGGAGTGAAGCTAACTGCAAAGACTGTGGAGGAGCTACTGGGACTAGCGAGAGGAGGGGAGGACCTGTGAAGTAGCAAAAGGAGGCAAGCAGCCTAAGATAGGAACATAGAAAAAGAGAGAACTGAAGAGTTGATGCCAGATGGAGGTGTTTGTGTAGTGGAGACTGGAGGAAGAGTAGTCCATTCATAAGACATGGGGAACTTCAGAGATAAGGAAATATAAAGTTGAAAAACAGATTTGAAATAGCCAGCCCAATCTTTGGCTGGATGCCTCTCACATGGAGTTAAAAGGCTTTCCCTCATTTCTGCCTTCATCCTGTGGTCATATATTGACATACATGTTGGCATAGAAGAAATTAAGTCTCTTAATTATTAGAAAGGAAGCTAGAATGCACAATTTAAAGAGCTCTGAGTCTTTGCAACAGTACACTTAACCTCAAGCTGAATACTGCAATTTCCACTGCAACATGTATTCATTTATTAAGTACAAAGAAAGAGGGACCAGCTTCCCTGGGTTCTCTTTAAATTCAATAATAATGATTAATCACTACCAATCTGTAATGTATAAGCCATTTTGTTAAATACATTGTGTTTTGAGCCACACAATGTTATGTAAATTATTACGCACAACAAGGGAGTTCATGCCCTGGCAAATTACATGTAATTACATGAAAACAATAACATGTGTTAAGACACCCATAGTTTGTAAAGTCCTCAAGAGATCAAATCAAGTGCAAAAAATTGCAGTGTTGAATATGACGGCAGTTAGTTAGAAAAATCTTTAAACAGTAACTTGGGTATTGCTGACGTTTGAATCCCTGAAACAATTCAAACTCCACTGGGGGTTTCAGAACGGTTATGTATATTTGCATTTCTTAAGTAACACACTCTCTCACACATACTACCTTCAATCCAATGAAGCATATTACTAATGATATTTCATAGGTTCACAGGATCAGATAGCTGGGTCTCTTTAGAAGTACTGCATTGGAGGATGATAGTGGGAGATCTCCACTGGGGATGAATTTCGGCATGCTATTTCTTCTTATTTTTTAAATACCCCAGTCATTTGTGTGTCATCCCTCAAAATAAACTGACTCACTACTGGTAGAAGGCATTCCTTGATGACCCAGACAAAGAACTGTTCCATAACATTAACCTGCTTTCCCCAACATTAAGGCAGGCTTATTTTTTAAAGGGCTACAGCTGTCTGGTTGATGATAGGGTAACATACTTTATTTCAGCAGAGGCCTACCTGTTGCCTTCCAGGTGTTGCTGGACTACAACTCCCATCATCCCTGACACTGGCCATGGTGTTTGTGGCTGATGGGAATTCTGAGTCCAAAAACATATGGAAGGCCATATGTTAGCCACCACTGCTTTATTTCATTGTAGCTAGAAAGTCAACAAGTAACTGATTTATTGGAATTCAACAGCCCCAATTTTAAGAATCCTGGAATTGTAGAGTTGGAAGGAACTCCTGAGGGTCATCCAGTCTCAACTAAAGCATCCATGACAGATGGGCATCCAACCTCTGCTTAAAAACCTCCAAGGAAGGAGTGCCCACTAGCTATGAATTCCCCACATGACCTGGGACAAGCAACAATGTTTATGCATTAGATACCTATGACTAAAATAAAGGTATGTGGGTGCTTTTGGATCCACATGTATAACTAAAGGTGGATAATATACTTCATAATTTTGTTTACATCCCACAGATACACTGTAATTGAATTGTAAGAAGATATAATAGAAGGGGAAAGCTCATCCTGCAAGGGGCAGCGAGAAGTAATTTGGCACTCACCTCTCACTTTGTTATGTCTGCACTATTGCTGAAAATAAGCCAGAGAAATGGCTTTCTTATCTTACAGTACCTCACCAGGACAACATCCTTACTAGAGGAACACTTCAAAGCACAGAGGAAACAGAGGACAGACAAAGAGAATAAATCATCGGGTAGACAAAAACATCAGTAAATGAAGGGTTTTGTGCTGTCATCTTATTTGCTGGAACTGTTTATGTTGTTTGTCCAGCCCAGCTAGGATAGAAAGCCAAAGTGGCATTAATCCAGGTTTTTACTTTTCTATGCACATATAGGCTTCATTTGTTACCATGCAGGGTGCAAACTTCCATTTCAAATGTGGCTATATAATGTCTAAATAAAGATTTATTATTCTATACATGCTTTGGGGGACAAAATAATAACTTAGGTCTATATATTTTAAGTTAGTTTGCTGTGTTTTAATATTTTTTTACATTATCTAGAAAGAAGGCTGATACTACGGAATAGTAGCCCCACACAATGAACTATAAAAGACCACAGAAATATTTAATTCTGAGTCAATGAGAAATTAAAAAAAAATCTTACATAAACAGCCTTTTTCTAGTGCAACTCTTGTAGCTTACAATATAAATAGATTCTATAAGTCACTGGGGGCATTTAAATGATTCAAAGTAAGAGATTTTCATGTCTTATTAAGGTCACCACATTACATTACTAGAGTTTTAAGTTACATTCAAATTGTGTTGTGTTTTCATGCTAGTTTCCCCAAACGGGAAGTACTGCTGAACTCAGCTGTGCAATTCATTAGGAGCTGGCACTGAAATAATGTTGTGGAGGAGAGGTGTAATCTCTTGTCCTTCACCATGCAGATAATCTGCCATCTGAAGTGTGGCTTCTCTGTAAACTCCTGGTCACACAGAAGCCTCTCCCTCTGGGAGAAGAGGCATTTGTGTGGATGACCCAGCTCACATGGGTAGTTTTCTACATAGTGGAGGTGAGGGGCTTATATTGGGGCCAAATCAACAGCAAGAATCGGGACTACCCCAAACACATATTGCAGATGAGCCTGAAAATCTCAGCTTTTCTTTAAAGGAAACCAAAAAGGTTTCTAGGCTATGTGGCTGTAAAGAAAGGCCTGTAAATATAACTGCACTAGGTAGTTGTGAGGAAAGATGATGGGCATCTTTAGGCATCTTTTGGATTCAGTCAGAGAGAAGGGGAAAACTCATACCTTAGCCCTTCTTTGTAGCTACCATTTATCTCCCTGTTACATACTGCTTTCTAGCCACCCCAGCTGCCTGTCTCTTCTGCCTTGCCCATGAAAAGACCCTTTTTTCTAAGCAGGCGACTGCTTATGAGGGGAGCTCCAACATGCACCAGTAGAGCAAATCCACCCCTCCTGTCAATACATCCACACTGTATCAAGCTCCACACCAGCTCGCCCTGTCCCACAAGATAAGTGGCAGTGACACACCTGCTGGGAAGCTAGCACTGCAGCTTTGCCCCACTGGGTGAGTCGCTACTGCTGGTATATTACTATACAACTTGTAACAAATGCTGCTATTATTGATCCAGAAAAACATTGATTTAGAATATCTGGATAGCCTTGTCCAAGTCCCTCATGCTTATGTAAACTCAGCAGTCTGCACACAGTAAATGTACAGGAGAGTCGCTTTGTGGATGCAATTTAGGGTAGTGGGGAAGAGTCATAGCTACCATTTCATTCAGCCATATACCATCGCTTCATTTATGGTGGAAAACTGAAAATATCAAACAGTGTTTTCATGGATGAATTCAACTGCTGATCCCTAAATATATGGAGCAGAGATTGTAGCTGTACCAGTTGCTGGCACTTCTGTGACTCAGGCTACTCTCATCTCTGTATCAACTTTGCCTTCTATACTGGCTCGTGGGAGAGGGCTGGCCGTTATTTGGGGCTACAGGGTTGTGACATATCCCACATAGGAACAGCCTGTACACAAGGGGCTGGACTGCTCAGTCCCCAGGGGCATTGGCATGTGTGTGTGTTTGTGTGAATGCATTTATAATGGATTTATCAATTGGCCAGGCATGCCTTGGCCACAACACAATGACAAGGAGGGTCCAGTGCTCATATTACGGGGGAAAGGTAGGGGGATCTTAATGAAATCTACAAATCCCACCCCTCTGACTGTCCCCAAATTTATATCTATTATGACCCCCACACAAATGCATTTTACAGGGTGAGTCCTTTAAAAGAGGCCCTGTGGATACAGAGTACACATGTTTCACAGAGCCTCTTTTAAAAGACTCACGCTGTAGAACAGCAGCTGATGTGGTTAGCACAAAGGGCAAGGGGACAGGATACATCTGCCCCTGTAAGGCCCCACATCAGGGCAGACTGTCACAGCTGTTCCATCATGGTTCACAGCTGTTTGCCCACATGTGAAGCTTCCAGGGCACTTGGTAGGGGTTGAATCATGCCCACTTTGTAGAGATGTCCACATCCCACTAAAGGATTGAATATTCATTTTTAATGCTGAAGTAATAGGTGCTTTAAAATCTTCCTACCCAAGCTTGATATGTCACTACTTATGAACTTCAGTACAGGTAGCTCATCTACCTTCATGTGACTATAAATGTAGTAAAGTCAGGAAAACTCAGGATTCTAGAGACAGGACTGATTATACGAAACCCTACCAAATCTGGTCAAAGGGTTACAAGATTTCTAGGGGCATGAGATCCAAGTACATAAGACATTCAGACTGGATAAAATCTCCTCCAAAAATATTTTCTTAAACATTATCAAGTGAAATAGAGAAAATGGCACAAAGACATTAAAATTGGGGGGGGGGCAAGCATTAATGATTAGGAGCTGCATTCATCTGGTAGTGGTAAGTTAAAACTTGAGGACTGGCTAAAAGTACAAGGATTGTCAAAGGTTTTCTTCACTGCTGCAAAAAATTGGAAGTTTTTAAATACTAGGACAACACAAACTACAGCTAATTATTTTGTTCAGCAAAAAATAAAAAGTAAACACAGAGTTTTCTATTTCTTAAGACAAAAATCTCTTTGTATGAGATCATGAATAAAAACCACTGGTTCAACAACTAAGCAGCCTCTTGGGTAACAGCCACAATTGCAGAAATGTGTCTTTGGCAGGAGACAGCCAGAGTAACAGAAACAGATGGATAGTGTCGGAGAATGCACATCAAAGAGGGACAAACAGCAACAGAGCAAAGAAAGTAAATTCAAAAACATGATGAAATTATATCTTACCATATAATATTTTTGTAAGAAAAAAGTCATGCTGCAGTTTGTGTGGCTGCCAATAGGTGGCCATGAGAACTGCAGTGACAACAGCAGGCAGAGCAAGTGAGCAGAGCAGACAGGCTGGCAGCACAAGTGAGCGAGCTGGCAGAGCAAAACGGCAGGTGGGTTACCCAGGAAGGCCTTCCCATGTTCTGTCTGCAGCCACTACCACCTGGGACGCCTGGGGTTTGAATGAGCAGGCAGGCAGTCCAGCAGAGTGAGCATGCACCCTGGCAGACCTTCATGTGCTCCCTGTCTTTGTTGCTGCTGCCCAATGTTTGCCAAAAACTCCCCCCTCTCCTCATAACTTGCCTCAAACCACTGCAGTGTGAAGCAAAGGGGAGAAAGACTTTCTCCTCTTCATTCCCCTGCCGTGTCTGCAAGTGGCAGCAGGATCTTGGGATGAGGCAAGCTGTGAGGGTATGGGTATGTTTTGGGGGATGGGGATCTGCAACTGGGGTGGCAAAAGTTAGACAGATTAAATGAGGTGTGAGGGGATGGGGAGCTTTGAGTGAAAGAAGGGGATTGGCAAAGGGATTGGGGGAGTTGGCAAGCAATGTGAGCCACAGCAACGCTCCCTAATGAAGATGATATTGTCAGATATGTCCTATGAAGAGATAGTGATCTGACAAGCATGTGCAAATGAACTGACAACCATTATGTCCCATAGAATTGCCAGATTATGGCTTTAAACACACCAACTTGGCTATGTATATTCTAAAACAAGGTATTAGTATCACTAGCCAATTACCAAAATCATTTCATAATCTGATAATTCTTTATACCTTTTTGATTTTTTTCTCCATCCTTAGTAAAACAATTATTATCATAACCACAATTTCAAAAGAAAGATGATCCACAGACTGATCTAATGGCATATTGTCTGCCTCTTTTATCCTTTTGCATATCATTTTTCATATATGAAATTTTCATCTGGTCACCCTAACTTAGCCTCTTGTGTCTGCCCTGCCTGTGTGCTGTAATTCAGAATGGAAAATGAAATGATAAATTTTAATAGCAATGAGTATTTTGGACACCTTTTTATACCTTATTCGTATTAAATACAAACTTATCCTTAAGGAAGGACGTATAGCTTGAATATAAACAAATAATGCCTACATCACACTTATTAAAGTTTCTTTCCAAAAGGTAGCATACATATTTTGAGAAAACAAAAGCTGTATCATACCTGGACCAAGCAGCGGGGACCGGTTTGACTGGGCACTTGACTGGTGCGGTGGCTGAGGTTCAGCCATGTTTGCGTTGATAATGGTGGTGCTAGTGGTGGCGGTTGTGGTACTGCTCTGGATTACAGGATTGTTTCTATCCCACATGTTTACAGTCTTGTTGTTATTGTAATTTGGGTCACCCCAAGCTGAGGTACCATCATCAATCTCCATCTTGCGCCGAATGGATGGTGGAGAGGGCTCTTCCCACCCCGTTGCTTCACTACTATCTTTCTGTTTGGCTGGCACTGGTCCACCAACCCATCCTGATCCAGTCTGTTTAACAGAAGCAGCTCCTCCCCAATTACTCACGTTGTTGTCCTGGGATTTAGAAGCCCAATTCTGTTGAGGACCAGGTTTTAAAGATTCCCCCCAGCTCGTACCTGTATTAGCCTTGCTGTTTGTGCCATTTCCCCATCCAGTGGTCCCAGAACGCGTAGTATCATTCCAGCCAGACCCTGCTCTATTGTCAGCATCCCATCCAGAACCATTCTTTTTCCCATCTCCCAAGTGTCCAGGGACAGATGAGGAATCAACCCAATCTCCACCCCCTGAAGTCCAGCCTGGATTTGATTTCTGTCCATCTCCCCAGTTTTGAGATTTGGGTTTCTGAGG
Source organism: Podarcis filfolensis (assembly GCF_964270895.1). Lineage (NCBI taxonomy): Eukaryota > Metazoa > Chordata > Lepidosauria > Squamata > Lacertidae > Podarcis > Podarcis filfolensis. The sequence continues at coordinate 87,865,572 of NC_139605.1, read as the reverse complement.
TTCACCCCAAGTAGGCGACTTGTCCTCCTGATTTGTGGTCCCACTCCAAGTGTGGCCACTTTTGGCAGCAGCAGCATTATTGACAGCAGTAGAACTTGCCGGCTCTCCCCATCCCCCTGGGCCATTTGGCGCTTTGTTATTGTTGTCGCCCCAACCTGTATTAGTTGGAACTGTTGCAGGTGGAGAGCTGACCCACCCAGATACTGAAGAGGTATTTGTACTGTTCATGATGGACCCATCATTCTTGCCCCCCGAGTTTGAAGGCTGAGTAGCTGCACAACCCCAGGCCTCAGTTCCATTGTCATTCTTTCGTTCAGACCTTGGGGATTCTTCAAATTCCCAGGCAGTGTTTTGTTTTACAGGAGTCTGTCCCCATCCAGTGTTGGACAGAACCCTTGGGTCAAGGTCATTCCTTGGCAACTGGACTTGTCCTTGGTCTAGCATTCCCTTGTCTCTTCTTCGAGCCTCTCCAGTTCCTTCCCTCCCAGTACTGCCTTCATTCTGACTCCCATTGCTATCATTACTGCCTTCACTACCTGTGTTGCCAGATGCTGCAGCTTTGGCCCAAGAGTTTATTTGTTCATTGCCCTGCTGCATGGCAGGATTCTGGCTGGTAACACTAGAGCTATCCCACCCTGTTGATCCTTTCCCATTGATGTCATTACTGGAATGCTGGTTTGGGGGCTTGCTCCATTCACCATTAACGCCATTACTGGTGCTGCGGCTTGGGTGGCCCCAAGCACCAGAATGCATATTACCAACGCCACTGTTGCCACTGCCCCTGCCCCATGCTAAGATCCCAGGACCAGCAGGAGGCCCCGAATCCCATGCACTTGTTCCATTCCCTTCCTTTTGTACAGCACTGCTGGATCCATTTTGTTTAGCACTTAATGCTGAGTTCACAGTGTCTCCATTCCCCTGACTGAACCCAGAATTGCTGTTTCCTGTGGCAGGATTACCTGGGGATATCCCCCACACTGAATTGCCCATTCCTTCACCACTTCCCCCACTGACTTGAGAAACTGATGTCCCATTAGCACCAGGAAGGCTTTGCAGGTGGGGCGGAATGATGGCCCCCATGCCAACAGCCATGCCCCAGTTCGGCAGTCCATTTGTCTGCATTGCATTGATAGGGTTTGGTGAAGAGTTCATGGGGTTAGCGTTATTTGGTCCATCAGTGTTAAGGTTCTGAGGTTGTACGCTGAAAGACACATTCTGAGAAGTGGACGTTTGTGGTTCTGTGCTCTCTTGCGGCAGCAAGTTTCCCCAAGCACCTAAGGTGCCCGTTGGGTTCCCATTCTGGTTGCCCATGTTCTGACCTATGGCACTGACTGGACTGCAAATACTGGAAGGGTTGCCTGCTCCCACAGTTCCTTCATGTCCGAGTACAGGCCAGGCAGCTGGATTGGCATTTGGATTAAGGTTAAGATTAATGCCAGCATTTGAGTTGGAAGCACCCCAGCAATTTTGACTTCTACCATCTCCAATCATGTTGTCCATCTTTCCATCCCCACCACTGGCAGAGCAATGAGCTAAGCCAGAGTTGGAACCTGTGGCAACACCCCACACTCTGGCTGAATTTCCATTACCATTTGCTCCACCAGCTCCAAGGGCACTCTGGTTAGAAGTGCTTTGGATGAGTGCTCCATTGGTGCCATTATTGCCATTGGGTTTCTTTGTATGTCCAGTGAAGTTGCCTTGGGCACTCCCTGTAGCCATGCTACTGTTCTCTGAGCCACAGTTGGAGGCAGAGTCAGTGTCTGTAGTACATTCTGAGGCAGATTCAGTCTCAGTTCCTGTAATGGAAGGCCACGCTTCCTTGTCAGTCCTGTCTATTATCACTTTATCCCAGCTGCAATTGGCTTCACTTCGGAAAGTGGGCTGCTGTCCCCAGTGAGTATTCTCATAATGGTCTCCCAATCCGCTGTGACCAAGGTCTGAAAAATTAAACATGATGTAAATTAGTCTGCTATCCAATGACCCAGATACATCAGTTGAACTCTGGCTTGATTGTTATGTTTACATTCTTTATAGTCCTTTATAGTCTAGCTTATGGGTAGGGGTTCCCAACTTTCACTAAGCCCTTGGAGAAGCACGGCTTGTGAATAGAAACAAATTCTTCAATAAGCATAATAATGCATTTTGAATTCTAGGTTCTGAAAAAACAAGTATGTTCAGTGCTAATACACAAAGGATTTACATGCAGACAATAGTACTATTTCTCTTTTATTAGGTTGCACTAATAGGGTCAGATATAATAAGCAATACTTTGGGGCATGCAATTTCCAATATTTTCCTATATGCCACATACATTTTAAGCTGAACTATTAAATGGGAACTAGAAATGAAAGAAAAAATCTACAAAACCAATCAAGCGTATTCTGTGGTCAACGAACAGTTATTCATGCCTTGTTAAATTTAGAAACAGAGATAAAAACTTCACTGTGAGGACTGATTTCCAATATTAAAATACTTCTCAAACATATGAGTTGTTATCACTTTCAGTTGTATGTTTTCACTGCATGAAATGAAATCAAAGAAATACTTTAGAAAGTATTATCACTGTAAACTAAGACTTTGATGACACGTCTGGTACTCGTTGGCATACATACTATCACTCTAGCACAGAAGGTGGAGCCACACATAGTGCTGGTGCACAGGACTGGGTCTCTTCAAACAGGAGCCAACATACTAGTCCACATCACAGCAAAGGACAGGCCTAGGCTCTTAGACCAAGGTCATAGATTAGAAATCACAAGGTATAATAGAGAACCGCTTGTAAATAGCTGCAGGATTGAGGCCTTTCATTCATTTCATATATATGAACAATCAAAAAGATGGGTGCTTTTAAAAAAAGGTAACTATGACGGTAGTTAATAATGAAGATCACTTACATTTTGTACTATAGCACTGATAGCTATTAAATATAAATTGCATGTTCTGTACTTGTCATATATGATTTGTGACTTTAAAATGATACTTGATTGACAGGCCAATCTCCCTCTACAAATAAGCTGGATCTTCTCAAACAGCTGTTACACTGTGCCTCGTCCAGATATAAGCCAGCCCCTAAACTGTTAATGCTGTAGGTTTCGACAATTTGAGTTTTTTAAGACTGATGTGACAAAATTCCACAATTCTAAATTGGGGCAACAATAACTTCCCTGCCGGAAATAAAAAGTAATTAGTACCATGACCTCAATGAACATTTTAATGTAACTCCAAGATCTGATATCATAATCAGTATTTTAAATGATCAAAACATATCAGAAAGCAATCTCGAAATCAGAGTGAAAATGTAACCTTATGAAGAAAAACATGGACGTTCACTATAAATGTGCATCCTGAAACAAAAAAACTCCATTCAAATTCAATGGGAAATGGTTAAGCTTGTATGTTTACCAACATGAACAGACATTGACTGATTTGATCAGCACTTAGATCTGAGGTCAGAACTAATCTCAAAACTAGTACAAATTTGAAAGCATCCAGAAAGTCAGCTTCTTTCTATTTGTTTCTTTCATTCTAGTAGCTGAAATACTTGTTTATGCAGTCAGGAATTCAAAAAGCACAAACATTTAAGTGGGAATCTGTCCTGCAAGTTTGCTTTCACAACAACACTGACTCCATAAATGCTGAAGCTGTCAAGACTTTCCCAGAAAGGCATATGCAAATGTGGAAGGGTTAAGAGATGAGAACGCTAAATAAAACAGCTTTATTTAGAGACAAAATCCAAAATTAGGCAACGCATGTGGAAAAGCCTATTACTCTTTTAATTTTCTTCACTACGGTATGCTACAAAGTATGTTCCGTCTGATGTGGGAACCTTTAATGCGTTCAGAAAAAGAGCTGAGCAGCGTAAAAAAGAGCATTCTTCATTATTAGATAGTGAGTACTCCATGAAACACTAACACTCCAAAACCAAACAGCAGTAGATAATGACAAATAACAACTTCATTTTTTTGCCCAGCGCAGCATATCTTTAGCAAGCAGCTCTTTCTCTGAGGACGCCATTTTATCAAACCTGAAAGGCAGCCAAAAGCTTAGGACGCTGTGCTGCTGCTGCTGTCTCTGAAACATTATGTAATAAACTGATTTAGCAGAAGCAGATGCCATTTGCCCCCTTCCCCCCCCTTGCTGCTCTATAGGGGCCAACGAGTAATGAAATACCTGAGAAAAGGTGCTGCCCAACCATCCTAGGAGACGCTACATTGTGTGCAGAGCTGTCTCCCCTCCTGCATCTAGGTTCGCCTGGGCTCTCGGCTTCAATATGTCGGCTGTGTACAGAGTGAGCCTCATCCTGTAGAGCTGCCAAGAAAATCGCTCAGTGCAAGTGTGCGCCCAGACAACCTGCAAGCTTGCTCAGGCCCTAGCTGTGCTGGCTTTGGAAATGCCCTTTCCTCACAGGGAGACTCCTACCCCCACCTCCAGCAGCACACAGCCCCCTTAACTCTGGGTAAGGTATCAACAGATGAGGATTTTAAAGCTTTGATTATCTAATTGCAGCTGACACTAAACCGATCTTCCTTCCTCTTTAAATTCTTTCAACTGTCACAAAACATTTTCACTTCGAGACCTAGCCACAATTAGCACGGTGGCTGCTTTTCTTCTGGTTTTTGAAAGTCAGCCAAAAGAACAGCCGCATATTGCCGATTGGCTGCATGCAAATACATTCCTGCCTCCTTCATGTTTCCATCCTCTTCTTTCCTTCTCTAAACAGCAGTGCTACACACACTTGGCATACCAGCACTAACTACAATACTGGGGACAAACCTTATATAGAACCTGGCAAGCCTCCAGGTGCTTAATTACTTCTCTGCCTTTATCGCGAAAGCTGAAAACATGCAAGTCTATTAAAAATCACAGCTTCTATTTGTGAGCGTACAGCATTGTCACTGCGTGCTCAAACAATACATTATAGGCTGTAAGTGCTTTTCCCTCTCGCAATTTCAAAGCATGGAATGGCAGAGGGAACTCTTTTACTGCTGCTTAAAGTTCATTGTCAGCCTTCCTAGATTTTGAGAGCAAATCAGGTGATTTATAGCATACAAGCTATGAATTACGGTGCCATCCATCTATCCAGCCTTTAAGACTATAAAATCGACCACCAATAGGGATTACTACTAATAATATAGTTGTCCTAGCATAGGATAAGTACTCCCAGAAGTAACTAAAATATGCATCAACTTGCCACAGCGGATCTCATAGGAGAAGAATCAGCTGCAATTATTCAGAAACAAAAAAGTTAAATTGCACACAAAACATTATCTAGCTCCTAAAAATATAAACATAAAACTGCACCAAGCATATGAAGGAACATAGCCAACATTCTGTGAATTTAAGATATATATACTGTAATTTTAAAAAGTAAGTTTCTAGCCCATAAGAGTTATATGCTAGGCTCAAAAATGAGCAGGCATTGCTAATGGAAGTAGCCAGAGGAGCTGTTGAGAAAGGAGAAAGATTTCCAGTGGCCAGAACTTCAAATGTCCTGCAGTCTTCAGCATGCAAGGGTTCATTTACCTGCACAGTGTACTGTCCTCTGTGTAACTGAAAAAAGCGTGTAAAATTAAAAATGCAAATGTGCTTAGTCTGCATGAATTTGCCTGCAAATTTCTACATCCTGAAGCCTATATGCATTTAGGTTACTTTGGCACCATTTTTAAGTGCAGGGTATACATGGCCAACAATCTCTTTTATTAAATGACACTGTATCACTGATGTCTCTTTGAACATTTAGTCATAAGCAGCTGCCACCAATTCCTCAGTCGTTGCAACTGCTTTACCTTCTCTTAAGAATTTATATTTTTGGGTTTCAGTATTTTCTTTAATTTTTTTGCTCTCATTTTGCAAATTCTTGGATTCTCTTTTCTGTAAATTTTATTTTTCTTTTAAAAGTAATTCTGTACCACCTTCTCATAATCTAACAACAATATTAAAAAATTATAAAACTTTAAAAAAAACCAGATCAAATACTGCATAGGCCCGTCAGTGTAAGAAAGTCTTCAAGAGACACCTGAAAGCCTAAAGCAAGGATGCCTGCAGATGCCCACAGGATGGGCTGGTGACACTGAATATCACCTTGAACCACTGGGTTGGTGGCTTGTTAGGTTTCCCCATCCCACGGCTGTCAATGTGTGTAAATGACTAATCGAAGGAGGGAGGTGTAAATATATCAGATATGTCAACATATCTGCTACAAAGTAGTGTTAGAAACAGGGATAGAATAGCTAGGAGCCAAATGGCTTCTGGGACCTGGGTTGTGGGCGCCAAAACAGAATATCTAGATGCCAGGGGGAGGGGGGTCAGCAACACTTCTTATTTATTATTTTGATAAGCATGAATTAATATGCAATTCACATAAGTGACACATTGTTAATATCACATTTTTAGCAGAAATTGTTAGTACATGTTTAATTTGGTGTTTAAAATAAAAGTATTGGTACCGTACTTCAGTTTTCAAAACACTCTACTCTTTATTGTTCAACTCCTTAACATATTGTCTATCCTTAACATATACTTTGAGGCTTCAAAGCACATATATTTCAGTAATCCTTGAGTGACAACCAGGCGCAAAAAAAATGGCACTCAGACTTTTTGAGGTGCTCGCAAATGGAAAATCTTTGGGTGCAAAATGCACCTGCTAATTTTGAGCCCTGCTACAAATGTATCAAATATGTATTTTTAATTTTTAAAAATCCACTGTGATGTGTTCAAAGTACTATTTACGAGTTAGTTTCTAACAATTGCTAAATACTGAAAAGCCAGACATTAGTTTATGAGGAAATAAAATTACTTCTGCCCTATTAACCAACATCTGTCTTCCTTTTCCATCCCAAAGGTGTCCTGAATTGAGCTATAGTTGTCAGGCATCCTATGGGGACGGGATGGGCATTTAGGAATATATTTCACTCCAGAATGTATATCTGGAAAGAGTTATACTCTGCACTTGTAGCTACTTGGTTGTCCTTTAAACATGGTAGACTTCAAAGGTATTTAAAATTGTTCCAAACTATTCCAATTACTCACAGACATACTAGATAGAGAGATCAGCTGTTGGCAGGATCTTGCCAATGTTGGAAGACTCCCAAGCACCTGGTAGCCAAGCACCTACAAGTTTAAGTTTGGCATTTAAAACCATGACAAAGGCAACCCCAAAATGTGATGCTGGCCCTAGGAATTAAAACCACTTTTCCAGTCTTGCACCCAACCACTTCTATGTCACTAAGTAATGGGTGCAGCAATTACTAATGCTGTTTTCCATTTTTTTCCCTTTGTTGCTTTTATATCCTGACTTTCTTCCATCATAGAACCAAAGGTGGTGTACGTGTAGTTTATTACAGATTATCAATTTAAAGCTATTCTTTTCTTTCAGCCCTGCAGAAAATATTTTTCTTTTTGCAAAAAGAGAGTTACAACTCTCCAGTTATATTACTTTCTCAGATGTCTGGAATTTTTTTAGGCAAGTCTCAAGCAGAAAATAAAAGCAGTGTTCTCTTTTTGGCGCAAGTTACAATTGCAATAATCTTCTAAGCACACAAAAATGGTAATTTTACTTTTTAATATAATTTTACACAGAAATTACACAGAGGTTTTTTTAAAAAATAAGACATTTATAAATGCATTTAAATAAATAAAATAATGTGGCCACCTCTAACAGAGTATCATAATGCTTAGGACAACATATATGTGTATATGTAACTTGAAACAAACATGTGCATACATTTTAGGAGATAAATTAAAATCAGCTTTCTGCTTAGAAATTAATCTATTTATCTGGAATTGTCATTTGAAATCCTAAACTTCTTTTACATGATAGGCACCTTCCTCTCCACCACAGCAAGTAACATCCCACAAACATCCCAAAGGAAGATTAGGACTTCAAGTGGGACATAAGCAGCAGGAAGAGCAGGTCAACTTCCAACCCAGTCAAAACCGATTAGCCATGCTAAAAATATACAAAAACTCCATTGTAAGGCAGCAAAGGTTACTGATTACATAGTACACTTTTCACAGCCTTCCAAATGCCAAGTTTAGCCAACTACCAAAGTGATGCTCTTCTTCCTTAACCTCGAGACAAACATTTTAAGGCTCAGCTATTATTAGATGCAAAGGCCATGTCTCACACACTCCTTCTGACCGTTCTGAACCCCCTTCTCCATGTAGCCAAACTTTAATGATATGATAGCCTTGAAGAATTCTCATTCAGTTTCCAATATACCCCACTGGGTAGTGGGTTAATTTGTTCACTCTCCTCCCTCTCCCCCATTGAGAAATAAAATTATATTAACACACATTTCAATGTTCGGCTCAGGGACAAAATCTTTTGAGCAAACTACTACTTAAATTTCATGTTTATATGATGATGAAAAGTGTACTAAGCACTTAATGTATTTTGGGAACATAATGTAGGAACATATTATAATACAAGAAACGTATTCTGGCAACCAGTGGACGATATCCAATATTAGTCATACTCAGAGTAGAACAACTGAAATCAATGGAATTATGTAACTTAAGCACCTTGATTTCAATGGGTCTACTCTAAATATGGCTTAATTAGCTATCACTCAGAAATTTCGAAATATCAGGGGTCTGAATTTCAATAAGTATCATATAACAGGTACAGCAAGTGACAAGGTTTTAAAAGGGGATATTAACAAATATATCAGAACCTACAGTTTCCTGCTTGGCAGGGGGTTGGACTCGATGGCCCTTGTGGTCTCTTCCAACTCTATGATTCTATGATTCTACAGAATTCTGGGGAAATTCTCCTTTCATTCTTTGTGAACTTTGGACTAAACTGCATTTATAGGAATATTTTTCATAGTTTTAGACCTCAAGATACTCAAGGCAATGCAATCGTTTGTAATTCAGTGAAGTCTGAATGTTTAAGCTAGCATCCAGTTTTAACAAGGTCTCATAAATTATGTGCAGAGGTGCATCTAAAATAGTGGTCACAGATATGTCACCCATCTTTAAGAAATTAAATAGCATGCACAAGTCTACTTCTCTTTAAATGCTAAGTTATTGTTTAGGCATTGCACAAAAGTGGTTGTCCTTATATTTTGGAATGTGTGTAGCTTTCCACTTCCATACCCACCTTTAATTTTCACTCTAGTTTGAGAGTTTTCCAAAACACATCTGCTTTTCAAAGTCGTCAGCTATACTACATGAAAATATGTTTTTAATTAGCAAAATATGGAACAATAATGCTCAAAAATGGCCTGAATGCATTCAACAGTTCTACTGCTGAAGAAATGAAAGTAAAGCTGCCTGGATCAGAAATCACCTGGCAACCATATGTAAAGTGCTCTGATAGAGTAGGGTATAAATAGTTTAGCAATAATAATGTTTTAACAAATATGGCATTTATTTGCATACATATTTTATGTATTAGGTAACTGATTACTGCCCATGGAAATTTATGTTGTATCTTAGCAATTTTATTATTCATTCAGTTTAAAGATATACTGGAAAGCATAAAACTCCTCCAGTTCCATTACTTCTCCTTCCTGTCATCTTTCCTTCAAGTGTACATTTGGTGCTAGCATTCTCGTTGGTTCTCCACTTACATATTTAGATTTCAACAGCATCAGCACTTAGAAAATCTATCCAAGGCCCTCTGCCAAAAGTGGAGTTCTTCTCCAGACATTCAAACATTTGATGTGCAACCAAGAAACTAAAATCATTTTGTTTTAAGATTGAGCAGAATGTGCTTCAAAACCATATGAAACCTGATGGCAGATTTATTTTCCTATCTTATTAAAGTATTTTACTGCTATTGTTTTCATATGTTCCCCACCCAGAAATATCAAGGCTAGGCAGAATTAAAAACCTAAATAAAGGACAAAGCAGAATCACACGGCTATAACTGAGAATGCATTCTAAACCCAGCCTATTTCAATCAAAACCCTAAGGTTTATGTATAACTCCACATGAACTAATCCACTAGGAAGAATAAAATAAACCAATTTGCATAGAGGCTGCAGGATAACTGTCTTTCAAGAATAAACATATTAAAATACATAGGGTTGCACCCAAATGCTGCTGAGTGTGCCTTCACCTTCCTGTCCTGTCCTCTATAGTCCCCCACACCCCCAAAAGAGGGCAGGCCTCCAGAGCATATTTGGGAGTTCACAAAAGGCTGCAGTCCCATTGCACAAGTGCAGCTTCACTCGCACAGCACTGGATACAACACATGTATTTTCAATTAAAGATCTCATATTAGCTGGTAACAATTTGATGAAATGTTACAACCACACTAAAACCAGCATTTAAGGTCTAGGACTTCAGACCTTTGAGAAAAACAAACAAAGGAATGTTAAGAATTTAAGGAATGTTTCAGCATTCAGCATACCTAGAAAAGATTATTTTGCCAGCCTTAAGACTGCATAGCCAGGAAGCACAAAAACAATACAAGAAGGCACAAGAGCTGGAGGAAAATGGGGTAAGACTTCAACTCCAATAAGAAGGATGTTGGCACTTTTTGCTTACAAGGATTCTTAAACTGCTACAAACAATAATCAAGTGCCAGCCAATTTTTCTATCACTGTTAAGCGTATTAAGGCATACAAATGAAAGAAAAATGGGAATCAGGGCTCAATTAAACTCAAACCTCACCACGATTTAGCCCCTGAAACTGTTTTTTGATTTTGACTTTACTGCTCAGGTTCCGTCCTGCTGTTCATGAATGCTTTCCTCCTCATGTCTGAAGAACCACAGTCTGATCATGAATGCTTTCCTCCTCATGTCTGAAGAACCACAGTCTGATCCCAATGAATGTGTTTCAGAGGACACAGAACTTTCAGTTAGACTTCAGCACTGCCCCCTCTGAGTCATAACCATTTAGATCGGGGAAAATGCAAAATAGTTTACTAATCACAATAATCAATAAAATGGATTTTTAAAAAATATACCTAAAGCATTTATCCATTTGTTTTTGGATAAGGGATTGGAAAGATTTGCACTCAGTGTATCTTGAACTCCTTCTTATGAAAGAATGCCTCCTTCCATTTACTTACTCCAAATAAGCCTTGCATTTCATTCATACTGCCTGGATCAGCTTTGGTAGACCCCTTTTAGCCTCATCTTTTCTCAGGCTATTATTGGGAAGGAATATATTCTGAGATCCACAAGTAATTCTTCTCAGCTATGATATAAGCTGGCCTAAAGCCCATTAACTCTCACAGGACTAGCTCATCCTGCTACAATATCATATCATGCATTTATAGCAGGAACAGTTGCCAACTCTCATGGTTTCTTAAAGTAACAGCTGCTGAATTTTTCAGCTGACTTAAACAAACAATAAGTTCCAACTCAGGTTTTGAGAAATAAATTGTGTCAACATTCTGTATAAATTATTTTATTCAAACCAATACAGAGATAGAGTGGCTCACTGAAACTTATGCTCCAACCCTAGCTCAGCCCATTTCATCAACCACACTTTCTCAGTATATAACGAAACAAAGTGGACTCCACAGCACTAGAAAGGGCCTTCAAGAGCAGTTGTGTCTCACCATTCCATAACAAAACTACGGCCTTGACAGGATCACCTGTTCTATCCACTGAAAAATCCCCACAGCAGTTAGGAATCTATCAGATTCCATCAGTCTCCAGCAGGTGGACCATCCTAACTGGTTCCCCACCCTTGCAGGGGAGAATTGTCGTTGCAAGTCCATATCTCACAAAGAAGTGGTCTGACCATGATAATGGAGTGATATTCACCATCCTTTATTTCCAGACCACTCCTCTCCTCACATGAAGTGAAGACTAAATCAAGATTATGCCCTGTTCTGTGCCTTGGACCAATAACTATCTGAAAAAGGCCTATGGTTGCCCTGAACTCCCGAGCTGAACATAAGGAATCCTCACCATGCATGCTGAAGTCACCCAAACCACCTCTCTGGGTTCCTCCAACAAGACAACCTCAGCCAGTTCGGTCAGGGAGGCTGTTGAAAAACAAGACTATCAATTTCTACCAGCCATGATGGCTGCATACTACCTCCACAATCAGAAACCATACGCCTTTGGATACCAGTTGCTGGATATCAAAGGTGGGGAAAGTATGCTCTATCTACCTCCCTACCTCCCTGCCTGCCTGCCTATCATCTGTCTGTCTGTCTGTCTGTCTGTCTGTCTGTCTGTCTGTCTGTCTATCTATCTATCTATCTATCTATCTATCTATCTATCTATCTATCTGACTTATATACCACCCTCCATCATAGTGGTTCACAAGGTAAAAATACAAGATAAAAGCACAGATAGTTAAAACAAAAACAACAAAACAATAAACCCCCTCCCACAAACACATTTTAAAGGCTGTAGAAGCATTTGGCAAAATTATAAAAGGAAGACTCAGAAGACCTAGTGGTGTCAGACAATGATTGCAATGCATAAACAGCAGCTTCTTAGAAAGGGAAGAGGGCTATGTTATTCCCATTCCTCTACCTCAATCTGGAGGTAGGTCCACGTAGGTCCTGCTTGCAAACTTCACAAATGGCTGACCACTGTTAGAATAGGAAGTATTTAGAGCAAAGGACTAAATGGCCTTTTGGTCAGATACAACAGGGCTCATCTTGCACAGAAAGCCCCAGTTCAATACCTGGCATGTTCAGGTATTGCTGAGAAAGAGACCAGTCTGAAACACTAGAAAGTCACTGCCAGTCGGAATAGACAAAGCAGAACCAGATGAAACAATGATTTGACTATGACTGCACACATATATACCTTTCAAGCAACTCTGAAGCACATTCTTTCCCTTCAGAGAATTCTGGGCATTGTCTTTTACCCCTCACATATTTATAATTCCCAGCAACACTTAACAAGCTATACTGCCCAGAATTCTTGGAGGGCAGAAATGTGTTTTAAAGGTATAGTGTGTATGTAGCTTTGATGTAAGACAGCTTCATGCATTCATGGACAAATTCTGCGGACAGCTTTCCTCAGATTGGGTTGTGCAGGGGAACAGCTGGTAGTATGAAATGTTTGAATCATATCTACATATGTCATAAACTAAGAGTGGGGGACCTGTGACCCTCCAGATGTTGCTGAACTCCAACTTTCCTCTGCCTCAGCCAGCCAGTCATGGATGATAGGAGTTGTAGTCCAACATCTGGACGGCCACAGGTTCCCCACCCCTTCCATAAACAGTCAAAATTTAAGATTTCTCAATAGGCAGTGAGCTATAACTGCGTTGGAATTGCTGGAAACAGGCAGGAGGGAGGCTGATATTTCTTGCTTGCCTGGATGTCCAGTTTACTCAAAGCAGAGATGAAATGCAGCAAGGAGAAACAGATGGGAGTGGATCCAAGCAAGTGGACAAGAAGCTGCTGCACAGGGGTTAGAGGAGCAAGACAGATATTTGTGACTGAGCAGGAGATACAGAGAGTTTAGAAGGGATGTGTGATTTCAAACGTTTCTGAAGATTGGTTAATGAGAAATATTATGAAGCATTACTTGAGTACATGTTATATACCTATTTTCCCCATGACAGCCTTCTATTATGAGAACTGAAGATCTGAAAGGAATACCTGAAGTCAACCAAGCATGAAGCAAGATTAAATGTTGTGTTATGTTTTCCTATGCGGGCTACAAATAACTATGAAGAAAATTAATGTTGTTATTGTAACAGTGAATATTTTAAGATTATCCGCATTATGGCTACATCAGAACAAACCTTAAAATTATACACATGTAACCTAGCATGAAGCCAAAATCCATTGAGAAGGCAACATTGCCTCATGGCTTTTAGGACACTTATAGCTTCTGAACATTGTAGCAAGGATGCAGCTCTGACAAAACATAGTAAATCAATCTACCAATTAACAAAATAAAGTGAACAGGCAAGACTCTTCAAAGGTGTGTTAACTGTAAGGCCTCCATATAGCATACACCTTAGCTTATAGGATCTGCCTATCTCAGTACAAGTATATTCAAGCACAATATGTTTCAATGTCTACTCAGAATGGGGTATCAAGGAAGCAAAAGCACCATAACAATTATTTAAGCCAAAATATACTTCAAGATGTACGGACTCAGAATGAGCTGATCAGCAATCACCACTTGGTCCATTCAAGATATACAAGCATCAGGCTGTGAAGGTTTTGGTTGAAGGAATGCACTCTTCCCATGGAGATCCACCTTCCATTTTGAGAGTTGTATTCCTTTTTTACACCATTTTTAGATACATATGATTTCACAAGGTTGCATCCAACTAAGTTCTAATAAGAGTAGACCCACTGAAATTGACAGACATGGGTTTAGTAATTTCAGTGGGTTTACCCTCAGTAGAACTTAGCTGAAAACAACCACTGCCTCAATTAATTAGTCCTAGCTGTTGCCTATAGGAAAGCTTTTACAATTACAAGCTGCTTCTTGCTAACTTGGTTTCAAGACTTTTAGTTAATTACATTTATATTCTAACCTCTCAGGGAAGCATGCATGGGCAATGTTCTCAACTAGAGTATGGTAAGCAGAGATCAGCAGTGTTGAAACAGGCAACATTTGGTACAGAAACAGCATGTGACTACTGCTTAATAAGCTACCAACATGACTTTATTTGAGTGTTTCTGAAGAATTAAGTCTCATTTCTACACTGCTCGCACATACTTTCTAGGTGAACGTACTCCTGCGACCAGAGAACAGAACAAAGTCTTCCCCTCTAAATGACCACTATGTTCTGAATGGGAGAAAGGCAATTCTGAGTTAAAGGTTAACTATTTAATTGAGAATCTGAACAGGTTCTCTTCATGCAATGCATTTTCCAGCATAAATCCTTACCTGTTGGGGTCTGAGTTTTACTGGGGTGGTGATGTCCACCTACTCCTGGCTGTGGAGGAGGACTTGCTCCTGCTTGTCCAGTACCTTGCGCTGGGCTCGTGCTGATCAGAGTTCCAGTAGGCAGAGGCTGGCCTCTTTTTAAGAGCTGCTTCTGTTCTTGTTGGCGGAAGCGTGGAGGCACCTCACGAGGCAGGTATCGGGATGCAGCTGGCTGCTGCCCATTGGCAGATGCACGCTTGCCATTGCTATTGTTAGTAATAGTGCTGGTGGAAGTACTGGTACTGGTACCGGCAGGTTGGGGCTGGCTTAAACTGGTCTTAATAGGTTCTGGCACTGTTGAAAATGAAATATTAAGAACACATTTATTGGGCGAAATAATTAAACAACATTCTTTTAAAAACACAGCTTAACTGAAAGTAGATTTCAGTCCACCTTTGTACATTTGTTTTAAATAGAAACTAAGTAGTTTCCCCCATAGTATCTGTTATGGAAAACCAACATATTGTACATTTAAATGCAATCATTTTTCTAAAAAAAATTTATTGGCAACATCGACCGATTATGAAGTACAGTGGTACCTCGCAAGACGAATGCCTCGTAAGACGAAAAACTCGCAACACGAAAGAGTTTTTCGTTTTTTGAGTTGCTTCGCAAGATGAATTTCCCTATGGGCTTGCTTCGCAAGGCGAAAACGTCTTGCGAGTTTGTTTCCTTTTTCTTAAAACCGTTAATACCCAGGGAATCCGTGCTTCGCAAGACGAAAAATTCGCAAGACGAAGAAACTCGCAGAACGAATTAATTTCGTCTTGCGAGGTACCACTGTATGAAGGGATTGTATGTGATGTGCATTTAAATAATTTTAGAAACAGGTCCCTAATCCATTATCATGTCGTTCCCTAATCATGGCTCCACAACTAAAAAGGCCCTGTCTCATATGCCCATCTGCTTTCTGCATATGAAGGAATGCAAGGCAAGGCTTCAAATGCTGATTTAAGTGGAAGGCCAGGGACATCTAGGATGAGGCAGATTATTGAGGGATTTAGAAGTCAAAACCAGTATTTTGCATCGGACCTGGAAACAAATCAATAACCATCACAAATGAAATAATATATGTCCCGTATTATATGCATTTTGAACCAACTGAGGTTTCTGAGCACTCACACAGAACACCTTATGTTATGATGGCTTGGAAAAACTTCATACAGCATAGTAACAGTTCATGCAGAAGTTGTTAGAATAATCTCAATATCTTCTTAACAAATCACAATGAAGACTCAATTTGTGCCTTCTCATAAATGTCAAACTTCACCTCTTATCTTGTAAATCAGCTGCTGTTACATAGGTACAAAAAGAGATGCCATTCCTTCATACCCTGCTTCTCTGAACAATTACAGAATAAAAATGAGCTTAAGTATTCTACAAAATTCACAGCAGCCCTTGTGTTTTACATTCTTTTCAACTTCATTTGTAAAGCTCAAAGTCAATGTGCTGCACTACATATACAGTACATTTAACACAGCCCAGGAATGTATACTCTGGGAATACAGATGAAATACAGACTTTGTTTAAACCTCTGCAGCTGCTCAAAACTAGAAACATTTCCTGGGTTTTTAATTGGAATGAAACCAGAGCTAGATCCCCATTGTAGTAACATTATCCAAGAACAATGAAGTATCAAACAGAGAAATGCTTGTACTGTATTAATCCCCACCCCACCACCCCACCCCCTGTAACCTGCTAAGGTTAATATCTAGAGATAGAGGAAATCACAAAGTAATTGATGGGAAAGTATAACATGACTTTTTTATCCACAACTGTACCATTAACCAGTTGATGCAGCAGTATTTGCTGTCAGAGTCAGGCTCCTGGAAAATTTTAAGCAATGTGATCCTATTAAAACAGAATGTGTGTGGGTGTTTACTAAAAGGACTTTGGGGAGGAAATTAGCTAGTTTTACTACATTAATTACACTGCCAAATACAAATGTTTTGTACCATTTAAATACAGACATCTTAATACATCTTCACAGAATTTTCTATTTCCTACCTAATCTGATCTATTGGAAATCAGTTTCTTTTTTAAAGTTACAGCTAAGAACGTTATCCAGAGATAGTAGTCCAAAACATTCGTGCAAATTTGATGTGCAACTTTGCTCTGTTGCCATCTTGCCTTTTCTACAACACTTCTTTTTCCCCCATTTCTAATTTCCAGTATGCTCATCCTGTACCACAGGGGTGGAGAACCTTTGACCCTCCAGATGTTGCTGGAATACAATTCCCACCATCCCTGACCACTAGGCATGCTGACTAGGGCTAACAGGAGTTGGAGTTCAGCTGGAATAGCTCAATTGGTAGAGCATGAGACTCTTGATCTCAGGGTCATGGGTTGAAGCCCCACAATGGGCAAAAAAGATTACTGCAGTACAGGAGGTTGGACTAGATGACCCTTGTGGTCCCTTCCAACTCTACAGTTCTATGACTCTATGATTCTACAAAATATGGAGGGCCACAGATTCCCCACTACTGTTGTACAGGAAACCATAATATGATGGAGATAAGTGTGTGATGTTGACAGCTAGGCTCTCAAGCTGCAAATTCTAATAGTTTTCATTTTGTGGTCCCAAAAGCCCACCTGGCTTAACTAGCTTAAGTCCTTTGTGGGTTGCACTGTCAGCATCTGTCAGTCAGGCACAGAAGGAGCTGCCCTTTCATGTGCATGCATGTGTGTGTACACACACACACACACACCAAACCAAAGTTTTTTCATATTAATATATGCTTGGTCAAAATCTCTCACATTCTGACAGGATAGTCTGCATTTGGGAATTTCAGATTTCCCAGTGTTTCCAGTGTACACCCTTCCTGGCTTTAATAAAATCAGAAAGGGTGACCAACATGATAAGATTGCATTGAATGTGAAATGCTGCCATGGTGGCTTAAACCACAATTCAAAAAATCTATCCATTCTTTAGGACTGCACCCCTATGCGCACCTCCCTGAGAGTAAGTCCCACTGAACTCAGTGAAGCTTACACAAGAGTAGACATGCCTACAACTGCACTATAGAATACTCTTTAAGCATTTGAATGAACTTCTCAGGTTTAAGAACTGCATGTGCAAGTCTGCACTATTTTCTCCTTCATTCAACCATTTGCCACATAATGAACACATCCAGTTGTTCTACAACTATTATGCATTAAACCATTACATTACCATTGTAAGCTCTCAAGCTTTTACTCCCCAATTACTCCAAACAAAAATAAACCTTTCCCTTGTAAAATTTCTCAGATTACAATCTTCTCTTTGGTGAAAGCCATTTGTTCACAGGAGACAGCACATCTTTAGGCTTTGAAACAGAAGACATTGCATGTATCCATTTCACACACAGTGAAAGGCTAGTGTTTATACAGGGAAGATATTAGAAATTGTAGATCTCTAAGCAGGGTTTTGAGACAGGAAACCAAAATTGTAGGAGGACTAATTCAGAGATGAATTCTGTATCATCATGCTAAATCTTTGTTGTCTGGCTTCTCTTATTCAGACCTATTCACTTATTTATATCAGCCACGTGCACACATCCCAGTTATGATGTGTGCCTCAGACCTGCCCTCCAGATTTCTATCAAACATGTCACACATGCTAATCTTGCCTGAAGTAATGAGGCCAAACTCACTTGGTCTGCGCCTGATTCTCTGGCGCAGAGCAATTGGGAGTCTAGCAGTGAGGGGGTGCTCGTGACACAATGCAACTGGCAGCCCACATGAGTTATCAGAATGGCTGAAAGAGCACAGAGTGCTAGTCAAATAAAAATATGGCTTTGGGAAATCCACCAATTCCAAGCGCTGATCTAAGGCAGACTTTGCAGAAGCTGCTGTTTGATTGTCCTGCAGGAGAAAATCTAGAAGCACTACTATGGTTAAGTAGAAAAGCACAATGACAACTGAGAAAAGCCAATGGGCTCCACAAAGAACCTAGATATGGTAAAGAATAAAAGCAACAACATGTTTTATTTGCACAGAGACAGCCTCAAAACAAATCAAAACAAAAAATTGCACAATGGAAAGGAAAATTAAATAGCAAATGGATTTGGAGGATAATATTAGAAGCTAAATGTTCCTTTTAAATTAAGACAAAACTGAAAAATAAACAATTCAGCTTCTCATCAACGCTGTGCACATAGCTCCCATTAGTTTTTAAAAAGCAGAAAATGAAAGAGGCAGTCTTAAAAACTATTCAAGACAACCACTCCTCTGTTAATTCTCATTCAAAGGGTCAGTTTGACATTATGCTAAACAATTATATGCTTGGAGATATGACCCCAGAGTCCAGCAGTGACCAGGACCCCAAATTAGATGTTACAGTGTCACTGGCTAAGGTTCCTGGATCTGAGCCTGGTGTTGATGGTCAGAGGACTACTGCACCCAAGGCCGGCAAGCAAAAACCTGCTGAACCAGTTCTCACAGTTTCAGGATCCCAAGAGCCAGGACTGTGGGGGTTACCTTTCCCCAGATCTGAGGAAATAAATGCTTCCCACACCACCTCACCAGTCCACAGCACAGACAGCACACAAGGAGGGAGGCCATGAGGTGCAAGGGCTTTAGGTCAGAAGATGGCCCCTTTCAGAGACGCCAGTTTCCCAAAAGCAGATTGAACCTATGAGAAGGGGCTTAGAGGCAGAAGTTCAAAAGGCTTCAGTTCACTTCTAAGCCTTCCTGAAGCAAGTTGTTCACTAGGAAGTTTCCTTGGTACCGTAACAACAGACTCACCCTGCCCTGTGGGCTTCATCATGGGATCAGGACAAGATGGGACATATTGCTAAAACTCATGCTCACTTACACCCCATCCTCCTGTCTGGGGCAGCTGTAAGGAGGAGAGCAGAAGTATTTGCTTCCAGTCTCAAATGAACCAAAGTTCCTTATTACTTGGGAACTTGAGGGAATTCTAGTTAGTGAAGAAGCCAGGATCATATACCAAGGGTTCATCCTGGCTTGTTTAAATTAATCATAGTTTTAACCAGGGCATTTTTTCAAACAGAACTCAGTTCCAGCACCTCTCAGGTGGGTGCCATTGCCATTATAAGAGAACAAGGAAGGCATTCATGATGAGTTCCAGCACCTCTTTTTCTAGAAAAATAGCAGTGGTTTAAACTAGCCATAGTTTCAATAACGGTAGAACAGGGGAGGTGGGAGTACACAAGTCTGAGGCTCATTTGCTTAATCAAAAGTTTAGTCTTATGTTCAAAAAGGCACTTTTAGACATGCTTCTCTATAAAGTAGATATATGCCACTTCAAATACAGCTTAACCCACATTCAACACTTGCTTGATGATGTGTGCTGATGGGCTTTTGCAGCAAAAGTCCTTCTGCTTTACAAAATATCTGATATGCCTTCAAAGTATTTTGTTTTGCTTAAATACATTTAGCAGCTTGGTGGTAGACTCTGCTACTGCAGGTGACCTTTAAGGAATACACTTACAATGTATAGTATGAATTAAATTGACTGCAGTCCCTCAGGAAATGAATTTCAAGCCAGTCTTGTAGAGGAGTATTGCTGCTTGGAAGGACAGGGCTTCTGCTCATGAGATTCTGCACAGCCTGTAGTGAATTGCATTATGCAGCAAGTGAGGGAGGGCTTCCAATTTCCATAAGCTATTCTGCTTTTTAGAGGTCTAAACTGGTTAGTACTTACCTGTACCCAAAATTTCAATCTAAACATTCTCTCTTCTGATGAGCTGCCTAGCTGTGCTTGTGGGGGGGGGGGGGGAGTTAAACCAGTAGTTGCTATAGTACTTTAGTTGCCTTTTTGCAGAGGGCTTAGGAAATAAACAACAAGAAACCTTTTGAGGTAGCTATTTCAATTCCACTTAGAAACATGGTTTGATACCCCATCAACTCAGCTCTCTGGAAATAACCTCTCCCACCAGACCACCCCAATGATTCTTGCAAGATGCTATTTAGTTTACCAAGGTCATCATTAGCTATGTGAATGTATGGGGGGGGGGGAGAGTGTACTCTCCAAAACATTGCCCAGATTTGGGAGGGGTGGGACTTGCTCTCCTGGATTATATGCATTTGGCAAAAGATTTTTTGTTTTTGTTTTTTGAGATAGTAACCTTTTCCTGGCATAGGTTCAAATGAGATAATATTACAAGTTTGCATTGTCTACTTAGAAATCAAACTCACATTAGCTCAGTTTTTTCTTGCTTGGTTGGTGGAAGTCTGCCAATGCTGAAGGTATTTATATTGTAAGATTCAACCAACAAAGAAGAAAGAGGTTGTGCCCATGAGTTTGAGTGAGTCTCCTCCCACAAGACAAACTCTTGCAAAGTAGCTCACTTGTTGAGCCCTAGGCCCAAATGAGCAGCAAAGGACAACCCCAAAACGGTCAAGTAAAAATTGTGACACACACCACCACCACCCATGTCACAGAAAGCACTCTAACACAGAGCTGCTCTTCTTCCAGTGTGATAACAGAAAGAGAACTGAGCAGGAAGATATGAACATGGACAGTAAGGATTTGGCATGTGCCAAAAATCTAGCCTAGCTTGAGAGATATTCCAAATGAGCTAAGCTATACACAGGTACAGAAACCCTATGTGTGATTGCACAGAGAGATCATGATAAAGAAAGATGAGAAACATGCTAGTTGCTCTTTACTAATTTTCTTAATATGGCCTCAGATAATTGCAAAGTGGTAAAATGAATCAGAGTAGAAACACAAGTGTTCCTTGTTTATTTCTGCAAGTGATCTATAAATTGTGTTTCACTAGCCCAACAATAGTGTCATTGACACTTCAATTAAGAGCCTTTATTATTAAGACTCTTGAAGGATTCAGTGCTATACAGGCAACACTAACACATCAGATCTCTACATGTGTATCCAACTCTATGGAAAGGAACATGTTTCTTTTTCAACCAAAGGCTAATAGACTGTCTTTAACAGTGTAATAATTATAACTTTCCCCCCTAGCCATATGAAACAGAAGCTAAAGAGTTGGCATGGAAATGAATTCAATGTCAATACATCTTTTAAACCTGGATCTTCTGAAACACTGATAGCAGTTGAACTTGTGTGTTTTTTCTGTGCTACTTTGCTTCTGGTGCGCTATTGCAAAGACGTATTAGATGGAGAAGCAAATACCAAAAAGGTTTCTAACCTATTAAACAATGAGATATGTAATAAACAAAAATCCTACATTTCAACCTTAAGACTAGATTGTGCCATTTCTTTAAGAGCCTTTTAACGGGCACGAGCAGTAGAGTTTTAAAATATGCAAATGTATTTAAATATAATCAATCAGTTAAAAGCTATAAAATGATTTAAAAAACTAATCAGTTGACAGCACTAGTTAGAAATAAGAAGGTAATCAGTCTACTAACTTAGAATTAATGTCCTCAAAAATATTTATGAGAGCTGATATTTTTCAATAAACTATAAAAGGATTCCGAATGTATCCTCACACAAAAACAGCCCGCTTTCAGGTTCATTAAAAGGCAGGGAACCACTTAATAATAATAAAGTCTTTCTGCCAAAAATAAGGTTCACTTGATTATAGAATTTCGAAGAGAGGCATTCAGCTACATCACGAAGATAAAGTAAAACCTTAGACATCATAAATGGCTTGCTTCCAAATGATCCTGCTGCTTTGGGTATCAAGCATTTCAATGATTTGCATAAGGTATTTTAAAGCAACAAAGCATCAAGTTGTAACACATACTAAAATAAAATCCTTTACATGCAATTTTATAACAGCCCTCACCACCAGCTAAGTAGCCGTGGAGATTTCCTACAGCATTGTGGGAAAGTGCCTGCTGCTTTGAGTGAATGCATTAGCTTTGCTAAAGCTTTCTTTACTGTGTAGCAGATCCAGTGACTGACTCATAAACTGTCAATTGTTAGAGAGCACCTTTCTTGATCTAAGCGGTACATTTTGGAAGGGAGGGCTTTCTTCTGAATGCACAAGCACTCTCACACATATATCTAGCAAACTTTATAGAATGATACAACACGGCATGGCAGCGGCTGTGGTCAGTGGAGGCTGACTAGAACACTAGAATGCTGTGCACCACACAGTTAATCAGCCCCAAGGGCCAATCTGCCAATCTACAAAAAGATCTTGCCAGTTACACAAGAGGCTGCCTGTCTACCCTTTCACCTGAAGGTAATATATTGCCGTTGCTGTTGTCATTTAAACAGATCCTTGAGATACAGAAAAGAAATCTAGTCTAGTGTCATCATGATGCCATTGAGAAGATCAGCCCACTTTTGAGCACTGCATTGTTCATTTCTAAATGACAGGATTTCATGCACTGTTTTGGTTTCTAAACAACATTCAAGAACTGCAGACTATTTCATTTTCAAAATAAACAGAGCAGGAGCTAACTCTGATACAAAGAGAGCTCAAACGTGGATTTTAAGAGACAAAACCAATACTACCTTGTGTTTTTATGATAGATATCTATTTGTAATACAGCACAAAAGCTTTCCACATTCTAAACAAATTGCTTGCTGCTAATAATCACACCATACTTAATGGTATCTAACTTCCTAATCCAATTTTAGAGAAACAAATCCAATAATTACTTACATATGCTTTTTAATGATTACAATCTCAGAGGAATCCCAACTCTACACAAAAGCATTAAGAAATTGTATATGGATTTTATTAATGCAATGAATGGGATCAGTCACCCAGATTTCAATTACTACAAAAGCTTTTAAGCACATTTCTACGACAGAAGGAAGGAATGCATACAGAAGTGACAAAAACTGCTTAATCCCCATAGTGTTGATTTCTCACTGTTTTAGACTTCCAGTATCATCAGATCAAATTCTGCACTATGCTCTCTTCCACTCCTAAAATAAAGGAACCCAACCCCCTCCAAGCACACACAAAAACCCCTTGCATTTCTTCATCGGCAGGAGGAAAGAGAGGTGCAACACAAGAGAGTATTCTGGAATAGGAACAGTTAAACCCAGCAATGCATTCTTGGCCACTGCTGTGACAGGATTTATTTACAGCTTCCATTAAACACAGCAGCTCCATTACAAAGTGCTGTATGTGAGAAGAATTTTTGATTATACAATGCAAGTGCCGTACTGCATAAAACATAGCATGCCAACGTATTTCCCCCCCACCCGTAATTGGTTTGGGTCATTGTTTGATGGGTTTATGAATTCATTACAGGAAACAGATGGATCCCATAAATCAGAGCTATTCATCCAGCCAATCAAATGGGCAATTCCCTCCATCTCCTCCTCCCTCCCCCCGTTCTTAATGAAGCCACTTCCTTCGTGTCCAAAACTGTATGGTGTATAGAGAAAGAAGTTGTTAAAGCAACCTCAAAACAGGAACAGGAAACAGGAAACACCCTTTAAATAAAACCAATAAGGTAATCACACCCACAAAGAGGTACCCCCATTGAAGCCAGATACAAAGAAAAGAACTTACCCAGTTCAGCTGAAACACAGGAACTAAAGCAGAAAGGGTAAAATGTTCTGCTTTTTAGTAAGTTATGTTTTTAAGGGCAAGAAAACAGTTTTATAATGGAAATGCTTATTTTGCCCCCCATTCCACTTTCAGATGGTGAATTTTTATTCAGAAAATTACTTCCTTTGTCTACTAAACTCTCAAGTTTGACAACAGTGACATCTGCTGGTAAAAGTGAAAGTATCACAAATGTTACATAAGTAATGTTTCATATGTAGGTAGTTCTCTGCTATGTCTGTCTACACACAGAAAATTCCAAATCATGTGTAAAATGAAGTTTTACTCGAAGTGGTGCTTTTTTAAAAAAAATGAACAAGGTTTGTAATTTTTCCTCAACCCTGCTGCTTAAAGGTTTTAGTTACAATCTTCACATCTCTTTCTCTAAAATAGCGCCACTAAAAGACAATAAGGCTGTTCTGATTTATAGATTCAAGATTAACACTCCAGTCCTAAGCATATAGGATGACGACAATTCCACTGGTTTCAAAAGGAACTTATTGCCACATAAGAGTGCATAGAGATTTAGAAGATGGTATCAACCAAACTCTTTTGTTTAAACACTCACTTAGATATAGACAGGACACTAAGAGCATTTTGCTATAACCATCTAGGTTTGCTTGCTGTTGCTTGTGTACCATATTCTATTAGGATGCAGGAGTGGTGGCAGAGGTGGGGGGAGACCAAACATCCTTGACTTTCCATTTAGATTGTGGCCTTTACAAGTTTTATATTACAAGAGTAACCTTACACATCACATAAGACATGTCTAGTACATTTTTCAGTCTCGAACTCTAAGGGACACATTCCATGGTGAAGCCAAACATGAAGATAGCAATAAAATCAAAGATCAGTCAAAACAGGTACTTTGCTATATTTCACTTCACATTTTCTTTCTGGTTGTTTCAACAGCAATTCTTTTCTTATTTCCAATACATACACACTTTCTGATCCTAAAATTACAGGATCGTCTTTCTAAATGTTTTTAATTCAAAAGAACAGTGAATTTCCATAATACCCGTACAAACTCATAATCTCATGGTTGTGGGTTCAAGCCCCACATTGGACAATAGATTCCTGCATTGCAGAGAGCTGGACTAGATGACCCTTGTGGTCCCTCTACAATTCTATGATTCTATGAAACTGCTCTAAAGCTAACAGACTAGGTTTGGAGAAAGAGGGGCGCTTTCTGTGAAGCAGTCAGGTTCCAAGATTGCTCCATGTTTACCATCTGCTGTGAGAATCATGTGATTGGAAAGGACCTCAAAGATCATCTAGCCCAGGGATGGGAAACTTTCAGCCCTCCAGAAGTTTTTGAACTCCCAACTTCAATTGGCCAGTCAACATGGCCAATGATCAACCACGATGGATTCCTCACCTCTGATTTACCCCCAACTCCATGCCAATGAGGAAATCTGCTACTGGAGCATCCCCAATAGGTAGCAGGGTCAGCCTAAGGCATTTTGGCACCTGAGATGGACCACAAAATGGTGCCCACCCCTCTGGCCAAGGAAGAAGGAAATAATGAAGATATCGGGAACAAGCAGAAGGGATCAAATCAACCTTACCCTATGGCTGAACTGGGAATCAAAGGTGGGTGCAGGTCCCAAGAGACCCTGCCATTTCCCCCATAGGGATGGGAGGAGACCAGCAGTGCCTCCTATTCACTGAGAGGCCGCTATGGAGGCATCGTTGGGGGTGGGGTTGCTCAGGAGAAGACAGATCTGGCCTCCAAGTAGTGTGCTGCAGTTGCTGCAAGAACTATTACCAAGAAGCAGAAGGTAAGGACATAGGTATGTATTACCTGCTATAATATGTTATACACGGCGGCAGCAGTGGGCGATGCATTTCTCAGAGGCTGAATCTGCACTACCTGTGGATCCTGCTACTTAAGGTGGTCACTGTAGCTTGCCTCATGGACAGGCCAGCCCCAAGAGGTAGCCATCCAGCCTCTGATTAGAAACCTCTGTTAGACAAGTCCACCACCTTCCAAGGCAAACAGTTCTACTGTCAAGAAGCTTGCAATGTCAGAACACTTTTTCCTAATATGTAGTCTAAATCCTCTTTCCTGTAATTTGAACCCATAGGATCAGGTCCTACCTTCTGGAACAACAGAAATGAATTACTCCATTATCTATGTGACAGCTCTCAAATATGACTATCATATGAAGATGACTAAAATTTTACCTCTTAATTCTCTTTTCTCCATGCTAAGCATACCCAATTAGCAAGGAGTTGTGCTGCCATAGATGTGATGGCTATGGGAAAAGGCAAGACTTTACGCAGAGCAATTAAGCAGTGCCTCCACTGCCAAACATGCTCCCATATTCAAACCTACCAATAAAACCAAAATACCTAGAGGTTTGCTTTACAGACCAAACAAAAGCTGAACTTCTCAGGATGCTGAGAATTCTGCACCTTATACAAAACTCTGCAATTGTATTGTTCATGGCAAAGAATACAACATGGTATACTATATTAAAAATGTCACACATCTTTGCACCAAGAAGCAGAAGGTAAGGACAAAGGTATGTATTACCTGCTATAATATGTTATAGAGTATGGACTATGTTTTAATGTCAGCCAAAGCAATTCAATTTTCAGAGGATTCTGAAGAAATCTGTAAAAAATAACTGATCTATCACAGGAGATGGAAGAGAAAACACATGAAGAGATTGTATAGGGTTCCAGTTCATGAGGACAATGTATGAGGTCTGAACATCGGATTCGGCTACGTTCTGAATTGAATCAGGCTGAATTGGTTAATTTCTGCCCTGCCGCCATCAGGTTGAAGCAGCTACAAATCAAAACAGATAAAGTTGTCCCAAATCAATCTGTAGCAATTTGTGCTGATCTGTAGCTCAGAAAGTCAAACATACCAGCTTCAAACTGCTGCAATTATTAATTACAACGCCCTATAAGGAATATGCCAAGGTGTGGAGAGGGGGAGAATGATCTCACACCACCCAACACTCTCCAATCACAGGACTTTGCCTAATAGGAGCTGCAGGGCTAGTCTAGAATGCTATCATTCTACCCAACACTCTCCAAGTTCTATCTTTCCAGAAGTGTATGGTGGAGTGAGATGGCGTTTGTTTTCTGTTCTTTCCCAATAAATCCCAGCTCCATCCTTAAAAACAAAAAAGTCTGTCTTAGTATCCCACCCCCTCCAAAATTTGGCTCTAGTTTTTAGGTAAGGTTTATTTACAGCTGTATTCAGTTTTCTGTGTCTATCTTTATTAGTACTTAGCCTTGTGTGTCTATTGTGAATACATAACACAGTCTAGTACTTTATTATTATAGCAGTCAGCTGTACCCTTGAGTTTTTCTGATTGTTGTTGTTGTTGTACTTTCCAACTGCTAAGCAATTTAACAGCCTAGTTGTGGGGTAGCTCTTTGCTAAGAAATTATTATTATTTGGCCACCCACACCTTGTGGGCATATTAACCAAGCTTTTGACTTCAGTATCATCGTCACTATTATTATTTCCCATTACCAATCACAGTGAATATTATTAAATATTTCTATTCTCCACCCCCTCATTCACTCCTGCTGCTGGAAATCTACCCCACTACATGAGATGGTCTCTTCTGTGACTCCAATGAACATTAGTTTTCCCTCATTGCTAAATATCTACCTCTCAAATGACTTCTGTACTTGTATCATTTCACTATCATTTATGCATATCTTTATCCTGATGCTGCTTGCCTGTGCCTAGTATTCAAGCTTTTTATATTATAATTAAAAAACCCTCAAACATTTTCAAAATTTTGATGGAAGTCCCAGGGCAGACCCTGTTTTTTTTTAATCTATTTTTGAAAAAAAAGCTAATTTTAAAGCTATCTAGTCCTAGAACTACCCATCTGAACTTTGGCAGCGATTATCCTATCTGTAGGAGCTACCATGTCTCCAACATTCAGAAACCTATGTGAATATATACATATATTTTTATATAGCCATTTGGTTTCATGACACTAGTCAATAAGATTTCCAGATCGCAATCTGGATTCCAAACGGGGCTGGAACGGGACCAAATCAGGCCAGACTGGATTTACACCTCAGGGCCACAAATTGGATTGGGGGATCCATGACCAGCCCTGCAACCTATGCATGGTCAGAAGACTTCTCTTTTACAGAGATGCCCCCAATGTGGAAAATGGGGGAGCAATAGAGGAGGTAGAGGTGAGACCAGTGCATTCAGCTCCATTCTCTATCCATGTTACATTAATACATGGATTATATAATTAAATTGTATTAATTTGGAATTAATTGGTATTTGTATAAACTGTATAGTTGGGTTAATATTGGGAAACTAATAAAAATTATTTGGAAAAAAAGGATTACAGTGGTACCTCGGGTTACGTACGCTTCAGGTTACAGACTCTGCTAACCCAGAAATAGTACCTCGGGTTAAGAACTTTGCTTCAGGATGAGAACAGAAATCGTGCTCCGGCGGCGCAGCAGCAGAGGGAGGCCCCATTAGCTAAAGTGGTGCTTCAGCTTAAGAACAGTTTCAGGTTAAGAACGGAGCTCCGGAACGAATTAAGTACTTAACCCAAGGTACCACTGTATAGACAAAAGAATACTCAAATACTGTTATATAGCCTGCGGCTCATCTACTAAATACCGTATTTTTCGCCCTATACGACGCACTTTTTCCCCTCCAAAAATGAAGGGGAAATGTGTGTGCGTCCTATGGGGCGAATGCAGGCTTTCGCTGAAGCCTGGAGAGCGAGAGGCATCGGTGCGCACCAAACCCTCTCGCTCTCCAGGCTTCAGGAAGCTATCCGCAAGCCTTGCGAGCCTGGGGGAGTTCCCGCAGGCTCGCAAGGCTTGCGGGTGGCAGCCTGCAGCCCAGAGCATGGGGCGCCCTCCGGAGGACGCCTCGTGCTTCAGGAAGGTGTCCGCAGGCCTCGTGCGCCCAGCAGGAGGTCCCGCCAGGCGTGCGAGGCTTGGGGCGGCAGCCTGCATCCCGAAGCACGGGGTGCCCTCCAGAGGACGCCCCGTGCTTCGGGAAGGTGTCCGCAAGCCTCCCGTGCCCTTCGGGAGGTCCCGCCGGGCGTGCGAGGCTTGGGGCGGCAGCCTGTTCTTCGGGCTTCCCCCTCCCCCAGCCCCGCAAGCTCCCAGAGCGATGCCAAAGCTGCACGCAGCTTCGGCATGGCTCTGGGTCCTGTTCTGGGGGAAGCTCGGGCTTGCGGAGAGCTTCCTGTTCTGGGAGCTGGGGTCGGGGGAAGCTCGGGCTTCCCCCGCCCCAGCCCCGCGCCTGGGGGGGGAAAATAATTTTTCCCCTTTATTCCCCCCCCCCCCCAAATCTAGGTGCATCCTATGGGCCGGTGCGTCCTATAGGGCGAAAAATACGGTAGATAACACGTATTGTTTCATGATGCTTCTGCCCTTTAAAAACTTTAAAATAATGTTTCTAAATAACTCAGTAGTGTTAAGTTATAACAAGAGCTAAGGAAAGGGAGAGAGAGAAATTTAGAAGATGGAGAAGAAGCGGATAGGCAGGGAATAGACAGCAAACCATGGAAGGAGGGGAAGGGAAGTATATGAAAGGACGTATTCTTATTATTTCTTTTTGAATATAATAGTTTACGTATTAATGCTGAATTGCAACAGAAAAGCAAATAAAAAATATTTTCAGAAAAAAATGTTTTTAGATAGGAACATCTTCACATGTGTGTTACCTTTTTTTCTTAACATCAAAGAAGAATCTGTTAGGTTTGTTAATGCCCTTAGTTCTTGCATGTTAGAACATGGTCCAGAACCATAAAATGTTTCCTTTGGCTGACTAATAAGGCCAGCATTCTCTGCTGGTTAGTACACTTTTCTTTTTTAAAAAACACACACAAGAAAACAGACATTCTAGTGCTCAGTACTGAAAACTTGGAATGATAAAGTATCAGGAGAGCTCTTCATTAATTCAGCTGAAGCCTAACAGAATTTTATGTCTGCAGGGCCATCATACATTAATGACATATATGGGAAGCAGCATTTAAATTATTCAGCAACACTAGGAATGCAGATCCAGCAGTTTTTAGATTTCTCAACTGCTATATAAAAAACCCCTACCCTCTCTCACTTGCTCATTCTCTCTCTCTCTGCCTCTCTCACACACAATTCTGCAATCAATGAGTTGATGAAAACCAGCAGCACTCCTTTCAATTTGTTGCACACATAACAATGAACCCTTCTGTTTTTCTTGCAGATGTAGCCGCTCTTTTACATGACCAGAGAAGCCTTCAAATTTATGTTCGCTAAATCTTCCAGGGCAATTCCAGCTATTATAAACATATAAACAAGTGGCTTCCTCTAAAAACACCAAAGAGACTAGAATCAGGCATAGAGCAAACAGAATCCATATGTCTGTGTTTACAGACTAACAACAACGGTGCCAGTGTGCAGAGCTGGCTTATTCTATTTGTTGTTTTAGTTGGCAGCTCTTGCTTGAGCACCCGTTGCCATGGCAACTCTGTGCACAACTCACAATGCACCCAAACGAACTCGGAGCTAAATTAACTTATTGCATGTCACCAATGAGAAATGACTGTTCAGAGGTAATTTTCTGTACTAATATGTAATAGAGTTAACTCTCTAAATTGAATTAAATTAATTAAATGCCACTCCCAGTAAATCAGATTCTATTACATCAATGTTAAAATAAATTAAATGTTTTATTAAAACCACTAATAATATTATGCTATTACTTCATTCATTCAAAATTCTGTACAGTTGATTTTAGACACATGCATGCTTTGCACTAACTTGAATGGTCTGCATTTGATACAGCTCTGCTTACAGCAAATTATGACAAGGAACAGGGCAAAGTTGGTTTCAATCAAATCACCCATGCTATAATACCACTGTTTTAAACATTTTTTTCAAGCTTAAGATGTGGACTCCATATTCTCTCTCTCTCTCTCTCTCTCTCTCTCTCTCACACACACACACACACACACACACATTTTAGAGGGGCAGCTCAGAAAAGATCAAGAACATGTGAAGTAACAACATATAAAGCAAACTTTAAAAAGAGTTACAGAAAAATGTAACACCCTTAGAGGAGGGGGAATTTAAAAAAGGAAATAAAATTAATAAATTCAGAATTCCAATTTGTACAAAATGTTGGCTATCAAGTTACATATCATCATTCCATAGAAATACTTTGGAGTCACTGTGGACAAGGTTCAAAAAGTCATTGGCACATGTTAGGAATCATTAGGAAACACCAATGAGTACTGTGCAGAGTTATCACACAAGAACTGGAAAAGATACAGAGAAGAGGGGAAAACCCCACACAGCATGGCATCCTATCAATGAAGAGGGAAACCCTGCATATCAGAACCACTCTTTATGAACAATCTAAAAGAGGAATCTTCTGCAAACAGCAGAGGGAGCACACACTATTCTTATGCCTGTGTTGATCCTGCAGATACTGGTGTTACTCAGAGAGGGCGGGGGAGATGCAATGCTCATTTCATTAAAGGTACAGAAGAGTTAACATTTCAGTAAAGGAGAAATGCTTAACATCTTTGGCCCTTATTTTCTGCATTTCTTCAAAAACTTTAGGAAAGGAGGTGTGTCAAATGCTTCCACGTGGAAGGCTTTTTAAGAAGTTATGCCCTCTTCCAGGATGCTCCATTTCCCCACCTTCCCCCCAATTGCTTGCAAGAGGCACTCAGCTGAATATGTTTAATATCCATCAAGCACTTTTTGAGTTCTTTAACCCCACTATTCAGGGAAATACTGTGTTTAGATTTATGCACATTCATGAGACATCTGTTTAAAAACCTTTTTTTTTTTAAAATTGTGCATCTGATATGTACTGGATTATAAGAGACACATCCAACCTATCAATTGTGGAGATCATACCCTTGTATGAACACACTTCCCTTTAAAATATGAGCCTTTTTTGGTCATTGCATCTGTATACTGTAAAATACAGCTATTTACAAACATATGTACCCTTCACAACTGACATGGTGAATGTATATTAGTCCTCTGATAACTGTTACCTACGTAGAGAACAATGGAGAGGAGGATGTCCTAATTATTAGAACGCACCTTTTAAAATATGTCTGTTATCATGGGGAATGTGACCACATATGAAACTGAACATACAGAAGGTCTCCAGATACAGAGACCTTGTATGCCTATGGTGCTCAGGATCATGGCCAATGTATTTTTGAAATATGAAATAAACACTCCTAAAAATGGCAACATGCTTAGAATAATCTTTCCTGTATATCACAATATAAAGCAGTCTTCTTCAAATATTGCAACTATGGGATGCAGCTATCAGAAGTTGCCCTTCGCATATAGACAATAATCCCTGAGTATATAGATCTCAGCCTATCCTACTCTGCCCCATGCCAAAACAAAAATGAATTTTCTAAAACCATTGTGATTTCTAAAATTTCAACTGTTTGGGCACATCACAGCTGGTGTGGCTTAATAAAGTGCACTAGGCAAAGCACATTAGAGCAGAAAAAGTCTTTTATTGCACAGTGAAGTATACACTGTGGGCGGATAAATAACCATAAAGCAGCAGGAAGCTTGATCACAACTACCTCAACTATTGTTGAGTAGTTGGGCTAAATTTATATTCTAGCCAGCACAGTGCTATTCTGTGAGATTGATTTTCCTGAATGACCTTTTGGCCCGACACAAAACTCGCAAGCTCTCTCAGCAAATCACTGACGTTTAATGCTTCTTTTCCTTAGAAAAGCAAAGAAAGGCAGGCATAGTATTTTGCTTAATTCAATTCATCAAACAAAACAGAGGAAAGGTGGGGAAAGGCAAGGATGTCGTCTATACCAGGATCACCGGAGGATTTGTGAGAGCTGAGTTATTGAATCTACTATTCCTATTCCACCATTAGCGAATCGGGACTAAAGCTTTTAAGCTTTAAATATAACCAGAGGGGGAGGGCAAAAAGTGATTCCCACGTTTTTCAGACTGTGGCTTTATCTGAATTTTAAACATTTTGCTAAACTATGATGAGCAATTTTGGAATGGTACCCAACTTGTCACCTCTCATTAGTGAAGATTTATAGCACATCCAGTGTACAGTGGTACCTCGGGTTAAGAACTTAATTCGTTCTGGAGGTCCATTCTTAACCTGAAACTGTTCTTAACCTGAGGTACCACTTTAGCTAATGGGGCCTCCCACTGCCGCTGTGCCGCCACTGCGCAATTTCTGTTCTCATCCTGAAGCAAAGTTCTTAACCCGAGGTACTATTTCTGGGTTAGCGGAGTCTGTAACCTGAAGTGTCTGTTACCTGAAGCATCTGTAACCTGAGGTACCACTGTATTCCTTCCTTAGTAACAAGAAAAAGAAAGATTCATCTAAGGATAAAAGGGAGCACTATAACAGAGTAGCTGTCTCTGTTTTTGTTTTTTGGGGGGGTTTTTTGTTCCTCATATTACTTTGTAAGTGGCCTGTACACTGATGGTGTTCTAAAAATGAATAACAAACTACAAAACTTGCAAAAGAGGAGCTCTTAAACATTCTCTGCAAAGACCATCAGGAAACCTAAGGGGCAGTGAACTCAACAGACTTTCCATGGATCCAACAAATCTAGAACTTTCTTTTATGAACTAATTAAAAGTTGCTTATCAATAACTAGTTGTTCTTCGTGTGCTGTGAAATGGGTTTTCAGATTCCACAGAGCAACTTAGAGAATGTTCTAGAGACAATGGTTAAGTATTCTTTCCTTCTATTTTGCACATGTCTAAAGAGGTGTAGTGAGTGCTGGCCTCTTTGCTTGCTTCATAACCACACTGAGAGTTTACAACCTAAAGCATGGATGAGGAACACGCTGCCTTCAAAATGTTGTTTGCATCCAACTTCCAGCAGACCCAGGCAACATGGCAGGGATAGTGGGAGTTTCAGTAAAATAGCATCTGGAGGGCCCCAAGTTCCTCACTCCTAATTTAAAGACACATCTGTAGTGTGGGTTGTATGACAACATTTGGATTATTGCTCTATGTAGTCATAAGAAACCTACTTTTGTTCTTCATAATAACTCTCCATGACACAAACTAGCATACCTGGAGAAAGTTGCTGATGTTGTCAGGCAAACAAGGCTATTGAGAATACTGGTATCAAAAGTAGTACTGGAGTGCACTCCCCTTTCTGGGATAATAACCCCTCTGGAAAAGTCAATGAATTTGGCCATGGCTTCTATGGAATGTCCTCTAACATCACATAGAAGAGATTGTCCCAACAACTCATGATAATGTGACAGTGAAAATGATCAAGCAGAAAAGTCATTTGTTGGATCTCCAGAGCAAAGAAAGAGGTTAACATATCTGTGGAAAGCAGCTACTCCTTTCAGTGACCAGAACAGATACCATAAACACCTCTGTGAATCCCTAACATATTCCATGTTTTGTGGTTTGGAATTTTAATACACTTTGGAAGCAAATCTTGGCTAAAAAGCAAGGCATAAATATGAATGAATGAATAAAATTAAAAAATGCATATGCTTTATATCTCATCAACTATATATCTGCATGACTAATCATGACAGAAAATGCAGACTGCAGTAATCAACACATGAATCCTAAGAATTGTAGCAGATAAAGATGACACATTTAGCTCCTTTAAACCTTTTCCATGTCTAGTTAGACACATGCAAGTTCCTTTCAAATGAACACTAAACATGTGTACGCTGCAGACAAACATCAAGGAATGGATCTCACCATCATGCTCTGTCTGCAAGCATCCCTGTGTCACTTGATTGGCCATTGCTGGAGACAGAGTGCTGAACTGAATATACTTTTAGTGTTATCCAGCAATGCTATGGTATTTGTGTAGAAAGTCTTTCTTGAAACAGCTCTCAGTTATGCACTGGAACAGTAACATCAAAAGCAGAAAATCTTTTCCAAAGAACCTTCTATTGCAAGACGGTACATATATTTATTTTGGATAGTTTGTACATTCTATGCCATGAATGAAAACGTTTAGCTATATGAGGCCCCTGTGTAATATTTAATTGGCAGCATGCCACATACACCCACATACAGGAAGAACGTTTTTCTGCTTAACCAGTCACTCCTTCCTGAGACTACAGGAGACAATGTGGCTAAGTAAGCAGTAGTTGGTGTTATTTTACACCAAACTATACCTAACAGGATATGCGATTCCACTTTCTTTCAAAACACAGTATGAAAGTTAACTGTTTTCTGTTGTTGTTTTTCATTAGAGAGAGAAAAATACAGCAGGGGTCCCTGTTGAAAAAGGTAAAAGTATTTTTGAGAAGAACCAAGAATCAATCAGAATTTTCTATCAGGTTGGGGGAAGAAAGGTATCCAAGCTAACTGGGATCTCTCAGTATGACTTCTGCTGCTGGCTCCATCATCTTCCTAAAAGTCCCATCAATTAAAGTAAACTGGGCAGGGCTGGGGAAAGATAAAGAGACAGAGCCACTATCATGGTTATCAAGA
The DNA here is from genome assembly GCF_964270895.1 of Podarcis filfolensis. Taxonomy (NCBI): domain Eukaryota; kingdom Metazoa; phylum Chordata; class Lepidosauria; order Squamata; family Lacertidae; genus Podarcis; species Podarcis filfolensis. Next base: position 87,829,855 of record NC_139605.1, on the reverse strand, counting down.
TGTAATTCCCTGAATGTCGTGTTCCTGAAACTTTGCCATCAAGGGACAACAGGTTTGCTGAAGTGAATGAAACAAAGCAGGAGGACTGAATATTGGAACTACTATTTGTTCCTGCTAAACAAACAGCTTACTGTTCCAGATGGAGAAAGAGAAAGATTTTGATGTTGATTATCCATTGGTCAATGGAGTCTAAGAAGTCACCCTGGTACAGATTTATCGTAACGCCTCATGTGATCAGCCTAAAGTGAGCCAGTGTGGTGTAGTGGTTAAGAGCGGTAGTCTCCTAATCTGGGGAACCGGGTTCGCGTCTCCGCTCCTCCACATGCAGCTGCTGGGTGACCTTGGGCCAGTCACACTTCTCTGAAGTCTCTCAGCCCCACTCACCTCACAGAGTGTTTGTTGTGGGGGAGGAAGGGAAAGGAGATTGTTAGCCGCTTTGAGACTCCTGAAGGGGAGTGAAAGGCGGGATATCAAATCCAAACTCTTCTTCTTCTTCTTCTAAACATCTTCAGAAACTTTTTGATTCATTCCTGTTTAAGAATAGTATTTCTCCACCCACTTTCTTTGTAATGATGAAGCAAAAAGATGCATGACAGTGACAGTGAGGGGCACTTTCCCAAATTACTTGACATGGAGCAGCAGGAAAGAATCGTTCCATTGTCCTCCAAGTCTAAAAGGCTGTCAGCCTCCACCATATTTTTGAGGCAAAATCAGGAAGAATGGGACTTTCAGGTGGAACACTGATTGCTACTTCTGATCTGAAGTCTTGACCTCACTCTGAAATGCTAACCTGAAGCAGGGCTGTGTATATTTCTATGTATTCTATGCAAGTGAAGAAGAAACATAGGCTCTAGCACTGGGTACAGAATTATTCTTATCAGTGTTCATTTTTGTAGGGAGTATTTTTAGTCTCATGACTGCAAATGCATGCTTGAAAATGCCTGGTAAGATATGATGAAACCTCAAAACCCAAAGGTGTGGTTAAATAAGATTTCTAGTGGGCAAGACTTCAGTATTACATGTAGGCTCAGGGGTAGGGGACGTTTTTCAGCCATATTCCGTCATGGAATCTTCCAGGTGTCACATATGCCTTAAAAACAACTACCTACACACTCCCTGAACATTGGGGTTCCTTCCAATTCTATGAAATCGTGCAGCGGCGGTGCAGTAGCAGTGGGAGGCCCCATTAGCTAAAGTGGTACCTCAGGTTAAGAACGGTTTCAGGTTAAGAACGGACCTCCGGAACAAATTAAGTTCGTAACCAGAGGTACCACTGTATGCAAACTATAGTTAGCAGGAACCATGGTTTGCCCAATTCAGATATCATGGCAAACTATGGCTATCTCAAACCAGAGAAGGGAAGGAGGAGGAACTTGCTCATGATGCCTGAAGTAAGTGTATGTCTGCGAGCTTAAAACCAGTATCACAACAGTCTAAAGACTGCACACACAATGAAACAGTTCAATGCCTATATTCTGTATTGGAATGACAATTCTAAATAATTGCAAGCAATGAATATTTTATAAGGAATCAATTATTCAATTACCTTTGGTTTTTTGTTCAGCAGCCTGAAAAACAAAAAGAATAAAAGTTGTTAGTAGCAAGATTTTTACTGAAGACATCTGTGAAAATCATCTTGCAATCAACCACACCATAGATAAAATATAACCAAATATGGCTTGTTCGACAGTTTAGAATACACAATTTTTTTAAGAATAGAGGAGGACAGAGCTGTTGTTTTTCCATAGCCTTTTACTGGCAGCAGAACACCTGAAGTATATTACAGTGCTTACTTTTTTTCTTCTTGGTGGAACAAGAAGAATGAAGTCTTACAGATGCAAGCAGTAGGGTGTTTAGGACCGCAACCAAACAATAGTAAAACTAGGCTTCAGCACAAAAGGGCAATCACTTCATAGCTATCTCTTCACAAAAACACTACTTCCTTGAGAGATCTCAACATTTAGGAGCACATATATGAAGAATGTGAGCTGTGACCAACCCTCGCTCTCTGGCACATGCATGTATACATTTAGGCAATGGTTTATGGCATAAAAAACATTTATTTATATGCATATAAAAATGTGTATTCTACTTGGGAAGCCACTATATTTCTAAGTTAAAATTTCTTACATCTTTTCCTCTAGAAGTTTGTTCATTTTAACTCATGATTCTGCTTTAAAGTGAAAGCAAAGATGGGCCCTCAGCAGCAGAAGTCAACATACAGGTCTAGTTTGATAAAACAAATTGCTGCTTTACCACTTAAGAAATGAATGTACAGAACATATGCTACGAAGTTTATTTTGAATATATGTTATAATTTACAGATTACCTATGTATAGACACTACTGAGACAGGCAGTGTTAAGCTTTGAAATATGAACATCACCCATAATGATACATTATGAAATAAGGCACTTCAGTATATTTACAGAGAACTCTTGGCACTAATCACACAAGCAGTTAAATAATTACATGAACTGAGCAATGAAAATAGTTTAGAGTGTCAATGAAAGAATTAGACTAAGTAAGGAAATATTTTTATATCTTGAAGATATACAAGGTAAAACAGGAGCGGGTGGTGCTGTGGTCTAAACCACTGAACCTCTTGGCCTTGCTGATCAGAAGGTCGGCGGTTCGAATCCACAGTACAATCTACAAGTACCTTAAATGAGTATATTTGCAAATAACCATTATTCTGTTGAAAGAAATTGACTTGAAACTGCCTTAAATGCAATAAAATGACTGTAAGTTGCTTGCAAATCAGAATCACAGAAAGAATTTTATGAGCAGTTTAAATATATTAAGTTTTGGGTGGAAAAAGTAGATACTAGAGGTGTTAAAGGTTAACATTTTTAATGCCTAGTCTCAAAAGAGCTACTTAAAATACATTCAAATGCTTGGACATACTCAGTGGGGATTCTGGCTCCCCCTTCTCTTTGAGCAAATGACTGCAGGGCCAGAATTCCAGGGCCAGGTATTTCAAAGAGCCTCCTGAGAGAAGTGTGTCTGGCCCCTTGCTCCCTGAGTTTTAGTGGGCGGTGAATTCGCTTTTATTTAAGCAGGCCTTTGTAGGTGTCTGATTTTATCATACATTCCGCTACTGATTTACATTGATGTTTTTTGTTGTAATTCATTACGATTTTAGGCTGTGTTTTTGTTTATGTGTATCACACTGATATATTTGAAATCTACCTGAACCCTCTGGTAAAACAGTGGGGCAGAAACATGTTTATTATCATCTTCCCCATCACCCTCATCACTATAAGTTGCTCCCGAAAATTTCCTCCATTTGGTCTGTGGCATGGGGGCTGCTGCTTTTTGAGAAGCTCAAGCCCAAATCCCGAACCTTCCCCAGGCATGTGGAACTAGCTGCACAGTTCTTTATATCCTGGCAACATGTGTTACTAAAATATTGTTCATAATTAAACTACAACTTATAAACTGAATTTGTATGAAAGAAAAATCCTTAATTATACATAATGGTCTATAGACCAGATATTAACAAATGGGCTATTTTGATCTGGCTTCAAGCCCTGTTTCAGGATAGAAGCAGCCTTCGTCACTCTAATGGGGTTTGGATAGAAGGAGTGAAAGCCTATTGGTTTTCCTGGACCTCTCAGCAGCCTTTGATAGCATCAACCATGGGTTTCTTTTGGAACAGTTGTCTGGGTTAGGTTTAGGAGGCCTCTGGCCCCTCTTGGATAATAAATATGGGGATTTCTAATCCAATTATAGTAACAGCATTTTCTTAGATGCACAGATGCATAAATCACATGTTATATTTCTGCCTGTTAGAAGAAAAGTGACGAAAACCAAATATAGGCATAAAATTTGGTAGCTTTTACAAATACAGTGGCGCCCCGCAAGACGAATGCCTCGCAAGACAGAAAACTCGCTATACGAAAGGGTTTTCCGTTTTATGAGCTGCTTTGCAAGACGAATTTCCCTATGGGCTTGCATCGCAAGACGAAAACGTCTTGCAAGTTTGTTTCCTTTTTCTTAACACCGTTAATACAGTTGCGACTTGACTTCGAGGAGCAACTCATAGAACGCAGTGTACATAGTAGCCTTTTTTGAGGTTTTTAAAGACTTTGGTGATTTTTGAAGCTTTTCCAAAACTTCTTTTGCAGCAATTTGGTAAGTTAAGCTTTTAAAACTTTTTTTTGGGGGGGTTGGATTTTGGGTTGGGGTGTTTGGAATTAAAGGACTTGGTGTTGGGGAGGGGTTTGCAAGAATCTGGAAGCTTGTGTGTTTTTTTTCCTGCATTTTTATGATTTTCTGTGACCATTGGGGCACTCTGCTGTTTTTTAAAAAAATTTCTGGGTTTGAATTTTGAAATGCTCTTTACAGTATGTGTGACTTTAAAGAGCACTTAATAAACTCTTGTTGTACTAAATTTGGCTTTGTTTGGACTTTTTTTACCATAGGAACGCATTAATTGATTTTCAATGCATTCCTATGGGATTTCGTGCTTGGCAAGACGAAAAATTCGCTAGACAAAAAAATTCGCAGAACGAATTAATTTCATCTTGCGAGGCACCACTGTATTGGTCACAGACTATGGGACTATATATAAAAGCAAATCCAAATAATTAATCCAAGACACACTGGTTAAATCACCCTAAAATACTAAAATTACATCATTAAGGAGGCATTCAAACAAACCTTTTTCTGAGCACCTTCCTTCTTTTTCTTTTCTTCCTGCTTTTTCTTTTTCTTTTCTTCCATCAAATGTTCCTCTTCTTGTGTTTGTTCTTTCTCCCTGTTTAAAATGGGAGAATGGTAACTGTTTTAGGGAGGGTTGTTTTACACAAAAGCTGTAAATAAGACTGCTAAGCTGTAAATAAGCTGCTAATATTTAAATGCATTTTATACTACAATGTGCATTTAAAAAATAATAATCAGTAACCCACAACTCTTTACTACTGTAACAAACAACATTTAGAAAGAATTGGCATTAATTAATAACCCTATAAAAGCAATCAAAATTTCCAAGTCTTACAAGAGGCATTTCCTGTATGTTCCATACGTCTTCAATTGTTCTCCACATACCATAGATGAGACCAAATATAGTATGAGCAAATGTCTCAAGCAACATGGCTATTCTTTCCCCTCTCTCCATTCCACTACAGCACTCCACATGTCACCCAAATCTGCTCTGAATGACTGGGGGAGCCTCCAAAGCATACTTTAGGGGTGTGCGGGGAGTGGAATACAGTACCTACAACTTATTAAGTGAACACTTGAGAAACATTAAATATACACACCTGAAACTCTTTTTTAAAAGTTTCACTAGATTGGTAAGAAACCTGATGCAAAAACCCATAAAAACCTAACCCTAATAAATAATAGAAAAATAGTATTAGAGGGACTGTGTTGTTATTTAGTCGTTTAGTCGTGTCCAACTCTTCGTGACCCCATGGACCAGAGTACGCCAGGCACTCCTGTCTTCCACTGCCTCCCGCAGTTAGAGGGATTAATTAGAGGGATTAATAAATGACAAATTAGCAAAAATTGCAGCTAAAAACTAGTAACTACATCTTTAGTGGGGATGTAGGTACAAATTTCACTAAAAATGCAAAAGGGCTAACATTTCATTACAATTGGAATAAGTAGCTGATGGAACAAAGGTAGTGGAGGTGAGGAGATGGATTATAATTTTATTCTGAAGAATAAATCTATACTTTTTTACATTTTAAAAATCACTTAAGCTCCATTTGTTTTCTGTACTGTATTTCAACTTAAAATATTAGAGTTATGAGTAACTGAACATAAAAAGGCCAAGGTTCAGTCACACTGTACCTCCAGAGAGGGTTCAAAAATTACACATAGGCAACCCAATCCACTCTACAATTTAATTTCAGGCCAAGAATTTTGGTTTTACTGGGCTGCAGATCAAGCTAAATGTGTTAAGTATGCTAAAAACTCACACATCTTCCGCACCATCAAGCTGTTTTTCAATAGGTATGGTTACAGCTTATTTCCCAACGCTTTTCCAGCTGGTAACAATAGCAATCTCTCTCATGGGCACTGTGCTACAGTTTGTAAATTGGCAAATTTGAGAAAATAGATAGGAGGTCTGTCACTCTTCTGTCATTTTTACCCAGTGTCAGATATCCAGCATACAAAATCCTGACCCATTGTGATAGCAGATGAAGATTTTGACCCTACACCATAGTTCTGTACAAGCAAGATCAATGAACTATGAATTATGTTGTTACGCAGCCAGCAACTATGAACTCTGCTAAAAATAAGCCTCTCTCAAAGCAGAAATTTGTTCAAGAGTTAATTATCTGTCTTTTTTCAAGTATAACCTCAGTGTGAAGCTTTTTAAAGGGAGTATTTGGACAGTACAAAGGGAGTACTGAACAGTATATTCATACAGAAATTTGAAAATATTACACACACACACACACACACACACACACTGTATGTGGCCTAATTTGAAGCTAAACATTTTTTTTTTTAAGTATTTATTAGTAACTCACTGAGGAACATGGGGACACACTCCTGTTTAGGATACAAAGGGATGTGTCTTAGATCAGGTAAGGAGAACCTGTGGCGCTCAAAGATATTGATGGACTACAACTTTCACCACCCCTGACCATGCTGGCTGGCATTGATGGGAGAAGTCCAATAACATCTGGAGGACCACAGGTTTCCCATCCATCTTAGATGGCAAAATGTAGTCTTTTTTACTACCTTTAACACTGCAATCAAGAGGTTTGGGAACTGCAGCTCCCAGAGTACCTTTAACTTTGCCTTTTGTGTTTTGGGAATATTTTAACTCAAACTGCAACTGTGACAAAAGCTGTGGAGGAACAAAAGCAAATGTAGGGGGGCTGCAGTTTGCTATGCCAGGAAAAGAGCCAGTGTTTGTGTGTATGTTTGTGTTACAATCATGGCTAAAATCATAGAAAAAACGTTGTAAACTTGGATCACAGAGTAACTCTTGGATAGTTAAAATGTGAATGTACGGACAGATAAACCCTGCAAAGAAAACCATAGCTTGAAGTTTTTGTTTATTTATTGTGGGGGGGGGGGACTGCCCATCAGCTGTGAATTTCAGAAAGGGTTTGAAAATTAAAACTGTGTACAGTTCTAGTTACCTCACCTCAAAAAAGGATACTGCAGAACTGGAAAAAGGTTCAGAAAAAGGCAACCAAAATGATCAAGGGGTTAGAGGAACTCCCCTATCAGGGAAGATTACATTTGAGGCTTTTTAGTTTAGAAAAAGAAGCAAGTAAGGCAAAGAAGACAGAGGTGTAAAGGTATTCATGGTGTATAGGAAGGATACCTTTAAAGGGGGATTAGACAAATTCATAGGGGATATACATGTCAGTGGCTACTAGCCAAAATGGCTGTGTTCTATCTCCACTGTTGGAGATATATTCAGAGTCAGACTCACTTGCTGGGAGTCACTAGTGTGGAGAGTGCTACTGCACGCAGGTCCTGTTTGTGGGTTTCCCATAGGCCAGAGGTCAGCAACCTAAGGCCCATGGGCCGGAAGCAGACCATGAGGGTCACTTAATCGGCCCATGAGCCACCCCCGAACCGAGCCGCCCGCTTGGCGAATCCCCGCGTGCTGCGCTAAACCATGTGATAAAAACACTGTCTAAAGTCTGTAGCATACACATAACTTGTCAATATGGATGCTCACACAAAATAAGGAAAGGCAAATGTCACTGCTGGTGTGTGGCAAAGCTTTTAAGCCAGTGGTGGCCAAACTTGGCCCTCCAGCTGTTTTTGAACTACAACGCCCATCATCCCTAGCTAACAAGACCAGTGGTCAGGGAGGATAGGAATTGTAGTCCCAAAACAGCTGGAGGGCCCAGTTTGGCCACCACTGTTTTAAACATTGTGGGTTTACTGAAGTCGTCCTATTAGTGCAAGGATTTCTGTCTTGCACCCCTCCCCCCAAATCTGTTCTAGGGTTTTTTCCAATCCTCTAGAGAAGATGGGAGGAAGGACAGGAAAACTCTTTAGGTTTTTAAAAGACATGATTTCACTGTAACTTATCACCGCTCAAATATACACCTCTACTTTATACCTATCTACACAGCAATAGGCTATCAGAAAAAAATGACACCGATTTCTTCCTCTGCTATATTGGCTGGAGGCTCACATGTCTGCTAGTACCATACAGGAAGGGGTGCTTTTTCCCATCTCTCACAAATTAGAAGATTCACTTTTGCCACATACTAACTGCATCTCATGAAGGAGAGTTACACTAGAAATACTGCCCCACCCCCTAAATAGTTGATCTCAACCAACATACAACTGTTATCCTTTAGTCTAATGCTTACACTTTATTTTACTGAAAGGAATCTGTTGTATAATTCTGTTTCATGAGGAATGATCAATTGATGACCCATGGGCAAAAGCCGTGAAACTCCCTGCCCCCCAAAAGATGAACTTAACTAAGTGCTGAAAAAATAGTACAGTTTATTTATAAAACATGAATGCTTAATTTTGATCCCACAGAATACTGTGGATCTACCCAATAACTACCTGCTTCATATTCTGTTTAAAATTTAAAATTTGGGTACCTCTCTTCAACTAAATAATCCTTGAATGTATATACTGTATAGACAAAGACAGAAACTGTGTCCTTCTAGCACTGCAGTGTAAAATGTTACAGTGTAAAATGCACTTGGAACAAAGTTCCAGCTATAATGGTAGTTGAAGACAACCTAAAAAGAAAATCTAGTAACTGGCTCATGATAAATTGTTCCATAAGCAGGTGTCCAGGTTTCTCCAAGGGTGTTAAAGCAAGACTCCTTTCTGTTCCAAATCCAGAGAGATGCAAAAAGGCGGCATTTTAAAGCATCCATAAAGGGAAAAGAAGGGAAAGAGCCATTGATTTGTGCGTTGTAGTCCTATATCCTGCTTTTACTATAACTCTCGTGCAAAATGCTTCTGCCAGATAATAAAGAAAAGACTGGGATTCATAATTAAAATGTGAGGTTGCATGGCAGTTTTGATGTTGGGTGTTTCAAAAGATGAAGTGTATTACACCTATGCAGCCAGCGCAGCTGACAACTTTGAAAGTGTGAGAGAATTCCTAGCAAGACCTGATCAAAGGAAGGCCTACAAACACATTAGCCTTTTCTAAAAAAAAATTTTTAAAGAAATGATTCTTCACTACTACAAACACCAGCCAAAGATATTAAAACCTTTGCTAAAATTGTCGTTGGTATTTCTGCTCTCCAGATGAGTACTGAAACAGCGTTTAAAAGGCTGAAACTCATGTTCTCCATCAGTTGTTAAAAGTTACTGGTTCAAATATCACACAAGGAGAAAATCAAAGAACTGTATGTATTAAGTGTTTCTTCAAATTCTTCTTTCAACTGCAGCCCAATAATGTTGGTCTGGATGCCTCTCCAGATAGCACCCCCTCCAACTTTAGGAGACTTGATTACTTGAGTGGATTTTATCTTATTGTAATATTAGAGTTGTGTCTGTGATTGTATATCTGCTTGTGCAGTCCTCCATATCTGAAGTGAACATGCTGCTAGGGGACAATTTTAGAAATACTAGTAGGCCAACAACTTCACTGGTAAAATAGGTATGTTCTAGAAGGTAAATGATCCCCCAACCCCTAAACCAGTGGTTCCCAATAGGGAGTCTGCATAACGGGGCACAAGTCACATAACGAAAGCTACCACTGAGATAACATTTTCAAAAGTAGGGGGTCCATGGCTTGGCTTTTGAAAGACAGGGGGTCCGCAGTACTTAGCAAAATGGGAACCACTGCCCTAAATCTATTCAGGTCACAACCCACCCTCCAGTGCACATGAGTAGGAGAGATAGGGAATTTTCCAGCTGCTATAGCTAGAGAGGTACACCTGGCTCTTTTGTTGCCCACAATTAGATTTCAGGAGGTATTTGTAGTTTTGGCTCTTAGAGGTTTTTTTAATTGATTGTGTTGAAATCATTTCTGCAGTTTTAATGTATTTTATCTGACTGTGTTGTATTTTAGAAATAAACCACCAAGTTATCCATTCATGTCTAAGTTTGGCTCTAAATAAAAATCAATTTGAATGGTTGAGTGGCTTGAAGGGAATGCTCCAGTCCTTTCCATACCTTATTCCCCTACTTTCCCTGCCCCATTTACCACTTCTCATCCCCAGATGCTACCCCCTAGGCAAGATCACAGGGCAAGATGTGAAAAACCCTCCCCTGTCTTCTGTTCCTCCAAACAGCATCCAATCCCTGACAAGGAAAGAAACATTCACTGCTTGATTTCATGGCCTTTGGGGATGTGAAGGTCCCACAGGGATACATCTTGGCCCTCATGAAATTCAGCATGTACATGAAAGCCCTGCAAAAGGTTGTTCAGTCATTTGGAATGTGGTATCATCAATATGATGATACCCATCAATCTCTCCCCTCCTTTCCATTGCATTTCAAGGAGGCTGCAGAGTGCCTCAACTGCTAGCTGTGGAAGGAAGATCACTTATTTCCTCCAGGGTGCCCTGCAGTGGTAGATGACCCACCTCAACACTGTCCCAATATGTGAAGCAACTTTCATGTCCTCACAGAAACAAACAACAGAGAGACACTTACGCTGAAGAAAGCAGAAGCTCACAGTCAAGGACATCACTGCAACAGAGGCTAACCTTGATTATAATGACAGGTTTCTAGAAGTGGAAAGCAGGTTTTTCACCCTCACAGCTCTGTATTACACTGCAGCCCTTTAACCCACAGGAACTGAAGGAGAGCTCAATGAGAACAAAGCCTACTTGCACAACTTCTGCTGCAGGTTCAGTTTGTTTGTTAGGCTTAGAGATGGGAAGGCACAGGAAAAAATCACAGGAAGATTTGAAGTGAAACTTCTCCCACCATTTCTTCCAAATTTGTCCCCACTGGGGGACAATTGGGGGAGGGGGATTGGATTATGGAATATTTTCTTTTCAAATGATGAACAGTATGTTTAAGACAAGGTGTAACAGGAAGCCTTTTTGTCAGACTGTATTATAAGATCCAATATAGGATCATTACAATTCATATACACTGGAGACAAGCAAATCCTGAGTTGTACAATGAGAGTACAACTCTCAGTGTTTTGTAGTAAACTACAAAACAAGCTGCACACTTAGGGCTTGACGTTGGAAAGTGACTTTCAAATGTTGCAGAATACAGAGTTAGATCTGAATATGTGTACAGATGGATCCTGAATATCCACATAAGGATCAGATCATGCAGTTACACCCACTTCTTGCCCCTTTTAAAAAAATCATTCTGCATGAATACTCAAGTCTTACAGCCATTCTAAGACTTGCTAAAGTACTCCAGCCTGTTGTTGGAAGATTGTCACCCACTGACTTAAATTCATATTTTGCAGATACTGTAAAGATATCTAGATATAATTCATAGAATAATAGAATCACAGAATTGTAGAGTTGGAAGGTACCATGAGGGTCATCCAGTCCACCCCTGCAATGCAGGAATCTTTTGCCCAATGTTCCTCACACTGTTTTGTTATTCTGACCTGCGATTTCTTGCTTATTTTGTTAGATACAAAGCATTTAATCACAGCTTTGCTTTTCATCCTTAGGTTTATCATCTCTGAACATGCACTAGGTAATGGACCCAGCATGTCCTTTTTTCCATTACACATACTCCTAAAACCTTACTTAAATATAGCTACTGTATTCCACATGAATCTGGAAACAACTATTTTTCCTTTCAAAATATTAATGCATAAAGTTGTAATTCAAAAGGGCTGGACTGTAGGATAGCGTGAATTCCTGCTATTTTGTACTTATTAGCAGAATTTATTAACCTGCCTTCTCAAGAGCAACAAGTCAGGTAACAACAAACAAACAAAATACAAAACTGCAATCCATAAAAGCAATTTATTCAGAAGATAAAAATAAAATCAAGTAATTTAGGTGGCATTAAAAACTCAATACAACAGGCCTTTGCTTGACAAAGCATGACATAAACATATCTTAGGACAGAAGTCTACAACCAGGGTATCGTTACTGAGAAGGCCTTCTCACCAGTAGCCATGTACTGTATGTCACTTCAGAAGATAGGGCACACAGAGGACTTCTCACAAAGATCTAAATTGAAAGGAAGGCTCACGTAAATTTTAACTTATTAGGGAAATGCCTCAGTTTTAGCTGTAGTTGAGTGTATTTGGAAAGGAAGGTTCTGACTAAACATTAAGAAGAACTTTCTGGCAGTAAAAGCTGTTCAATAGTGGAAAGGGCTCCCCCAGGAAGTGGTAGACTCTCCTTCCTTAAGGGTTTTTAAATAGAGGTTGGATGGCCATCTGTCATGTATGCTTTAGTTGACATTCTTGCATTGCAGGGGTTTGGACTAGATGACCCTCAGATTCCCTTCCAACTCTTCAATTCTATGATTCTAGGAATATTTCACTAGAGATGGCCAAATACTAAAATTATAGGATCTGATCTACTGTCTCCAATGTTAGTTTCTCTCCACATATTCATTTGTTTATTTAAAGCAGTACTTAACTAGCTTCAAAACATTACTAAATTAGAATCTCTCAAAGCTAATCAGAGAACCACAAACATTTTCCTCTTGATTAAAAATACAATGTGATTTGAATACCACCAAATTAATGTATTAGTGATAAGTATAAGAGGCCTAAGTGTAATTCACAATGAAACACAATTTTTTCTAAATACATGTTTCTGAGTTTAATAGCTCAATCCTATTCATGAAGTTTACTTTTAATTCTAAGGTATTCAATGGGAAGTACTCCCAGGTACATTTGTATAAGCAGCTCAAATTAAGTCAGAAAAGGATACTTTTGTTTTTTAAAAAATAGAGTTCAGTTTTCAGAACTGTTTTACATAATGACATTTCTAAATACATGCACTTAAATAAGCTTAAAATAATAGAACTGACTATCCAAGTGGTCTATCAAACAGTAGCTTCTGCTGACACATCCCATGTGTAATCATCTAGCAGTGAAATGAAAGGATAATATTTAAGGTTCTTCAGTGTTCATGAAGTTATTTTTAGAACTGTGATTACAAAGGCATTGATAAAACCCTAGTATATGTTACACATTCCTCCTCTGTTTGTTTATTTTGAAACACAGAAACGAAGCATTGGCTGAAAGATGAAAGAGACCACTGAACATGGAGATTTCCTTCCTGTTTGCCACTGTTGTGTCAAATGTGCCTTGAAACTGTGAACAAAAGATTTACCATGCTACCAAATTTAGAATGGTGTTTAAACTGCTATAATCTACTGGCATACAGACATGGAAGTTGTGTACATGCAAGGGCTTCAGTAATCATTTCAATGGCAAGAGCACTGGTTACAAGCAGAAAGTTGCCTCCTCCACTATAACAAATGAGCAAGGCAGAATACATGACAGCAATATCACAGTACACCTGTGAAAGTCTGAATCAGAGAGGATAGAGCACTGTATCTATAAATTGGATAATTAAATGTCACTACATTGATTATGAGACACCACACTGAGATGTCTACACTAAAGCCCTCCAGATGCTATTGGACTCCAACTCCCATCATCCCTGACCTTTGGCCATTCTGGCAAGGGGTTATGGAAGTTGGCAGTCCAGTATCATCAGAGAAGAAAGCACAGGTTCCACAGCCTTGAACTATCCTATCCCTCCCTATAGGAAGAAGTTCTAAAAATAATAAACAAAAATATATTGGCTAAAATTGAACTCATATATATTCCTGTGTCTTCACCCAATCTTTCACTACTTTGTCACCCCCTTTCATCAGCCTATTCTAGCCAATTCCTCCCAAAGATGTACATACACAATCAGAAGAAGTACCAATCAAACCCACCACCAGGTCTCTTATATCCCATCTACTCCTGCTTCTTCGTCTTCCTACTATAACCATCACATCACACATTCAACTCTTACCCAATCCTTTGCCCAGCCTCTCCTACAACAAAGCTTAGTAAGTCAACTATTTGACATCACCCTCCAACATGAGAGAGGAAAGAAAAATGAGTGTGTGTGCGCACTATCCCACACTTTGCCCAATAGGCCACTGATTCCATAATCCCCTTTCTGCTATTGGCTTTGGCAATCCTGGCCTCTTGTCAGCATTTCCATCTACATACCACTCTAGAAATTTCCTTCATCAATCCCAACTATATGCTATCCTCTTTGGGATCCAGTGAGCAAGACATATTGTTAATACATAGTGAAAGACATACTATCTTTGCACTACCAGAAGAAAACTGGGCATGAATGTTCATAGCTGATGTCTACCCTAACATCTGGACATACCTACTGAGAATCAAGAAACATAGCAGTAGTTCAAAGCAATCAGCTGCTGTAAACTTAAGCTTTCTCAGGGAATTTTCTTTTTGTTTCAGTGTATTCCGCCAAAAGATGGAAACACTAAAACAGCTTGTTTCCCCCCATCTCTTTCCTCTGAAATGGCTGAACCATTACCCTGAAACTTTCCAAAACAAGTTTAGCCTGAGGCAAGAAGCTGGCACAGAACGCTTCTCAGACTGAATGTTTTACATTTGGCAAATTAAACTGAAAAGAGGGATATTATAGGAGGAAGAAATGTAACTCAATGAAAGAGAGCTAACTTTTCCTTGTGAGGGATTTCTCAACATAGAAGGAAGTCTTACACAATTAATTAAGTCATTGATGAACATTGGAGTCTCTTCAAAAGGATGCCAATGGTGAGGTTGTGCCCATGCTATAATTCTGAAAAAACAAAGCAATAAATGACTAGTCCAGCTTCCTGAATCTCAGTTTTCATTTTTAAAAAGTTTATACATATTATCACATTGTGCTTAAAAGAGACTCCCAATAGTTAGGGGGCAGGGCATCTATGACTGGGTAGAGCATCAATGTTCTAGCCCTTTAACGACTAGCAAAACCTAAATAAATTATTTTAACACCCTCACACCTCACAAATGTATGCAAAACTTGCTCAATGTGCTAAATTTATAAATGGTGACAGATCTCAACCTTATTTGGCAGGGAGCTGATTACCTGGGCATAGAACTTCTTTTTTTTTTTTTTTGTAGCATGGCTAAAAGATGGATATGCACGTGCTCCAATACGAGCCATAACTAATGCAAATTCCTCATTTCCAGCAATTCTCCCATGCAGAAGCTGTTATAAAGGGCAAGCCTGTTAGCTAGACTTGCATGAACATGGAATGATTAAGTAAAAATACATGCTAAAAGAGGTATTTGGACTGAAAAGGGAGGCATTAGAATCTTCCACACTTGTATTACTCTGAAAGAAAAGAGCCCCCATTTTTCTTGTCTATTCTTCTCTTTTGTTGTCCCCACTGTGAGAACAAGACGCTGGGTTAGGTGGTCCATTGGCCTGGTCCAGCAGGGCTCTTCAAGTTTGTTCAAGAGCAGTCAACAGCAGAAGCAATTTCAACCACAAGTATGTGCTCCACATTCATTCCAGAAGATGTGTATAAACCAACTTGTTGAAAAATGCTACTAGAGATAAGCATGGACAACTTATACACTCTTAGGGCCTATCGTCACTTGAAGCCTTGCCTGTCTCCACCAATACCTGCTGCCACTTGAGCCCCTGACAGAAGCAACACTGGTGTTGTAATGAGCCAGGACCCACTGAAGCACTGGCACCACAAGAGGGAAGGGAAGGTTGATGACTGCTCCACCCTCTTGTGCATTTATCCAGCAGCAGCACTGTAATGGACTATGAGTTACTAGGCAATCCTATGAGCAGGATGTTGGCACCATCAGCAGTGGCTTCACAAGGGCCCAAGTGGCAATGGGCACTGGAGGAGCCACTGGGGACTCTCAGGGCCCATTCAGGGCAGCCTGGCAATGCCTCCCAAAGCTCTGGAGCCAGACCTGCATAGATCCCACAAACATCATAGGTCTTTAGGGAGCAGAAAACTGAGTGATCTTAGTAACTGCCATGAATATATTGGGCAATTCACTGGAATGGCAATCTTGATCTTGCTTTTTCTGTGCTACGAATTTTTTACCCAGTCAAAGGGTAAACTCTCAGTTGAAGAAAATGAAAAAGAAGACAGTGCTCCTGGATAATCAGATAATTTCCTCACCTCTGTTCTCACTTTGGGATAACAGAGGCTAAAAACAATGAAGTTAATAGCACAGGTTGGCAGTTAGGAAGACCTCTTAATTCAATTGGCAGTCTCTGCTTCAACATAATCCCTAATCACGCTATCAAGACTTTAATACTGAAAATTCCACCATTATTGTGAAAGGTAGCAAATCACTACTCCATCAACAAATGACTGTTGAACAACCAGGATAAAAGGGGGAGGGGACCCATCCTTATGCAACTGAAATAAATCAAATATGCAGGCCTTATAGGTTTCTGCAAAGCTACCACCACTTCACAAATGCCCCAAGTGATGTTTGGTGGTGATTACATGATGTCTTGCTACAATAACTTGGTCCACAATAACTTGTGTCCTTATACACACAGATTTCCATCAGACCACAGTCCTGTTACAAAACTATGGTTTGTGCTCACCTTGCATACCAGGATCAAACTCAGGTTTGAAAAGCAAGAAAATGATTCAGACTGCCAATCTAGATATTAATGCCATACTATGGTTTGTCAAAATATTGAGAGGAAATTGCAGTGCTCAAGGGAAACAAGAGAAGTGTGAGCACAGAAATCACTCTTATAATAGCACCAATCCATGCTTTGACATTATGGGTGAACTAGCACAATATTCAGCTTAACATCTGCTGCCACTTGGGTTCTAACACTGCAGCAGCAGCTGCTAGTCTCCCCCCTCACTTGCAATCATTCTTACCAGAAGTGGTGTTGCAATGAACAACTTGAACTACTTTTGCCAGGTATTTTGCAAATCAAAATCACTAAGGAAACTAGGAGGAGGTAGCTAGTAAGTTAGGCTTGTGGGAAATGGGAGAAATCTCACTGTTTTTTGAGGACTGGCAAACTAGGCATCTTACCCCCAAAATTCATAACTGAATGGGTCTCAATTCCACACTGGTTGTACTTTTAAAAAGCACAACAGTTCTTTCACAGAACAAGGTATATCATATCCCAAACTAGTTGACAGTTTCTGGAACAAAATGGTTGGAAACTGATGGCTTAAAGCTTAGGATTGCTTTGAAATCGTGATTTTTCAAAAGAATTTTTGAACATTTTATTCCTGCGATATATTCCTACTTAACATTATAGTAAAGCAACATCCAAGCTGCAGATGTGCAGTAACTCTTCAATGAACTGACAGCTTCTTTTGTAAATTCAATAGACCCTTTAAAAGTTTTCTAAATTCCATACTTGTTAGAAGCATTGTGAATATGGAATTCAGTGTATTAAGTAGATGGGAAGAATTCTAAACTCAGACCCCTGGTGAGCTAGTCAAGAGACACAATGAAATGTCAAGGGTCCTGGGATTCTCAAGAGGAGGGAAACATCAAATCAGGAGTGGGAGGGATTAAGTGAGAAAACTTTTGCTTACGTGACAAAATAGAGGACTTAGAAATACTTGGAATTAAGATTTATTATGGTGGTTATACTAGTAAGGCAGAATATTAAGTGCTTTGTACAAACAGTAAGGCACCTTTTTCTTTAACATTGTCTTTGTAGCTTATACAAATGATTCTAGTCTAACTGCTACTGAAATACTATTTTATAGCTACTAAACAGTAATGCTCTTTAATGTAAGATGAGAAGCCATCATAACATTCCATACTATTCTCATACAGGTGAAAGCTGAAATCCACAAAGAGCACTTTTTAATGAAATTTGCTTAATCCTGCCTTAAGCCATTCAAGTACAAAAAATGCACTCTTGTAAGCTAAAAATACTGTATTAGCCCCAATATGGATGAGTTTACCAAACCTTACAGTACATACCCTAGGTGAGTAACTTCTGAAAGTTTAGAGAAAAAAAGGTGCTCAGTGGGAGATGAGTTTGTAAAAGGGAACCTATGAGCTGCCACTTATAGATACACATAGCTATATAACTAGGAAAAGAGAAAATTAAAATTGTATCCATGAACCTAATTTTTGAGTACTGTAGTATTAATGTAGGCAAACCTCTTTTATGTACTATTAATTCTGTTAAATCAACTTTTTCTTAATAAAATACATGAATCATATTAAAATGGCACTATGTAACTATGTAATTTGCTCACCTTAGGAGAAGCATACAATAGTACCTCTGGTTACGAACTTAATTCGTTCCGGAGGTCCGTTCTTAACCTGAAACTGTTCTTAACCTGAGGTACCACTTTAGCTAATGGGGCCTCCTGCTGCCGCCAGAGTGCGATTTCTGTTCTCATCCTGGGGCAAACTTCTTAACCCGAGGTGCTACTTCCGGGTTAGTGTAGCCTGTAACCTGAAGTGTTTGTAACCCGAGGTGTTTGTAACCCGAGGTACCACTGTATTTGAAAACAACAAGACTGGCTTTTAGGGAAGTAGTTTCTGCACTTCCTATGTTTAATGAGATAGTAAATCAGACTTATAGCCGGATCTGCTCCAAACCCATGTGCTAGGATGAGCGTTCAGTCTGCACAAGCATTTCAGCTTGCCAGATGGACCAACACCCACACCTCCGCCCATGTATGCTGTTCTGGGGGTTCTTCTGACATACACCCACACCAGCCAATTACAAGGGGCATGGGGGAAGAGTGGGAAAGAAAATACCGTTGCACAAGCAGAAGTTCTTGTGTAAGGCTTCTGCTGATGCTGCTCTTTAGATGAACCATACCCTCTGTGTGTATGACCTGAAGATTGACTCCAACTAAGAGGAAATATCATTCAGTTTTGCTTCAATTTACTCTTTTTAAGTACTACAATGGCCCAAATTAATCCCTGGTTCTGATAAATTAAAGACAGCCACGTACGTTTCTCTTTTACTTGCTTCCTACACAGCCAGTTACAAGCCAGACTTTTCTAAGAACCAGAGACTAGCCATTGCTTCTATATCCTGGAATCTGAGGTGTGTAACCTGATATCTGAAGCACCTGGGAAGGACATATTCAGCTTGCAGTCTCCATTTTGGAACGCAGTCGAAGCAGATCCCATGGCTACAACATCCAGCCTACTTTTGTAACATTCTGTCTGAAAAGGAGTTCTGGAAAACTCAAAGCTTGCCTCAATTTTGTAGCATTTTAGATGATCGTAATAAACAGATTGCTCAACAGTGGATTTCTTAGTTTTTAACCAAAGAATTACTTCAACATAACTTTTTTCAAAAATCATGGGAAACTATGGTTTTCATTTAAAATGATTCATTTTTCACCAACAGAAGTTCAATATAGCTGTTTATAAAGTACAGAAAATGCAAATACTACAATCACTATTTTATAACAATATGACATACTCTGAAACTAAATGTAGTTCTGAAAAACTATGATCCACACTGCAACACTCAGGCACAGTGTACCATAATACAGTGGTACCTTGGGTTAAGTACTTAATTCGTTCCGGAGGTCTGTACTTAACCTGAAACTGTTCTTAACCTGAAGCACCACTTTAGCTAATGGGGCCTCCTGCTGCTGCCACGCCGCCGGAGCATGATTTCTATTCTCATCCTGAAGCAAAGTTCTTAAACTGAAGCACTATTTCTGGGTTAGCAGAGTCTGTAACCTGAAGCGTATGTAACCTGAAGCGTATGTAACCTGAAGCGTATGTAACCCAAGGTACCACTGTACATTACTGCCTTACGTTTTTACAACTAGAACCAGTAGAAAAATAAATTAAAAGTTCTACATTGGTATCATTCCAAGAGTAGCAAACTCTACATTGGGAGCATATGTACCATACCACTACAAAGTGCACATTACCAACACAATGCTATCAGTTCAAAAAGGAGAAGCAATATTTACATTTAAGTTGTGATTTCAAGGCCATGGATTTCATCAGGCATTTGCTTACATCCCCACTGATATGAAATAAGGTTCATTTGAATCACACTGCTTCAATTTGAGCCCTTTAAAATAAGATATTCAATCCAAAACTGTGCATACAGCAATTTTCCAATTCCCTCTTAGAACAGTGGTTGTACATGCCAACAAGCCATCCCTAAAGCCTCTGATGCAATGCAAGCAACTGTCTTTGGAAAAACGGGTGACTGAATGCCAACCATTATTATTACTGCACGTGTATTCAGAAAGAAACAATGAAAACTATGTTTCAGGCTGTAGATGGAGCATTCTAGTACACTTGTACTTTACAAATTTAATGAAATGGTCACAGGCTAGCAGAAACATTTGTGGTATTATCTGTGCCTTTGAAAAATGTAATTAGAAAAAAATGACTATACAAAAACATTAGTACAGAGGAGGGTTTTTTTATTCTGTATTGATGTTTTTGTAAAGTAATTTGTCTCTAATTATATTCAAATCTGCTAGTTTCCAAAGGTACAGCTTTCATGGCAACCTATCAAGCCAAATAGAGAGACATTCATTATCTTAAGACATAAATATTACACACAGTGCAGTTTTACATCATGTTTCATTTACTACTACCTTTCTAAACTCATTATCAATACATGCCCAAATACAATAATGCCAATACAGGCTTGTATCCAAAACTGTCCATTCATAAGTAGAATGAACCAACCTGCACAACAGGACTTTGCTTTCTTCTCTTCCCCCATGCAATATTCCATGTGCACTCAAAATATTCTCCAGATGATTGGGGGAACCCTCCAAAGAAATTTGGGGAGCACACAGAGACCAACTTAAACAATGTTGGATTCCACCTGTAGTGCATGTTTGTCAAAGTTTTATTTTAATGAGAAAGCTGAGCCCTTAAAGCTTATAAACCCATCATTTTACCTGGTAAAAAGCCAAAACTGATTAGCATACCATCCAACCTTGATGCCATCTGAAGTTGTAATGCTTAAATTGCTTCATAATCCTCTTTATTTCTATTAAGCCTTCTTGTTTCTACGTAATACTGCCCTTTTGTTTTCTTTTGATTAAAGGAGCACTTAAAAGGTGCAGTTTTAATTCCACAGTTTAACAGCCTCTATACTGAATTATCAAAACAACCTATAACATACATTATTTAAGAATTATAGTACACCTCACTGTACAGACGTGTTTGAAACTTCTTATCCTAATCTAGTTGAGAAGGGATTCTAGACGAAGTTCTAGACGAAGATGTATAGAATAGTGAAACCAGGAGAGCATAAAGCTGGGTTCCTATACCACTTTTCCATTGCAGTCTGCCATTATTATATGCAGTTCTAACACAGAACCTAAGTCTGAACTGATTTACCAGTGATGTCTGCCATCAGTCATGGCACCAAGGGCCACTGGGAAACCACACTTGCTGCCTCTGAGGAAGACCACCAACTTGGCCCCATCCATTGACCAGTGGAGCAGCAGCTGCTCCCAAACTTGCTTTCCTCTTTCCTTCCCATTCCTTTCACAAAAACAACTCATGCTAAATATACAGGGAAAACAGAGTACAGTGGTATCTCTGGTTAAGAAGTGAATTCATTCCAGAGGTCTGTTCTTAACCTGAAACCATTCTTAACCTGAGATACCACGTTAACTAATGGGGCCTCCCGCTGCTTTTTTAATTCTGCTTTTTTTTATTAAAAAACAACAACACCCACCTGCATCCAACAGAAAATCTGTTCTGGAGGAGAGCCTTCACAACTGATTTTCAGGGCAGGGTACTAAAAGTTGAGAGGGAGGGGGGAATGGCAATCTGCTCCCTTCCTCTGTTATTGCGCACCTCCTGATGGATCAAAAGTCCTGAACTTGTGCAAGGGCACCAAGTGAATGCAGCCAATTTTACTTTTGCTTTTGTTCCTGAAGAACCCCCTCTACAATAAAAAAAAAAATCAGCTCTGAATATATCAGGAAATACCAACTTAAGGACAGGGGTGAGAGAGACAACAGCCATGATCAGACACAAGGGAAGAGAGGTCAGCAGACATTTACCAACAAAAGACTGCTATAGAAATATTGGTATGCCATGTGCATGATTCTCCTTGACTACAATATGCCACAGGAGCAAGGCAGATGGAGAAGAAGGGGTTACTGTCCTGGCAGTTATAGCAAGGTGGCAATTACAACAATATTGTTTTTAGGGCTATTCAAACCAATTAGGAATCTTATTCGGAGGGGGAGGGGGTGGAACTAACATTTTTTCAGAGAGCAGTCTTTCTAAAATGATATTTGAGCAATGGTAATCCAGCCAGTTTTAAAACAAAATTTAATATTAGGTAGTAAAACTGCAACTTTTAAAATAAAAATGAAGATTGGAAAAAGGGACCCCTTTTTTAAATAGGGAAATACAATTCTGCAGAGATGAGGCTGTTTATTAAGAATACATTCCACCTCTCCAGCCCTCTGAAGACAAACTGCAGAGCTGTGTGCAAAGCTAGACAATCTGGGCAGCCAGCCATAAAACATCACTTCTGTAGCACAGATACTGCTTTCACTCTCTTAAGCCCTCCACAGCTGTAAAATATAACAAGAGGGGCTCTGGTAACTAGCCTTTACTGTCTCAGACACTTTATGTTTCATGGGTCAAAGTTTGTGCATGGGTTGCATCTATTCTTAAAATAAAAAACCACACCCAAATGAACATTCAGGAGGAATGTTATTGAAGTAAATATATTTAAAAAATAAAAATCAAGCAATCACATGCTGACATGTGGCACAGTTCATAATAGGTTTCCACAGAGAGAGCAAGGGAAAAACAGGCTAGAATTATAGAAGGCTTAACGAGATTAAAGAAATAAGCGACCATTAAAAAAAATATCTCATAAAATACACATTGTTTTTTACTTGAGAATGAAGCTGTTTGTGTACTCTATATTTCTGAGTGGAAATATTTACAACTGATAAGTTTGCTTTAACTCACAATATGGGTCAACATCCAGAATATCATGCACCAACGCACAACTTTTAGCTTTGCTCTCCAGCAGCCCTCTGTACCCACCACAATGATCACAAGTTCTCTGGAGCAGAATCCCATGAGCAATGAGAAGATGCCACCAGAAATATTTTTTTTATGATCACCTTCTTCTGCATATGCACAACTGCTTTGTACACATAAATAGGAGCTCTCTCGATCTTAGCCAGTGCACGCATACTTTAAAGCAAGCTCCACAGCCAACAATGCAAGAGTCCTTCAATTTAGAATGTTTCTGAATGGGCTGCAGGATAGAAGGCAGCAGGTATGACTAATCTGTTTCCACAACTTGCTATATTTATCCTCTAAATACAAAGATTATGAACAATTGAAAGCCAGTTTTGTAATTAAATTTGTTATTGCCATAGCATATTGCAATTCAGTAAAATATATTGGGTCTTTAAATTCTTTTGACCTGGCTGATGTCTCTATAAAGCTACTGAAAACCTCTACCCATTATCACCAGAAGGTAACAGCTGATACAAAATTGGCTAGACTACATCATCACCGGGCACTTAAGAGGTTTCTTATCATTCATCTCTACTACTAAATGGCCTGATGAACTCCTTCCTGCAGCTTCAAGACCAGGGGAGAAATATTCCAAATATGACATTATCTTGTAATCTGAATTTTAAACGGGTTCTAAAAATAAACAATAAAACATCACAAGGCAAAAATAGCTTACAAGGTAAAGAATGAGAATCCTAGTCATACAACAAAGCAACAACCTTCTATAGTTCATAATAGATGGAAAAATTTAGCAGATTAATGAATGTGTATTGACGTACACATTTGAAATGATTTTGTCTGAAATATTGTAACAGATTTCAAAAAGCAAATAAATTAACATATATCCCTGTGTGAATAGAAACGGGGTGGGAGCTAAGCTTTAAGTCTGCAGTGTTCTCATAGGGACTTTCTCTAGCAATTCTTTCCATCTGAAAGCCTTCCTTTGCTGAAGTAGAAGTCTGCCCCACCCCTGACCTCCTCCTCCAGCTTGTTTTGGAAAGGAGCCAGATGACAGCATTGGGAAAAGTGCATATTTATCTCTACAAGACCAGCTGCATAGAACAACTAAATGTAATTTAAAGGTATTATCCATTCTCGCACACACAGCGGCTTTATTTTTATGCCATTAAGATTCTGAGTGCCAAAAAAATTTCATGTTGATGTTTTAGTAGGTATATCTCTAAAGGCTACATTTTTAGATTTATAAGTGTTCCAAAACTGGCAATCACTATGGCAACCATTTTGCTTATAAATAAAACCGAATTCCCTACACATGGAAATCTGTTTGCATTTTAAAATAGAAGTACAGAGAAACAGACTCAAAAATGTTTATTCTTTCCTAGATTGACTATTTTCACATACAAAAGGTTTTGTAATGCCTTCAAACAAGAGTTTGGGATACTATTTATTCTGATGATGGAGTGTTACACCTTGCTAAAATGTCTGACTAAAAGATGACAACAAAATCGCACACAACCTCTGTTGCTGGGCATATGATTCTTCTACAGTGATCATGTGATTTTTTAATGATATAATGAATATCAAAGGAATTTAATATTTAAAATAGTACAAAATGTTAAAATGTTTAATTACTATCCTAATATTGTGGCTGCCCAAGAGGGCTAATAACGATCACCAAAAGCATACATCTATTCCAACTTCAGGAATAAATCAAGAATCACAAAAGTAATTATAAAACCCCATTCCTTCTTAGCAACAGGGATAATACTACTGCTAGGTGAAAGTGATTAAAGGACCTCTTCCAAACAATACATGGGGTCTAGCCTTCAGGTGGTTAGTCTGGAAATTATTTTCAAAATGAAGATCCCTTTTGCTGTTACTGTAGAATATATGTTGAAGGAGCCTAATATGAGGGTCACCACCAGGAAATACTAGCTAGTGATCTTATTAGACAAGTGTCTAATATGTTGGTCAACATATGATAAGTATATGGCCCATTTCTTTGTCTTTCATCTCTCCCACTGTATATTAGCTTTCACTACCTATTCTAGAAGAATGTGATATGCATTTCCCAAAGACATGACCAACAGTCCAATCAGAAAAAGGATACACCATAGTTTCAGACTGATGGCTTAGGACACCTGCCCTTGATGAGCTAACACCCACAGAGCTGAAGAACAAACACCATTACCATTGTAACTAACGCCTTATCTCGATGGGGAGGGGTGTTATGTATTGAATACTGGCATACTATTTAGAAATACATAAGGTATTGAAGATTCAACAGTTAATCACACTGTGTAAGGACACAAAAATAAACCCCATGTGGATTAATATCGTGCTTTTCATCTGTAATCCTATACTCACTTCCCTTGTAGTAACCAATGTGACTGAAGTATAAAAGTAAACATGCAGAAGATTGCACTATTAAAGTGTTTTATGGCCTGCTTTGAAGAGCCTTGCTATATAAGACCAAAGGCCTATCTAGTCCAGCATCACATTTCCTAAATAACCAACCTATGAGAAGCACACAAGCAGGACATGAGGAAGACAGCCCTCTCCCACTGTTTCCCAACAATTAGTATTCAGGAGCAATCTGCCTCTAATCCTAGAGGTAGCATATAGCCATCATGACTAGCAGCCATTGATAGCCTTACCCTTTATAAATTCATCTAGTTCCCTTTTAAAGTCATCTAAGTTGGCCATCAGCAGATCTTGCGCAAGCAAATTCTATAGCTTTAACTATGCACTGTCTGAAGAAGTGCTACCTTTTGTCTATCCTCAATTTCCCACCATTCAACTTTATAGGATGACCCCCCCATACTTAATGAGGAAGATACTTCTCAGTCCAGTTTCTCCGCACCAGCCTCCAGATAATTTTGCTTGCTACCCTTTTTCCAGCTCTACAACATCCTTTTGAGAAGCAGCAACTAAATCCGTACCCAGAATGCCAAATGTGGTCACACCATATATTGTAAAGGCATGATCCCTTGCATGCAATCCGCTTTTTTCACAGCTGCCGCATGCTAGGTTATGGTTTTCCTTGCATTATTCACCATGAACTCAAGTTTCCATTCCTGTCATTTGCACATTTTCTCTTTCAGAATGCATGGATAGTGGAAAACATGTTGGGTTTTCCCACCTATGCACTGAAAGGGCTATCTTTATGAGTCCTAGTGCTCACTCAGCCCATTTCATTTTTGATCAGTGCAATAGTCAGTTTTACAATGGCAGCATCTCTGACAGGTTCACAGAATGCATCATAATTGCTTTGGTTACAGCATTAGTAGGAATCTCACTTTCATAATGTACCTTATTTACTAATCCATGCATGTCCCAGGTGACAAAAGTAGAAAGCATCACAACTTGCCACTACTAATGCTCTAGGACATCAAACGATCATCAGGTAAGTAAAAATTGCATTTAAAATTTATAACCAACTAACAAAAGTTTTAAAAAAGCAAGAGAAAAGGCACAAGTGGTTTTTTTAAAAAACAAAACAAAAAAAACAATAGTCTTTTCCACCTTTTCTACCAAAAGGTATCTGCGAAAGGTATTCAGAAAACTGAAAGTTACCAAATGCTTGCACAGAAAATTGATAATATCAGATAACAGGAAAATAACTGTATGAATAAAACATGCCTGTAGCTGTGAAGGGAATATTAAATATTTCTGATACACTGTTTGGTATCAGAGTTCACAGTTAGGTATCAGTAGCCAGAAAGGGTAGAAGGAAGAGGGTGTCAGATGATGACTGGAAATTCCAATAACCAGCTATGGGGGAAAGATTAAATCATAAGCTTTACCCATTGACAAACTGTTCAACTCTATCTGGATTATGAGGAAAATTAAATAATTACTAAATGTGTATCTTGACAGCCACACAAACCATAGAAAAACAAGTCAGAAGTGAGTCTCACTACGTAGAAATCATAACGATATATTATGGGCTCTTAAAAACATATATATAGTTTATTGCAGCTGTCTTCTTCTTCCTTATGTGTTCTTATGTCTGTATTGCTAAGCATTTATCTGCTGCATCTCAACAATTTACCCATAAAATTTGATGCATCCAATGAGTTTCACTAAAATAAGTGACAATTACTTGTTCTTATATATTCCAATTCAGCCAGGATTTTGGTTTCTCTCTCACCCACATTTCAATATCTCTAAGAATGAGTTGATATTATGTGCCAAAATTACAATGGAAATATTGGGTGGTCACCAATGTTAATCCTATTCAGAGTAGAATCATTGAAATTAATGAACACCACTACCTTATTTACAGAGTAGATAGGTCTACCCTGACTTAGAAAACAAAACAATGGGTTGTCCCTATTACATACAGAGTTTAAATGGAGAAAAACTCTCCAAAAGAGGACATTAAACTAAAATTAAAGACTGATCTTTATAAAGCAACTAACTAAAATATCTACCAAGGCATTCTGTATTAAGTGAGCCATAGATAACATTTTCTGTATTTTGAAAACATAGCAACCTTCTGTGCATGGACTACTGCACTTCCAAGTTTAGGCTTTGAAGCAAATGAAGCAGAGGGTTTTCCAAATACTTAAATAATAAAATTTGCACAGGCAGAATTTTGTACACACTGAAATCCTACTTTGACCCCGATACTTTAGTAACTGATGGTTTGCTCCATTAATCATTGCTACCATAAAAGGAAAAACTGGTGACACAAAAATATGCTGGAGTAAAATGCTATTTTACTCCAGCAAAGAACTTAATATAGACACAAAAGAAGCCTACATTCTAAAGAAACACTGAAAAAAAGATCCAGTCATCTTTTTAGACTTGACTGTAGGCAATCAAGGATGAAGTTCAAGTTTTCTCCAGTTGGTTACATTCAATCAGCTTTTCCATTCTAGCTACACTTAAACCAAGACAAATTGCCAAGGCTAATTATCACTATTTTCCAAACATTGCATCACATGGTAATGTGAGATGCTATCAACAGCATGCACACACTAAAATAATTTAAGATTAATTCTGTTCCATAATTTATTATCTTTTCCATATTTTCTCATGTGCATGATGTGGTATGGGATTTTTTTGCAGGGACAAGGAACTACATGCAAAATATGCCTGATAAATACTGAAGTTTTAAAACTGGCATCCAAGTCTATTTTAGTCTCTGAATATAATAGCTTATTATTAGAAAGCACTTCATAGATTTATTATTTTACAGACTACAGCACAATTTTTATTTTTATTTTAAAAAAACACTACAGAAAACAGCTCTGTTCTGTACTTATGGCACGGGGAGGCGCATGCACTGAACTACTTAAAAGGTCTTTTACGTTTTTAACTTTTCCTGTCTCCCAATTAAGAGAAGGGAATGGCCCTCCTCTTACCTTTGCTTCGTTTCCTTCTGGGGCTCTTTGGCAGCTTTCGACTCAGTCTCCTTGAAAAAGAACAAGTGAATATTTTGTCTGGCGTCTGGGAGTTTCACTAGCGTGCTCCTTTCTTTCTTTAATGCTTTTTCTTACAAAAAGTACCCGTATTTTTTCACGTTGAATACGAAAAAAATCTCACACGGCCAAGAAAGTCAGTTGTTGGATTTTTTTTTTTTAATATTTATGCCCGTTCCAATAAAAAAAAAACCCACCAAAAATAACCTGCCACAAAGGAGGAGGGAGGGGGTTGGGGAAACCAGACAAGAAATCAACAGTATCCAAGTAGAAGAGCTAAAAGCTCCAGTTTGATTCCAGCCCAGAGAAGTGCAGCAGATGCAGGTCCTTTTTTAAAATATCTTTTTTATTTCCAGTGAAGCAGAACTAGCAGTTTATGAGTCCCCAGCTAGAGTTTTGCACACGGAATTTTGTTCTAAAATTAAATGTACGTGGTTGCAGCAAAAATGAACTGTTGGGATGTGAGAGAGTGGAAAATGTTATGCTTTCTAATTGATCAGAACACAGCTTTTAAAAAATATGTGTTTGGGAGATTCTCAGTTTATATGGATGAGCATCTGAATATATTTTTTTCAAAAGTGCAAATTAAAATGGAGAAAATTGTACCCATCCAGAAGTGTATAAGGGGATAGCTTAGGAAAAACAAAAAGGAGCCACGGGGGATCCAGAAGAGTCTCACATCCAAACAAGAAGTACCCAGTACGGTCTCTCTAAAAAGGGAGGAGAGACGTGGAACACAAGCAGGAAAAGGATCTAGCAGTCTCTCTCAGGCAGATCCAAGGGGGAGAGCAATCCAGGCAGTGTCTCAGAAGGCAAGGATCCACAGATGCCAGCGAAATCCACCAGCTGTGCCTTTCATATGTGGATCCAAGGAAGGGAGGTCCAGCAGTCTCTCTGATAGACAGGGATCCTAAAAGGATCCAGGAGATAAGCTTCTTGCTGACGAGGGGGTCCACCAGTCTCTCTCATGGGGATCCACCCAGCTATGCCAAACATAGGTGGATCCAGAAAAGAAGGCGAAATCCAGTCTCTTTCTTTCTCACAGGGTCAGGATCCACGGATCCCAGGGCGATCCAGCCGTTGAGTTTCTCATAAGGAGGTCCGTCAGGCTCTCTCCCAGTGGGATCCACCCAATCAGTAGCAGGATCCAGCAGGCTCGCTCGCTCGCTCTCCTTCCCCTCCACAGGGACTCAAGAGAGAGAGAGGTTCTCGGGGGGGGGGAGAGATACGGGGGATTTGTGGAGGCAGCAGGAGCGGCTCCTCGGACGGAGCTTTCGCTCGGAGGGGAAGGGGGTTGGGCCGCTGGCGGGACAGGCGATGCCGCCGAGCTCAGTGATGCTGCCGGGCCGGCCCCCCGCTCCTCCTCGCAGCAGTAGCAGCAGCCGCCTGCACCACCACCGCCGCCGCCTCTGTCCTCCGCTTCAGGAGCAGAGCTGCTGCCACCGCAGCCATTTTGTTACTAACTGACAAGAGCCCCGCCAGGCAGGCAGCGCGAGACCACAACGGAGCGCGGGAGGGGGGGAGGGGGCAGGGAGACGCGAGAGTTACTCCCTCCTCCCCTCCCCAACCTCAAACAGGAAGTCTCGTCCGCCGCTCAAGTCACGTGGTGGTTGGGGGGGAACAGGCATAAAAGAAAGCTCTGAGACATGCAAATGAGGCGGGGAGGAGAGCCAATGGCGTGACGGCAGGAGTCCCGCAGCTCCGCCTTTCCCTCGCTCTCATCTCGTCCGCCTCAGAGCCGGAGCTGATGCCTTTCCCTGTTGCTCGCTGCGCACCCCCCCCCACCGCCTGCCTGCCTGCCTTTCTCCTCCGTCCATCTTGTGTGTTACCTAATCTGCACGGAGGGAGCTATCAGATACGTCCGCGTTGCAGGTGGAAAAAAAAAAGCACAGGCTTGGAATGAAAATGATGGGGAATTTTGCTGTGGTAATTTTGCACGGGAAAACATAGCAATAGGGTTGGTTTGTTTCTATCTATCTATATGCATAATACTCGACTAGCCTGCGCTTGAATTGCATCTGCTTCAGTATATTGCTGTTGTTATTTTTAGCTCTGCAGAAACCTGGCGCTGCTGTTTTCAAAGATTTTGAGGGGGGGGTTACAAGTCGGCTCCTCTGAATGAAAACGAATGAATTTGCTTAGTTTTTACACAAAATTCCGCCCCCACCCGAGCATCAAATTAAAGCTTAACATTGGTGCATTCAGACTGCCCTGCAAATGTCAGAGTTCTGGAGGATGCCACAGGACATGTGTCGTCTGTGTTTTTCTATGGAATTCCAACAGATCCTATCTGTACCCACCGACTGCATCATCATCTTCATAAAAAAGGAGCTTAAAGCATCCCTCGCAAATGTACATATTTTTAAATTACCACACAAGAGATCACATCTGTGCCCATGAACGGCAGCATAATATGGCATGTGCCCTTGACAGCTTTGCTGTGTGCAAAAACAGATCAATAATATTGCACTATGGCAGCAGTAATGTTCATGGTGCAGACTGTGAACATGGAGAGGTTCTGATTTGGTGGGAACTGTGGCAGGAACCTGAATAAAAAAAATCAAGCAGATTCATAGGAAACTGCCTTCAATCCATATTTTTGTACTATGGTGGCACTGTGAAGGGTTGCATCCATGCTTCTGTGCCATGGCAGCACCACAAAACAATGGCCATAGAGACAGATGTGATCTGTGATATGGCGGATTCGGAGGGGGGGCTGTGTTAAAAAACAACACCCATGCAAATTCAAAACCCAGAGCTATTGATGCAAAACAAACCAGCCCACAGTACACTTAGCTGAAGTTTCCAGACATGCAGACAAGCTTTTGTGATGTCAAAATAAAATATATGGGGCGGGGGAGATAATGACAGCATGCTCCCCAACATTCTGTTATCCTGCCTGACAGCCAACCAATTGCTTTGGTTGGTTTTTTTCATAGTCTGTTGTTTACAAGAGTTCCTATCCCTTACAGTTTAGTGGCTACTTAAATGTCCCCTCGCACCCCAATAGAAAGATCAGCCTGACACCAGACAAATCTAATTTCAAAACCTACCATTGCTGAGAAAGGAAACTAACTCCCATCTGAGATCCCAAGAGGGCTGCAAGAACAGCTAGTAAAACAAAAACAAACTGAGCTTGCCAATGCAGGATGTGCCAGTGCCAGACAGGCTGTGCATGTGTGTGCGCGCGCGTCCCCGCACACCAATACATCACTGTGAATTGCTTGGCATGTTTAGTAACAGTTGTAAAGAAGGGAGGGAAATGCACCTGCAATGGAATGCACCCTATGCTATGGATTCTGTATGACCCAGGCAAGCACGTAAGGAGAATTCTGTTGGAGATTTATTAGATCCAGTGTGTAAATCTAGCCTTGTGGAAGTGCATCAGATCATGCTGTGCCTCCCTGTTTTATAGAAATGCATGGATTTCTCAAGTTGCATCCATAGGTTCAAACTCCCAGCTGCTTTTGCATCAAGAACCTAAACTTGTGAAGTGGGATGTAAATTATTGCCAGAAGCCCTAGATCATGCCCTTTTGCTTCATATTAATTAATAAGCAACAAAGTCTCAATAACATAAATTTGGTTCCCTTTCTCACTTAACCCCTAAGTATGAACAAACAATCTTTTAAACACACAAGCGGTACACATAAAAATGGACACCTACATCAAAACAAGATGGTGACGCAAGGGCAAAAAAGAAAAATCTGCATTATTGAGTGTCCAGCTTTAAACGATAAAATCAGTATAAAATGGGCTAAAATGGTTGCTTGTTGCCTGCATCACTCCACCCCCAGGCTTCGGTTGGGCTTCATTTCTCACAAACATTCTAATAACTCACAGAAAGCTGCCAACTATGCAGCATCTGTGAAGGACCAAGTTGACTGAAAAGGATCTCGCAAAGGATTGACATGGGAGAACTCAGTTGCAGAGATACTCAGCAGGTAAGGAGGCTGAGAGCTGAGGATCCTAAAAGTAAAGTTGGTATATCAGTCAATTAACCAGGCAAATTGTCAATTTGATCGTAGTAAAATATTAAGTCATGTGGACGTTGGTGATAAGAGGTGGGGCCTTCTCAGTGGCAGCACCTCATCTGTGGAAAATATGGCTAGCCTCCACACTGTTAAGTTTTAGGTTGCAACCAATGACACATCTGTTTATGCAAGTTTCAGGTACAAATAAAGATTATGGTCTTACTGCTGATACTATGCTTCATGTCTTGCCTGTTATTTAGTTGCGTTGTTATAATAGATGGTTTTCATTATTATTGCTCTATTGTATTTTATCATTTTGTGCACCATTCTGTACTCTGTGAGAGGAAGAGCAGTGTATAAATAGAAATGTGGCTGCTTCACTTTTTCTTTGCATCACAGGAATATCTGATAGCAGTGACAGTCCCTCCTACTTCCTCAACACCCAACCACATATCATTTAGGAGTACACACCCTTTGCCCTGCAACTTTTTCCAGGGAGCTTTCAGCCCTACCTTCCCAATTAAAGTGCATGGCCAAACTTATCCTTTTGGCCAGGCTTTATAACTGCAAGCATCTGCGAATAGAAAACATGGGCTTCAGGAGGAAGCAGACAGCAAATCGCACAAGCAGTTCTCAGAGTAGCAGTGATCATGATGGTCTCCATGTGATCTAACACTGGAGCAGTGATGTCATATAGAAGATTTGCAGAATTATAACTGGTGTATGCACTCTTTGCTACTGTGCTACCTTGAAACAAACACATTGAACTGACTTGCTTATTACTGTGTCAATATTTACTCACCAGCCAATTGCCCAGGTTTGTTTGTTTTACTGGTCCTAAGAGCATACGAAGAGCCTTGCTGGATTAGATCAAAGGCCCATCTAGTCCAGCATCCTGTTCCCTCAGTAGCCAATCAGATGCCTACGAGAAGCCCACAAGCAAACACCAACTCTGCGTCAAAGTAGTGAAGCTAACAGATAGAGACCAGGTGTGGGAAGGAGGGAGTGGATTAAAAAACAGGAGCATGATAGAAGACAGAACCTGAAAGGTAGAAAGGAGGGTTGTGATAACCTTGTGACAGGTCCAAAAACGAGTTGCTAAGCAAGGGTTACTTGGGATGCTCTTAGATCATATGCCTGAGAACCAGGAGAGTAGGGAAGCTATTAAAGAAAGTGTCGCTGCATCTCAAATGATTTGAAGTAACCAGCCAAATTTTGGGTTGCATATATACAAATAACAGAAAGAGCCTTTCCAATGCTGGATAGCTCAGTTGGTTAGAGTGTGGTGCTGATAAAGCCAAGGTTGCAAGTTCTGTCCCCATATGGGACAGCTGCATATTCCTACATTGCAGAGCATTAAACTAGATAATCCTCAGGGTCCCTTCAAACTCTACAGTTCTACAATTCTATGAATATGGGCCTCAGAAACAGGTTTTGTAGTTTCTGTTCAAGAGCTTCACAGGTGGGAATTGTCTGCATGTTTCACCCCAGAGCCCACTCTCTCTGGTGAGCAGGGCTTGGGGTCCTTTACACTGGAGGTAGCAAAGGAAGAGGAGCAATCAGAGTGCCTGAGTTGCT
Source organism: Podarcis filfolensis (assembly GCF_964270895.1). Lineage (NCBI taxonomy): Eukaryota > Metazoa > Chordata > Lepidosauria > Squamata > Lacertidae > Podarcis > Podarcis filfolensis. The sequence continues at coordinate 87,796,033 of NC_139605.1, read as the reverse complement.
CAGGATGGAAGAACATCAGCCCCTTCTCTAGATCTCTTAATGGCCACAGCAGAAATACGTGGATTGGGAGCCTCACTGTGTAAAGCAGGCATGGCCGAACTTGGCCCTCCAGATGTTTTGGGGCTACAACTCCCATGATCCCTAGCTAACTGGACCAGTGGTCAGGGATGATGGGAGTTGTAGTCCCAAAACATCTGGAGGGCCGAGTTTGGCTATGCCTGGTGTAAAGGGTTTTGATTGGACACCTTGTTTTAGTGCTGTGAGCTTAACGTACAGAAGCAGTTGCTTGCCTTGGGCACCCTTGGACTGTCAGTATTTTGCAGGAAGGACTCAGGCACATAACACAACAACTTTAGGTTTGCACAATTAAAGCAGATTAAAGGGTTCTTGCACCCTGGTACACAAATCCACTTTTAAAGAAATCAGACCTTTTTGTGTTTTGGAAAATGATGTGGAAATTTATTGAAAAGTATGGGGTAGACAAATGACTTAACAGGAAGAGATGCCATTGCCCCACAAGCAAATCAGGGTGAATGCTCATTCTTGTATAACCTTCCTATGAAGAACTGCTAAATAAAAAGCAGATACAATTTAACCTCCATGTAAGCAAATCAGGGTGAATGCTCAATAAATGCACCATCTTGAGGAGCCTTGTGGCTACTATATGGGAAAGAAATCCCAGTCTTTTTCTTCAGCAAGCAAACCATAATTGGAGTTAAGGTACAAAGGCATTGCTGTTCTGTATACTTTTTGCACATTTAATCACTACTTGTCCCTTGTTTAAAGGGACAACAGTTCCTTTTTTCTAGAAAGGTTGCTTGGGTTAGTCTGTGGTGTTGCAAAAAGAATAAAAAGTCATGTGGCTCCTTAAAAACTAACAAATGATTTATGCATCTGATGAACTGGATTGTAGTCCACAAAAGCTTATGCCATAATGAATTTGTTCGCCTTTAAGGTGCTATAGGACACTTCTCTATTTCTTCTCTGCTTGACCGTGTCCTTTCCCCTGTCCTTGGAAAGTGAGCCAGTGATGTCAACAGCATAGCTCCTTTCCAACATTCACCAGCAACTATTGCACTGAGGTTTAAGTGGGGAGAGAAAGCCCCCTTTTCTGTGGGTGCCATCAGCTCCCTGATTGTGACAGTGCTGCTGTTGCTTTAAAGCAAGTAAAGCACCAGGTGGTGTTCTCCCATCTATTATAATAGCTTTCTGTTCCAGTTCTGGTCTGAATTCTAGTACCTGAAATCTCTGCTGGTGTTTTGATCCCCTGTTTTAAGGGACATTTGCTCTGGCATGGAGAGAAAGAGGTCTCAGATCTTTGTATGGTGAGTATTGAGTACAGCAAGTGATAACCGGTGTAACAGGATGCTAAGGGCGAAGCAAGGGAGAACGCTTCCCCCATCTTCAATACATAATAGCTCTATTTTTAGCTGTTGTGTATCAGCCTGACAGTGTCTTTGGTTCACGGGAATGGGAATATAATTAGATCTGTTTTTGCCACTGGAGGGAGACCACATTGCTTGAGAAAGCAATAGAAAGAGAAGCCCAGAACAAAGCAAAACAAATACCAGAGTTTTATATTTAGAACATACTGTTTTCTAGGGCAGGCAGGATTTATATGCATGCGAAGTATTTCAGCAGTGAGATTTAAACTTAACCTTTTGCTTCTCACACAAAAAGTACTGGCAATCAAAGATAAGAATTTTCCTGGCTCTAGCAACTTTTTTTTTTTAAAGCAAACTTGTGCCAACAAGCAGCAGCAGCCATCCATACACTACAGGTGCTGGGGGCTTTATTTTGTCTGTGGCATATATAAATCCAGGTGGAAGACAGATGAATTGCATGGGAGGAATGGAGTAAAAAACACACACACACACACCAACAACCAGCAAATAAAGAGTTCTACTTGTGAACTGAACCAACTTTGTAATGTTTTTGAATATAGGTCAACACCTACAACGCCTCCCCCCCCTCCAGCAACGTAACCAAACAGCAGCAACAGCAGATTGTCTCATTGATACTTTCAGAAAGGATTTTGCTTCCGACATAAGCCAAAAGCCTGAAACAAACAGAATGGGCACAGCCATGTGGGCTTCGTTGCTGATGTACAGTACAATCTAATTAACAGGATATAATATGATTACAGTGTCACTAATTAAATAATAAATAAAGCTGCTGTCCGATTAGAATGGCTTGTTTTGCTGTGTTAAAAGAAAACATGCCAAATGAAATTTGCCTCCAGATTAAGGTTTTGTAAAAGATCGTTTTTGGAAAAGCTTTCTAACTAGGTGTTTTTATGCACTGTTTAAACAGTGCCAAATATTGTAGCTATATTCTAATTGCATGTAGTTCACCACTTGCAGCTCAGTGACAGAGCATCTGCTTTGCAGGCAGAGGTTTCCAGGTTCAATTCTCTTCATCTCCAGGTAGGGCTGAGAGACACCCCTTTCCGTAACTCTGAAGAGCTTCTGCCAGTCAGTGTATACAATATTGAGTTAGATGAACCAATGGCCAGACTCTGGATAGGGCAGATTCCTGTGTACCTGTTCTCCAAGTACAGGGTATCCACAAGACAGCGTCTAGAAACTCATTGGTAGGGCTCCAAAATTCAGATTTATATTTTCGCTTGAAAGGATGTGGAGGAGCACCCTGTGATGGAGAGCTCCTATTGAAACTGTCTTAGCAGTTGCTTAACTCAGAGCTTTCCACAAAAATGTCAGTTCCCAGCATTCCACTGCTTTCTGCCCACACCAGAGGGCAGACCTTAACAGAATGTTTCTGCACTGCATTTTCTAGCTCCTCCCCTCAGTCATTCACTATTTTTTCCTCATTCTGGACATGCACACAACTATTTCCATATGTGTACACCTTGTAACAAAAGTTGTCACAAGAGCAAATGTTACCAGCCCCTAGTTATCATGTTTTACTATAGAAAAAAACTGTGACTTGTCTTTTCTTTTGACGTTGGGTGGGGCGTGGGGGACACATTCATTTCCATTTGTGTGAGGGTTTGGTTTTTTTTTAGTGTAGCATAGAGCTGTTGTGCAAAGACCTCTATATTACTACTATTTTTCAAAAAGTCCTGATGTATGTGCTGCAATTACAGTCTCCAAAGAAACCCCCCAGGTGTGTTGAGACTTTGAGAAAATAGCTCCTCTCAACTGCATTCTTGAAATTCCAAGGTGCCTTCTGCCTGCAGCCAAAATGGTGGCAGTAGGCTTGTACAGTATGGGCTGCCAGAAACAATAGCTAGATTTTGCTCAGGTGAGGATCAAATGCAAGTAGGTATGTGATGAGAGGGACCACTCACTGAAACATCACCACAAAAATGACAAAATGCATACACACAAAAACTGCAGTGGTAACTGCAGATGTATAATGGGTCATCTTTACGTAATTGAATATTTGTCTATTGCAATGCATCCTACATGGGCTACCCATGAAGACAGTTTGGAGACTGCAGCTGGAGTAAAAGACCATAGTGTAGACAATTATATTGTCACCTTGGGAGCACATAACATGGCTTCCGAGGCCATTACATTGGTTGCCTATTTCTCACCATGCCCAATTCAAGGTGCTAAGTGTACAAAGCCCTGAGCTTGGGGCTCAGCTGCTTGAAAAAGTACCTCTTCCAATACCATCATGTCCAAGAACTGAGACTGGCCAGGAAGGCCTTCTCTCTTCCATGATCAAGTCAGCTGTGGACAGCTTGGAAAGCTTGGAAAACTCGGCGTGAGCAGTATCAATGTTACAATAAACCTCCAATTTGCAAGCATCCAAATAAGAGGTTAAAACAACAGATTTCTGAGCCTGTGCTAACTGTAGCTTACCAGCCTTGCGAACAGGTCTGTTGAATGCAGACCAATTGAGTTCAGAATTGGCACAGGCGCTCATAATGTGCCTCAACTTTTATTCTGAACAGGACCAGAATTTCAGGGCAGGGAAGCATGATTCACAATACAATCAAGTTATTTGCAAACTGGGAAAATTCACATTTTCAGCCTGTTACGTTTCAACTTCATCAGCAACACGGCTTGATCCCAGATGTCTCTACTCAGAAGTAAGTCCCACTGATTTCAGTGGAGCTTTCTCCTACATCAGTGGGAATAGAACTGAAGCCTAAAACTGCAGCTGGTCTAGTTTCTTCTGCTTCCTAGTACAGCTATATCTATATAATACAAAAGAGTTTGCTAGAGATTTGCTGCTTACCTCCTGGGGTCATTCTGCCATTGCTAGTTCAAATACCAGCAGACTCTTTTTGGCATTTTGCTGCATTTTGAGTAACACCTCTGTTGTCATGTTGAGGTTCCTTGTTGCTCACTTATCTACCTAACTCTGCATGGCTGACTCCTTCCTGTGTTACAAGCCCTCAGGAGAGCCGCCTGGAAATGAAACTCCTCTGATGGAAAGCTTTTGTTTCAGCCACCTCAGCTTCCTCTAACTCTCCAAGATGAATCTACTCCCTATCAGATTAGTTTTGCTATCTTTCTCAGTTGCCACTCTGCTCTATAAAGAAGCTCTTAATTCCGCTGGCTCTGTCACCTCTATTGAGTGATGACCACGTAGGTGTCAAGCTTGGCAGGGGAAGCCTATTGTAGGGTCAGTTGTTACTATTAGTGTCATCTACAAGAGCTAATATGTGCCCGCTGTGTGTGTTTAAATGTGCAGAGGCTGTAACAAGCACAGAGTGTCACATATGAACAGCCTTACTAGCGGTTCTTTCAGAGCTCTTTATTCAGCATTAATCCTGATCGGATTGCAAAAAAAAACTTACGCTGTGATTAGATGGTGCCTGGTCTTTACTGATTTGTTCACAGGGCAGTTAGACAACCACAGGCATTTACATACCACCAACTCATAAAACTCATAGTGATGTACGGTCACAGTAACTTGGGTTGCAGTATGGGTTACAGCAACATGGGTAAAAACAATGGAATGACTTTAAAACACGAAAATTAAAAAATTGTAAAATACAGAGCAAATGAGCAACACTGAATGTCTAGTTCCTATTCAAAGGTCTTGGGTGGATTCTATCTTTTAAATGTTTAAAACAGTTCTAAATGATGCTTCAGGAGCCACAGGGAACTGTGTCAAGAGCCCATTCATTCAGTAGGTGCCTTTGACAGTGGCAGCATTTGAAGTCACCCAGGGGTGTGTGCCTGTCCTGCCAGCTGCAAAGCCAGCAGAAAGCTGTGTGAAGAGCTTCACGGTGCTATGTCTTTCTGGAGCCTCAGGCTTCTTTGCTGTCTAGTCAGGTCTATTAAAGCCCATTTTGAAACTTAACACTTTTTCTTCTCTTTATTTTGCATGTGCTTGTATCTCATATGCCCACTCTGGGCCCTGAAGGAAATACTTTCCCCAGCAGAAACGATGCCCTCCAACAGTGGCAATTTTGGCAGGTGCACCTGGAAAGTGAAACTATCTTTCAAGGATGAAAGATAGCTGCGCCTGCTGGGCATTTGGCAAGATGGGAACTGTGTACTTCTGGCAAAGTCGTACCTTTGCATATCTTTATTTGAATATCTATCTAGTCCTAGCCTTCAAAAGCAAAGGATTTGACTTTTTCCAGATTCTGTCAATTCACCCCTGAATTCTCTAGTGGGGGCACAATCGAAATCATTGACCCACATGCACCATGCCTGGAATTTTATGGCAATATAGATCATTAGTGGTCTATTTCACAGAGATATTAAGATAATGAAGGTGAATATTGAGGGAGCCCACACCTTTGATCAGCTCCTTTAATCATAATATACTGTTCTGTGAGAAAGGTATAATAATTCAGTTGCCTTAACGAGAGCAACCAATTAGTCACAATCTCAGATGCAGGAGAATAGTTTTCCACAGAGAATTATCAGAGGGAAGCCACATATCCAGCATAGTAAATTCATTGCCTGGGTTGTGTGGCTTCATGGGTTAAGATGACATGGCGCAACAATATGCGGAATGTGGGCACCAAAGTCATGTGCTCACTTGTAGGCTTGAGATAGGGGTTTTTTTTTACACCAGCCATCCTCAACCTGTTGCCCTCCAGATGTTCTGGACTATAACTCTCATCAGCCCCAGCCAGCATGATAGAAATTGTAGTCTGGCCATTTTTAAAGTAATAGTTTTGCATCCAATGGAAATCCAGTCCCAGTTTGTGGACATCCAGTAAGTATGATTTGGACACATATTTTTCATATAATAAAAACAGGTGTATGGGTGGGTGAATTGTAATATATTCAAACATATCATTTTTAGTGATATTGTAGAATTATTGTAAAACACTGCATTCAGTGTTATGGCTCCAAGCCTGTGGAACTGCCCCCCAATTGTGATTAGATAGGCATCCTCCTTGCCAAACATCAGGTACATGACAAAGATTTTTTTTATTTATTCCAGCAGGCATTTTAGGGAAGTGTATGAGTTTATGTTTGGTTTTATGATGTATTTCTACTGTTTTACTATCTGTATGGTTTATTTATGTGCACCACTTAGGAATGCTAGTGATTAAACAGTATATAAATGTCTTAAACACATAAATAAACTACCAGGCCATACTCCATGGCTGCTGGTGGGTCATCGGTTGTGCAGGTCTTAGGTATGCAAAGGCTCTTCTCCACTAAGCTGATTCATTCTCATCACAGCAGAGAGAGCATGAGCTTTGGGGTTATGAAAATCTGGACCCATTGGTTATGATTTGGAAATACACGTTCAACTTTTAAACAACAAATCGCTGTGGATAATTAATGCTACATCATTGTTGCCTGTTGAATCTTGGCTTCTCTTTTTCTCTTATGTTCCCTTGTACCTAATTACTCTCATAATTCGCAACGCCTCTCAGCACACCTCTGAGTGGAGTCTGGGGAATCCCCAGACAGCACCGAGGGAGTGAGCACCCTGTGGGCTGAATGTGGGAGTACAGGGGCACCGTGTGCAGCACCAGTTAACAGAGCTGCCACTTAAAAAAATTAAAATTGCTCTGCTCCTTTAACAGGCTGACACACTGAATTACAGGGCAATCCCATATGTGTCTACAAAGATGCCTGTGCCCTACCAAATATACTTGGCTTGTCATCCTCATGCATACCTTTTATGGGCAAGGACCCGCCTTTGTTTGTAATATGCCAAGCACCGCTAGATCCTTACAAGCAACATGTCAATACGGTTACCAGTCCTTCCTGTGGGGAAGTGATTAGGCCTGAGGGCTGAATGTCACCCTCAGTCCACATGCTGCCAAGTCCTGCTTTAAGGCCAGGCCTTTTCACCAATAGCACTGGTGTTATGGACTGCACTCCTTTGCTGGAAAAAGGAAAAAAAAGAGGCCCTGCTTATATTGGTTGCGGACCCACCTGTTTACATAGGCATTCCCTTGACCTATCTACCAGAGTCTCCTGTTTTAATTGCTGTGTTGTTTTGATGGAATTGTTTTTATTGTGTTTTTAAATCACAATAAGCGGGTGGCGCTGTGGGTTAAACCACAGAGCCTAGGGCTTGCCGATCAGAAGGTCGGCGATTCGAATCCCCGCAACGGGGTGAGTTCCTGTTGCTCAGTCCCTGCTCCTGCCAACCTAGCAGTTCGAAAGCACAAAGTACAAGTAGATAAATAGGTACCGCTCCGGCGGGAAGGTAAACGGCGTTTCTGTGCGCTGCTCTGGTTTGCCAGAAGCGGCTTAGTCATGCTGGCTGCATGACCCGGAAGCTGTACGCAGGCTCCCTCGGCCAATAAAGCGAGATGAGCGCCGCAACCCGAATCATCCGCGACTGGACCTAATGGTCAGGGGTCCCTTTACCTTTCCCTAAATCACATTTAGGGTGGGATTCAACTAGCAAGTTCTGATAAAGTCAGCACAAGGGTCCTTGCTGGTGCAACAGGGCTTTCCCTTCTCTTCCCTTCACATGCCCCCATGATTCCCCCCCCAAAAAAACCAGGCTCATGGGGAGAGGAGAACCCTCGGAACTGTGTGTGAGAGGCGGAGAGGGGGAACATTTTGTTTGGCAAGAGAAAAACCTTGCACTAACAGAGCAGTTGCCTTAGTGCTTTGTTGAATTTCCCTTCTATATCTTAGCATTGTATTTGGGTTGTTTTATTATGTCTTTTGATTATGGATGTTTATATTTTAATGCTCAAGTCATTGGTTTTTATACTTGTAAACCACTTGGAAGCCCATTTCAGCATTAAGCGGTCTATAAATTAATGCGAAAGAATAATAATTTAAGGGATGCCCATTATGTTGTGGGACTACAAGGGGCAACTCTCTAAAGGAACATGCCATAAAATATAATGGTGCTGGTAAAATGCTTAGTAACATTTGCTAGATTGTAATGTTTGAGGAAAGGTTGACTTTGTGCCACTCTCTTATCGTGTGCTGCCTTGTTAAAATATGCCTAGTAATGATGGTTTCTGACTGTGCCCTGCAGTGATGCTTTGAGACTACGACACGTGGATCTTCATTACATGTACCAGGTTGCAATCATTTCAATAGAGTAAGTACATCCCCTAGACCAGGAAGCAGGATACAGGCGGGTGGTGGCTGTGAGAGAGACAAAAGTAAACCAGGGTGTGTATTGGGTGTCCTGAGTTGCTTGTCGACTGACCAAATCCCTCAGACAGGTGTGAGCTCAGACAGGTTACATGATCCAGCCTAGCTGTAAAATGCCTGACGGCTGATATCTCCTGGGGTACGGATGTTGCAAATGAACATATTTGTTTCTGCTTTAGGGATTTTGCTGTGCATAATAATGCATCTCTCGTAATGAGAACTACAGGAGTTTTATACATTTAAATTTGTCCAATTAATTATCCAGGAATGTTTTTAATAGGCTTTATCGCTGTAATTTCATTCTGAAGCAAATATTTCTTATTGGATCAAGGTTTGATTTCCCCCACACCCTTACCATTTCTAGCATGGTGTTGCAACATGTCCTCATATCAAAGGGGAAAAAATATGGGTTCATGGTTTGTTTGGGTTTTTTAAAAATACAGAGCTATATTTTTTTAAGACAGGTAGTAAGTATACCACCACCTGCAAATAAGCAAATAATAGTATTTGAAAATAGCATTGCTTTGAAAATTGTATGGCAAGCAGCCAGGTTATATAATGGTAAGTAGGGCTGCATACAACCATACATTTGAAGCACTCCCCTCCCCCCAAATAAAGAATCTTGGGAACAGTAGTGTGTTAAGGGTGCTGGGAATTGTAGCTCTGTAAGGGAGTCATTGCAAATCATTTTGCTAGTGCACCAGGTTAGTTGAATCTGGCCCCTAAGAAATAATAATAATGTGCGTTCTGTCCTCCAACAGAGGTGAATGGCCCCAGACCCTAGGAAAGAAACAGCCAGGGGGCTTCTATCATCTGTTACCTGAGGTGGTTCCCCCACTTTGCCTAATGATAGGACTGGCCCTGCCCATGATTAACTTTTCATCCATGAATTTATCTAATTCCCTTGTAAAGCCATGGAAGCCAGTGGTCATTGCCATAGGTAGCAGCCATAAATACACAGATTTGTTGTCCATTGGCTGCATTCATACAGTTGCATTGGCCCAAGCTTTTGTCTTCACTACCCAAAGCTTACATTGTGAGTAGAAAGTTCAAATATTTACGTGTCTGAGATTACATCTATTAATTACTGGATGCAGTTACTGAGTGCACAATTTGTTATCATTAGATACACACACACACACACACACACACACTCTGGACCTTATGAAAACAAACTCTTTTCTATCCCTACGGAGGTTTGGACAGTACAGTGGTACCTCAGGTTACAGATGCTTCAGGTTACAGATGCTTCAGATTACACACTCCACTAACCCAGAAATAGTATCTCAGGTTAAGAACTGTGCTTCAGGATGAGTACAGAAATTGTGTGGTGGCAGTGGGAGGCCCAATTGGCTAAAGTGGTATCTCAGGTTAAAAACAGTTTCTGGTTAAGAATGGACCTCCAGAACGAATTAAGTTCTTAACCCGAGGTGCCACTGTACCAGTATGTGCTAAGGACAGTGGACAGTTCTATGCAGTTTTTTCCAACAGTAAGTGATGGGACTTTCCCATTCTGCCTAGCTCCCAGGATCCCCAGACCATTTCTACTTCTTCCCTCATTGCCTCAAAATAGCTGACACACTCCAATACAATGTTCCTTTTCCTTCTACCACAGAACATCTGCACTATCTTCCCCTCCCCCAGCCTGGCAAATATACAACCAGAAGGAACAGTGAGCAAATTTGACAAAAAGCCATATTCCACACACACACACCAACCACAAAGCTACACAAAGAGAGGTTAGTACTGAAATCAAGTTAATGCGTTAACTTGATTTCAACCCATTGAAAACCCAATGGGTTTTCTGATTGCAAAGCTAGAAGGCTTGGGAGCAGAGCACAACACACATGCAGGACACAGCAGCTTGGTGGCAGTGCAAAAACTAATGCTGGCTCCCAAAGCATGTTAAACATGATTAGAGAGTCACATCACAGGTTACAGTTTGGAGGGGGAGGGGTTGCATGCATCCAAAGTATCGGTACTTTAAGTATACATCCAAAATGCAATGCCTGCCACTCCTGGTGGCCACTTCTGGCTTGCTTATGTGCCGTGTATGAAATGGTCCCACTACATCATCACCTCCCTGTGTGATCTGAGTGACCCAAGAGTTTCCTATTCATGTTTCCCATTCATCCTTCAGAATATTTCACTTCTAAAGAAAGAATGAGCTGTGTTAAAACTGATGTCTTGAAATGCTAAAGACGAGATCTGAGCAAAAGCCAAAAAATGTCAAGCAGTGATAAGTAAAGGCAAAAACCCAGAGGTTGGAGGACTCACTTTACTCATTTGTTTACCCCCACCCCCCAGATATTGTGTGTGTGTGTGTGGATAATGTTTGTTTTGTATTCTCTGAAGTGGCTAATCTACGAACGTGCAATGAAAAGGTGGCTTATTAGGCTAATTGCTGATTAAAAAGAAAAAATACCATGAGCAAATATTGCAATGCAGACGCAGAAGGCTGGGGCGGGGGACAACAAATACAGATCTCAGTTCTCCCCCTGTGAAGTTTTCCCACCAGTAATCAGGCAGTTCAAAGAGACGTCCAGCTAATCCAGTTCTTTAGGCAGCCTGAACTGATGCTGTTCATTAGCGGCCTCATAATTCTACCTTGCAGATCTGGCTTAATGGGAAGGTGACTGAGGAGGCTGCCGAGGGACTAGCTAATGTTTGTTCTAAACCCTTAGAAGGGTCCTCTCTCTCTGGCTACGCTCCCCATAGAAGGAGCCCTGAAGGTGCCCTGCTGCACAGGTGCAAAGGTGCCAGGCTTTCTTACAGGGCAAGAAGGGTGTCCCGCAGGTTTCGTCCCTGAGACTGATGGAATCCAAGAAGGTAAAAATAATTGCATACAGGGTTTTCTTTTTCCTGTTCCTAATGCAAGCAAGGAGAGTCCCCCAAGCTCATTAAAACAGATGGAAGTTTTAAAACCGGTATTACTTCAAAAAAATTAATTTACAGCTGTAGGGCTCAGTGGCCCAGAGAACATTAAAGCGATAAATCCAGAAAGGTGAAGTGATTAGAAAAGCGCATTTCTTGGGCTGCCACATGGAGTGCCAAGCCAGGAAGGAGCTGGGAGTCCTCTTACAAGTTCTGCCTTCACCTCCCTGTTTCTGGGTCGGCCCCTGATATTGCAGTGATAACAGAAGCTGATGAAAATCCATCCCAAAGTGAATGGGTGCACAAGGCATGTGCACAGTATAACATTCAATCAGCCAGTCTCCTCCTTATTCACCTTCCCTGCTCCGTTTCAGTGCAAATCCAGCAAGCAGTTGTCCTATTTACTTCCTCACCCCTTGATTATCCAAGTGCAGGCAACCTCTGCTATATAACTTTCTCTTTGTTTTGGCAAGCCTACCCAGACATGTGATTTTTTAGCGTGCAATTTTGTTAATGCATAGTTGTTTTAGCATTGCTGGTTGTATTTCTATTTTGATTTTAAAAAATGTTACACCAACATTCGCTTTTAGAAGCATTTTAAAATACGAATATTTTAGATGGTTTTATGGAAACTGCATAGAGGTATTCTGTCAAGCAAGTGGCATATAAATTTTGCTGAATTAAATATTACAAGCTAATCTATAAATTAATTTGCACAGAATTAGGTTTTTAACACAATAAGGGAGGCAGGTAATTATTTAACAGAGCGATCTTAATGAGAGGCTGGGAGGTATGGAGAGACAGATTAGCTACCAGCTCCTCCTGGCCAGAGTGGAAAGTGATGGTGGTGGGTGTCTTTTATGCTGTGCCAGCTGCAGAGAGACCCAACTCAAGCTCCTCACAGGGATGTGGATCAGCAGATTCTTAGCTAGCTCTGCTCCACAAAGCCCCATTTGGGGGCCCTACGTTGGCTAGTGCGAGCAGGAACATGGCTTCTACTTCATCCTGAGTTTGGGCAGGTGCAGCTGGGACCTCTGGAGCAATGGAATCCTTCCCCCACTCCCAAAGCAGAGCGTCTGCCTTATCCTAATCCACTGCAGCATCAATGACCAGTGGGTTTGGATTGTTACCCTACACCTCTCAAAATATTAGAACTAGGGGTCATGCACCAGCAGTACAGTGCTACCTCAGGTTAAGAACTTAATTCGTTCCGGAGGTCCATTCTTAACCTGAAACTGTTCTTAACCTGAGGTACCACTTTAGCTAATGGGGCCTCCCACCGCCACTGCGCGATTTCTGTTCTCATCCTGAAGCAAAAGTTCTTAACCCGAGGTACTATTTCTGGGTTAGTGGAGTCTGTAACCTGAAGAGTCCGTAACCTGAAGCGCCTGTAACCCGAGATACCACTGCAGTTTCAGGACAAAAGGAAGTGCTTCTTCCCACTACACATGGGAGTTCACTATCACAAGATGTGGTAGTGGCCGTTGGCTTGGATGGCTTTAAAAAGGGTTTAGACCAAGGGCTCCCAACAACCCTTGGAGGCCTGTGGGAGCATTGGCAAGCCAGAGAAATGATTGTGGGTAACACACATGCTACAGGGACGAGGGTGGCGCTGTGGGTTAAACCTCAGCGCCTAGGACTTGCCGATCGCATGGTCGGCGGTTCGAATCCCCGCGGCGGGGTGAGCTCCCATCATTCGGTCCCAGCTCCTGCCCACCTAGCAGTTCGAAAGCACAATTAAGTGCAAGTAGATAAATAGGTACCGCTTTCTAGCGGGAAGGTAAATGGCATTCCGTGTGCTGCTCTGGTGCCGGTTCGCCGGAGCAGCTTCGTCACGCTGGCCACGTGACCCGGAAGTGTCTGTGGACAGCGCTGGCTCCCGGCCTCTAGAGTGAGATGAGCGCACAACCCTAGAGTCTGTCAAGACTGGCCCGTACGGGCAGGGGTACCTTTACCTTTACCTTTAACACACATGCTCCCCCAGCAACCAAGAACACATTGCAACCGATTCTATTTGTTACAATAGGATGCTGCTCTGAAGCCTCATTTTAGCAGGTGGGTGCCAAGGAAGCCCTCTGAGGTGACTCCTGGCTTAGACAGTTCATGGAGGAGAAATTTATAAGGCAGTATTAGTCAGGATGGGAATATGGAATGTACAGTTGCTGGGATCAACAAGAGAGGGTTGCTGCAATCTCAGAGAGTTTCCTGGAGCATTTGCTTGGCCCCTGTGAGGAGCAGGATATTGGACTACATGGATCTTTGGGTCTGGGCCAGTAAGTCTCTGCCTTTATTACACTTATACCAAATGGAGCCCTGCTGCCGCCACCCCATTGGTCCTTCCCCCTACTTTGGTTTCTTCTCATTTTACTCGGCCTTTTGTCCCCAAAGTCCAGAAACCAGAGCGCGTGGGAGGAGAAGGTTAATACAGAATTCTCCTTCCCCTGCATATGAGCGCTGGGCAGGGCACTTGATCAGCCTTTTAAAAATCACTGGCTTGGGCAAATAATTATAAAATATGATACAGTTAATTTCCCCCCCGTGTTGCAATTTTTTCTTCTTCCTTTCTAGAAGTGCTGGGGCACATGTAGATTAAAAAAAAAAAAGGGATGAGATGAAATGAAACGATGCAGCATTCATTCTGTCCGTATGTTGAAATTTGACCCCCCCCCTCCTTCCTGTCAGTTACCCCCATCCTGCTCTCCGTGTTGCCAGCCATGCCGATGTCTCTCTGAAACATTGAATAGGTCCTTTTAAGTCAGCCCAGAAATAATACGCCGATATCTGCTGTGCAGAATTTCCTATCAGGAAATGGAAGGCGGCCTGGCACCTCTTTCGTTCCTGCGCCTGCACGTTCATTACATTATAACCTGTTCCTTCTTCCTTTCTCTTAACCAGGGAATTAACTCCAATAGTAAATTAACTTTACTCCTCTGCTGGTTAGCTCTCAGAATGAGTGTGAATCACATTCTTTCCTTTGCTCCTATTAATGGAGGCCCATCCCTCATTCAGCAGGCAGCCTGCAAGGAACCACAGGGCTGCAGGCTGCTTATTCACTGCACCAGCAGGCTAAACAAAGAGCTCATTCACTCCTGCTCTCTTTCTGCCAGCTTTCCTTTGAGCCTGCCTTACATTTCACCCTCCCCACGCTCTCTTTCCCAAACAGCGTTCGCTAATTTCATTGACAATATTCATAACATTGGGTCATGGTGGTAGGGGGATCTCTCCTCCCATTCAGAGAAGATCTCTTGGGTTCTTGTTCTTTCTTTTCCAGGCTCTCCCTCTCCTTCTATTTAAGTCTATCAGCATTTGCAGCTTTGATAGCTAGCAAAGAGCTATAATATGAAAATGAATGGATGAGCTGTGTGGCTGTGGCTTCCGCCCGTGGCCAGAGACACACATTCATGTGGGGGCTTAATGCATGCTGAGGGGTCACAATTAGCAACTTTGAAATGATAGCACATCATATAATCAAATGGCATTATAAAATAAATGGTGGGTATAAAACACACCGAGGCTTGTTTTGCTTTTATAGATGGCTGCAATCCACAAACCAGTTAACTTTGAAATAATCCCATAGATTTACAAACCTGTGGAAGAAGTGGTTTACAGATGGTGGCCTGTGATAAATCTGTTTGGTACCCATTTGTTGCAAAACAAAGAGACCCATGGCACCTATCAGAGCCCCTCCTCCACTTTTCTAACTGTGGCATCAGCTGTTGATCCTACCTGCCAATCCTTCCCACCCCATTCTGAAGACTGCTAAAATGAGTGAAGGTGGAAGTTTCTCACATTTGTGTGGTTTGTCTCACTTCCAAGTCTATGCATTTAAAGCAGTGTCATATGGATTCAAACAAGGTTAGCGTCTCCCAAAGAATCATGGGAACTGTAGCTTGTTAAGAGTGTTTAGGGTGGACAGGAAACCAGGACACGGGTGGCACTGTGGTCTAAACCACTGAGCCTCTTGGGCTTGCCGATCAGAAGGTCAGCGGTTCAAATCCCCATGATGGGGTGAGCTCCTGTTGCTCTGTCCCAGCTCCTGCCAACCTAGCAGTTTGAAAGCACACCAGTGCAAGTAGATGAATAGGTACTGCTGTGGCGAGAAGGTAAACGGCATTTCTGTGCACTCTGGCACTCGTCACAGTCCTCCGTGTACCAGTAGCAGTTAAGTCATGCTGGCCACATGACCTGGAAAACTGTCTGTGGACAAACGCCAGCTCCCTCGGCCTGAAAGCGAGATGAGCGCCGCAACCCCATAGTCGCCTTTGACTGGACTTAACCATCCAGGGGTCCTTTACCTTTACCTTTACCTTTACAGAAGACCGCTATTTCCCTCAGAGAGCTACAATTCCCAGAGTTCTCTGGGAAAAGGGATTGCTTGTTAAACCACTGATCTGTTAGACGTGTTTCCTTTAAAAGTGCTTTGCATCTTGGAGCAAGCAGTTCATTTGAGCGGAGGAGCCACTTGTTAGAATCACGTGGATTGACAACTTTGCTCCTCAACCTAACTTTTATTAGTTAGCAGCTTTTATATATCCACCCTTCTTCTGCAAATGGAAAACTTCTCATTTTGGAGCTACAGGTTTGGTTTTGAATTTAGAAAAATTGTATATAGCTATCCCATTTTAGAAAATTAAATTGTTCATATTGCTTATCTGATATGTTTGGAGTTAACAACCCTTTTTGGTTGTACTTGGATGCACAGGAGCATGGGGACAGAATTTCAGCAGTTATTTTAATCCTACTTTTGGCTGTGGCCTCATGTTGTATGCTCTAATATTATTCTATGGGTGATTTTTAGGATATATGGCAATGATATTTCCCTGCAAGGAAGAAAAATCTAGAAAGGAAAATTGGGGCAACAAGAGGTTTATTGCTGCCATCCACACATATTCTCAAATTGGTGTCTGAAGAAGTAGAAAAGGAGGTATAGTACTGGAGATCTAGATAACTGTTTTCTTGTATACCTAAGTTAAATTTTCTGGTGAATTCGATGGTTGTATACATCCTTTGCTTGTAATTACTCTGCGGTCTCAGCTTGTATCATTTTTGTATGTGTTTATATCAATATCACTTTTAACTGGGTTCCTGTGACTTGGTCTCTTTGTTACCTTTAATTGGGGACCCCCTCCTTCTCGGTTTTTTAAGCCCACAAGCAGGACATGAACATAATGACACCCTTTCTACTTATGATGGCCAACAGCTGGTACTCATAGGCATATTGCCTCTGATACACAAGTAGTATATAACCAATCTTGACTAGACATTGATAGTCAAGGAATTCCTAGATAAGGAATTGTTTAGATAGTATTATAACATAGTGATAGAGATTGGATTCGTCACTCTGTTTATGTGGTCCTCTTTAGCAGAAGAACATAAGGTGAGTCCTGCTGGATGAGGCCAATGGCCCATCTAGTCCAGCATCCAGTTCTCACAGTGGCCAACCAGATACCTATGGAAACTAGGATCTGAGTAAAAGGAACATTCTTCCCATTTGACCTTCCCAGCTGACCTTCAGAGGCATGCTGACACAGTCTCTGACAATGGAGGCAGAGCATGAATTACTTGCTCCAATTTGGGGCAAGGTGTGTGACAGGGGGGATGAGGAGTCAGAGTAACAATTATATATCCTTACGCTGCAATCCACACTTATCTAGGAGGAAGCTCTACTGAGCAGAATGGGATTTACTTTCTGGGATAGAATAGGGCTGTGCATTACATAATTAGGAACACTTATGACAATTTATCTCTTTCTTAGCATAAAAATAATGCTAACAATAAGCAGAGCAAAGTGCATGCAGGCCAGGAAGTTCTAGACTCCTTCTGATCGAATGATAATCTTGTGCCCTTTTATAAACAAAAGGTATGCTGCTTTATCTTCTTTTTCCATTTCCTGGAGGCCATTTCACTTGCCAATCCCTGCACACTTGCTCACCAAATGTGAAGGTACTGCAGGACAGATGTGGACCTCAGGAAGATAACATTCCTAGCACACAGGATTTTCTTTTTTACTTTTCCTGCTTTGAGTAGCAAGCTGTAATCACCATAAACGTATTAATTGGCTAGAACATTCTTAGTACAACTTACCCACGTTCTGACATAATGGGAATCTGCATTTCTCCTGGCAGGGAGAAGGGAACACACAATTACAGCACATGTTATAGATAACTTGCAGTACATAAGTGGGGAAACCTTGGTTCTCCAAATGCTGTTGAACTACAGCTCCCTAACCCTTGGCCATGGGGCTGGGGCCGATAGAAGTTGGAGCCCAACAACATCTAGAGGGTTCCCCACAAGTTCCCCACCCCCATTGTTGTAAATCAGGTATGGGGAACCTTAACTTAAATCAGCCCCAGAAAGTATCCAGGGATGATGGGAGTTGCAGTTCAGCAACATCTGGAGGGCCAAAGGTTGTAAATTACATGGCAGGGAAGGGAGAACCCAAAGCAACTGCTGTTTTCAGGAGCAGCAACACATTTATCATGACATTGCGTTCTGGCCAAATACATATTGTTTGGTATTCCCATAATCTGAAGGCAGTTAAGTGCAAGTAGACAAAATTCAAACAATGCACCATCGGTCAGGTTTATTGGAGTAGACAAGATCAGAGTCTAAACGTCTGCCCATATGGGCACAAGCAGAGTCCAAAAAGCAGATCTGATGTTCCTTCTGGCTTGGGCAGTTAAAACCATTATCATTCACTCCTACAGGGCGCACTGTGATATTGGCAAAATTCAGGAAAGCTACAATTGGAAAGAGATCCGGTCCCCACATAAGATAATGTCAACAATCCTGCCTCATCAGGTAAGAGTCCATTTAGTCCAGGATCCTATTCCCAATAGTGGTCAACTAGATGCTTCCAGGAAGCCCACAAGTGGGATATGGTAGCAATAGCTTTCCACCACCACCACCACCCCTGCCTAGCAGCTGGTATTCAGAGCTACATGGCGTTTGATCTTCAGGGTTCTATTTAGCTCTCCTTCTTCACAGCCACCAATGCATTTGTCTAACCCTCTTCTAAAGCCACCTAAGCCAAGGGCCACCACCATATCACTGGGCAGTGAATTCCCAGAATTAGTAATTGTGCATTGTGTGAAGAAATGCCGAGTCGTAAGTGGGAGAATTTATGTGCTTGGTGAAGAATATGCTCTTCAGGATCAGGACCTCACATCTCAGAGACCTCTAGAGGAGTCAGAACTATTAAACATCCCCTGGGTGATGATGGTTTTTCAAAATAGAGTGACAACAAACCTCTGACTTTGCTTTTGATTTTATTTGTAACTTTTGGAAACCATGCACACTGAACGGCACTTGGCAGATGCTCAGGAATGTTAATGCTGAGCATGTGTGGGCCTTTTTCTTCACCTGAAAAACGATGTCCCTTGGGGAAGGACCGTGAGTTAGTTGGAAGAATGCATGCTCTGCGTGCAGAAGGTCCCAGGTTCAGTCCCAGGCATCTCCCAACTAAAAGCATCCCGGGTGAAGTGAAAGATCTCAGGCTGATGCTGGAAATCCGTTACCGCCCGGTAGACAATATTGGAGTCAGCTGCAAATTGTTTCACTTGGTATAAGGCTACTTCCTATGGGGATAATCTGTATGGGAATGCAATGCCAAAGAAGGAAGTAGTCACGCTAGCTTTTAATAGGGCATCAGAAGAGCTCAGTGTTTCCAACCTCACTAAATGTTCTCTGTGCAGTTTCTTTTTCTTGCTCCTGTATCAGGCTTGATTTCCTGCTGAGAGGCAATGCCTGGAGAGAAGGCATGAGTTTTTCAGTCCACAGAGCAAGTGATCTGCTTCTTGAGCTTGGTTGCCAAAAAGCCGTGTGCATCATTCAGCTTCCACCCTGAGACAGCAGACAAATTGCATCAGCTGAGTTTGCTCAGCCAGTTGCAATCATTTTGCCATGTGTGGGTGCCAAGCTGACAAGAGGCCAAGCTCTTCAGCGGTGCTTTGCTTCTTGGAACATGGTCTATGGCAGTAAAAACCTAGCCATTTTTTCTGAATAATTGGCAATAGTCGGTACATTGCTAGTAAGGAGAAGCCCTTTAAAAATGCTGTTGTTATTATTAACCGCCATTATCAAATTACACAAATATTCAGAAAGGCGGGTTTTATCTATTGGGAAGTCTGATCAGAATTAAACTCTCTCTCTCTTTAAAAGACTAGCTCTTCTGTTGTCTGCAATGGGGTGTCGTGGCTTTAAAAGCCATGTATTAGGGGCATCAAACAGTTAGTGTGACCAAAATGCTTCCATCAAGTCCTGCGGCTGGCCAGCACATTGACGGCTTTTGGAAGTCCTAACGTCAATATAATAAACACCCAAAAAAGGAACATAGCAGGGCCCGTGCCTTTCTGCAGCCTCACCCCTCAGCTGTCTCCACCCATTCTGTAGCACTCTCCTCTTCTTGCATCACCTCATCAGGGCATTGCATCTTGGGTAATGTGATGGCAGGCAGCCCCCAGTCGTGGGAGTTGAGCAACACCCAATCAAAAAGGCATTTACTGCATCATCTGCCTTCTGTGCCAGATCCAGCAGCCAATGAGTGAGTAGCAGCAGGCTGTACAGAGGCGAGGCAGGTGAGTGAGCACTAGTGCATCGTGGCCTCTACGGCAGGGTCAGGCTTGGGCCAGTGTGGGGCTCTTCCAAGCTCCTGGCCCCCAGCCAGTGCCTGACCTAGCTAATTACTGGCACCATGTATGGGTTGTTCCCTTCAGGGCCTGGGGAACTCGTATGTGCACACAGCAGTACCCTCTAGAAGTTTGTGCCCATACTTCTAAATATTTCAAAGCATTATGTTCCTCTGTGCATTTACCCCCCACCCTGTTCCTTCATTGGTCCTTTTAATCCACCCTATTCCACCTGGCCTGGCCAGTAAAATGGAGGTGGGGAGTGGGTAACAGGACCACTGGAGGAATGGCCAGCAGCTTCATTCCATGTCTTGTAGCGCTTAAAGACATGATGATCTCCAGACTTCCAGTCTTCCAGGAAACCTACTCCTGGATTTTGCTAGGAACAAAGGCCTTCCTTGCCCATCTCTGCAGGCATAATCTTACTTAAAAACCTCTCATGCCTGCAGCCCAAACCTTATTGTGGAGCTTCCCTTTCTAAACTGTGTAAATCGCTCCCAAAGCTTATCATGTGCCAGCATATCTTGCTGCTCTAGAAAAGGTCAAAGCTTTGCTCCAGTTTCAGTCAGGAGGCAGACGTTTGTCAAGCAAGCCCTAATAATTATTTAGCATTCATATTCACCTACTAAGGATCCCTATGCTGCAAACATGTCTATGAATTAACAAGGCATCTGGCCTCTCTTACACAATATGGACAGCTTGGATCATGAAGTGTCTGCGGCAAATAAAAAGTGCCTTCCATCTGTCTCTCCAAAACAGAGCTCACTATCACCAAAGCAAACAAATCACTCTTCCAAACATGCCCTCTCCCCCTCCTTCCTCTCATGTGTTACTCAAACAAAACCCACACGTGTTCGTAAGGAGCAGTTCATGCTTTTTTACATTTCTTGCAAGAATAGTGTGGACTAGCTGAGTATAGAATATCATAGAGAAATAATCCTTTCTCAACGGCAAAAGAAGCGTGGATGGTAATATCACAAAGGGGGAAAGGAGAGGCAGAAATGTCAACTGTAATGCTACCACCATCTATGCTTTCTGTACACATGGCCTGTCTATAATGAGTAGATCTCCTGTTCCAGTCTCTTGAGACATGATTGCAAAGGTCTACAAAGGCTGCAGACAGAAAATCGTGTTTTCAGAGGGCTGAAGGTAGTTTGAAAGAGGAATTGCTGCTTGCAATGTGCTCTCTCACTCCACTTTTGCCTCTGGTGGACAGGTGATGTGGGTTTTTGTTTTGTTTTGCATACCTGCGAAACTGTGTGAACTGGAGGTAATGACAAGTCAAAAGAAATGTTATGTATATACCAACCTTCCCAAATCTGGTGCTCTCCAGATGTTTGGGGCTATAGCCTGCACAACCAACGATCAGAGATGATGGGAGGCATGGTTAAAAACACCTGGACAGCAGCAGGAGGGGGGACTAAATTGCACACCTTCAGAGGGTGTGAAGCCCCATCCAGAACAGTCAAAGCCCCCAACTCTTGGACCTAGGAACCACTCGCCCACAGTGCCTCTGCCTTCTTAGAAGGATCCAGTTTCTGCCTCTCAGCCCTCATGCAGCCATCTGCCTCCCGGCACTGCAGGTTCACCTTGCGCATGGCCTCTCCTGACTCAGATTTAATGGAGAAATAGAGCTGAAGGCTACTCCCAATGGTTTCATTAGACTCTGCAGCTATGAAGATTCCTCTCATTCTCCTCTCCATCCATGCGGAATGCACAACCGCTTAACTGAAGAGAGGGAGAAGAGGCAAGCGGAAGGGAACAGTCTCTCCATATGGCTATCTGGGCTCTAGACCAGGAATGGGAAACTGGGTTCTTCCAGAAGGTGCTGGATTCCAGCTCCCACCATCTCTCACCATTGGCTTTGATGGCTAGGGATGGTGGATGGAGTTTCTGGAGGGCCACTAGGGGGTTAGACTAGATTACCCTTGTGGTCCCTTCCAACTCTACAATTCTATGATTATATGTCCCTTCAGGCTTCCTAGAGTGCCTTCTGGTAGTTGGGTATGGCCTTTGGATTATTAACCATGCTGAGCCCTCAAGAGACAACAGCCTGTGTACGATGTGTGTGTGTGTCTCTCTCTGTGTGTGGAACCTACTGAATAAAAATACAGTGGTACCTCGGATTACAGACGCTTCAGGTTACAGACGCTTCAGGATACAGACTCCGCTAACCCAGAAATAGTATCTCAGGTTAAGAACTTTGCTTCAGGATAAGAACAGAAATCGCACGGCGGCAGTGCGGTGGCAGTTGAAGGCCCCATTAGCTAAAGTGGTACCTCAGGTTAAGAACAGTTTCAGGTTAAGAATGGACCTCCAGAACAAATTAAGTTCTTAACCCGAGGTACCATTGTATAGTTATTAGTGTAAACTGAACTAAGTTAGGTTTGTGGCATGTTGTTCTGTGGGATTATCATGCTTAATGAAGTAAAACATCAAGGATGTTTTTACCTTGCGGCCGACAGTGAAAGCATAGAATAAACGTAGCAGGGAGGTAAACTAATTTAAAAGAACTATCTGTTTTAGAGAAAGTCTGCACACACTTTGAAACTGTTTGGGCACTTTTGGAGCTTGAAATGGACAACTGAAATTGAAGGTTAGTAACACACCTGTTATTACTGAGCTGTGTTGTTTTAATATGTTAATGTGTGTAATTGCCTGTCCTTATTGATTGATTGCATTGAGGTGGTGTGTTTTAGTTTAATTATGTTGCTTTATATATTGTTGTTACTTTGTTTTTGTGAGCTGCGTTGTAAGGAAAGGTGGTTTTTTTTAAGGCCAAGTATAAGTTAATTATTTAACCAACATTCAATTTTTAATTCGTTATTTAATCAATATTTCTCAATAAATAAATTAGCCTGGCTGTTCTTAACAAAACAGGACTGTATCCACAGCTGTCCATGCTTGAGTAATGGGCTTCTGCTTGCACAATGTGACTTCACCACCCTCTCCTCCCCCCTGCAGTCCTCCCTCCCTGACTTGGGGGGTGGGGAGAGCACACAGGCAGCAGCACCACAAGGTCCTGACTAGGAAGCCCTATTCTGGGGCACCAGACCATCCAAGGGCCCCCACACTTCCTCAAATTCTTCCATGGCAATGGGATGTGTCATACTGTATCACTAAAGTCCTTCTGGGAAGCTTCTAGTGGCAGAGTGGTCATAGAGGGATTGGCACTGCAGGCCAAGCCCCTTCTCTTAAAAGAAACAGAACACCTTGTCTACCTTGTAAATTGAAAGTGAGTGGCAGGCTGACAGACAGTGGGGAAGACACCCTTCCCCTTTCCTAACTTTTCTTTACAACTTTTTGTCGAGGTGGTTGGGGGCGCTGGAAGTAGCTGGCGATACAAACAAATAAAACAAACCACGAAGCAAATCATGAAATGATAGTAAAGCACAGCAAAGCAATGTATTGGCAGGCAAAATTGCAACGAAAGCGGCTAAAAATGTACAGTCTCCATCTTGCACCAGAAGTGCATCAAAAGGAGCTTTTGGTGAACGGCGTAAGTGGAGTTCTGCAGCAGAGACTGTTCCCTCCTCATTCACTACCTCACCTCAGAAAGCAAGGGATGCCCAGAGGGAGACCTCCTTAAGTGCACAGGTAGGTGGATGTGAGAGTGGATTCTCCTTTGGGTACCCAAGTCCCAAGCTGTGTTAGGCATTGAAGCTGAGCATGAGGATATTGAACAGCAACTGCAAATGGGCTATAAGCCCATGAAGATCTTACAGCACTACCCAAACATGCCCTGGATGCCTGCTTCCAGTGAGCAGCTATGTTGTGAACAAATTGCAGCTTCCAAACAAGATAATGCTGCTCTATATGTATGGCGCAGATGGGGCCTCTGTCTCTTTGATGACCCATAAGCCCACTCACAGAGTGCTGCAGAGACACCTGGGAGCCATCACACAGGAGCTGCTTAAAAACCTGTCGTTCGGTGCTCCTAACTATGTGGGGGAAGGGGAGGTTACCTGCAATTTCTGAGTATGCATCTAAGCCCAAAACTCCTATCCCTGCAGCTTTTAAGAAAGCAGGTGGGTGGTTACATTGGTTACAGGCCCTATATAGTTAAGAACCTAAGTGTCCGGACCCATCCCAACAAAACCACAGGTATTAGGAACTGATGATTTGGAACTAGAGCTAGAGTTTTGATTTGGGTATGTGTGGACTCCGCTAGTCACTGACATCTGACTGCTCCTCCCTCATGTTCCTGCAAAATATCAGCATATCTGGAAGAAATATGTCTTTTTTCAAACCTTTCACACCTTGCATACATAGAAAACAACTTCCACCAGGGTCTGGATCTTTCTTATTTCTTGGAGGGGAGAGGAAACCACATAAAGCAGCCTAGTCAAACCCATCCAAACAGCCAATTCTGAAAGATTAAAATTAATATATAGTCAGGTTTCTCTCTCCACCCACTCTAAACCACCAGGAAACTAATCAAGGGCAAAGTGACTGTGGTTTACAAACTGGGGGGGAAAGCTGATTCAGCTCCACCATGCACATTGAAACCTGGTGTGAAAGTCAATACCTTAAAGGGATTTAGTCATATGTGGAGAAGCAAATCCTTAACTTGGTTTTGAAATGGCATCATTTTTGTTCATCTCAAATGCATCCAGCAATAACACCTGCCTGCATTTATATCTTCCCCGATGAAGAGGGATTGCTTGTCCGAAATAACCTCCTCCCCACCCTGATGATCTCCCCCATGTCCTCATTCCACCTCAAGCTGAGAAGGGCAGAAGGGTCTCCTTTCTAGAACTTCATGAGCCATTTTTAGCCTTCGGGGAGTTGCCCTTTGGGAAATCTGTTTTTCTGACCCCAATCCTGCACCCAGAGAAATCAATGCTGGCTTTGTTACTGGCTTGAGCGGAAGCAGAATCGGGCTCTGATGCACAAGGAAAAACCTTTCAAGCATGAAAGCTAATTTAAAAGGAACCGTCCTCCCTGCATTCAGAGAGCGAGCAAGCAAGAGAGAGAGAGAGGGAATCATGACGGATTTCAGTGTATTTTAACTGAGTTATTGTCCAGTGGGGATTGAGCTAAGACCACAAACATTATTTCACTTTCCTGCAAGCCTTCTGTGATGAATTTGAGTTTCAAAGCAGAAAGCTGGGAGGTTTCTGCTTTTAATAATAAGTGATCACCCTTCAGATGCAAACGTGTTAATATTGCTGCATGTGCCTCTTCAAACAAAGATTCTTTATTATAATAAACACCTGAATTGTAAATCCATTGCAGCCTTACAGAAGATAACACCAAACGCAACTAGAATTTTCCACTGGGGTTCTGCTAAGAATATTTTGTTTAATTGATTTTCTTTTTTCTTTTTAAATCTATTATGTTGCTCCAGGCCTGGTTATCGATTGGCAATGCTGTGGAGGTAATGAAGGAGCCTTGAAATCAATAAGGCAAAAGTATATCTCAAACTGTATCTGCTTCACCAGCACATCAAGGATGCGGCCACTCACATTCCCTAGACAGGGCCTGTAGTACAAACCACCTCTCCTCTGACTGCTGAGATTTATTTCTATTGGCATAAACATAACTAATGAAACCCCAATGACTCTTGGTCCTGCGGACGCCAATAATATATTGCATCACGGGGTGACAAAATGAGCAAGGGCACAATCTGCAAAAAAAAAAAAGGTAAATAAAATGAATTAAATCCTTGGGCGATTGAGAGAGGACAGGTTCATTTGTATGTTAGTATGATCAGCATTCAGCTCCACCTCAGCCTTGTTCCAGATATTTCCCCTTATTCAGATTCTATGCTGGCTTTTATCATGACATTTATAATTCTAGAAAAAGCTGGTTTGCCGCCTCTCTCCCTTTCTACTAACAAAATGCGGCCAACAGCAATCAACAACTGATAAATATGTTTTGTGCTAAGCATGTTGTCTTATCTAGTTTGCAATAATACTGCCCTAGATAAACCCCTTGGATTAGCTGAAACCTCTCTCCCAAGGAAGTGACCTCATTAAAGTTCAGAAGACCATCGACTGTCATGAGAATCGCTGAACTGCTGCAAAAATACTAATGCACAGCACTTCCTTACTTTCCCAAGGCTAAGATTTTTTCCTTTCCTCCTTGCATTCCAGACTTCAAAGCATGCGGCAGCTGAAGAAGTGAAATTGGTATAAGGATCCACCTTTTAGCGTAGGATCATGTGGCAGCAGTCCTAAGGACACTTATCTGGAAGAAAGTAAGCTGGGCTGACTTTTAGGGAGGCATGCGCAGAATTGCACTGTGTGTCCATAGTTAATGAGTTTGCTACATTCAGGCATACTTTCTGTAACACCAGCTTCATTTGGGTGACACACAGTACAGTGGTACCTCGGGTTAAGTACTTAATTCGTTCCGGAGGTCCGTTCTTAACCTGAAACTGTTCTTAACCTGAAGCACCACTTTAGCTAATGGGGCCTCCTGCTGCCGCTGTGCCGCCGGAGCACGATTTCTGTTCTCATCCTGAAGCAAAGTTCTTAACCCGAGGTACTATTTCTGGGTTAGCGGAGTCTGTAACCTGAAGCGTCTGTAACCTGAAGCGTATGTAACCCGAGGTACCACTGTATATAGAACTATGTAAAAATTAAGACGGACGCAATAATGTTTATTGCATTGTGTAATTCAGTGGACGGGTTTTGGGGGTTTCCCCCTTTCTCTTTTTTGTGCTTTTTCTTTAATAAATTCAAAATTTAAAACATCATTTAAAAAAAGATTTACTCCGTAATGTTAACCACTTCCATGTAGTTGTGGCATTATGAGCTTAAAGAACCTTCTGCAGATGATGAAGGGCTAGATGAGGTGCGGTAAAACAAAAACAGAAGTCCTGTCTTTAGGTGACCTACCTGGTGGTGTTTTTTTTTTTGGGGGGGGGGTTGTTTTCAGTCTGCGGCAGATGGGGCTGCACTTCCGCTAATCAGGGGAGGCTAGCAAGGAAAAGCAGCAGCATGTGCCTGGCTTCCTGCCACTGGCATCACTGTGACTTACCAGAAAGTGCTGTGCAGATGCCAATTTGGTATTCTTGCCAGTGTGCCTTCACAGCACCAATCTCCCTGCCACCTTGTCCCTCTCTGTCCTGGTAAGCTCTAGTGATGCTGGGACAGGAGAGCCAGGTGTGCATTGGCACTTCTCGCTGGCTGCTCCTGGGTGTGGCTAACTATTTTGGTCCAAGGGCTGTGTTTACCTTCCAGGGGCTTCATGCAGTGTGCATGGCCAGCCCACATTATCACATGCAGGCACACGCACCACACAGGACATACACGTACACACACAGCCCCTCCTCCTCAGCTGATCCACGCAGCACACCTGAGAAAGGGGTTAATCAGATGATTGATCTGGTGTGTTGGGAAGCGGGTGGTGTCCAGCTAACATGTTCCACCAGCCTAATGATTTCTGCTTGCGCAACAAAACTCCCCCCCCCTTTCCCTGCACACATGTGTACCACATTTCTTTCTGCATTCCCAATTTTCCAAAGAGATATTCTGTGGGGAAAGATAAACTATGCAAGGAGAGTAGTGTGCCAAACCAGCACATGAAGCCAAAGGCCACACTCTGGCCAGTAAACACAGGCTTCTTGTCATCTATGCAATTTCTCAGGGTGCATGTATTTGCTGCTAGGCTCATCCAATGCCAGGTCTGACCCTGATGCGACCCTTCCCACTGCCCTGCAGGATGCACATTAAAGACCAGAGTGCTGTAGCAGCATCTGGCAGGTTGTTTAGCCAGAGAACATCTTGTTGGTCCAGTCGACCAACACAATTGCTATCAATCAGGACAAGCACCAAAGGGGAGAGACCTCTCAGTTCAGATGAAACGGAGATGCTTCCAGCTAGGAAATTAATCTGATTATTTTGGAAATGTCTAGATCTAATCTGCATCTCCAAAGTTTAAAAAATATGGTAATGCAATTAGTAGCTTTGGCTGCCTAATGAAAGCCACTTTAAACCCCACAAAAATACCATTAAAAGAGAAAGCTGAAGAGCCTCTTCAAACTTTCCAAAAATGTGAAGTACATTCTTATTCAGAAGATGCCAATCTAGTCTCTTTCCTTCTAGGGTCCAAGATTAATTAGGACCTTGTTTAGTGCATGAATGAGGAAACAAATGAACTCTTGCATCGCACACTACTGGAACCAATTTTTCAATCTCCCCCACCCGCTTTACAATTACATTCATATCATGGAACTCTTCATTAGACTTTTCTGTCACATGGCTGCATTAAGTCAAGCAACTATAACAGCTGCTTGCCACTCTCCCAGATTGAAGATTATGCACAAATAAATGCAGAGGACGGGTTTTAATGCAATAACAAAAGTCATTAAAATATTATTCAGTTTTAAAAATAAAACGGATAGCCATATTTACACTCTCCTGCCTCCCCCTCTCCTGCTGCAAAGGCAAGCAGATGTTTTTCATGTGCAGAAGCATTTTAACACTGGATGCAGACAGCGCACAGTTGCATTTCTAAACCCTTTGGATGCCTGGCAGTGAAGATTAACATCATACTGTAATCAGTGGAACTCTGTGCCACAGGAAATAGTTTTCACTAATAATATAAAGATATTAAAACAAAGTTATGGAAAATGGACCTGTGAATGGTTATTAATAAAGATGATTGCATCAAGTGTCCCTTGTCCCATCACATGAAATCACTGGAAGCTAAGAATAAACAGCATGAATGGGATAGGGTTCGATCCAGGCTAAGTGAGTTCAACTTAGATCCCATTGAAATCCATGGGATGAGTTGATAATTTTTGTAAAATATAAAATCACCGTCAATTAAAAGCAGAGTGAGACACCAGGTCTTTAAGGCCAGTTTAAAAACAGTCAAGTAAGGAGCCAGTCTTACCTCACATGGAAAGGTGCTCCATAGAGATGAAGCCAGCACCAAAAAAGACCTGTTTTCTTATGTCTGAAAACCTGATAGATTTTACTGGAAATCGCATGAATTGGGCCTTGGTAGCAAATTATGTTATCAGTTTCCATGGCTTGGATTGTTCATTTTTTTCTGTGGGGAGGGGGTAAAGAGGGCTATTACAGGTTATTCAAAGGTAGATGTATTTAGAATTAAAAGTATCCCTTTCTTTTGCCAAATACAAGAAAGTCAAATATGCAAGGCTATGAAAACTCAGCTCTTATTTCTTGCATTTGTGATGGTGTATGATGGGAAATGGGGCACATATAACACAGACTGACAGATCTACTTGTTCTTTTCTGTTAGTATCAATTTACGATTATCCAGGTCTCTACTAGACTTAGCTTATCATGTTTTCTCTAAGTGGAATAGTAAAGGTATAATTTCCATAACTGATGTGTTCAGTCCTGTTTTATGTCCATTGAGCAATTGCACATTAGATCTCTGGGCACCAAGGTTCACCTGCATGGGGATTATTATTATTATTTTTTAAAAAACACAATTATGCCACTTCTGGACCATGTTTTGTAGCAATTATTTTGCATTGTTACCCAGCTCCACCTGACTCAGCTGGGCTTACTTCTGAGTAATCATGTATAGGACTGCATTGTAGACAAAATACTACTTGGTGGTCTAGATAATGATTCAAGAAGCCAAGATTCAATCCACTCTCCATATTGTAAATGTGTATAATGTAATGTGGATTATTACTGTATGTTCCATTTTGTATTGTGGTTCTGCTTCTGCCATTGATGCTGAATTTTTATGCTAAGCCCCCACCCTGGGCTCTCATGAGTGGATGGGTGGATGGATTGCAAGAAACAATAATTATACATTATAATAAATAATAAAGAAATGGAATAGTGTATGTTTAATTACACAACATAGCAAAAAGTCAGTAAAACAGCATTATAATTTGAAGCACCATTACAGAAATATTAAGTGATGGACTTGCACACCGCTTGGGACATTTTTATTTATTGTTTTTGAGCAAATAGCTTTTGAATTTTCTAAAAGATAAACAAATAAATAGCAAGGCAGTTAATAAATACAGGTTATACAGACTATCCATGCTCACACTGCCTGGGTTTTAAGCTTAAACAGTTCCTATTATACACAGAGAAAGGGAAAGAGAGTTTGCATTATATGACTAGGGAACCAGGCATATTGCAATGGAGGCCTGCAGGAGGGCACAGATACTAATAATTTACCAGGACTATGAAACAGGTTGTGGTCTAACCTTCACCCCTTCTGGAAAAATAAAACCAGGACCCAGGAAATGTGAACAATTATCATCTCATATCATTGTGCAAAAGGCAATGAAAAGCAAACTTTTTGAGTTTCTGGTCCATGGCCTCTCCCAGCTTTGGAGGCACCGATACACCTCCTTGCCAAGAACACAAAGGAGCCCTGTACACGTCTTCTTGTTTTCTATTTGCTACTTTAAAATGTTAGCTTTTATGCAGGAGTTTGCTTGCTGTTGCAGCTGCTGTCTTTTGTAGTTGATTTGTAATTGAACTGTAATGTTATTGCTCCTTTTGGTACACCCACTTTATACGGCTTCTTTTAGAAAAGGAGGAGGAGGAAGAAACCTGGTCCTCATTCCAGAAAACCAACCCTGAAGTTTTCCTTACCTCTCCTGTTTTATGAGCGTCACATGTAACACTTTTTTTAAAAAAAGCAAGGAGGCCTTGTATAAAGCATCAGTGTGCCTTGGCTATAGTAGGAATTTTTGCCTCCCTAACATTTCTTGCCAGGTAAAGCTAAAAGGTGTAATCATCTGTGTAATCTCGTTTGGAGTGTTGGCTGCCCCGATTCATAAATATGCACAGATTTATGAGCATAAAAGGTGTGTAGCATGAGGTTTCCAGAGAAAAGTGCCACGGTTACAGCATTCTCCTCTCAGCGCTTGGTTTTTATTTTTAAAGGAAGATAAGGAGGTTCAAGGAAGGGGGGGGGGGAATGTGACACGATGAAAACGAGCCTTTTAAGAGAGATTCGCTTTAATTATAGACTTTTGTAATTTTCTGTAGTTCCCCAATCCCATTATTAAATTACAACAGTAACTCATCTAATGGGTTTTTACTGTAAAAGCATCAATTTTGCTTTATTGTCTCCCACTGCTGCTTGTGTAAAATAAAATAAAAATAACATAAGAGCTTAAAAAAAAAACCCTCCCTGCTTGCAGCAGAGCCCATCAGAGGATGGCTGGCAAATCTCCTTTCTATTAATAGGTCTCCCCCCCTCCCCACTTCCCTAAGCAAAGTGGATGGTGGAAGAATGGAATACAAACAATAAAGTAGATCCAGGTATATTTGATTGGGTCTGCAGGGAGTGATAGGGCTGATGATCGGGCAGGTAAGGGCAGCTAATTTTCTTCTGACTCCATTGACGAGTGCCCTACCAAGTCAGCAGGGAAATAGTGGCTGCCTCAGAAGTTGGTTTCCTGCTGTAGAAGAAAATGGCAAATGTCTACTAGCCTAGTGTTATTCTAAAGGTCCTTAAGGCAAGACCAGCTAGTGCTGAATCTAATTTTGCACTAACAAGTTCACTTCTCTGGGTGGCTCGTGTGCTGCTGTTCTTGCAGAAACAATTCCTCCTGCTTTTCTTTCTGTTCTTCAAGTTGCCTATTCTGAACACGGAAGAACTATCCTACATACCCTGCAAAAACAGTGAGATACACAGAGAAAAGGGGGGGGGAGTGTTTTAGGAGCAGGAAGGTCAGCGGGAAGAAGGTACAAACCAGATCTTGAATATTTTCGAGGCGAAATTGTGGAGAAAGTCTAGCATTCTTTGTCAATATTTTTTTTAATCATTTATGAATTTAATGAGGACATTGAAATTCAATTTAAACTGGGCAGGTTTTGTCATTCAATTTGGAGCACCACAGAAATACTGGTGTATGAAGGTTTCACAGATTGAGTGGTACAGCAGCGTGCAAATGCAGGGAAGCACAGCTCTGGGAGATTTTTAACAGCAGGAGTGATGGACATCATCTTTTGGAGAACAAGGGAAACTGGCGTCTCCTTCTTCCCTTTGGCAAGTGAGGTGATAAAGAGGCTTTCAAGTTTGTCACAGGTTGGACCAGAGGAAACTAGAGAATGAGGAAAATAATCAAGCAAGGGTTGGGAACTCGTCTCCACCTTATCATTTGATGGGACTCTTACTGCATGCTAGCAGTGTCAGAAACAAGCACCACTGAGTTCCATGGACCTTCCTTCCAGGAAACTACACAGGATGGAAGTTAAGCTGATCCTAATAAATTGAGTACTATGCAATGTGCCACTGTTCTGCTCTTCTATCTCCCTCCCTGTGTGTGAATGGATCAAAGCAGTTGTCTACATATTTGGAATCTCATTGGAGTGTACCTATGGGGGCTGTCTTCAAAATTTACCACTATGCTGCTGAACAAATTAGATACACTGGAAAACCAAGTGGATTCTACTGTAAATCCTATTTAGTTTCCAGACTATAGCTCATACACGACCAGCTCATATCTCCTTCCTGCACAGGTATGCCACTAAGGGCTAAGGCTCTATCAGAGCAAACAGGGAAATTCAAGTTTTTCCTGGATTGTCATTTGTTCCAATCTATCACTAAAGTGTGAGTTTTCCCTTGTAAAGGAGCGGAGCAAGCAGAAAACTGCTCAGACCTGTGCTCTCTAGGCACAGCAGAAATGGAAGTGTGGAAGAGCCCTAACTGCCTCGCCTGTGCTACTTGTGGCAACTGCCTCACATGATTTAGATAATGAAGTATCAACATGGGTGTGTATACAGTCCTTATTCCCACAACGAGAAGGTAGGAGGCCTAGCCTACCAGAAAATTCTCCTTCTGCTGGCGATGTCAAGGTGTTGCTGTGATCATCAGTTAGAGTCAACATCATGAATGTAGGGTTTTAAGAAAGCCTCTCTCAGCAAGATTACTGTACCATCTCTGAACAATACAATATTAGCTGTTGACACTGTTAGCCCCTGCTAGTCATGTTGCATCTCCATCTCGCAGTGTGCCGAGTGTTTGCTGTGAGTGTGAATAGCAAGAGCCCTTGAATTTTTGACTTTTCAGTGTGGCCTTCATTTATGGGAGTTTAGAACACTTTCAAGCAGAGAATGCTAACTAGCATTGAATTTGAGAAGGAGGCATTGCTGCATACAGTATGCACAACATGTTCTAGAATCAATGGAGACGGAGTGCTTCTTTCTTCCTGGAAAAGACTGGAGACATTTTTATTCTGGCTTTCCCAGCTAGATACCGGTAAATTGGTATTTTCCTTGAGTTGTTAGAATTAGCTTTGTTTTAAATGTATTTGATCTTCTGTGTTTTTAACTGTTTTTAATAATCTTAAAATTGCATTGAGGCAGTTGTTTAGAAAGTGGTTAATAAATCAGTGCTGATGATGATAATCATAACACATCGTCCACACACAGTCTAGAGATCAACTGCGTATCTTTTGGCCTTGAAAAACGCTTCTTGAGAAACTGATTTAGGGAATTTCTGCCAGGTGTATGAGTGTGGGGAAGGCAGCTTTTTCACATGAGGCAGAATGAATATTATCAAATGTAAAAAAACATAGGGCCTAAGAATGTGCATTAACATTACAAATACCTTTCAGTGGCATTTTTGTCTGCATTCAGTTATTAATTCTATATGTGTTTCTATTAATGTAAGTGATATTCTATTATATTTATATATCCTGCCTTTTGACCATCAAACCCAGGATGAGTTCCAGAGTATTTCTCCAACTACTGGTCTCTCCCCTGAATGGGGAATAGCATTGCCTTTCATCACAGAGCTGCAGAACAGGAACTTGTTTTGCATGTGATAACTTTCACAAATCCACTTTAACTGGGAAGAAAGTTGATGTAATTTATTTAGCCATGTAAATCACCCTGGAATCAATTTTGATGAAGTGTAGTACCAAAAAACCCCCAAACCCTTAATAAAAACAAAACCAATAATAGCAAAGGCTGAGAAAACTTCAAGTTTCCTAATATAGGCTTTCACATTGAAACTTTTCAGTTTGCCCTCGAGATGCTATTAGACTACAACTTCCAAGGTCCCTAACCACTGGAGCTGGGGCTGAAGGGAGTTAACAGTCAAACAACATCTGGAGGATACCATGTTAGGGTTGCCATATGTCAAAAAGTAAAAACCGGGACCCCCCTATTGAGCTTTTTTCTTCTTCCCAAAAACACAACCCCCCCAAAAAAAATTCAATTGACTTGCCTAAGATCCAGGACAAAGTGCTGCCTTTCAACACCCCCCAACTTCAATTCCACCTTTGAAATCCCAGTAATGTCTGGACGTATGGCAGCCCTACACCATGTTGACTACTTCTGGGCCCTTGTTATCTGGATTGATGTGTATACTACCAAAAGAGAGTTGGGGAAAACCTAACATATGGCTTGCCAGAACTGCCCAGAGGGAAGCGGGCAGGAAAAGAATATAGATGACATGGAACATAGCTTACTTTTCAACCTTAATTTTACCGAAGCAGAAATTGTAGCTGTAAATGAGGCAATAGAACAAAGCTCTTCCATTCAGTCCTAGCTTATGACTTAAGTGTGCTAGCAATAGGGAGGCTAACAGACCAGAAAGAAAACAAGCGTGTCCCTTCCATCCATGTTTTCCTCCAGGTTTCCTGAACACACCCCTTTGGTTCTAGTTTGCAAAGGGTAACGTACCAGGGAAACGGGATGGGTATTGCAGAATCTTGGCCTTGCTGATGAGTGAAAATAACCTGGAAGGAAGTGGTGAGAAACACATCCCCACACATCTGACCTTTCAGTGGAAAGTGGTATGTTGGTAGCAAGCCAGGACAGGTGAACCATAATGATTTTATCTGTCCTTGAATTCTCCTCAGAGGCAGCCCTTCTCCCTTTGCACCCCCCTCCCTCTCACTTCGTCCATGTTCCTCAGTGGGCAGCACAGCCCTGTCAGTTTGATAAACGAGGATCAATGGAAGAGATCCCCAAGTCTCATTTTGAGAGTTTCTCTTGATGGGTTGGAGTCAAGAAGCAGCCAGCTGGGAATCTCTCTCTTGGGTGAGGGTCTTTCACATTGCCTTTGGTCCTCACTTAAACTTTCTTTTTAAAGGTTAAGCGTATTTATATACCACCTACAAAAGGTTATTCTGCTTGACCAGGTCTCCAGAAAGAATGATTAATGGCTACTCCTGCCAACTCTCAGTGTTTTGGTTGAGTTGGAACTGGAAAGAAAATCTAGCCAGTACAGAAAAATGTCGAATGCTTCTGTTTTACAGAAAGAATGTACATAAACAACTGCTTACTTAAAGAGCAGAATTTATTGTGCTTTGGGGGCCCCGTTCATTTGGCCTTTAGATTCTAAATGATACTCTTGCAACATGCTTTCTTTCTCTCTTTCTAGCTACTACTATTACTATTTAACACTTATTCAGCTCCAGCAGACTCCACTCCTTCAAAGACTTATCAGGCAGTTTCTTAAGTGGCTTTGGTGGTGGAGTGTGTGTGTGTGTGTGTGTTTTCTTCTGTTCTGTTTATTTTTTAATCATTCAGACTGTAACAATAAAACCAGAATTCCCTTGTCCCATTTTAAGCTAAAGCAATCTGAACCATTTATCTCCACTTCAGTCCCTTGAGCCATTACACTGATGCCTTGTGTCATATTTTAATCTATGACAGAGCTGACCCTTCCATGTTACTTCAGAACTTCTTTTTTTTAAAGGGTTGCAATTATACTTCATTTCCATCGCTTAGAAAAAAGATAATAGAGATGAAAAGGGAATATGGCTATTTTGCCAAGCCCTTGAAGTGTGTCTTGAAGTTGCCTCTGGAGGTGTCATCAGGGGCAGCCTAAGACATCTAGGTGGAGAACCCAAATGAGACCTCCTTCCTTCTAACTAACAAATGTAGTCAGCTGGAAATGTCCTGCCCAAACCTCAGCAAAATGATTGGGAACTACTGCCATCCGTTCTAATGGTGCAAGGGCCAGTCCAAGGCATTTTACAATCTGAGGCACAGTAGCAAACATCACACACCTCTAAGTCAAGGTATATAATATCCAAGCCAGCGTAAATCTCCAGGGCCGGATGGCTTAACCTCAAAATACTATAGATCTTTGAAAGATTGGTTAATTCAGCCACTAAAGGAGGTTTGTAATGAAATTTTGGAGGGGAAAAAAGCGCCAGAGTCGTGGAAGGAAGCCTACATTACACTTATACCGAAAACGGAGTCTGAAAAGACACAACTTGAGAACTACCGCCCCATATCCCTGCTCAATGTGGATTACAAAATTTTTGCTGATATTTTGGCTAATAGATTAAAAAAAGTATTAGTGGAAGAGATACATAAGGACCAAGCTGGCTTTCTCCCAGGTAGACACTTGTCTGACAACACGAGGAACATAATTAACATATTGGAGAAGTTGCAAGTGAACATTAATACTAAAGCAGTTTTAATTTTTATAGATGCGGAGAAAGCCTTTGACAATATTTCTTGGAATTTTATGAAGAAAAATCTTCGGGGGATGGGGGTGGGTCAAGGGTTTGAAAATGGTATAAGTGCAATTTATTCAGAACAAAAGGCTAAGCTAATAGTCAATAATGTGATGACAGAGGAATTTAAGATAGAGAAAGGGACACGACAAGGCTGCCCAATTTCCCCATTGCTTTTTATTTCGGTCCTGGAGGTTTTGTTAAATATGATTAGAAGGGACCGTCTGATTAAAGGTATTCAGGTCGGAGCCAAACAATACAAATTGAAGGCTTTTGCAGATGACCTAGTTTTGATGTTACAGGAGCCAGAATCTAGTACGAAAAGAGTATTAGAACTGATTCAAGAATTTGGTCATGTGGCAGGATTTAAACTGAACAAGTCAAAAACTAAAGTTCTTGAGAAAAATTTAACACCGATTGAGAAAGAGAGGTTTCAGAAGGAGACTGGTTTAACATTAGCTAAGAAAGTAAAATATTTGGGGGTTAATATGACTGCTAAGAACTTAAACTTATTTAAAGATAACTATGAGAAATGCTGGACAGAAGTGAAAAAAGACTTAGAAATATGGTCAAATTTGAAGCTTTCCTTGTTGGGTCGAATTGCAGCTATAAAGATGAATGTATTGCCAAAAATGTTATTTTTATTTCAATCATTGCAAATTTTGGACAAGATGGATTGTTTCAAGAAGTGGCAGAGAGATATTTCTAGATTTGTCTGGCAGGGCAAGAAGCCCAGAATAAAATTCAAAATATTAACTGATGCAAAGGAAAGAGGCGGATTTGCCCTGCCAGACCTTAAACTTTACTATGAATCAGCAGCATTCTGCTGGTTGAAAGACTGGCTGCTTCTTGAGAACACGGACATTTTGGACTTAGAAGGTTTTAACAATGTTTTTGGGTGGCATGCATATTTGTGGTACGACAAGGTTAAAGCACATAAAGCATTTAAAAACCATATTGTCAGGAAAGCATTGTTCAATGTCTGGATAAGATACAAAGACTTACTGGAAAATAAAACCCCAAGGTGGTTGTCACCAATGGAAGCGAAGGCTCAGAGAAAGCTCAATATGGAGGCCAAATGGCCGAAATATTGGGAAATACTGGAACAAGAAGGAGATAAATTGAAATTGCAGAGTTTTGAGAAATTAAAAGATAAAGTGCGAGACTGGCTTCATTATTATCAAATAAGAGAGGCCTATAATTTGGACAAAAAAATTGGCTTCCAGGTGGAAAAATCAAAATTGGAAACAGAATTGTTAGATCCCAAAACTAAGATACTTTCAAGAATATATAACTTGCTGTTGAAATGGAATACGCAGGATGAAACGGTTAAATCTGCAATGATTAAATGGGCACAAGATATTGGTCATAACATTATGTTTGCGGACTGGGAACAGTTGTGGACCACTGGTATGAAATTTACGGCGTGTAATGCCTTAAGAGAGAATATTATGAAAATGATATACAGGTGGTACATGACACCAGTCAAGCTTGCAAAAATATATCATTTGCCTGATAACAAATGTTGGAAATGTAAAGAAAATGAAGGTACATTCTTTCACCTTTGGTGGACGTGCCCAAAGATTAAGGCTTTCTGGGAGATGATCTATAATGAAATGAAAAAGGTATTTAAATATACCTTCCTGAAGAAACCAGAGGCCTTTCTCCTGGGCATAGTCAGCCAATTGGTGCCAAAGAAGGATAGAACTTTCTTCATGTATGCAACAACAGCAGCAAGAATACTCATTGCAAAGTATTGGAAGACACAAGATTTACCCACCCTGGAAGAGTGGCAGATGAAGGTGATGGACTATATGGAATTAGTGGAAATGACTGGCAGAATCCGAGACCTGGGAGAAGAGTTGGTGGAAGAAGATTGGAAGAAATTTAAAGACTATCTTCAGAAACACTGTAAAATTATTGAATGTTAAAAATGATGTTGGATTGAAAATAAGAGGCACTAGCAACAAGGTTAATGAGAATATGCAAAAATGAGTTGATAATGGATGAAAATATAGAGCTATAATATGTTAAGATATAGAGTTAAGATAAACGAAAGAGGGTAAGGATTTGCTGATTTGATTATTTAAATGGGAATACAAAAAGGGGAGGTGTGAGGAAGTCAAGGAAACAAGCTAATGAGTTTAAAGTTACAAAAAATGGGTTTGTTTTTAACTCTTTTGTATCTATTTGTTTTTTGTACTTTGTATTTTTTTTTATTTTTTATTTTTTATGTATTTTTGTATGTTTGTTTCTGTTTTTTTGTATTTTGTAAATTTATGTTTTTGTAAAATTTCAATAAATATTTTATCATATATATATATATATATATATATATATATATATATATATATATATATATATAAAATACCCAAGCCAGCTAAATCATTTTTGCCCCCTGAGGTTGAAAATCACACAAGTGCCTCTCCCTGTCTCTGGCAACAAAATTACAATAACAATACATTTTGAAAAATAACAGCTTGCTGGTCTTTCATGACACTCAAAATCTGCTCCCTGAGGCAGCCACCTCGTTCTGCCTAATGTTAGGGCCAGCCCTGATTAAAGCTTGTGCGCTCCATTGGTCAGAACTGCCTGTTTCCCTTTCTGCTACCCTTCATAGGGACCAAACGCTGTGGCTTGAGGTGGCTGTGGTAGGGTGCTGTGGTGATTGGCACCACTTTTCTTCAAACAACTCTGAGGTCACACAAATGCCACAGTTTGAGGTCACACAAATGCCACAGTTTTCTGCCCTCTTTCCCTTCAGTTTCAGTTGGAAATGGCTATATAATTTAGTCCTTTTAAGTATCTCAGCTAGCAGCCTGTGATCTAAAATATAATCAAGGCCACTCACTCACATGCAACACTGGGCTGAGAAAGAACAAAGATTCAGACGGAAGCCAGGTCACTGACTGGATTGTGGACTGTGAGATTGTTTGCAATATATTTCATTTGCTGCATATATCTTCTTTTCTTGACTCATGAAATACATAATAAAGGCTACATTTATGGGAGCCTTTGGCTTCCAGCTCTCTGAATCAGATTCTGTAGTGTGTTATAACTCTGTTATAAAGATGGAGGAGAAAATGCACACTTCCTAAAACAATATGCAAAACTGAAACACAGCTCTCATTTGAAATATGCGTTTCTCTGAATTCTGGTTCTCCGGCCAAAAACTATGTACAATAATGCATATGTAGGTGAAAATAACATAAGAAACACATTGCCTTAGGGGAAACAGCTTGCAAAAATGTGTATATTAGACATTATCACATATACAAATGTGTAAATTAGAAGAGATGCACACTAAAATGCTGACCAATTTCACGAGGACTTCATTAAAAAGGAAGAATCAGTTGACAAACTGATGAGTTAATGTGGTGAACTGAACTTAGGAAAAACGAGGAACTAAGAGAAATTGATTCATTCTTCACTAGTTGTAATTTGTCCATCACCATGATGGTCCAGCATTGTAGTAAGAGCCATATTAGTTCATTTCTGAGACCCTCCACTTAAAAATGGAAAGGGAAATGGCCAAGTGATCTCCCTACCCCTGGTGGAAACTACACAAGTTTCAGGTGCTGTGCCTCAGTTTTTTATTTCAAATGTTTCCCAAAGGAATAAGAATTTTTCATGTTAGACTTCCTGAATTTTTTTTAATGGTTTGATGCTTGTTATGCAGATGGAAACCTGTTGAACTTCACAGGCAGATAATTGTTGATACCATGGTCATGCGATAACACAGTGCTGGTTTACGGAGGAAGAGAGCAATGAAAAATTATCCGTGCTTGATAGCAGCCCCTTCCCTATATGTATGTAAAAGCAGCTCCCTTCCTATATGTATGTAAGAAAGGACCTACCAATCCTCACAGGCACCAGGTTCCACTAGTCACTGAGAGTCAGTACCCCCTGCTATCCAATAAGAGCATCATGGCAAGAGGGAGACCTGCCTGAACCCATCCATTGGCCAGCTAAGGTGCAGCTGCTCCAAGCACAACCACACCAGATCCCTCACCATTCATTCTTCCTTTCATATTGTGTCTATTAGTTTGGAGCCTGTTGACAGGACCTGCTTTATATTTCAGTCTTTGTACAATACTTAGAAATTATTATGCGCTTCATAAGTGAACAACAACAACGAATGGATGAGTGCAGCCAGCATGCTCTTCCCTTGCCTCCTTTCTGCTGATCTGACTCTTGAGATGGAGGAGCTCAGTCTTCCTAGCTGTTGCCTCCAATTAAACATTTGTTCAGGCCTGAGCCATGTAAAGTGTGTGAGCTCTACCACACCGGTGAGGTTGTATTGATTTATATGAGACTGATTCTGGGTTCACAGTGTGTATAGAGTGTAGGTGTAATAAGGAAATGCACAGAAAGGAATCCCATTACTTTCCTTTATCTCCGTCTCCTCTTTTCTTCCTCCCTCCCTCCCTCTCTCTCTGCCTCCCTTCCACCCACCCAATGATATACACTGCTGGGCATACTGCCAGCTCAGTACTACTATTAATAATCCAGCAACAATGAGAGGAAACAGATTTCAGTGCCAGCCTTCCAATGGGAGCTAATTAAAAATAAGTGTCAGCAGAATAAAAAAGAAAGATTTTGAAAAATAACAGGACAGTGCCCTTTTAGGCAAAGATAAAAATCTCCCCTGTATACGGGCATCTTCTTGCCCTGTGCACCGTGTGTCTCTTATGAGAAAAATAGGACAATTAAAATTTAACGTGAGCCAGCATGCTAATAAATCAAAGTGGACACCAACACAGCTGGGAGAGCAAAATGACTGTGTTACAAAGCACCAAGGGCCTGGCTTCTCTGCAGGTTGCGTTCTGCAAATGAGAGGGTAAGGCTAATGCTCCGCCACTCCCTACAGCTTTATACAGTAGGAAACTGACAGCCTGATCCCATGCAGAGTTAGGCGCATCTAAGCCCACCGAAAAGCAATGGGCTTAGCTGCATCCCAACTCCACACAGGACAGGGCTGCAAGCGCTCATCTCAGCTTGGTGTTCTTCCACCTAGTCAAGGAAAATAATCCATGACGAAAAGCAAAGCAAAGCGAAATAGAAATCTGTGCTGGATTTTGGCTTTCGTTCATATGTTACGAATCAAGTTCAAAAATTGTAGTGAGAATGCAACTTGGCTGTGACACTTGGAGTTGCCAATTGCTTCATATTTTATGGAGTGCCCCTTATTATGACACTCTCTAGTCAAAGAGATGCCCCTTATCTGAATCACCAGAGCACTTTTGATCTAGGAGTCATGCTTCAGATTAGCACACATTTCTCTGGGACATGAGGGCCTGTGTGTACCTCTTGACTTACCCCACCAGGATAGGAAAAATGTTACTTCTAGTTATCCCTCTATACAGTTCTCCAATGTTTGGCTCCTACTTCCTGGTCCTTTGTTTAGGGAAGAAGGTAGTTAATTTGTTCTATTGTGGATTTTTCAAGTTGTGAATATTATTTAGGTGGTGGGGGGGTTGGCTTAGTTTTTTTTATTGCAATTGTAATATACAATATGTTCAAATATGAATACGCTGCAATTATAAAAAATATTAATATGAAAGCACAAAATGATGTTCACGTCTTAAGCATTGATGGCACATACCCCTTTACCACCCCCTTCATCACATAACACACATAGAACCATAACTTCAGAGATACAACTGCAGTTTCTCACAAAAACAAGAACCCGCAAGTAGACTCAAACTTAAGTGAATATTAAAAAAATACTTCACAATAGTAGCAAATATTTAATGCATCCAAACACTTGAATTTAAGATCTGAAAATATGGCAGCGGGAGACAGAAGACAAGGCTTTCTTTAGCCACAACACTCAGAAACCTTTGGAAATACCTTTTCTGCTCTCTGCTCAATGGCACTTGCCATAGATTAGCAATATAGATGGCCAGTTCACCAAATGGTGTACAGGCACCTCCCCATTCATGTGCATTCCACTTGCATGTCACAGCATTTATGCACGCTGCCATGAAATATATATATATTTTATTTGAACCAAAGCCATTGTTTGGTGGGGGGTGCTCTGCACCACCACCTGCCTGCCCGTCCCTCCCTCACTTGCTTGCTCATGTCAAGAAATTGTCTCCAGCAACTTCCAGGCCCTGCTGCAACACAAGGCACCAGGAGCCAATTATCTACAGACCCCCAGCTCAACTTTCTGGTCACCAGAGACAGTCAGGGCACACATGCCCAAGGGCACATCATCAGTCGGGAAAGGTGGATGGGATGGACAGGAACTGCTGAAAGAGAGCCGCTTCCCAGCCTCTCTCAATAGAACCCTCCCCACTTTATGAAATTTCATGTATACACGCCGAGTCCAGAAACTTAAGCCCCACATAAGTGGGGGACGCCTGTATATA
This sequence comes from Podarcis filfolensis, assembly GCF_964270895.1. Lineage (NCBI taxonomy): Eukaryota > Metazoa > Chordata > Lepidosauria > Squamata > Lacertidae > Podarcis > Podarcis filfolensis. The sequence continues at coordinate 87,753,246 of NC_139605.1, read as the reverse complement.
TATGTAAGGTGCACCATGTTAAGACACTCCTCCACCCTAACAACACATTAAGAATGGGCACTGTCAGGGTAGGACCATAGAAGAAGTCTGAGATGAGTCTGGAGTTGAGAACCAAGAGCCATGGGAAACTCCAGAAGTTATAGCTGATGTGCAAGGTAGGATCAAAGGACACACTAGGATTCAATAGCCAGGAACAGCCTGGGCTCCACACTGCTCAGGTAAACTTTGCATCTCAAGCAAGGTTCATTTGAAACAGGAAGTCCATTATACTCCTTCCTCTTCAGAAGGGTCCAATGGCCAGCCTATGTGGGTGGAGTTTGTCTGGAAGGTTCTCCACTGAGAAAAGCCTCTACTGGGCTCCTTCCATCTCCTATTCTACATATTTGGAAGGCATTCAGAAGCATTCGCTTTTAGTTGGTGGTCGGATCTGATGGACATTTTAGTCCAATACATCTGGAGGGCATCAGAAGGCTGCCCTCCAATGCATCTTCTTGTGACAATACAGTTACTTAGCCCCTACCTTCCTCTATTACTAATTCACACACACATTCCTTGAAACTCTTGTTGATTTTGATTTCTTGTTCAGTCTTACTGAACAGCTCCATGCAAGAATAGTCTTTTACTAAAACACATATACGAGAGAGAGAGAGAGAGAGAGAGAGAGAGAGAGAGAGAGAGAGAGCTCTACAACACCGTGATTAAGACAGAGCAGGAAACAAGCAGCAGAGTTCATCAATCCTGAGCCAGTATTTCAGTTCCCAGGACAGCTCATTAGCCACACTGTGTCACAAAAGATATTGCCTCCCATCTGAGGATAGAGAAGGCCACACGCAGAGCTGTGAGGATGGATGCACAGGAGAGGGGGGGGGAGCACAAAACACGTAACACATCAAAGGGACCTCACTAGTAATAACACAGGGAATCAGACACATTTTTAGGAATGGCGGGAACCACAAGCAGAGGAAAGAACTCTGAACCCTCCTCTAGATTTACACACAGAAATCCACCCAACAAAATTCTGTATGCTTTTATAAGTATGGTACAATGGACAGCAGTTCAAACTGTTAGTCCAACTAACATTTTGCTCCCATATTTATGCAAATAAGGCACTCTGATTTTATATGATTATCTGTGAGTACATACATCCTTAGGGCTCTTCCACACTTCTGCTTGCCCTATGCTTTTTAGGCACGGGGTCTGAGAGGTTTTTCTTTTATCATGCGACTTTCCACGGGAAAACCTGCTGTTTCCCACTAAAAAGCATGGGGGCAAGCTGAATAAAACACAGACCAAATGGAAGTGGGGATGAGCTTTAGTGAAAATAGTTGTTTTGGTGTATTTGCGTGTTTTTGTGTACTTTCAGAAAATCGTAAACGATCACTTTTCACATTAAAATTCAAAATAAAAGTTAAACCACTTGTATATTACTGAGCTGGAAGGAAAAAAATGTTGGAAAAGATTGCTCCTGCCTATTGCAACAAAACAACAACACACAGCATGGTTTAAGAAGCCTCACTCCTCTTTCTGAATAGTCCAGTATTGTGGTTGTCACATTTGGTTTTGGAGAAATCCTGGGGTACCTCAGGAGCATATCAAGGGTTTCTTGATCAGAGAAGAGCTCCTCCTTCAGTGTGAAGCTGCAAGAGGATTTTGGGTTTGTTCTAATGCAGTAACCTTTAACCCCTCCTGATCCAGCACCACCTTGAACCCAAACATGCATCTGGGGATCCATTTATTAATTTTTGATCATATGTTTGTATAGTGGGAGTGCAGCTTTGATTAAGCTGTGACACGGTAGTGGGTCCCAACCCACCAGTTGAAAACGTCATACCCAAGTGGCCCAGAAAGTGCGCTGCATGCATTGCCTATTTGTCTTACACACACCACAGAACCCTCTATAATGAGGGAAATGTCTCATTCACAGCAATAAAATGCAGCAAAAGAGAAAAAAATACCCAAAGAATGGTCTATAATGTTTACCATTATCCCAATAAAGACAAAAGGCATTAGCACACTTCACAAATCGGAGAAATAGCAGCAGCTTTGAATCACATGATGGTGCATCACCTATTCGTAATATTGTTTCACATCCTAGACAAAAAAGGTCAGTGCACCTGGATCCATATGGTCAGCATATCCATATGGTTATGCCCCTGTGTTTTTATGTTTGTACATATTTTATGGGCTAATAGCCGTAAATAAATAAATAAATAATAAATATGGTCAGCACTGTGATTAATTATAATGGGCGATCTTCAGCTAAGGGTTACTCAGAGTAGACCCACCAAAATCAGTGAACATGACTAAGTTAGGTCAATTCAGTTCAGTAGGTCCACTCTGAACACCACCCATTTTTTATTGACTTTTCTTACAGTACCTCAGAGGAAGGGCCATAGCTCAGTGGCAGTGCATGGTTGAGTTTTTGGCATCTCCCGGTAGGGCTAGGAAACACTGCTATCTCAAACCCTGGGAAGCCACTGCTAGTCGCTGTAGACAATACTGAGCTAGAAGGACCAATGGTTTGACATGGTATAAGGCGGCTTTTTGTGTTTTGTGTTCCCTTTTCTTTGGTAACTGAAGGCATCACAATTTATCATGTAATTCAAACACAAGCGGGAATCAGAATTAAGCAGAATACAGTTTAATTCTATGAATATTTAATTGTTTTTAAAATGATTTCCCCCTATGTTTTTAGCTGTTTTTATTTTTATCTGTAAGCTATCTTGAATCCAAAAAAAGGTGGTGGTGGTGGTGTTGTGTGTGTGTGTGTGTGTGTGCATAAAATAAACTTGCTCTTACCATTGGGCTGTTAGGAAAAGCTGTAGCACAATATATAATGTAAACGAATTAACCCAGCAACTTATAGTAGACTATATTTGTGAAATAGGAGGAGAGAATGGGAAAGCTTCACTATAAAATGATCAAATCCAAGTTATGTTGGTCTATCCATCCACATCTGTGGAGACTAGCCATTCCTTCTCCCAAAATTAGATTTCTGAAAGTCTGGAAAGAAACAGGAAAACCACAAGAAAACCATAGGAGAGTAGTAATTAGGATATGCAGAAGTTTGATAAAAAGTGAGTGAACGAAGTATGGAGCATTATCAAACAATTTAAAAAAAGAAAAGCACTGGCTTCTCCAAATCTGTTCTGAAGGGTTCGAGGAAAATCCAGAACATAATTAGTGGGTGTGGGGAAGGGAGATGGAGGTAAGTTCTATTGTGCAAGGGGAAATCCTTATGAGGGAACAATGAGTTAGTTGGATACCACCAGTGGTTATTCCAGAGTAAGCAGCCAGTATGGAAATACCCTAAGCTAGAAGATTTGCAGAATATCTCTTAGCAGTAGGAACAAGAGCACTGCCACGAAACAGATTCATATCAAAATAGTACAACTGGAGCTATTGATATGTGCTTTAACTGTGGACACCAAAGTTACCTTTTTTGTGGAACAAAATTCTCAGAGAAATCCATCCTGACACATTCCATGTCTACAATCCTGACTTCTAAGAAGGAGCACTGGGTCCATATTAATAACAGGATCTTTTTTTTAAAAAAATGGAAAACCCAAGTGACACCTATCGCAGCATGGATCAAATGATGACTGATGACAGTGGTGAGCAAATGAAATAAGATGAATTCAGAAGGGGAACTACCCGCTCATAGTCTCATGTTGGAAAAGAGAGCCATTAAGGAACTATTAACCCACAAAGTGGCTAAATGAATGGAACATGTTTAAGAATAGCTTGGATCTCAATTTATTCCAGGGAGGTAGTGGGTAATTGGGTTCTACTTCCCCAAATAGGTTTAATACCTTCAGAAATTTATTTTCCTTTCAAAATGCAAAGAAAGCAATTTCCAGTGATACTGGGCTCTGCTGTGACAATCAAACAAGTCAGGGGATAAACATTTTATACTGTTGGATTCTATTTTCCCAACTGCTATTGGACCAATATACATCAGTATATCAAAATAAGATCATTAGGAGATTTAAAAATTCAGTGGGGCAAAACACCTCTATCAAGACTAAGCCAAGGTTGTCCCCCCCCCCAATTGGTTCCAAGACCAACTTTTGCAGGACACTGCAAGTTAGGGTATCTAGAAATGTTACCTCTTCACCATGACACATGAACCCAGTCCATGTGAGGGTAGCTGAAGACACCTGTTACCACAGCATTTGGATGCTTCCTTAATCTCATTCTCCATCTCAATTTTTCCCTGAGCATTTTAGTCTAGGGGACAATGGCACGTCCCCAAAGTACAAAACTACTCCTGGGTTCTGGTATCTCCATCCACAGTTCTGTGGAGGTGCTTGCCCCTTTAGGGATTTCTAGCTTGTTGGACTCAGTGCCCTACTTGGTGTACAGAGCAACAACACCTCCTGGACACTGTTCCTTGTCATTTCTACAGAGCTGGTACACAGAGATAACCATGACACACTGGTTTGTTCCCCTTCCACTAGGTTTCCACTGAGCCTACTAAACCAATGCCCCTAAGGAAGAACAATTGTTCAAAATGTAACATGATGAATTTAATCCCCGCCCCCGGTGCGTTTTAAGAACGGGTCCGGGAACGATGGCGAGGTTGTGCAACCTTGCCATCGCTCCTGGAGCTTGCTTGCGGGGCTGGGGGCGGGGGGCGGGGGGTAGCCCAAGCTTCCCCCGACCCCAGGCCCCAGAACAGGCTGTTGCCCGCAAGCCGGGCGCGTAAGGCTTGCGGACATCTGCGCGAAGCACAGGGCGTCCTCTGGAGGGCGCCCCATGCTCCGGGCTGCAGGCTGCCGCCCGCAAGCCTTGTGAGCCCGAGGGAACTCCCACCGGGCTCGCAAGGCTTGCGGATAGCTTCCTGAAGCCTGGAGAGCAAGAGGGGTCGGTGCGCACCGACGCCTCTCGCTCTCCAGGCTTCAGCGAAAGCCTGCATTCGCCCCATAGGACGCACACACATTTCCCCTTCATTTTTTTAAAAAAATTTATATTTTATTGGTTTACAAATACAAAAAAAGAAAACAAAGTTGTACATTCGAACTTCTTAATTACCTCTTAATTCCATTCTTTTGACTTCCCTCAATTTGTCTGAACTTCCTTCATTTTATAACTTTTAACACAATCCTACTTATTGTTATTTATTCTGGTATCTTCAATTCATTATTTATACTTATTTTTAGATTTTCACATCACAGAGCTTCCTTAAAGCTTACAAACGTAATCTGGTTATCACTTAGTTTTTGCAAATATTGAATAAACTTCTCCCAATCTTCTGTAAATCTTTGATCTCGTTGATTCCGAATCCTTCCTGTCATTCTGTCCAATTCCGCCTAGTCCATCATTTTGGCTCTCCAATCTTCTATCGTAGGCAGCTCCTCTTGTTTCCATTTCTGGGCCATCAATATTCTTGCTGCAGTCACTGCATATAAAAATAACTTCTTCTCTTTCTTGTTTATCTCATTCACTGTAATACCAAGTAAAAACGCTTCTGGTTTCTTAGTAAATGTATATTTCAACATTTTCTTCAATTCATTATAAATCATTTCCCAGAAGCATTTTACCTTCTTACACTCCCACCACATATGAAAGAAAGTGCCTTCCTTTTCTTTACATTTCCAACATTTGTTACTTATCTTATACATTTTTGCTAACACATTTCCCCTTCATTTTTGAAGGGGAAAAAGTGAGTCCTATAGGGCGAAAAATACGGTACTTCCTTTCTTCCCCAGCCCAGTGTTGTAAGCCACAGGACTGCAGCTTGTAGTAACTCCCTGGACAAAGTGCTTCCAGCTTCTGGAATGCTCCTTGGCTGGCTTCCTGTGCATGCTGGGACTTTGCCTGGGCAACAACTATTTCCTGGTTGGTTTGACTCCTGGTTTGGATCCTTGGTTGGCTGAAACCTATGGATCTGACCTTTGGCATGACTCCACCTTGACAGCTGCCGATGGTTGAGCCTTGACACAAAGTCATGTGGTTGCACACCAACATGGCTATTATGTGTATATTTAGTGGATATCTGTCCAGGACTGTGTAATAAAATAAAATAAAATAGCAGGCTTGGGAAGAAGTATAAATGACAGCTAGGGAGACACCCCACCTTTCCTTTGGTTTTGACCTCATCATATTTAAAGATTAAAATATTATTTTTTAAATGTTGGAAAGCAGTTCCGGGCATGATGCGGAAGGCTGAGACAGAAGCAGATGCTGGCCCTGCAACTTTATCAGTCCTAGCAGGTGTCTTTCTGATTAACAATTCAGTTCATTTTCAGGAAGTGGCAAGTATAGCAGATGTGGCCACCTCCTGGCAATTAGCAACTGCTGAAATCACTAAATTTACTACCAGACACATTTTCTCCCCTTCCTGCCAATACTGCCTCCCTTTAAGTGCAGGCTTGGCTTATGTGTTTGTAGGTGGAGTGTTTCAATTTTAAAGTTTGAATGAAGTGCTGCTGGGTTGTGCAAGTGAAATCACATTAATAACATGAGGAGAGTGATGGGGATCACACCTTCTGCATCCAAACAGCCAGCATTTGGGGAAAAACAGTGATTTAGGAGGTTTCCTCTTCTTGTCCTTCTGAACTCAGTCCCCCAGTCCTGCTAGAACTGTTTAAAGGTTGCTTATGTTAAGTGGAATCTAATTTGTATAAATAAAATAAAATAGCTCAGGAAATAGTGCCAATCCAAACCTTTTTTTTTTTTTTTTTGCTGAAGCAAAGCTCAAGTGGCTAGAGCCAACACCTTAAATTAGTCTCACAGTACTACTCAGACATCAGCTCAGGCTTTCATCTACATATAACTCTAAATTGCGCAAATCAGTCTTTGCTGCCAGGTAGGGTCAGTCTTGTCTAGAAACCTCTAGACTACTATGATTCTACTCCTTGCTGCATTTCTACTGTCTTCACCCTCCTGGTGACTTTCGATGTTATCAGGGAATTCTGAAAGCAGATGGACCTTAAGAATCGTTTGGAAGCAATCCCACTTAATGGGATCTTGAAGGGCTTGAGTATTGAGGTATAATCTTGATAGCCATCATGGAGCATATTAGTCAGTGATCTGTCCAGCAGTCGTCGGCACTCGTCATAGCTCTGGTGAGGAGCATATCGTGGCGATCTTTAGCACAGACAATAACTTCAACATCAACATTGTTGGACTGGTCATGTTGTGCAGATGCCTGATTATCGTCTTCCAAAGCAACTACTCTATTCCAAACTTAAAAATGGAAAGCGAAATGCTGGTGGTCAACAAAAGAGGCTTAAAGACTGTCTCAAGGCAAATTTTTAAAAATACTGTATAAACACCAACAATTGGGTGTTTATACTTGCCTGCGAGCACTCCAGTTGGAGAACAGCCTTTACCAAAGGTGTCATGGGCTTTGAAGACACTTGGACTCAGGACGCAAGGGAGAAACATGCTAAGAGGAAGGCATGCTTGGCAAACCCTCACCATGATCAACTCCCACCTGGAAACCAATGTCCCCACTGTGGAAGGACATGTGGATCCAGAATTGGCCTCCACAGTCACTTACGGACTCATTGTTAAAACTGTGTATGGAAGACAATCTTACTTGGCTACGAGTGATTGCCAAAGAAGAAGAAGAGGTGACTTTCTTGATAGGTCATCACCAGCCTTTGTCCAACTAACAACCCACACTCAGCTAACAATCAACAGGCTGCCCTGGTTCGTTAACATAAACTTAATCTGGAGGTTCACTGTTTGGCACAGTTCAGCTCCCCCAACCCTGATTAATTCTAACTTTTATTGGACCCAGGAATTGAGGGTGTCTCACAAACTCATAGCAATATATTAAGGACGAATCCCAGGACCATAGGAAGCTTGTCCCTAGTATGAACTCACTGCCTAGGTTTGCAATTCAGTTAAAGATGTGAACGTGGAATACTTGTGGGAATGTGGGATAGGACTAGATGACCCTTGGGGTTCCATCCAACTCTACTGTGATTCTATATGGGCAACTTTGGATACTACTCCAAGGCCAAAGTCAAGGAAGCATGAATGGCACCTGCTGCTTCTTTGCATCTCCTCTGTAATGGCAAAAGTAAGAATTTGCCTGCAGGTAGACCTTGAGCTGCTGCTGTTTGCTAAGCAGACACTTCTCTTCATGGGAGATCTGCAAGAGTTTCGTATTTGGATGTTACACTGGAAGAATGAGAAAAGGAAGCGGGGCTACTCACACTCCCTCTTTTCCTGTTTCCGGGTCGTATCTAAATTTAAACCAACCTCACTTGGTGCATTTCTTTCCCTCGGTACTGAATGAAGCCTTTGTTGTAGGCTCTCACAGTGCTTTCAGTTCTGGCATTTCAAGGTTTCATTGTGCTGGAGACTAAATTTGAAACCAAGCTTTTTGTTCCCGGCTAATAGTGTGTGTCAGTGGGAGGACATGATGAGACTTCTCTGAAATAGCAGGCACACACGGAGAAGGTGAAATGCATGAATAAATAAAATGCCAATATTAGAGCAAAGTTTTGTTGGGAGGTTTTAAATGATATTAATGTGGTTCAGGCCCATATCTCTCAACCCTTTAGGAGCTATTTATAATCCTTAATGACTTGTCTCAATCCAGACTATGCCTTTCTTAATTTTCTTATTTTTTAAATGCTCACCACCTTGCAACCCCTTGTACACCTTGGCAAATCTGTTTTTAAAGATGTCCACAGCAGGTGAAACCTTGAGCTGGTATTATTGTTGTTGTTGTTGTTGTTACAGTACTATTATTATCAACCATAACCCACCATTCGTCAAAAGGCTCCAGGAAAATGTGAGACTGTATAAGGACTAGGAGAGACAACATTCCTTTTTGGTCAGTGACTAGTTCTTTTGTATTTTGCTTGCCAGAGACAGACCACCAGCTGCTGCTAAAAGGCCATTCAAACAGCTTTCCTATACTGAAATGTGACCATGACCTCATCTGCACCAAACGTTTAAAGCAGTATCCTACCAGTCATGGCTTTTTCCAAAGAATCTTGAGAACTGTAGTTTGTTAAGAGCGCTGAGAGTAGTTTGGAGATTCCTATTCTCCTCACTGAGCTACAATTCCCAGAGTTCATGTGAAGAGGGATTGATTGTTCAATCCCTCTGTAGCACTGGGAGGGGAAGGGTGTCTTTTAACAAATCTCAGCACTCTTAACAAATTACAGGATTCTTTGGGGGAAACCATGACTATTTAAAGTGGTATAATATTGCTTTGGACATTTAGTGTGCCTTGTCTTCTGCCAGATATTTATTTGATGATGCATACATTACATAGTGCAGATGGCACCTATGGCAGTACGAGAGTTGCAGGGTACAACAGTACTCCAGAGTGAACAGGTGCTCCTCTTGACAATTTGTTTACTGAGCATTCATCCTGATTTTCTTACACAGTGGTTAGACTACATCCAGTCTTCATTAAGCATCTGCTCTGATTCACTTTCCTAACTGCAAGTCTGGTTTGTTTGTTTTTTTAAGGGGATTTGTTGTGCTAAAATGACAGAGAGCTTTAACCCACAATTGCACAAACCTATTTTTCAGTTACAGATAGGTAGCCGTGTTGGTCTGCCATAGTCAAAACAAAAAAAAAATTTTTCTTTCCAGTAGCACCTGTATCTGACGAAGTGTGCATGCACACGAAAGCTCATACCAAGAACTAACTTAGTTGGTCTTTAAGGTGCTACTGGAAAGAAATTTTTTTTTTTTGTTTTGACTATTTTTCAGTGTGCACATTAATCCCTTCTGCAAAATAGAGAGGGTCTGGAAGCACCCCTGACTGAGCAGGGCCACTATGATTTTAATAACTTAATGATAAGCAGAAATTTAGCAGGTGAATCTTTCCTCAATCCTGCACGTTCAGAAGCTTTCCTTCAAAACTGATTGTGATGCAGCTATCAATGGCACAGGAGCTCTTATCAGAATATTATTGCCAATCCAAAGCATGTGGAATGAACCACACAAGACTACACAGTAAGATAAATTAAGTGATCAGATTTCTTAGATGAATATGTTACTTTGACTCCATCATTCTTTGGGAATATGAAGCAGAAGATGCCGAAACAGAATATCCGCTCACCTGGGATTCCAGGTGGGCAGCTGGTGCCATATGCCAGGACTGTGGTGGGCCCAGGGTGGCAATCTTCCAGTGTGGCTGGGGGGCTGGGGGAGGTGATGGCTGACATTGCCCACCTCCAGCCATGTCGGGCCCTCAGGTGAGAGCAGGCAGCGCCCGCTCAGCCAATCAGAGGAAGGAGCTTGAGGGCTGTGACCAGTCTGCCCCTAGACTATTTAAGGAGGTGGCCAGTTGTTGGCTGTCCTCTTGGCCAATTATCACAGCCATTACACACCTGTGCCAGCAAAGAGACCAATGTCACGAACCTCCTATTATTCATATTTTGACAACATCCATTTGAGTCTGCAAGTTATGTAGCTTTTGTGCATATATTTGGTCAAGGCTGTTCTTTTGGGGATAGCAAGGAGGAGCTATAAGTAGTAGAATTCATTTCCTTGCTTTTCTTGGAGGTGCCATACACTTTTCTTTTTTACTCTTGCATCTGTGTTTCCCATCAGTGCTCGATCTTCTGTCATTGTAGCAACTCCCCACACTTTCACACATGAATTGGCTGCGGCTGCTGCTGCAAACCTCATTGTGTTGTGCTCTTGTTACTAGACAGATTTTACAGTGTGCTGAAATACCTAGATTTGGTGGTGGTGGGTGATAGAGGGGCTGGAGGGGAAAGGTATGAAGGAGACGATTATAGCCCTACATCTACTTTTCATCCTTCACTTGTAGCTTTTTTCACCCCATCATTTGTGCTTAAAATGCATGACTCCATTGAAATTTATGCAGCCTTTACTTCTTCACACTTTTAACTCATTGGAAACATGTACAGAAAGCTCTACAGTAATGTGAAGCATAATTTTATAGTTCACATAAATATCACCATGCAAAGTTCATTGTTTAGCTTTCAAGTTTTCATTAAGAAACACACCCTCCTATTTTATTGACATCCATTCTCCATATGAGGAATGCTTACAAGTCCCAGAATCCCAGACCATTGGCCATGCTGACTAGGGTTGATGGGAGGTATAGAATAATAATAATAATAATAATAATAATAATAATAATAATAATAATAATTGGAGGGCACCACATTGGCTACCTGTTCTACACTATTTACCCAATTTACAGCTGAGAGACGACTGCAGGCTCCACATTTTTGTTTCCTGGCAGGATGGAGTCCCTGTGCCTTTAACAACTGCATGATAAGCAGAACAATCAAACAGAGAGTCAGTGTGGAGCTGTGATACAATATCAGATGAGGACTGGAGAAATCCAGCTTCAAATTCCCACTCAGTCATGACGCTTCCTGGACAACCTTAAGCCAGTCACTGTTTCTCAGTCTAACCTACCTTGCAGTTTTGTTGTGAGGATAAAACAGGACAGAGGGGGAGGACGTGTGCCACCCTGATCTCCAAAAGGCGAGATATAAATGTAATATACAAACATTTTTAAAGCATGGATTTTTTAAAAAAAAGTCTACATTTATAAATAAGGGTTTTTTGTTGTTTTTTTAAAGTAAGGGTCTGCTTTTTATTTATTTTTATTTTTTACCAGAAAGGGAATGAAGACAACAGGCAGCCAATATTAGTAAACGGTTCCAATTAAGCTCCGTCCCTGGGGTGGCTCCATTTAGGCTCATACTCTGGAAGGCTGCAAACTGCAGCTACCTTTGCATAGCCTTGGTATTTTTTAAGCTGAGGCTTCTGTTGTACAATCAGATCGTTGATCAACCGACAGCTTCATATTAAAAGAACTTTTCGTGGCATTTTAATCCCAGGAGGTAATGTGGATATTTGTCATTTCTGATCTTCCCTTCCTGCAGCCGTCCACAGATGACAAGATCCGTGAAATTGCTACTGCCAGGGAGTGAAATGGATATTAACCTCGTGCCCAGCCGCCGCCACAATACCACCCTCTCTAAGCTGCCCTTGACCACTTTCTCTTCCTAGGGAAGAGAGAATGGGGGTATTATTATTATTATTATTATTATTATTATTATTATTATTATTATTATTTTGCAGGCAGTTCACTTTCCATTCAGCGTATGATGTCTTACGTATCATGAGTGCACGTCAGGGAATAATAAACTCTACCATGTTAACAGATTGCTTTAAAAACCCTTCACTTTATTTCTGATTCTCATTTGCTCTGCTCTTCATGCTATTTTCCCCTGCATAAAAGGGGAAGCAGGAAATAAGAAAGAGAGAAAAGAACTCAAACACCTGAAAAATCTCCCCCCTCCCCACCCCCCGCTTCATATACCTGCTACTCAGTACCAAATCTGAATAGAAATGGATGGGGAGGGAGATGGCAAGATGGATGAATAACATTTCATGCCCTGTAGTCAAACATAATTTCAAGAGGGGAACGAGGGCAAACTGTTAAGAGGGCTTATCCTGTTAAGATGGCAAATGCACAATTCAGAGGGCTCTCTCTTTGAAGGCTAGCCTCTAATTTCATCTGGCAATTATGACTCCTGGAAAGTAATATTTCAGAAAAGGGGGCCCCTCTTCTGAAGAGGGGTGGATGGGTTCTTGGAGTAGGGGTGAGGGAGGCAAAATACCTCAGCATACTAATGATCAGGGAACCCATTAGGCTACGAGATGCCTGGGGATGCCTGCTTTCTTTCCCCTTGAAAATCATAAGGAAGGGCTTCAAAAGAGAGAAGGGAGCATAGGCATTTGAAGTGCCATCTTGATTCTTTCAAAACCACCAGCTCCCGTGAGGAACAAGTTTTACAAATAATGATGGGCAAAGAGAACCGACTTCCTTTGTGATATGGAATCGTAGTAGCTAATTTATGAGTCCAGTGGCATGAACTTGGTCAAAAGCTCTCCTGTATTATAAGCTTTCAAATCATGGGTTCCGCATGCACATCTCTAAATAGGAATATAACATCCTCGCTGTGGTATTTCCCCCCATCCTGTGCATCAGGCATCATGCATCGTAATGCATCCTTCCCTAACTGGATGCAAAGCAACATATCTGCTTCTTCCTACGTTGAATGGGGTTGTATGATTTCAGTTGTGATTGGCTTTTTTGACTAAAGAGTTAACATAGAATCATTTTGGGTTTCAGCCAGCAGCAGACCCTCTTTGTTTTCTTGAGTTGCTAAATTGTAGAGTTGGCCATGCAGGCTGTTCAAGTGCAGAAAGCTCAACATGGACCTCAGTTTTAATGGCCAACATAAATCAGTTAGTTGGGAATAGCCTAGATTTGTAGTACAGTGGTACCTCGGGTCAAGTACTTAATTCGTTCCAGAGGTCCGTTCTTAACCTGAAACTGTTCTTAACCTGAAGCACCACTTTAGCTAATGCGGCCTCCCGCTGCTGTCGCGCCACCAGAGCACGATTTCTGTTCTCATCTTGAAGCAAAGTTCTTAACCTGAGGTACTATCTCTGGGTTAGCGGAGTCTGTAACCTGAAGCGTATGTAACCTGAAGCGTATGTAACCCGAGGTACCACTGTATAGGGGTCACAGTAATGGTGGTTCTGATATGAGTTTTCTTCACTTTGCAGATAGTTGTGGGAGATGAAGGAGAGCCTGAGTGGTTCTCCCGTCCTGAAAGGGGGTGCCACTACCTGCCGCCCCATCTTGAACCATATGATGAGAGTTTTCCCCTTTGGGGATGTCATAGAATGCTTGGAAATTCCCTGGATGATTTTCATGCATTTGATTAGAAAACTCGAAGGGTCTAACTCGTTTTCCAGAGTAAGCATATGGCTGCTCACTCATCTCTACTCACCACATGCCATACTAGCATTAAAACATATAGTGTTTACACATACAGTACATATTTAAAAGGGCACAGCAGCTAATTGCTTTCTGTCCCCCCACCCACACTTTAGCCCTTCTTTGTAATGGCTGCAAGTTTTATTTTATTTGGCATGCAGTCAGCTTCTTCCAAAGCTTATTTTAAAGAAACAAACACTTGTTTACTGGGTGGAACAAAAGAAAAGCATCTTGCAAGCAAAAAAGTAAGATTCAGACTTTAAGTTCAGGCCAAAACTAGCACTTATGTGACCCAGACTACCACCCAAAGAAGGAGAGTTGGTGGGCCTGAGTCACAGAATTGGCTGTTTAATTGAAACATCGATGAAAGCTCAATGGATTTTACTGGTGACGGACACAGAACAAAGTTATAGATTGCAGGTGCTGCCATTCACTTCTAAGGTATTCCAAATGAACTCCAAGTCCTTGCCTTTGCTTGTATGCATATTATTCACATCTTCCTTCCATCTGCAAATAGAATTTATACTTACCTAGAATGGAAACTGCCTGTAGTTCATTAAATATCTTTAAAGTGCTAATGATTTCCCCCCTTTTTTCTAAAAAAAAACAACTGTTTAATGTTTTTCCAGCTCATTTCCTGCTGCTGTCACCCCAAATCTGGTGGGCAGTAATGACACGTCGAAGGCAGAAAATGGGATTATGATGAACAGAGTGAATGCTCTTGAAAAATGGGCAACATTAAAGATTTGCAGACACTTTTCTCTCTTTCTCCCCTTGCAGGCTTCTATATAAATGCATTTCATTCCCATCACATACATCCGACTTACAGTTCTGCAGGCGCACAGAGAAGGAATCTAATTCATATATAGCTCAAACACTTGAGCTAATAGCATAGAGAAGCAAAAGGGAGCCAAGGACAGGTGATCTATTCTGAAAGAATAGATATGTGATCTGAAATATCTTTCTCCCCCCCCCCTCTCTGCAGGCCATCGTGCAATTTAAAAGAAAAGTGATTCCCACACGCCCTTTATGGCTAAAAAAAATAAATCTGTTTTACCCTTCTTCCCCAAGCAGCAGAAAGTTCAGAGAGCATTTGGAGGAGAAAGAACTGATGTCTTTGTAATAGTGAGTTGATTCACAAATGTATAGGCTGATAAAGCAAATAAGCATGTGCATAGGTACACAGTGCTAGCCCCCAAATAATTACAACATCCTGGCCTGAAATTCAAAGCTACCTCCTGGAAGGAGGAAAAGCACCCAGAAAATCCTTCTTCCCAGTTATCTAGGAGTGCTTCTAGACTGATGCTATTTTCAGGTGTGATTCAATCACATACTGGCAAATTTGGGTTGTGCAATTACAGTCGACTTGAAGCTTTTGTGTAGCAAAGCTCTTTCCCTAAAGATCAGACTTTTTGTGATAAGGAAAGTGGTGGTGAAATGCAGTGGAAAGTGTGGGATAACACTTGCTTTGATGAAACATCATCTAACCTCCCTACATTAATTTCTATAGCTTCTGTTGTACAGTAAGCTCTCGCAAGGCAAGCACAGTAGGTTGTGTTTCATTTTATAATGGGAATGTTCAATCTTGACGTCACAATCACATTGGCTAATTTAATGAAAATGTGGCAACTCCTACCGCTAAAGCAGTTGACTATATCTCTTTGTCTGAGAAAGCTTTAGAAGGTTTGGGCTGGGAATCCATCTTGCCGCTTTCCTGCTGTTTTATTTTTCTTGTTGTGGTTTTGTATTTGAAGATACGATTTGGGAGTTTTGTAAGCTGCCCTTTATTGGAGGTTAGGAGATGAAATCTGGGAATTAAATAAGTAACAGTTGCGTTTTCTCCATGTAGTATATTGAGCAATATTTTGGGATCTCTTTTATTTAAAGCCACTTTGTATGCTCTGAGCATGGCTAACCCAAATGCAATCCTACCCTCAGTGCTGAATTTATGTATAGGCTAAGTAGGCTGAAGCCTAGGGCCTCTAAATCTAGGGGCCTCACCAGCCCTCCCACTCCCCAGTGCTGCAGTCTCCCCTCTCCCAAAATTGCAAACCCAAGACTTCATGCAAAGGCGGGGCAACTCAGGCCAAGCAACTATGAGATTCAAGGCTAGCCAGTGGGGCCCAATTTGAAGCAGTGGGGTGCAACTTGGATTTTTTTTTGTAGGGCCCCAGTTCACAGTCAAAGTCTGCAAAATCTTATAGATATAAATAAAATCCATCTAAATTGCCCTGGTGCCAGGGGCCCCCTTAGGGGCGGCCTGTGGGGTCCAATTTGGCCCAATTGCTCCAATTGCCTTAAGGTCAGCCCTGATGAGACTGTGCAGGGGTTGGACTGACAAGCCCTGCACCTTCTAGGCCCCTGGTGTCACCATTCAGAATACAGACTCAAGGACTTGTTACGGAAATAAAGGGGGGGGGGGACTAATTGAAAACCAGTTTTGTCACCTCTTCCCGCCCAAATCCCGAGAAAATGAGCCCAGCCACCTTTTATTCACAGTCGCATAAGCACTACACTACAGCATGGTCACAAACCTGTATGTTCAACCACTGAAATATACACCCAATATGTAGCAATGGAGATTTATGTTACTGCTTTCTGAATGAACACTGTGCTTTATGAATGGACTCTGTATTTTGTGAATTACCTAAGAGCCACCAATAGGGAGATCTAGAATCTGACAGCTAACCAATTGGGTACTACCAAACAGCAACCCCTATTGCTGAAAGCAGGTAATCAGCAGGGAATGCTTCAGCTCAGCCTTTGCACTGTTGACTAAACATCCCCTGCATTGCAGATAATGGAGAAAGCTCATAAATTGTATCCCTTCTGGCATCCTGGCCAACTCTATTACGCTGATGTAAACCCTGATGCACCAGAAGCCCAGAATAACAGCAAATAAAATCCGCTCATACGTCAGCAACTTGTCAACCAGTTCTTCCAAAGTCTTCCTAAATTATAAAGCTCCAAAATACAGGCCAAAAGAGAGCAGGTCTGGGAAGAGTGAGGCATACAATGGGCACCACCAGTGAAAAGGCCCTGCTCTGTGTAGCTCATGCCCTGTCATTTGATAGGGTGCCCACTTGCCCTCCTTCTTGACATGGAATGCTCTCTATTGGAGTCTCCAGGTCCAGTACAAAGACCATAAGAAGGGAGAGCAGGGACCTTGAAGTTCCCAACAGCTGTTAATCAAGCAAGCAAGCACACAGCTCACATTTGTCACAGTCAGGACACCTATGTCCTGGCCAAGCCTGCACCCAATCTTGTTTTTGTACAATCTTGTTTGTCCTCACTAAACAAAATTATATTATCAACATATACAAGCAGAAAAGTTGTTTTCCTTCATTTGCAAGGAATCGTACAAAACAAAGTGGCATTAATAAAGAAAAGTTCCAGGGTGGCACTAGAAAGCAAACTAAAAATGCTTTTGCAGTTCGTCAAAACTATCCAGGAATATCAAGTTATAGGAAAACTGGTGCTATTAACAGTAATCCTTCTTGTTGGTTAATTGGTTCGGCAACTTCCATGCCCATGATGTGTGATGCTAATTATTTCCCCCAAGAGTTAAATGATAACCAATAAGAGGCCGCTCCAGTTGCAAATGGCAACAAAATATCTGTGAAAGGAAGAGGAGCAGGTTTGCTCAAGTGTGTTGCAGGTAGAAATACTGTTTGTAATGAAGTGAGAGCAGTAGTTTACTTGTTCGAATTAACAAATAAGAAAGTTTTGAGAATTTAAATTCTAGCTTAAATTTGATTACTTAATTGAGAAGGGGATTGTAACAAAAACACTGGGGCCTAATTTGAATAGTAGAGTGCCTGGTATCTGGTGGGCAGACCAAAGTATTTGTTAGGAGAGCTATGAGATTCAGGTGTTCTACCACTCTTAAAAATAAATTGTCTTCCCTACATTGTGCCAATCAAGCAAGTATCTGAGAAACATGTAACCAATGCTGGCTTCACAAGAAAGAGGAAACAAACAAATGTCATTTTGCAGATGTGAGATTAAACTACAGTTGCTGGTGGAACAATTGACTGCCAAAGGTCCCCTAGATGCTACTGGGAAATTTAGAATAGAATATAACAGAATTATTGAGTTGGAAGGAACCCCAAGGATCATCTAGTCCAATCCCCTTCAGTGCAGGAATTTGTAGTTGGTCCGTATGTGGGTCAAACCCGCCACCTTTGCATTATCAGCAGCACTCTCTAACCTACTTCTCCAGAGAAGCGGACACGGAGCAATGGATCCAAACTACAAGAAAGAAGATTCCACCTAAACATTAGGAAGAACTTCCTGACAGTAAGAGCTGTTCAACAGTGGAATTTGCTGCCAAGGAGTGTGGTGGAGTCTCCTTCTTTGGAGGTCTTTAAGCAGAGGCTTGACAACCATATGTCAGGAGTGCTCTGATGGTGTTTCCTGCTTGGCAGGGGGTTGGATTCGATGGCCCTTGTGGTCTCTTCCAACTCTATGATTCTATGATTCTACTGAGCTAACCAGCCCTCCTTGAGTTTGATTATGATAATCAGAGATTTCTCTCTGGAAATGGAACACATTTGTAACAATATTCACTCTCCTGAGGCATTTATAATGTTGTAGACCATGGATGAATCCCACCCGATGCACTACTTGAGAGTGCTCAGCAACCCTTTTCTCCTGGGCTGGTAAACAATTTAAAAATTGCCGTGCACTTTTGCCCACATGTGAACATTTAAATGATGCAGATTGTGAAAACCATCATTGGAACTACACAGAAACTCTGCGTTGAAATACTATTTTCATGGCTGCTTGCTTTAAATGAAAGCTGATTTTTTTGATGTTTTACCAGGGGGAAAACATAGCTCGGTATATTTTATGCATATCAAAAATCTTGCCTTGCATTCACTTTCAACACGGAATTGAAAGTTGTTTTTATTTATTAAGCTTTTGCACTTTTCTCATTGAACATTCCACATGAAACTATATTTAAACAACTTCAGTGAGTGCATAATTTATTTCTCCCAAGTCGGAAAGATCAAAGCTAAAGAGAAATGCCTACCAGGAACACTGGGATCTGGTTACCTTGGTGCTTTAATGTTTGACCTCCCCTTGAAACAGGAAGAATGGCTTGCTGACTTGAGCCATCTGAGCACATTTTTCCTAAATTTATTTCCCTTCTGCACAGAGCTTCAAGCGCACAGTAATAATGACAACTAAAGGTAATTGTATGCATTAGTCACAGGTAGGGACGAGGCAAGCTGCTGCACTCAGGCTTGGAACTGGGCTAAGACAACAATTTGCCCCCACCCCAACTTCAAAAATAGCTCAATTTATTCCAAATCCAATGTTAAGCCAAATTGGACCTGTTGTATTTCATGGGAAAACAATAGGCTCTGATCCCCTCTGGTTAGCCTCCAATTCTCCTCCCACTCGCTAATCTACCTGACAGCTGGCTCTCTTCCAAACGTCCTCCCTCAATGGAATGGATCCTCCCATCCACCAACTTATCTGGCTTGCTGCTGTGCGGATAGCAAAAGGAGAGAAGATTGTATCTCAAGTATCCCTCTAGCTCCTGGCATGCTGCAACACCTGTAAGCTGGTGATGGGAGTCTTGGAAAATATAGCTTCCCCATCACTACAGAAAGTATCAATAACTCAAGGAAAACCCAGCCCCAGGACCTGTAGCAGGATGCTTAACTGTGAGAGTGGAGGAAGTGGGAGAGAGACCTGCCTCCCTTCCACTATGACAGAGCTTTCCACACTGTGTGTTGTGACATGTCAGGCGTGTCGCATGAACACTCCCGTCTGTGCTCTTCCTAGGACTGGAAAGGGGTTAGTTTAACCTCTGGTTTGCTAGTAAAACTGAATGACTGTGTCATGAAATAAAGCACGTCTAAAAAGTGTGTCGCCAACATGAAAAGTTTGGAAAGTTCTTCACTACCAGCACTGCAGCAAGGAAGGCAAGTAGGTAGGATGGAGGTTAGAAAAGTAGATGCGAGGGAGAAGATTTATCTATTTTATTTAATTAATGCATAGATCGCTTCACTGTATAAAGCCACTGAAGCTGTGTATAAAATAAAAAGAGAATAAAACACTAAGTTCTAAGAGCAATATAACCATTTCAGCAAACCCTAAAAAGAATGCAACCATATTTACAAATCCTGAAAAAACAATACAAAAATTCTTCAAATACAGTGGTACCTCGGGTTAAGTACTTAATTTGTTCCGGAGGTCCGTACTTAACCTGAAACTATTCTTAACCTGAAGCACCACTTTAGCTAATGGGGCCTCCTGCTGCCGCCGCACCGCCGGAGCACAATTTCTGTTCTCATCCTGAAGCAAAGTTATTAACCTGAAGCACTATTTCTGGATTAGTGGAGTCTGTAACCTGAAGCGTATGTAACCTGAAGCGTATGTAGCCCGAAGTATCACTGTACTGTATAGCAGTTTTCAGTAAGCGACTGGGTCACACCTTGGGGAAAGCCTTCTTAAACAAAAATTACATTTTCAATTATTTCTTCTCAAGCTCAAATTAAAATCCAAGCCAGAAAAGAACTTTTGGGGCCACAATGCTAGCCTCAGAGTTGTCTTTCGAAGCCAGGAAAATACAAGACTTTGTGCCTTCACTCATGGCGGTCTTACAGTTAGTTGCGTGCCGCTTTGTGAATGAAAGCACACAACCAGTTGGTTCAGAAGGTCCCTTTTGAGCATTTTATGATAGGGACTGGGATGCATACATCAGTCTCTTGCAAACTGAGGCTGATTCGTAAAGTACCAATTCAAAACTTAAAAGACCCTCTACATGACCTCCAACCTTTGCACAATAATATAATGTTAAAAGCTCTTTCCATTTCCAAGGTGGGAGGAAGATTACATGAGCTCCCATGCATGGATTGCTATACTGTATTGTATGTCTGCTGCTCTCCCACATGCTTCGTTGAGTTAAATAGTCACAAATGGCAGCTATGCAGAATTCTTAGGTGCTTTTATCACTTTTTTTTGGGGGGGGGGGTTAAAAAAGAAAAGCAAAAGACCTCACCATTTTTTAATACAACAACAACAACACAACACCTACAAAAAGTAACAACAAGCACCCTCCCTCCCTTCACGTAATGTATCAAAGCAGTAACATGCGCTGGAGCGTTGCAGCCGCCTATCTGGAGGTTTATCGGCTTTTATTGGCCTTGGGCGACTCGGCACATGATGGTCTTTAGAGTGACATGGAATTTATTAAACTTCTCTGCAGCCTGACAGGCCCCTGCTCTCCTCTATCCTACCCTTTCTGGCGGTGGGTGGGGGGAGAGCGTGATTTCTTCAGATCACTGGCTTGAGATGTTTAGCGGTTTGTTCATTTTTATCTCACCAGCCACTGGAATTGTGAGCACCTAGACATCAGTTTAAAGAAAGCCCATTACGGTGCCATCTCAAAAGACAATGTATTTGTTGTTGTTGTTGTTTAAAAAACTGCACAGCCCCGCCGCCACCTGCCTCATGCGTAGAAGACCACGCTGCTGATAGGACAAGCTATACAGACATATAACACACAAACAAACCAGGCATGGCTTGCCGCCCTCCCCTCTGGATAGCCTAATTTAGTCGGTGTATGCCGTCCTGTGTAATAAATTTCATGTTTCAGACAATAGCCTGTCGCCTCCAGCAGCTGGCCCCGTTCATGATCCAGCACTGTTAAAAGCATCTGCTTGTCTTGCCACTTTCTATCAATGGGCTGGATCATCATAGGGAGACCAGCCAGCACCATTAGATTTAAAGCGGTGTTTGGATTTTAAAGGAAGCCCATATTTGTAGCTCTGTGTGATCCAGCATACGCACCACGCACACACACACACACACACACACACACACACACACGAGTGAGGTGTTTGTCTTCCCACTCACTTCACAAACCCTGTGCATAAAAACCAGCAACATGGATAGATATATTAGCACAGGGTCCCTTCCAACTCTACGATTCTATGATTATTTTTATGAATGTTTTAAGCATTGTCTGTTACAGCTGATCAATATGGATAAGAATGATTCCAACAGCACTAATCCTTACAGGGAGGTTCTGAAATTACACCTCTTTTTTCTATTTATATTTCCCCAACAAGTATGTTGATACACCCTCACATATATTGCCATTTGATAAATCTTTTCAAACTAGGTCCATAGACTGTGTGTGGGGGGAATATATGAGATAATGGTTTTGGGAAAAGGCTGTTGCTTAATGGTAGCATGTCTAGTTTGCATGCAGAAGGCCCCAGATTCAATCCCCAGCATCTCCAGGTAGGACTGAGGGACCCTCTGCGGGAAATCCTGGAGAGTCACTGCTAGTCAGTGTAGAGAATCCCAAACTACATGGACCAATGATCTGACTCAGTTTAAGGCAGCTTCCAGTGTTCCTGTGTTCTATTGATTTCCACAGGCATATTTTGCTTTACATCAGCACCCCTCATGCTTTTTGTGCTATTCCTGGTGTGAGAACAGTGACAATGCTCTTAAGAAGCCCTGCTGACAAATCAGCAATTAAGGCCACAATTTATATTTAAGCTTCTCATTGGGTTGCATTTAATGTAGCACGTTCAGTCAGAGTAAGGATTTTTCCTGGTGCAACAGAACTGTCCACCCCTCTCTGCCCCCAATGCAACCCCTAAATCTGTTCTGGGCACCCTGATAACCCTATGGAGTGGATTTGGGGACAGCAGGGGGTGGAGAAGGCGGGAAAGTCCCCTTGTGCAAGCAGAGCTTAATCCACTTGTGCAATTATTCAATTGAATATTGCCTTTCATATCCCTCACACCATGCCTCTCCCCATAAAACACAGGGTTATATGGAGTTGGTGTATACAAAATCAGGCTTTTGAGCCATCTAGCTCAGTATTGTCAGAGTTTCGGTCAGAGGTCTCACTCAGTCTTGTACTGGGGATGGAACCTGAGACTCTGAATGCAAACAAATTCTCTGCTGCTGAGCTACAGCCAACATGTCAAACCATTGGTCATTCTAGCTCACTACATTGACTGAAAGTGACTTTCCAGGGTTTCTGTTTCCTTCCAGCTCTACCTGGAGATGTTGAGGACTGAACCTTCTGTGCGCAGAGAAGGTGCCCCCCTTCAGTAAGCCATGGTGGACCTTCTACTAGAAGAGGACATGGCTAACTCCTGATTCTTGCTTAAGTAAATACTGTTTGTAAGGATTAACAACACATGGCTACAGCCAAAAACAAAAAAAAGGGGAAAGGGTGTGTGTGTGTGCAGAGAAAGAAAAACTTTGGCTTATGCCTGAGTGCATGGAGGTGCATGTATGCTTTGAGTCCCAATCGAAATAACACCGAGCACGCACAAGAACCCACTCCATGGCACTCAATCCTCATTCCAACCTTATTTACTCGCTTTGTTATTCATGCTTCAGAATGAAGAACAAATATACATTAAAATGTATGACCTGGTGCTCCCCTGACAAAAAGGGAATGAGAAAAGAGGGCCGGCTGCACAATGAAACAGCCACCTTTCTTTTATGAATTCCCTGGCAGATCTGTAAGATGAGATGGACCCTCTTGTTGCTCGCACGTGTAATTTACCTTTGTTGGAGTGATATCTATCAACATCAGGCCTCTCTAAGCTCCCTGCAGTACAGGCAGGGACACAAAGCAGCGAACTTTCCTCTGCTTTGATTCTAGCAGGGAGGTCTTATTATTATTATTATTATTTAGCAAAAACAAATGCAGGGCCCCCAAGGATGCTCCTATTCAAATCCTGTTGGCTTTACACTTGGGTGAAACAAGAATACTGCAGTGCAGGATCCCTGCTGGAGCATTCAGACCTCATCGTTTGTTAGGACTGGAGTGGCTGAAGGGCCCCCAGAAAGAATGCCAGATGCTGTGGAACACAGTGCTGTTGGACCCTGCCTCTTGCAAGCAATGACTCTGAAAAGCCTGATAGAAGATCCCCATCACAGAGCACTCATGTAGAACGACATGCTAGAATAATGTGCACCGTATAGCTTTGGGTCTCCCCACGACTTCCCTCTAGCCACTGCTCCCCTCCCAGATTTGTCCCATGTGGTAGCTATCTGAAGTGGGTACGGACTGGGGCTAAGGTGCAAATCATATTAGGGAGGCTCAATGGTCTCCCTTGATTGCTTAGCAAACAAAGCTCGGAAGGATGGCAAATATTGTTAGGCAGCTCACTTGCAATCCTATACATATACAGTGGTACCTCGGGTTAAGAACTTAATTTGTTCCGGAGGTCCGTTCTTAACCTGAAACTGTTCTTAACCTGAAACACCACTTTAGCTAATGAGGCCTCCCGCTGCCGCTGCACCGCCAGAGCACGATTTTTGTTCTCATCCTGAAGCAAAGTTCTGAACCCGAGGTACTATTTCTGGGTTAGCGGAGTCTGTAACCTGAAGCCTCTGTAACCTGAAGCATATGTATGTATGTAACCCGAGGTACCACTGTATACTCAAAAGTAGGGATGGGAGAGAATTTCAATGCCATTTGCATTTAAAGGCAAACCTATGTCATTTGCACATTCTGAAATAATACCATAACACATAGAGCTGAAGCAATATCAGCACAACATTTGCAATGGCTTGTAGCCGTGGAGAGGCAAATGCATGCAACATTTCAGGACAAACAGAAAGTCCCAGTAGTAGAAAAAAGAAGCAAAGTTTCTTGCAAAGATCTCTGCACAAGGGAAAGCCTGGACAAGGTGTGGCTTCACCCACAGTCCCAGGAACTGCCCAGCTTATGGAGTTGTTTGTCATGCTAAAACAGGGCAAGTGTCCCCCAAGATAAGCCGCTTTCCTCCTCCACCTCTTGTGGTTACTTAAAGGGAAGGCACTTTTCACACACAATTTATAACTAGGTATGGGTGAGCTTCTCTTGTTATAAATCTCATTTTTTGTGCCATTTACTGAAATTTGCAGTATAATTGCAGAAAAAAACTGCCAGTTTTGTTGTGCATGTTCAGATTGTGTTGTACATATGGCATACATTGTACTGTTAATGTGTCACAACTCTCTATTTGATTGGCTTCTTTCATGTGTACCTGTATTTACATCCTGCTGTATCTTTTCCTGGGATGGAGCTAAAGGGAGCTATTGAAGCTGCTGGCAGTAGCAAGAAAAAGTGCAGGAAGAGGATTCAGCTGTGCAGTAAGTGCTGTGGTTTAGAAGTTAAGTCCCGCTGAGCTCCATGTGGCTGACTTCTGAATTCAGTGTTTCTTTAACTAGTAAAGGGTTACAGATTGCAGCAATCCGCATCAAAACATACGCAAATATGGTGATGTTTTATGCTTAGCTGTGTTGAATGTGCAAGCTCAAAACATACAACTTAACTCCTAATCACATTTGATTTGAATTATGAGAATATTACAGTTCTCTAGAGAGACACAGGTTTGGTACACATCCAGTTATTTTTGATCTCTGAACTGACCAATTAAAAGCTTTGGTGATACCACTACTTATAGCGGAATCATAAACTAGAAATTAAAATAAATCTGCAATTCTAAGCCTGTTTACCTGATGGGTAATTCGAATAGCAGCAGTGCTTCCTTCAGAGGAAATGTATTTAGAATGAAAGTGTTTATGTGAAATATACAATTATTTCTCTTTCAGAGCTCTCCCCCGAAATGCACTTTGCTCCTTCTGTGCATCCCACATAATTTATTTTGGAATGTATCTAGTATTTCTACTAGATTTATATTCTCTTCTCAAGACAACTGCTCTAAATCACTTCTTTTGGCTTTCAAACTTCTAGCTTGAGAACAGCACCTAAATGATCAGGAAATGTTTTTTTGGGTAGTAGTGATGAGGATACATCCCCTGCCCTTGTCCTTCGGTCTTTTCATCTGATTCTCATTTGTTTCTGTCTGTTTATTATCATTTCCACTCCCTCTTCAAAGACACAGAACATCCAGTCAACATACTCACTATGAAATGCCCAAGATAAACCATTCCACTATGAGATGTCCCCACCCCCAAATAGCATCGCTGGTGCATCAGAGAGTTTAGTTTATCACCTGAGAAGTAGGTACCTTAAAATGAATTGCTTTCTACTTCCTTGGCAAGACAGATGCCTTCCTGCTGAGAGATTCTTCTTATATCAGCATGGGTGTGGGATCTCTCAGTTCACACAGAGAGTCAATGCAACCATTTCTGACCTGGCCTCCCCGAGCAATCTGAGTATCTGTACCCTAAAACAGCAAATTGCTGTATTTACTCAAATATAATGTGTACCTTTTTTGGCCAAATTACATTGTGAAAATTAGGGTGCACATTAGATTTGATTGTGCATTTACATTCACCAGCAAAGCCTTTTTGGGTTTCAATGTTCTGAAAATTAATTATTGGTACAGTGTCCTGTGGCACCTGATAGCATAACTGTGAGGCAGCTGAAAAGAACTTGCCCAGTGCTACTCTCTGAAACCTGTTCCATGGATGGTGGTGGAACCACAGTTGCACAGTGCTCCCAACTTCCATGCCATTCCAGAAAACTCTGGTCTTAAGCCTCTGGTGCCTTGGGGATACCTTTGGGACAAGAAAAGGCTAAGGAGTAAACCTGAAACAAATCTGGAATTGAGTCCCTAAAACGGTTGGATGGTGCCTTGTGCACCTCCTTCTGGCAACTCCTGCAGCCAAGCTGGTGTCAAACGTATTGCTCTGCTTTCCTTTGGAGCACATCAGCGAGGCCAGCCCAGGACCTCCAAACACACTGCCCAGGCTTGTGCCCCAGGGAGGTCACTCCAGTGCTGCTAACTCAGTAGTTTCACTTAACCTCCAGAAGCAACTCTACTATCAGATGGATGCCAACGTAGAGCTTTAGTGCCCCAAAGGAGTGAAGAGAAGCAGCAGAATTATGTGTGAACCCAAATGGGGAGAATTCCAAAGCACCTACATTGACAACATAGGAGGAGGGGGGATCCCCCTAAACCCTAGAAATTAATAAATGGTATCATGTTGGTTCTTTGAGATAGGAGGGGAAATACAAGCTGCAGAAGAATTCCTGAGCTAGCCTATGCAAAAGCACCTAGCCAAGCTAGGGCCATTAAGAAACAATGCAGGGCCACTAAGAGCTACTGGCAATGCAAGAGAACTGCCCTTCTCCCCTGCCCTGAGGTGTGAACAGAGACAGGAGAGGGGATTTGGAAGGTTGTCAGGGTAACTGGGTGTGATGTCACAGGAAGAGTTTTGGACCTATGGCACCAGGCCTGGAATAGTGTAGCTGAAAAAGGGGCAGATCCATCTGGGGGCAGGCTGTACTGCTGTGGGGAACAAGTCCCAGAACAAGTAAGAACTGGACTCTCTCCATGCAGACTAAAGGTGTATATATGTGAATAAACCATATATCTTAAAGCTACGACAGTCTCCACTGTGTCTTGCGTCTCAAAGGAGCACAAACCCTGGCTGAGTGCCTGGAACCCCCTGGAATCTGGCTACCGCTGAGCAGATAACGGGGGTGGTATCCAACATTTGTAACAATATATAATCTAATATACTGGCATTGTGGCACTTACTTTGGTGAATCCATTTTTCAAGGAATGAAGGGAGGGCACACCACACATCATACATACTGTAGCTTCTGTTGCCTGTTATTTACCGTTCTTCCCTTAATTTATCAAGTTAAGGTTTAAAAACATGCACACACACACACATATCAAAGAAAACAACTACGGAAGACAGAATACATGGGGAGGGAGAACCCTGTGTGTGATAAAGGGAGCCCCAAAAGAGCCACGCCAGACATTTCTCAGGGCTAGTTCAAGCACAAGTATGACTCACACAACCATGATTTTTATCTGCTCACAACCACGTCTATAGAAAATGTGAGCCTCCTTTAAATTTTACATCTTTCTCTCTTTTTCTTGCAGTTCAGCAGACAGAAAACCTCCCACCCCCACCCCTACTTTAAGGGGAAGTTTTGATGCAACCTTAACTATAGCTGTGCTACTGTTCAGATGTAATATATAATTAGTGAAACCGAGATTGAATCCCAATGAATACAGCCTGCAAGACAACCCTCCATTAAAAGCCTTCTTGTTTAAACTTCAATATTTTAGCAATAGTGACAAAAAGACCAAAAAAAGGCACCGATTTTCCCTTTAAAGAAATCACACTCAAGTAGGTGCATCAGCTAAAGACTTGGTTTTTTTTTCCAAAGGACTCCAGTTAAGGTTCCCACTGCTTCATCTGGATTAAACTGGATGCTGGTGCATGCTGTCTCTCTTCCTGCCCTCGTTGTTTTATTGAGTGGCATCTGGGAGACACACAGCAGGGAACAGCGTACCCTGGAGAGGCAACTGGACTCTGTTCCTAAGCTACAGAATCCTACCCTGAGCCCTAACAAAGGAACAATAGCATTTACATAACAGAGCGCAAAGCATGCAGGAAAGGGGGGAAAGGGGTGGGGGGCGCTTGCAACCAACTCTCCATGCAAGCTGACAAATTCCACACGATTTATGTGCCCCATTTTGCTGATCCACTCCCCTCCGCTTGCCCCCCCCCGTCACTGCGCCTGCACTTTGGCACTGTGCCATGGAAAAAGCCATGCTCGGCAAAGGAAAGTAGAAGGGGGGGGGAGCCCCTCTCTCGTCCAGGTGCTGCGTTTTATATACATGGCATATGACCGTGCACGCACACTCTCTCTATTAAAAAAGCAAACCTGGAGAAAACAGGCCCACACTCTTTAAATGTCATGTTTTCATATTTTGTGTCCAAAACCAGGAAATGGAAATAACTCAAGGGGGAGGGAGGTGGGGAGAAAAGAAATATGCCAAGGGGGTTGTGGAGGGTGGGGGCTCAGTCTTTCTTCTTTTGTACTGCTCCCTTTGGAAATTAGATTTGGGCTGACTGCAAACATCAGCATTCTGGGCTCGCTGGGGAATCCAAGTCCTTTCCCTCCCATCCCACCCCCACCCCCAACAACTTGGTAAACAGAGCCAAACTGGTGATGCAATAGTTGGCTGCTCTGTGCTGTTAAGAGGCCCCAGTTCAGGGTGTTGCTCTAGCCAGTAGCAGCAGCAGCAGCTTGATATATGAGTTGCCATGCTGGGAAGAGAATCCCAGGCTGTTTCTGTTGAAAAGGGGGCAATCTTTTAACCCACACCCCCTTCACATTTGCTTAATTCGAAAATGCAAACACAAGCAAAGATGTGTTGTTTCTATACAACAGCAGGAATTCACGGTGTGCGTTGTGTGGTTGCACTGGGGAGGCAGGGAGGAAATTGTTGGGGCAAA
The DNA here is from genome assembly GCF_964270895.1 of Podarcis filfolensis. NCBI lineage: Eukaryota > Metazoa > Chordata > Lepidosauria > Squamata > Lacertidae > Podarcis > Podarcis filfolensis. The sequence continues at coordinate 87,724,274 of NC_139605.1, read as the reverse complement.
GGACATCCTGGGCAGGCAAGTTCTGGCCTGCATGTGCAAGCTGTTAGGGAAATTGTGTTTTGAAATGTGAGAAGGCAAGTAATTTCTTAGAGTAGGCACATTCACTCGCTTTTGCACAGTAAAGCCTATGATTCCACCAGTGTATGCAGAACATGGAACTCAATTAGCATTACCCGGTCCACATTTCCAATTTAAAGAGCACTATGGAACTGTGGCATCAACCTTTGGCACCAACTTGTAGCTATCTGTAATATGGGTTGACCATGTTGTACTGTGGGGAAGTGATGCTTTGGGATATGGGGGCAAGCTGTTAAGCTAAACACACCTCTTTATATTTCAGAATTGGGTTTCTCACCACCCTAATCACCAGAAACTTACCAAGCAGTGGGGAGAGGGAGGGGAGGCTAGACCTTTCCTTCCTACCACCCTGCATGATAATTGAGAAATCAAAGGATTGTAACCAACCAAGTTCTACTTAGAATAGATGAAATTAATTTATCAAAACTAGTCATCTCATTTCAATGGGTCTGCTCTGTGTATGACTAACAATGGATACAGGCCACGGATTCTGGAGAGATCCAGAATATCTCTATGGAGGGCGATCCCCACTAGTGACCAGGATTCCTTAGAATTCTAGGGGATTCTCCATAAATGTTTTGGATCATTGAATCTAAGGCTGTGTACACATTGCTGGCTTAAAGCTCAGGTAGATCATTTAGACTGAAGTTTGTTTGGGGGGAATGCATCAAAACATGGTGTTTCAGCAGAAACGACACGATAGATACAACAGCCTTTACCAAAGGTGTCACAGACTTTGAAGAAGCACAAACTCAGGGCATAAAGGAGAAACAAGCTAAGAGGAAGGCATGTTTGGCAAACCCTCACCATGATCAACTCCCACTCAGAAACCTATGTCCCAAATGTGGAAGGATGTGGCCTACAGACACACTGTTAAGCCTGTGTTCGTGGAATACAATCTTATTCGACCACAAGTGATTGCCAAAGAAAGAAGAGAGATATGGATTATGGCTAATGTTGTGTGTGTATACTGCTTCCTGCGGGAGCACACTTGATGGGAGTAAATGGGAATGTGTACACAGCTTAAATATGAAAACAGAAGCCAGTTATCCCTGATCCCAGCATGGATTATCAACAATATCCTACTACTTTATTTATGTAATCATCAGAACATCTTTTTTTCTTTTTATAAGAGCAATCAGGACTGTTTTCCTCCCAGCTGGAACTCAGTTTTGGCACCTCTCAGATGGGGGCCATTGCCATTACAGTGGTGCCTTGGGTTACATACGCTTCAGGTTACATATGCTTCAGGTTACGGACTCCGCTAACCCAGAAATAGTGCTTCAGGTTAAGATCTTTGCTTCAGGATGAGAACAGAAATTGTGCTCCGGTGGCGCAGTGGCAGCGGGAGGCCCCATTTGCTAAAGTGGTGCTTCAGGTTAAGAACAGTTTCAGGTTAAGAGCGGACCTCCAGAACGAATTAAGTACTTAACCAGAGGTACCACTGTATAAGAGAACAAGGCATTCATGGTGAGTTCCGGCACCTCTTTTTCTAGAAAAATAGCACTGATCAGGAAGCAAATCTATAAGTTGTGGACCTGCAAATGCCAAGCAAATGCCCATAAATTCAAAACTGCACAAGCAAAAACAGTGCTTGCAAACAGAACCCCCATGTTTTTCAGCCCAGCTATCTGATGCCAGTTAAGGACCTTATGCAGAAACGGCTCGCAACATTCTAGCTGCAGAAGTTGCAATCACAGCATTGTAGGTGTTAGGATTTGGGGCAAGGATGTTGAGATCAGGGGGTCTGAGGTGCTCACAATCAATCTACAGTGAGGAAATTTTGATCTTTCCAACGATGCCTGAAAAGAGGCAGGCAGATGAAGAAAAAGCTCAGAAACTGGTAGTTACATGAGCAGTACCAGCCCAATTAATAATTCTCTCTCCCTCTCTTTTGATAGGTATTCTATTCTTTATTGCAGTAATATAGCTGCCCGCCCCTGTGCAAGTACAAAAGGAAATGTTCGCCCTCTCCAGTCCACTGGTATGGCTGCCGCAGTAGCACAGATGCACACACACAAAAACCACCCTTCAGATTCCACCGCTGGGCTTGCCTGCCCAGAGAACTGCCTTTGCCAAGCCATGCTATGGAGTGGCATGCCCTCCTCCTCCCTCCCCTTCCCGTCCTCCTGACATCCTGGAAGAACAGTCCCAGCCTATTACCCAGTCAGTACACATGCTAACACTTCACCCTCATGAATCTTTCATGGCACTCCAGAAGATTGTTCAAGCAGACGCCACGGGGGCCACTGCAAGGCCGCCCGGATCAGCCAAAGCCGGGTAAAACAGGAGAAGGCAGAAGCCACTTTGCACAGTTCTAAGCCAGTGAGGGGTGATTAACTGGGATGGGTTTAAGGAATGTCTTCTAGGCAAGATTGTAATGCAGCCTGTGTTATAGAGAGATGAGTCGTTGCTTGCAACCTTTCTGGTTAATCTCATAGAGAATAATAAATTGTGAGGCTTTCAGGCAAACCCACAGCAGCTATAAAACAGCAGCTTGTGGAGAGAGAGAGAGAGAGAGAGAGAGAGAGAGAGAGAGAGAGAGAGAGTGCTTTGTTCAGCAGCAGGGCAGCATGTGGCTGTTATTCTGGCCCTTGTATGTATGCAAGCAGCGTCATGACCAGAGTCTTGTCCACCCAATTGCAATCAGTTCCCCAGCACTCCACCGACAAGTGGGATCTCGTAGCTTGGGTATCTTGTCTTCAATAAAATTAATTTTTAGATTAAAAACAACGAACAGATACAGTGGTACCTCGGGTTACATACACCTCAGGTTACATACGCTTCAGGTTACAGACTCCGCTAACCCAGAAATAGTACCTCGGGTTAAGAACTTTGCTTCAGGATGAGAACAGAAACCGTGCTCCGGCGGCGCGGCAGCAGCAGGAGGCCCCATTAGCTAAAGTGGTGCTTCAGGTTAAGAACAGCTTCAGGTTAAGGACAGACCTCCGGAACGAATTAAGTACTTAACCCGAGGTACCACTGTATTTTTAAAGGTGGTTTCCAAATGTTGTTGGACAGTTGACAAATAAAACTAACTGGCCAAGCCTGACAAATTTTGTTGCACAAATGGGAAACTTGGGATGAGTGAGGAACAGGTGACTTAAGAAGTTAATTGCCAGTGTGGTTAGAGCAACCTTTCTCAACCAGAGGTTGTAGGACTACAACTCCCATCATCCCTAGCTAGCAGAACAAGCGATCAAGGATGGTGGGAGTTGTAATCCAACACCATTTGGGGACCCAAGGTTGGGAAAGTCTGGGTTAGAGGGTTGGACTAAGACCAGGGGAGGCTTAGATGTGAATCCCCATTCAGGCATGAAGCTCTCTGGGTGACCTTGGACCGATCACACACTCTTGGCCAGACCTACTCCATGTACACTGCCATGAGCTTCTGCAAGTATTTGTATGTCTGTTTGCATTCACCCACACCATTTGTCACCATCTCTGGAATGTGGGGCTGCACCTGCAGTATTGTTCCTTTGACTTTAGAGCAGTGTTCTTCAACCTTGGGTCCCCAGATGTTGTTGGGACAATAACTCCCATCATCCCCAGCCAGTTGTCAAGGATGATGGGAGTTGTAGACCAATAATAACTGGGGACCCAAGGTTGAAGAACATTGCTTTAAAGCCACATGGTAAAGACTGAAGTGTCCTGTAGCACCTAAACATCTAAGCAATTTATTCAATCATAAATTTTATGTTATTAATATAGAATCATAGAGCTGGAAGGTCTCCATGTCCAACCCCCTGTGCCGATGCAAAACCCTCACTATTACAGTATCTGTGACAGGTAAATCATCCAGCCTCTGCTTATAAACCTCAGACGAGCACTGGCATCTGAGGCTCTCTGGCCCCCTATCAAAGCACTCATACCATTGGGAATTTCCTAAAGTTGAACTGAGTTGTGAAAAAGTGCTGTGGGCACTAGTCACGAAATGGCTGATGGGTGGTGGATAGCATAAAACAAAATGGTTGCTCTGGAAATGGGCATAGAATAATGCAAAATGGGGTGCAACATAACAAAAATGGCTGCTGCATTTATGGCATAACAAAGAACAGAAAAGGAGGGGGCCACCCTAATTCTTATGCCCCCTCCATCAGCCAGTGTTGTGCACACACACAGAGAGAATCTCTTTGCCTCTCTCCTCTGTTCAGAATGGAAGGGATGTTGAGTGTCCAATCCTGGTATCCAACAAAACGGGGGCATATTTAAAGTAGCATATTTAGTGTAGAAGAAGTTAAGCCAGTGCAAACTGGAACTGAAAGGGAAGAGTCTCTTGCGTGCGGTGGATTTTTGAGGGGATATTCACCGAGACCTTTCAGAGGTGCCCCAGGAGGTACTGGAGACACACTGGCACCTCTGACCACATGTCTAACATGACCAAGATCAGGGCAGAACAATGCAAAGGAGAGGGGCGGGGTGGCCCCAGTCCAACTTTGCCCCTTTATCCAAGGTTCTTTCTCCCTTCCCCCTCATTCATATTCTGTGGTATCAGTTACAAGCTGTGTCTGAAACTACTGCAGTTATAAGAAGAGTAGGAGTAACTGTACCCCTTTTACCCTTCTGTTCCCTTGCTGGTAATGTGTGGGTGAACCGAGTTCTCCCTTTCACAGAACTTGGAAGGGAAAATTCAATAGATACGTGTTGTTATATGTGGAGTTATTGTCCCCCTGAACCTGCCCTACACTACTGATGCAAAGAGGTGGGCGGCAATACGCTGAGCCAAGACTGTGGCTCCTTCCCTCTGTACAGCTTAGCCTGTGTCTTTAAATCTGCTTACAAGGAATCTGAGCTAAGGAAGGAGCCCAGCTGTCATGATGCACAGCAGACAGAGTGCCTTCCTCATGAGTGGATCATCTGAACATATGAAGATGCCTTGCACTGAGTCAGACTACTGGCCCATGTATCTCAATATTATCTACACGGACTGACAGCAACTGTCCAGGGTTTCAGGCAGAAGTCTCTCCCAGTCCTACCTGGAAATGGCAGGGATTGAAGCCACAACCTTCTACATGCCATGCACGTGCTCTATACCACTGAGCTACAGTTGTGGTGCATGGAGTGAGCAAAGTGACTGAGTGTATGTGATCAGGATTTTGTGTTTGTGAAAGAGAGATTGTTGTTTGTGTGAGTATGGAAGTGGAGAGCTTAATGATTTTAATGATAGGCTGTTTACCAGGATATTTGTCTGCGTCCTTCTCACCGATACTCCATCTAAATTGAGCACTATTCATATATATCTTACATCTTCCAGCATATCTAATAATTTTAGTTGTTTCAATCTGTACCCTGTTGAGTTTTGAAATAAGGGTTTCCAACAAGGCCTGTTTAATGAACATGAATTCTAAGTGAAACCACAGGACTGACGCATTTCAAAAAACTTATTAATATGCTCAGATTCCCTCCCCCCATTCTAGCGCTTAGGTTGAAAGCAGCAGGCTTTAATTGAAGCAACCTTATCTAAGTGTTGTGTATACCAACAGGTTTAGCTTAGTCCCTTTGCAACTGATGAAAGTCCCAGAACACCAGGTACAAGTCACACACCTTGGCTACAGAAGCTACTTCTTTCCACTCTACACAGGTCTTTTGGGGGCACCTTTTCCATCCATTATTCGGTCAAGGACTTATTGAAAACTCTGGGCCACAGGCACACATCCATGTCTGTCTATATCAAGGGTGGGGAACTAGATCCAACCAGTGAGCCAGATGCTTCTCTCCGCAACCTTCCACAGGCCAAGTCTGGCAGTGACCCATTTTAATTTTTTTTGCATGCAATCAAATTGTGAAGGCAGAGGCACAGCCCTGTGCTTTGCAAGATCTGATGATCAGTTGATCATTAAAGCTTGAAAAGAAGCATGCATGGGGCTTTATAAGATCCAATGATCTGTTGGTAGTAGTGATTCCAAAGTGCAGTGCATGGGTCTTTGCAAGCCTTCACAACTCAGCTGATTGTTGGGAATTTGAATAAGGTGTTGCAGGAGCCACCAAGTACCTGCAACCCCCCTTTTGGCTCAGCCACATCTTTGCCCCACATCTGATGTCATATATAATATCAGGTGTAAAGCAGGTGGGTGCAACTTGGCTGAAATATCCTTGTGTGCAAAATGGGGAGGCCTGACAAGACTAATTAATTCTCCACCACTTATCCATAACCCATCGAGTCATTGCTGTTTTATGTTTCTTCTGTATCTTATACATTCCTCCACTTTCTTCTTTCTGTTGTTTTTTTTAAGAAAGTGCTTAAAGTTAAATCTGTTGAAAGCTGAAAACAGAAGGCCTACCCTGGAGACTTTAACACCCTCCTCTAAAATTGTGCTATGTTCTGAAGAAATGGACAGAAATGGGCTAGTCTTTCTATGTGAAGGTGCTGGCAAGACACATCTTAGGGAAAGGAATGGGCAAGAGGTATTAGAAGAGAAAAATAGCTGAATTCGGATTACCCCTTGTGCTTTGAGACTGAGGTTAAGAGCCCAGGGATATCTGAGCACTGAGTCCTACCCCTGATACCATCCCTGGTACCATGATAATTGTAAACTGCACATCCGTGTTTCAACTAAGGACCCTTTGCTGACCTATATGGGCACTCAGGCAAACAGAGCTCAGCTGTTCTCTCCAATTGTCCTCATATACAATTACAGCCTCCCTTGCTCATTCCTTTTTGTTCACAATGTGTGCATATTGTTTTTAAAATACAACTGTATAATAATTGTCTAATGATTGTGCATTTGCACACTTCCATCCTCAAATGGTCAACCTGTTGGAAATAAACTACCAAAGAAGCAAGTGCAACCATTCCCTGGAATTTACAACTGCATCTTCTTTTATAAGCTAGAAGCAGATTGCAGTTGACTTTCCACACTCTTGGAAGTATTGCACTTTTTGTGTGCTTACGTCTCATTATGCTCTGTCAACACACTAGTGTGCATGCCTTAGCTGCTGTGGGTGGGGCCATTAATTATTATTATTTTTAAAAACTTAATTATCACTAATATAATGCTACAGCTTTATGGTGTTACAATTCTCTCTCTCTCTCTTACTCTCTATCATTTTTTAAAAAAGTTTGCTGGGGAAAACATTTTGGCAAGAATTAAAATTTCTCACAAAAATGGTACCCACCTCAACTTGCATAAAATATTGGGGGGCCCAGGTAAGCCCCAACCCAACATAATTGATCACAAGGCATGTCACATGCACTCCATTTAAATGGCAATGCCCATTAACTTTGGAGGGTGCTGGCTTGGCCCCCTCAAATATTTCATTGGGCAAGCTGAAGGGACCTCAGCCCCCAGGAGTTGGATTCTATGCTCCCCATGCATACAGTGCCCATGTCAAAACCTCCCCCTTTACAAAACACTAAGAGAAGCATCTACACCTATGGAGACTGCGCTAGCCTTCCATTCTGCTGAAAGAAGTCATGCTTACCGCATTCTAATGGGGAAAACCCACAGGAAAAACAGGACAGCAATGACTGGACGACCACATCATGTGGATGCCCTGTAAAAAGTGAGTGAACAAAGTGTAGCAATTCCATGCAAGCACTCCTAGTCCCTCTTTGCTCTTTTATTCTGGAAGTTTACTGCATATATATTTCATTTTCTGTATGGTGCCCCAGTATAGGGGTGCTATGATATTTGTGCAGAGAAAATGGTGATAAATAAAACCACTGAATTATTATTGCTGATAACAAGGGGATATTTCTGTATAATCTCCTGACCACCTACAGCTCACAAAATATAATGGAAATCATAAAGTCTTTAGCTGGTTTTATGCTTTCTCTCCCCCCTCTTCATTTCCCATGTTCTATAATAGATTTACAAACAGAATAAGGTGTGTTGGAGGGAGGAGATGGATCTTCCTTTATAGGAATAGCATCAAAATTCTTCTCAGCTTTCCAGCTGCTGACTGTTTCTGAAGCCTTCAGTGAAATGCAATTAGTATCTTTTACCGCCCGCCTTCTGGGGATAGCAACATTATCATATTCTTGCAGTTTCACCTTGACATGCAGATCACAAGACAGGGAACAGGATTGCATCTCAAGATGGCCCCCAGATTGTGGCACTCTTCACAAAATGACTTGGTGATTGGACAAGAAGGAAAGAAAGAAAGAAAGAAAGAAAGAAAGAAAGAAAGAAAGAAAGAAGGCTAGTTTATGACATTATAAAAACTAGATTTTGACAACAGCAACAAATCTCCAAAATGTAAACATTCTTCTTTGATGGTAAATATGTAACGAAAAGAAAAGGAATGGGGTGCAGTGTGTGTGTGTGTGTGTAAAACTAACCCCTCATTCCCTTTCCCTCCATTATTTTTAAAAGGAACGGGCAGCATTTATATAAAGCTGATTCCCCTTTCTAGCATATTTCTGCTCTACGTGGATTGGCTCCGAGATCATTTATTCTCCCTGAAAAAAGATGAATAATTTTATATCCTTTCAAAAAGGATGATCACAGAGGCACGTTTGGCAGCACTTTGACTGCTCTAATAGGGTCAGCTCCGCTATGTTGAGCCATCCACTGTGTAGTATTTGCAGGAACAGAAATATTGCCTTTGATTCTTTTTTATTATACTAAGCTTCAGGGCTTGCATAGCCCCAAAGAACATCTCAGCAAGAATAGCCAATGAATAATATGTTGAAGGAATGTGTGTGCAGGAATGTATTTCTCTCTTAACCCCCCCCCCAAAAAAAACAGAACCTGGGACTCCTTTCCTATGGTCCATAGGCAAAGATTGATAGTGTTTGGTAGGACAGCCACTATACTTACATTTACACAGTTTTGAGATTCACAGCGCTGACTGGTGTCAAAAAAAATATCCTTAGCTGTCAGACTATTTACAACTATTATCTTTTGATTCCAGATGGCCTTATACCAAAGGAAGTTAAAAGTAGCCAAATAAATACATTAAACCGAGGCAGTCTCTCTCCACTCTGGCATTTGAACACTATAAATGGTTTTAGGAGTTTTGGAAGACTAAGTACTAATATCTCCCCAAACCCACCTACCAAAGGGCATAAAGTTAAAGGGGTTAAGTTCATATCCCTTTCTGATATGAACCACAATCCCACAACGCTTTCCCCTGACGCATATCCAACCCTCTAAAAATAATGTAAAGACATCCAATTTAAGACTTGGAGAAAGCCCATCTATCAGACCCAGGTTTGACCCACTGCTTCCATTGTTTGCGATTTCACCCCAAGCATTTGAGGAAGTGCAGAGTTAGCTTGGTCTCTCCCCAACTCAATTTTTACCAGCAGTACTGGCCAAGATGAAACCTGTATTGGCAGTGTCCATAACAACACAGTCATTTGCCCACAGCCTTGGCCTGAATGGTGGACAAGTTGCATCAGAACGTTTCTTAAGTCCCATTCAATTGGACTTACTGCTGCATAGGCATGTGTCGGATTGCACTGTTAGTTTGAAGTGAGTCAAGTATTTGTTTGTTTGTTAATCATTCTAAGGAAAATGAGAAATAATATAGCTGGGGGCAGAGCAATCAACCCACTGAGGTACATCTCTCCTCTATGTTAGAATCTTTTATGGGTTAGGTAAAAACTCACCTCATTCGCTTTTGGAGGTGAGAAGGTATGATTTGTTTGAGGTCAGTTTTGTACTGTACCCATTATTCTGTTGCTGTTGTTTTCATTAGTGTTGTGTTCACTATGTATTGATTGACTTGGTTTTACAATATGTATTGACGCACTTTAATATGTAGTACAGTCATACCTTGGATCTTGAACGCCTTGGCTCCCAAACAAATCGTCTCCGAAACGATTGAAACCAGGAAGTGAGTATTCTGGTTTTCGAATGTTCTTTTGGAAGCTGAACGTCTGACGGGGCTTCTGCAGCTTCCAATTGGCTGCAGGAGCTTCCTGCAGCCAATCAGAAACCGCACTTTGGTTTTCGAACATTTTGGAAGTCAAATGGACTTCCAGAATGGGTTCTGTTTGACTTCCAATGTACGACTGTACATCACTCTGTGCCCATATGGTGAAGGGTACTATAGAAGTATCTAAGTAAGTAAATAAAACAAATGAACATTCATTCAGATTGCAAAGAGAGAGCCAACGAAAGTTGCATCTACTCCAACCATCTCATTAATTTGGATTGTTATTCCCCTTCATGGACAAACTCTGTAGTAGCTGTAGAACAAACAAATGAATAAACACGACCTCCAAGCAAATAACCTTTGTATAATTTAAATAGAGGACTTTCATTGAAGAAGGAGAGTTTGATCGGAGTGTACACCAGCAAATCTGTATCATTGGACTGGTGGTAATCTCAGAGAGGCTGGCAGCTCCCTTGAGTTTTGCATCAGTGGAAGTTCCAGAGGAGAGCAAAATCATCTGTTTTCCAAGATTGGAGTGCTGTGGACAGAGCCAGTAACAGCAAAAAATCCCACTGTTTCCTCCCCCGCCCCCCCAATGCACTTCATCCCATTCTCTCACTCCACTATTAAGTCTAGCATATGTATTCCACACTCTAATGAACTCATACCCCTGAGAAACTAGTGGGAACTTGCTCATATTCAAATCCCTCTGCCCCTGAGAATGAGGAGATAAGAAGCAGTAATGAAGGGGAAAACCTCAAAAGGTGTTTGATCTGAAACATCTATGCAAAGCGAGCTGCTGCTGCTGATCTCTACGGAGCAACCTTTCGCCTATGAGGCATCAGCACTTCTAATTTTGCTTGGAAAAAGCAGAGTCAACACCTGTGCTTATGGACACTGCCATTACAGGGTTTATCTAGGCATGTATTGTGCCTGGGAACTGAAAGTGCAGAAGCGGAAGGGGTGGGTGGGAACCAACGTAACCCCAAATTTCCTCAGGTACTTGGGATGAAATTGCAGGCATTTGAGTCAGTAGGTCAAAGATCATTGCCTCGTTATAATATACGAGAACCTCCCCTCTTTCTTTGATGGCAAATGAATGAAAGGCACTGCTTGGTTCATCAGTATCACTGTTCTTGCATGTGCTGTCCAAAAGTCAGTGTTCCTTCACACATGTTAAATGGGGTGGATTATGTTGTTTTGACTGGTTTGTAAATTCTCTGATGCAGGATTACATTTTTGGGCACCTGCCTGTTTAGTTAAGAAATATTGTCTGCTTTCAAACTTCTGCAAGGTCTTGAGGGGAAAAGAAGGCCTACCAAAGTGGGCAGTAGCCACATCAGAAGAAGAACCTATGTTGCCTGCCAGCCTTAGGAGGGTAGCATCTTGTATCCCAGTAAGAGCAAATGCAAAAGAACCATGGGAGTTGGATTAGGCAGATGACAGGAAACTGTTTTATACTGAGTCAGACCATTGACCCAGCTACTTCTGACTGGCAGCAGCTCTCCGGGTTTCAAGAGAGGATTCTCTCCCAGCCCTACCTGGAGAAACTCAGGTATGTAAGCTATTCGCCAAATTGAACCTTAAACCTAGGTTGTGATCGCCACAATGGAATGTCTAGGCACCATTTTCTGTGTGTGTTTAGCTAATGGGGCCACACCGCCGCCACGCGATTTCTGTTCTCATCCTGAAGCAAAGTTCTTAATCCGAGGTACTATTTCTGAGTTAGCGGAGTCTGTAACCTGAAGCGTATGTAACCCGAGGTACTACTGTACGTACATTTTGTGCAAGTTTGCATCATAGTGCTGTGGCCCAAGTCCTTTAAGTACCTAACAATGCCTCTAGCATGCATCATCTTTTCAGTATCCCAATGCTTATGAAAACTCAAGGCACAATAAATGACTGGGACACTAAAATGTTTCATTGAACATTTTTATTGCTTCTTTATACTGAAGCCATGCGCTCAAATCCCCTCTGCATCTATTAGAGATTTTAAAAACCAAGGTTTTCACGAATTTAAGCTTCTAGATTTCCATGCTTTTCCATGTGAATTGTTGAGAATTTAGTAAAATATGCTGACTGGGTTATAGACAGACACCTCACATTATGAACCATCAGTTCAACTTGATGATATTATGAACCACATTAGCAGCTGGGGTTATATATAAGAGCACATAGACACTATTTTAATACACAGAAGATAACAGAAAATGACATGAAAAGGAATGTAACTTATGAGTTCCTCAGAGAGGCTCACACAAAGGAAAAAAGCAAACAGAAGTTAAATGAGAAACACTTCATTATTTCTCCATATGTAGTACTTTTGTGTGTGCAGACGCTTTTCACTGTCTTTCTGTATTACCTTCCACAGGGGGATTGCAAAGTGCTTTACAAACAGTAGTTAAGTCTCACAATGACCCTTGAGGCAGATTTAACAAGAAGTGGCACTGCACTGCAAACAGTTCTCATATTGCTTTGATTACATGTTAAATTTTACTTGATTTTCGGCCATTGGCCTGCGCTTGCAAACCATGCCATTTGCCGTGGAACGGTCAGCATAATGCTACCTGGCTCCAAGTTTGGAACATGTTTTGAAAATGCCACAACATAAGTCCAGAATGATAATCAGATGGCTAGCTGTGAAGCAATTCCTAGGAAAGCTCTAAATTTGCCTATTAGCATAAATTATAACCAGCACAGCTTGCTGGCAGCTTTTACCACTCCTACAGCCCCCAAAAGGCCATAGGATGCTGTAGGAGAGAGACTGCAGAGAAGTCTTTGGAATGCAAGGGATCAAGGCTGCTATGCAACACAGCATTCACATGAAGAAGAGACCTGGGTGAAAGCTCCATGGCGGCAACTGCATTGTTGGCATGAGGGAAGCCTCCTTCTCATGCTGGTTCCAAGATCCCTGTGTCAGATCCTATGCAGGGGAATTTTGAAGTGAAGCATTGCTTCACAAGATGGAGTGATGCCCATGGGAGCAGAACTGACTCCATCATGCTGGAATGCACCTGTTGGAAGCTGCAGTTTACCTGGAAGACACAGCACAGTTTATCTGAAAGCACAAAAAGAAACTCTGGCTACAAAGTTGCTTAGCATTCACTGTCAACAAAATGCTGCTTTCAGGTGTTATGTATTCCCATGTCCATGTTTAGTGGAACTGTCTTACACACTTTGGGTGGGGGATATGTGTCAATGCTCTTTTCATCATTTGAGCAATAATATATTGTATTGATTAGCCTTATGGACTCTGTACACATGAGTGGCTTAAAATGCTCTGAGGTCGTTGGTTCATCCCCACTGTGTTTCAAGGCACATTTGCACATTTACTACTTTTGTGAGGAGCAAAGACTTTTAACAGACCTAATTCAGTCCAAATAATGAGTTCAATCGGAAAGCCACATAAAGGCTCCAAAACACATTTGGCTGCTTCCCAAAGCTACAGCTACAACTACAAGTAGAATCTTGTGGCTGGTGCATACCTACCCCAATAAATATCTATCTATTGAGGTTACCACTCCCATGCTTCTGGTGAAAAGGCTGTGGTCCATGAAAGCTTATACTGCTCATTGCCATTTGTGTTGTAGGAAGCTAATGTGGCAACCCCTCTCATGTTATTTTTCTGTCCTCAGTTCCCTACACAGAGAACAAACGCAGAGCTTAAATGACTGCTCTGGAAGCGGAGGCATGGTGAGAGATCTGCATCTGTATGATGAGATTAAACCTTTATGAAGGATAATGTCTTTTTCTGTGGGAGTTCCCTCTTTTGATATTATAGAATGGATTTAAAAAAACCATGCACACAGGAGGGTCAGCAGGCCAAAGGTTACTTGGACACTGGCTACTGGCCTGGTTTTCATAGAATCATAAAATTGTACAGTTGGAAGGGAACACAAGGGTCATGCAGTCCAACCCCTTGAAATGCAGGAATACTTTTGCCCAATGTGGGGTTCGAACCCATGACCCTGAAATTAAGAGACTCATGCTCTACTGACTGAGCTGAATGGACTGGTGGGGGTTCTCCACTCCTCCAACTCTCTGCTTCTCACACCAGCCAGGGTGGAAGGTGGGGGAGGACTTCATTACCCAAGCATTGCTTTGCTAGCTTGAGGCTGGCATAGCAGGAAAGCCTAAATGAGGACCCTCTCCACTCTCATCCCACCCTCTGTTGGGGTCTACACTGGTGGTAGCCTGCATTGTTGGCAAGTGAATTGAGGCTGTCCACAACTGGTAAGGGTAGGTGGACAGAAACGTCTGCTACATCCTAATCACAACCAGCAGCATGGATCAGATGTTAGGATTGATCTGCCCATCACCAAGTGATAATTTATGAGATTTAAGTAATGAAGCTACTCTTTCTAAGAATGGTGAGAGTTAGGTCAACAACACAAGACAAACCCTGCAGGATCAGCCAAAATGCCTAGCCAGTTTAGTGTCCTGTTTCCCACAGGGAACAACTAGAGGACCACAAGCAGGACAAGAGGGCAATGGCACTTTGTAGTTGTTGTTCCCCAGCTGCTTTTGTTCAGGCTATACATCTAAGAAGACACATAGGAAAACAGTGCCTAAGTTGTGGAACTCCATTCCCATGGAGGTGCATCTGGCAGGTTCATTAAGCAGCTTTTGGCAAATTCTGAAGACACACCTCTTTAGCCTGGCATTTAACACTTAAGGTGTACTGTATATTTTTAGGACCAACTTTAGTTTTGTAGTTTTAAGGTGTTTTAAACTGTTTTTGATATTGTGTACTATTGCATTTTAATATTAATATAATTTTTAATTGTTGTAACATGCCCTGGGACTTTAAGGTGGGTGAAGGGCAGGCAATTATTATTATTATTATTATTATTATTATTATTATTATTATTATTATTAGTGGCAGTTAGAGAAAAAATAGGCTGAGTGTTATAGCAATGAAGTCTACATACAGTGGTACCTTGGGTTACATACGCTTCAGGTTACATACGTTTCGGGTTACAGACTCTGCTAACCCAGAAATAGTGCTTCAGGTTAAGAACTTTGCTTCAGGATGAGAACAGAAATCGTGCTCCGACGGCGCGGCAGCAGCGGGAGGCCCCATTAGCTAAAGTGGTGCTTCGGGTTAAGTACAGTTTCAGGTTAAGAATGGACCTCCGGAATGAATTAAGTACTTAACCCGAGGTACCACTGTACAGATAAAATCTAAGGTGGAAATGGCAAGCTAATTCCTTCCAAGGTGCTGAGATATCAGATACTTGGGATTCTAGGGTGTAGAAGAAAAAATGTCTGCCACCCCTATTTCTTTGAGAACTCAAAGGCCAGCTTGTAAGACAGTTCTGTCCCACAACTTAAACAAAAACCCAGGTTCCTGAGCATGCGCAGAGCATTTTAATGTTGCACCATTTAATGGTGAAGAAAGAGTATGATAACCCTATGCACACATGCTTCTATAAAAATCAGTGTTCTCACCGTCAAACTAAGAAAATGAATTCTGTTTAAAGAGAAAAGCCGTTTTTTCTTTGTTGCAGCTGCTGTTACTGACTTCATGAATGAAATTCCAGTGGAAGGCTTAAAAAGTGCTGTGATGTAAACTTGGCTTTCTCCTGGCTCTAATGGTCAAGAGGACTTTTGTACTGGCAAAACCTCAGCAATAGCTAATTCCCAGCCACCCAAGATTCCTTTTTAAAAAAATTTCAAATATTTATATCCTGCTCGCTCAGCAAAAAAGTCCAAGGCAATTTACCAAATGTAAATAATCCAAGACAATAGATTACTAGCCACCAGTGACCCTCCTACATAGATATAAGTATAAAAATGTACAGGAGGGAGTTATAAGCTCTGCTCCTACTAAATCACCAAGCTCCTACTTTGTGAGAAGTTCAGCACCCCACCCCACCCGCCTCTCCAAGCCAAATGAATGCAGATAAATCCTGCCACTCAATTCTATTACGATCAAAATAACCATCTCCTTAGATAAGTCCCAGCAGCAACAATAGCCGGAGAAAATTTATTCTGAAAGATCACTCATTTGCTCTGTCGAACTTGCTCTTTATAAACTAGTCATGTTTTATTCCTTTTATGAACACAGGAATTGTCATACTGGGTTAGGTGGGTGAAAAAGCTATTCCAGTTGGTGTTGGCTCTTTCCAAAGCCTTACCCCCCTTACCCAAAACAGGTGTTTCTCTCTTAATAAGCGCCCATTTGTGTCATCCAACCCCTAATTAAGCATCTGTTCTCCAAGAGGCTGACAAGTTCTTTTGCTGATAATCCCAAATGGTTTGGCAGCATTATTTATAATGCAGCCATGACAAAGACCCCTCTCTATTTGGAGCCCCCTCTTTGTAAGAATAAGACATAACTATTTCATTGTTATGATGATATGGCAAATGTAAAATGCAACTGAAGTCCATGTTGAATACATGAAACTAAATACTATCCAAATAATATTCAGAAACCTTACACCCAAAACACGTGAGATTGTCTCTCTCTGGCAGAGAAGGATTTGGAATAGTATTTCCTAGAACAATTTATTGCAACAATACATAAGCTATTATTAGAGCTGTCAACCAACTAAAATATTTTTGTCAATTAACTATCTTGCTGTTAACCAATTGATTAATTAAGTAGTCACAATAAACATTACGGTATCTCCACACAGCTGATAATTTGGGGGGAAGCTAATAAAGATAACATTTTCCACTCCATCACAACATGTCCACATAGATTTTTTTAATGGTGGAAATTATTTTAAACATGTTGCCCAAATGAAATTAAGTATCTGGCTAAGTACCTTCAGCGTGCAACAGACCTTTGCAGGGAGATAGAGGGTTTTTTAAGCTCTCTCTCTCTCTCTCTCTCTCTCTCTCTCTCTCTCTCTCTCTCTCGTTAACAAATGTAAGAACAACATGAAAGGATGATAGAAACCAATTTGACACCAATCTCCTGAAAAATCCTATAGATCTTATTTTATTTGCCCAATTTAACCACAGGAATTCAGGTGACAAAGCAAGTATAGAACATGGGCTGTATGCTTCTACCCTATTCACATTCAACTCAAACTAGCAGGGCTCTGGATAAACGGTAGTTGACAGGTCCAAGAAACTAGATGATTCCATGGCAGGAAAGATGAGCCAGAGGAACAAACATTATTGTAATAGCAGCATCTGGGCACTACTACGACCCGTTCCAGACTGGTGTACCTGTCCCCTTCTTGCCCCATTTTGCAGGTACAGTGGTACCTCAGGTTACATACGCTTCAGGTTACAGACTCCGCTAACCCAGAAATATTTCCTCAGGTTAAGAACTTTGCTTCAGGATAAGAACAGAAATTGTGCAGCGATGGCACAGCGGCGGCAGGAGGCCCCATTAGCTAAAGTGGTGCTTCAGGTTAAGAACAGTTTCAGGTTAAGAACAGACCTCCGGAATGAATTAAGTTCTTAACCCGAGGTACCACTGTATAATCTACTATTTAATTGGTTAAAAACTGATCTTATGGTTAGATGGATGTCTAAACAATTTAGGGAAATGTGAGGTATTTGTTTCATTATTACAACTGCAGAGATACTTGGTGGTAGTTCATTTCTGACCTTTTAATTTTCTTTGGCCCACAATGCAGGCATATTTCTAACAAAGATCTTGACTTTCCATCCAGCTAGCTTTGAAGCTTTCCATTTTTATTTTCGAAACTGGAATAATGTTTATAATTATTTTGGAAACTGGAGTTATTATTTTTCAATTAACCATAATGTTATTCATTTATTATATTTCTATTCTGACTGTTCTGTGGACTCTTTAAATGGATAGCTTGCATACCTTTAAATGAGCCAACTATGCCAACGCTTTTGGTCCTTTCTAGAAAGGTGACCATAATTTCTCAGTCGATAGTTTGGCTCAATGGCTCGAGCTTCTACCAGCTTTTCTTACTGTCTGTAAAATGAAGACAGCTGAGTAACATTAACTATGTTGTATCCATGTTTTGTATGTGAGACATCATATGCAGTCATGTGGCACAAAACACATAGCTAAGGAGTAAAACTGCTACTAAGCTCTTTCTTCAGTAGCACATCTTAATGGCACCAGAATCTACTTATTTAATATATTTATTATTAAGAGAGTTATATATTTCCTTGCACTAAAATGGATGTTTTCTTAAAGGTAACAATAAAACAAAATACTCCATCATAAGCAAAAATGTTAAAACCCATTCTGCAGCTTGCATACTTTGTTCATTCCTTTATCTCAGCGTTCCTTCCAACTGCATTTGCTTTGCTGCTGCTGCTGGCAATACCCCCTACCAGCCTTCATTGGCTCTAACTTTTATGTCCTCTCTCTCCTTGCTTCTAGAGAAAAGCAACTAAAGCCATGTTTATTATGCATCTCACAATAAGACACTGGAGGTGCAATTCCTGGATCACCCCAGGCCGCAGGAGGCGAAGGCTCAGCTACTGGGAAGACAACCTTAATTTCCCCAAGCTAAGAAGACAGCATCCTGGGATGCCAGATCCAAGTCCCTACTGCTGTTCAGGAAGATTAAAAAATGCATTAAAATGTGCTGATCAAGATACACAATCCTTGCAAACAATCCCTGGAGGGTTCAAAGCACAAGGAACGGAAGGAATCTATCAAAGGAAAGTTTACAAAGGAGGGAGACTTTAAAGAAAAATAAAAACAGAGAAAATGGGCAACCAAATTACCTTCTGCCTGTTAGTTGCAAAGCTAACTTACTGTGATCAAAATAATGAGTAAGATACTGGAGCCTTCACAGTTAACAACCCTTTCCTTCCTCCTTCCCCTACTCTTGTAATCCTTGAGCAGCATCTGCTCTCGGAAACCTCCAGAGCTCGTTTCCCCAAACATGTGAAGGCTTCCAAAGATGCACCATCACCCCTTAATTATTCTTCATTAAGAGCTCTAATGGAAAGATCCCAGTCTAGAATGGCAGATCATGGAGTTATTTAAGGAGGTTCAATGTCCAAAAAAAGAGGGGGAAATGGATCTCACCACTACCAAGTCCCAAGAGTAACTTTTAAAAACCACTTGGGATCTTGCTCAACTCTAAACTATCTCCAGCTATTATCTTCAATGTATATAAAGTGCTTTAAGAATTTGTGAGCCATGTGGGGTGTATCTTACAGAAGTCATGTGAGATGTATGCCTTCTTATCAGAGGAGACACCATGAAATAGGGTTGAGCTTTTTGGTTTTTGGGAAGCCACAAAATTGTTAAGCTTTTTCTGGGGAACAAACCCAAATTGTTGGGAAAGACCACTGGGAAAGACCACTGATCTGAGATATTGGAAAGCTACTACTTTTAGAACAGACTAATAGACTACTTAAACGAACAGTCTGATTTAGCATAAACAGCACTTTGTGTACTTTACCCTAAACCTTCCTACTCCCAACCACTATTTAGTTCCCTCTCTGTCTTCTGAGATTCCAGCAGGCATTTGCCACACATTTTTAACCATATACAAAACCTTAAGGGCTAGAAATTTTTGCTTTTAAAGGAGAAAGTGATAACTAAGCTATTCAGGAAATGGAATTCTCCAGCCAGTATAACATTCTTCAGGTTTTTTGAGCTCCAGTGGAATCACCCAACCTCAAGTAAGCAATTTCATTCGCTGTATGCTTGTGTGACAATCACACAGCGTGCATTTTACCTGAAAATGTAAAAGAATTCTGTTTTGTTTTAATTAGCCTTTTGAAAATTGACAGCAAGCTCAGTTCCAACGATTTCATTCCCAGCCAGCAGAAGCACAATACACTTTCATAGTTCTCCAATTTTTTCCTTTTCTTTCCTTAACAAATAAATAAAGGCACAAATTCAAATACTGGGGGCACAACTGCAAATTTCATCCACTATATGGAACGGATGCAATTTAACTTCAGCACTTTGTGTTTAGAATTGTCTTTGGACCTGAACAAAATGCCTGACCCACAATCAATAGAGGTGAGGAAGGCAAGGCAGTAGCTAGTCAACCTTCAGCAACAAACATTAAGAAGGACCTTTTTCAAACTCTTAGTTTCTTCCTGCCTTCTTGTGGCTTAGCAGCATTTAGGGTGTTGGACTGTTTTTTTTTAATTTTTGCAAAGAAATCAAAGTAAGATGAAAACAGAAGTAAAAGTGGCACTATCAGTCATGTGGTGCGTATCAATAGATGCTTGTTCATTCTTTACTCCATTGGCTGCTTAAAGTCCTTTGGTTTGAAGTAGTTTGACTTGGCATCATGGGATGCCAAACTATGCTACAAAATGCCATATTGTATTCTAATCAAAGGCCAGGGTGCCATGCTTGAGGAAGATCAGTACAGAAAGGGAACATGGCATTAATTTGTGAATTGCTGGATGAATATACCTAATATTTTTCATGCACACTTTTTATTCTGTAATGATTCAGAGTCTACGTAACAGGCTTTCTCACCTATGACAAAAAGCTCTCAGTTAATTCTGGGGAGTCATTGACACAAAGGCAGCTGAAAATGTCAGGTTGAATCTTGGTTTATCTCTTATTATAAAGCAGCCTCCCCCAACCTAGTGTTCTCCAGATGTTTTCAACTACATGTTGCATCAGCTCTAGCCAGCATGGTTCTGTCTGGGGCTACTGGGAGGTTGGGGACTGTTGGTCTACAGCGCTACTCAGAGAGATGAAAACTAAAGTGAACATGCAGCTCTCTGTTTACCAGTCTCTTCCATAGAATTAGTAAAATTGGCTTATGGAAAATGTTCTGTGTGTATCCAGTAACATGTCCACCATTTTGGATTATATTTGTTTTTACTTGAAGATCAAGGTAGCGACCTTCTCTTACAGTGCAATTCTGTACATCTTTACTCAGAACTGATTTCTATGAGACTTGTTTTCAGTTAAATAGGACTGCAACCCTTATCCCTGTAGAAGATACCAAAATTTGCTTCCTTTATTGGAAACATCACAATATGAAGAAAGAAGGGAAACTGATATTTGCTGACTAACAACTGGTCATTCTCAGTGGGTTAATTATCTACAGACTTTTGAAGAGTAACTACAGTTCCAGCTTTACCAATCCATTCTGCATAACTTGGACATGAGAGAAGTGATGTTTTAAACAGATCCTGTTGTAAGCCAGAACCATGTCACACATTTATACTTCCACAAGACTAGCACCCTTGCCCCCCCCAAAGGTAGTTGTAGTGTATTCACTGTTTATTGACTGCATGAAAATGGTTGAGTGAACTGGCCTAGAATCAAAATACATTAAAAACTGAATTCCTGCCAAATTCATGTAATGTGAAATTTGAGGTGACTGGAGATTCTTCCTCACTGAGCAGAACAGGCACATTCTCCAATAAATTCTGAGTGAAACTAAGTTTGATATGACTAATGAAAGACCTCATGGGGAAGGCAGTGTTTGCACATACTGAAGTTGCCACTGATTCTGTGCCCCTCGCCCAAAGTAAAAAGCTGGAATAGTATTTCCTATGTACAAGTAACAGGTTTATAGGGTCTAGGTGAACTGGAGCTTTTATTTACATACATACACAAACAAACAAACAAACAAACAAACAAACAAACATTGTCTTGAGTGATTGCCCAGGGCAAATATGCAACCAGATTGGCCTGAATTTATGGTTATTGAGGGAGTGGTCAATCTAAAGGTTTACATACTTGAAAAAGAAACAGAAATAGTTTGAAGACTGTGGGCTCCTCTAGACTTTTCCCCCCTGGTGTATTTTGCAACATGTCATTGATGCAATAATGATGCAATGACGTGCATCAGTGGTGGATTTATACGGCACCATCCACATACCACCCCATTTTATTAGTTGTTCTGTGATGCTTTTTTAATATTATTGCACTATTGCTGGCTGGAGGGACTCTTGCGCTACAGCGCAACAAGAGTGGTACAAAAAATTAAAAATAAGCCAAAATATTTGTGGTATAAAGAGTTACAGGATTTAGAAAGAAGTTGCCAGACATTCACCAACTGGAAACAAAGTAGTAAGTGTCCGTTCTGAAACTTTTGCTGGCACAAAGAGTACTGAAAGCAGGATTGAGTAGAGCCACCTCAATTCTATCATGAGCACAAATCACTATGGATGCAAAATAAAAAAGAACATCAGGGCAGCAGGGAGGGGGCTGTACTTTAATTCTGGGAAAGGTGAAGTAGGAAGTAGGTGTCATCCCACTCTAGGAAGAAGTCACACTGTCTGTAGGCAGCTCTATGCTTGGAGCTGCCTTCAGTAGAGGAGAACCTGCTAGACCAGTGGTTTTGAAACATTTTTCTCTGGGTCACACTTTCAGAATAAAAATTTGCTCACACCACACCCCTTTTTTATGGATAAGAAATAAATTGGAAAACAGAAAGAAACAACTCGTAGCAGTTGCTTGATTTATAGAATAGAAGACAACTAGAGCGAGATGAGCGCCGCAACCCCACAGTCGTTCACGACTGGTCCTAATGGTCCCTTTACCTTTTTACTTTGTAATATGATCATGGGACATCCAGAAAGTATAAAACAATGCTGCTACATAAGAACACAAGTCGTTCCCAAAATATAATATTGATTGTCCTCAAATCTTCCTGCCAAATTTGCCTTCCGCTCCTGCCACACCCGTGTGGTGCACCACACCCTTTGAGAGCCACTGTAATAGCCTGCAAAAGATAATGAAACTGGAGCAGGAAGAAAGAGAAAGGACTCCAAACGCTAACAAGGAATCTCTGCATTGTGATATACTTTAAATGGGAAAAGATGGTAAATGCAGAAGGATTTGCAGAGTTTCTCTCTTCATACACAAAAGCCTTTCTGGAAGCAATTGCT
Source organism: Podarcis filfolensis (assembly GCF_964270895.1). Lineage (NCBI taxonomy): Eukaryota > Metazoa > Chordata > Lepidosauria > Squamata > Lacertidae > Podarcis > Podarcis filfolensis. The sequence continues at coordinate 87,701,594 of NC_139605.1, read as the reverse complement.
CACTCTCTCCTGTGCATGGCACAGCTTCTCGGGAAATGAAAAGACTTAAAATAAAAATTTTAAAAAAGAGAAGGGAAGAGAAAGGCAAGCACTGAGCTTCATAAATTCACACTGCCACTCCAGAGGCTTAGAGGGAAGCAGTACAACATAAGCCACCATTGTCAGCAGCAGCTTCGCTCTTATCCTAGCAATACAAGGGAACCCCATACAGCACCAGGGAATGAATATATATATATATATATATATATATATATATATACACACACACACACACACACACACACACTATACCCAATATTATAATTGGCTGTGCTGAGCTGAGGGAGGAGAAAGAGGAAAGAAAAGGAAAAGAAAAGAAAGAGCGGAAAAAGAGGGAGGCTAAACCCCCCCAATCAATGGGGAAACACTACAATCCAAGGCACACAGTGTGAAACCAACCCATGTACAACATTGTCCGGGTAAATTGATGGGCCTGCATTATTCCTCGCCTGCATTAAGTAGCTTTGTACCGTTAGCCCTGTTCTTGAAAGATAACTTCACCTTTCACCCTTTAAGCTCTGAGACACTCCTAAAAGTACTGGTATGCTATTAGAATAAGCAGGAGCAATGTTAATTCCCAAGTCCTCTGCTTCTCCTCCCTCCTTGTCACGTGTGTGTGTGTGGCATTGCCTTATTAAAACGAAAACATATCTCAGAAATATCAGCTTGCCTTTCAGTGTCAAAACTGCAACAGGCTTCATTCTCCTGACAAGATGCAAGCAAGCTGTGTGATTTCCAGTCTCTTGTCCTTGCACCTCTACTTGTCATTCTTTGCTGTCGGTCATCATCACACTTGTCTCATTTGGGTAGGGAAAGATAAATTAAAATGATATTAGCAGTGGAGTTGTGGGCGGAGGCAGAGGCAGAGGCAGAGGAAAGCACTCATTAAGGATTTGTTTATATAGTAGCCCAAGATAACTACTTCTTCACCTCGATTTATTTCCACAAGGACAAAATGAATTCAAAGCTGTATAATGATTTCAAAGTGAGGTGTCCTGGGGTACCAGGGTCAGTGGGAAGCACTCCTGCTTGCCCTCTTTTCACCTGAGAATAACAACTGAGCATCATGTTACACAAGGAATAAGAACGCCTCTGAAAAGACCCTCCCCTTGGTGCCTCTCACCTCCACTCCCAGGAATCCTTAACCAGGTAACATGGTGGCGCAATAGGTTACAGTAGCCAGCCACTTATGCAAATACTCAGCAAAAAAGAGGATGAAAGAAGACTCTGATTTGCATAAAGATTTATAGAGTGAGCGAGCACAGATTTAGAAATAATTGCATTAATTTCAATGAAAATACAGTACATCTCACCATAGTAGGTAAGGCTGTTACCAGGTTACCTATGCACCTGTTGAGTCCACTGTATACATGTTTGCTGTTCATGGGAAACTTCAAGGCTCCTGCTCTCCCTTCTTATGTTTCTTAATCATTTACATCTTTCTTGAACTGGACAGCCCTTTGAACAGGGGATCAATAGCTATTCAGATACAGGGCTGCCATCAGTAAAGTAGGTCACATGGCCACTCTACATTAGGCGGTCTCAGGTGGCAAATGCATGGGGAGGTTAGTAGCAAGGTGTTGGAGGCCATGGCCTGCACCTTCATCCTCTAAGCTATCATACCAGTCTTGTTAACTTTTTTTACATGGAATTGAGTGGTGGTGCTACTCTGTCCACCTCAGGCAGCCAAGTATCTCAGACCTGCCCAGATGGATGGAGTAGAGATACTGCCAATATACTTGAAAATAAAAATGATGAGTTAGATCAAGAATGGAGAACCTGTGGATGTCCAGATGTTGCTGGACATTCAGTGGGGACAGCAAAACATCTGGTGTCTATGCTCTGGTGACCTTTAGGTACGATTACTGCCATATGGTATACATAGAATTACACAAAACAAAGGAAATGCCGTGAAAATCCCTGAAACGAGAAATAATCGACTATAGAATTAAACTAAATAACAAAAATAAAAAGTTTAAGGAAAAAATTAATCTAGAATTGAACAAAGCCTTAACGGGATGGCGGCTACAAACCTCATTTCACTGAACTTTTTGATTTTTGTTATTTAGTTTAATTCTATAGTCGATTACTTCTCGTTTCAGGGATTTTCACTGAATTTCATTTGTTTTGTGTAATTTCTTGGTTCTGTGGCTGTCTTTTTTCTATATGGTATACATGGGGCTTCCTTTAAAGATGGTTTGGAAACTGTCTTTGGTACAGAATTCAGTGGTCACACTGCTGACCAGGGCAAGATGGTCTGAACATCTTGGTGCAATTGCATTGGCTGCCAATTAGTTTCTGGGCCCAATTCAAAGTGCTAGTTTTGATTTCTGAACTCTTATGTGGTTCAGGACCCAAATACCCCAAGGACTGTCTTCTCCACATGAACCAACCTCTGCATTCATCATCTGAGGCACTTCTTGCCTCCTCCAAGGGAGGTGTGGAGGACAGCAACATGAGAGATTCTCATTGCTCCAACCTTCACATCTAGAGTATCCATGAGCAGATGCCTATGTCTTCCAAATATTAAGTAGTATGGTGTATGTACTATGTCCAATGTACAAAATAATGATAATGATATATAAATTAGTTCAGGCAGCACTCAGGGCCAGTCCTTCCTCTGCTCTCTGCTCAGGGTTCTGTGGAGATTGCTTATGATCTGATTACTCTGCTCACATGAGCCATTTGTTTGAGGATGAAATGCTGCACTCCTGCTTTCATGACAGCCATATGACAGGGTACAAAGCTCTTTAGAGAGTTGTGATTCAAAGGCATGGCCTTGGTCTGTTAACACACTTGAAGGATATCCATAGGCTCTTGTAGTCAGAAAGACCTGAGCTGTTGTCTGTGCTGATAAATCTTCCACCGGTGCTGTCACCACAAATTTACTGTAATGATCAGTCATTACAAGCAAGTAAGCATCTCTGCCACGCTCTAAGGGCCTTTCTACACTTACCATCTATAGTTGTATAGTTACTGGGGTTTTGGGATTTGGGGGCATGCTTCCGCATAACATCACTGTTGTTAAGTTAGTATTCCACAATAATGTACTAAAAAACAAGCAATCACCGGGGGGGGGGGGGTGAGATCTGATGTTTGTGAAAGATCCAGAATAGATCTTCAGTATTTTCATTTGTGTGGCATGTATACAAGCAATCCTGGTGTCTGTGTGGAAGGATTGGGGTTGGTGGGTGTGCTTTGGGAGAGGTCTGTTTGGTGCCACTTCAGTCTTACCAGTGGAAACAATCAGTTTGAGAGCTCAGTTCAGAGGAGCGTCTCCACCTCCATCGTCCAACCCGGATACGGAGGTCCAGCTCCAAGGGCCTTCTGATGGTTTCCTCACTGTGAGACATGCAGCTACAGGGAACCAGGTAGAGGGCCTTCTCAGTAGTGGCACTTGCCCTGTGGAATACCCTCCCATCTGATGTCAAACAAATAAACAGCTATTTGACTTTTAGAAAACATCTGAAGGTAGCCCTGTTCAGGGAAGTTTTTAATGGTTGATGTTTTACTGTATTATTAATACTTATTTGGGAGCCGCCCAGAGTGGCTGGGGCAACCCAGTCAGATGGGTGGCATATAAATAATACGATTATTGTGGTGGTTATGGTTATTATTATATGCCAGATGATGGTGCTGAGTTAAAGTACTTGTCAACGACAGCAATCATTTTCTGCAGACAATATTTCATCATGCTAACTAACTTCACCATAGCTCAGGAACACATGCAGTTCCTCTTCTAATGTGTACTACCACAAGATTAGAATTCCAGAATACTGGCAAGCATTAGATACAAAAAAGGAAGAAAGATGAAGAAACCATAAAGAGGCTATCCTGTGTGCATGCTCGTAACTACGACATTTACTGGTTGGAGGAACAAGAAGATCCGTAAGGGGAGTACAGACAAATAACTCCCCCCATCCCAAGTCAGGCACCACCCACCATTAATATGGAAAACCTCACACTCCTAGCAATGAAATGACTGAAGGTGCCTGCAATCAGCCACCAATTCACTGTTAAAAACATTAGATTAAACTACACCACTATCAATGGTAATTGTGGAAAGGCCCCTAATTCAGATTATTCACAGCCATCAACTCTCAAGGACTACTGTTGCCAACTGGACACAGTGGAGCCTTTTCTGAAGGTCTGGGTCGACTCATCAGGTTGCATTTGGCAAACTTTTTGCACTCCCGCTCTGTAGAATGGCTGCTTAATGTTCATTTCTTTTTTCTTACATCCATAATGTCCCAGTGCACCCCTAGTGTCATTCATTCCTGAACAGAGATGGAGGAGAAACTCAGTTCAGTTCTCATTTAAAGCCAAACTGATTAAATTTGCAGTTTCCAAAACAACATGAAAACTGGGACACAGTTATCTGTTGAAATTCGAACTGACCTGAATTTTGCGACTCGGTTCACAAACCAAACAATATTTACAAAAATGAATACATTAGGAGAAAATGTGCAAAAATGCAGTATACTACATTTAGTATACTAGCAGTATACTAAAAATGTGTTAGATATTAGGAAATTGCTTGCAAAAATGTGTATTAGTCAAACCTGCATACAAAAAGGTATTTATTAGAAATTCACACTAAATTGCTGCAGAATTTTCACGTGGGTTAAAAATACTGTAAATTGCTGCAGAAATATGGTAAATTGAATTTAAGATTGGAAAATAAGAAACTGAGAGAACAGAAATTGACAGATCTTTCCATCCCTATTCATAAACGCAGCCCGGGCAAGGTCTCATTTGACTTAGGATCCCTGCTTTTCCTAATTAATCTTCTCATTCCTCATGCAAATATTTTTGCTGCCTTAGCATTTTAAATACTTTATTTCATTACAGTGGTACCTCAGGTTAAGTACTTAATTCGTTCTGGAGGTCCGTTCTTAACCTGAAACTGTTCTTAACCTGAAGCACCACTTTAGCTAATGGGGCCTCCCACTGCTTCTGCGCCGCCAGAGCACAATTTCTGTTCTCATCCTGAAGTAAAGTTCTTAACCCGAGGTACTATTTCTGGGTTAGCAGAGTCTGTAACCTGAAGTGTATGTAACCTGAAGCGTATGTAACCCAAGGAACCACTGTATTCTGTGCAACTCCTGCACCGCTAGACTTTGCATCTGAATCCCTGTCTGTACATCATGCTGCTTCCTTGAAACAAATTCATTCCCATTGGTCCTTGGGTTACTTATACATTTGACAAGCAAGTTGCACTTTGTCTGCGGAGGCATTCAATACTGAAGGCCCTGCCAAAGCCTCCAGATAGTTGGCATTATCCTCTGCAATTCCACCAGGTGGAAAAATGATATATTTATCCGTCTTCACATTACTTTTGCCTGGTTTGTACTTGATGGCAAAATTGTAATAGGGGCAACAAGATCACCAGTGTTGCTCCATCTGCTCAACAAACCCACTGCTGCCAAGTATCTAGCGGGGGTTGGGATTTGGAATTGCTTATGGTGGATGTTTGTTTTATAATTAACCAGTTACGTTAATACGGGGATGGGGAATCTATGGCCTTCCAGATGTAGCTGGACTAGAGCTCCCATAATCCTTGACCTCTGGCCATGCTTCCTGGGGCTGATGGGAGTTGTAGTTCAGCAACATCTGGAAGGCCATAGATTCCCCACCCCTGTGTTAATCGCTCCTAACGTTATGAGATAAAGGAATATTGTTGCATTTATTTTCCCTGTCATTCTCCTCGCAGAACTCTCTGGCATTACAGATCTTAAATTAAGCTCTTGACCATGTGACCCAAGACACATAGCTCAGAAAAAACAACAACCCTGGACAACAAGCAAGAAAAGAAAAGAAAAGAAAAGAACGGTGATATCCAGTTATGGTGTCCTGCTTGTACAACAGACGTTTGCTTGTGCATATGAGGCTTCTCCTTCTACTCCTCCATCTTGCAACCCCATATAAACCCCCAAATTCTGCTCTAGAGGCTTGGAGGTCACCTGCTGTAGCAGATTGGGGGGCTGCAGGGGGAGGAGAGGAAATGGAAGTTCCATTGTGTCCACTGGCTCCATGTTGGATTCTACCCTGTAACTTTGGCTTTGTTAGATGGTGTGATAAACCTCTGGGATCATGATCACAGTCAACATGAGCGAACAGACTGAGCAGGAAAGGACCTGCTTTTCTGAGATGGTGAAGCACCCAAAACAGCGAAGAGTCACTAATCAGTGAGATATAAAAAATTCATGTCAGCAGTCAGCCATACAAGGCAAAAATGTCATGCCAAGGAGTTTGTGGCAGCATCATATGAGCAGCCGAGCTGCTTCGCTGCATGCATTAGAGGACGCCAGCACCTAAATATGCCAGTGAGATGAATTCTTCTCTGGCAGGCAAACGTGAACTATCAGAAGCTTATTTATTATAAGGGTTAGTCCATTGCCTGCATGTTGTCCCCTCCACAACACTTTGTCGTGTTTGCTCACTCTTCAAGAAAGAGATCATTTCAATTCATATTAAAATGTTAATTCATGGATGTAGATATGGAGTGCACCATTTATGTCTTAATACCTCACCATGCAACTTGCTTCTAAGTAAGTACACTTTAGGACTGCTACCTTATTGAAATGATGTTTTGCCTCATATATGGCATCTACTTTCATGTGTGCTGCTGTATTCTAATCTCACAAAAGTAGTGTCCTGGTCACCACAACATTTTCTACTAGGTAGAGAAAAGAGTGGATGGTGATCTTTTGATCATATCCTTTGCTCTCTAGGCTGAGGTAAAATATATACTACTGGCAGCTTTACCAACTTAATTAATGAAGTTCATATAGACTACTCCAGGAATCATGGTGTTCATCTGAGTCTTGAAGAACCTTTAAAAAAAAAATTCAACACCATTATGAATTTGTGAAATAGTAAAGAGAGTTCCCTGGAACATGGACAGGGTGCAGTGTTTAATTTTAGTCAACCAAGCCTCCACCAGGGCTTGGATCTGGAAACTGCCTTCACTTTCAAAGCTCATCTCCAGAATATATAAAGTGAAAGCAGGTGCGCAAATACCAGAGTTCCACTAGGTGTGTGCAAGTTGCCGTTCCTTCATTACTCAATGGGTTTAGACAGCTTTGGGCTTAGAGGATGAGGCACTGTGGGTCAGAAGCAATGCCATTTTCTGTTACTAAAAAATTGGCATGTATGCACATTTTATCCTTAAAATTTGTGTTGATTTTCAAAGTGATAGTGACTGTAGTGTAGCCTTCCCACATTAAGCTGAAATTTCTTATCACAAACAAACCAGGATATGATTACCATCTTCCTAGACACTAGACATATCCTTTTAAAACCTTTTTTTACCACCCAGATCTTTCCAAATTAGGTCTGTTTATTCCACCACCCCAGCATTTTGGCCATCTGAATGTTGTTTTCATATTCCTTGTATGGTATTATGTTGCCCTTACGTTATGCACACTACCTTTTCTATATACCACTTAAATATTTTTAACAAAATAAAACTTCTGATGCAGTAGGAGGGAAGGCAGTCAGGCAACCCGGGTTCTCAACAGCCTTCCCCTCTACAGCTCTTTCCCTTGCCCCCCACCCACCAACCTCTCCATACCTACTGTGGGGCTGGTGACTCACTTGGTGGCTTGCCTGCCATTGCAGGTGATATAGGAACAGAGAAACATAGGAGGTTGTCTTGAACTGAGTCAGGCCATTGGTCCATCTAGTATTGCCCTCACTAACAGGCAGAGGCTCTCCAGGACTACAGATGGGTCTCTCCCAGCCCTAACTGGAGATGGCAGGGATTGAACCTGGGATCTCCTGCATGCAAAACAGTATGCATGCATGTAACTACCAATGAATTACAGCCCTTCCCCTAACAGACTTGTTTGAGACGGGGAGGAATGGATGGGTAGGCTCACAGTGTATTTGGAAATTTAAAGCAACATGTCTGGAATCTGGGTTGCAAGATCATAAGGCAGGAAACACAGAAAGAAGAAACTCAGAAGTAACAACCTAAATATTACCTTTATTTTCCCGAGAGACATGAATACAGTGTCAGATAGCAGGTGATGCCATTTTGTGGGGAGCTTGGGTTTGCTGCCAACAGATTCTCACCCCCTTTATTATCCCCTATATAACATGTGAACAAAGCACACAGGATCTTCACCCTCTGCACAGCATGTTGGCAGTCTGGGTCGCAACAGCAGGCTTTGTTGCAATATAGGTTCCCCATATTTAGGGTCAAGCTTAAAATGGGGAAATATTTCCAACATGTTACGTGCCATATTTTTGCCTACCTCCCCCCGCCCTCACCTACCCGCTGCCTTAGTGCATCTACAGATGTAATCGCCTATCAAATGAGAAACGAGAGAAACTCATCTTTCCATAATGGAAGAAAGAAGAAAGCTAACCTCTCCAGCTGGTCAGGTCATGCCTGAGAGCTACAGGGAAAGAGCCAGCCGGGTATAGAGAGACAGCAAACAGCAGTACCAAATGCCTCCTACTGATTGGCTGACATGGAGGGAATGAGGTTTGCATCCTATTTTTAGATGCTCCTGCAGCAAGCTCTTATGTCACAAGGCTAGCTGTGCAGGGGACCAGGCTGCTGCACTAGCTGATGATTTCCAGCCAGCTTTAAGTCCCAGGCTGAGTGCTTGCCTTTTCTGGAATGAATAATGCTAAAGAAAGGAGCTGTAAGAAAGCATAGTTTTATACAACCGCACCATCAACTCAGGGAGAGCAACAGAGACGGCTGTAGGAATCCAATGCTGCCAAGTCCTTCCCTTCTGCTTGAAAATAAATAATTCCAGGGAGATTTACATGCTGCCATCAAGACTGTAGCCAAAGGAAGCTGTAGCTCTCGTGAAGGAACTCTTGTCTGAAGCCTTCATAATATTGCAACCATTCCTATATTTTGCCTGCTGGTAAATCAGTTGAGGAAACATTTGCACATGGAGCTGTGAGGTGCAAGTCAAGGAGCCATAGAATCAAATAATTGTAGAGTTTGAAGAGACCCTAAGGATCATCTAGTCCAGCCCCCTGCAATGCAGGACTATGCAGCTGTCTCATATTGGGATTGAACCTGCAACTTTGGCATTATCAGCAAATTATGTCAAACCAATGCTGTGGAAATTGATGAGCAGGAGACCAGAACCAGCAGTTGTAGGTGTCTCTGCTCATTTAAACAGGCCTTAATTCAAAGCTGGTGCATGAGAGCTCAGAATTCACAACAAATGCTTGTGGAAAGGCAATAAGAGTTTAGCATTGTTCAGTTGGATCTTTCAGTCACTCTGGTTGTGCCCCTTTTTCTTCACTTCCAAGGGAGATGAGAACCAAAGCTGCAAAACCAACTAAAAGCAAACAAAACACCACACTCCAAACTGAACGTGACCTCAGTTATGTTGATTACCCAGCATCCTTTTCTACTTTGTTTCATGTGAGTTGTTCAAGGAGGGCTGTGGGGCTGTTGCTCTCTCTTTCCTCTTCCCTCAGACGGGAGCTGAGACGCTAAGAAGGATAGCTTAGAATTTTGATAATAGAACGCCACCACACACACATACATACAAAATCCTCTTAAAATATTCCAAGGATTAGTTCATTATGCAATTGCACTCCTGAGGCTTAGTGACAGTCATACTTTGAAAGGCCTTGTGTGTCAAATCTAATTTGTATGGTCCCAGAGTTTTTAGAGTAGTGCTCCTCTATTGCTCTATTGCTCCTCTACTGGGCACACACACAGAGAGAGTTCCCTTCATTCATTTGGAGTAAGGGGGCATTTGAAGAACTCCAGTGGAGGCTGGTCCATTGGTGAATAAGGTGCTGCCCTATCAACCTTATTGTGCACGCCCTGCAACCTTCCTACTTTCCTACCAGTCGAGGGGGTGCAACTGCCTGTCAGTTTCCTCCTCCTCAGTCTCAGTGCTGCCCCTTGCAGAACTCAGGCGGGGAGGATAAAGAGGACAAAACGAGAATTAGTTGGATCTGTTTGTGTTGGCTCTACCTACTGTTGGTCCTCCTGCCTTCTGTCCCACCAATCCCAATAGGCACCAGACATCATGGTGTCCCCCATCCCTGAATTAAAGCATGTTGCGTTTCTGTTCTGCGGTAGCTCCAAGTGGCCCAGACTTATCCCAGATCAGTCCCAAACATGGCTGACCTACTTCCATTGCATGTTTATTTAATAACTACCAGTCAAAATGGTAATTGAATGTGGGAGCTGGGTGAATGATTCATACTGCTAAATGGGATGCAGTGGTGCTGCAGGGAGAGAACCATGACAAATGGGGAGTGGCCTGAGCCTGATTGCTGCTGAGACCAACGCAGTCTCACCCCTTCACCCATTAAAAACTGTTTAAGCTGACCAAGGTCACATACGCACCTTACATTTCAAGCACTATCCTGCCATTTTAACCACTGTGGTTTGTTAAGAGTGCTGTGAGTTGTGAGGTGAGCCCTATTCCCCTCAAAGAAATGCTATTCCCAGAGTGGTTTAACAATTTTCCCAGGAAACTTTGGGAACTGTAGCGCTGTGAGACGAAAAGGGGTCTCCTAACAAACTTTGCAAACAACTGTTCCCAGGATGCTTTTGGGGAAGCCATGTTTGTTTAAACTGGTGGAACAGTGCTTTAAATGTAAGGTGCAGAAGTGACCACACTTAGCTAGTAGCTAGGGCTGCCATACGTTTCTGCCCCTCCCCAAACTCATAACAATGGTTTCCCCACTTCTCTTTATAAATCAGGCCATGATCTCACTATAAGCCTTCAAATCCCTTCTCAAGATGCAGGCATTTCCAAAGCAGCATTAGCCACCTAAACCTTCCTCCCTCCTTCACTAATGTTATGTGCAAATCCCTGGAACTTCTTGTCCATTAATTTAGTTGAAGCATCTTGGAGTGCTAGGTTCTTTTCTCTGGAAGTCTGATGTGAAGTAGAACCTGTGCATTTCATTTACAGTCGAGGACAGGTCTGGGTTAATAATTTCTCAGGGCGGGGTAAGAGCTACTGCTTCTTCATCCCAGAATCCTTGGGATGTTAATCTGTAGCACCTGGGAGGAATTTACACAGCTTTCAATCTCTGTCTTTGAACTGAGCCTACGAACTAACCTCGTGGCTACTTTTGTCATAAGCCGACTATTTTATGCTTTCCATTTTCCCTCCTTCCTCTCTCCCCACTCCTTGTTTTGCATAATACTATGAAGAGTTTGACAGAACCACAGTTTTGTGACACTTCGGTTGGTCCCAATAAAGGTACTGCCCAACTGTAGATCTTGGAGTTCCCCTGCTCTCCTAATGAACCAGCATTGTCTCTTAATTTCAAAAGCCCATTATGAGTCCATGCACGGAGTTGTCCCAGACAAAAACAGAGCAGGAGCTGCTGCAACATGCTCTACTTCCAAGATGGAAGAGGCAATGACAATACACCTCCAGTGATTTCTCCAGTGCATTGTGCCACCTCAGGCGGATGCTCATTGTGCCTGTATAGTTATGCTGGCATCACCCAGTTTGTGGGTGTATAACGTGGACTGTAACGTAACTCACTGTTATTTGGGAGCTCCGATACATCATTAAAACAGTCTGTCCAGGAAGAAGAGGGAAATTTACCAGTGAGGCGTTGCTAGGAGAAGTGGTGTTCTGACTGTGAGAGGCATTCATTATTATTATTTATTAATTGCTGAGCAAGGATGGCACATGCAGTGGCAATAACATTATTTTGCTGATTAATTGTTGCAAGATGATCCTTTGGTATTGTAGCGTTAGCAACACACAGTTATAGCTCCTGCACGGAAGAGCGGCAGAAAATAATAGAGCAGGCGCTCGCACAATTAATGTAATGAGAGTAATTAATTTGAAAATAATACCCAAGGGTTAAGGATTTTTGAAGGGGGGAAAAAGAGAAAAGAAATAAAAGCGAAAGCAGAGCTTTAGTGCCCCACAGGAATTAGCATTATTCTGGCTTTGATTGTTGCATTCAAGTGATAATATTCACTGAACCACATCTCTTGTGGCAGCAGCTCTTTTACCCCCTTCTTCCATCTCCTACAATAGGTACGAATGCTGCCATTCAAAAGGCAACATTTGTTCACAAGGTATGTCAGGGCTGACCCGAATGATCACTTTGGCTTTTTGCAGTCACAAAAAAAGAAAAGAAAGGAGATGCAAGTCACTGTCCCTCGGGGTTGGTATTCTTCTAATCACAGCAGCTAGTTCAGGGAAACAATGGAACATGTGATGCTGTACAAACAGCTGCATGGAGTGTTGCCCAGATTTGTATGTGTGTAAGCTGTCAATAAGGCACCGCTGGGTAGATATAGTGTGGAACTTTTCTCTAGTGTTCATGGGATAATAAATAACCAAACTCCGCATTCTCCATGAAGACTTTAATCCTTTAGCTTTGACATCCACATTTGTTACTCCTTGTTTCCCTTGTCTCTTTCACTCCTCTCCTGTGTATGTTGCTTGTTCCCCTTGTCTCTCCTTTCTCCACCTACCTAGCTGTATCCTGTTCTCCTCCCCACTGTTGAAATGTAGACTGTAAGCGTCTTGAGGCAGAGACATTGCTGGAGCTGTATTAATCATCATCATCAAATGATGCAGACCTACAGGTGCAACAGACTTCAGTGCATGCAGTGGAGCTCCCTCTCCCTCTCCTGTCCATTCCAACCACCTGTGCACCCTACTAAATAATCTCTAGAGGGTTGGAGGAGAATAAACAGAAGTCCCATGGTTTCAGAAGCCCATTGATGCAGCATTGGGTACAACCCCATTATAACCATAGCAATAATAATAATAATAATAATAATAATCATTTGCATAAATCTCTTATTCTTGCACTCATGAAATATCATGTGGTGTTCCCTCCCTCTTTCTTAGGGCTTAAGAGAACTCCTACCTGATTCTCAGAAGGAATCATTTACATTTACAAGTATTTGTACATCCTTCTTTGGCTGCTAGCACCACCACTCATTTTTCATCTTCTTCCTGAAGCTCTATATCAGGGGTCAGCAAACATTTTCAGCGGGGGGCCAGTCCACTGTCCCTCAGACCATATAGTGGGCCAGACTATATTTGGGGAGGGGAGGGAATGAACAAATTCCTATGCCCCACAAATAACCCAGAGATGTATTTTAAATAAAAGCACACATTCTACTCATGTAAAAACACGCTGATTCCCAGACCGTCCGTGGGCCGTATTGAGAAGGCGATTGGGCTGCATCCGGCTCCCAGGCCTTAGGTTGCCTACCCCTGCTCTATATACTTGCCAACCCATGACAATGGGTGCAGTGAGTATGAGGGGGGATGGTCGTTGCAGATGTCAGAGGAATTCCTCAAAGGTGCCACTATGCATGTGTGCATCATATTGGCAATCCCAGTACCAGCAGAAAGATGTCTGAAATAGCATCCCACCAAAGAAAAGGGGAAACAACAACAACAACACAGTGATATAAGTGTCTGCAGCAGCAGCGGCATTAAGATTCTGGTAACTGAACCATGACTAATTAATCCAAAATCACCTGGTTGCGCCTACCCATGGAAATGTAACATTTGATTTCTTTGCAAAAATATTATCATAGGCAGTTGCAAGCAGCATTGTACTCCTAGCAGGCAACAGACTCCAAAGCAGATACCCAGTGAGAAACGCTCAACACCCCAATATACTTGATCATAGGAAGGCATTGAGTGCCATTCTTCCCAGCACTTCCCTTCATATGGCTCCCCTTGACTTCGCTTTCCTTCTTCTTCTTCTGTCCCTCATCAGGGACCCCATTCCTACCTCTAAAGACTTCAGCAAGCCAAGAGTGCCCTCAATTCCCATGTATATATGGGAGGTAGCCAATATGGTGCTTTCTAGATGTTAATGCACTACAACTTTCAAAAGCCCCAGCTAGCATGGCCATTGGTCAGGGGTGATGGGAATTGTAATACAACAACCTCTGGGGGTGCAGTACTTTGGTACACAGTCCCATTTACCTTGTATCCAGTGGGCTCCCACCACTGGTTCGAGAAGCCATGTGTCCACAACGAATAGCCACTGCTGTTTATTAGGAAATACTGCACTTTGGTTCAAACCAGCTTCAATCTGAATTGAGAACAAGAACAGCTTACCTGTGTTTTAAGCTGGTAATGTGTGCAATGCAATGATACGTGAATGAAGTTGGTCTTTTTTCCCTCTGGAGGTCATGTGAAAGAATATGATCTTACAGTATGAACACTGAACTTAGAACTATCCAATAGTTTTTTTGAACAGCAGCAGCAGCAAATAGGCATCGGCATGTACATAGAATAAGATGGACAAATAATTTCCAGTGGTTGAAATTTACAGCTAAGGAGAGTGATTAATCTGGCAGAAAGCATAGATTTACAACACTGCTAAACAACGGGTGGCTAGTAAAAACAGATGTGGTGGCTAGATCTAACAATATTTACTTCGTATATTTTGGCAATTTACATTTTAACAATGTAACTTAATAACTTCAGTGTGATTAAGTGGCTTTTGTCTAGCCTCTTAAATTCTGAACAGCAGTGAAAATGTAAGTTGATAGAATGTTTTTAAAAGAAACTGCTTTAAAAAGAACAGCTATATGATACCTAGCAAATGTTTTATAGAAGTTTTTGGTCATTCTTTCTCCCAATTAAATTTGCTGAATGAAACCTAGGTGGGGATGCTTCTTGCCCCATAAGATACTGAGCTTCTTAGTTTATCACAAGGTGATTCACATTATCTAAATTGTACAATGGCACAGAAGGAGAATCCCAGGGCCACCTAACAATTTTACACAGGATCTATCTATAAGGCATACAAAAACTGAAAGACTCCAAATGGTAAAAAGTGCAAAGATCTGAAAATTACTTTTAATAAATACAGGGCATATTGCTACCATATACAGACTTAGATAAATCATTTGTTATCTCTCTCTATATATCTCTACATATATAGATAAAGATATATGACTTACAGCAATAATGGAATTAATTTGACTTCATTGTTATTGTCATCTTTAAGGGGGTTGAGGAAGCAGGGAACAATCTGGATCATGGGGAAAGCTCAAAAAAAGAAAAGTTTTGTGTAAAGTATTGTTTGATGTGAGAGGATGTTCCAGAGGCAGCTTTAAAGGGCTAGTTTCCTTTTGAGGAGAGACTTATTTTCCTGTCTACCAATAAAAACATAGAGCAAGTGGAAAACAAGCATGTACCTATATACAGGCATTGCAACATACTCTTCACCACATTCAAAACCTGTCTCCACTCCCTCCTCCACTTCTCAGATCAAAGTCCAAACCTACTAGCCTCCACCCATGACAGGCAGCCTACAAGCTAATCTTGATTGCTTATTTATTTGCATCCACTGTTTTGGTGGCCAAGCCAATGCTTCAAACAAGGCTTTGAAAACTGAACAGCAGGGCCCACCCTACCATTAGGTAAAGGAAGGCAAGAGCCTCAGGCAGCTAGTGATGGTGGGTAGCAGCAGCAGCAGCCTCTTGACTATCTGGGTGGGACAGGGACAGAGCTGTGTATGCTGTCTCAGATGCAGTGGAGGATGCTATCCTGTCACCTGTGCTGAAGTAAGATTCAACTGCTAGTCTGATCAGGGAATGCAGCACTATCTTTGCTTCAGGCAGCAAAATGTATTGGCCCAGCCTTGCTCCATAATCTTTGCACTGAAGCCAAGATTCTAATACAATGTATTCTAAAGGTGTCCTTTCCTTGCCCAGCCCATCTGAAAGTAAAGGTGAAAATGTAATTAACTCAGAGAATGGTGGGGAACTGATGAGTCTAGCTGCAAGTGGTACCCAGGGTGTTTCACTGAGGATACCTACAGAGGCAACAAGATTGTTCCTGGCTTCTATTGCCAGACCCTGGTTCTGAACCAAGCACTGACTGTGCCTTTGCAATCCAAGTTTGTAGGATGCTCCCTGCCCTTTCACCAAATGCACATTAGATAAGCAGCACCAGCTTCTTGTAGTGGCGAAGGCTTTGGCAGAAGATGACACCATAGAGCTCTCTGACTTCTACAACAACAGCTGTAATAATGAAGGGGACCAACTGATTCAGATTATGTTGCAAGGAGGCAAAAAAGTAAACCACAACAAATGTTATTAAACTATGTCACTTAACAAAAAAAGGGAGTCGAATTTGGACTGTGCCAGTGGCGGGGGGGGGGGGGGGGGGCTGGGCTTCCTTAGCATCTCCCCTTCCCCTAAATCTGAAGCAGGAACCTTGTCTAAAGAGAGAAGCCTGAGTTAGAGAAGGATAGGCGACAACGTGCCAGAATCCAGTTAAGAGGATCTGAAGGAAGAGGGCTGGCAAAGGCTTGTGCCAAGACCTTGGAGAGCCGCTGCCGCTGCCAGAGTCAACAATGCTGCGCTAGAAAGATGGCCCGGTGACCTGGCAGTCGGCAGAAGGCGCTTTCCTCTGTTCCTGACTAGATTTGACGAGTTACAGATCCCTCCTGGGCAGGCATCCGAGCGTCACCGAGACAGACACCAGCACAGATCGATTTGGGGGGGGTGTTGTTGTTGTGTGTGTGTCTGTGTTGTGTGGATGCCGAGTGGCTCCTACCAACGTGTAGTTGCAGCTGGCCGGGCAGAGAATTTCCTTTTCTGCGAGGGAAAGGAGCGAGAAGAACCGGGAGCCATGTCGCGCGGTTGATCTCACATCATTTAATTGTTTGGCACGCTGGGAAAGGAAAGCAAACCTTTCATTGGGAGGTTAGAGGGTCGGCACTACAAAGAGGCTTTTCCTTTCCCCTTAATTTAACACTAACGTGGCTTTTTGTTGCGCATCGTCGTGGTGCTTTTTTTTTGTAATTAAGAGAGAGAGAGAGAGAGAGAGAGAGAGAGAGAGAGAGAGAGAGAGAGAGAGAGAAGGAAAAACCTCCCCTCCTTCCTCCTGCACCGTTCATTAGCGAAAGTGACATTGATGCAGACAGGCAGCCTAAAAAGGCAGCTAACCGCTCCCTCGTCTGAGGGCCCCCGCCGCTTGTTTCCTTAGCAACGGCAGGCAGGGGAAGGGAGAGAGAAAACGAAAACACACACACACACTCAGAACCTGTCAGATGGAAAATGTCAATTACAGCATATCGGTATAGACGGAGGGCGGGAGAAAGAGGGAGGGAGGGAGGAGATGAAGCAAGCGAAGAGGAGGGAGGCAGCGCGCAAGGGCTGCTGGGCGCGCGGCGAAGGAGACGAGGTGGGAGGAGGAGACGCTGGTGGGAACAGCCAATCTGCGAAGGAGCGAGGCTGCGACGGAGCGGAAAGGGGACGCGGCGGAGCGAGGCGGGGGGGGGGGGTGCGAAAAGAGAGCGCTGCTGCAGTTCCCTCCCCGGCCGAACAGGCTGGGCAGGGTAATGGGCGGGAGGAGTGGCACGCGAGAGAGGCTGCCTGTGCGCCCAGGCGGCGGGGGTGGCACAGCCACCAGCCGCCGCCGCCGCCGCCATTCCTTTCCTACGAAAGGAAGGAGGGAGCTTGTTTCGCTGCGTTGCACGGCAGGCTGGCGGGGTGGACGCTGCGCCACGAGTCAAAATGGCTTCCCCAGCGCCCCTTGTATGGAAGGAAAAACGCCTTCGCTCCCTCCCCTCCCTGCCTGCTTCTGGAGGTGCCACTGGGTTGGCCACAATCCTGTGAGCTTGCTTTCTCTCTCACACACACAAAGCCCACAACGCTTTACTAAGGGTTGCTCTATGGCGTCTCTGCGAGCTGCCGCTTCACATGAGCGATGCCTCGCTTGCATGAAAGCAGCATCTAAAACCAACGCACAGAGAGAGGTGCATTTGTTTGTTTTAAGGAGAAGGAGGAGGAGGCAGGGAGGGAGGGAGGGAGGAAGCAAGCCTGACATGGCTCTTCTATTGATCTCTGCTCTCTTCCCTCCACCCTCTTCTTCCTTTACTCTCTCTCCGCCACCCCGCGTCCGGAACAAATCAGTAGATCGATGTCCGTCTGCAAGAGAGATCGCCCTCCGAAGCGGCGGAGAAAGGGCTGTAGACGCCCTGTTAAGATTAATCAGAACAAACCCTCCTCTCCCCGCTGCACACATCACTCCTTCAGTCCCACCCTGATGCGAAGCTGCCAAAGAAGGGAGACAAAGAAGTGGGAAGGGAGAGGAGAGACGCACACAGGGCGGACTAGCAAAATCCGTGATGAACGGAGGTTTGTTTGCAGCGCAGCCTCCTGTACGATCCTGTACCGATGTGTGCGCCCATGTCATTAGTCCCTCTTGTTAATGATAACTGTTGTCCTTCTGCCCTCAGCAGCATCTTTTTTCCTATCCAGCAGGCTCTGCTGCGCACTTGGCATAAAGTGGTACTGCATTTCCTTCTTAAAAAAACAAGAATACAAAAAACGCGTTGTGGAAGCATAGGACGGCTAGGTGGGAACTGGGAAAGGAGTGGATAATGGGGCTCAACCCGCGGGAGAGACCACGGTTCAATTCTCCACAAAGGCACAAATCTACACTGGGTGTGATGTTTGGCCAGTCACCAGCCTGAACAGGGTTGTGGTGAGAATTTTTTTCACTACTATTTTAAGAGGTGGACCATATACCCTGCTGACCTGTGTTTTGGAGGACGGGTAGGATAAAAATGTAATTAAATATTTTGCCATCTTGGACTCTGAGGCTGGATTCTGTACATCACAGAAGAGCACTGGAGAACCAGCCAGCAGATCATACCCAGTTTTTTTCAGTCGGTAGCCTGGATATGATAAAAGGTGATGGGAACACAATGACATGCTGAAAACTGGATTTCTTTATTGTGGGGAGAAGGATATGCTACCCAAAACAATTCTACATGCTGAAGTGGAGTAAAAGCAACCTTAAAATAATTAAATCCTGTTGCCTTGTGGAACTTGCCTTGGAGTTCCTTCTGAATGCAGGGTAGAAATCAAGGTAATGTGCCATAAGCAGAGAGAAGGGGGAAGGTTCAGTGTGCTAATGGTGCTTATGGGGCATGGAATCAATTTAATGAACCCTGCCAGGTGACTTCAGAAACTTTGCTATCTCTATCTCATGTCACCAGACAATGCACCCTGTACATTGAAAGCTGGTGGGTAGTGACTAAGATTCACTGAGTCAGTCACTCAGCCTTGCACACCTATATAATGGCCTATCTTACAGGGAGGTTGTTACTGGTTTTAAGAACAGGACAACACACATGAAGTGCTTTGAGCAACCTTTGTGCTACGTAACATGCACTTCGCTCATGAGAAATACTTGCATCTTTCAACATGGAGCTATGTAGCCATTCAACTTGTGTGAAGCAGCTCACTGTGTGATATCAAACACCATCTGTTGAGTAATCTAACTTTTACCCTTAAATATTCTTTTTTATTTTTTTAATCGCCAAAAAAGGGGGGGTTCATATACATAAAAATAAGGCAATGTGAAAACATGACTATTCTACAATTAACAACACTGACACTTATTAATTAATTGAATCATAATAATACTCAATAAAGTGTTCTCACTTCAAATAATATAGCCATCATGGACTTCTTTCAGCTCTTATATAAATAACAATACATTAGTTGGGGTACCTCATTATGTTCTACATACTCTTTAACAACTCAGAAATCTCAGAATTCCTTTTCTACCATTATTCAATGCCTGACTTATATTTAGCTGCAATCAGCAAACTCCAAACAAATCCACAGTATTCTAACTAATTTCTTAGTGAGGAACCACCAAGAATTGTGAGTGTAGGGGTAAGATGGGGAGTAAATAAAAGGTTGTTTGTCTCTCACTTTCACACATTGATTATCACTGTTAGAGCATGCTCAATATTAACTTGGCTGTTCATGTACACACATACAAAATATCACATGCTTCCAAATCTTAAAATGATCACAATGTATTAGAACATACACGGTGTAAATGTGATGCTTTTCTGAAAAAGTGGGTGATAGTCATGGAAAGTGGAACTAAGCTGCCACACTATTATTACTTAATGTTGGGAAAACACAGTTTGCTGTAATTCATGTCCATATTATTTCCTGGAGTGGAAAGATGGATTTTCTGTTCAATGAAATGTTCCTTTTTAAAATAACAAAACACTTTCCACATTGTAACAAAAACTTGGCGCAAACATTATTTTAATGCTTTTCCTGTGATTTGCATTTAAACTCTTCTCCCCCATCTTCCCACTCTCCACCCTGTCCTTCCACCCCTTGGCCAACAGCTCTGACCTCCTTTTGGTCAACTTCCTTCCCTTCTCTCCTTGCATCCTGTACTTGGTCTGGGATAGATGACCAGGGTCACTGAGATCTGGCACTGGGCCCAGGGCAAGATGCATGATCGGTCCTTCCTCCCTAAATCTTCCTACAAACCAAATGCCACTGATTTCTTTAAACAAGTTTTTCAGTGACTTAGGTTTAGCTAAAGGTGAGGAAGCCTGGAAATAAATGAAAAAATAATATCAGAATGGGATAGTCAATATGTATATTAAAAATATCACTGCCCACAAACCCACGTAGAAATAAACATAATATTTTTTTAGTAATGTTAACATTACTAAACTAATTAATTAGTAATGCTAATACATTGGGATACACACTGTTTATGACTGATCATCAGTCTATTTGTCCACAACACATACTAACAGTGAAAATGAGAGCAGAGCAAGAACCTGTTGGGTCAGGCAAATGGCCTATCTAGTCTCACAGTGGCCAACCAGATGCCTGTGGGAAACCTGCAAGCAGGACCTAAGTACAAGAGCTCTTTCCCCTCCTGCAATTTCCAGTATTCAGAATCATTTCTGCCTCTGACCATGAAGTCAAAGCATAGCCACCATGGCTAATAACCATTGATAGCCTTCTCCTTCATGAATTTTCTATTAGCAAATGTTTCTATCAAATAATCAAAGTTTAGTTGTCTTGCCATCAAAGTTTAATCTTCTTGATTGAATGGCCAACGTTCCCAAATCTGTGAGATGCTCTTGGCACGTAGTTAACCTAGGGCAGTTTTTAACGTCAACCAAAACACCCCAGCCCACTACACTGAACATGTATTTACAGACAAATTTAGTTTATTCAAAGACTGCACAACAATGGCAATCTTACCTAAGTAAGCTGCAACTGGTCATACAGAATCTACTTGTGCACCAAATGGGCATCAGATGTAGAATGTAGTGAACCCAACACAATGTTTCAGAATTTCCTATCATTGGGGACCACAACTAAACTGATTATAAAGTTGCTGTGCCAAAGAGTTACCGCTTCAGGGCAACTCTCAGCAGCACAAACTCCACACAAGTCAAGCACGGTGAAATTATTTTGCAAGAGGATTCCACTGAAGAAAAAGTGCTTGTGCACAACCCCCCCCCCCCGGTTACTTTCATTGTTGTAAACTTGACCATGGCATCCATAAACAGGAATTGGATGTTTCTCAAGTGTTGGGTGAATCAAGTTTGCAATAACAACAACTGAAGTAAGTGAATTCTGAAAATCACTCTTCTACTTCATATTTGTATGTTTCTTCATTGAAGTAAACATATTGTAAGATGAATGTTGTTTGTTCAACTTGACTTGAATCTGGATTTTAGAACTGTAAGTAACGTCCCCTTACAAACGTAAGTAACTCAGTCCCTGTAGAAAAGCAGCAGCAGAGAGAAATGCTGCCGGGGAGGGTTGCTTAACCCTTTTAATGTCAGCTGGCCAAGTTGCTCCCCAAGTTGCCCTCTCCCACCAGGGTTCCAAGTAGTGTGTGGAGGATGATGCAGGGGAAGGGGAGGGGCAAGGCAGAAAAAGGCAGATGGGAAATGCATTAAGCAGCACTCCTTTCAAAATGAGCCTCTCTCAACCCCCGCCCTGTTATCACTGGGGCTGCATTCCACATGTTTGTGTATAATGTGTAGTTTGCCCTAGAGAGCCAATTAGATGTTGCAAAGGTGCCACTCTGCCTAGCCTGCTTTTGTAATCTATACTGCTAGGAAACTGATATATGACTTTTCATCTATCACCTGGGAAGCATATCTAATCCTTCCACCCTGAAAAAATATATATTGCAGAGTTTTTAAAAAGCAAAACAAGCATAACTATATTATGCACCCAATGAAGTCCACTTGCTATCCTGTCTTGGTTGCATCTGGGGCATTTTTCAAAGTTGCCACATTCCAGTTGTGCTACTGGAGCTAAGTATTGGGACGTGGACAACTGCAGGTTACAAGGAAGCATTATCTCCCGTGCTGAAAAGCAGAGTGGGGAGGGGCATTGGCAGAGCAGGCTGCATATGCTGAGCACAGGGCCTCGAGACCAATTAGATGACATTAATTACCTTTTTGATAGAGCCACCAATATTTTTTTGAAATCCTACCACCACTCTCAACATGCATTGGCATAAGTAGACCCTTTAGTTGTTTCAAAGGAACAACCCTTGTCTGATGACCAGGACAGGTTGAAGTCTCTTGTGTTCTAGGGGCTCAATTATATCTTTCAACTCAGCCCACTGCCTATAATCCTAATGTGGGGGGCACTGACCTTTTCAAGTCTCACAAAGGATTGCTCAAATGAAAGAAGATGACAACCAGAAAGAGAGAGAGAGAGAGAGAGAGAGAGAGAGAGAGAGAGAGAGAGAGAAACAAAACAAAACAAAAGGGTGGAATAGGAAACTGCATGACATGGAAATACCCCCCCCCCCTTTTCTTCCCAGTGGGTTTCAATCTTATTTTCTTTACATAATTTATCAGATTAGGTTATAGTAACACTAAACAATGTGAGAGAAAGGAAAATCGGGGCATATCAAAAGCAGTGTGAATTATTCACTACAACTTAGAACATCAAGTCTGAAGGATGCTGCTGTTCCCTGTGCTCCAAGTTCAACAATATGGTTGGGATCCTCCATGCCACAGACTTCAGCCTGAAATCTTAGGGCCAAACGTTATGCGACATATGAAATATGTGATTGGGATCTCCTGCATTTAAAACAAACAACTGTGGTGGAGCAGAGGAAAATTGGGCTGCAGCAGTCCTAAGCCTCCCTCTCCCCCAGCCATATATCTGATTAAAATCACCCCAGCTGCTACTTTGCCACATGGGGGGAAACGTATGTATGCCTGGTATGATGCCTGTATGCTTTCCTCCTTCATGGTCCACATAACAACACTGGGGGGATGGAGTGATTCTTAATCAGGAAAACAGAGGACGGGTTCTATTTATCTGCTACAGGGTTATAGCACTGTTCCTAACCTCCTTAACTGGCCTGATGTTTAGCGAATGGACTGGGTAGGTAACAGAGCTCCCCCTCCCAGATCTAATTTGGTCCTGAGAAACAAGTCTAATTAGAAATTTAGTAGCTTTAAAACAGATTAGGCTACCTCCCAAAGTGACTGATAAGGATGCCAGTTGAATCTTGTGGCTGGTGCACATCCTTAATAAATAAATCACTGGATATCTCCTCTGACCAGCTTTTCACTAAAGGCTGAAAACATTACAGGTGTGTTGTGCTGCTGGGTTTCCTGACTACATCTAGCTGGTCACAGCTGGAAAAAGGATGCTGGACTAGATGAAACTTTGCTCTGGTCCAGCAGGACTCTTATTCCATTACATTACTTGGTATTTCCAGAGAGCGATAGCAGACAGCGGTACATCACGAAGCCACAAAAACTATGTGGAGGAAGTAATGTATTTGATCTAAGACTAGCCTAGTTCACACACAGAACTCTATGGATAGCAATCATAGGAGACAGAGCCCTGCTGGATCAGACCAATGGCACATTTATCCAAAGCCATGGCCTCTGTAGGCATACCAGAAGGTGGATCTTTGACTAGCTGAAATAAACTTCCTGGGAATAACTTGGGGGGTAAATCCTAGAATGCCAGTGGACTTGGATATATATTTGGCTTCTCTCATTTTGGTGACTGCACAGACAGAGGTGTAAAGCTGAGCATAAATTAAGGAGGCAGCCAAGAAACAGCAAGAAAACCAAATTTGCAGATTAGTTTTCAGAGCTGTACCACCACTGGTTCTCAAAAGGGACACAGGGTGAGAGTGCATGCAGAGATGGTCTTGAAACCTGCTATCACAGCTAATTTGCAAGAAAATGTTGCTGGAAGTAGAGGTGAGGTGAGAGACAGGTGGTATGTCTAAGAATGCCTTATTGGCTGGCATGCTTACTGCCTTGAGTAAAGGGCCATAGGAGATATAGGGACATTTCCTACACCCAACTGAAGATGAACAGTAAGTCTCACTGTCACTCCTGCAATTCTACAAGGGGTCAGTTCCAATGACTTTCCACTATGCTATAGATAACTCAACTGACTCTGCATGGACAGTAGAAGCTGAACAACCAAGCCTGGATGAAGCTCAGGAAACATCAATATCCATGAAAGGAGCCAAGCAAGTCAGTTAAGAGGTGTGGGGAACAATGCAAAATGGGAATAATGTGTTACGTGTCAACCCCCTGCCCCATTATCTCCTTCTCCTTATACAAGGAGTAAGCATATATAGCTTCAAATAAACATTGATAGACCCAAACTGGTGCAGTTCAGATCTCAAATCTGAATTCCTGAATTTCAGAAGGCGTGTGAGGGAGGAAATAAGGAAATGGCTTGAAGATAAGTATTTCTGTGTTAAAACTAAGCATGTCTCCTGCTGGTCTAAATCTCAATGGAAGATTCAATGGAAAGTATATGTAAGCTGCTCTGAGCCTCCCAAAGGAAGAATGAGATATGAACACAATAGATAATACTGTCCATTTTCTTGCCATGAATTTCAGCGAGGCCCAAATGTTTTTAAAGACACATTTAACTGAGGCGGACTGATATACACATTTGTAAAACAATCACTGCCCTTTTTTGTTTCACTTGTCCAACTTTATGTGGCATAATTGTAGCTTTTGGTTTCCTTCAAATGCAATTGTCAATCAAAATGAAAAATGTCATAATTTATGTCTGTCCTGATCTGACAAGGAAGCCCAAATGGCCTTTAAAGTGAGGGGAGATTTAGTCCTGTCACACTGAAAATGGCTCCAAACCTGAAACATGATGCTTTTGTCAAGGAAATTGAATGAAATAGTGGCAGAGCTAATGCTATATCAATTGGCCACACTGGATACTTATGCTATCTACCCTTTATGACCTAGGAATCAAGTTCAAGTCCTGACCTGGATTATGAACCGTGAGACACACACAATACCAAACAGGCAATTATTGACAGCCAGTCACCAACTGATCTGACATTATTGCCATTGGCTGGGCCAATGTTGAGTCACATTCTGACAACGCAAGAGCAAACATCTCATGGATGAATAATGTCTCCCCATTATGGTTTACAAAGTAGAGCATGCTCACTCAAACTTTGTGCTGCATTTTGACATGGAGAAAATCAGCTGTGCACTATCCTTGGCAACATGGAACGAATGAGAGCCTTGAAAGACTCAAGTAAATCAGCTACACAGAGCATGGTACCAAGCCTACATCTACTCAAATCCTAGATGTATGTCTGCAAGGCAGGGCAGGCAGCAAGGATGGGGGAACCTGTAGCCCTCCATATGTTGTTGGACTGCAACTCCTATCATTCCTGACTGCTCAGTGTGAGAGCCAGTGTGGTGTAGTGGTTAAGAGCAGTAGTCTTGTAATCTGGGGAACCGGGTTCGTGTCTCCGCTCCTCCACATGCAGCTGCTGGGTGACCTTGGGCCAGTCACACTTCTTTGAAGTCTCTCAGCCCCACTCACTTCACAGAGTGTTTGTTGTGGGGGAGGAAGGGAAAGGAGAATGTTAGCCGCTTTGAGACTCCTTAAAGGGAGTGAAAGGCGGGATATCAAATCCAAACTCTTCTTCTCCTTCTCAACATGCTGGCTGAGGCTGATGGGAGTTTGCAGTCCCAACATCATTTGGAGGGCCACAGCAGGTTCTCCTACCCCTGGTCTAGGGAAATGGGTGGGGTAGGGTGGAAGAAGAAAGTGGAGGAAGGAAGGGAGGTATGAGAAGGCAGCAGACAAGGAAGCATAGGGGCAGGGGACCTAGGAAAAGAGGGGTGGAAGAGTGAATGGTCCAGAGATACAAGGGAAAGAGGAATAAGCTAGAGTGGGGCAAATGGGTACAGAGGCAGGTGCACACAACCAGGTCCAGCAGTCAGCAGTCTGCCCATTCTTTCGCCATAGAGGAAAACTGGAGTTCACAAATGCATCTGAAATCCCTGATCCAAAAGAACATGCATTTCATGACTGCAAGGACATTGAATCAGGATTTTCCAGTGATGTTACTCTCTTCATGCTTTATCCCTTACTTAAGCCCAGCTTCTAGCATAAAGCAATTATATATTTATATGAACCTCTTTAATCAGGATCCTTCCTTATTTCTGCAGATGCTATCACTGCCACCACAAATACACAACTTCCTGATATGTATTTCCAGATTATTTAACTCCAGCCATAGCTGCAAGTATGTTTCACTTGGAGTCACTGGGTCAGAAGGGTTAGAACAGCTCCCCAAAGAATAATGGTAGACCACAGGGGCCAAAAGCAGAGAGCAAACTGCACGCCCACCCTCAAAGGACCTGCAGAGCTCTATGTGAATCAGGCAAGTGATTCAGTCCATATGTACCTTCTTCCGTTATTTATTCACGGGTAATAGTGGGCTGCCAGGGTTTGTCCCTAACTGTACACCACATTTTAAAAATTCAATTGCTACTGAAAGCTTGAAAAAAAAGTCAGGTCAAATTTTAGGAGGACATTTTTTAAACAACAACAACCCCTATATCAAGTTAGTTTGCTTTGGGTCAGAGTATGTCTTTCTTCGCTTTGGAAGCCAGAGGTTTGCAAGGTATTTGAATTTCTATGATTCAGATAACCACCATGGTGCAGAGGTCTTGGAAGAGTAACCAGTGTTCTACCCAGTCTACCTCAAGTGGTTGTTGTGAGGGATAAAAATCTCCCCCCCCCCTCTCTCACACACAGTGCTTTGTGCTCCTTTGAAAAAAGGTGGGATACAAATTTGCAACACGGAGAAATAATAATGTATCTTATTTTGCATTGGCTACCTTTTAAAGCCTGCTCTGGGATTACAGTATATTTTTCTTCTTTGTATGGTTGCCTATATTCTTGCATATTTATGTTCCTTCGTGGAGACTTATTGCTTGTTTTTATGCTTTCTTCCTTCTTTTCATGCTTATGTTACATGATTGCAAACTGCCCTAAACAGATTTTCTGGAAGAAGGCAGACTATAAGTAAAGCAAATAAGATTTTTCTAGCCTAATGTGTATTTTTTTCTTTTTCTTTTTCCTTTTACTTAGTGACATGTGTGATGGGATGAGCAAATACAAGAGGCACAGAAATGGATACTGAAATGAAGAAACATAGAAAGGAAATTCTTTTAAGGCATACGATTAAGTATAGAAGAATGTGTGTGTGTGTGTGTGTGTGTGTGAGTGTGAGTATCCTGTAAGTGCAGTATCCTATAAGTGCAGCCTTATTGACCAATAACAGTAGTCCATCAGATATCGTATCTTTGACAGAGGATAGTATGAAATGCAGCAGAAGACATACACTGTAGCAAGAGTGCAAATAACAGAGAACTCCAAACTCTGGCCTGGTTTAGACACTCATTGTAATGCAAGTGATTGTGAGAGAATTAAGTCTGGCCACTGGAAGGCTGCCAACCCAACCAGGCTCATGTGCAGCTACGGTTGGACCACTGTGCCTTTCTGTGGGAGGAAAAAAATGTACAAAGTGGTTTATGTGGCCATGGTTTGACCATCCATTTTCTAGATACCACCACTATGTCAATCATGATAGCTGCATATCCATCTACCATGCAGAGATCTCGTATTTGTTGACTACCTTTAATCTTGAATGAATATCAGATGTTTCTTGAATATTTGAAAGATCAGAGAGTATTTGCCATTAGCATCAGAGAAATGCAAGGTGTTGGGAGACACACAGCTCTACCTAAAATTGAATGGACCAACTAGCAGCCATTAAAGGTATGGTGCATTGACCATGAACATCACTATGATGTAGCTGTAAGGATTATATGCAGTTGTTTGGCAGGTTGGTCTACCAATGCAAATGCCTGTGGTCTGCATCTTGAGAAAATACATATAAATATGACCAACTGGGTGGAAATCCCTTCCACAGGACCTTCAGGTAAGTGGAGAACTTGGCTAATTAGAAGTGGTTTTAGGATAATCCTTGGAGTAACTTACTTGTAGCCACTAAAGATGTACTGTGGTCACTAAGGTGTCTATCCCAGGACCAGTGTGTCCTTAGGGAAGTTGACCTTTTCTCTACATTCTGGTACCCAGACACAATAATAAAGTAGGAAGAAGCTCAGTACCTAATCATCTGGAACTTTAATATTATGCAAAACAAGAGTGAAGGTGAACCTAGCAGCTACTGAAGCATTTGAAGCATCCTCTCCAATCAAGAATCTGCCTGTAGTTCAAGCCATTATGAGTAACATCAGCTTCCTAAAGAAAGAACTATTATGGGTTGTCCAATCAGTTCCCTTTTGGGGGATAGAGGGTGTTCTTTCAGCAGCTCAGATCCCTCTAGTTCAGGTATGTAAGGTCCTCAGAATAGGCTGGGTCTTGCTGATCACCTTGCTGCTGACAGACATGAGTACAGACATAAAGCCCATTAAAATCACTTTTCCGGATCACTCTAAGGTCTGATAATCACCCCTGATGGTGGCCAGCCATAATCCACTGAGAAACTCACAAGCAGCTATCCTTAGTTGTTACTCCCTCACGTCTGGGAGTCTGAAGTCTGTTATCTCCAAGTGCAAAGGTTCCACTCTTAGCTATTGCAGTTAAGTGTCACAGATAAACCTATCTATGAGTTTGACTAATCCACAGTTAAACCCATGTGTGCTGGTTGCTATCACAACATCCTGTGGCAATGAATCCCATATGTTCAAAGAATACCAAGAACAAATATTTTCCTTTGTTTGCCTTGAATGCACTGCTTACTTAGTTTCACTGGATGACTCTTGAGGTGCAGTGTTTGGGATAGGGGAACATTCCCCCCCATATTAATTTTCTCCAAACCATTCATAATTTTGCTATTCTGTTCCTCTTGGTATCATTTTTCTTAAATGAGAAAAATCCCCCACCTCCTTAAGCCTTTCTTTCCAAGAAAGAAAATCTTGGTTGAATTCCTGAGCTCACAGCTGGAGGGATGGTGGGGGCAGGGTGGGGGAGAACTCTTCAGGGACCCTTCCCACACTTCTGATCATACAGCACAGTGCCAAACCCAGACATCCAGGAAACCACAGTCTGGACAAGCCCCTAGGCTCAGTGAGAATTCCAAGTACATCAAAAAAGCAAATCCCCAAATCTGGCAGAGACCTGACAAATGGCACCCCCTCCTATTTATTTATTTTTGGTCTTGTTTTGATATCTAGATTCATTGAGTATTAAAACAGAGTAGCTTTTTCAATTATATAATATTAATTACCTGCAAAAGTGAGGAGGGAGAAAAACTTAGTGAAGTGGTACTGGTGCACTCTGGCACATCTATGATATAAAGTTCTTAAGTAGCTGGCCTGGGAGAGGCTTTTACCTGAGACCTTGGAGAGCTGCTGATAATCAGCGTTGTTATTCTTGAGCAAGACATGCTAATGGTTCGTATGCAAAAACAATTCCTGTGAAGCAAAACAGAATCCTGTGCATCGTGGCTTGAGCCAGTACTGACCCAAAATGGCAGCACTGCTCTTAGGGACACCCCTAAGCATGGGGTGCAGCTCTTGGGTCGTAGTGTGCCTACGCTTTGTTATCCTCAGCACCCTTTTTTTGGCACCTCCCAGATTGTGCCTTGGAGGGTTGTTTTTGTTTTTGGCCAGCCCTATCCCGTGCCTTCTGAATGGATATTTAAACCAAGCAAGAGTAATGAAGCATGTTTCAACAAATAGCGTCAAGACCAGGTGTGAAAACTATTAATAGGTCAAGTAAACAACCATATACATGCCTATTCAGAAGTAAGTCCCATTGAGTTCAGTGGGGTTTACTTCCAGGTAAGTGGGTATAGGAGTGTAGCCTAATTGGCCCATTTATAGATTAAATGCACAATCAATCAATCAATCAAGCCAAAGGTTTTTGCCATGAAAAGCGGTTTGGCTCTCTTGGTATTGCTGTCAATACACCACATTCATCTTCTGACTTGAATAAAATGTTTAAGCTTAAAGACAATAAATTACGTGTCGGTGGTATTTAATCAAAAGGAACCGTTACTGTCACCAAACAAGTGTACAACACACTTGCATTTAGATGCTATTCTGTTTTTCAATCCACTTTATTTATTTATTTAGCATTTTCATAGCATTCATATAGCAGTTAGCATTTCCCTGCCAGCAAAAACAGCACCTGAAGCGAACAAATTAGTACAATAAAAATCATTAAAATAAGCATATTGAAAATGATTTCCAAAAGCAGGAAAGTCAAGAAATACAATTTTTAACAAGGATGCCCATAAGCAACAATCAATATAAAAACAGAGTCCCCTGAAACCACCAGTGGCCTGGCATGCCACCAAAAGAAATGTATCCCAGAGCTTGGGTGCTACCACAGAGAAGGCCTTGTGATGAGACTTTGTGGATCTCAACTGTATAAAGGCTGAGATAGAAAACATCACCCTCTCTGCAGACATGAGGGAGCAGGGAGAGTCTGCCAAAAGTGTCCAGGCCCCAGACCACAAATCGGCACTCTGAATTGGACCAGGAAGCATGTAGGCAGGTAATGCAGGTAGGTCCAAATAGGAGTGATAGGCATTATGTGTCTATCTGCCCCCCCCCAGCTCTAGAATCCCACCTAGCTGCAGCTTCTGGGCTGTCTTCAAAGGAAGACCCACCACAATCACAGTACGGGAGTCAATACTGCAAGAGTCAACAAAACATGAATTCCCAGTTTTCTGGCTTGGTAATGAAGCCACAGAACACTTATCCACTTAGAGCTCGTCCACCTTCCGCTTGTCCCGTACTTTATAGGCAAGGCTCTGAGAGGTTTTTGTTCTGCCTGGGCAAACCTGCTGTTTGCTGCTAAACTGGAACAATTTGCAGAAAACCTGATTGATGTTTGCTCTGATTCTGCGGTAAATGGCAGGACAAGCAGAAGTACGCACAAGCCCTTACTAAATTGTTAAACACAACTCTGACTGTTTCCTGAAGCCCTCTGTTGCAATCTCAGCACCTGCTCTGTAAACAAAATGATACCCAAGGGGGCAGTCATGGCCACCAACTTGATTGGCTTGAAAAGAGGACCAGACAAATTCATGGAGGAGAGAGCTATCAATAGCTACCAGCCTTAATAGCTATGTTGTGCCTCCACACACAGAAGCAGGAATGCATCTGAATACTAGTACTTGGTTCCTGCTTGTGGGTTTCCCACAGGAATCTGGTTGGTCACTGTGAGAACAGGATGCTGGACCAGATGTGCCGCTGACCTGATCTAGCAGGCTCTTTTTAACCTTCTCACTGACTGGAGTATTAAGATGCAGGCTGGTTTCTGACTTTAAAGCCCAGATGTACAATGGTGGATCAGCTACCTCCTTAAAGATAAATATGTCCTTCACTGTTGTCACCTGCTCTATCATACACTCCTATCAAATGAGGCTTGCTAACTCATAAATTACTGCACAAACCATTCCAAACAATAAAGGCAATTTTACTTACTGAACCATTAAATTTACATACTTAAATTAGACTCAACCAGACGTTGCGAGGGGATGTCTCGCAGCCAGACAAACAATGAATTTAGGGAAAGAGCTGCCGTGTACTTCCCCACCTCTCGCATGAAATTAATGAGGTGCTTCAATTTAATCATCATTAAAATTACATCTTTATTTAGTTACTTAGCAGAGTTTGACTCTGTGGCATATGACAGAATGTGTGTTGGCACCTTTGACAATAACCTTTCCCAAGGAGAAAAGGAGATGGGGAGTGACCCCCGGCTTGGGTACCTGGGCAATGTGTCTTGCTCGCAGAGCACAATAGCCATAAAGCAGGAAAAATAATTCAAGGTGGGAAATGATCAATATGTGTGGGATGGAAAAAAAAGGAACAGATGTTGAAATCAAGGTGGAGGAGTTGGAAAGAAAGTGAAAGGGATGGCTCCGAGTTTTCCTGAAGCATGGTTTTTGCTTTTTGTCCGTCCCCCCCAAATGTGCCCAGAGACCTAAACAGAGGGGAAACCAATAATTTCACAAGAGTCTAACCCTTCTTTGGCTGTTTTCACACTCGGTTGTTCAGTAGTCACTGCGTTTCCAGTGTTGAGATTTTAATCCATGTTCACATGACATAATACAAAATGTAGATGTATCTTGTGCTTTGTTATCAGATACCACAGTTTGAAGCGCTGTTTCTCAAACCAGCTTCACACTGGTTGGAGCAAATAAGCTGTTCCTGATGCTTCTGTAGCAAAGGTGCGAAAATTTTGCACAGGGTAAAACATCACCCTGTCAGGGCCTCCTGCTTTGTATGTGAAAAGAAAGGAATTGAAGCCATGCTGATGTGAACAGCTTGGGGGAAGGAGCTGTGAACTGCATCAGGAACTGTACTCTACATCTTCACTGTACTCTAAGGTGGTAATGTGAACATACCCTATTACAGTAAAACTAATAAAGTCTGTTTCTATGAATTATATTGGATTTGTTTGTTCATGGACATTATTAATCCAAAGGTGTGCCGCAGCAGGGCTAGTACAAGAAACACTTTTTGATTTTGGCATTCTTTAAGAATGATGCTGGACATAACAACAACAGGCTTCTATGGTATTTCAGAGAATAGGCCCAATCAGGCATTTAGAAGTGGTACAAAGCAAGTAATCATGCCATGAGACATGGGTTCAATCTAGGGTTATAAGCTATATGAGTATAGCAAGCTCATCCCCCCAGGCGCTTGCTCTGGGTGCAGAGGAAGCCAGAAGTAGCCATGCCCATGGCAACAGGGGCGAGGCTAAGGGCACAGCCTGGCATATGTATCACATTGCCCACTCATGTGAGTAATGACCGAAGAGGGCTATTGCTTTAAAACATTTGACTGCAGAATCTGTTACCTATTTAACTATGAAATTCTAGAGCAACCCTCGTCATTGCAGATCAATGCTTGAATCTTTGAAATTGAGATTTCTTCCACAAGCAAACATTTTTTTTTAAAGGAGGTAAGCATTTCAAAAACCAAAAGTTTCACATAACATCATCATTATTACAAGCATGTAATATCATGTGGGAGATAGCAATAGCTCAGGCTCATGCAAAGTGTTGTTGTGGGAGGGGGAGGCAGATGAGGGGCAGGCTTGAGATAAGAACTGAGATCTAATTTGTCTACATTAAATATGCAATATCAGCAGAAGGGTCTGAAACACACAATTTATCAACACCAGGGTTAGAAAGGCATCTTAAAATAAGTGTGGCATTTGCATGCACATGCATACAAAGGGACTGCTGCAGTGGTGAAAGGAAGGAGCCTTCCCTTTGTCACGTAACTTTCTGCCAGTCCTCTGGGTAAATGGAAGGCCGGGATGACATTAGGCAAGGAAAATAAGAACCTTGCTCAAAATAACTGGCAGTTCGATTCACGCGAGCCGCCTGAATGGAAAGTAATCTAATGCTGCAATTTTGGAGAAACAATATAGAGTCACTCACATACATCATGATTAATGACTGGATACCACAGTGTGAAAACCATTTAGAAATGGCATTTTTGTCACTGACGGTGCTACACACATAGTAAAGGTCATACATGATAAGAGCACTATCCATATTTCTTTGGCGAACATGCTTAACCTTGTAGAGCACAATTCCCTACAAGATCAGTGATCCATCTCCAGCATCAGAATGGCTCACGGGAGAATCTCAGAAAGCCAATTTTGCATACAACTGCACCTTCCCCTCTGAAACTGCCTCTAATGTCAGACAACTGTAGCTGCCTTTTGTAGCTTACAGCACCCCAAAAGGCAGAGCACCTAGTGTACACATGCAAGTGAATTGAGGGTTACTTGTCTAATAGACAAACGGCACAATCCTATGCATGTTTACTCAGAAACAAGCCCCACAGTGTTTAATGGAGCTTAATCCCAGAAGTCTTCATAAGATTATAGCCTTGGGGCTCCTTCAGACAACCTATTTATTGCGTGCTCATACTGGTTTGCTTGCACAAAGCTTACAGTATGTTGTGGTTAGAAAATGCCCAGTTTTCAATGAGAATTTGTTCTTATTTGTTTGCAGGGAGGTTACACCACAATAAGCCTTCACCTTGCATGCATCCTGATTTGCTTGTGTGATGTTTATACATCTTCCTGTTAATCATTCATTCATCCCACACTTTTCAATGCATTTTCTCATCACTTTCCAAGAAGCAAAAAGTCTGATTATTTTTTTTACAAAGTGGATTTTTGCACCAGGGTGACACAGCCCTTTAATCCACTTCAATTGCACAAACCTAAATTTTCAGTATGTGCTTGAATCCCTTCTTCAAAATACTGGTAATCAGGAAGTGCTCTTAGATTTGCGAGTACCCAAAAAGGCTACAGAGCACAGAACACCACAGAGGCAATTTGTAGAAGGGACACTCACAAACACCCCTTGCCTTGAAAGTAATGCAAGCACAAAAAAACCTTCTAGATTCTACCCATGAGGATTTTGGGATGCAATTTTCTCCCCTTTAATTGACAGAGGATGCATCGGAGGGAAATGCAGGAGAAATTTTTGGCACAGCACTTCACTAGGCTAAACAAAATTGACTGAAAAGAACCCCATAAGAGGTACAAATTGATCTGAAACTCACTGAGTGAGTGTGTAGATATTTCCAGGACTGCACTCTCATCTGGTCACAGATGAGCTTTTAAGGCACTCAAGAGAACGAGACGGCAAAAGCTTCTTAACATGAATGACTGTAAGAAAGCACATCTCCAGAACACCATGCAGAATGTTCTGGGACAAACAGCACAGCACATCTATGAATGTCTGTTAAAGCAGGCCTGCCTCTGAAGATGTTATGATTTGGTCAAGAAGAATGAATGCTTCTTCATTGTGGAGGGAGAGCGGAGAGGTCTACTGAAAGCTGAATTGTCATTCAGTAAGTGGTAGAAGCAAGAGAAGGCTGGAGAAGAGTTGAGGCAGCTGCAACGGGCAGTCTAAGGAAGCAGCATTACACACATCTGAGCTACAGTCATGGTAGTTGTCACACACACAAACCATTAGCTGACTGCCATGCTACTAAGATGGTGATGTGGTGTGTGTGTGTGTGTGTGTGTGTAGTCTCTTCTTGGTCAGCAGAAGAAGCTTGTCTGTGCCCAAAGCATTTACTTTACCTACTCATAAACCCCTGATTTTCATACGTTATTAATATCCACCAAGTTTGGTTTCATTCAGTCAGGGCAATAAGCCAAAAGGGATCAGTAAACTCACACATGACACAGATTAATGTTTTTCCTGCAGTCCAAAGTGATTTAATGCCCTCTGCATTATATACTTGTGGCTGCCTAATACACTGGACACTTTTGTGCAATGGAAGCATTTCAAATATTGAAGAAACACAGAAGAGAGTCAGTGGCATGAAAACAAAACCCCCCAAAAGTATTGAGGGAACCAGGCAGAATGCCTTCTCGGCAGATTGCCCTCCCTGTGGAATGCCCTCTCATCAGATGCCAGGGAGATAAAGAATTACACAACTTTTAGAAAACATCTGAAGGCAGCCCTGTTTAGGGAAGTTTTTAATGTCTGTCATTTTATTATTTTTTATATTTTGCTGGAAGCTGCCC
Organism: Podarcis filfolensis; assembly: GCF_964270895.1. Classification (NCBI taxonomy): domain Eukaryota; kingdom Metazoa; phylum Chordata; class Lepidosauria; order Squamata; family Lacertidae; genus Podarcis; species Podarcis filfolensis. The sequence goes on along the minus strand of NC_139605.1, from coordinate 87,665,914 downwards.
AGAGTGGCTGGGGAAACTCAACCAAATGGGTGGGGTATAAACAATAAAATAATAATAACTACTACTACTACTACTACTACTACTACTACTACTACTACTAAACTGGAAGATCTCTAAAGCCAAAGGTATCTATATCAGTGCATAAGGAAAAACAGCAACAGCTCCAAAATCCACAGTTGGGCAAAATCTTTATTAGGAACAGCCTACATAAGGTATGTGCCACTAATAACAATAGTATATTGCGCAATTGGAGTTTTTTTTCACAAAGATGATCTCTGAAGTGAGAGAGCTGTAACATACTGTGGACCTGATGACAAACCTTGAGGTGGTTTGGTAAGCAGAGTCTAAGTAACTTTCCCCTGTATAATCTTGCTGTCTTAATCCTTTGTTTCCCCCTCTTCTGAAACCACACACACATAGATGGTGTGTGTGTGTGTGTGTGTGTGTGTGTGTAGAGAGAAAGACAGCTACTTCTGCCTGGGTTAGATGTCTCCTGGTTTTTCAAGAAATGGATGCATGTTTCTCCATTACTCATTCTGATAGAGGAGAGGTCATAGATGAATTCATGCTCTCAAGAGCTTTGGAATGAAAAGCCTACAGGCATGCTAGTCTTAGATATTGTGCCTTAAGATACTCATTTGGCCTTCCTTGAACTAGTCAGGTCTTTCTTTCAAGGGTGATGGGTATTTGTGTTGCCTCACACAGTGAACTGTGAGCTACAGCTGGACTGGGACAACTGGGAGGAAGAAGCTCCGGTGAATTTCCACTGGTGTAAAATCTGGTTAGTTTTTGTGTGCGTGCGTGCGCGCACGCATGCTAGCAAATATTCCACAGTGGTTTTTATTAGGATGACAAGTATGTAGATGTGCTAAATCAATCTCTGGAATCTTGACAGTTTTCAAGACCAGTAGCAGGTGAAGGATGGATTCTAAGACACTTCATTTTGCTACTGTATATACTGTATACATAACACGTAGATGAATGTAAATCTGTGTGTCCAGGTACACATAGCGGCACGCCTTTGCATACTTATTCATATGTTTGTGACCCTGCACTTTCAGTCCTCATCTGCACCCCATTATTAACACATGAAGAACTAACTGCTGAAAGCAGTGTCTGCCATCTTTTGTGGTTTGGAAACCTGGAATGCTGAATAAATCATTACGCTTGCTAATTACCAGGAAACATCAAACAAGACAAGCATTTTACTCCTCATCACTGAATTTTGTTATGCTAATTAGAGCTGTGTAAGATGTTGCTATTAAACCTGGAGAGAGTGGAGGAACACCCCCCCCATCACATTTGCATTAATACCCACAAAGCTGATTCAAAACCTCATGATTAGTACTTCAATGAGGTTCTGGTTATTGAGGAGCTGGTGCCTTTTTAAAAGGGGGGGCTGGGTTGTGTTTTGTTGTTTAAATCCTGCTGTGAGCTAAACTATAAATAAATGCAACATGATGGTGTGTGCATCATCATAGCAACACTTCTCAACCAAAGAAACCACTGCAGAAGATCATAAAGACACAAAGGAAAAGATGCTGGCAATCTGTTACTGTGCTTCCTGACTATTGTACACAGCTAGTGCAATGAAGTGCGTATATCACATGCTTTTTTGGAGTGTGTGGTGACTGGATGATTTTCCAAGACTTCAGCAATCTCCTTCATAATACCACACAGCCACACTAATTAACCCTCATTTTTTGCAAACATCTCAGGGGAGGATACTACAGAGTTTTGGACCATATGCAATTTGTCAACTACTTCATACCACAGAACTGAGACTTTTTAATGTGATCACCATTCTGACACACGTTTTGCTTATGGCCAGCCTCTTCACAAAGCCAACAGTTATTGACTTTCCTCATTTTGGCCTGATCTACTTTAGGCCTTATTAATGTACCTACTGATTGCCTATAAACTGCTTCCTCAAGCTTCTAATAAAAACACATTTAACAGCCTATATACCGTATTTTTCACTCTATAAGACACACCAGACCATAAGACGCACCTAGTTTTTGGAGGAGGAAAACAAGAAAAAAAATATTCTGAATCCCAGAAGCCAGAACAGCAAGAGGGATCGCTGCTCAGCAATCCCTCTTGCTGTTCTGGCTTCTGGGATAGCTGCACAGCTTGCATGTGCTCCATAAGACGCACACACATTTCCCCTTACTTTTTAGAAGGGAAAAAGTGTGTCTTATAGAGCGAAAAATACGGTAAGTAAACATAAACTCCGGTGGTACTAACTTTCTCTTCACAGTATGTGTTTTCTGTTTTGTCTCTCAGTTTTGTAAACCAAACAAATAAACAAAGAAACATCTTTTATGCCAAGAATATAGAGACTATGACCTTATAGATGTTGTTGGACTCTGTTTCCCATCAACACTATTACCTCTATCAATGGTTAGGGATGATGGGAGTTGTAGTCCAACAACATCTGGAAGGCCACAGGTTACCACTCCTGTTTCATTCTGAATTTATGCCCTTGGTTGCATTGGTTGCACCTGCCCATCTCCATTTTTATATTTTGTATTCCTGTCAATCATAGTTACTCCTCTTACTGGTGGTTCTGGAGAGGGTGAGAAGGATCGTCTATTATTTCCCACCAATACATTTAAAATACTTTTTTAAAAATAATAAAATAAAAAATATATAAAACTCATGGTTTCTACCCAAGAATCCTGGGATCTTCCAAAGAGATACAACTCCCAGCTCCCTTAGAAAGCTACATTTCACAGGATTCTTTGGGAAAAGCCATGTGCTTTAAATGCTTTAAATATATGGTATGGATGGGACTGGGGCAGGTGGAGAATTTGATGAATACATTATTTTTCTTTTCTTTAGGTTGTGCACTCTTTTACTGTTTGAGAGCCAAGGATAAAAACTAAGAAGCTGAGGGGAGGGAGGAGGAAGAACCTTAACAATTGGCTTGAAGCTGCCTTAAAGAAGAAAAAATTAAACAAAAATTAGATTTGCCCAAGCAGAGAGATGTTTACATTGGGAATGCAAGCCCCTGAAAAGAGCTTTCAAGGTGAGTCTCATCTCAAGGATGCTTCCATCCACCCCAGTCTCTTTTTTCTGTCTCTTCTCATGCAGTCATCAGCTGGGAAAGTGGCCAGAACATCCTAATTAACTTGGCTGGCTGCAGGTGAGCTCTTAGGGGGCAATGCATATTACGCATGTCTTAGTATATATAATAAAATTGTAAGGCTGTCATCATGCTGCTGTTCGCATGGCTGCCAACTGGCAGCCACATGAATTACAGTGTGATGACAGAACAGGAGGCCGGTGGCCCAGGCAGTTAGGCAGGTGGAATGAGCCAGCAGGCAGCCTGGCAATCTAGGCAGGCAAGCAGGCAGGCTGAGTGAGGGGGTGGACAGTGCAGGCGGCAGCCAGACCAAGCAAGCTGCAGAAGAACAGGCAGAACAAGCTGGGACAACAACCATCCTGCTCTACTCTGCTACTGCTCCCCTGCAGACAGTGATGACTTTCTCCCCATCACCCACCCCCAACCTGCTCCTTCCCCAGGCTGCATTCTAAAATGCTGGCTTTTTTATTTCCTTCTGACACTAGTAGCTGCCTTCCCCTGTTACTGCACCCTTTGGCAGGTGGGAAGGCAACAAAGGAGAGAAAGTCTCCCCTTCACTCACACACCCATGCTACTGCCACCGCCACCACAGCAGTTGCTCTAGGCTGGGTGAGTTGTGAGGGAAAGGGGCTTGAGGCAAGCTATGAAGGGAGGGGGTTGCCAAGGTAAGGGCTTGGGGAGTTTGGCAAAGGATGGCAGGTAAACAAGGATGGAGAGCCATGTGAGAAGAGGCATAGCCCCTAGTTATATAATTGAATTGAGAGGCTCAAGCCTCAATGCCTGAACAAGCGCTGGCAAGTGAAGGGGGAAAGGTAAGAACAACTCTTCTTTTGAGAGTTTCTGTAGGAGGGGCTGCTAGACTGAATGTTAAAAATGAAGGAAGCTGGTGGGGGCGTCTGATACATGGGTAGTAAAGGATCATATTTCATACCAGAGAGGACTTTTAAAATAGGGCATGTGCAACCATTGTATGGCAAGGGAAATGTCTTTGCACTGTTCCTAATCCTGTGACTGTAATTTGTTTCAGCTGTTATTAATTATGAATTTTAAATTTGTATGTCCTGCCCTGGGACCTGCTGGTGAAGAGTGGATAATCAATTTAACAGCAGCAACAACAACATGATGGAAGAGGATGGGAGAAGGAGATAGAGGAGGCAGTTCCCTGTGCAGGGACTTGGTCCACGAAGAGTTGCATTTAAAAAAATAATAATCCATGGGAGTGCAGCATACTTAGGTGTTTCTGCTAACATTTTCAAAACACAAAAAATGTAGTATTCATCCACCACTATTCCATTTTGCATCTTCCTTTTACCCAATAGGCTTTTGGAGATTCCTCTATTTCTCCTACCAAACAAAAAATTGCACTTTCCATTTTCGATCTAAACAACCGAGGGTTTACACACATAGGTGCAGAAGATTCAAATCCAAAAGTGGCAGAGTATAATAAATAAGAACAAGAATTTAATAGGAAATAAGCGCACATGGAATTCAACATGTTAAAGGTGCACTTTTCCATTGTCTCCCAAGGCAGTGGATGCCAACAACTACAACAATAATAAAAGCAAAAGACGTTTCTAAAACAAAAAATAAAAATCTATCTACCATACTTGCACTATCTGCAGAATTTTAAGAATCAAAACCAGGCATCCGAAGTACACGTGAAGCCATTAAGTGTTTAGAGGGTGCTCCTCTCTCCAAAGCAAGCAGGCCAGTAGGGGACAATGTGTGTGCACTACTAATTCACAATTGACAGTACTGCATGTGTATGTTGCACCCAAGCTTAAATAGTGAAAAGTGAGTCAGTCCTGGCTTTGCCTTGTACTGTATTTCACAGAAGAAAGGGGGAAAGCAGGGGGGTCCTTCCATTGACAGCAAGCTGTCACATAAATAATACATACTAGGCTATATATAACTCCCAGGGTTATTCTGTTGACTGGGCTACAAGTTATCTGTTCCTAACAGTGCATTTGCTACTTGCAGCTGCAGATGGAAATCTCTGCTCCTACAGGGCTTGTTTACACCATCAAGAACCCCAGGCTTTAAAGAAGTTGATATCCCTGAATCAACAGTCCCATGGGCCATGGATGCTGCTGCTGATTCTAGGGTAATAGCCTGGGCCGGGGGTGGGGAGAGAAAGAGAGCGGGGAACAGACCCTAGCATAAGGACTGGGATGATCATGGAATCAGGGAGAGCTCACAGGATAATATCCATAATAACCAATAGCAGAAGTTATTCACCCTTGTTATATTGCAATTCCTCACAGAAGTCTAGGAAGGTGCCACAAGGCAGGACTGCCCATGATGAGGCAGCTGTATGAGAGCCATATGCTGCGTAAGCCTGCACTATCATTTTGCTGATATTGCTGATACACACACATTAACCCAGACCTCTAGCATGACCCTACCTCATGCTCCCCCAGCCTCTGCTGGCCTCAAAGTCTCAAAGGCACTAACCAATCCAGTGATTTTTCTTTCTTTCTTTCTTTTTTTAATGTGACCTAACCTGAGATTTGAACTCACACCTCCTGGGGTTGGCAGACCCAAGCTGCAGCTCTGGATCCTTTCATCCTTGATAAGCTCCCTCATCTCCCTCATAGTGTCTGCTGCCCTTCCACACCTCCCCAGCTCATTTCCATCTGTATATGTCCAGGAAAATAAGCTGCTATCCCATTCTGCCTCCCAAAGACAGCAGCTAAGGTCTCGCTCTCTCTACCTTGATATCAATCAGTATAAGCAGGAGAGACAATTGCAAGGAGACTCTCACCCCCACCCTCTGGGGCATATTCAATCACCCCAGCCTCCCTAATCACAAGCAGATTAAACACACACACAAAAATCTACAGCGGCAAAGCTAAAACGAACTCTAAGAAGGATGAAGAAAATGAAGACACTATGAAATGCAGTAGATGTCAACTTCTACTTATTTTTTAATTTCATCTCTTACAAGCCTTTTGGAAGCTAACATGATTAAGTTCTTCACACAATTTATTAGCATCGTGTTGGAAATCCAGCGCTATATTATGCTGTCTGAGTAATCCAATTAGCAAAATGTATTTATTTAACCAGAATATTAGCTACACACAATCCCAAATGAAGTGAAGCTCATGATCCCCGAGTTCCTCTTGCGATGCTGCGTACATTTCCCCGGCTAAGGGGAGGTTTATTCACATAAAAGGAACATTATCATCCCCATCTTGAATGAATAAGGTGATGTGAGATTGTTCTTAAATACATAGCTTCTTTCCAATAATGTTACCTATTGCTCCTAGGCACATCCCGCCTCCCACCTTCACCTTTAGAATATATATGCTTTCCTAGCCCTCCTTTCCTCTATGTATACACAGCTATATATTTCTAGGCAGCTGAATTTCTAATTGCCTTGCAACTGCAAGTACAGTCCCTCTGTTCATTTTGAAATAAGCACTGCTCACATCCATCTCATTTTCCACAGTCTTGCAGAGATCTTCCACCAGACAAGTTCACAAATGTTGCTAAGTTGCATGTAGTTTGCTAAATTGAAAACGAAGAGATTGCTTCCACCACATGCATGTTATGCAATTTCCCTACTTTTATTTTTTTCTATAATATGTGATAGATATTGACCATGCATACTTAGGTTTTTCTTCCTGAACAATGAGGACTGGAACCTTCTTTTTAAAAAGGAAGCTGAACGGTAGCTACACAATTCTCCCTTACTGAATGTGATCACACCATACTGAATGTGATCATAGCCGTGACTACTAACCATCTCTAACTGCCTGGGTTAGATTTATCTGGGTTTAGTTTCATCCTGTTTTTTGTTCTATTGCAAAAGTCTACGGGCCAGCTACTTTCAGAGCACCAAAATCTTATACACCCAGATTTTGTCAAAGACTGGGGAGCAGTGAGGGGGGGGGGTGATCTTTACCCGCTAGTGATTTTTCCACAGGCACATCTGCCAGAGGCAAAATTTGTATAAAACACCAGTGACACAATGCATATTTAGCTATTTTTTTTCTTTAATGAGGCAGCTTGAGCAAAGGATCTCTCCTCTCTTTCTTCCCTGGCCCCTCCCATAGACATAATCAGAATGCTAAATTCTGTCCTTAACAAGATATTAACAGAAAAAAGAGCTAGAACATCCTGTGAGGTACACATGCAGATGCCGTGATGAGTCAGACAGCACAGCCAAACTAAGACATCTACCCCCAATATCCCCCTCCCAGACTAATAGCTGACAATGTATGCCTTCCACATTAATGATACGTGTAGAAGGCAAAAGGGGGGGGGACACAGGCCCTTCGCCCGTTTCACTAACATTCCACTCTTCTATGTACCCACCAACATCCCCTAAGGCAACTGAGCTGGTAATAAGTTCTTCTAACTGCCTCCCACATCAAATTTGACACAAGGAGCGTTTTTCTCCATTCCCACCGCTCAGCTTATAGTGCTGTCATCATCATTGATTTTGACTATTTTGGTTATGGAAAAAAAAAGACAGCGGAAGGGGAAAAAACCCTCCCTGTGCTATTCGGATTCTTAAGTTAGTGAGAGAAAGTACAGAGGATGGGGGAGGTGAAAGGGCCTTTTCTCCTGCTGCCACTCACTGCCACCATCAGGGTCTGATCCGCACAGCCCTTTAAGCAAGGTGAAATGTGCAAAGCGTTGCATTTTAGCCCCCAGAGAAGCTAAACTGCTTTATCTCCAAACTTGATGGGACCCTTGAAATGGCACCTTGACTGACTGAAGAAGCTGAACTTGTCTTTAGAAAGATGGGGGGGGCAGGTTTTGCAAGGACCTCTGGGTTGTAGCTAGCCGTACCTGAATCTAAACCACAAGCTTAGGTCTCTGAAGTTATTGGCTTGAACTGGGGCATGAAGAACAGTAGGCAGAAAGGCCTGCTCTGCTGGCCAGTTTTTACACTGGACTTGGCTAGTCCATGTGGCTTGCTGATGTTGCACCTGCCTCCATGGAACCTCACTGAGAAAAGCCCGATCTCAATCCTCTAGTAAGCATCTTTGAAGATCTGTGTGACAGGATAACAAGCCACTCATACAATCATAGAATTGTAAAGTTGGAAGGAACCCCAAGGGCATCTAGTCCAACTCTGTGCAATGCAGGAATCTCAGTTGGATGGCAGATGGCCATCCAACCTCTGCTTTAAAATCTCCAATGAAGGAGAATCCACAACCTCATGAGGGAGACCGTTCCACCATCTAACAGCTCTTCCTTTCGGATGTTTAGTCGGAATCTCCTTTCTCATAATTTGAAGCCATTGGTTTGAGTCCTACCCGCCCCCCCCCCAAGAGCAGGAAGAAACAAGCTTGCCCCATCTTCCATGTGGCATCCCTTGGGATATTTGAAGATGGCTATTACATCTCCTCTCAGTCTCTTCTTTTTCACTCCCTGGTCTTCTTCCTCCCAAGTTGAAACATCTCCCTGGTTATGTTTCCAAACTGCCACTCAGGATTACTCCGTATGGGGTCTTCAGAAGCAGACCAAAATTCCATACTGAATGCCCAGCCACACAACTCCCTCAGAGTTCCCTCACGAGCTTAGACCATGAAGCAGCCAGATCCCTTTTAGTCATATGGTTCAGAGACATATAGGCTGTGAATCTCTATAAATTGCCTCACAATGATAATATCAGAAAATGTGCAATGGTTTGTGGATGCATTTGGAACTAGCAGTAAGAAAATATTTCATTCACCCTCCCAGATTGTGTGGACTGTAGGTAATCTTCCTATAGGCTTTATGTACAATAGCAGTTTTTCTACTGTTGGGGTGTACCAAATTTGTCTGGTGGACCCTGGATCAGCAGTCCATAGTCTGGACATTTGGCAAAGCTCCACAGTTGCAGGAACAAGCATATATTGACCAGTGCTCTGCCATGGATAAGTGAAATCCCTTCGTAAGCAAGACACATCCAGGCAGTTTCTTCTCTTGGGCCCTAACATGGTGTCACAGTTTCCAAGCAGGCTTCAGAATAAAATCCTAAATTGGGATATCATTTGCACCATGTAAATATTTTTGCACATTAAAAATGTTTGTTTTACACTGTTGGCTTACAGTACGACACATGATGTCACCTTCCCTTTACTGCACAAAAACTGAAGCAGCTTGCTCATCCCTCACAACTGTTACACAACCAAGAAAAAAAAAAAAGGCTTATTTTCAGAAGATACAAACTGGAAGATCTAGGGATAGAATTATGCAAAATGTGAAGTTCAAATGCACGGACCAGAATGCATTATGAGATGTGGGAAGGCCACATGAGTAGACTGAGGCCTCAGTCTGGGAGCAGGGAAAACACACTGGGAGGGAGGACTGCAGGGCAGAGCAGATAGGCATAAGAAATGCTGGTGAATTCTTGTCCCTAACCCCACACCTTGTGGTTCCTGAGCATTTAGCAAACATCAGCCCCAATCTAGTTTGTCATGTGCAATAACCAGCTAACCCTGCTTGAACATTCTCATTTCCATCAAAAGATGCATCCAGTTACTTCAATGGCATTTGGATGAGCATATTATTTATCATGAAGATCCAGGTGCACCAGCAGCTACATATACAAGAGTCTGCATTTCTCTCTCTCTCTCTCTCTCTCTCTCTCTCTCTCTCTCTCGGTCACAGAGATGTCCTATATACATTCAAGTTTTTCTGGCACATTGCCATGATGGCTAGAAATTCAATCCACTCTTACAAAGATAGCCACCAATTTCTATACGCCACAGTGAGATCAAACCAAAAGTATATTCTTTTGTTTTCAAATCTGAATTCAGAATGCAAAACCTGTAGAGACACAATCTGGGAGAAGAAATGCTCCCATCCATCTAAATTGTGGGGGTAACAATCTTCAGGTAAGAAAAAACAAGGCGGGTCAGGCTGAAGGAGAACAATTGGCCTAATGTCACCGAGTGAGCTTCATATTTGAGTGTGGGATTTGAACTCACATCTCCCTGACCACTCAAAGAAGAACCATGCCTCTAACAAGCTGCACAGGAGGGGATGGAGTTCAACATATTCTGCTCTGCTCCAGGCAGCCTTCTGGAGTGTCTCTGGCCCTCTGGCCACCTGATGCCACGAAGTGACCTCCGTGCAACTGGTAGGCATTAGGAAACTAGCTGAAGAGCAGAGCAGGAAGAGAGGGGAGGAAGCAAGCCCAGAGAGCAGAGAAATGATTCTAATAAACATCGGACAACAACAGAAGCGGGCCCTTTCCCTCCCTTCTTGTCGTATTACATTGGGAGATGTGGGAGGGATTGTTCATAAATACACCCAGCCACTTCCTTGGCTGGGCCCCAAGTGGTGGCGAGGAAGGCAGCTTACAGTTCAGCAATGCTTTTAATGAATTGGCCAAACGAAAGCTAGCTGTGCCTGAAATGGTTAATTCATTCCCCTCTGCCTGAAGCCTTAATGACTGATTAATTTCTTTCTCCCTTTAAAGAAGCCTCTGAATTAGCAATATGCTCGCACACCTCACTCCTGTACCCACCCTCATCTCTCTGTTGATATTTGCAGGTTGGAGCTGGGCTCAAATTAATTCCTCCCCCCCCCCCCGGCTTTGCACACTCTGGGCTGCTTTACCCAACAGACAGGCAAAGCTGTAAAGAGTTGAGTTCTCCTTCCTTTATGGCGGCACAGAAGAGAGGCTCTCAACCACAGCCAGGAAGAGAAAGCCATCTTGCTATTGTCTTCTTCTCTTGCTCGCATTTGCAGCTTGGAGACTTTTTTTTTTATTTCCCTTTTTATTATCATTAGGCAAGGTTTCCCAACTCACCCCCCCTCACAACTCCCCATTCCCAAGAACCGTGAGCGAGTGCATGAGCCAGAGCTGATTTATGGTTATTAAAACCAGACAGACTCTGGCAGCGGGCAAGAAAAGAACAATGCGAACGGCGCTTCCCTGCTGATGTTTATGGGGACTGTGTTCTTCCTTTGGTACCAGTCATTGGTCCCTCTGGTCTCCCTTCTCCACCCCCCCCCCCATGATAGAAGCAAAAGGAGGGGGGCTGAGTATGTGTGATTGTATCTGTCTGTCTGTGTATGCGCTCATACCTAGAGGGAGTTCTGCATAATCATTTTCCTCACTGCTGCACTGCTGGTACAATCTGCATATGCGGCACAGCATGGCAGAAAGGAAAAAAGGGACCCAGTTAAAGCCTAGCTAGAGAAGTTCAGTCCTGTCTCTCTGCACAGCCATACTTCCACAAGCACACATATACCCCTCTTCCCTGGATAATGGAAAGTGTGGTGACCTCATTCCAAGATGGAAGGAGCCGGGGTCTCTCTCACAGTGCGGCAGTTCCCGCCTGCCACTCTATTATTTATTCACACACTGTCTTAAGTCTCTGCCACTGCGTCTGCCCCTTTGTATCCCTGTGCTTCTGCCTCTCGAACAATGAATCTCTCGGTCCTTTTCAATCCCCTTCCATGTTGCTTACTTATCACCTCGGGGCAATATAATGGGATAGAATGTGTCTGCAACAACCTTGCCCCATCCATCAGCCAGGGACTGCAGCCCTCAATGGGAAAGTGACTGAAGGCATTACATTGCTACATGGGTACTCTGTGAAAAAGTGCCTCTCTGTCATGTCTATACAGTAATGGGAATTAAAGAGAAAGGCAGGGAAAAACAGAAAAGCGCCAATGGACTTCGACTTGAAATTTCTCATTCTAAACTGTGTGCGTGTGTATAATGCAACACAATGTCTGCGTAAGGTGTGGACTGCCAATTACTGGCAAGCAGCAACTTCTAAGACTGCTGGGCACTTTCCCCATCTTCTCTAGTTCCTAGGATCACAAATATTGCTTGAAGCTTGTGGGGTGCATGGACCCCAAGATCCATCTTGTATATGTTTGCTTTTAAATTTTCATATATGTTTCTCAGTCACTTTGTGCTCTCACCAATCTGTGTGTCATATTCCAAGGCAAATGAAGCTCTGTGTTCCCTTTTCATTATAATGTGGAGTCTAAAAACAGCTTATAACCTTTCCCCTTTTTGGCCAAAGTGGATGAAATTTACAGGCACAGCGTGGATTAAGCCTGGCAAATGGATATGGGGTTTTGGTAGTGGAACTTTAAAAGAAGGTAAGAAATATGTTTTTAGAGGAGAGAAATGTAGAATCAAGAAGTAACTGAAGAAGATGGAGATCATTAACCCTTTCCCCCAGAAAATACTCAGAATTGTTTCTCCAAGTGACTTTTGCCCTGAAGAGTTCTAAATATTCAGACTTCCATCTGTAGGGATGGTGTGGCAGGCGGAAAATGCTTGGAGAGAATTTTTTTAGGAAGAGAGAAACCAAAACTGGGGGAACGGATAAATTAACCTCCCTTCTCACACCACTTCCCTCCCTGCTTGATTCCCTGCCCGCCCGCTCTGTCGCAGAGCTGATTTTATTAATTTTTTATTGATCGCAGTCCTGTGCTCACATACCTGATGGAATGTCTCATTGAACTGAATTGGAATTACTTTGAGTGAACATGGTTGGGATTGCAATGTAAAAATCGCACTGCACTCGTGTTACAACATTTGCAGATAGCTTTACCAGGGTATTTACCTTAAATGGAATTACAAAGCACAGAAAAATAGTGTCCAAATCTGCTCTCATTCATTCATTCCTTCTTTGGCTGCCTTTGTGTGCCCTTCCCTCTTCTCAATCCACAGTAGTAAATGTTTGGGCTGGGTGTTCACCAGTATGTGGATGATACCCAGCTCTTTTTTTATAATCCACATTAAGCAGAGATATGGGGCGGTAATTCTTAAGCTGTGTCTTCTCAGACTCTATTTTCGGTATAAGTGTAATATAAGCTTCCTTCCACGACTCTGGTGCCCTTTTCCCTTCCAATATTCCATTACACACTTCCTTTAAAGGCTGTATTATCCATTCTTTCAAAGATCTGTAGTATCTTGAAGTTAAACCATCCGGTCCTGGGGATTTACCCAATTGCATATTCTGGATGGCCCCTTCTATCTCTTGCTCCGTTATTTTGTAGTTCAACATTAGCTTATTTTCTTGAGAGATTTTTTGTAATCCATTTGTTTTCAAAAAGCAATCAATATCCATTTGTTTCTGAGTTTCCTGTGTATATAGTTGTTTAAAATACCTCTGAAAGCACTTTCTAATCTCCGCTGGATTCTGTATATTTTTCCCTTCTACTTCCAAATTTGTAATAGTGTTAAGTTTCTGTCTTTTTTTCATTTGCCAAGCCAGCAGTTTTCCACATTTGTTTGCCGATTCAAATGTCTTTTGTCTCATCTGCTTAATTTTCCATTCTATTTCCTGATTTATCATTTTCATATATTGTTCTTGATGTAACTTTATCTCTTTCAAAATCTCCTGCGACTTTGGTTTCGCTCTCAGTTTCTTCTCTCCTTCCTTTATTTTCTCCAAAATCTTATCTTTTTTCTCATTTTGGACTCTCTTTTGAATCGCATTCTGTTGTATCAAAAATCCTCTCATGACTGCTTTACTTGCATCCCAAATTACTCTTTTTTCTACAGTGGTATTCATATTTATCTCAAAATAGTCTCTCAGAGTTTTTTGGGCCTTCTTAGTCACTTCTTCGTTCCTAAACAATGTGTCATTCATCCTCCATCTGAAGGAACCAGTTGGTGTTAGTTTCAATTCCATCTTTACAGCATTATGGTCGGAGCACATTTTAGGGCATATTTCCACCTTTCTAGTCTTTGGAGCCAACCCTCTAGTTACCCAAATTTGGTCAATTCTTGTCCATGTCATTTTGGCCTCAGAGAAGAAGGTTCCCTCTCTTCCCAAAGGGTTTTTAATTCTCCAAATATCAACTAAGTCCATATTGTCAGTCATATCAAAGAAAGTCTTTGGCAATCTACCATCCTTAGTAACTACCTGTCTCTGTGCTTTATCCATATTTGTGGACACCACTCCATTCATATCCCCCATCAAAATCATATTATAGTCCATATAGTCCATCAGAGTCTCATGTAACTTCTTAAAAAATTCTGATTTTCCCTCATTTGGTGCATAAATTTCTCTCCTTGCGATTGGATTTCAATTGCTACAAATCTTCCTTGGTCATCTTTAAAGAGAAATTTCGGTGATAGGCTCTCCTTTGTGTAAAGTACTACTCCTCTTTTTTTTACTTTGTCTGATGAGATAAATTCATGCCCCAATCTTTTATTTACCAATATTTTCCTGTGTAGCCTTATCACATGTGTTTCTTGTAAGCAAATCAAGTCCAATTGTTCTTTTTTTAATACATGAAAGACTCTTCGTCTTTTCTCAGGGGAATTCATCCCATTAACATTCCAGCTTAATATTTGCAGTACCATGATGTTAAGTCTCCTCCAACTGCGCCCAATGCTTGTTCTTGCTCTGTCGGTGGTGTTGATATCCCTTTCATTGGGCAATCCAATCCAAAAGGTAGCTTTACTATGTCCAATATAGGTGATCTTCTGTCCAGTACTCTTCGCTCTAATCCTCTGTCTGGTGATCTTCTGTCCGATACTCCTGGTTCTTTTCCAAGTCCCTTCTGTAAGTCCTCTTCGTGAGTGCTCAGAAATTTGTCTTTATCTTCAACTGATCTTATTTTTATTTTCCTTCCTTTGAAGCTGAAGGATAGGCCTTGAGGAAATTCCCACCTAAAGATGATTCTGTTCCTTCTCAGCAGAGCAACCAAGTCTCCATAATTGGACCTAAGGTCCAAAAGATATTTCGGGATATCTTTAAATATTTCCACTCTTGTCTGCAATATTTCCAAAGTCTTCTGAAAGTGCCAACCCAAAATTTTGTCTCTCTCTTCTTTAGATCGGAGGGTAATCAAACAGTCTCTTACTCTATTCTTCTTCCCTCCTCTTCCAAGCCTAAAAGCACTCACAATTTTCACTCCTTCTTGTTCCAAATCCAAATTCCAAAACTCTGCAAATTCCTGCGTAAGAAATTCTATCAGACTATCTTTCTCCAATTCAGGTACAGCTCTAATCCTCAAGTTCGTCTGTTTTTCCTTGAGCTCAATGATAGAGAGAATCAGCTTATGGTCCTCAACTTGTCTCTGTATATCTGGGACTCTCTTTGTTTCCAATTGTGTTACTTTAACTTCCACAGCATCCACTTTTTCCTTAGCTTCCTCTGCAATTTGACGGGTCGAAGCAGACTCCTGTATCAATTTCTGAATGGCTTCTATGTTAGTATTTACCTTTTGTCCCAGACTATTTATACTTTCTGTATTTATATCAATTTTGGTATTTGCAGCATCCACCTTCGCATTTGACACATCGACCTTTACATTTGTCTCATCTACTTTCCTGCTGAGTTTTTCCAAAGATTCATTTATCTTACCTAGCACAGTCGCTAAAGCCTCTTCTGATGACATTCCTCTTGGTTTAAGTTGTGTTGGTACAGCTGCGGATGAGGTAGAAGGACCAGATGCTGACACTCTTCGCTGCCAAGGCCTCCCAGATCTCGTTGCTTTTTCTGGGAATGATAAGTCTACTTTTTCTTTCCCTTCTGCCATAACACTCAGAAAGTCTAAGGTCAATCCCACAGTCAGGCAGTTTTATCTTTCTAATGGAAAATTCCCCTGGTCCAGCTCTTATGAGAATTTCCACGGGGGGCCACCAGGGGGCGCGTTGGAAGATGGCCGACAATAACATCTCTCTGACCCACACGAGGTAATTTAGGGGCTGCTATGGGAAGTATGCAGCCTTCCCTCCCCACCAGGGTGTGGTGGGGTGCTGCCTGGCCAGCGGTGTTCACAAGGCACCCCCTGATCCGAGAGATGGGGGTGCTGAACACTTGGCACGAGCCCTCGGTGAAGTCAGCTCTTCCTGACGCCGATTCCGATTAGCGCGTGCTGGTTGCTTCAGCCCGGAATTATAATTGGAAACAGATGAATTGGAATTGAGGCTGAAGCACATATATCAAGTAAAGCTCGACGATAAGGCTGCTGAATAATGGATCTCTGCGACCGAGAGCGACGGACGGATAAGTAAATCTTTTGATGTGTCGTCACCAAGAGACTGTACGTTTGGAACAAAGGGGGGGTGGAGGAAAAACTTTTTCTTTTCCGTATATGATGTGACAAAAATAACCCTCCACTCCAGAAAGAAAGAAATAAGATCGTTGCGTCTTTTAAGATTCATAAGCAGAAGTTTAAGAACTGTGTGGGAGGTGGAAAATAATCAGTGAACGCTGAGGAATTTTTATGACGCAGTTAAAAAATGGCGTCTCGCCAAGACAGGCTGCTGGAGAAAAAAAGAGATGGGGGAGGAGATTCAGGAATGTTGGAGAAGAGAAGGAGTATGGAACTGAAAGTTTGACCTGACAGAGCCCCCTGATCTATTTGATTTATTTGGCTAGCCTGGAAAATAAAAGGACAATGAAGAACCCACACAGAGAAGCCAGCTTTTAGTCTGCTTGTGAGAATCATCAGAGATCGCAAAGAAAGGAACGTATGACAACAAACAAGATCAAGAAAATATAAAGGACTATCTGGATTGAACTGGATAGAACTGATTAATTAATGCAGCAAAATAAGGGATGTCTGGATTTATCCGGAACTTTGGACTCGTGCGGAACTTGATATATGGGTACACCCAAAAAATTTAAAATTTGGCTGTATAATTTGGAACCAATGTGATTTGAATAATGTGATGTGATTGGCCTGTTAATAAAAATTATTCTAAAAAAAAAAAAGAGAATTTCCACAACTACCTCTAGGGGGAAACAGTTACAATCTGTACTTGTATTGATCCAAAATAACTCCTTTTAAAGCGTAACTCAAGCAGGAAATTTAGTTTCAATTTTCAGTTACTTCCCCCCCCTTTTAAAGTCAGAGGGGGACAGTTAGAAACAGTTGAAAACAATGTATCTCTCTTTGACAGCTAACAGTCAGTGCGCATTCCAGATACGGCAGCCTTATTGTCTAATTTGCAGCCCGTTCCCAGGTTCTGAGCAGTGGAATTTTAACTTCCTTCCCTCTCTCTCGCAGGTATAAATAGTCCAAAACTTCTCCCCCCTCTTCTCCTGCTTCCAGGGGGGAGTTTTCTATTTTTAGACGTTGAAATTTAATCCTTTCCAATCGGCTCTCCAAGACTCTAGCTTGCAGCCTCTTTGCTTTGTTCTATGTACAAAAGCGGAAGGCGGACTTCCTGTTTATGCCTTCCCGCTACAGTTCCGAATTAGATCCTTCTTCTTTTAAAAGTTTCCGATTTGTTCTACTCTCAAGTAGTGTCTTTAAAATCCAATTGTTCTACTCACGGGTAGTGTCTTTTTAAATCCAATTGTTCACAGGAAAAAGTCAGCGCTCTCCGGCAACGGCTGTGCAGCTTCACTCCGTGGAAAAAGCAGTCGATTCACAGCACCGTGCTGCTCACCCCACTTCGCTACGGAGCCCCGCGAACGGGTTTCCTCGCGAGTAGGGGAGGCGCCAAGGGTGCCCGCCAAATCCCGCGTTCACAGGCTTCACCCGCCTGTGATTTCTGAGGGGTCTCCGCCTTCGCCGTGGCGGCCAGACCCGATTTTCACGGAGCAAATTCCTCTTAGTCAGAGGAATTCCGCCATTGCCGATGGCGCCAACCCGGAAGTCTGGATGATACCCAGCTCTACCTCTCCTTCAAATCAGAACCAGTGAAGGTCCTGTGTGAGTGTCTGGAGGTGGTTGGAGGATGGATGGCGGCTAACAGAGTGAGGATGAATCCCGACAAGACGGAAGTACTATTTTGGAGGGACGGAGGTGGGCAGGTATGGAGGACTCCCTGGTCCTGAAATGCTGTGCCCCTGAAAGACCAAGTGCGCAGCCTGGGAGTCATTAGAAGACATCTGAAGTATTGGGAAGTTTTAAATGTTTCAAGTTTTATTATGTTTCAATATATGCTGTAAGCCACCCAGAGTGGAGGGGAAATCCAGCCAGATGTGCAAGGTATAAATATATAACAACAACAACAATTTATAGGCTGCCTTTCAATTACAGTGTTCCATGTCAGTTTACAATAGTTGTAAGCAACTGGTCATGTTTGTTCTAACGCAGGCACAGAAAACAGAAGCACTTGCATCAGAAAAGGCATCTTCTGGGATCCTTACTTGAGAACAATTAATGAGGATTACTCACTGAAGAGCTCTTTTTACTAACCGCCCTCTCAAAACTCATAAGTGAGGTGGGTTAAAGTGTAGTAGAAGAGTGCTTTTTCTCACTCCCACTGCCCTTTCAATGAATATTCATGGTGAAGGTAAGGAATCTGATTCCCAACATACATAGCACTAATCATATTAATTATCCTCAAACAACCACAGTTCCCTAGTTCTTTTTACACTGAATGCAATGGTATGATCTTGTATTTTAAAGCTATTTATTTTAATCACCATTACCTGGTTGTTGTTTTTGTGCCTCTGTCCACCACACTAACACAATTTATCTCAGGGCCTTGGTGATAATTTGGTAACATCCTAAATCTCTTTTATCTGAGGGCTAGTTCCCTTGACACATTTTAGCACCTCAAGGGCTGCTCCTGAAAAGCCATCCCTTATGCAAAAATATTAAGTATAATTTATAGCATCATGGTTGTGGTACTATCAAGCATCCAGTAACACCTCTCTGTTCTTTGCTTCACAGAAACTGAACCTCTCACCTCAGCAGAAGGAGACCCAATGCAGGAGGTGCATGTGGTAAGCAAACAAACACCCCAGGTACGTTCCTCACGCACCCCCATGGTGCATGCCAGCACAGGAATGCAAACAAATGGTACAGACCCTATACAGTAGCTGTAGCAACGGCCATTGCAGCAGCTGACCAGCACAGACAACATATCACATGCCCCAGGCACACCCACCACACACTCTGCCTAACACAGAGGCACACGCAACAGCCATATGATATGGCACAACCAGGTAAACAAATGCACATTAAATTATACCATTTGGGCTATCCTGAGCACAGAAAGCTGGCATAAGTTACTCCAGGGTAAGTTAAGCTGGCATGAAGTACGCTGAATCTGGAGCCCATTCAGGAGGCCCTGAGAGTGGCAAACACAGGCTGAGCTTCTAACCGAGAGTCAACTCAGCCGGTATCACCATGGGAACTGTGCCCACCTGTGGACCCACAGGGAGAGCTCCCAGGTGCCTTTATCAGATGTGTATGAACTGTGGGGTGGATGCCATCTATACCCAGTGATTTGTTAATTTTAATTTGTCACCTATAGTGAAGGCAGATGCAATTCATTCAGCTTCTCTGAGGTCTCCTTTTTTCCCCTTTACTACACCTTCAACTCCTTTGTCATCCAGAAGTCCAATTGCTTCCCTAGCCAGTTCCCTGCTTTTAGTGTATTTAAAGAATGTTTGTATTGTTGGTCTTAGAACCTCAGGGTTGATTTTTGTTTCGTTTTGTTCGTTTGTTTTGCAGCGTTTATTGTCTACCTGCACGTCATTTGCAAAATTTTGCATTTATTTTTGTTCTCATTTGGGCAAGACTTCCATTTTCTGAAGGAAGACTTTTTGCCTCTAATAGCTGTCTTGACTCTGCTCATTAACCACGTTGGCATCCTCTTGGATTAGATGGCATTGTTCCTGAATGCTGGTATACATCTTAGCTGAGCTACTTTTATTGTGGCTTTCAATGACACTACTCAGATAAACCTCTTAGTTATCCCTATTCCTCTTCACACCCCTTTCCTGAAATGACACATACAGCTGGTTGGGCTTTAGGAAATCCAGGAACCTTAGACTTAAAAGATGGCCAGATGGCCTAAGCAGCATTTAACCCTCAAGGATAGAAACTGCTTGCAAGATTCAAATCAAATAGTTGTCTCTTACTTTGAGGGGTTACTACAGAGCTAGAGTTAGTTACATGAGCACATATCCTGAGGTGAAAGACTTTCTAAATGTGTATTGGTGTGTCTTGTCTGGCTGTCTGATTCAGTTTGCTGTGGAATTAATGGGCGAATCTGACACAGAAGTGAGTTAAAGCTAACTGAGTGTGAGATCCCCTGAATAATGAGGGCCTCATCTCTCTTTTTACCTCAGAGTAACTGAGCTCATTGATTCTGCCCTACCATAACAGGAACAGCCAAAATATCATTCTGCCACACTGAATCTAAAGCTGTGGTATGTCGCCAGCCAGGAAACTGGATAACTAAACCTGGAAAATCCTCTACTTTTGCGACTGACTCTTGAAGGAGCTGGGAGAAGTATTTGCTGTGCCACGGAACGGCTTTAACTACAATCACCCAATGTACAGTCTTTCATGATGCTCATCTATTCCCCCATCCCTGCCTACCTGTTACCACATAAAGGCTCTGCATTGTGACTGTGATGTGTGAGTAGGTTTTTCCACAACTGTGAGGGCTAGAAACTTGTTTTTCCTAACTGAATGCTGATCATAGGAATCTAGCATTGCAGGCTATAAATAGACATGGCACAGTTTCTTCTGCATGGTACAGTTTCATCCAAGGGCACCACTCAGAATATAGTGGTCCATTCACACAATACGGAATCTAGTCTAATGTGTGAGCGTGGGGCTGGCTTTATAGTTAGGAGGGAGCAATGAGGGCAGGCACAGCAAGCCCCCATCTATTAAGGGAACAAGCAAAATCAGCTGCATGCATTGATGTGGGTTTTCACTTTCTGGTGATAATGATAATGAAATTGTCCAGATAACCAGCATGATGTTGGGAGAAAGAAGAACCCGGCATATGGGGGTCTCACCTTGAACTCCTCTTTGAAGCTCCTACCAAGAGATCATGCTGTGGTTCAGCATCTAGGCCCTCAACCCGACATTATCTCTTGTGTCCACATCAAACCCAAATACACAAAGTTAATGACTCAGTGCACTTTGAAATATGAACGACAGCTTTCCCAACTCACCTTCTCTAACAGGTATCTTCAAAATGATTAAAAAATTTTTTGCTAAAAATTCCCATTAGGCTAGTAAGCAGCCCTTTATCTCAATTCTAAAATGGTAAACCTTGCAGGCTAAATCATGATGGGAAATTAAACAGTATGACAGGACAAAGAAGTTCTTGAGCCCCCCATGTCATCATAAAACACACAAGCGAACCTGTCACTTTGATGTCGCGCTCGATGAAATCCCTACCTGCTCTTGACTCCTTCAAAGGCTGCCTTCTGGCAAGGACTTATCTGATGGTTTATTCGTTGCTGAAAGACAGAAGAAAAATAAAATAAAATATTGAGCCAATATGGAGATTTACAGTTGGTGTTATTGTTTGTTCTACATTAGGATAATGGTATCACTAATGAGGGCTGTAAGAGCAACTTTTTACAAAAAAATAAGCACCATACTGTGATTTCTGTCCTATGGAGATCTGATATTTCTCCTCAATCTCCAAAACTGGGTAGGTAGTGAACAGGGCATTCTGCCTTCACAACTGGCCAAAATGTAGCATGAGAAGCAAACTTTGGTGTTCCCAGAAAGACCAGCTGCAATACCTGATCAATTCAAGTAATTTAACTGATTGAGGGAAAAGGTACAAGTACCCTCTTGTTCATTAAATAATCCACTGAATCTTCCCCACCAATTCAATTCTACCAAGATGTCTATGCAAGGCTGGGCTTCCTCAAAACAGATAAACATTTTAATTAAATGTCTGACTAGCTAGATTTTTAAAAAGTTGAATGTAAGAGCACTGTTTCCCATTTTTAGACATTGAGAACAACGATATATTCATGAGTGCAAAACCAGAAATTCAGCCGTATACAAATTTACCTAACAGTAAGTCCAACTGAACTCAATGGGTGATTGCAATGTTAGAGTAATCTGCTTAAACCTCTGGATTTAAGTAATGGGCAGCACAATCCAAAGGCCTCCTTATGGTGGGCTGTGGGGGTGGGTGTTGGATTGAGCAGAGGTGTCTCTCCGCTCAGCTCTGCTTCTAGCGTTTTGGGTGACAGCTCTTGGGGACTGTCATGATGAACGTCTGCACTTCCAGATTTACTCCACTCCACTCCACTGCAGGTTTGAGGAGATGTGCAACCCATCACCTGACCCCAGCAATACCGCAAGGTATAACTAGCAAAACAGCAGAAGCTGGTAAAAGGTTCTCTGTGCCACTATAAGGCCTCTAGTGACAGTGCTCTTTCAAGGGGAGTGCAATCCAACCCAGAACAGGACATGTACCTAATTCCCTAACATCGGTACCACTTATGCACAGTATCTTCACCCTGTCAAGATACAACTTCAGTTTATCACCCGCTGTCCATCACATTACTAGATCAAAGCACTGATCTGACATCTGTAGAGGTTTGGCAGAATATGACCTAGCCACCACTGTGGCCCTGAGAACATCTGCCTATCCAAGTGGCCCCAGTCTAGAGCAATCTACCCCAGAACCTGCACTATTCAGGCCTCAACCTAACAACCCTAATTATTACAAAAAATAAGACAAGTGGATATTGCCCATGATTTAAAGAACCCCCATCTCTTCCAATCTGACCCTCAGGTAAGTAGGAATAGCTTGGCAAGGAAATAGTCTTTTTGCACCAGATGGCTCCCTAGTACTAGGTAAATCCAGCTCTCTTAGGCTTTCACACAAAGAGGCTTAAAATTAATTAGCAGCTCCATTAAAAAAAGAAAGAATACAAAGCAGTTGCTGTGGCATAAAGGAGTGTGAGAAAGGAGACTGATTAGGAGGGTTTTTTTCAGTGCTTTTAGGCCAAAGGGATGAATTATAGCTTACAAAAGAGGTGATTTTTATTCCACAGAGAGGTTAAAGGTATTTACAAGCTGATGCTTTGATGCTGTTTTGTTTTAAGGCATTTGTGGAGCTATTTTGTGAGATGACAGTTTCGGCATCATCACTTTGAATTCAGCATTCTCCGGAATGAAAATGAGAAGGAGAAGATTGGTTTTTCTCACCAGAATAATCAACAAGAAGCAGCCAGGTTGTTTATGGTTGCCTGGTGACCATGAAAAGAGCAGCTTCCCTCACTCAGGATCTATTTCGAGCTGGCATGTCACACTGCCACGTTAAAGCTAAATGGAGCAGGAAAGGTGACTTGAATGGGACTCGGCCCTGCAAGAGGAGCCACTAAAAAAAAGGTAGGGGGAAGGAAAGGAAAGGAACAAAACAGCTGTGCATGTAATGTACCTTTAAGCACAAAGGGAGCTTCCTTGAAGATAATGGGATTGTGATCTCCCTTTTAAGTTAAGCATTTGCTTAAGAGGTACTCAGCCTAATGTGACAGCATCTCTACACATTGGCCCGTGTTTTCCTCCAACCCATTTCACATATGTGTCCTTCTCAACACCTGAAAACATTGTACAGAACAATCCTATCCGTGTTCATGCCAAAGCAAATTGTCATTGAGTCCAATGGATTTCACTTGCTAGAAAGGCTGCTTAGCAGGGCAGTAACCAGGACAGTGGAAGCAACCTGTGACCACCACACAACCATTTTGGGATTAGGTGCATCCGGCACAGTATGCATGCTTGCTCAGCGTTCATGTGAAGTATTCATGCTATGAACTGAAAGTACTAATGCTCTTCATTACTTTGACTGGAGAGCCAGAAACATTTCCCCCTCTCTCACAGGGATGGACAAATCTGTCCATTTCAGTCTTTCATGCTTCCAGTCTTAAGTTGAGTTCTCTATCAGTTTGATTGGTTTTTTTCAAGACTGCATGAAATTTCACCAGCAGTTTCATGCCAATGTCTCCCAAGATACAAATTTCTGCTTGCATTTCCTCCCTCATGTGCCCTTTTTTTTAAAAAAAAAAAGCAATTGCCCCTTATATAGTGCATTTTCATATGTTATGTTCACTGTTATGCACATTGTTGTGCATACTTTATCTTAGTGTATGCATTATTGTGCACTTTACTTGGCTGGGGTACTGCACTGCAAAATTTGAAGAAGTGTGAATTTTGAAGGATGGCTGAGCAGTGGTCGGCAAACTTTTCCGCCGGCGGGCTGGATCGTCCACCCGCAGGAGCCATGGGGGGGGGGGGGTCTGCAGCTTCCTAACAGAAAGCCGTGGCTGCATCCTGGAAATCAATCCCCACACCGAGCTACTGCGCCGGTTTAGCTCCGTGCGGGGACTGAGTGAGCAGGCAGCAAGGGCCGGGGGCCGGTTTAACAACCCCCTGGGCTGTATCCAGCCCGCGTACCATAGTTTGCTGACCCCTGAAGTATAGCTTCAGCGAGTTCGCCTTTAAGAGTGAACTGAGTGGAATTTCTCCTCCATTCCTACTCATAGATACAAAACATGGCAGCGTAGTGGTATTGGTCTGGTTCACACAACACATCCTCTGCAGGAACATTTCAAAAGGTAAGTAATTGCCCAGATGTCACATCCATCTTTGTCAACTGCTATCATATTTGCAAATCTAATAAGGGGCCTGTATGGTTTCAAATTGGAGGGGGACCATGTGCCGAGACTTCTGCATTGCAGGGGGCTGGACCCTCAGGGACCCTTCCAACTCTACAATTCTATGATTCTATGAACTACCGGTAGCTACCAGTCTTCTTCCTTGTCCTAGATGCCCCCTGCCCTCCCAACATCTATTTATTTAACAAAATTTGTATACTGCTTGACTGCAGTAAAACCTCTGAGTGGTTTATACAAATATCTATTCCATTATCAATTAAAAAATAGTTAAAATGAACATACCCACATAAAACAATCAGATACAGAAGAGGATAAGGTTCCCACACCTTTAAATGTTGCATAGAAGAGGAAGTTTTGGCAGGTGGCAGCTCATCAAGAAGAGGGCACAGAGCCACTTCCTTTGTTACCTTAATAGCCCATACTTGGGGGGCCATTACCTCACCAGGAAGCTAGCCTGGCTATTCCAGGAATTGAATCTGTGCTGGATCCAGGTATTAGAAGGGGGCTCCTACCCATCACAAACTCATAACAATAGTAACAAAGCTTTTAACTATTACTTTACCTACTTAGTCATTGTAAATATTCAGTAAGGGTATTTGTGGGAGAGGACTGTAGTGTTTGTTACATAAGAGCTGCGTCCTCATTTGCATCTGGCCATCCTGACTCCACTTGAGCACTTTTGCTTGACCCAGCCTTACATTTACTCAGGCCTCCTTAGCCCCATGCAGCCTGGATTCATTCTTTCAGCGCCAAGCTTGAACCCCATCAGCTCGGGATAAACTGTGGGGCTTGCAAAACTGATGTCATTGCAATCAGATCTGGATCTGGGAAAGAGTCTCCCCACCCCCGGTGTCCACAAATCTCAATTAGATAATCCATGACAGACGGCCATCCAAACTCTGCTTGAAAACCTCCAAGGAAGGAGATTCCACAACCTCCGGAGGGAGTCCGTTCCACTGTCAAACACCTATTTCTGAAAGTTCTTCCTGATGTTTAGTCAGAATCTCCTTTCTTGTAACTTGAAGCTATTGGTTTAAGTCCTACCCTCCAGAGCAGGAGGAAACAAGCTTGCTCCCTCTTCCATTTGACAGTCCTTCAGATATCTGAAGATGGCTATCATATCTCCTCTCAGTCATCCTCTCTTCTTCAGGCTCAACATACCCATCTTCCTCAGCTGTTCCTCATATCTGTTCTTTGTCTTGGAAATGTGCTTACATGGCAGCAGGTGGTCCATGATTTTTATTATTATGAACCACTCTGGAATCAATTTTTGATGAACAGTGGTATATAAACATTGTAGATAAATCAAATAAACAATATTTCTCATGGTGCTGTGGAGAAATACCAGGTTCCACTGCAGGGGTGAGGATCCTGCGGCCCCCCCAGATGTTGCTGGACTATAACTCCCACCATCACTGACCACTGCTCATGCTGCTGGTGAAAATTGGAGTCCAACAACATCTGGAGGGCGGCAGGTTCCCATGCCTGGTCTACTGAGTGTCTGCTCCTGATTGTGAAACAATGGCGTGTGTGATTAAAAATACCAAACAAAAAGAAGAACGAGTGCAATTTGAAATGGATATATCCTGCTCATGAGCCAAAGGTAATTTGCAGGCATTTAACTGACAGGAAACGGGTAAATTGCTTATGGATATTTCCCAAAGAAAGAAGGGAAGTTCATCAAACACAATTTTGATATGAATTTTGTCTTTAGCTCTAGGGAACTAGATAAGATTCTGAGTTATTAGATATTAGCCTGGAGCATTGTGATAACATTAGATATTATTTATCATTAAAGCCAGCCAGGAGGAAAGAGCCATTTTTTTGTGGAGGAGAACAATATGTTCTTGAAACAAGAAGGAGCGGAGGAAAGCGAAGAAACCACACTGAGCTGTAATACCAAAGCTTTCAATATTATACAGCTTATTTCCTTGCTTTAGCTCAGAGTGAAGTTAAGATGCTTAATGCTTAATGAAAACAGAACTTCTTGTGTTTGACAAAAACCCCAGGAATGTATAAAGTGTTTGAAACATTGGTTGTGTTTGCACGAAATGCTACTAAGCTATAAACCTTGGCTTAATAAAACTTACTCTGTGCAAGCTGTGTACTGGCACATGTAGCCCAAACACTTTGCTCCTCCCTTCATGTGAGCAGGTAAACGAACGGTGAAGGAGATAGCTTAGCATTATGTTCAAACCCAGGACTGTGGTTTCTTTCACCCTAATTAACCCATGATTACAAAGTCAGCAGCAAAGTATGGTGAAACACTATCAAGGAATTGTGTCTGTTTAAGGTAAAACAAGACACGGTCCTAGGTTCAGACATAATACTGAGCTAGCCCCTTTGTGTACCTCAGGGGTGGAGAACCTCCAGGCCTTTCCATCTGGCCCTTGAGACGAAGAAGAAGAAGAAGAAGACGAAGAAGAAGAAGAAGAAGAAGAAGAAGAAGAGGAGGAGTTTGGATTTGATATCCCGCTTTATCACTACTTGAAGGAGTCTCAAAGCAGCTAACAATCTCATTTTCCCTTCCTTCCCCACAACAAACACTCTGTGAGGTGAGTGGGGCTGAGAGACTTCAGAGAAGTGTGACTAGCTCAAGGTCACCCAGCGGCTGCATGTGGAGGAGTGGAGACGCGAACCCAGTTCCCCAGATTACAAATCTACCGCTCTTAACCACTACACCACACTGGCCAGTGTTTCCCAAACCTGGGTCTCCAGTTGCTTTTGGACTACAATTCCTATCATCCCTGACCACTGGCCTTGCTAGGGATGATGGGTGTTGTAGTCCAAAAGCAGTTGGAGACCCAATTTGGGAAACACTGTTCTAGACCATGCACTCTCCTCTCACTGACTTTTATCCGCAACCTCCTCAGGCACTTTCACCTGGTTGGAATGTGTTCTAAACAATATAATTCAGTCATCCAAGGCACAGAATTACACGCGAATGTGGCAGTGGGAATCACAGGTAGGACTAAATGGAGATTGTTATTCCACACACAGTCTGGTGTTCGTAAGTGCCTTTTGATTTCACCCGTGCTTATAGCCATGTATAACATACGTTCCAACATGTTGAGGCCCAAAACCGGGGTGCACACCTGCACAAGAGCACAGAGCCAAAAAACACATGCTTTGAGGTGCAGCAATCTCACATGTTTTGGGGTGCACCCCCTAACAGGATGTCCGGTATGGTGTAACTGTACAATAACCTGAATGCTACAGAGCAGACCTGGATGTGATTTTAAGCCACAGATTTTGGGGGAAATGGTGTGGAAGATTCCTTGCTATTCCTTGGTGAAAACCTCACAGGATATAATTGTTTATTTTGTAAAAAAATTAATTCTTTCAATGTAGTGAATTACTCACTCCAAAGGCCAAAGAATACATGAAGTTAAATGCATGAACGCATTTAGCATTTGTAGTCATCCTTCCCCACCCCAAATAGCAGTATATATAGGGGCTTTATCAGGATTGGAACCATATATTTCTATGTGAAAGGGATTAGCTCCCCCTTAATGAAAATTGCTCGGATATATGCAAATTGCTCGGATATATATATATATATATGCAAAGAGCTTAAGGACCACCGGTCGCTTCTGTCTATGATTGAACTTAAGGAAAAACAGATTAATCTGAGAATCAGGGCGGTCCCTGAATTGGAAAAAGACAGTTTGAGTGACTTTCTTACGAAGGAATTTGCAGAATTTTGGAATTTGGATGCTAAGCAAGACTTCAAGATAGTAAGTGCTTTTAGACTTGGAAGAGGAGGGAGAAAGAACAGAGCGAGAGACTGTTTGGTTACCCTCCGAACGAAAGAAGAGAGAGATAAAATATTGAGCCTGCACTTCCAGAAAACCTTGGAAATAAACGATTCAAGAGTGGAGATATTCAAGGATATTCCGAAATACTTATTGGATTAGAACTAACTACGGAGATTTGGTGGCCTTGCTGAGAAGTAACAGAATTGCTTTCAGGTGGGAATTCCCTCAAGGCCTATCCTTTACCTTTAAAGGGAAAAAGTTCAAAATAAGATCAGTGCAAGATAAGGAAAAATTCCTGAGAGATTACGAAGAAGACCTGCAAAAAGAAGCTCTAGAAGGGCTAAGAGCTTTAAAACCAGGAGTACTAGAAATAGTACCACCATCTTCGGGACTGGACAAATTAGAAAAAGTGATACCACCGTTGGAACAAGAGGAATTACTGGGAGCAGTTGGAGGAAAGTAGAATAAATACACCATGTCTCTGCAATTACTAAGTTGGAACATTCATGAACTTAACTCCCCAGAGAAGAGGAGGAAAGTTTCTCATTTATTGAAAAAGGAACAATTGGACTTAATTTGTTTACAGGAAACACATGTGATAAGGCTACATAGGAAAGTATTGATTAATAAAAGATTGGGACAAGAGTTTATTTCATCGGATAAGGTTAAAAAGAGAGGAGTTGTAATTTACGCCAAAGAGAGCCTGTCACCGAAATTTGTTTTTAAAGATGATCAAGGAAGATTTGTGGCAATCAAATTCAATCACAAGGAGAAAAATTTTTAATAATAGGAGTTTATGCACCAAATGAGGGGAAATCTGAATTTTTAAAGAAATTGCACGAGACATTGTTTGATTACATGGATCACAACATCATTATGATGGGAGATATGAACGGAGTGGTATCTACAAATATGGACAAGTCGCAGAGACAGATTGTAACTAAAGATGGCAGACTACCAAAAACCTTTTTTGAACTGACTGACAATATGGACTTGATTGACATTTGGAGAATTAAGAACCCCCTAGGAAGAGAGGGAACATTCTTCTCTGAAGCCAAAATGACATGGACAAGAATTGACGAAATATGGATAACTAGAGGACTGGCACCTAAGACTCGAAAAGCGGAATTTGCCCAAAAACTTGCTCCGACCATAATGCTGTGAAAATGGAGATGAAACTAACACCAAGCGGTTCCTTCAGATGGAGGATGAATGACACCTTATTTAGAGATCAAGAGGTTATCAAGAAGGCCCAAAAAACCTTGAGAGACTATTTTGAGATAAATTTGAACACTATTACTGAAAAAAGAATAATCTGGGACGCAAGTAAAGCAGTTATGAGGGGGTTTCTGATTCAACAGAATACAATAAAGAAGAGAGCCCAAAATGGAAGAAAAGATAAAATTCTGGAAAAAATAAAGGAGGGTGAGAAGAAACTAAGAGCGAAACCAAAGTCACAAGAGATTCTGAGAGATATAAAGTTATACCAAGTGCAATATATGAAGATGATGAACCAGGAAATTGAATGGAAAATCAAACAAATGAGACAAAAGACATTTGAATCGGCCAATAAATGTGGAAAATTGCTAGCTTGGCAAATGAAAAAAAGACAAAAGCTCAATACTATCACTAATTTGGAAGTGGAAGGAAAGAACATTCAGAATCCAGTGGAAATTAGAAAATGCTTCCAGAGGTATTTTAAAGAACTATATACACAAGGGCCACAGAAAGAGTTTGATATAGACCAATTCTTAAAAACAAATGGATTCCAAAAAATCTCTCAAGAAAATAAGATAATGCTGAATTACAAAATCACAGAACAGGAGATAGAAGGTGCCATTCAGAATATGCAGTTGGGTAAATCTCCAGGGCCGGATGGTTTAACCTCAAAATATTATAGATCTTTGAAAGATGGGTTAATTCAGCCACTGAAGGAGGTCTGTAATGAAATTTTGGAGGGGAAAAAGCGCCAGAGTCGTGGAAGGAAGCCTACATTACACTTATACCGAAAACGGAGTCCGAGAAGACACAACTTAAGAACTACCGCCCCATATCCCTGCTTTATGTGGACTACAAAATTTTTGCTGATATTTTGGCTAATAGATTAAAAAAAGTATTAGTGGAAGAGATACATAAGGACCAAGCTGGCTTTCTTCCAGGTAGACACTTGTCTGACAATATGAGGAACATAATTAACATATTGGAGAAGTTGCAAGTGAACATTAATACTAAAGCAGTTTTAATTTTTATAGATGCGGAGAAAGCCTTTGACAATATTTCTTGGAATTTCATGAAGAAAAATCTTCGGGGGATGGGGGTGGGTCAAGGGTTTGAAAATGGTATAAGTGCAATTTATTCAGAACAAAAGGCTAAGCTAATAGTTAATAATGTGATGACAGAGGAATTTAAGATAGAGAAAGGGACACGACAAGGCTGCCCAATTTCCCCATTGCTCTTTATTTCGGTCCTGGAGGTTCTGTTAAATATGATTAGAAGGGACCGTTTGATTCAGGGTAGTCAGGTCGGAGCCAAACAATACAAATTGAAAGCTTTTGCAGATGACCTAGTTTTGACGTTACAGGAGCCAGAATCTAGTACGAAAAGAGTATTAGAACTGATTCAAGAATTTGGTCATGTGGCAGGATTTAAATTGAATAAGTCAAAAACTAAAGTACTTGAGAAAAATTTAACACCGATTGAGAAAGAGAGGTTTCAGAAGGAGACTGGTTTAACATTAGCTAAGAAAGTAAAATATTTGGGGGTTAATATGACTGCTAAGAACTTCAACTTAATTAAAGATAACTATGAGAAATGCTGGACAGAAGTGAAAAAAGACTTAGAAATATGGTCAAATTTGAAGCTTTCCTTGTTGGGTCGAATTGCAGCTATAAAGATGAATGTATTGCCAAAAATGTTATTTTTATTTCAATCATTGCAAATTTTGGACAGGATGGACTGTTTCAAGAAGTGGCAGAGAGATATTTCTAGATTTGTCTGGCAGGGCAAGAAGCCCAGAATAAAATTTAAAATACTAACTGATGCAAAGGAAAGAGGCGGATTTGCCCTGCCAGACCTTAAACCTTAAACTTTACTATGAATCAGCAGCATTCTGCTGGTTGAAAGACTGGCTGCTTCTTGAGAACACAGACATTTTGGACTTAGAAGGTTTTAACAACGTTTTTGGGTGGCATGCATATCTGTGGTACGACAAGGTTAAAGCACATAAAGCATTTAAAAACCATATTGTCAGGAAAGCATTGTTCAATGTCTGGATAAGATACAAAGACTTATTGGAAAATAAAACCCCAAGGTGGTTGTCACCAATGGAAGCGAAGACTCAGAAAAAGCTCAATATGGAGGCCAAATGGCCGAAATATTGGGAAATTTTGGAACAAGAAGGAGATAAACTGAAATTGCAGAGTTTTGAGAAATTAAAAGATAAAGTGCGAGACTGGCTTCATTATTATCAAATAAGAGAGGCCTATAATTTGGATAAAAAAATTGGCTTCCAGGTGGAAAAATCAAAATTGGAAACAGAATTGTTAGATCCCAAAACTAAGATACTTTCAAGAATGTATAACTTGCTGTTGAAATGGAATACGCAGGATGAAACGGTTAAATCTGCAATGATTAAATGGGCACAAGATATTGGTCATAACATTATGTTTGCGGACTGGGAACAGTTGTGGACCACCGGTATGAAATTTACGGCATGTAATGCCTTAAGAGAGAATATTATGAAAATGATATACAGGTGGTACATGACACCAGTCAAGCTTGCAAAAATATATCATTTGCCCGATAACAAATGTTGGAAATGTAAAGAAAATGAAGGTACATTCTTTCACCTTTGGTGGACGTGCCCAAAGATTAAGGCTTTCTGGGAGATGATCTATAATGAAATGAAAAAGGTATTTAAATATACCTTCTTGAAGAAACCAGAGGCCTTTCTCCTGGGCATAGTTGGCCAATTGGTGCCAAAGAAGGATAGAAATTTCTTTATGTATGCAACAACAGCAGCAAGAATACTCATTGCAAAGTATTGGAAGACACAAGATTTACCCACCCTGGAAGAGTGGCAGATGAAGGTGATGGACTATATGGAATTAGCGGAAATGACTGGCAGAATCCGTGACCTGGGAGAAGAGTTGGTGGAAGAAGACTGGAAGAAATTTAAAGACTATCTTCAGAAACACTGTAAAATTAATGAATTTTAAAAATGAGGTTGGATTGAAAATAAGTGGCATTAGCAACAAAGTTATGAGAATATGCAAAAATGAATTGATAAAGGATGAAAATATAGAGGTACAATATGTTAAGATATAGAGTTAAGATAAACGAAAGAGGGTAAGGATTTGCTGACTTGATTACTTAAATGGGAATACAGAAAGGGGAGGTGTGAGGAGGTCAAGGAAACAAGCTAACGAATTTAAAGTTATAAAAAATGGATTTGTTTTTAAGTCTTTTTTATCTATCTGTTTTTTTCCTGTATCTTGTATTTTTATTCCTATTTTTTCTTTTTTATGAATTTTTGTATGTTTTTTTATCTTTTTCTTTTACTATGTTTCTCTTTGTATTTTCTAAACCTATGGTTTTGTAAAATCTTAATAAATATTTTATAAAAAAAAAGGGGGAAAAAAGAAAATTGCTCGGATAAGCTGCTATCAGTTCTGGGAATGGAACTTTCTGTTTGGCACCAATACAAGCTTCCCACCCAGCCACTGGGGTTGTGGTAGTGACAGGACCACAGTAGAAGGAAAACAATTGACTCCCCCATTGCCTTGGCTGGTGGCCCCTATGGCTGTTATGTATTTTTTGAATGCGGGGGGACCCTAACCATGTCAAATGTAGTCATACATTTAATATCACACTTAGTTTGGCCCTACGTAGATGGGAGGCAGGGGGCAAGTACTTGGATTCAGCAGAGCGCAAGCAGGAGCTGATTAAAGAACAGGCCCAGGGGTGTCTAACGACTGCAAGTGCATGTTTTCAGTTTTTCTTAAAGTAAATAAGTATGCTTTATTCATAACCAGCCTCCCTCAGGTCACACACAGGGAGCAGTGCTTTACTTGACACCTTTTAAGATTGACTCCTTATTAAACAGCTTGGGTCACAGAAGGATATCCTTGAAAGTATCTATAAAGAAGTTCCCTGTTATAGCCTTCGTTGTTGGTGGGTTGGCAGGTAGAGTGGGGGCTCGGTTGCAGTACCATGGCCCTAACAGGACTAGTCAGCATCAGCTAAGCTGCTGGGAGGCCAGGCTGGGGCAGGTGATCAGAGGACTACATACATATGGAGCAGCTTGTAAACGCAAGAACCGGTAATATAGAACATGGTGACAACATGTTTAAGAAAACCAGCAGCTGTGCTGTCCGCAGCAGGAGGAACTATTGGGTGGCTAGCCAGGTGTGAAAGCTGTTTTGTTGCACTCTAGATCTAAGGTGGGGGGAGGAGAGAAAACCCTGTATTGGTTTTTAAGGCACTCAACCCCTGCATCTCTACTCTTGAACTGCACTGTTGTGCTTTTAATGGTTCTTTATTTTATTTTTTAAAAAGGCAGTTCTTAAAACATCGTGACCATTAACCTAAAATCCAGGGGAAGTAACAAGCAAGAGGAAACAGTCAGGTACCCAGACATTGATGAATACAAAGCCTGAAGTTTAGCGAAGTGATTTATCCCATCACATTTTGCAAGCTGTTCACCTCACAATAGCGAACCGCTGCTTAGTAATTGAGAAGGACACATCCTCTTTCTTATATTGAGTCTGCCTGTGAGCGATGATGATGGCAAGTTAATTAATTATCTCCGGCATCGGTTTACTTGAACATTTTCTTTTTCTCCAGCAGCCTTTTGAAAAGAGCCCAATAGAGGGCTTGATTAGGGGGATAATGAAGGAAATTTCCAATAGATTATATCATTTCTCATCTATTTGCAGCCATTGTTAACATGGATTGCTCTCTCAGTGCCGGGATTCGCGTCAGGGAAATTTCATAAGCATGTAAATCTACCTTAAATGGGATATTTAGGGATAAATTCAAGTAATTGCATGTTTATCATATTTCTGTCAATGTGATGGGGGGAGGGGGGGAGGAGAGAAGATCCGCTGCCTCAATCTCACTAAGAGGTTTTATTAGATGCGCCCAGTTTCCCTTTGTGCCAAATTATATGAGAAGGATCTATATTTTGAGGGAAAATGGGTTGACACCAATTGCAAAGAATAGACATCTTAGAAATGCTGCAAGTAGAGAAATAACAGCATACCCCTCAAAAGTTCCTCACTGTGAGGAATGCCCTGAATATCCTCCCTGCAATCTCCCTTCCTCAACTAGGCCTTGTTTACAGGCTGTCACCTAACCTGGGACCAGAGAGCAGGGATGGGGAACCTGTACCCACACCCTAGATGTTGGCGGACTCCAAATCCAATCAACCCAGGTCAGCATGGCCAAAGCAGGGATGATAGGAGTTGTAGCTCAAACAAATATCTGGAATTCCCCATCTCTTCCATGGACAACAGTTCCCCCTGCCACGCTACTGTTTTCAAATATCGTCAGTTAAATGAAAGGGGTGATTCTATGTTTTCCATCTTGGATACAAAGAGGACCATCTTGGCTGTGAGTCCTGGACTTCTTGATGTTTCATTTATTTATTGACTACTTTTGCTATGTTTGCAATTATGTATTCCACACACCCCCATGCTATAAGCCGCCTTGAGCATGGTTTAACTATGAAAAAGGCGGCATATAGATAAAATGATGTATGGCTGGCTGGCTGGCTGGTTTTCAGCTCAGTTTTTAATTCTTAAATTACAGTTTCCAAATGAAACTTACCACAATATATATTACAAATAATAAAAAATGCAGAAAGTTCTATCTAATAACTATCTAACAGAGCAAAGCACTCTGTGTAGGGCTTCCCTTGCACTTGATCCAGAAGCTGCAGTTACTGCAGAATGCTGCAGAATGATTGCTAACAGGAATGAGATCTTGTCAGCAGATAAGAGATCTGCACTGGTGGCCGATTTTCTATTGGGCCAAGTTCACAATGTTAGTATTAGTATACAAGCCTTTAACAATTGGGACCAGTTTACCTGCAATATCACTGCTGCAGGGGTGTGGGTGTGTATCCTGCTTTTCCATGGAGCTCAAAGTGGTGAATGTACATAGTTCTCATTTTATCTGCAAAACAAGCCTGTGACATAGGTCAGATTGAGAGTGAGCTGCTGGGGTAGCTCATTTGGCAGAAAATGAGACAGGATTGTGGGTTCAAGCCCCACGTTGGGCAAAAGATTCCTGCATTGCATGGGTTGTACCAGGGGACCCTCATGGTCCCTTTCCAACCCTCTGTTTCTATGACTGCCCCAAAGTGACCCAGTGTCTCTGAAAGTGTGGATAAGGTAGATTTGCCTTTAAATGCAAACTGAACCAAACACCTCCCCTCTTGCTGCTGCTGCTCCACCACCTGCTCACTCCCCGCTAGCATTTAGGAGTAACCCCAAGAAAGGCTGAGCTGGGAGCAGATCCTTGACTGATCTGTGAAGACTTAATTGTTAAAGCCTGGAGTTGCATGTCCCCCTTGCACTTCTGGAGTGTTGGAGAGATGGGCCAGTTTTCATCCCTGAAATGGGTCTCCCTGCAATTTCAGAAAACTGGATCAGTCGGCAGAGGAGTTAGAAAATGGCAGTGATACAAGATCAGAAAAGAAGAAGTGGAAAGTGTTTGATGGGGTTAAATGTCCCAGCCTGAAGTAAAGCAATTTCCTCTCCTCTCCTGCCATTTTCTTCCAGAGGCTTATCATCTCCAGCTGGGACGATATAAAGCCCCATTTAATCGAGATCCATTTAACACTGAATCATGCTAACAAGATTACTTAGCTAGGGCTAATTCTGTATTTGCTGAAGTTCCATATCCAGGGAGAGTAATCTGTAGGCAGTGGTGGTGGCAGGTCTAGAGGCAGTCTGTGGAGCCAGGCCACTAAACACCCAGCCGGCTGCCCACGATCTCCATTCCATTCTACTAGAGATCACTGCAAAGTTGCCTTTATTGTTTACCCTCGGAGAAAACTTGAAACTGGAATTGTGTTCTTCTGTTTCCCTTACAGCCAAACAGGGAAACTTAGCAAAGTCATCTTCTGCCATTATCTGTTAAGAATGCAACAAGTCTTTTCTGTAGGATTGCCATCTTTCAGTCTAACAGGGCTCCTGTGTTTCCAAGAGCTGCAGGTGAAACTTTCCCCATTACTGATTCACCTGTTGCATTTCTGCCTGTCAAATCAATCAAAAGAGGCAGGGGAGGGGGAAAGAAGCTCTATGTTGCAATTAAATGACCGGACTTTCCCTCTGTCTAGAACTTGATTCAGATGGCTTTGTCTTCTATCAAGAGATAAGATTTGAGGGCTATTGCATGCACCTAAAAGTTATTGCCATTGTCATATTTTAATTTTTTTAAAAACAAAATAAAACCAGTCATTTAGAAATATTGTTTGCACTATACATTCTCTTAGCTATCTGCAGGTTCAGAAAACATCCCACCAGGAACAGTGCCATTTTAGTGATGGAGCCCATGGTTTGCATACAGAAGGCGCCAAACTTGGTGACTGCTATCATCACGCCTCACAGATTTCAGGTATCATTATTTCAGAGGTGTAGACTGCTGTATAGGATATCAGATTCACACACACACACACACACACACACACACACAAACTAATAAAGAGTGGCCGATTGTCAGCACGATTCCATGTTTACCTCTCAGTAAGACTTCTATGTTATTAGACAATTAGTGGTGACAGCAGCGGCAACAGTTCAAGTACTTCCCCAAGCACACAAAGGGCTTAACTGTGGGTGGGACAGGGACATGCACAAAGCTCCACCCCCTTCTGCTGCTCTTCAGATCTTGCCATGATTAGCAGGAAGGTTTGAAGAGGGTTTTGAAGTGCTTAGTAACTTCCCCACAAAAGAGAATCACGTCATGTCAGGGTTATGGATCATGCGGAAGAATTTCTAAGCACATTCAATTGAATGCAGTTTAAAACCTGCTAAATCACACAAAGATCTGAACAGGCATTGGGGGCATTGGGGGTAAGGCACCCCCATATCTTTCTGTGTTCAGGTGTGTGGCTGAGCACACAGCTTTTACCACTGACTATTAAGGATCATTTGCAATCATTTTTGCTCCACTACCCCCCTTCTGCCCATCCCCACAAGCTTACAATACTACAGCGGTCTCACAATCCTAATAGTTTTAATTTCAGACCCTTTCCTAGTAACCTCTAATATGTACCAATAATCTGGCTAGGTATAAGGCTGCTTCACATTGTTGATAATTTTGTAGCTTTGGTTCATTTGTTTGTTTTGTTTGTTCATATGTTTGTTTTGTTTTGCTAAATCTTGCCAGCTTTGGGCAGTCAGATGTGTTGAAACACACCTTCGTTAAGAGGCACCGTATTTTTCGCCCTATAGGACACACTTTTCTCCCTCCAAAAATGAAGGGGAAATGTGTGTGCGTCCTATGGGGCAAATGCAGGCTTTTGCTGAAGCCTGGAGAGCGAGAGGGGTCGGTGCGCACTGACCCCTCTCGCTCTCCAGGCTTCAGGAAGCTATCCGCAAGCCTTGGGAGCCCGGCGGGAGTTCCCGCCGGGCTCCCAAGGCTTGCGGACAGCAGCCTGCAGCCCGAAACCCAGGGAGCACAGCGGGGCACACCCCGGGCTTCGGGCAGCTCTCAGACTTCCCACCGGGCTCCCAAGGCTTGCGGACAGCAGCCTGTTCTGGGGGCTGGGGTCGGGGGAAGCTCGGGCTTCCCCCGCCCCAGCCCAGCAAGCTCTGGGAGCAATGGCGAGGTTGCGCAACCTCACCATCGCTCCCGGACCCCCCAGCCCTGAGGCTAAAAACGAAGCCAGGACAGTGAACGGGATCCATCCCGCTCGCTGTCATGGCTTCTTTGCTCTTTGGGGCTCGGGGGGGAAATAAAACTTTTTTTCTTTATTCCCCCCCCCAAAAAAAATAAGTGCGCCCTATGGGCCGGTGCGCCCTATAGGGCGGAAAATACGGTATATCCCAAATTGCCTGTGCATGGGCAAGGTGAGAAAAGGAAAGCTGCAGTTGCAAGCTGACCATCCATAATAATATACACAATGACCTTCTTGTCTGTATATCTATGGAAACAGTTACGGAACCATCCTTTGTCAAGATGATATTTCCTTATAGGTAGTACTGGATGAAAGACTGCTCATGCTACTTAATGGAAATCTCCTCTGACTATGGAAGCAGAAAACTTACCAACCTGTGTGTGTGTGTGTGTGTGTGTTCTACTCCTGCCACTCCATTCTCACTCACTGTCCCTCCTGACTCCACTAGCACTCTACTTTCTCCTCCCTGCCCCACTCTGGTTTTCTCCCAGTCTCGTAGCATCACACCCCTTTCTGTACTACTCTCTCCTTGTTTCCTGCCTTGAAAAATAATTAAATAAAACAGAGAGAGGTGAAAGAGGAAATGAGAAAGAGAAAAGTTTACCCACTTCCTCCATTAGCTGTATGTAATTTGAAACAGGCCTTGGTACCTCACGCAAAGTGGGCAGTGAGCCTGGGGCTGAAGAGGTTTCATGGGTGGTGAGGGAAGTCCTCAAGGGCACCATTGTAGAAGCACCTGGAATTTAACTGTAGCATCTTCATGGTCAGGGAAGCTACCTAACTGACCATGTCAGGAGGAGTGCTGGGCAAAGCCATAGCTGGGCACTTTCCCTGCTGTGGCCCAGCACTCCTCTTTCATTTCCTTACCTGCTGTGACTTCCATCATGCCCTATCCTGTCCCGTTCGCCCCTCCCCCCAGGTGCAAGCAGTGCCCCACCTCAATAATGTACAGGTGGTCCACTCCAATTATGTACAGAAAGGGTATTATGCTTTTGGCTTTGGACTCCTTGGCTGATGTGAATACGGCAGCAAAGGGAAAATCTTGGGGTTTTAAATAACGTGGAAAGGACATAAAATCACTTTTCTGTTGGGGCAAGGAGATCATTGATCACTTGCTGCCGCGTAGCCACATAAACTCTGATGGGGCTACACCAGCAAAACGGATGAGTAAGCTGCTCCCCGAGACTTGAGTGACAGCGAAACCATATTTAGTAACAGACAGATTAAAATGAGAATTGCAGAAGCATGAAGTCTTGTTATCTGCAAGTCTTTCCACAGCTGAGCCTCGAGACGCACACTGATTGGTAATTCAGATCATGAAGTTTGTCCCCGTGGAGTCTCCATATGTTTCTACCCCTGGAGGAGCTATGAATGTCAATGCACCCCTTAGGGTGCAATGTGTGAAAATTCTCCAGGGGATGAAATGAGAACTGACATTAATCTGCCACAGGTGGCCTTTGCAACTTTTATGCATTGCCCAGTTTCCTGAAAGTCAAAAGAAAGAAAGAAAGAAAGAAAGAAAGAAAGAAAGAAAGAAAGAAAGAAAGAAAGATGCACCCCACCCCACCCCAAATGAACACACTCTCACCTTGAGATAATTCATATTAAAGATTTACTGAGTGGAACTGGGAATTCTAATTGCAAGTGACCCACCTAAGCAAAACAATTCAACCAAGTCACAGAACAGTTTTTCCTAATGTCAGGTTTGTACTTTTGTGGTGACCCTACTTCAGATGTCCATGCGCATACCAGTCCCGTCAACATGTGTCCAGATCATGGGCCAAAGCATGTTCAGGATATTTAACCAGTATTGTTGTACTATGAGACCATGTGCTCAACTATTTACAAGATGCAATTGCCCATATATACACAAACACACACAATTGCAAAAAAATCACCATAACATGGTGTACTCTTGATGTTACTGGACTGCATCTCCCATCAACCCCAGGCAGCACAGTCAACAGTCAAGGATAATGGGAGCTGCAGTCCAGCAACATATAGAAGGTATTAGCTACTCCTGGCCTCTAAGGGTAGTCTCTTTTCTCAGGACTGGAGAGGGGGGAAACAATAGGCCCTGAAGCCAAAGGCACTATGGCACATCCAAAGCCAATTTCACTCCCCCTGCCCCACAATATATGGATCTCTTCAGTAGCCATGGAGCCTGCCACACCTTCCTTTGTAAATTATTTCTGGGTAATTGATGACTTTTTAGAGGGGGAATAAAAAAATGATATAATGCCCTTCAGCAAAGGTTCTGGGATGTTTTACGAAAACAAGATAAAGTACAAAAATTGGAATAAAAGACAATAAAGAAAGGAAGAGTGCCCTCCCCAACTCAAACCATGACCCCTAATTTGTCTTGGTTATCAGACTGGAAAAGAACCCCAATTACCCTCCTCCCAAACAGCCTCACTCCTGCCAACCAGAGATGAAAAGCACATTTATTTTCTTAAGTGAGATCTTTTGGCGACATAGACAGACGCTTGTATACAAGACAATTACTGGTTAAAAAATGTCTGCCTCTGACTGCAACATATCTGTAAGTGGATTTAAACCAGCATAAAAGATGCAGAAGTGGCTATAACCAGCCCCATCCCATCTCCCTGGAAACTCTCAATTTTGTGTCTCTGTATGTGTGCTTAGCCACACATATCATGCCAAAAAAGAACAAAACGGGGTGTCAGCAAAGAAAGGAGTCTTCTCCCCCGCCCCTTCCTTCCTCGTATAACAAGGCGGCTTGATTTTATTTATTGTTATTGACAATTTCAGCGACTATTTCTCAATCATAAAAGCAAAAAGCAGAGGCTGAGCAAGTCAGACCATCATTCATATTTTGCTTTTATTGGACCTGGAAAGCCTGGGAGATATGAGAACTCGTTTGCACAGACACCCTAGTGGCAACATCACATTATTCAAATGGCTAAAATAAGCCTCGCACATGCAGTTCATGCAAACGTCCTCCTTTCTGCCCCCTCTGCAAACACTGAATCAAACCAATGGCTCCATTAGCTGTAATGCAGGTGCCCCCTTACACACATCTAACCTTGTTATACTCTTGCCGGAATAAAATTGTCTCATATATATACACACACACACATATATACAGCCACACAGAAATGGAGGTGTCTGTTGTATCAGCAGAGCAATGGAACAGCCATCATCTGGTGGAAGGGACACCCCATGCGTTCTTGGGGTCTGTAATGTTTTAGAGAGGGGTGGGGAAGCTCCAGGTTTCATGGGGGGGGGTCGACTTAGTTTTCTGAAAGAGCTTCATTGTCCACCAACCAGAGCCAGGAGCAAAAGAGTGGTTTGGGGAGAGCATGTGTACA
Organism: Podarcis filfolensis; assembly: GCF_964270895.1. NCBI lineage: Eukaryota > Metazoa > Chordata > Lepidosauria > Squamata > Lacertidae > Podarcis > Podarcis filfolensis. The sequence goes on along the minus strand of NC_139605.1, from coordinate 87,624,545 downwards.
CATAGAATGAAGGAATAAGGTGCTTCCACATGCAAGATTTCCCCAGGGTTTGTTTTCATACCAGAACTGAGCTCACAGTCATTTCACATAAAGATCCATTTCTGATTTCCTCCCAAGTTTTCTTCAATTCAGCAGGGGAGCCATTTTTGCCACTCTTTTTAAACAACTAGGTGGGTTATCATTTATTTTCTGCCCAAGGCCACCATGCTAATGCCTGTGCTACTCTTTGCCAGCTTACAGTTCTGTGACTGTCAAGTTACCTTACTTGAACTGTACTCTATGAACTGCAGGTCTTTTTTGGGTGTGTGTGTATGTGTGAATGCAGCAGTGTCTGGTGCAGGACAGAGCCTCCCTCCCGACACCAGCATTGCCACCACTTGCTTGGGTGGTGTTGAGATGGGGTAGGGCAGTGGAAGGGTCAGGGCTGTGTGGACTCACCAGCAGAGCCAATCTGATGCCCACATCCCTGCCCTTGCAGCCTCTCTGCCCATCCCCATTCCAGCGCTGGCCAGGTAGATGCAGTGATGTCAATGTTGGGAGGACAGCTCTGCAGCTTTGTCCTGCCAGCTACAGGGCGTATGTGTATGTATACAGTGGTACCTCAGGTTAAGAACTTAATTCATTCTGGAGGTCCGTTCTTAACCTGAAACTGTTCTTAACCTGAGGTACCAGGTTAATCGGGCCTCCCACTGCTGCTGCCACACAATTTCTGTTCTCATCCTGAAGCAAAGTTCTTAACCTGATGTACTATTTCTGGGTTAGCGGAGTCTGTAACCTGAAGTGTCTGTAACCTGAAGCATCTGTAACCCAAGGTACCACTGTATATGCATTTTTTTAAAAAAGGCAATTAAAGTAAAGATGTGGCGGCAGCTACTGGCTTGGGTGGTTTTTAAAGTGCATGATGTAAATAGATGAAGGTGAAGGTCCATCAGTGGCCATTCACCATATTAGCTTATGGAACCATCCAGTTCAGAATCATTGTGTCTCTGAGTGCCATTTGGGGTAGGAGCAAAAACCAGGAGATGGCCGCTTCTTCCATGCCATGTCTATAGGTTTCCTGGGAGCATTTGGGTCCCCAGTTTTGGAAACAGGACATTTGACAGATTCAGTCTTGTCCAAGAGAGATCTTTTTTTTTAAAAAAATGTTCCAATATTCACACAGACTTTGAGCCAGCATAAACAGTGGATTCAGCTGACAACACTATTTTTTCTCATTCACAACTTATATCCCTACATTAGATAACACAACGCAGATGCGGGACAGAGAATGCACTGACCATGAATACTAACCATGACCCGTCCCCAGCTCGGATAAACTTATGCTGCTGCAGGTGGATTTCTATATAAACTGAGCAAGGGTTGTCGTCGTCTCTTTTTTTATCACAGTGATGTGAGGAATCAGATATCCAAGAGCTAAAGTCAGCTGTGCCCCCCCCCCCACCGCTGCACCTCTTCAATCCTCCTCACCAACTGTGGTATGATATTAAAAAGCATATGCAATGAGGCTACACCTTCTGTTCACACTCTGTCAGTAATCCTGCACAGGCAAGGTTTGCTGTTAACCTCCCTAATGGAAAAGCCTGTTAGATGGCTTGCCGGCTGTGCTTCACAGTTAAGTATTATCTGCAAAGATGCAGGCTGTTGATGTGTGGGCATCTAAAGCAAAAGCTGCAGAAACTTAAAAGAAATGGTTAAATTCTGCTCGACAGGCCTGGAAACATAGGTGTGGACAGGGGAGGGGGAGTGGGGGAGGCAGGAGGGTTGAGTTTGTCCAAACCTTGGGCTGCCAGATTATATGTAACTAATTCCAGCTGAGGACATGGATGTGGATGCACTGAAGGAGGAGAGCAATCACAGAGTTTTAACTTAATTACAAATTTAGGTTTCCCTCATGTCTGTCTCTCTCTTTCTCTCTCTCTCTCCCCCCCTCCCCCGCCATTTGTGCAATTCAGATAAAATGTGGGGGTTTTTTGGTGGTTTTTTTAAAAAAAGAAATAAAGAAAAAGAAATCCATATGAATGGCAATATCCAGTATTCATTAGAGGCCTGAGAGAGAAATGGAGAGACACAACTCATTACTGGGTTCTTCACCTTTACCCTTGACAATGGTTATTTACATAATAACCTGACCCATAGGTTACCGTTCATTAACAAACACATGTGAAAACACAGAGGCAGCTGGCTACCACTCATAAATATAGATTGTTAACCTTGGCTTAGAAGACTTAAACTCACTTACGGGGTGGTGGGGAAGAGGCCCTGTTTTGCATAGCTATTATGTCATAACCCCAGTACGGAGCACAATAAACCAGAGGCATAAAGGGAAGGGCTCAAGATGTTCTCTCTCACACCAGCAGGGCCATTAAAACACACACACACACACACACACACACACACACACACAAACACACACACACAGGTTCTGAGAGGGATGAAATGAATCTTCCAGGAAATCTGAAAATCCTGGTCCTCACTTTGGTATAGTGATATCGCTGAAATTCAGCCTTGCAGCAAAAATGGGGGAAAAATCTACTGATGTCTAACAACCCAGGGTGTGCCTTTCCATTCTTCAGAAATAAGCCACAAAATATTGGGTGAGTTCCCCTTTGAGTATCCTCCTCCCCCCCCCAACTTAGAGGCATTGAGGTGGCATGGCTCAGCATCCAACCGGTGGGGGGCATCCGGCTGTGCCCACCCAACAGCAGGAATTTGGAAGAAATTCAATTCAGTTTGCATTTAAAGGCGAACCTACTTAATTTTCACTTTCCATAACAACACATGGTCTGAAACACAGCCAGCCCCCCTTCAATACCTGTACTTCTCTGAATTGTGTAATGCCATTCTTCAGTCAAGTAAGGCATACAGAAATGTATGTACTAGGTAAAGTGTGCTCATGAATGGAAATAACATAAGATGCATTATATTAGTGAAATTACTTTGCAAAAATATTGTATATTTAGGGAGATTACATACAGACATGTGGTGTAGTGCTTACACTATGGGGGAGACTAGGGTTCAAATTCCTACTTGGCCATGAACCTCACTGGGTAACCTTGGGCTAGTCCCTTCATCTCTCAGCCTACACTGTGTCACATGGTTGTTGTAGGGATTTAATGAGGAGGGGGACAACTGCTCGAGCTCCTTGGAGAAAATAGATGGGATATAAATACAGCAAGCAAGCAAACAAACAAACAAACAAAAACTCACTGATGAATTTTCACAGTGATTTTTTTAAATAATTACAAACGGACACAGAAATTTAGAGAACTGAATTAAAGACAAAAAACAAAACAAAAACAAACTGAGAGAAACTGAAATTGACAGATTCATCTATCTATACTCAAAAAAGGAATGGACTTCTACTTTCCCCCACCCCCATTCTGTAGCTGCTGCCCCCTCCCCCTGGCAATCTGCTTCAGAGGGTGTGTATCAGAAACTACCCTGTATCATTTGTGGCACATCAACAATCAGTGTCACGTCACATTACCACACACACAAGAACACTTGAGACATAAAGGGCGAAACAAACAACAGGTCACTTCTATGTTTCCTGAGAAGATCTCCCTCTAAGAAAGCACAAGTAATCACCCATTATTGCAATATTATAGTTTTCCAGTGTGAGCACAGAGCTGAGCCAAATCTTCTTGCATACTCAGGTCTTGTGCTTTTTGAGCGCCCTCCGATTCAGGGTTGTAGTCAATACTAGTCCCACTGAGAGTAGACTCACTGAAGTCAATGAACACTGCAAACTTAGGTCCAGTTGTGTCAATGGGTCTACACTGAGTACAACTTAGTTGGGTACAGCCATCAATGATTGCTTCCAGATGTTGTTTACATTGTTGTACTGTTCTTCAGCATGACTGATTGTGACCACCCATGTGATTTTTGTGGATTATGTCACACCACCACTGTGTCTGACATGGTGACAACACAGATGACTGTGAATGACATCACAAGGGTTGGTACAGGCAATCTCATTAAATGACACTGAAAGCAAATAAGGCCAAGGACTGTGAGAGCAAAGGAAGTGAATGGCACAGAGGTCATGATACCAAGGGGGGGGGGAGGCGGTGGACACTTTTGAAACATGGCTGTGTGGTGAAGTATTTTTTCTTTTTTTTAAACTTTGGCCACATCAAAAATGCAATTTCAAACCAAAAATCACCATTAGAATATTCAATTCAGCCTTACGTGAGCTTTTTCTTATGATGTTGTAGCTATGAAATCAACATTTCATGGGTTTATTTATTGTGTTATTGATGTGAGAAGGTGCAACAATCAAATATTTATACAAAGGCTTTCACTATCCTGGATAGCTCAGTTGGTTAGAGCGTGGTGCTGATACTGTCAAGGTTGCAGGTTCGATCCCTGTATGGGGCTGCTGTGTATTCCTGCATTGCAGGGGGTTGGACTAGATGATCCTCAGGGTCCCTTCCAACTCTAAAATTCTATGATTCTATGATCCTATACAACTGAAATAATATGGGAATATCTGTTTCACCATTCTGGCATGCACTCAGGCTGGCATGGGACATTGTGTGTGATTCCTATGAATGGTGGAAGTCATCATGCCAGGGGCAAAACAGCGCGAGGATGTTGTGAAAACATGCCTCAAGGCATAGTGAAGGCTATATTTACTTATTGCACTGCTGTGACGTTTCTTCGCCTGCCTAAATTATCTCAGTACGATTCTGCACCTGCCATTAAACAGCTCCCCCACCCCCTTTGGACTTTTAGACTGGCTTTCTGTCTCCAATAATAAGCTAATTGCATGTTAAGTTATCAACTTACTTCACTTTTTAAATAAGTTTTGGGGAGAAATGTATGGAACTATCACATTGGCTTTAGGGCAGTGCCATCTATTCTCAAATGTTGAAAATATGAACGAAGCAGCCAAGCATATTCCCTTCAACCCCTCGCTTTGCTGAACTTATTGACTTATTGTGATTCTGTTCAAACCCCCTTATGCTCTCCTGGTTGCTATTGCTGCTGGGCATGGCTTTCCTTCGTCTTTGTTCCTTGCCTTATTTGCCCTCATTCTCAGCCTCACTTGCCTTCACTGCAGCATAGTTCTGATTGGCTGCAGTAACCCATCTGAATTGGTTCATGGACAGTGGTGATGACTTTACGTCAGCCATATCACCATGAAGTCATTGACAAAAAAAGCACATGGGATGCCAGAGCTAATTATATATATTTTTGTATTAAAAGGGCAATGATGGCAAACGAGGTCAAGTAGAGTGAGGGCAAAGAATCATAGAATTGTAGAGTTGGGAGGGCCATCTAGCCCAAGAAGAAGAAAATAAAACAGTGGTGAGAAGCAGCAGCTCAGGAAGCAAAAAGTGCTGAACAATATTTTTTTAAAAACCATGTGCATAGGCATGTTCATGCGGAATCAGAAATTGCTTGAATCAAGCAAATTTTGGCACTCACAAGCAATGAACCCCAATGAAAAATTCTTGCTTCAACTACACACCAGGCAGATGGGGGTGGTTGTGGCTCTCTGATGCACGCACACACAGTTTGAAGCTGTCCTAAGAGGCACTTTCAATATAGCAGTTTGTGACTCCCAACAGCTATCTACTTAGTTGTCTGCTGAGTGCTAATCTTAATGATGTTTACATATCGCATACTAAAATTAACAGCTTTTGAAGCAAAAGATGGCAACAAAACAAAGCAAACCATCACCACAGGAAACCCATGTGATACACCAGTGGTTGCTCTGAAGTTGCCTTTTTACCTATTTGCTCAAACTTTCCACACCAATTACCAGTTTGCACTTTTGCAAAGCAGGCTGACACTGGGGGTTTCAGGCAGGGACGTCTTTCATTCCTGCTATGAATCCAAGTATGTTTTAATTTAGTGAGGAGGGAAAGCATCTAATTTTTCTCTCTCTTTAGCTTCAGGGACGCCACAGGCAACCACAAATATCCCTTGAGGTGAGTCATATTTGCTCGTTTAAGAAGCGGTCTATTCTACTGCAATAATTGGATTTAGCATCCCTTCATTTAGAGAGAAAAGACTATCTTATTTGAAGAGCTGAATATTTAGGAATCTGGCTTTTCACCCGGTGGACCTGGCTCCAGCTCTACATTTAATTAGAATGCACCCAAAAATAACCAATTTCCAAATAGAAGCCACGGAACCACCATTCCAGAAATGCATGAACCTATCCACAGATAGGCTACCTTCATTAGTACTGACTGGAAACCCTACAAGGCAAGATGCACCTGCATGTAACAATGCATTATATTAGCACTGCCAGGATCCAAATCTCTAAAACACAAATTAGCTCTGACAAAGTCAGGTCTATCCGGTGAACCTGTTAGCCTTTAAGTTGCCACAGGACTCTTTGTTTCCATATCACCCACTCCCAGACATTGGTTTGAAAATAATGACCTTGACACTACTTTTAAATATCTAAGATTGCAATTAGTCAGCTGTATGGTGCTCCGTGGTTGCAATCATTAGCACACTTCCTTGGAAGCAAGCCCCCAAATTTGAAGTTAAGTCCAAATTTAATACATTTGGAATGGAATCCATTTTAAGGGCTATATTAGAGCCATACTTGAATTATTATAATTATATAATAATAATAATACCCCACCCACTCTGGGCAGCTTACAGCACAATTTATGATCTGAAAACATGAAAAAGATACATCTAAATTATTGGTAAACAAGCTAATGTTTCACTCTACATGTTGCTTGGGAATGCACTGCTGTTACATTACTCAGAATCAAGGCTGACTGTGTTCAGTGGGACTTAATCCCAGGTAAGCATAGGACTGCAGCCAAAGTATTGCTGGGTTGCACTTGATGTAGTGTATTTGAGAACTCAGTTTTGTTAAGTTAGTTTGTGTCTGTTTTGCTCACATTCTCATGTGCTGTCTAAAGCAAAGTGAACCAAACGTGTGGCCTGATGCTAGGTGCATTTTCTCATGAGTCCCATCAAGTCAACAAGACTTACTGCCATGAAGTTCAAAGGGGGGAAGGGAGGGTTGAAGCTCTGGGTGAATTAAGCTATTGCAAACCAGAGAAGAAAATGTGAAGGGATAAAAACAGGTATTAAAATTTGTTAAAAGATCTAAAAATTTTGAACTTTTAAACTGACTGAATATTATTTCTGCACTGCAATTACATTGCCAGCTAACAATAGATATTTGGGCATAGTATTTCAGAATTGCAGTTTCAAAATGGCATGTGGTGACATAGCTGCAGAAGGTGCTATTCAAACCCTAACCTCTTTTTTTCAGTGGTGGTCTTTAGTCTGCAAACTGCACTTTCTTCCATTTGTAGCTAATAGCAGCCCCAAATTAAACAGTCATGGTACTTATAAATCCAACTCGGAAAATGCCATCATGTATTTTTAATCTAGCTACCTCATCACTGAATAATAAAATGAAAGGATTGCTGAGTTTGACTGGCATTTGTAAGTAGCATATGAAAGGGGCTAATAGAGGGAGGAAATTAGTTGCATTTATCATCTTAACTACATTCATATTACACTCACGATTCAATTGTTTAAAAATTAATCCTTAAGAACAGCTTTTTTAAGTTTAAGCATTCCAAACAATTGTAATTTATTTTCTGAACAAATGCTATTTGTAAAAGATTTAAAAAAACCCCTTCCATATGTCGTATGAACTAAATGATCTATTCTTCAAGTATTTGAAATATGCAGCATTTAATACATACGTATATACATCACAATAACTAATAACTAAACCGAAGTCCCAAATGTGTGCCATCTTACTTGGATGCAGTTTTGTAGGCATATTGTGCCTTAATAATTTAGAAAGAGCTAAGTCTTATATTAGTATTAATCCATTTGTATCTTCAGAGAAGACAGCTGGGAGTTAACTCAACCTGGCAACCGCTGTCCAGCATTCCTGCTTCTCCCAGTGAATACAGAAAACTGAGTCAGATCACTGGTTCTTAGAGCTCCACAGTGTCTACCCTACACTGCCTGCCAGTAGTTCTCCAGTGTTTCAGACTGATGTCTTCCCCAATCCTACATGGACTGAATCTGGGACTTTAGGAATGCAAAATGGGTGGTTTGCTGGTGGACTATGGCGCTTTCACTGGTCCTGGCCATTACCTATGAAAATGTGCATGTATATACATGCAAAGGACAGTATGCCTACATGGGATAGCAGGCTGGTTTGGTGGATCGCAAGTTGTTTAGGCTTGTTCTGGCCACATTTCAATGCGCTGCATTGGGCTGAGTTCAAACTTTAATTGGCGTATGCAGAAAATCTCCTGCCTCAAGCCAAAGCATGAAGGAAGAGGAAAAACCACCCTCTTGATTATGTTGGTTCCCTTTCCAAAATATCTGCTGAAGGGATACCCTTTTTGGAGGACAATGATGGCTTGCATTATTGGCAGGCAGAGGGATTCCCAATGACTCCCCCACCCCGCATTGCCCAAATGATGCTTTCCATTCATGCAGCTGAAGAGCCCTCCTGTTTCTCTAATTAAGCTGCCTGAACAACAGGAAAAAAGCACAATTAGCCCTGAGTCATACTGGCATGCATCTCTCTCTCTCCCCCGCCTCGTCCCCCCCCCCACCTGCTGCCAAAGCCTCATGTGACACATAGAGACATCAGTTGCTCACTCAGTTAAGCTAGGCTTCACATGTTGGCTTGATGGGAGGAGCTGCTGACCCTCTTGGTAATTACTCAGTCTAACAGCTTAACTAACATGCAAATTCTGCTGTTGAGTGACAGGTAAACTGCGTGAGGCCCCTGACTTATGCCGGCAGAGGGGAGGGGAAAAATGAGAGAGGGTGGGTGCTGACATAGATGTAAAAGCGTGTGTCAATTGCAGATCTAATGCAGCTTCGAAAGTACGACATGATTCATTAGCTTTATTTCATGCTCAGGGTAACGAAGTTGTGGTTGCTGTGTTAATTAAGTGGGGAGGGAGCAGGGTGGAACTTGGCAGGCATAAGTCAGCTGGCATGGCACACAGATCCCAGAGGGCAGGGCTGCTCCAAATCACATGCTTTACAGCTCTCTCAATATTTCACATCCAGGCTCTCCATTCCGATGGCCTTCCAAGCACTTACGGTGGAAAACGATGTCAAAACCTTTTCCTGTTTCACTACACTAAAACTGCTTGACTATCTAGGGCTCAGGGCTCCTTTTCAAACTTAAGGGAAAGTAGGAGGGACAGAGACAGTGGGGAAGGAAGGGAAGAGGCAGAGAGAGAGGGGGGGTTGTGTGTGGGGAAATAAATATGAATTGGGGTCCCTTTGGTGTTTGTAAAACATAACTCTAGTGGACTGGTATAAAATCTCTGCCAATTTATAAACTTTCTTCTCAGGCTGCTAAATTGGCACAACTAACCTACGTGAGCAGCAGTTAACCATGTTCAGTTCAAGGGCCAGGTTCAAAGTTGGCCAACTCTCCAAGCTTTGATGATACCAGTGATTATGGCCAAAATGGCAGCTGAACTCACTCTTGCACGTGTACAATGCATTCAACCTACATGGAGACCAAACACATACAAATAGCCACATACCCTTTGGGTGGGGGGGTTAATCTGTCAGGGGCTGCATGTCGGTGGTGGACAGGGCTAGAGGCAGAGCCAAAGGTGAGTGGGTGCCTCCACCCCCCTCTCTCCACCTCCGCTTCCTCTCTGCCCCTCCCCTTCTCCTGTTTCTCCCCTCCTTGCACCACCGTCTGAATACCAGTTGCTGGGTATCTTAGGTGGAAAGATCACTGTTGTGATTTAGATCTTCTCATAGGCATCTGGTTGGCCACTGCGATTGATAACAGGATGCTGGACTATGTACCGGTAGGTCTTTGGCTTGGCCTGCTGGGCTTTTCTTATGCTCATCTATTGGTACATTGTGGTCAGTAATACTTGCTTCATGCAATCAGAAGGGATACCCTTTGGGAAATATCCAGTTTGTTCCTATGCACAATATATATCTATTTAAAAATAAAATTAATACAGCCCCAGGGTGCACCTAGTTTGTGCCATGGCTTCAGGCTGATCCAGCACAATCATATTCTGCCTGAAAAGAAACCTTTTTTTCCTGAAGGCCATATTTGCAGACAGCAGGTTACTGTCAAGATCCAAATCACAAATGGACGGCTCTCAGTTTTGCCTACTGGCTTCTGAAAATTTATGCAACAGCATAGAAATTAATAGGGCTTCATAAGGAAGTAAGTCAAATTACGGCGAGGAGCAAAGAATAAAGTGGGAATGCACTTTTGAGGGCAATGATACCTACAGGTGCAAGTGTAAATGGTATAATGTGATGCCAGTGGAAAATCCACAGCCATTAGGACCTTGGTAGCTTCATTCTATAAGTTGAAACTGTAAGTCTGAGTGAACTTTCTCTAGCAATCTCTGCAAACTAAAAAGGCAGCTACAGTGAAGGATCAAGGTGCACCCCATGGCTACAAACCACAACGGCAATGGGAAGCAAAATGCATGTTTGACTAGTACCCTCAAGGCCACCGGGTTGGCTAGCTATCTCCCTCATCCTTCAGTAAAAAGGAAAGGTTGCTGATTAGCAAAACAAAATTGGTAAGGTCAGGCAGTACATTTGCTGGTTCAGATTAATGGAAGATAGTGGCTGGATGGATTACAATTATGCTATTGATGTCATATAGTTAAGATACTTTCTAGGACAGAGTAAATATAAAATCCAAAGTGTGCTGTGTCACTTATTATCTGAGAGAAGGACAGACAGACAGACAGACAGACAGACCCATGAAAGCCCTATAATTCCGTACCAGTTCTAAAGAGTCTGCCTCAGGGTTCAGTGTGTATGATCCTACTCTCATAACAACTTCACACTCTAGTTTGTAGACTTGCTCAAGGGGTGAATGTGGCAGGGGCTGAAATAATCAACACTCTCTCAAAAGACCATCTGCCTTTCATCTTTGGATGTGTGATCATATAAACAATAGGAGGGTTGTTATCTGTGGTGAATGGAATTCATAACCGTAACCAAAGTTACTCATTCTTCTATAGAATAACTCCTTTGGGCATTGCTTGGGCAGAGAGTGTCCACTTGTCATTCTTCGTAGCACAACAGCCACCAAGACTACATTTTACTCTCCCAATTTTTGAAAACAAAACAAAACAGGTTGGTTGGGCTTTTTCTGAAGTATGTTGAGGGAATATAGGTATTTTGCCTGTTTTTAAGTTATTTTTTAGGTCACCAGTTTTTCTTTTGTGAAATGGGTACTCTCTGATGACCATGACGGTGTCTTAGATTTTCAAATGTACACTTAGCCTTCCCCAAAGGGCACTAAGCAACAACCCTCTGTGTTGGGAGACAGCATGCTTCCATGTGCAATCATAAAATACAGGCCACTGCTGATTGGTTAAGGCAGTGGTGTGGAGCATCTGACACAGGGGCCAAATTAGGCCCAACATGTGTTCCAGTTGGGCCTGCAAGGCAGCTTCCCACAAAGAACATCTCCTTGCCCCATATCTGATGTCCTGTATGCCATCAGGTGTCAGGCAGACAGAGCTGCAGGTGAATTGGCTGCTCCACTGAATTTCCCATGGGGGATTCAATCAGACAGCTGATCCTTATAGAAAACAGTGGTGAAGTCACTGTGCATGAACCAATGTGTGGAAAGATCAACCCTGCTGGATTGGCTGTGCATGGGGATCTCAAACATGCAGTTTAGTAAGAATAACAGTACCAAGACTGTCTCTTTTGTAAGTGAATAGGAAGAGGAAGCATATGTCATCCTCGAAGCAGCAGGATTTCATCTCTACTCATCAGTTGATAATCCAAAGTTAAATTCTGCTCAAAGGTGCTGTTTCAAGCTGTTTGCACACTTCTCCTGCAGGTGGGTGGTAGTGGGATGGGGAAGAAGAGTCTACACCTTCTCCCACCTGCTTGCAAGAGAAGTGCTAACTGCTTCAAACTGAGCTTTTGAAAAGCACTTTCAAGCAGTCCCCATGCTCCTAACACAAATGGAGACTGATTCCGCTAAGTGCTGGGCTGTAGTGCACAAGATAGCTCCCTGCAGTGAACTCCCTCATAGTCCTGAACTCAGCAGTAAGCAGGGTCTCCCCCATCAGCTGATCTTGCTTGGCCTGGGTGTTTCATCCCCAGCCATCATGGCTAGAGTCAGGGACAATGGGACCTGTAGTCCAGCAGTATCTTGTTAGCCATCCCTGCTTTAAATAGTAAGGTGGTAGATTTAGGAAGGTAGCTTCTAATCTCTATGAGCAACATCCAAGCAGGGAAGGAGGTGATGACATTCCTATCCTGGCAAGTTTTCGAGAAATGACTCTGCAGCAACCTCGCGGAGTTTCTGTAGGAATTGTTACACAGGGATGCAGTGAACAAGCAACCAGCAAGCATGGCAATATGTTAAGTGAAACACAATACACCTGAGATTTTTATCTTGCAACAAGTGCCGTGCAGAAGCAGCTACAGGAGGCCAACAGGTCCAAAAAGCCCCTGTGTTCCATAGTATTCATAGCAGCAGAAAAAGATTTGATTTTGTCAGGCAGTTTGGAAAAGGTCTTCATTAGCAGTTGCAAGATGGCAGCAGCGATTGAGGCTGGAGATAAAGGTGTAAGTTTCTCAACCATATGATGCAGTGGCTCGCAAAGGAGGAATGAAGTCTCTATGAGGCAAAACAGCTAGCTCCCAGCAAGGCTGTAACATGCTTTCTCACTTTCAATTACCGTATTTTTCGCTCTATAAGACGCACCTAGTTTTTGGAGGAGGAAAACAAGAAAAAAAATATTCTGAATCTCAGAAGCCAGAACAGCAAGAGGTATCACTGCGCAGTGAAAGCAGCAATCCCTCTTGCTGTTCTGGCTTCTGGGATAGCTGCGCAGCCTGCATTCGCTCCATAAGATGCACACACATTTCCCCTTACTTTTTAGGAGGGGAAAAGTGAGTCTTACAGAGCAAAAAATACGGTATTTATTTCCTTACATTTATTTTATGTTTCCCCACCATCAGGGAACCCAAGGCAGCATACATGCATACCCTACAATGTGATGCTCTTATATCTCGGACACTATCTTCTGGATCCGAAATCCTGTGTGAGTCACATGACACATGCAAGATTGAGGACCATGAAAAAATGCTTTTTTGGGAGCGAGATCTCAGTCTGAAATCGTGTGAGAGCAAGGCAACCAAAATGGCCGTGCTCTCGCGGGGATAAGTGGGATGTCCTTGTTTTTCCAGAGTAGTCAACGGGTTTGTGGTTTGCAAGGAGTCTCCCATGTTAACACTGACCAGGCACAGACTTGCTTAACTTCAGCAAGCTAATGGCCTTAGGACTGTCAGAGTAGGAAATGGGAGACAACTGTTTAAACCCCCCTTGGCCATGAAGCTCGCTGGGTGACCCTAGGCCAGTCACTCGACCTTGCCTACCTCACAGAGTTGTTGTGAGGTTAAAATGTAGAGGAGGAGAAATCCAGTATGCCACTTCAAGCTTCTTGGAGAAAGGTGGGAAGCAAATGCTTTAATAAATACGTAAATAAAAAATTGCCAGGGCCTGCTTTAATAAATATCACCACACATACCTAGAGAGAAAAAATGGCGGCGCCACGAGCCGAGCTGTCTGTTGGGGAAACTCAAAATGAGTTTTCTAGACTTGAGTTGGTTCACTGTGACAAAGTTTGAGAATTCCTGATCTGATACAAAGAGTAGGGAACAATAAGGCAATCTTGCAAATGTCTTATGCACCCCGCTTTGCTACCACTGTGGCTCTCTGGCTGCTTATTACAGCCCTTTTCCAAATGCATTTATTTCATTTTAAGTGGCCATCATGAACATCTGTCAAATGTAGCAACACAAAGGGTGGGTGTGAAGTGAGGAGAGGGGGCAGGGAGGAAGTTGCAGGGGAAAGGGAAAGAGTGTGTTGCTTTGCTAACCCTGCTCCCTGCTGAAATACATATTTTAATTTTAAGGTTATTTAAAAAATGAATATATTCCAGAATCTGTTCTTTGCACCCAAGCCTGCTTACAGCTCCAGGAATTGTGTGTGTATGGGGGGGGGGGAGCACCTCTATTATTCTCAGGCCATTTGGTAGTGGTTGCCATGGAGATCAAAAGCAAAATAGCATGCAAATCAACACAAGCCCCAGTGTTCAATAACAACCTTAAAAGGGCAGCCGGATAAGACGACAGAAATCACTTGAAATGCTTCAACCTGCTCTGCTAGCTGTGATTAGATCTAAAAGGGAAAGAAAAATACCCTAATGGATTATAGAGCAGACGAAAGGAGTCTGCCAGCGATGGGGTGCAGCCTGTGTGATTATTTTAAACACATAGACTCTCCCACCCTAACCTACCTCCACATGTCTACATGCACAAAGGTATCCGAAATGACCAAATCACACACACAATATCTTTAATTTCTTCCCCACCTGGCCAGTACTTAAAGCAATCGGGATTTCAGTAATTAAGGGTGGTTTTTTGTTTTCTTGGTTGTTTTTTTAAAAAAACCTACTTTTAATATTTTTAAAAAACTAAATCAAATCTGCTCTTTTTTCTTTGGTGGCAATGAGTCACATAAAATCAACATCAAGCATGGATAGGAAAGTCACATGTACCTTTTTTGACAGTTAATTAGCTCTCTCAACAAGCTTGCACCAGCATTTGGGCATTAGTTTTATAACAACAACAACAAACAACGGCTTCTATACTTAATCCTCAACGGAAAGGTTTTGTTTCAAGGAAACCCAAATGTATTATGGCTGCAGCCCTAGTCACACTAACCTGACAGTAAGTCCCATTGAACCCCATAAGCTTACTTCTAAATTGCTTTGTATACAAACCCTCTGTAAGGTTCAAGCAGTGAGTACAGCTTGCCTTTACTGTAAGTCTGTCTGCCATAAATGACACATTGATAACATTTGGTTATCATCACATAACAGAGCCAACCCACTCAAAGGTATGCTTCCCAAGTTCCTTTTTTTTCAAAAGGAAGGTACAGCGGGTGTGATGCTTGTTGGACCACTGTCTTAGCTTCTGCTCAGCCATGTATCCAAACCTCTTAGGCTCCTGCTGAACCTTGTAACCTGTAGTTTGTCTCATGTGCCTAACTGATATGAGCATCAAAGCCTTTGGGAAAACTAGAGCTGGGGGTTCAAGTTCTTTGTTTGCCAGTGACGGCTGGGACCCTTGCCCAGAAAGGGCATTCAGCACTGGTTTGAAATTATTGGGCTCTTCCAGGTCCAGGGAGGGCTTCTTCCGTAATAGTCTTACTACTGTCTCCATCAGGCAGCCTAAGACCACTCCTCATTGAAATGAAGCGTTCATTACCTCCCTATCACTGATTGCAATGGGCTTTCTTCATTGTTCCCCCTGTCTTCCAGATCATAAGAGATCACTACAGCTACTGGCTGGATAACATGCCATATGGGGTAGATGTGTGCTAAAGCACCATTGGATGGATTTCATTTCAAAGCTCAGGATCCTATCACAACATGCTGACCTTGGATTTTTCTTACGCAGTAGCAAATTAGTTCACATCTTGGAGTCATATGGATAATGCCTTTATGCGTCTGCCTTGCCCTGTAGAAAACTCTTTGACACAATACTTTTATTATTAGCTTCTCCTTGCTCGTGGCAAACCTAGATGATATGGGCTAATCAGTTAGGAACATGTGTACACACATCCTGCAGGACATTTAACTAGATGACCTCCAGTGCAAAGAAATTAAATTCAATGGCTATGAGCTGAATATCTCAGTCTGCTTGGCCAAAGAATGTGAAGTAGACGCTCTCCTTATTTCTTTTTTTATATATAAATTACACAGAGATAGGTTAAAGTAACAGTGTGAACAAATGTGTGGACTAGCTCCATTGTATTAAAGACATGAATGAAATGTCAAGTAAAATGGGCTAAGATAATTTGAGGAACTAGCATGGAAAAAGTTGAGAAATGTGTGGGAAGATATAATCATATGTTGTTTCTTAACAACATCATCATCATGGAGCCATAGATCCCACTACAGCTCTGGTCCAGTAGCCACTTTAGCCACCTCAAAAGTAAGGAAAACACAATAAAAACCACAGCACCCCACCCATGAGAATTCCCGTGACATTTGCTTTCACCTTTGATAATCCTCAAATTTGGTTTCTTTTTCTCATTAATTGATGGAGAATAGTCCAAATCCAATGCCTGGGTGTCCAGTGTAGGTGATAATCATTTTGGTTGCAAGAACTACTTTCAAGACCAAGGGCCTTGCTGTAACATTGACCCTGGAGTCCAGCAGTGAGCATGGCAGTGATTTAGAGATTACAGAGCCATTGGCTGAGGAACTTCATGAGGTTCCTGGATCTGAGCCTAATATTCTCAAGTGAACCTGAGCCTGGCAAATAGAATCCTACAACACCAGGGCCTGCAAAACCAGATATTGGACTCTCACAGACATCCTCCCTTGGGCATGGGGAACCAGGTGCTCCCCAAACTGCCTTGTCAGTCCGGTGGCACAGTGAGTGCACAAGGCAGGAGGGCACAAAGCAAAATAAATGCCAGTGGGTTTGCCCTTTTTAAAGGTTTGCAGCTATCCAACAAATAGGGAGGAGCCTGAGAGAGATGGGCTTAGAGGCAGAGACCCCAAAGGTCTCAGTTCACCTCCATCCTTGGTTGGAGCAAGCTGTATTCCTATGAGCTCTCCTTGTGGCCTTGTCCTCTGGGACCAGAGCACGCGACTTTTGCTACTTTTGTTTTCTCTCTCTTCCCTCTCTTTATAGAAATGAGTTCCCAAGCCCCTTTGATGCCAGCACTCTTCCCTGCATTAGCCTTTCGAAACTCAGTTGCCTGCCTAGTGATCTGTTTCTTTTCTGGTACCCAATTTCTATACTGTATTCTGGTACTTCCTTTTTCCAGATGAAGAAAAGGAAACAAAGTAGGAATCCAGAAATGAGTTTTCAGCAGGTTGTTATTTTTACCCCAGGATAAACAGAGAGATAGAATACTTATTCCATTCAGGGAACTAAGAGGGGATGAATGCCACTCAAAGGCCCTGCACAAGAGAAAGGACAACATGTGGAATATGCACGACTAATCTTAACTAGGTGTGATCCTTGCATTAACCCTCAGGCATAATCCTTGCATTATCCCTACAAAATCCTTAGCCTTTGTTAGAAGGAGCCTTTGTTACAGTTGCATTAATCTAACCTCTCTTCTGTACAAGTTATTCTTAACTTACAGACCGGCTCCAAACATTATAGCTATCTCATTGCAAAGCAGTATGTTAAATCTCCCTGTGTTGTTCCAGTGATGCCCCATGCATCCGCATGAGCTGTTCAGTTGCCCTTTGGGCACACTGCACAACAGAAGAAAAAGCTAGGTTCGTTACTGAGTATGCAACACTCACCAAGGAGCTGCGGGCAGCCCTGCTTACCTGCATGATAGACATGCATGTGTAACCCGTTCTTTAAAGTTTTAGCAATAGTCTTAAATTATTTGAGGTATACACATGAAAAATGCAATATGAATTGGGCTTTAGTTCCATACTAACTTTAGTTCCATACCTTCCTAACTCTGAAACTGCTCTCTGCTCTGCTCCCAGATTTGGTCTGGGGAGGGCAGAATCTTCCTTGGAGGGCTTCTGCTTCGACCAACCACCCAAGCCAGGACAGACCAAAGTGCCCCTGGCATTACCAAGGAAGCGGGGGCAACTCCACCTGAGAGGATTCTAAAAGTGCCATCAAGCCAACTGTCCATGGTGCTGATACAGCGGCTGCTGCAGCTCTTACCTCTGAAGTTCTGCCTGACTTGGAATGAGCTTGTGTGTGTGTGTGTATCTCCTGTTCTTCATAGAAAATCAGCAGTTTGCAGCAATTAAACATAAAACTGTGCAATAAGGATCATATAAAACATTAAAATCAGAAATCAACTAGCTGTTATGGAAAGACGTGTTTTTTTAATTGCCTGCATAAGCCTGATGGAGTAGAAAAGTTTTCAGTAGGAGTTTAAAAGTTGAAACATAAGGCACTTTCTGAATTTCCATTGGCAGAATAGCTTACTGGACGCCTATGGGAAACCTGCAAGCAGGATTAGAGCACATGAGACCTCTCCTCTCTTGTGGTTTTTGTCAACTGGTATTCAGAAGCATTACTGCTTCTGACGGTGGAGGCAGGGCAGAGCTATCATGGCTGGTAGCCACCAGTAGCACTTTCCTCTAATAATTTGTCTAACCCTCTTTTAAAGCCATCCAGGTTGGTGGCATCACTACCTCCTATAGGAGTGAGTTCCACTTCTGTCCTGAATCTTCCAACATTCAGCTTCATCGGATGGCCAGAGAACAGCAGAGTTCCAGGTGGTAGCTCCACTTTTGCATATATTGTGGCAACTAAGTTAAGTAGGGTGCCAAGTGTGGTATAATGTATGCTGATGTTTTTGAAGCTATAAAAGTCAAAACAGTAACTCTCTATACCGTTCTTTCCGAAGACAGACACCATATCATTCTTCAGGGAACATAATAGTTTCCCACAATTTCATCTGTATCTGTTGCTATGTGACATGGCAGTGGCCCTGAGATTTTCTCAACCAACTCTCATCAGCGAATCTTTTCATGTCCCACTGGCTTGAACACATTCCAATTGTCCAAGGATTCTTTATAAGGATATCAAAGCCTCAGTAGTCTTTAGTCCCACAGAATCAAGAACACAAAGCAACACTTGCATACTACCTTTTGAATAGCGGTTGATCCAAATAAAAGGTATGTTCTCAGTTGCTCTGTGTTTCAAGCATTCATTGACAGTCTCCTTTGCCATCTTTCTGTGTCCTCAGTTTTGTGTTTCTGAACGTCTCATCACACACAGGTTTTATCCCTTGTAAAAACTGATGCAAAGCAGATGCAGAATAGTTTCCCCTCCTTTTAACCTGTCATTTTCTTTCCTTCCGAGCTGAGGAATTAATCCAGTATATCCTTTGCCAGGTTATTGCTACCAACACAAAAACATGTTTCCTGAGATCATTCCTGTTACAAATTCATTTTGTGTCTCTACCTGCGTAATATTTGCTGTGACACACTTGTGCTATGCTGAATAACCTGGACTTCCCCTTTAATCTAAGCCTTCTTTCCATATGTCTTTGGTTCTCTGTTCATGAGAACTATGTCCAAGGCTGGGATCCTATAGCCTCTTACCTGAGAGTAAGCCTCAGGTAATCCAATGAGACACTTCAGAGTGGATGTTATAGCAGTGGTCACCAACATTTTGGAGGGTAGTGGGTACATCTGGAATTTCAGGAAAGGACTGTGAGCACAAGTCACAAAATGGCTGCCACAATGGTTATGCCAATGGCTGTGGCATGACACAAAATCGCTACAACATCTAAAAGAGCAGGAAAAGTGACAGGCACACAGACCTGCTCCACATTTCTGTACCAAGTTGTAGATTTATTGGGTTTTTTAAAATCCTCATGAAAATTCATCAGCATTTGGGTGTGACCTTCTCCCATTTTTATGCAGATTTGACTAACATACAAGTTTTTGAAGAAAATTTTCCCCAATTTTCACCAATACTTACATTTATAGACACACTGTACACTAGTATGTGCATTTTATTTTTACACATTACTTGGCTGGAGAACTGCATTGAAAAACTCAGAGAACCTGAGTTTCAGTTTGTATCTTCTTTTTGAAAGTATGAATTAAGTAAGTTTGCCTTCAAATTTAATCAAAACTACTTTCTTCTCCATCTTTCTCCATAACCAAGGTTGGCTTCGCTTGACATGGCAGGAAACAGGTCCAGCCAGGAACAAAGTGCTGGTGAGCGCCTCTCCAGTAGCCTGCACGTTCACACTGTCTCAGTAAGTCAAGGTTTGGCTTAGCGTCTCATACAAACCAGGTCAATAGCTAGGAAGAAGAGTTGCAAGAGGAGAATGAGGCTGTTGGTGGAGACAGGTGCCAAAATTTGCCAACCACTGGCATAGATCTTACTTCTATGAAATGAGGAAAAGTCATAGAAAAGATCTACTGGGGGGGGGATATGCCCCATTGTCATTTTAATGTTTCAACTGCTGTAAATGTATATTTGACAAAAAGTATTGCTTTCAATGTTATGTGTGAGCTCCAGATTTCAAAGAATGCCTTGACTTCAGAAGGACGCAGGAAAGTATAAAACTGTGTACCAAACGCGGGCTGGTTTGTCTCACCAATCCTTCTTGGCGTTCCATTGTGCGAAGCTGGCAAATTGCTTATAATGACATAAAGCGAATGCATCTTTGAAAGGCAGAAACATATTCTTATAAGTGTTAGCTGTGCATTTGATTATTTGAAGGGCTTGATTTCTCCAGTCGCGCTGCACATTTTAGGTATACACATGAGATTACAACTTCATTCATCACAGGGCTGCGCCGATTGAGGGAGAATTTCCTCCTCATCAATCTGATTTTTAAACAAGGGTCTATTTTCCCCCTACAGTGTTAGTTGCCGCACGAACCTTCCACTTGTCACTATGGCTGCATTATTGAAGGAGTTAATTGGGTAACATCTCGCTCACCTACCCGGAGTTCGAACCCCTTGCTGAAGCTCAGCTGTAGCTCACCCACCCTCCTAATTACATTTATTCACAGAAATCAAAAGGAGAGGGACGCAGTTGAGTAAAGGTCACATTAATAATACAGGCTGAAAGAAAGCCTGTGGATATGTATTTTTCATTAAAGCCACATTTGACTGAAGGGGCAATTCTTTTAGGATTGGCAGTATTTCTCAAGGAGGCTGAAGATATGGCAGAGGGGAAGAAAGGCGGGTGGGGAGCTGAGAGAAGAGAAGAATCCTCGTTATTCTCTTGTCACTGTTTGTTGTCTGCTTCCAAATCTGAAGAAATAACAAGGAAAGTTAATCATGTTGCTCACAGCAAGAAGTGCCTGAGATCATAGGCTTCAAACCAGGGGTCTTTGCGCCCACCGCAAGATTGAGAAGGAGCGCAGTCACTTGGGGTTCTGTTTACATTCAGGGCCTCCTGAGAAGGAAGACAGATGACCTGAAGATACGTGGGCCTCATATGTAGCCAGAGCCAGATGGAAAGCAGAAAGCTGTAGCCAATCTGGAGCCATATTTGTTTTATTTATGTGCAGCTTTCTAATGCATGGTGTTCCCTGCCTTCCCAGGTAACAGGTGCAAAGGCCTCGTATGCACCACACAATGTTATTTGCAGTGCTGTGCTAAACATCTCTCGTGTTCAGGAGGGCTGTTCAGGAAGGCTGGTGAGCAGGTGCCCATTATCCACCTACATTGCTACTCCCACAATTGCTCTTGGACTTGCACTGTGCTGTTGCAATTGGAGAGATCCATAATGGCAGCAGAAAACAACAACCTGTAGCTAACACAGTGTGTGAGAATTGGAGTGTCTCTTTAGTATGGCTCACTGTTGTCCAAGATGTGCCGAATCAGTGGCGTAGCGTGGGTTGTCAGCACCCGGGGCAAGGCAAGTAATTTGCGCCCCCTAACCTGTGGATTTTAGCACTCGAGTCTCTTCCACTAGAGGTGTGAGTGCGAGCGCGTGCCCCCAGATGTTGCGCCCGGTGCGGCCGGCCCCCCCTGCACCCCCCACGCTACGCCACTGGACGAATTGCATAATCTTAACCCTCCGGGGTGCCGTGAGAGGACCCATGTCTATAATTGCAACAGGCCTTTATTTTGCATGCATGAAAGCTATGATGGTACCTTAGATGAAAATTTCCCCTTCATTCTTAAGGGGGGGTGGGGGATGACAACGTTCAACCACTCTTTACTTCCTTCATTGTTAAATAGTGCATCATAAGCCAGTTAGCATCTAGGCAAATTGCACAAAATCTGTTTCCTTTTAGGTTTAATAACAAGAGCAGGCAGTGAAGATGGGGGTTTTAAAAGTTTCCTGAGGAATCTGAATGCATGATTCCCATGGGTGAATTGGGGGTGCTCAAATCTCCGAGGTCTTCCCCCCCTTGTTGGCTCCCTCACTCTGTGCTGCTCATGCAGTACATCTGTATCCACTTGTTCATTTAATTCAGTGGTAGATAATAGTATGCTTGTGGAAAGCATTGCACAGAAAATCCCCTCTGTCCCCTAAAGTTTGTCTGTGGGGGGGGTGCAGGGGGTTGGGTGGTGGTGGGGTGTTTGTTGAGCAGTTTGCCTCTGGACCTTCTTGAAAGCTGGTCAGTGCCGAATTAGTCCAGAGGTGACTGGCAGCGGTAGATGACACTGTGAGCTGCCATCAGCTACTTAACCCGCAGACTAATACACAAAGTCATTTCTGGTGCACAGCTGTCTGAACAATACATTTGCCAATTAAGTTAATACAATTAAATCCCTTGTATCCAACAGAAAGGGCAGTGCAAATCCAAGTGAAAGAAAGGGGGGGAGAATCTCAACAGTCCTCTGATGCATCGCCCACCCGAAGAACAAAGGCAAAGAAAGAACATTATAAAAACAGTGAAATCCACTGTTAATTAATGTTGAGGTATCAGGAGGCTTATTTATAGCTCTCTCTGTGGCACCAAGAGAGGGTGAATTATAAGACAGCCAGTCAGTAGGGAACTTGGGACTACGTGCAGAAACAGAGTCACTGCTTTTAAAGCATGCACTCACTTTTTTATTGGACTAGGTAAGATTTTATTTTACTCTCATTTTTGCTACCCGTGTAAGATCCCATTAAAGCCCCCCTCCCACTAGAAAAAAGATTTATTGTATTTATGCTTCTACGATCAGGCAGATCACTATTATGTTGAAATGAGCAGCAACAGCATGAAGTAGTTGCAAGGGAATGCACATTATAGAATTAGTTGAGAAGCAAACTTCTGAGACTCACATAACTCTTCACTGGACAATATGAAAGATACTGCTCATTGAACAGCTCTGCATTGCATGTGAAGACCCCCCAAACCACCCCCAATTGAAGACACACTAGACACAGATTTTAGTTTAAGGTTTCTGGCATTAAATTTTGGCCACAACTTTATTTATTACAGCATGTGAGTGGTTGCTTAGGCATTGGTTCCAGGCTAACTGAACCTGCACAGTGGCAGGAACAGGACTGAAACTGGGCACCACTATATGTCAGTAAGGGAAAGCATCCTGGGGGAGCAAGAACTCCTTCGATCTCGCAGCTCACCCCAGATGCTCCCAGGGGCTCTGGCCTGGCCCTAGGGTTTGGACAAAAGCAAGGCGAGCCCCTAGATTCCTTTAACAGAATTCCCTAGCAGCAGCACTGGAGGGGCAGGCACAGCCAACCACATCCCCTCCCCAAAACATTGAACCAAATGCCTAACCGCCAACCTTACAAAGTTGTGATGATTTGCTACACAGTAGGCAAAAACCAAGTGGCACCAGCCAATCAGCCAAATGGCAAAATTTCTACAGGGCCCCTGCTCCAAAACAGACGACCGCTAGACAGGCATAGCAAGGCTAAAAGAACAACCCTAAATATAGGGAGAGGAGGGCGGGTGATCCACTGCATGTTGCAAGTAAGTGAAACTCTCCAGCGACATGCAGCAGCTTAAGTAGCCCCTAAGCAGCCAATAGCCAACCCAAATGACCAAATTTGTGGCCCAGCAACAGAGGGGCAACCAATAGGGTGTTGTGGCCATCCAGATGGTCCCGCCCCACAACAGAGAGGCAGTTTCTGGTGATCTCACCAAAACACGTGCCCTCCTTGATGGAGGACCCGACTTATCCCAAAACCTCACATATTCTTACATCAACAGAAGTTGGTGCTGTAAAACAAAACACCTTATTTTGTGTTTATAATAAAACCAAATTCAAACCAAGTTTACAGATTCAATGGCTTCATATCTCCTTCGACAACTTCTTTTCCACATTCATTTTTATGAAAACTACCAACACACTTTTCATTATTATACCTGTATGTTTTCATCACTATGCTTTGTTGTGTTACCTGGTTCTATTACTAACATTTCTCTGTATTTCAGTGACACAAATGAGAAAAATGAAAGTGACACTAACCTACCTTGCACTTTTAGCAAAGCCCTACAACTGACACCACCCCCCACACTGGCATCATTTATCCAATTAAATAATTGGCCTTGCAGTACGTCATGGACTAACAACCAATCACACTTCTTATTCAGCCAATAAAAAAACAAACACAAAACATGCATTTCGTGGTATCGTCATTTGGCCTGTCTGTTGATGACATCACGATTTGTGACATTTTGGTCTGTGAAGTTATGAAATGAGGGGAGAATCCATTGTTGTATACCATACTGGTTCCAGGTTTCAGAGGTCTCTGGCACAAGGTGCTTTCATTGAGTCCATGTGATATCACTGCAATCCATTCTTATGGCCAATCTATTTAAGGTTTGGATGAAGGCCAAGTGGAGGATGTTCTGTTTATCCACTCTCTTGTTACTGTTTGCATGCTCAGAAAGGACAGATTAGCAGACAGTGATGGCAAGATGGAGGAGAGAAAAGTGAGGAGAATCTAAGGGGTAGCAATGGGCTGCCTACTCTGGCTGTTGTTGGGCCTTGGCAGGTGCCCATTGATGCCTATCCCTGGCTGTGTAGAAGGGAAGGGGCTTCAGCCAGACTGACACCATAGGTAGTAGATAGGTAGATAGGTAGTAGAAACCACATTAGCAAGGTATGTAGCTCTGTGTGCCTGCTGACTGCTCTACATATTATCATTGTGTGTGCAAATGTGGCCAGTTTATATGATCACAACAGTACTTTAAAGAGAGATCAGTAACACAGGAATGAGTAGGATTTATCCACTTCTCACTGCCTCCTCCTTGATCAGCAACACTTCAGAAGACAAGGTACATGTTGGTACCTGACCTATGCCCAAATTTTGAATAAGAAAACCACCTCAAAGTGTGCAGAGAACAGAGAAGTGCATCTCCAAGAGGAGGGGTAGGGGAGCAAAATGATAGGCTGTGGCTCTTAATTTTAGGGTACCATGCGGACCCAAGATTACTGGGGGAAAGGTTGCTGTGTCCCACCTTTTCCTTTCCCTGGCTAATGCAGAAGTACCTAATGTAAATGCTGTCAATTGCTGGGACAGCAGACTGAAGGGGAGGGAAAATTAAACAGGGAAAAGATCTCTAATAAATAACCAAGGCAAAATACGCCATGGACGGGGTGAGTGTGAGGGAGGCACAGAAAGAATTCTAGTAAAATTTCTCCGAGCCTTTAGAAAAATGAAACGAAATGAATTAGATGGAGGGGAGGGGAGAATTTCAAGTACATACAAGGCTTGCATATGACAAAAGAAGGCCTGAAATTTATCATGAGGCAGAGCTGATTTGTTGCATTTGCCAGGGACATCTGTCAGCTTGATCAGCCGCAATTAGCTGCGGTGAGGCTATCCAAAGGAGGTCACCGAGAACGGCAGGCTCCCTTCCGCACAAAAATAAGGTGGGGCTGTGTGGGGAGAGCCACTCAGGGCCTTGCATTTCCCATTAAGAGCAGTCTGGAGAGGTTGGTCCTCAGTATGATTGAATGATCTTGTGGAGTGATGGCCTTTGCGAGGCCTGTAGTTTGTCTTGTGGAATACCAATTACTGCCATCTCAGAAACTCTGGGAAGTACGTGAGCTGCTCAGGACCTGCCACTGTGCTTGATTTCAAAGAGGCTTGCAACCAGTAGCAAAGAGGAGATTACGGGGGGAATTGCTGTTAAATCTTCTACAGTGGAGATAAAAAAATTATGAATGAATGGTTTTAGCAAGATTCGGAATTGGGGGTGGGGTGGGGTGGAGTTTTCATCCCACAATGTTAGTTAGCCCTCCTAGACTGAACTTATATCACTTGTTGTTTGCCACTCTGTGCTCCTTTGGGAGGAAGTGTAGGATATAAATTGAATAAATAAAAGAAAATAATTATGTTCCTGAAAGATATACCGTATTTTTCGCTCCATAAGACGCACTTTTTTCTTCCTAAAAAGTAAGGGGAAATGTCTGTACATCTTATGGAGCAAATGCGTGGTCCCTGGAGCCAAATTGCCCAGGGGCAAAAAGCAGATTGTGCTTTTTATTTTTAGAAAGAGGGAAGGGGTTGTGGAAACAAAGCCACTGAGCAGCTGATTGGCAAGAGATAAAGAAGGCTGCCTGGGAGGGGGGAGGTAAAAGCCCATGGATCCTCAGGATTTTTGCATTGGGCTACCCCAAACTCACCATCATGTCTGTGGCCACAGCATGAACCACAAAAATCATATATCCACTGTTTCGTTCAGAATATTTTTTTTCATGTTTTCCTTCTCTAAGAACTAGGTGCGTTTTATGGAGCGAAAATTACGGTATCAAAAGTATTCATCCATTCTGTCATGCCTCCTTTGGTCAAACTAGTCTACCCAGGCAGCTATGCAAATGTACTTTGTATAGGAATAATTGGTTAGTAAAGAGCTAACTCAACTGCTTTCCTACTAACCTGCTAACCTCTATCTGCATATTGATTAGACATTGTTAAGTGGAAAGTTTCAAAACAAATAATTTTGATTGGCTGTGCCCCAAGTAGGTCTGACAACAATGAGTTGTCTGACTGACAGGGTGTTTGTTTACTAATTTTGAAAATGCTTATATCCTGATCTTCATTTCAAACTGCAATTCCAGAGCAGGTAACAATTAAAAATAAAATTTGTATGCATAAGCAGCAGCAGCAGAAAAAAGGCAGATAAGAGTGCAACCAAATAATAATACCAATTTGACATTAAACTCCAGTGAGAGCCTGGGCAAATACCAAGACTTTACCTGGAGCTGAAAGCTCACCAGCATCAGTGCTGTCATACACTAACATGGCTCAGTGGGTAGAGCATGAGACTCAATCTCAGGGTTGTGGGTTTGAGCCCCACATTGGATTCCTGCATTGCAGTAGGTTGGACTAGATGACCCTCAAGGTCCCTTCAAAGTCCCTTCCAACTCTACAGTTCTATGATTCTATGATCTTTGATCCAGCACATGTTCCTGAAAAACAAAGTCATGCTAGACAAATCTCAAAAGCTGTAGTGAATGGTGTGGTTATCTGACTTTCTAGCGGGTAAGTCACTGATGCTTACTGGGAGGGGTGAGGTGGTGGCAAGGTACAAACACACCAGCAGAGCCAATCCAGTGTTACTGCTGATATGTTTGCACTGCACTGCTCTTCTCACTGCCTCCTGCTTTCCTTCCCAGTGAGCAGCAGCAACTCACTTGCCAGGAGGTCAGATAAGTGCCTCCACCCCACCCGACCTACCCCACTGTCTGCTACTGCTCAAACGGCGAAGGCATTCCAAAGCCTGGGCACCACCATGGAGAGTTAAGCTCCTGTTTCCTCAAAAGGTCAGTTTGCACAGGTACCAGCTGTGCATGTGTGTTGCAACTCTCCCATTTTTAGAATCTCAATCTGAAACTTCACATACTTTCCCCTAAATTATGGCACTCAACATCTTGCATTTGACCAACACCTGAGTGGAAAGCTTTTTCATGTTTCTATACTCCTGAATTTATGTTCTGTTGTTGTTGTTTTTTATGAAAGAAATATCACTATTGGAGATGTGCTTCCTTGTTCTGCTTTTGATTATTTAAAACTTCTAAGACCAACAAAAAAATTCTCATTCTTGGAACTGTGCTACACCTGAGTTGTTTTTGGTAATACAGAAAGTGGTTTGAATGTTAGTTTGTAATACAAGGCACAACAGCTAAGGAAAGTGTTACAAATAAACCCATATCATATACTGTATATTCATATCTGTTGTAGGGAACTCAGTTCTCCCTGGCTTTAAATAATGAAGACTAGGATGGTGAGCACAGGTGTCTGCATTTCATTAGGGTGCAAACCCAAGGGTTTCTTGCTTGCTTGCTTGTTTCAATGGAGAAGAGGGGTTGTGTGAAAAGACCAGCAACCAAGGACAGACAAGAGATAAAAAGGCAAAAAGCTAACAAAATAACTACAAGAAGAGTGGTCGAGAATCCAAAACTGGAGATTTATCATACAGAAAAAAGACCAAACTGATCAGAGGAAAGGGCAGATGTTTTGCAACACTGGGGCACATCCCCTGCACACACCTTTGATGGTGAGAGCTGCAATGAATTACGGTAGTTGCAACTGTGAAATCTGGTTACCATGCTTCTGTTTGTTAGTATGAAAAATTACTCCAAAGCACTTCTGTTAATGGTGTGTGTGGATCATAGGGAGAGCTAACAATAGTTTTATGGCACCTGAATTTTATAGCTATATTCTGCTGCTATTTCGTCTTGAAGCAGATCCAATCCTTTGACTCTCCAACAGCCACCTACTGTCCACTTTAATTACTTCCCCTCGTTAATTACTATGTGCGGCATAGCTAAAAGGTCTCAATATTCTGCTCCTCTGTGTTTGTGCTGCATGCGTCAAATGGAATCTGGATCAGAATTGGTTTCCTGAGAATTTCACTTCTCACGTCCAAATTGAAGCACGCTTCTAGCTCTCCAACTGCTCAAAATGTGTATGTGCTGTTCAGCTCAGCACAGCTCCCTCATTTCTCTTCATTCACTTCATTTGAACCACACCATTCCTTTCTGTATTCCATGAAACAAGTGGGAGACCCACAACAACATGATCGGTGGAATTAATTAATATATTTAGTGTAACCCCCCCCCCACATTTATATAACTTCAGCTTCCCTTGTCCCACATGACATTCCTTTTCCTCTCTGCATCTCCCATTTTACACCTCTCCTCTCTGCTCTATCAGTCCATCTACTATTTCTCTCAACAAAAAGGGGTGCCGGTACTGCATGCTCTTGAGTATCCCCTCAAGAGAAGCACAGTCATAGGACTTTTCCTCCTTCACCCTGTTAAATATTTTATATTCCAATGCCTAACCGCCAAACCTTAAAAAGTTGTGACAATTTGCTACGAGGTAGGCGAAAACCCAAGTGGCTGGTGCCAATTTGCCAAGTGGAAAAATTCCTACCAGGCCCCTCAACGGCGACCAACCGAAGTCCATAGCAAGGTCAAAAGAGATGAAAACCTTAAAGGGCAGGAGGGTGAGAAAACCAAAGCTGGAAAGAGAGAGATCTCCTGGCTGCGTCCTGCCTTTATCGGGCAGACCACACCCCCAGACCAACCAGATTGGTCGGCCTGGCCAGTGACGCAGCTGGGAATCTCCCAGTCGCGCAGGGCTGGCGCTCATGGAGGGGTCGTGAGAGCCCGCAACACCACCTCCTCCTCCCACCTTGTCCTACAACCTACCCCACACAACTGCAAACCTTTCTCTTCCACCTTATTTGTGCTTGCAGGTGCTGGAAGCGTAACCAGGGTATGTGTGGGGGATGTACAATGGCATGGTAGCTGGGTGGCCGATTTCATGTTATGTAATGTGCTGGGGCTATGTGCTTGCGTGCCTTTATGATGCCATGTGCTGTTGTCCCCTTGAGGTTCTAGGGATGGAATGGCCAAGAAGGGAATGGGAAATGGAAAGGGGAAAGTTGTAGGACAAGTGCCTGATCTTTTCTGATGGTTCCATGGTGTTCCCACAAGGTTTAAATCTGTATCAAATTTTGGCTGGCCAAGAGGTAAAGGGGGTGAAATATGCTAAGGGAGAAGGCAGCATTGAGGCATTTAAGGCAGGAGGTTAGGAGAAAAAGTGGCAGCAGCAGGCAAACAAAAGGTGGAACCAAACAAACAGCTCTCATGGTCTCCAGCAGGAAGATCCAATGCCTTTCAGTGATGAGGCCAAGGACAAATATTCTGTTTGCCTAATGAATAGTCCGACCAAGCCTGAAATTACGCGAAGGAAAATAAATATATGGATAACTCAAGTGCAGTATTTGGCTGTGTTTGCCCAGGACCCAAATTCCTTTTGGTACAGAGTACATCCAGGCCTGTCTAATCCAACAAATATAATAAGCATGACATCAACACAGCTATACAGTGTTCCCAGTGCCCTTAATAAGCTTTCACTGCTTGTACATGTGAAGTGGTTCCTTTTATTGAATTAATAACATCAATTAGGCCATGCATATTAGCATACCACGATGCCTCATGGGTGAAAGACAACAAATGCAACAGTGATTTTTAAGTTAGCGTTATTATGTTTAACTAGATAGCTGCGTTTACAAGCTCAGCACATTTAAAACAGATTAAGATGAAGTCTGGCATGTTTTCTTCTTCTCCTCCAAGTGTAGATATTGTTAGAGGTGAGTCATCTTTGCTATGGACAAATGATCTGTAGGCATTACAGAGCTGAGGGGAAATAGCCCACCCAATGTGCAGATAGCAAAAGTGGGGGTACTATTTCACCAAATATGCTTGGGAGGGGGAATGCGTTTTTTAATTTTTAATTTTAATTTTCCTATACTATGGTTTCTGTTTGCTTGTTTGCCAACATATGCATTCACCACAATGTCCCAGACCTAGGATCACTGTGGGATATTAAAGCGGGTGCATCCTCCACAATAATCATAATTTAGAAATGGCAGAGAATATTCTGAAAACATTTAGTAAAATGACTTTTGGGGTGGGTGAGGAGAAAATGCTCAGAAATGTTATCAATAAAATCTATTCTGCGAAATTTCGGCTCGGCGCTAATAACTTTGTAACAGTACTATCATATGACAGCCAAGGGGGTGGGGAACACCTGCAGAGTAGCTCTGAGCTCCTTATGACAACACTAGAAGTAAACAAAAGATGGCAGCTGCTATCACTGAAATGTTGTGGCACCTCTGAGAATCTTTGTAAGCTGGTTCAGGGGTGGCACATGTGGCACCCACATGTGACAGTGTGCCCACCAGTCCCTTCTACTGCATTGCATTGCAAAGTTTGGAGAAATGCAAATATCAAAAGGATAATTGGTTAATACATCGGTTTGAAAAGTGCAAAGGAAGTAGGTTCACATTAGAAGGTTAACTGAATGAATCTCCGCCCCCACCCCGTTCCCTACTCGCACCTCAGTAACAGGACATACCAGCCCTTTCTGGATGTTTGAATGGTTTTTCATGGATGCAGGGCTTAGCGCTACAAAAATGTAAGCAACCTGATAGGCCAGTTATGACATTACAAGAAGGAAGGAGAACATAGGTTTTACTTTATATACAGGGACACGTACACATGCCTTTATTTTAAAAAAGTGTCCAAAAACATCCGGACATGTGGATGCTATTCACTAGCTTACTAGACTTCTTGAAATGAATATTAAAGCACCACCCTCTTCTGACACTCCTATCCCCAATCTGTGTTATATTTGTGGTATTTCTGACCAAGGTTGGAGCAGATATGTGCAGTCATCTTGAGTGATGCAATGTAACACTAAGCAAATTGCTCGAACATTCCTACTTGTGTGCTAGAACTCTCTGCCCTATCACAGATATCTCATAGAATCATAGAGTTGGAAGGGACCCTAAGAATCGTCTAGTCCAACCCCTCGCAATTTGCTTATGGGGATTGAACCTGCAACCTTAGCATTGTCAGCACCATGCTCTAACCAACAGAGCTGTCTCCTCCTCTTGTGTGCTGTCCCAGAAGTTCTCTCAGCATGCCCCCCCAGTCAATAGAGGGGCACATGGGACAATGAGATAAGGGAAGGCCTTGTTATGCTAGCACAGGTCCTTGCATGGGCTTCCTCTTGCAGGACTACTTAGCTGAATCTGGCCCCTTCAGTACGTTGACTGCATGTACAAACAAGCAGGGCTGATGAGGATTCTTTCTTCAAATACGATAAGTATGCTGTGTGACAACAGGGTTGGCAAACTGTTTCTGTTTTTTGCTCTAACATGCCAGGAATGTAAAAACAGTTGCAAAGAATGGAATGGTTGTTCGTTGTCTGGACAGAAGGTGGAAGAGATGTCACTTGTGTGCTTCACAGCCAAAGAAACAGACCCTCTAAAGACCATTAACTCAAGCGTCTAAAATTGCCTAGCTGGACCATGGAGCTTACTCATGCCAGTTTGGGGAATGGTGAGGCACATCTGGACTGGGCAGTGCTGAAAGCCTATATCACATCAATACAGTGGTACCTCGGGTTAAGAACTTAATTCGTTCTGGAGGTCCGTTCTTAATCTGAAACTCTTCTTAACCTGAGGTACCACTTTAGCTAATGGGGCCTCCCGCTGCCACCACCACACGATTTCTGTTCTCATCCTGAAGCAAAGTTCTTAACCCGAGGTACTATTTCTGGGTTAGCGGAGACGGTAACCTGAAGCGTCTGTAACCTGAAGTGTCTGTAACCTGAGGTACCACTGTACTACAGTAGGTGCTACTTTGCAAACAGCTTTCTCTTCTCCACCTAATTTACACACAGAAGGGCAAGCACCTGCAGGTGCCTAACCTGGGAGGACACGCGATATAGAGCAAGCACTTTACTGGTGAAGTTCCTCCCTCTGGGTCACGTTCTCCTCTGAGTAAGCTTACCCAGTCCCAATAGCACACTGCCCAGGAACCACTGCAGGGACTGCTGTTATTTTCTTCCCCTTAACATGGTTACTAAAAGACAATGTGGGTCTGAAAGCTGGAACCATTTTGCTCTGGGAAAATTATGTATGACACTTTACATACGGATTAGATAATTAATGTATGCCCTGATTTCCTTCACCGTAACATAAAAAGGGTTAGATAACGGCACTATAATTCCAGATAATTAAAGAGCGATCGACTTAGAGTAGCTTCTACTGCTCGGGAAGTGTGTCCCGCTGTCATTAACACCACCAAAGCCCTCTCTATTCTTCACACCTCATTGCAAGCTGCACTCTCGGTGGCTGGCTCCCCAGAGATGGGAGCGATACAGAGCTCAGTCTGACTAAAACAGATGCTGTTCCCTGCCACACACTCTGGTGTCGTTTGGACCAATTTGTAGCATATTTGGGCCACATGGAAGGATCATTATGGATTTGCAACCATCTGTCCCTTGTAAACTACCTGATGCCTAGTTCAGTCACCCACAAACTCTGTGGAGGTTGCAGTTAGGCTCTGTGGGGAGCTGTGGTTAAGAGCTGGAGGCTTAAAGCTGCCTAAGAACCACCTCTGAAATGCTGCTTTTCATCGTAGAGGCAATCAGAGCTGGCCAGTTAAATGCTTACTATGTGTTCTCAGAGGTTTTGTGTGTTCCTTGGGAGGTTCCTGCATTATGCTTACCTAAAAAGTTCCCCATAGCAGATATTGTAAAACCACAGCACAGAATAAGCACTACAGGGCATGCAAATGAGGTAAGAGGGGGAAGCAAGCCTGGAGGAGAAAGGGGGCTCTTGCTCTTGTGTGTACATGTAGGTACACACACCATTCACTCTTGTACACTCTGGATACACATGCATCACCTCTCATATATGTTCATGCCCACCAATGATAGGTGAAGAGTGCCATCCCTTCTCCCAAACCTCATAGCCATGCGCCTTCTTTGTTTTTAAGTTTTCTTAATTTGTCCCAAGGTTTCCACACTAAAATAAACTTTTCTTTTGCCTTTGCAGCATGTCTGGCTGCTATTCAACCATGCTGGCATCTTTTGGTATGTTTGCATCCTTTAATATCCTGTTCACATTTATTATTTAGTTTTGAAATAGCCTTCGTGCTTTTACTAAATGTACCATCTTTTTGTGTGGTTTGTACTGGCCCACACAGGTCCCTGCTAGCTGATAAGTGTGGCTGGCTACTCACTTTGGTCCCTGGGAATGCTTTGCTGGAAGGACAGAAGAAGCTGCTTACTGGCCACATACAGGGTTGATCCAAGACATTTTGGTGCCTGAGGCGAAACTCCCCCTGCTACCACCACGATGGGGGGCCCATGAGGCTCAGCAAGGAGAAACGCTTTATGAAACTCCCTTTCCGCCTAGCAACAAAGCTGGGTGGAAGAATTCTTCCCCTCTTGCAGGCTTGGTGGAGATGCTACCTCTTCCATTACGGCTGCCTAAGGCAGCTGCCTCACCCTGTGTCATGGGTGGGCTGGCTCTGACCACCTAGCTTAGTCTTCTCGGGGGGCAGCTAATCTTCCTGCAGGCCGACCCACCCGTAGTGGCACTTGTGTGGATTGTGTACCATGGGTCACTTGCACATAGACATAGCCAATATTAAATGGAAACTCCCCCCCTCACTTCACTGTCAATTCATAGACCACACCCACACCATACAATTAAACCACTCATCTCACTTTAACAGTCCCGGCTCCCACCCACAAAGAACCCTGTAAAGTACTGTTGTTTGTTAGGGGGGTTGACTTCATAGAGCTAGAATCCCCAGCACCTTTAAACAAGCTGCAGTTCCCAGGGCTCTCCATGACCATTAGCATGCTACAATAGTTCTTAAGTGCATGATGTGGATGTGACCAATGCAATTAGATATGTGAAACAAACACCAGATTCTTCCTCCCCTGGAAGGTTCTTTCTCCAGGAGCAGCAGAAAGGAGAATGGCAACCAAGGGCCAAACACGCAGAGACTGGCACCCCAAAACCTTTCCTTCCTTTTCAGCTGTGCGACTCTGAAAAACACCCAGCCTCCTTTTCTCCCCCCCCCCCCTGCACTGCTCAATTTCGAACCAGAGCCAAACAAAGCCCTTAGGATGCGGCACTTATTCTATTCATTCCAGGTTGTTGCAAATTCTCAAAGGAAAAGGTGGGCAGAGGGGAAGGATTCCAATTTCAGCTTCTCTCTCTCCCCACACCCCTGTATTCCTTCACAGCACACCAGTTCTTTGTGTAGGAAACAAATGTGCATTGTTTCCCCCTGATTTATTTATTTTTTAATTCTTTGCCTGCCCATTTGGCCTTCTTCCCCATCTCCAAAGCGTTGTTTAATATTCTGATATTTAATACTCTCGAATAATATATATATATTTTTAAAAATGTAAGATATTCTGTGCATCGCTCACTAATGCTTTAAAGGTCTCAATCATTTGATTTGACCATGATTCTCTCTCCCTCTCCTTCTCCTTCCCTCCCCCACCCTCCAACTCCATTTCAAGGAGAAAAATCTTTCCCAGGGCTAAACCCTGACAAATGCCTGCCTTCAACCACCCGCTTCCTCTCTCTCATACACACCCCACTTTGAAATATGTATGCGCATGTTATGCAGTGTGGATGCATATCAATGCCAAGCTATCTACCTTTGCATATTAAATCATTACCACATCTTTGCTGGCAGTAAAATATGCAGAGCGTATGCTAAAGAAAGCCTCTCCCCTGCCTAGCCGGAGCAACATAACATCCTCCCCGCCTCTCGCCTTCCCTCTCCCTCCACCCTACCAGCCTCAGCTGAGAAGCCCAGGTATCTCTTGTGCCACCCGTCCTTTGTTCTCCTGCCGGCAAAAAGCATTTTTCTTTCACTTTGCCATTGTCATTGAAGGACTTGCTTTCGCAACTCGCCTTTAAAAAATAAAATAAAGCCCAGCCCAGGAAAGCCTTCTGTGCCCTTCACCCCTGTCTCCAATGCAGCCTGCACAGGACTTTCACATGGGGGTTCGTCTTTAATTATGCCACAGTATGAGGCTCTCCTGCTGCATGTAGGCTATGTCCACCTGCATCCCTGCATCTAATGCTCCAACATCCAGAGAGCCAGCTTGTCTGCCCACTATCCCATCATCCCACACTCTTTGCATCATATACACCCCCATGTTGGGCTGCCTGGAGAATCAGACACCTTATTTCAAGGTCAAACTCTGACTTTCAAGTCCAGTGTAGATGAGGTGGCTAACCTTTTTTAGCCTGAGTATACTGCATTCACCCTTGGGCAACCCTCCAGGGCACTGTGCCAAAAGTGGTTGTGGCCAAAAGTGGGTGGACCACCCCAACCTCTTGCACAAACACTCTCTCACACAGGAGACAACCTCCCTTCCTAATTCAGATCAGCTAAGAGGACTGGGGTCATTGCCTTTTCTCTACTTGTCAAATGATTGACCTGATGGAGAAGGATTTGTTCTGTGCACCTCACCACAGTGTCCACTTTCCTTTCCCTTTTCTTTTTGCACTGCCAATAAGTTAAGTAAGGTTATGATTCCATTAAAGTTATGCAAACTCTGTTTTCATCACTAACAAAACACACCCAGGGCTAATCCATGGCATCACATAAAATTGATTTTTTAAAATTCCATTTTTCTTATTTGAGTTGTCCTCTGGTAGTCCAAACCTGCTTGCTTTACACTTTCTTCCTACTTGGATCAAACTTTTCAGAATTAGGAGTTTTTCTATCCATGCTTGTCAGCATGACCTCTCTTTTTTTTTGTTTACTTCACTCTTTTCCTGTTTGCCCACCTCTGCACCCACCACTCCTCCTCCAGAAGCGGAAGAGGAAAGAGGGTAGAATGGTAAACAGCAGGAATTAGACTTGGGGGATGGGCCAAGCAGACTCTTAGGGCAGAAGCCTGCCTTGCTGCCATTGGACACCTCAGGTCCTATGTCACAGCAGCCTAATGCAGTGCCAGGAGTACCTCCTGTCCCTGAAGAATCGCTTCCCATCGGGGAGCTGCTTCCAGACAGATCAGACAGCGAGCTGGTCCTGTTCTGGTCCAGCGATAATGGTCCTCCTCTATCAAGGATGTGGAGACAACTGTGGTGGCATAAACAGACTCAGCAAACAAAGCCCACTTGAAGGAGTGCCCACTTGCTTGCACAGTCCTGTGGCTTAGGATGCCAACCACACAAATGACTTTGCCTGCCCTGCACCTATTGACCCATGTGCTTTGCAATCTGAATTGTGTACCAAAGCAACCTGTGCATTAAACCCTTTGACAAAAACCTTAGGCCAGGTTGACAAAAACAAAGCGAAAGCGAAAACCACGGCAGGGCTCCGGCACCTTTAATAATTGTGCAGAAGTAGTTTCGGCAGTCATAGCTTGTCATATCAGTTACACCTGCTGAACTGCCCCCCCCCCACTTTTCCCCAACATAACTATTAAAAGTGCAGGAGCTCTGTCCCCTTGCGCACCAGGCCATCTTAGCGGGAAGGTGGCTTTGATGGCAGGGTTTGGAATCTGGAGTAACGTGCCAAATTCCATATTGAAATACAATGCCATATTCATGTTTGAAATGTGAGGCAAGATGTTTCTAGGACCCCGAGGAGGTAAACATCACTTATGGGGTGGGGGTGGGATGAGATTTAGAGCAGAGGACACCCTTCCTCCACTGCCTTTTCTCCATGCTAAATTTTCCCCTCCTATAATATCCCTTCATTCAAAACATGTGCGCTCACACATAAACACTCGTGCATGTATAATGTAGAGTGGAGGAGTAGACAACCATGGGACTGGGGGCCACAACTCTGGTGCCCGCCACTATCCTCAATCTATACCCCTCCCTTGCCCTGCTTCTCACCCCAAGCATCATTGAACTTTGATCATAACTCTTGCATTCCTGGATGTATATATACACACATATACACTGGTACCTCGGGTTACATATGCTTCAGGTTACATACACTTCAGGTTACAGACTCCGCTAACCCAGAAATAGTGTTTCAGGTTAAGAACTTTGCTTCAGGATAAGAACAGAAATCTTGCTCCGGCGGCGTAACAGCAGCG
Source organism: Podarcis filfolensis (assembly GCF_964270895.1). Taxonomy (NCBI): domain Eukaryota; kingdom Metazoa; phylum Chordata; class Lepidosauria; order Squamata; family Lacertidae; genus Podarcis; species Podarcis filfolensis. The sequence goes on along the minus strand of NC_139605.1, from coordinate 87,587,195 downwards.
GGAGGCCCCATTAGCTAAAGTGGTGCTTCAGGTTGAGAACAGTTTCAGGTTAAGAACGGACCTCCGGAACGAATTAAGTACTTAACCCGAGGTACCACTGTATAGTGAGAATGTGTGTGTGTGTGTGTGTGTGTGTGTGCGCGCGCAGAACCTAGCCTCATTGCACAAAGGCAAAATTTACATCCATTGCTCTGCCCACTTTTGCCTCTGGCCTGGCCCCATCCACCAGTGGCTTGTGTCCCTCAGAAGCTTGCCCAGAATGGAATGCAGCCCTTGGGTATACCCCCAGCCTGCTGTAAGATTAATGGGAGCAGATTATCCTTGCTGCTTGGTCCTTGCACAGAATTCCCCTGATGTTTCTGGCATTAACCCCCACTGTAGATGGGGGGTGGCATTTGTCTGGCCCAGCAGACTGTGAGGAAAAGTGAATGTTGTTTTAAGCTGCCCAGATAACTACCACTTAGCTTTAGAGGCTTCCACATCTCCTCAGGATTTTTCTGACTGCAGTTATCTGCCTCCCTCTCCCTCTCCTTTTTTCTGCCCTTCTTCCTGGCAACCCTCTCTCACTTGCCTAATTTTGTAGAAGCAGGCAGGAAAAACCCGAGAGAAGCTGTCAGTATCCAGGAGAACGCAAACGGAACAAAAGAGCTGGTAGAAGCCCTTTTGCATCTCCACTGGTTGTCAAAAGCAGTGAGATTAGCAAGGAGTGTTTCCCCTCCCAGCTCCCAGGTGGCTATTTTCTTCTGCTGCCCATCGATCCGTTCACCTTTTGCCACTCTCGAGTGAAACCCCTGGGTGCTCTGCTGTGCAGCGTCCATGGCAATGCAAGGAAGCTGCTCTTTCACTCACAGCAATTAAAGTGTCTAAGAGCTACATGGGATGTCGGCGCTGCTCGTTTGATCACATCCCTCACCTTTTACCCAGAAAGTCATCAGTTCAATTCTTAGCCAACTCTTTGGGCCCTCCCCCCCCCCTCCGTGTAAGCACTGAGAAACTGTCATGGAGAGCAAAGGGCTGGGGAACAAGGAATGTAGATGTTGGGATAAAAATACGGATTCACATGGGTTCCCTCACCACAAAAAAATATGTATTTAAGCACTACTGCAATCACTCCTTTAACATGAGCTTCCATGCAATTTTTTTTCTGTCATAAAATTGTGGAATAATGTGGAAACGGGGGGGGGGGGGCAGACCTTCACATAAATGCAACTGTGGAATTGCCAAAAACTGGAAACTGACTGGTCTATGCATTCCCAACTGAGAATAATCAACTCCTTCCTCTCCAGGATTTCCAAATGTGTGTTGTGTATTCAGATAGTATTTATTATTATTATGAATTACTACTACTACTTCAGCTAGTTAAATTGCTTACCTGCATTTCAGCAGGCAGGGATAAAACAATATAAACTTAAAACCAGTTTAAACCATTTACAGTCAGAAGAACCAGGTGGGTTCTTCAAAGTGTGAGATTGTGGGTGGGTAGGTGGGTGAATGTATAGTTCCAAAGGTGAGGGTAAAGAGGTACCCAATGAACACAAGCACACTTGTGGTGATGGGGAACTTGCCCTTGCCCCTTCGTCCACATTAGTTACATGTGCATTTAAAAAATGTCTGGGAAAGGCTGAGCTCTTTGCTATTTCCCCCCTGGGCAAGCCTTATGCCTAACTACTTAATCAAGCCAGCTGCAGAGGCAGACGTCATTGGGTGCTGCTTTCTGCAAATGGGTCAGCTTGCCCTGTAGATACCCAGCTTGGGGGGGGGGGCACGGACCCAATTAGTCCCCTCCGCTTCTGAATATGGCTATACAGAGAGAATATGTGCTCTTAAGTCCCTGCTTTTCTTTTTAGTCCTTCAGGATGAATCATGGCTATTTTAAGCAGAGTGGCAGACAGGAGGGGGGGGAGATTTATGCAGTAATAGAGGCAGGGAATTGCTCCGACTCTGAGGTCTCTGAACAATAATCCATAATTCAGAAATTAATACATGGTAGCAAAGACAATGGGATTTGAAATAAGGCATTAGTGGCCAAGGCAAAGGGAAACTCTGCAGGCTTGTCGTCTGTGGATGCTTCGGTTATACACACACCCAATTATAACTTTAGCTGTTACAAGAGAAGCTGACTTAAACCATTAAATCTTTATTATACCCACCTCCCTCTGTAGTGTGTGTGTGTGTGTGTGTGTGTGTGTGTGTGTGTGTGAGGGGGAAGTGGGAAGTGGGAGTAAGGCTTCCTTAAAGATAGAGAGTTTAAATTGAGCTTTAAAATTGTGACTGAGCAAGATTTAATGCTGACAATTAGCCTGGACAAACAGTTAATCGTCCTGCAGGCATAATTTATATATTCTCTGTGCAACAGGGAGAGATTGTCAGCGCATCGCCCTGCAAATTAGCGCAATAAAAGAATCTCATAACCTCTAACAGCTTAGCTGTCTGACAAAGAGAGATCATTCCTCCACTTTCTCTCTTGTTTCCCTGGCCACAATGAAATCAGCCCAGGCTGCTGGGCTCAGGTATTCTGTTTGATTTCCCCAGCTGCTTTCTATTTAACTTCTGCAGTGCTTACTATTTACCCTTTCCAGGACTGAGCTGTTTTGCCACTGGCAGGGAGTTAAACAAAGCTGAGCTGGATCACATCAGGTGGGAAAGCAACAAGTGGATATTCAGAATGTCAGACCCACAAGTCACTGTCTTTCCTACATCACTCCTCTGTGTGTCTGTCAGGGTGCCTCTAGTCTACAAGGATAACTTTTCTGCAAGGGACCTGATCTATATTAGAGGCACACATCTCGTACTAATCCACCCCCTGCATTTGTCAGGGCATACATGGTGCTTGAAGGACTGGGAACAGTCTCTATTATCAGCCAGCCAGTGTGGTGTAGCAGTTAGAATTTCAGACTAAGACCTGGGAGACTAGGGTTCGAATCCCCATTTGGCCATGAAGCTCACTGAGTGACCTTGGGCCAGTCACTGCCTCTCAGCCTAACCTACCTCACAGGGTAGGGGATTAAATGAGGGGGGGTATCACATACCTTCAGCTCCTTGAAAGAAAAGGTGGGATATAAATACAATAAATAAATACTGCAGAATTCCCTACATACTACATACTTGCCTGCATAAAAGAGGAGAGGTCTACACTTGCAGCACCATGGTGCATATAGTGGAAGAATGATAACGCATCCATTCCCCACTCCTCCAATATTTCTCTCCCACCTCTTTCACGTACATACTCCCTCTTTGCTAATCAGGCCATGGTGTTTGCATAACATCCAAGTTGCATTTCACAAACCTATTTCAAACTCTGTTTTAAAATTGTTGCTTGGAGGAAAGGTGAATTTAAACATAGTTTCAGAATTTGGACTGGTAACGAGGGGTGTATGGGGTATTTGGGGAGAGGTAGTACACTGTCAGCATGTGACAGTGGCCACACCCTGGGAACGCTAAACCAGGTGAGGGTAGCCAGTGGGTTTCAAACAGTGAGTTAGGGACTTCTCCTGCATGCGAATACAGGCACTGGCAGATTGAGCAGATGAGATCAATAGTGGTTCCAACGGTCTAGAAGGTGATTACTGCACATGCTGTAGAGGGAAGTGATCTGGAGTGGAGTCCCTAAGACAGTTGGATGATGTCTCCTTATGGAAACTCCTGTAGCCAAGCTGGTGCCAAACATATTGCTCTGCTTTCCTCTGGACCACACATCAGCAAGGCCAAGAGGAGGAATCTTGTCGTCTGGGCTGCCCAGGACCTCCATATGTACTGTCCAGACTTGGGCCCTGAAGAAGTCACTTTGGTGCTGCTAACACACTCTTGAGGCGGATGGATGCCAACAATAACAAAATGTGGCTGAAGTTCGTACTACCTGGTTCAGAAATATGTACTCCATTTGCTTATAATGATTGCCTCCAACATGAAGTGAGCATTACAATTAGAAATGAGGGAGAAATTTGATCCAGTGCACATTTAAAGGCAAACTTACCTAATGCACATTTTTTGAAACAATGTGTGAACCAAACTACAGCCATGCTTCAGAATTCACACTTCTCCAAATTTTGCAATGCAGCTCTCCAGCCAAGTAATGTATACAAACATGCATATATTTGTATAAAGTGGTCATATAAAATCCATACATTAGTGAAAATAGCATTCAAAGATGCATTATGTTAGGGGGAATTGCTTCACAATTCACCCCCCCATTAGAATACTATAATTATTCTCCAGTTTGAATTTTATCACAGCTAGAGAAGAAATCAGCTTCTTTCCCCTTCTTTCCTATCCAGTTCTCCTACTCAATCCTCCTATCCTGCTGTCCTTGAAAAGGGAAAATAAAACAATGATTTACCAGGGACAAGCAAGATAAAATAAGGACAGTCCCTAGTAAACAGGGACAGTTGGAATGAATATATACATGCTAAATACTCTTAGGATATGCATCAGACATATTGTAGGCTTTGTAACTTTCAATGAGTGAATTGCCATGAATTAATTTTCATAGCTTCTGTCTTTTGTTATGGATTTACTTGATCCTGTGAACTCCTATGCACTAGTTTGTCTTTTCTTAAAGTTTATTTCAGATGAATGTATCTGCCTTATTGACATACTGTTCTGTGAGAAGCTTCATAAAGACTTATGCTGATCCATCCCAAGGTCCAACCATATTGCTGTCTTCAAGATATACCAACTTTGATGCAATGAGTATCTAAGCTGCCATTACAATTACAATCAGGAAGGAAGCGTAACCACAAGGTATTCCAATTCTTTGGTGCCAAACAAGACCAGCTGCACACCACACCACACCAAACCAAACCAAACCTACCAACACAATCCTCCTTACAATGTGCATCAGCTAGAGGAAAGTGCACCATGGCAAAACAAGAGGCAAATGAACAGATTCAGATGACTCATCCAGGTCTATACATTTGCAAGCAGGGTTATATGTGAACCTTAATTAATAGCAGGTATAATGAGGGCAGAAAAAAAGAGGCAAGTAAAGAGCAGCCCCAATTCATTATTCTTAAACTCTCAGGAGTTCTAAATCTACCTAACATCCCCCCCCCCCCGGACTGATTCCAGTTTTCTTATTTGAGAGTACTAGTTTCAGAACAATAGTAATATTACAGCACAAAGGAAACTGTTGGCTGCATCCATTGTGTTTATTCTTCTGTTCGCATGCAACTGGGGAGGAGGGGATCATTTTCCTGAAATCCTCTGGTACATGATAGATTTTTAACGTGAGCAAGATAAGTAGCCCACATAGTGCCACATCTCACAAGTAGCATCAGATGAAACACCATGAAACCAGCAGCCATGATCCACAGAAAACAGCAGGTAAAGAGTGTATATTACTTTTTGAGCAAATTAAAGTGCACAAAACTTGCTGTAGTCCTTCAATTTGTATCATTTCCAGCATGACCCTCAGTGCTGAATAAGTAGCCCACCACAGCCTAAAAATAATTGCCTCCCACTGAGATGTGTTAAACAGGAAACAGAAATGAGAGCCCCAGTTACCTAAAGATTTATGGCACATAACATGTTATTCTTTCCACCACACTATATTTGCATAAAATGCTTATTTTACTGGAGTTTCATCAGACCTGAAAATGCAATATGATTCCAATAACATTTCTCTAGAGATAGACAGTGAGGCTGGAAGAAAAGAAACAACAACAGGGGGGGAAAGTGTTCGTTCAGCTGTGCGTCTTTATTAACAAACACGCCAGAATGCATTTCTAATATTGCACAATTTAGATGGAGCCAGTGTGTGGGGAAAAGAATAGCTCATGCAGGGTGGCTCTTGCCGTCATCCAATCCATCTTTCTATTTTCTGGTGTCAATCCATTGTTTTAAAGATATAATAAAGCACTCGGCTGAAATGCTGGCACCACTGTAAATTCAATCTCAGCATTTAGGGATCCTATTTAGCTCCTTTGGTAAGAACTTGCTGGGCTCAGGTTTTAAAAGGACCTTCCACCACAGCAGACACTTGACCCCAGAATGCATCAGAATTAGGAATATTTTACACAACTGCAGTGTAGCTGAATCCCAGATTTCTGAGCCTGTTACCCAAAACTGACAACTCCCCTAATCCACTATGCACTACCTTATTCCTTATTGGTGTTACTTTACAAAAATAGAAAAGTCCCTGGAACAAGTAATTTGGATGTTTTGCATCTACCCTCCACAGTGCATTTGGAATAAGACTGCATTGGATTTGGAATAAGACTGCATTTTACCTCCAGCCTTTATGGCAAGTGGCTTTACAAAAATTCTGTTGCGGAGATCTATATAAACTTCCAAAGATTTGGGATGCCTCAGACTATTTTCTACTAGGAAGTCAGAGAGTTTGTTCTGAAGAGCATAAGCCTCAGGGTGAAATCAATTTAGAATCCCAAGGTTGCAAATGTTGGGTTTATTTATTGATTACTTAAAAAAACAAAACCCTGGCAACCTGGAAAGGCCCTTCAAGTAACATTTTTTAAAGAGAGAGAGTAATAACAAACTTCTGCTTCATTATATTTTAGTTTTGAAGGGTGCACAGGTTTTTGAACCTTTGTGTCTTGCAATGCAAAGCAGTAATAGCTTTTCTTCAGAACAATGAGGTGTAGAATTAGGTGCAAACTTCAGAAAGGAAGGGGGCATTTTTTGCACAGTATAAAGGGCAGGTAGGGTCTTTCTCTTCCTGACATTTCCCCCCTGCAACATCTCCTGCCAAGTTGCATTTACTCCCAGGCAATCATGATGATCATTCATGGAAGTGAATAAAGGAGACCTATTACCGAGCACAGGGGTTTTGCAGCTGTTGCCAATGAAGGACAGAACATGAGATGGGAACGTGATATTCTGAACTACATTTACAGTGCCATGGCTGTGAAACGAAGCAATTTCCACACTACTTGGGGCCACCCAGAGACACCATAAAACAATACTCTGGAGCACAAGCCTTGCACCAACCACCCATTTCCCTATGCAAGCACAAACAGGATCTCAGTTTAATGGGCCTTTCCATGCACTCCATGTTGTTCGAATTATTGGATGGGTGAATGAGAGTGTCTTTGACTGTTCTTACAAAACACCAGATCTCATCCACTAACATGAGCTGGGGCTGGGAGGTGGAAAGCAAGAATGGAACAAACAAACTCTGGCATGGTTTGGAAGCAGCCGTTTCCTTGTTGGAGTGCAAACCATGGGTGCAGTGTGGAAGCAGAGAAACATTGCAATGAAGACACAGGTGCACATCCCAGGCTGCATGCAACTGAATCCAGAAGATTTAAAATTATAATCCTCATATCATTCATAAAAAAACACAAATCAATTTGCAAGGGAAACACATGTTTGACTGTTGAAGCTTGACTGCTGCTTTGTGTGATGAAGACCAAGGAGGTGGCAGCAGTCTTGTGGTTATGACTGCCACCTCACTTGCTGCTATGCAGAATGGAGGCCTTTCAAGGATCTATTTGGAATAGGATGAGTGTGGCCACACTAAGGAGTGGCAACTGGATGCACAAAGCAGCTTGTGCAGTAGATGTCACCTTCACACACAGCTGTGATGCACATTAAATGGAATTTGTCTCCCCCCCCCCACAGCTGCCACACACTGGGTCGACATCTTCATCCACTATGTCCCCAGAGTTCAGACCCCATGAGCCTATATGTGAAATTAAGGAGGGGAAACCCCATGTGCTCGCTTTACACATTTATACTGAATTGCATTTGCCATGTTTTACTACCCATTCACTCACTTTGGAGAGATATTGTTAGAGCTTTTTCACAGTTTCTTTTTGCTTTAACCAACCTGATTTTAGAGGCAGCAGAATAACCTCACTAAACGAGCATTAGTATTATGGTATTGGGGGGGGGGAGGGGGGAAAACAGTTGCTCATAAAGATATGGACTTGGAAAGAAAGTTAAAAATATGCAAAGATTAATAACAAGGAGATTGTAAGGTGATATCATGGCAGGAGGAGGAAAAGGAGGGGGAATCACATTTTACACCTGCTAACATTCCAAGAGCCCCTTTAAGGCATGAGTGCTAATGAGCCAACAAATTATTGTGATAGAAAGAAAACCATCCCCCTGGTTCTCCAGACTCCGAGAGCCAATCTGGGGCTGCCCAAGTGGAAAATTATGTGGGTTTCTTCCTTCCTTCCTTCTTTCTTTTTAAAAGGACACTGTTCCTGTGAGGTCTGCATAGCAGAGCTAACAAACCACACAAATACAGGGCACCCAAAGGCACCCACAGGAGAAGAGGGTGAGAGCAGCAGAGCAGTCTGTCCATCATCCCAGCCATTTAATAGTTCCGTCCAAATACTACACTTCCACACTAGTTCTATTGCTAAGCAGCTTATCCAGAGGCTAAAGCATATCTTAAAAGCAGTTTATTAACCTATGATGCAGATGTCTGAAAAATCACAGGACAGGTAAGCAATTAACTAAAATAACCTCTTTGTGCAGAAAACAGCGAAGAATGCAATTATAGTCCTTAAAATCTGTTGCTCCACTGTAGATTCCAATGGCTCAAGAGCACTAGGGCACTTATTTAAACAAATACAGCTGGTGTGTGAATAGAAAATGGTCCATGTGTTATAGCTGAGATCAGAAGGCTCAGGGCTGGTTAACAAGTTGAGAGAATTGGCAAAGTAGCTCTTGTGCCATTAATATTTACGCAGAAGGATGAATTTCAGCAGACTGCTACCCAGTGGCTGGGAAAAACCAGTACAATCTACTAAGAAGTCAGCAAAATCCCCAGTGATATTCACCAGCACCGCCTCCCAGTTTCCCCTTCTTTTCTCCATTCCTAATGGCGCAAAAGATAAGAAATTCTATAGCAACTAGTGCAAAACATTCATATGTGTACAAACTCAGGTCCACGCCCTAGGGCCCATGCCTCCATAGGAAACCCACTAGTGGCCTGGCTTCCCAAATCACTTGCAGCACCAAGCAAACTTGGTGAACATTCAGGAGCAGACCCATCTCAAATGGGATCATGACTCTGATGTACACACAGCTAGGTTCCGTGCATTAATTGTTACTTGCTTTCTTGCTATGTTTTCCTCTGAATTCAACATTATATATTCTGCACTCAGTCTTGGATTGGAAGGGAGGGATTGCCGTCTATTTTTTTTCTTTCCCTCCTGCCTTTTGCAGCAGGGTGCCAGAGAGCTTGAGAACTCTTCAGTTCGATTCACTGGGTTGGAACTGTATGCCCTGCACTTGCCCATGTGCTTAGTGCTTTGGCAGTGTGGGAAGTGTGGGGCATACTGAAGTCAGCATAATGTGGTTAGTTATCTTGGGACTAGGGATAGACTAGGGATAGTTGCTCTCTGTTTCTCTCTTTTTTCATTCTTAAGTCCAGTTCTTCACATTTCTGGTTTTTTAGGCTTCATGAAAATTCATCAGTGTTTTGGGTGCAAATTTCACACAATTGACACATTTTTATATGTAATTTTGCCCAATATACACATTTTTGCAAGGAATCTCCCCTAAATATAATGCATTTCATATGTTTTGTTCTCTAATTCATGCCTTTTTCTGCGCACATCCTTTGGTTGGAGAACTGCACCAAAAAATTCAGAGCAGTCCCAGTTTTGAAGGATGGTTGGGGTTTTGATTCACATATTATTTTGGGAAGTGCGAATGAGATTGTTTGCATTAGATAGTTTGAAACCATCTAATTACTCCCCCATTCTCTTCTGCCCTTAATCAGAGCAGATAAAAAGCAGTGAAAAGATGGCCTTTGATGCATGCCTATAGATTGGATGAGTCTAAATAGCATAATGTTATGGAAAGGATAGTAGTACTCTGGTATGAAAAGATGTGATTTTTCTACGCACCATACTAGAATGGAAAGAGGCATATAAAATTCTCTATTCTCCCCACTCTTCTAAGCTCCCTTGTTATGAACACTATAAATAACAATTGCAAATATTATTTGTTCGATAGATACATTTCCTTATTTTCTCACGTCTGGTTGTTGCTACATGTTTTCAATTTGTATCTGAGCTTGTCTGCCAACAGTACCTATGAGGCTGACACAATATATTGTGTCCAGTGGATTCTAAAATATCCATATTGAGTTGGATGTATAACAGAATATGCCTAAATTAATGACAAATATTACTATGAGATTAATAATAATAATAATAATAATAATAATAATAATTCTACTCATTGTTATACTTTCTGGCCCAATGGCCCTCAAAGTGTGGTGCTGTTAACAGCAAGGTTGCAGGATAGATGATATAGATAGATAAATAAATAAATAAATAAATAGATAGAAAGATGATAGATAGAGATAGATGATAGATAGATGATGATGATGATGATGCTAGATAGATAGATAGATAGATAGATAGATAGATATAGATAGATAGATAGATAGATGATAGATAAAAGCAAATACTTGGCAATCATTTTAAATGTTTTCTGTGCAATTCTATACACATTTTACTTACCAAGCAAAATTATATTATATTAATTTAACCAAAATATCTTTTGAATTCCCAAGTCATGTTAGAACTTTTTAGCACCCCTCATTTTTTGATTTTGAAATCTGAAAAATTCAACACACCCTAGGTTACAATGGCCAAATCAGACATCTCAAGAAATGGGTCAGCTGGTGCACTAGCTTTAACTGTGCAAATGCATTCCTGGCCACTGCAGAAACCTGACCATACATGCGCAGAGCTGAATCCAGAAGCACACCCAAACTGAGGAATCAGCAAAATGATAGGATTGGGGAGGATAAATAAAAAGTCTGAGTGTGGAGATGAGTATAGGTTTTCTAGATAAGTAAATATATACTTTTGGAAGTTGTTTTGTATCCTCTGCTGTGTGATTAAAGGTGCATAGGAACATTGGAAGCTGTGCTATACTGACTGGCAGTGGCTCTCAGGCAGGGGACATTCCCAGCCCTACCAGGAGATCCAAGAGATTGAACCGGAGACCTTCTGCATGCAGATCAGATGCTCTAATAGAAGGGTGAAATCTCATGGTCCTTCGTATCCCACAGGTCTTAGGATACTGTGGTCCTCTCCATCTGCAAGCTGAGAGAGTGAGAGAAGTCTTCTGTGGAGGTTATCCCTTGACTGATAACAGCAACCCAACAAAGAGTGGGGGGATATTCCAAGGTTATATTTCCCAGACACCACCCCAAAATGGAAAGCAAAAGCAGGGAAAGTGAGAGAGAAAAGTTAGGTGGAAATGCCTGGCTTGCACAAGCCTAGTAGGGCTTAAGAAGTGGCAGGTCCTTTGCCAGAGTCTCCTCCCTCCTGACCCCTGCATGATTGTTCTGTTACTGAATTTGGTTGGAGCTGGGGCTGAAAGGCCACTCATGGTCTCCTGCTGAGGGGCTATAAGACCTTGCAATGAGCCCTGGAAAACTCTTCATACAAATAGCAAGATGGCAGACCTGATACACTGTCAGCATAAATTGGAGGGGGGAGAAATTTTCATGCACATTGCAGCATTAAACCAGAAGTGCTGTTAAAAAGTGACTTTCTCTTTCATTTCATGTTCATCAGATTGGTCTCAAAATCCCATATTACCCAACAAGATTATCTGGCAGATTCTGTTAAGACGCACAGGGCCATGTTTTAAGCACTTTCTGGAAAGGGGGTGGGAATCCCGTCTCATTAATCACACTAAGTGAGCACCTGTCACTGCCCTGGTTTAAGAAAACACACACACACACACACACACACACACACACACACACACAATGTTAGGGAATAGCTGATATCTGTTCTGTGAAGTTGAAAATGAACCTTAAAGTGGGGAGTGGTAATTATCTAATCCGCATTAGCAATTAAGGGAGCAGAATCAGAGGGTGACATTTATTCTGAATTAATTAATTAATTAGGACACAATAATCATGCACAAGCCCCTGGCCAACAGCATGTCCACCTACAGCACCGCTGTAAGAAAATGTGGCAAAATGCTGCTGCTTTGTAACGAGAAACCTGGCAGGGAAATCACCCAGTATGCACAATGTGGAAGGCAAGAGCTTTGGATCACAAAGAGAAACCTCCCTCTCCTCTCCCCCTCCCCTCCCCACCACCCCTGATTTGTAATTACCAAATTAACACATTCTAATGGGTGAAGTACTCTAGCAACAGACTATGATTAATGCACATGTCCAATTAGCTGCCGCTTCTTTCCCTCTAATTTTAGCCCACTTAAATAGCGTGAGGCAATCTGTAATGTCTCTGAGGTGAGGCTCCCACTCGTCCAATGCTCCCTCCTCCACCATTTAATGGAATCTTTAATGCTCAACACAAGAGGTACCTCTGCTTTGCCACTCGGCAAGAAAGAGGTGTCTCTCAGACCTCTGTGGTGCAGATGCTGTGTGCAAAGAGCCAGACTGTATCCAGGGAACCGCAATGAGAGAATCTGAGAATGCTAGGTTGACACTGGCTGTAACTAATATGGATGAACTATGGTTTGCCCACTCTTCCTCAGATTTCTCAGACAGCAGATTGGGTTATCTCCAGACGTTATGTCATTTTAGGACATGTGCCCTAATGGTGCCAGACATCATCCATGTATGAGGCACAAATCTGGAGCAGGCACAAAAAATCTCTTCTAAACCTAACGGGCAACTTGTGGTGATTGCTGGCCACTTCAAATTCTTCTATAGTGCAATGGGATCCCACATAAAGCATGAAACCTATGCTTTAGTAGGGAAAGGATTGATGGATTGGGCAAAGGTCCATTTGTACATCCACATGAAAAGATTCTGCACAGGAAAAGCAGCAGAGATTATTTAAGGATGGCACAATTCCACCTACAGACCAGGGCCAATCACCATATTTGCCTAAATTATTTTCTCATTGTTTCTTTTGTGAAGCAGGCTCCAAGCTCTCAAAGAATCAAAATGCAGTATTCAAAATGTTAATACAGTTTACCTTGAAAACTTTGTGGGTTGTTTCTTTTTTGAAAGACTTCTAATAAAGCCAGATTCTTCCAGAGCCTCCGTCCATGACAAATGTCAATAAATATTATGAGCCCCTGAGGTTGAGTTTGAAAGGAGCATTAAAGATTAAAGAATGCACAGGTCAATTACTGAGACAAGTAAATGACTTAAGGAGTAATTACATATAATTTTGTCTTGTTTATTTTATATTAGTCAGAAGTTCCCATAATCCAGTGTCCCCTGAGGTCTCTTATAGATTGGGTTGAAATATCATTCATTAAAGGTACTGTAAGGAAATTTATCTTGACTCAAAACAAAAAACAAAACAAAACCCTTCCCTGAGTGATGAAAATTTAGACTATGGATGGGGAACCTGCAGTCCAACAGATGATGCTGGAATACCGCTCCCATCTTCCCTGACCATTAGCCACACTGGCTAGGGCTGATGGGACTTGAAGTCCAACAACATATGGAGGGGCACGGGTTACCCATCTTTAGTTTTAGAAGAAGCTAGAATATGCTATATGTGCCTCGTGCCAGGTGCCATTCCTTCTGAACAGTTGCAGCAATCTGGGAAAGGGCAATGACATATGGAAGCCAACCATTGGGCATCCCCACGGGACAGGTCCTTTACTCATCCTGCTACTCATATCACAGCCACCTGGGGAAATGGCAACAGCCATGTGGAATTAGGGTACCAACTTTCATGGCAACAGCTGAACAACTGAAGGGGCAACTGCAATCAGATAATGATGGGGAATACATCAGGCATCCCTCTCAACCACACCAAATAAATTAGTAGCACACAAATGTCAATAAGAACCAAAAAGTATGTTGGGAGATGAATGATGAATCTCCCGTGCAACATATAGCTTGACCCTTTTTAAGCCTAACTGGGAGAAAGCTTTCAAAAGGAATATGTTGACAAAGGGAGCAGAAAAAGGACAAAGAATCTCACAGCATCTTTAGGACCCCCCCTTTTAATCAGCTGGATCCATGCCTTCCAGGTGCAGGGACAACCCACCAGGGAGCCTTAGAAAACCTCTCCTCTGTTTCCCTGCACAAAGGAAAGGGTGGCTCTTTTCCATGTCCAGCACCAAAAAAGAATCTGCTACTTGTATTCCTCCCTGGGCAGCAGAAGAAATGCAATATTAGTCCAGCTGAGGCTTAGGGGAGCTTGCCCAACATAATAAACAAGAAACCATTCCCCACTGTCAGTCCTAAAATTTGCATTACACGCATAATGACAAATACTAACCTAAAAAGGGGGGGGGAGAGAAGGATGTCCAAGGAGAAAATAGCATGATTTGGGGTGGGGTGGAGGGATGCAGCTATCAGGGCAAAACTAATAACAAAGGAGAAATGCTTGCAAAGGTCTTTTCCTCACTTTTCATTTGGTTTGTGTTTTCCACTTTGCTTTGGATTAGCAGCCTATTTGCATGCCCCTTTATGAAGCATACATTATATGTTCAGGGCAGACTCAGCAACTCCGCCATGGCGGCTCTGAACCTAATGTTATTTTACAATATGCCTGCTTATAACAGGGCTAATAAAAATAATGTTTAAAAAATACATTAGGCAGGATTTGGGAGCCTCTCAGCAGCCAGTTGGAGTAGCAAGCACAGTAATGGACATGTCATAATCTTCCTGTGCCGGTTAATATATGTCCAGGGTTACACTGATGTTTCACTGCACTCCACACATTTTGCAGAAGCCCATTTCTTTTAAGTGATTTTGATAAGCTGATTGATGCAGTCCCTGTTTTTCTCATATATGTGTGTTTGTGAGAGCCCATCTGCCTGATGCCATGGGCTTCTATCTAATAAAGGACCCATAATGTACTTATTTTCCTCAACCACGACTTTCCTCCACTTTCTCCGGCAATTTACTACTTTATAGAAATTTAATCTGCTGCTGAAATTCACTGTATTATTAATGGAGAGGCAGTGCAGCACCATACTATAATTAAACTACACACCAACAAAATATATGTTCAAATAGCATCAAAGGTTTGATGGAAAGCCACTGAAGCCTAGGAATTTGAACTGAAGGTGATTTCCTCCAGTGCCTGGTTCTATGGATTACATTTGGAGACTCCCTGGACTACAGAATCAGGGCTGGGCCAATGGCCTAACCTCACAAACCCAGGTATTATTTGTTTCTGAATGTCTGTTGAACAATGTTCAGTGCTTCTTTTCCTGCCAGGAATGCACTTCTAGGTGGGGGACCCTAACTAATTATGCTAACAATGTTGCTAAAGTGTAGTTTCATTTTCCTGGTTCACCTTCAGCACTTAGGTGCTCATTTAAAAATCCACTGTTAAGTTAGGATTTCCAAAGGATATAAACAGCCAAAGGCGGGAATTTTGTGTCATCATCTGAAAAGCAGTGCATCTAGCCATTGGCTATAGTTTTCTAGTCACTGTAGCATAGCCAGTGTGGTGCAATGGTTAGAGTGTTGAACTAGGACCCTGGAGATCGGGGTTCAAATCCCTTCTTAGCCATGAAACCCACTGGGTGACCTTGAGCCAGTCTCTCACCCTAACCTACCTCAAAGGGCTGTTGTGAGGAAAATGTGGAGTAAGAGAACCATGTATGCCACCTTAAGCTCCTTCCATGCTCAAACCTTGCCATATATATATATATATATATATATATATATATATATATAGGCAACATATTTACTTATTGGAAGATTTAAAACAGGAACACCCAATTATCCACTGAGCAGAATTTGGAATATAATATTTTATGTTTTACCTTTGTGGGAAGAGGAATTTAATTCTGCATCTCCCAACCCTCCAAACAAAATTGCCTCTCAGAAGGCACTATTTGCATTTCAAGTGCAAGTGTCCAAGTGCAACAGGAAACTATGGTTTAATGTCAGTTTACTAAACCAGGGTTCATATTCTGGTTAGTAGACTGACCAGAGTTCCTTATTTTTTATGTACATAACACTCATTCCCAGCTTCACAGGAGTGGAGGGATGGTGCAACACATCTGGTCTCATGTTAGGTGTGTCACTGTGCTTATTGGGAGGGGAAGGGGGTGAGGACAGCAGAGATGTCAACAGCAGGACCACCAGATTGGTTCCAATACTGTGTTTGCCTCCCTGCTGCCTCACCTTTCTCCCTCCCGGTAAGCTGAACTGCACACCTGATGGGAGGCCAGGCATGTGGTGCCACTCCTCCCTACTGATCCTCCAGCAGTTTCACAAATCATAGTTTAGAAACCAGGAATGTAACATCTGAAACAGCCCTGTGCTTGGAGCAAGTGGTAGTGGCTGGAGAGACTGTGTCTGAAGAAGTTTCCTCCTTTCTGAAATAATAAAGACTGAGCCGGACTCTACTATTTGTTCCAAGGTATATAAGGTGGGCAGAGGCATACCTAGGCTCCCTTGCGCCCTTGGCAATGAGCTGCTTTTGTGTCCCCCTGTCCCCTGCATTCCTCTGCTGAGATACCCAGAGGAGCCTACAAGTCTTGCTCAGCTGCCCAGAGCAGTAGAGGAGCAACCTGGGGAGTGTGCAGGTGGATGAGCTCCTAGCCACTCTGAGCCAGAATGTAGAGGTGCACGTTTTTGTGCACCCCTGGGCATGTGCCAGTCTAGCCAACTCTTAGGCAGGGACATCTGGGACAGTGTCTTGGTGTGTGCCACTAAAGTGCTGCCAGAAACATTTCCCTCTTCTCTATTTTTCCATTTGTGAAGGCATTCTGAAGAAGACAGACCATTAACCACTCTCGGAGGGACTCAACAGCTACCTAATATGGTCAGAACAAAGAAGCAATCTTAACAACAATCCAAAAAAAAATCAGGATGGGAGTTTTCTTCCTACCCCAGATACTGGTGTCTTTTCTATAGAACAAATTGGTCAGTGTGGGGCTTGGGTAGGAGATCTGGAAAGGCTGGAACCAGAAGATGCAGACAATGAGAAACCAGAGCATGAGAAAACCCAGGAAAGAGTGAGCCTGTCCTTAGATCTCTCCCTTTCCAAAGTTTAGCTAAACAGGAATTGCTCATCTCTTTATGTGGGTGACATTGTTGATGGTTCTCCATCAAGGGGCCAAGAAGAAGAGCAAAGCTGCCTTGTTGCAAGGTACAGCTAGGACTCGCTAAGGCTGCTCTCCAAATTCTATATTCAGTGCCTGGAACATGTTGAGTAATAATAATAAAAAGACTCCATCAAAGCATTTGACTATTACCTTTTTTTCATTACTGAAAAACTATAACTAACCCTGGCACAACATGATATTAAAGTTGAAGACATCCAGGTATACATGAGTTTCAGCATCTTTCCTTTCAGAATTTAAGTTGTGCCCTTTTGCATGAAAAGTGCTGGGAGATCAAACTCTTTGTATTTGGTATTTGAGTAATATATGCAACCATTAGCACAGAAACTCAGGCAAAGCCTCCAGTCTTTAGGCCAACTAAATATCTGTGAAGATATTAAACTCCTGCCTCCACGTGCTCGTGGACTCCAGTATGCCATAGGACATGCAAGATGTTGACATAAAAATGCAGGAGGCTGAGAAGCCTGCAAGTTGCTGATTTGAGATTAACTGTATTAAGCGTTCCTTAGCAAGGTGGCTCAAGCCCTTAGGGGTGTAATGCACAGCGACAGCTAATCTCAGCCACTATGGGTTTTTGTGTTGTTGTTTTTGCTGCCCAGTGCAGAGTTTCAGGTCAGGAAGTGCAACCCAGAAGAAGAGAATGGGGTTTATTTTGATCTTGACATGCTGGCTTCAACCATAATGGGAAAGTTGAAATTTGTGGCTTTGCTGTTGGTTTGCTGATAGGATTCAAGGAGAATGCTGCATTCTCAGTGGGCTAATATTTGAAACTATTTCAGTTCTGTTTAGTGTGACTGGAATTTTTATTTATTTATTTATTTAGTGTTTTTCCATGGCTAATCAGGGAGAAGCTGTCTCAATACCTCTCATGAAATGAAGCAGGCTTACCTAAACAAACAGAGGGAATTTCCCTAGGATTTATCTTTTCTTTATTCCCTCATCTCAAATCTTGTGGGGCGGTTTTAAAAAATTAATGTTTATATGGGTCAGACTACCCCTTATGTGAGAGATCCATGGCTGGATCTCCCAGTGCCTTTTTCTGAAAAGCAGCTACAGAAGGCAAGGGTAACAAATCAGATCAATGGTGTGATGTTAGACGTAGTCTAAATTCCTCCCTAAATATGCTAAAAGTGGGGTGGGTGGAGTTTGCATGTGAAGAGAGACAGTTACAATGAGGGTACCTCAAAACAAAAAACCTTGCGTCATAACAAATTTAAAAACAGAATGATCAAAAGCAGCACTTAAAAATATAACATTCAACAGATTGGATAAAAGAAGATGTCCACTTTGTGATACAACACCTAGGCAAATAATAATAAAAAAGGTGCAAAAATGATATTAAAGTTGGAGGCAGGTGAGTTTCCCTGCAGAAGAGATTTCACAGATGGAGCACCATGACTGAAAAGGTGTCTTCTCCAGTCACCAGCCTGGCGAGTTTATATTGCGTAGACTGTACAGGGGAACGACCACTCTCCCCCAAACCGACATCCAGTTATATGGCCCTGATTTAATCCTGTGGATGAAGCCAGTCCAGATTGTTTGGCAGTCACTATTCTGAGATGTGCAAGCTGCTCAAAAAGAATTGGGAGGTGAAGAAACATGGAATGGCAGAAAACAATACTATTACTAATCACATTTTTAAAAAATCCCTCACAATTCTAGCTTTATGATCATGGCGAGTGCGAAATATCTAGAAGTCATGAAAATGCCCACTAGAAAGATAATAAATAAACAAATAAATGGAATGCCCAGGAATTCGACATCTTGTGAACCCGCTAGAGCTGATCAGCTGAATGGCCTCTGTTCCCTACACAAATACACTATCCCAATTCCAGAGCTTCAATTATCCTTCAATGCATCCTTCTGTGCCACCTCTTCCCTTCCAGTCTTTATGACTTCTACTTATCCTTGGCCCCCCTCCAGTGCTTTAAATATATAACTCTAGGAGGCTAGCTGCATAGAAAACCAGCAACAATCTGCAAATGCAAGCTTAAATCTTGCTCAGCACCAGCTGTTTGTATTTATTTGTCTGTCTTTGCAGCCTGCCTACCTTCAGTCACTGGAAAGATTTTTATACAGTGTGTTTGTGAAGGATGATTGACTACAAGGAGTCTTTGTTGTACTATCGGCTGTAATTATTTTAATTCAAATACATTCCCTTATAGGACTGACATCATAAACGCTGTTTTCTATAACAAATAGCTGTCAGGTCTGTCAAGCGGATCTGCTTACTGTTTTATATCATTGCAATATTTAATTTCAACTCGGTGCTCTTCGTCAAAATGTTCTCAAGGCTTCCTCCTCCTTTGCCAGGGGACCAGTCAGGCGCCTAACTCCTTAAACTGATTGCTCTTTGCAGTGGAGGCCAGGAAGAGAATGTGCCACCAAACAATGCAGATATATCAGATGGGAGCTTACGTTTTATACTTTCCCATGGCATTTCTGCATAGTACAATTACTGAGCACTAGTTTCAGAAGTTTAATGGTGGCACCCTCAGTTTTGCACCTTTGGCACCAGTCCGACGGCATAGAAATCATCCCATGATGAGGTTTGCCATATGCACCAGAGGGAACTTGCAGCAGGGATGGCTTGGTTTTTGGATGGCCCAAGTTGTTTGTGTTCATAAGGCTACAATCCTATACATCCTTCTGAAGATGTAACTCCCATTGAACTCCATGTTTAGGATCAAATGATGGGCAATTTCATGGAAACTGTGGGCTTAGCCACACTTACCTTTTGCTCTGCTCTTTCCAGTCACAGGTCCATTCCAAAAATCTCCGTGTCTGAGTGGTTCCCCCGCCCCCGCCCCCGCCCCCGCCCTGCTGGAGCTTTCCATGAGAAAACTTGCTCTTTAATGCTCAACTGGAACGAACATCAATTAGGGTTTTCTGTGGATTGCCATTTGCTCCAATAGAGCTGTAAAGAGCAGGTGTTTGCAGGGAAAGCTCTGGAAGGAAAAAAAAAAGAGGGGTGCTCTCAGACATAAAACTCTAAAGCATCAACTGTGCCTGGAAAAAGCAGAGGAAAGGTAAGTGTAAATAAACCCTGTATTTTAGTCCAAAATAAAGTCAGAGTTTATTTTACTGCTTTTTCAGAACTGTAAAAAACCAGAACCCTGCTGTCCTGGGCTCAAGTGTGGGATATTAATTAGATAGATAGATAGATAGATAGACAGACAGACAGACAGACAGAGATGCAGGCTTGGTTGAACAATGTGAGGCATTGGGTGCAAACATCTCTAACAAAGTCATGAGAAAAATGCCTCTGCTTCACTGGATTTCTTATTAGCTTCAGAAGTGTGGTAAGATAATTTCCATCACTTGAAAGGACAATAGAGTTGACTGGCTTAGCAAATAGTGATGTGGTGAGCAAACAGTGATAGTAGTAAGATAACAATTACCAAGTGGTCACCTAGATACACCCACAAATATAGAAGGTTCTCTAGAAGGTTATAGCTATGTGCCCCAGTAGTGACCCTGCTCAAGAGCAGGGTAAGCTTACCTCAGACACTGCCCTGTAAGAGTGGAACTATTTGTTAAGCACATAAGAAGAGCCCTGCTGGATCAGGCCAAAAGCCCATCTAGCACATCAGCCAGCCAGTTGCTGATAGGCAACCCACAAGCAGGGCCTGAGCACAACAGCCCACTCTCCCCACTTACAAGTCTTAGCAATTGGTGTTTAGAAATGCCGGACTTCAGAGTGGGGGGAGGGAAGGGGCACAAAATTGAGGACTCCATGTGTCAACCCCTAAGAACACTCCTGCTTGGCTCTTAAGCTAGAGCAGGGTTCCTCATAAGAAAAAGAGAGATCTCTCCTTGCCTTGTGGGGAAGAGACATATCATAACAGGAGGCGTGGTGGACTGTTCCCCCAATATCCCCAGGCTCATTTTTCAGTCTCCTCCTTGTCCCAGTTCTACTACCACTATGGGGTGGCTAAATATTTATAGACTCCATGAGATGCTCCATGCAACTTAGGCATCCATTTCTGGGGGTTCAGTGAACATCAGGGGTGGGAAATCTGTGGCCCCTCCAGATGGGGGCTCTGGTTTCTATCAGTCCTGGCCAGCATGGCAAATGGTAAGGGATGATGGGAGTTCTAGTCCAGCAACTTCTAGAAGGGTGCAGATTCCCCATCCCTGATTTAAAAGGAGGATGCAAAACTGCAAGAAAAGCATATCATATGCAGAATGAAAAATAACCCCTGCGGCTTCCCTTTGAGCAAAGGCCCTTAAAATAATTGTGGCGATCAAAGAGACTGCTTAATAAAGCAGTGTAACAATGGTTTTAGACATCACAATACTGACAGCAGCTAATAAAAATATATTTGATGAAGATTCTGCTAACAATATAAATTCCATACCTGATACCACAAATGCATTTGAACATCACATTGCAGGAGGAAAGAGTTCTGTTGGAAAATGTCCATGGCCAGCTCTTAGTGGGAATGAGGGCACAGGTAGACATTTCATTGTCTAAACATGACAACCAGTCCAGCCAAAAGTGAATTCTTATTTCTCATCAATGGCCAGTGTTTCAGATAAAATTGGTTTGCCCTATATCCACCCCAAAGAATGCTTTGCTGCCAAAGACTTCATTACAAACATTTAAATGGGAGAAATGCTTTAGGGATGCGCACTGTATGCTCATACTCCTTTGCTTAAAAAAAGAAGTGTTGCCTGTGTTGGTAACACTACTATAGTTGTTACTATTATGCAGCATTAAAAAGCTCTTAAAATAGACAGCTTGTTCACCATTTCTATGCATCCAAGAATAGGCTGTTTGAACTTTCTGCATCTTCCTCCCCACTCCCTTCAAATCTGAAATGATTGCCCTAAAGCCCAGCTGCCTAAATGCTGCTATTTGGCATGCAAATGTAAACAAAAAAGTGGTCCTCATCACTCCTGGACTCAGCCAGCATGTACCTGGCTGCCTGGCTGATACAAAGCAGATAAATGGAGTTCAGCAAAGGGGGATCTCCACTCTGCAGATAGCTATTGAGCCAGTCCCTCACCAGATTCCAATTTCTATGTCCATTTCCCAAAATGCCAAGGAATATATTCGAGAAACTTAAGAGGGTGGGGCATCATGCCCCCTTTGAATTTCTAGTCCTACATGATTGCTGTGATGCCAGGGAATTGGGGGGCGTGGGGTGCAGGAGCAAAACCTGCCCACCTGTCATTGTTTCCACATGGGGGGCACTACCTCAGCCAAAGAGGACCCTACCAGAGCAGGTTACTCTATTGCAATCTGTATACTGCAATCACTCCACATATATACCTTGGGATTCTTGCACTGTGCAGGTCCCCGCTCTCCACATGCATCTTACCAGTTATAATGTTGGGTGTTTCACCCATAATGAGTAGTAATGACTAGAACAAAAGGAGGGATTCTTCGCCTGTGCATTTCATCCATACAGTTACATGACTAAATCTAAGAACAGAGAAACACACTGTAAAATAAAAAGTACACTGTGTAGTGGAGACGCACTCCAAGAGCAACCCATCCATTTCCTGAAGTGATGATATCTAGGGCTACTGACTGTTCAAAGCCTCACTAACCCTCGGCTACTTGGAGCTTATCATTTAATTAAAAATAATGCCTGGGTTTTGGGGGCCAACCTGGTGATGTACGGTGAGCTGCTCAGTTCTTGCCTCCCCCCCCCTTTGTCTTTGTGCCTGGCGTGTTGGAGGTGTACATTCCTGTAACCTTGCTTTCCAGCACAAAAGTGCTATAAACCACCAATAAATTTTACTGACTTTCTGGTGACCTTCATGAGGGTTGGACAAGTCACATTTCACACCAAAGATGGAGCTGTAAATATTTTATCTGTGCAGTAAACACAGCACTGACAGCAGCGCTGTACTCATTTCCAAGGGACTGCTCTCTGAACGTTGCCACCTCGCTGAGAAAGCGATTTATCTGCTGCTCCAGGAAAAATCCTGGCATAGAGGCAACGAAGGAGCAGCTCACAGAGGGAGCTAACTGTCTTGTTCACAGCAGCCCTCTGTCACTGACAGCCATGGCTGCCTTGTTATGCAGCAGTCGCTGCTCCTCACCACCACCACCTCTTTTCAACAGTAGCAACAGACTGGATTGAATTAAAGGAGGTAGAAATTTATCTCTGGGACATGAACTGCTCACAGCTATTGTAGCTCGACCCAGATCCAGCATGGCATTAATGTATATGCTTAATGTTCAAGGTTGCCAAATGGAGGTTAAGGGATGTTCCTTATTTTAAAGCAGGGCTGGATTAATCACCACATGCCACAGAGTAGTAAAGTGTCGGCACGTGTCAATTTTTGGTGATTGATGCATTATTTCAGTGCACCCGATCTCCACAACTCATAAAATATCTCCCATCACTACCACCTGTTTCAGATGCACAGTCTTGTGTGCCAATTCAGGTTACTCATTCTGCAAACATGTGTTTGAAAACCCGTGGTGGGGGGAAGCTGGAAAGGGTGTGTGGGTGTGGGTGTGCATGCGCGCGCGCACACACACGGACACACACACACACACACGGACACACACACGTTACAAATGTGTGTGTGGTTTATTTCTCAGGAGTGATAAATAAAGAAATCAATTATCTCTACAGTATTGGGTTGGTACAGAGTTTGATCTTGGGGCACATATCACCAGTTCAAATATTACCTTTGCCATGGAGTATTATCATTATTATTTATTAAATTTCTAAACTGCCCTTCATCCGAAGATCACAGGGTGGTTTACAATAGAAAAGCACAAAAATGCATACCATAGCAGCAGCAGCAACAACAACAACAACACATAGCTTCAAAGGCCAAGAGTAACCTTCCAAACCAGTTACTCTCTCCACCTCTGGTCTTTATCCACAAAATCAAGATAACAGAACCTGCCTTACAGGGCTGGTACCAAGATTCATGAGTGATGTATGTGAAGTGCTTTGAATGTCATAAAGTGATCTAGAAGTATGGTGTTCTTATGTTCTTATACAATTCCTGCTTTTGTGTAGATGGTTTCTTTTTCTTGTGCTGTAGTTTTTGTTTGTTTGATTTTTAATAATTTTAGTAATAAATACAGCACCAAACTGGATCTCCTGCAGTTCCCAAATTCTGCTCCCTTAGCTTTGTTCTTATGATGGCTTTCTTAGCTACCCTTTTTAGGAGGCTACAGAGGGGCATAATTTGGTCAAAACAATGGAGAGACAGGAGGAATGGTTGTGGATTTTATCAAGAGCCCCCCATTCCACCAAATGTGAATTCACACATACAACATTTGCATGGGCGCATACACACATAGTCAAAGAAGGCCATGTTGTATGCAATGTCAATGCTGGGGCCAGAGAAATACTATATAACTTGGTGGAACTTCATTATCTGTGTTCTCCTGAAAGCAATGTTCTCCAGAGCCTTCACGCATTGATCACATGAAGTACTCTCTTCATGTCCAAAGCATCATGGCACTGTGCCGCTGGATCCACTCTTGACATCACACAGCCTACCTGGCCCCATCCTTGGCAGCTGCACATTGAGTGGCTACATCAGGGAAGCCTACCTGTCTGCATGTAAATGGCCCATTTTTAAAATAAAATAAAAAGGAACATTTGGTTTAATGCTCCTTTGTTGCTTAAAAGGGATTGTTTAAAAGGGAATGCCACCCTGCCTATCTCTGGCTAGTGGGCTCTGTGTGGAAAGTGTGGTCTGTCACAGGGTGAACAAAATATTGTGCATGGCATTTTGGAAGTGAGTCTAGAATGCTGGGGGGGGGGCGGGAACGACCCTGTGCTGCTGCCCAGGAACTCCATTCTTTAATCCTGCCTTGCTGCCCATGTATATTCATGAGCATAAATTTAAGGGGTGTTCAGCTGCATTAATATTATCTGGTTGTGCATATGCTGCCTGAAAGAGCCAGCACTGATCAAATACCAAACATACGCCTGGTGTATGCGAGGTCTGACTGAACGGCATCTAGATTCCTTCAAGTTGGCAGCATATATATATATTATTTACAAAGAAAAAGGATGCTAAGAAATGATAAATATTCTGCTGTCCATCAGCAAGGTCATCACTCAGTGCCAACGTGCAGCCACTGACATCAAACGGCATCAGAAGAAATATTTCACGCTGCCTGGAAAAGGTTAATCCATGAGAATAAAGGGTTAGTTTTGCCTGGAGAATGCACCTCGCCACCCCACCCCTCCTAATTTATTTCTGCAATTGTAATTAAGGCCCTGACAAACTGCCTGAGCTGCCTGACTCTTTTGTTCAATTTATTGATTAGCTATTTCTCAGAAGTTCATTACCATCCAGAGGCTGGGAATTGGGTTTGTGTGCACTGGTGTTTCTTCTTCTCCTTCTCTCTCTCTCTCTCTCTCTCTCTCTCTCTCTCTCTCTCTCATGGCTTCATCTCTGACTCAAATGATTAAATGCAGCCACAACACATTCATCGCGATCGAGCAGTTCTGCCCAAGGTCAAACATTCATGCAAAACAGGAATGCCGATCTGCATGTCTAAATATCATCTGCATGAATTTCCAAGAGGATGCTCAGAAAAGCTCCCTGGTAACGTTGGAATGGATGCATTTACTAAAGGTAAAAAACAGCCTTGTCTATAAGTGATCTGTGTTAACTCCACCAAGATTCCCACTAGGGAAAAGAATAGCAATGTGGAAGATAACAAAGAGAAAAAAATCAAATAAGTCTGAACTTAATCATGAGTCTGTACAGGGAAGTAGAAAACTGTCTGACTTCTTCAGTAAAGAATGGACATTCTGTCGTGTGTACCTGTACAAAAGTAAGTGAAATACACCTTTTGTTATGATGCCATGATACTCTCCTCTCTGTAGGCGTGGGTTTCTTGTGGCCAACTTCTCTCCATAGTGGGCCACTGTGGCAGGGCTGGCCCAACCATTAATCACACTGAGACCTTTGTCCAGGTGGCACATTGAAAGAGCAGCCGATTTGTGTATACTGTACTCCCCTGGCCCAGTCACTCACCATTTAATTCTAGGAGTGCTTCTTCCCCTTTGCTGCTGCGGCAAAGAGGTTAGCAGGATCCTAGAGAGCTCTCTGGTGTCACCTGGACACCCATTCTTTGCTCTGAACAAACGTCCTTCATCAGCATGAGGCATCCTGGAAGTGGTGGCCCAAGGAGGGTCTGTACCACTGCCCCTATGCTGAGTCAAATACTGCTTAAAGTAATAGTAGCTATAGTAATAAAGGTTACTACTGTAAATATAGTATTTTCTACCACAGGCATGTGCAGCACATTTCATTAGGCCATACACCCAGAGATTTTTTTTTTAAAAAAAGGATAACCTGCATATTAATAGTCATAAAGGACATTAGTTTTATTCATCAAATAAACTAAAGAAACTAAAACTTAACTAAACTTTTTTAAACTAACAACTAAACTTTACTTTTTTATATAAAAAAGCAAACTTAAAAAATGAGACACAAAATACACTTTCTTAATTATTATTTCTGCCATAGTGATAATGAGGCATATACAAAGATTCAGTCTATTTTCACTATCTTTAGCCAGATGAAGTAACCCAAATTGACCAAAACAGATTTCTTCATCTTCCTTTTCTAGAGATTGACTCCTACCATTCACCCTACCACTGCTTCCAGGGACAGACAGGCAGAAACTGCAGATCCATGCCAGCCTTTTTATTCTGCCTGCGTCTCTCTCTGTCTGCTTCCCTCCTGCTCCCTTCTGCCTTTGCCTGTCCCTCACCACTGCTTCTCCATGCAGCTTCCCTACATGACCCCCCTTTAAGAATAACCCAAACATTAGGGTGTGCTTGGGCACACCAGGCACACCCTACCACTATGGCAACATGGCAGTGGAGATGGCACTCTACAGGGCCACCTCACCCACAACACCTTGATCCAGTTTTCTTTGCCAGAGGGAGGCATTTGGAGAGGACCTGGAGAGGACCTGGAGAGACTGAGCATGTCTGCAGTGCTGCAACAAGCATGGGAGGAAGAAGGTACAGGAGCGGGGAGAAAGCCAGTGTGTGCAAGGAGACCACAGCGCTGACCCTGCAGACAAATGACTAGAATCGCAGAGGCAGCCTCTGGGTGATCTAATTTAAAGTGACTACAATACACGTGGATGCAGAGTTCCACTTCTTTCCTCTGAAACATTAGTGACCAGGGGAGTTCTTAGGGAGTGGCCCAGGGTCATTCACTGAGTTTATTGCACCAGGCCCCAGGTCTACTGCCTTTCCCAAACTCACTTTAAAAATAACCCCAACTTTCCTTTCAAGGCAGCTGGGTGTGCAGTGCCAGTGAGACCACTCACCATCTTAAGCTTCCCAGAGGCACTCTCTATACATCTATGCAAATACAGTATGTGCTATGGGCTAGTTAGGGCCATAAATGGAGAAGACAATCAACATGATGAGCTCACACCAAATGGTCAATACTTGTTTTTCTTTAGGAGTTCAAGAGGCCCATTCATGCCCGGACCAGGAACTTAATGAGCTTCAGCTGTACATTTCTATACTCTCATTTAGAGATGGTCAGGACTAGTCTGAAAGCATGCATGCCTGGCCTAAGACCCAGAGATGACATTCTCCGTCCTCTAGTCTCTGCAGTCAAGTGCTGGGTCTGCATGGCACGGGGTCTGCTGACCATGCAATGCAGAGGGTCAGACATTATAATGGGCATGACCAAGTCAGAGACCTTACCTAGCTTTCCAATCACACAATGCTACACTAAGGGCTTATCCACACTTACCTTTTGCCCTGTTCTTTCCAGGCACACGTTCACACTTTAAAAAAAGTCCAAGCATATTTTTGTTTTGTTTTGTTTTGTTTTGCCCTGGAGCTTTCCCCATGGAAATCCACTCTTTAGAGCTCAATCAGAGCAAACATCAACTTAGGTTTTCCGTGGATCACTATTTGTTTCAACTAAGCACCAAAGAGTGGGTTTTGTAGGGAAAGCTTCAGCACAAAGAAGGGCATTCAGACATAGAGCTTTAAAGCAGGCATAGGCAAACTCGGCCCGCCAGATGATTTGAGACTACAACTCCCACCATCCCTAGCTAACAGCACCAGTGGTCAGGGATGATGGGAATTGTAGTCCCAAAACATCTGGAGGGCCGAGTTTGCCTATGCCTGCTTTAAAGCATGGACCATGTCTGGAAAGACCAGAGGAAAGGTAAGTTTGGCTAAGCCATTACCCTTCTTTTCTGTGCCAGACAAAGGGACTGTGAGAGGTCTAAGGATACACCACTTTGGATAACTGGCTGCTATGCTATATCTCAACCTCAAACCAAATGGTCCCTGGGTCTCCTGACAGCACTCTGACGGCAGAAAAAGGTTCCAGTCTGACATTTTCAGAATGTATGCATCTCCACCTTCCAAATCACCATTCTTACAGTTCATTTTTTCCTGCCTGATACCTGGGTTTGTAGAGGTGCAATAAATTATCTCATAATTAAATACTTCCATCACAGATGAGTTGTCAGTTATACTGGGATGGATGTGATTGCATCAACCAGTGATCAAGAAACTAGGCAGATGGATTAAGCTAGGGTAAGAGTATCAGCAAGAACGCACAAAGGTACACACCAAACTAAAGGAAAGGTATTTCCCCCCACATCTCTTTCAAAGAATTTTTTTTTTGTCTCAGATTTTTCTCCCCTTGCCCTGGGGGCCCTTTCAAGAGACATAATGGATATTGTGACTGAAAATAATAGAATTTATAGCCCAGACTCAACACTATAAATTTAGCTATTATGTTCCTGATGGGAAAATGAAGAAAGAAATGAATTGAGACAGAATATTTGTCTTAATAAGTGTCTCTTTTCTATAGTGTGTGTGTGTTTAATACATCTGTATGTGTGTATGCATATGTATGTGTGTATACACACACACACACGCGCGCACACACGCACACCCCATACATATAAAATTATATACACACAAGACTATATCTTTAAGGAGATATTCAAACATTGGCAAGCACATCAACAAACAAAAGCAGCAAATAATGCATTAAAAGGCGTGGAGGATTTACTACTTGTTTGGTATGCGGAGCTATTTTCCACCAAAATGAAATCCTAATATTACTTTATGCCTCATACCTAGAAACAAAATGTAAAATTTGAATCACTAATAATACAAGGAATCTCAGCTGTGATCTGATACATATACCAAAAGGTTTTCTAGAGCAAACGAATCTGTATGTGGCTCAAATCTCTGCATTACGAATTTAAATCATAATTCGTGGAGGTATGTAAAGGTATATGCAGTTCTCACAATGCTCACAATGCTGGACTTCTCCCAAAAGTTAACATTTGAACCTGCCACCATAGAAGATATTTATGGACCATAGAGAGGCCCATGTTTTTTTTAAAAAAGCTCTTCTTTCTAAGCCTTCAAGCATGTTTTGGGTCAATTTTAATTTCATTTTTAGCCATGGAAGTTAAAGCCAAGCTATTGTTTCCTTGGACTGAACTGTTTTCCTGAGCTGATGCTAATGGTCTTGTTTCACAGTTCCAATTGATTTTTAACTCACCTTTCCTCCCCCCCCCCCCAGAAAACCATTGCCAATTTGTAGGGCTAGCAGAGTTTGATTCTTCTCATCACTCATCTCCCTCCCAAGCAACTCTGACACACACACACACACACACACACACACACACACACACACACAGTGTCTGTGGTATGATCGCTTGTCCACACACACCCAAAAATGCATGTCCAGGATATGATCATTTGTCATTTAAGATAGAGTAGATGATATGAACCATGCCAAACACTGTAATAACTAATTTCAAACATTTATTACAACACATGAGAGACTTGAAAGCTGTCCCTGCTCTTGATTTTAATAAATGCCGTCTTGAAGCAGCCGCTTATCAAAGTGACACAAATTGTGTGGTAAATAGATTATGGCACAGCTGAAATACTGGAAAATGAGATCAGAAATGCTGCTCCATCCCCATTTAAAACACCATGAGATACGCCATCTCGCAATGATGCCAAAGAGGCAGAACCAGCCAATCTGCTGGCGTTCAAGCTGCTGCGAAATTAAGGCTGAACAAATCTGGCTGTTAATCGCTTCTTCATTTGGAAAGGGATATTTACTTCCTGGGCAAGTGTTGCTTGATGTTTGCTTATTCTTAAAATGGCAGGAGCTACCCAAATGGTGCCCAAGATGAATAGCTTCCTTCAATAGGTATACATATTGCAAACATTTAATAGTCTTGGGGTCATTCAGTGCATCTCAGCACTAGCCTCCTCCCTCTCAAATGGGCCAGCACAGAAAATGGCAGCACACAGGTACATACAATTGATATGTATAAAGAATCAACTTAGGCAAGATAGCAGCTAGTAGGGCTGAAGGGTTATGTTCTGTTTCTGAAGTTTATAGGGATGGTTTTAGTGCTTTCAGAGTTTGCTGAATTGATTTTATTGTTTTTAGAGCTTGCGTTTCTCTGTTCTGTTTTGATCTATGTTGTGTTGATGGCTTTATGCTGTGAAGCAGTCTAATAATAATAATAATAATAATAATAATAATAATAATAATACAGGTAGGTGATCTTGCCACAATGGAAAATTTGGCCTTGGGGGGGAGGTATGGATCTGGCCCATAGGCTGGATCCAGTTCCCCACCCCTAGTTTAAATTCTGGGGAAGCACAAGTTAGCTGCCTGATTTATTGGTAAGGGCAATGAGATCCAGTTAAAACCCTCCTGAAGATCTTCCCTGCTGCCCCAAGTCTGGCCCAATAAGAGATGAGATACAATAGCAAGGTCCTATCTGAAAACCATCCGGCACACCCTATTCTGTCTATAATGTAAATGACAACCAAAGACATAGCATCTCTCTCACACACCAAAATGTATGTGGTTCATTTTAATGAAAGCTGTTTGGCTAAATCCCCAGTGCTGCTACTTTGGCTCTTGATGGTCTTATTCATTTGAAAGGATGCTGCCACAGAATAGAGATTGGACTTTTGAATATGCAAAAGAGAATATTTGCCAGCAAATGGTCCTTTGCTTTATTCAAATGATTGTGAGGCTTTTTAAGGCTTTCATGAATTCCAGGAAATGTGTTTGCAGAATCATCAGCTACAAAGAATTGGATTTCCACATTGCAGCTCAGGGGGAGATTTTCAGGGTTTTCGTTAAGACACAGAGTCTCCGGCAGCAGAAAGCCACTTTAATAAGGGAATTGGCTGCAATTTCATATTAAAAATCCACAATTAATAACAACAGAATTGAACATAAATTCACGATGACCTCAGAACTCTGCCGTGCAAAACTAAACAGCTTGAAAGGCATTCATATGCATCTCATAAGTTTTCTCTCTGTTCTTTTTGTCCTTGTTGGTGGCCAGCTTGGGTTCTTTATAGTGTCTCATTGAGTCCCCCAAGACTCAGAGCATTTCTGGAAAGTATTTTTAGGTGTGTTTCCACCAGTGGGATACATACCAGTAAATACAGGTAATGCAGTTAAAGTTGATTTGCAGGTCTTCTGCTACAGACTCTCCCCATCCTACCACCCAAGAAAACCCTGGACTTTTTGTAACAAAGAAATTGATAGGGGAAATGTCCTAGAAAGTGTGGGACAATATCTGCTTGATGTAACATCCTCTAACCTCCCTGCAAAGAAATTAGAATGAATGGCCAATAAATAGGCAACATCGGCTCACCTCCCTGCAAGCTTTGTGCAAACCTACCAGGATGAACGCTCAATAAAGAGGTTGTCTGGAAGTGGCCTCACTAGCTTCATACATTACACACAAAAAAGTCTCTCACCTTCCACCACTAGTTTATTTTGTCTGATCAGTAACATTTAAAGAGCATGCACATGCACTGGAAAACAAAACAAGAAGGACAAGCCAGTAAAATCTTGACAAATCGTGGGTATAAAGCTCTCATCTAACTAACATGTATTTCTACCTTGTGTGTGCACGTTCCTTTGTGAAAACCGAAACTCACAGTTCAGTTAGGGTCCAGCCTTAGTTGATACCAAAGCCAGGAAAGTGTATGTTCTGATGTGAAAGGGTCAGTGTGTGCTACTGCTAGACCTCAATCTAATTCAACAAGACTTGCACATTCAGAGTTTTAGAACATCAGTTCTTCAGCACTAGTTGACGGGGGTGGGTAACAGAGTACCTAAATATCAGCAAGAAAGCCATTGGGTTGGATCCAGTGTTTGACTCATGGGGTACTTTCTGGTGTCAGGTTATCCTTCCCCCTGCCACCTCCCCAGAGTGTTCCAGAGTGTTGGGAAGACCTTCTGAAATAGTATGGGAGCTGGCCTAGAGGTAAGGCAATTGGCAAAAATCACATCCACACCCCACCATGCACTTTCATTTGCAAAACCTTCTACTGGATTCATATCCCTTCCACAAATGGAAAGGAGTCCCTCTTAGATCCAGCCCATTGAATATTTCATAAGGAAACTTCCTGCGAGTACTGGGAAACTAACTGAAATTTTATACTGAAGTTTCAACATTGTTTTGGGATATTAAATTTGAGCATATACAACACAGTACTTATGTGCACTGATCCACTAATCAATCATTCATCATCATGCCCCTAATGAAACTGTATTCATAAAACTTGGATGCCAGATTTGAAGCTCAAGTAGTCATATATTTAAAGAAGAAGTGAATGTAAAGAAGAAATGCTGCCTTTTAAAAACACTTTCAGCACATGTGACAGTGGGACTCATTGATCTCCCATCCTCATGATCATCTGGGACTGGAACCCATGGATCTCACTGCAGAAAGAGTTCCATGAGCATCATTTTCCACTGGAAGCAGAAATGAAAGTATGGCAGACCCCACTATTACTTTTGCTGCTTCTCTGAATGTGTGGTCTGGAAATTATTATTATTATTATTATTATTATTATTATTATTATTATTATTATTACCATATGCAAATGTAAAACTTGCAAATTCAAGTAATCCTGTCTAATTAATTAAAAATACACACTGGTTGTTTTAAAAAACACATTTTTTTTGCAAGGCTGGCATACATTAGACACGCCCCTGCAGCCTGCCTAGTGCAAGACCACTTCCTACAGCAAGTTCAACTAACAGCAATGCTTATAACACATATGGCAGTTTTATCTGATAAATTGCAAAATGCTTGGCACACCTGGGGAAAAGGCCATTATTCCCATTTTAGGGGTGAGGAAACAGGGAAATTGACTTGCTTCATCGGAAGATTGATTCACCCAGAAGGGCAAAAGAATGGCGGGGCGGAGGAGGGAGGGAGAGAAAGAAAGAATCTAGGAGCTGAAGCCAGGTTTCTTTCCTAAATTCCAGCCCAGTGCATTTTTGCCAGCTGCATTGTTCTCAAGCAGAAAATAGCACCTTTGCATTTTGACAGATCTATCAGGAACCTTGGCCTAATACACTCTCACACACACACCCCACCGCTTTTCCTTCACCCACCTCCAATTCAAATTACAAGGCTATTTTGATGCTATTATTTGATGCTGATGCTGCCACCTTGCTCCTGCCAAGATGCTGTCCCGAGCTTGCCCCTCATCTGTGATCTCTACTGAGTGCACAGGAGTGACTCTGGCAGCAGAAGCAGGCACTTTGATGAGGAAACTATTTGCACCCAGGTGTAGCCATGGCAACGGTCTCTCACAGAGCAAAAGGCAGCTCCGCTAAGGCTCAGAGATTCACCATCCAAGCGCATGTATTTTCATATCCTGGATGCAATTGTATCTTGTAGAAATCCTAGCCAACCTGATTTAAAAGCAAGAAAGCCTCCATACTTGAGATTGGGCTGTAGGCAGCCAAGTGACTAACTTAACATGGCATGCCAGTTTAAAAACAAGAAATTGTTATGATCTTTAAAAATTAGGAAATCCCAGAACTGTAGTAGTACCAGATAGGATGTGAAAAAAATGCAGTCCAGTCCCTTACAAGGTGGTAGGATCCATCATGTCCTATCAGATTAGCCCAATAACATGCAAGCTATGGAAAGCTATAAGGGACATAAGAAGTTGCCTTAAACTGGGTTGGACCACTGGGCCCATCTAGCTCAGTATTGTGTACACTGAATGGCAGGGTCCCAGCAGAGTTTCAGACGGGAGTCTCTCCAAGTCCTACCTGGATATGTCAGGGACTGAACCTGGAACATTAAGAAGACAGCAGGTGGGTGTAAGGTACATCATTCCAAAGCTCTTGCTGCTAGCCAAGCCATGGCTTGTGCTCTCAAGGCCACGAATGTCCTAGATCCCTGGTCTTCAACCTTTCTACTTTCAAGGGTTGACTCACTGACTGAGGAACCTCTGAGTATTTTCTGTGGAAGCCCCATGCAATGGAGGAGATCCTGAAGCATGCCCTAGGAGACACATGGAAAGCTATCTAGGTCTGCTGGACCTTGAAAAGTCCTGCGTGAATCAAGAGTGACCACCAGGTCATACTCAACCACTTCCTACAACTGCACATTTTGGGGTGGGGGGAAGACTTGTAGCCGAATTCTGTCCTTAAAAAGCACCCAAAGTAACTTGCAAAAAAAAAAGAAGCCAATTCAAAATGCAACATAAAATTGCAAGACAGCTAAAAATAATAATGACCGCTCTCCCATCAACTGGAAGGTGCCCTTTGTGTAGCTGCGCACAGTACCCCGATCCCTAAGACAATGGCAGAAGTTCCTGGTCCACCTCCCCACATCACAGCCCTTATAGGTTCCTGCCAAACCTCAGTTCTAATGAACCTATCTGTGGCGGGGGGAGAGCCCTACCCTCCCTTTGTTTAATGCTCTTTTATTACAGGTTAACTTCTTTTACAGGTATGCGGGTGCTGCTACAGTCTTAGGATGGTTGCTGTTAAGGAATTTCCCTGCATTGGCAGGTTTCGCTTTCCCCATAGCAGATGTCACAACTCTGGCAGTTTTAGGCCTTGGGCAGAATCCT
Organism: Podarcis filfolensis; assembly: GCF_964270895.1. Taxonomy (NCBI): domain Eukaryota; kingdom Metazoa; phylum Chordata; class Lepidosauria; order Squamata; family Lacertidae; genus Podarcis; species Podarcis filfolensis. Next base: position 87,552,336 of record NC_139605.1, on the reverse strand, counting down.
TTAGTCTATGTTCCCCCTAAATGGGGGGGGCGTGAAGTGGTGATGCGCGTTCCCCCCTGCGACGGCGATCCCAGGGTTCCCCGTTAAAGGGGCTGAGTCGGAGGGGAGTCATTGGCCATACGCTGAAAGGTTGTCAGTGCACTCCCCAGAGTTGCGGTGAAATGGGGGTGGGCACTCTGCAAAAACAAACGTCTTCCAGAGCTAGCCCACTTCCCAGACAGGCCTGATTACCCTGATTACTAGCTGGGGACTGGGAGGGATACATGCCCAATGCCTAAGCCAAGGTCTTTCTACATCTGAAAGTTTAAATAAAGTTGTGGCCAATTTACTTCCGTAACACATTGCCATGAGTCATTCGTTTTTTCCGGGTGGCTCTTGGGGTCGGGGGTCTCCACCTGGCCATGCAAAACTACAGTGGGACAGGATCTAAAAGCAGCAGATCATTAAAGATTGTAAAAAGTCTTGTCCAATACACACTGAAAGCAGGAGCCTGGCACACCTTGAAATCGGACCCCAAAGGCCTGTCTTAATGCATCTATTTACCTTATCTCATGTGACAACGGGACAGAGAACACCATCTTCTGAAACTGCTCTTAAAGCTTGGAGAGATACGTATGCAGAAGGCAGTTGTGCTAGATTGAAGGGGGATGGTTTTTTTTCTTACTGGCTGACCTGGTTTTTGTATAAGGGTCCACCCCCCCCCCCAAAAAAAGAAGTATGATTGACTGCCACCAGACAGAATGACCCTACTACCCTAGTAGGTCCAGTTAACTGGGGAGTTTCTGAGCCCCTCCCTTCCTTCTAGCCACAAGGAAGAATAAACAAGGAGAGAAGCTCTGGATATACCCGTATTTTTCGCTCTATAACACGCACCCGACCATAACACGCACGTAGTTTTTAGAGGAGGAAAATCCGTAGGCATGCCACCCGTAGGCATTCCCTCCATAACACGCACAGACATTTCCCCTTACTTTTTAGGAGGGAAAAAGTGAGTGTTATGGTGCAAAAAAATACGGTACTTTCCCAAAGTTCAGTGGAGACAAAACCTGGTGAAATATTCTTATAACATAAACTTAGTTTTCACAACCATGTAGTCAGCATGTTGAGAACATTTTAGTAAGAAAACAGTTTTAAACCAATGAAGCCAAATGTCCAAATATAAAACTTGATGGAGGAGGGAGGGGGCTGCTGTATGTAGAAACCTCTGTCTTTTGCATGACTGGCCTACTGTTCAAATGTAAGAGTTACATCCACTGCTCCACTTACTTTCACCTCAGGCCCCATCCACCTCATGTCCGCCCCCACCCCGCAACAAAAAGATTCTCCATGAGGGAATGCAGCCCTCAGGCTGAAAAGGGTTCCCCCCCACCCCGATATATATTGTGAGAGGAATGTCCAGCACTATGACCAATTCACAACATTAAAATCATTGTGGCGAAATAAAACAACAACTACAACTCTACTCCTCACTGTTGCTAGGAAATGTCAGACAAATGCTTAGATGTAGTAGCAAAACAAAAGCATCTTGTCGCTTATTTAAAACTTCCACGACTACTAAGGCAGCCTCAAAACAGTTTCAGGTTTCAGTAGTAGTTTTTGAAAGCTGAGATTGGCATTGCAAGAAACACAATTATTCAAAAGACAGTAAGCAGTGGTAAGCACGCCTTTGCAGGGGAGAAAAGGGTGGGAGTGAGTTTGTACTGGAATGAATCTGTGGGTCAGCCCCCCTCCCTGGTTGTGCTGCTCATCCCTCACTTCCATTTTCATAGGTTTGAGATGAAGACAAACAGGCTCTAATTATTTTTTGCTTGCACAGCTGAGCCCTTCAGCCCTCCATTTCCTTACCTGAACACTCTCATTCCAAGCGGTTATATATGACCAAGCCCTGTGGCTGCATTTCTTCTGCAGAGGAACTCTGGTGTCACCGCTATCATAGACCCTTTCCTCAATTTCATTTTCTCAAGTGAGAGCCTAATAAAGAATGTTAATTTACTCGGTCTGCCTGTAATGGACCAGGCAGTGAACCAAGCACACCCAGAGGTTGGGGAAAAGGAGAAGTTTTGTGAAACAAGATTGGTGTCAGTCTCTGTTCAAGGGTATATTCATGCCTTGTGGTTCATGGCTGAACAAGATTCTACACCTGCTTCACACTTTTTCTTAAAAAAGAAAATCAGGTACAATATAGATGCTTGTCCCACACTCAGGCAACAACAACAAAAGGGACAGATTATGGTTGAAGCTAAACATGCACGGTGTACAGTTCATTTCAGATGGGTGGGCAGTGTGTGCTTACTTTATACTCTGGGATAAGGTTACCAGACTTTCCCAGGGACAGTCCCCAGATTTACAAATCAGTCCCCATACAAAATCCATTGAAGTTGAAAAGTGTCCCCAGATTCATTGAAGAAAATCTAGTAACCTTACTCTGGGATCATACCCCAATATGCAAAATTCTTGTTTGAATCAGTTGTCAGTCTCTTTGATGAGTAGAAATACTTGGGGCGACAGATCCTGACCTAGGCCACATCCACACCATGCATTTAAAGCACTATGCCACTTTGAACAGTCATGGCTTCCCCCCAAAGCATGCTGGGAGCTGTGGTTTGTTAAGGGTGCTGAGAGTTGTTAGGAGACCCCATATTCTCACCTTATTGCTCATGAAATCACAACCCATTGTCCACTCCCCTGACAGAAAACCCCCATTCCCACAGGGTTAAAACCCTCCTTTCAGGTTGATGTAATGAAAATATGTAACTTATCCCTAGTGTAAGTCTCTGTGCTCAAGCAATGGGAAGGGGCCACCATCAACTTTTAAAATGGGATGGGGGAGGGGTTGTTGTCTGGGAAATTACAAGAGAATTGGTTTAACATCTGTTTCAGGAAAACTGGTGGAAAGCGTTATTAAATATAAAATTGCCAAGCATACAAAGGAAGGGTGTGGAACCACCAGACCATGCCCCTGATGAGCCCAGACACACATCAACATCTGGTGAAAAGTCACACCCAACTTGATATATGACATATGGGGCAGTCTCACCACTGATCAGCTGATCAGTAGCATCTGCAAAGCTTCATGGAAAGTGCTACCTCTAAGGCAAGCATGAGCACCTGTACCTCTCATTAGAAATTAACCACTGGAAGGTGATAGACGATATTTATCTCCACCAGGAAAAGCAGTTCAGAATTAACACATCTGATGGGATCACATATCTTCTGAGTTAGCCAAAGCAGACACTGGGCTGCAATTTGTAATTAAACTCCCTCAGCTAATGATACTGCATTACAAACCCAGATCACTTTAATTACAAAATGCTGTCACTCTGAGTCCTATTATAACAAGTAGCAAACAGATGCATATGCCTTGAGTCCCATCAGCTGGGAAAGAAAGAAAAAGTGACCCACTCCTCAGTATGTTTAAATGTGAAACTGATACGAAGAACTGCACGCCATCACAGCAGGAGAGCTAAAAACAGAAAACCAAAAATATATAACTTTTGGGAGGGCGTTGGGGAGGTCAATAATTAGACAAGATGATACTGACCATGTAAAATGCAATTTTGTAATGAATACTTATGTGATGGGCTTTTCTCTGAGATTAGAAATAGACAATCAAATCAAGGCAAAAGTGAAGGCGCCCTTGGCGGGGGGGAACACTTTGGAAGACAAATGCAATTATACCACAAATATGTGCACTGCTATATGTTGTGTAAGAGAAAGGCTCAAGGAAAACTGGGGATTAAATTTTATGGGGAGGGAGCGGAATCTGCTCATGCTTAGTAAATCTGCCATCTTAATCATCATGTATATATTCATTTGAACAGGATCTTGAAAGTTTAAGCATTGTCTCTGCCTTGCTTTATGTTTCCCTATCTACAGTAATACAAGCTGTTAACAATCTGATGTTAGAACTATGCTGAGTGCCCATTTATGTTGGTCTGAAACAAATACGCTGTTCCATATTCATGAAGCTTCCATTCTGTTTGCAGAGTAAATATGACAGCAAATTGAATTTAAAGTCTTGAGTCCTCAGTTAAGAATTTTCACATTCAAAACAATGAATTTTCAAAATCTGAAACATATAGCTATGGGAATTGTCCAAATACTGACATGTCGGATGCTTTGTACATGTGAAAGCTGGAATGGCATAGCAACTAAGGCCCAGTGCAGATGTAGCAATAGCAGTCTCCGAACCATGGTTTAGGAGACTGAGAATTTGGTACATATACATACATACTCCTACTTCCTTTCTGACCATGAATTCCCCCCACAACATTCCTATTTATCATGTCTACACCAGGATTGACCAGAGCTAGCTTTAATCATGGCTTAAAACTTTCTAACCCTAGTCCCAAAACTAAACAGAGTTATCATCAGCCTTGGCTAGTCTCAGTAGATTCTCGAAGTTGCACTATAGCTACCAACAACTGTCAGTGGCGTGTGAGGAAGGACAGAGTCTCAGTGATGCCTTTCTGATAGTGGTGCTGGGGCTAGCCTGGATGGAGATGGGGTGAGAAGAGATACTGGGTTTGGTAGCATGCGGACACTGCTGCCAACCTGAAGTTCCCCTGACTTCACTACGACCACCACCACCTGACCCCACTTGACTACATCTCCTTCCTGGCAAGCAAGAGCACTGCTACCAGCAAGGCACCACTGCCACTTTGCTTGCCATGTGCTGTTGCTATTCCTAACAGGGAAGGGATGGGAGAACTTGTAGAGGGTGGAAGAATGGGGCGGGAGCACATGAGCCCACAGCATACTCCTGGTTGCTTAACAATGGTTATGAGACAGGCACATCTGCTCCAACTATAGGAGCAGGGTATGTGAGCCAGGAAGTACCCAGGTTAAGCCTCACCTCAAGTTATAATCTTTCTGCCCCATGTACAATACTCATTGGTCTGCTTTACAAATGTGTTTTAAGGATTGTTCTAATAACGTACATGGAGGACTTTGCAAAAGGCATTGTATAAACACTAATATCATGACCTACCAAAAAAAAAAAAATCATGCTTGACATTGAATAAAATGCATTTTCAAAGTTTTGAAAAAACTATCCAATGACCATATTCAATCGAAATTTTTTAAAACAAACACACTTTCCACTCCAGGTAGCTTTGGCCTTAACTTGACATTATGATTCCCAGTGACCTGGCTTTCTTCACTACTTCAGCACAAGGTGGAACTGTAAAGCAGTTGACTGTGTGGTTTTTTAAGTTAGCAAGTTTATTATATCCTGGAAATGTTACACACGTGCACAAAAGAGCAGAGAGCAGTGCGGGCTTGGGTTGCCGCTTCAGTGGTAGTTCTCTAGGTCTGTTCATCACAACAACCTGTTCTTTAGCCATTCAAGACTTGGCCCTTCCTTGTCACAAGAGTGGGAGGGAATATCTGGCATATTGCCATCATCCTGAACCAGAACCGGATATGTATATGATACAGCCTGGTTGATCATGGCGCTGTATTTCGTTAAGGGAGTGACCCACGGTCCCAGCAAAGCCATAAAACCAATGCCGAAAGAAAGAACGATAATTTGATCCTTTTACCATGCATTTTTCAGAAACAGGATCATTTTACTCAGTGCAGTCATCTTGGAAGGTCAGTTGACTGCATTTTAGGCCAACAGACAGATTCAAAAAGCAGGTTTCTGCCTCACCTGTAATTCTGAACACTATGTCAAGAAGAAATGTTTGAAAAGACACCGATCTTCCTGCAAATGCAAATAATTGCGATTCTATTAGAGGCAGAAGGTGTGGGAATACCTCACCATTTTGAAAGATGCTCACAGGCATCTGCTAATGGAATTACTCTAAAATAGAACTTTCAGGGCCCCTCCCTTTTGGGGGGTGGGGAGTGGCAAAAATCTTACAATTGAAATGAAAATGGGCTGGTTTGCAGCATGGAAAATGGGGATTAAAACACACACACATACACACCAGAGAGCCGTATTTTCAACTGATCTTGTGCTTGCTTCTGTGTCATAAGATTTATTCCATCATTAATCACTGCCCTTCCTTCATCCATGTTAAATATAAAAATGATTAGGAAAGATCCCCATCATGGTTAAAAAAATAATTAGCTGCTACATCATGTTGCACACATTCAGACAGAAAGGAGTGATTAAATTAGGAATATTAAAACCCCATTAATCTGTGCTCAACTTAAGCTCTGCTTGTTCATCTCACTGTGGCACTTATTATTTCTGACACTGAAAGATATTTGAATTACTAGCTGAAACAAGGTCACTATCAGAAAGATGTCAGGTCAGCAATTAGTCAAAGGTGGGAGAAGCTCCCCGAACTGAGTCATGCTTGACATTCCACAAATGTGTCAAGATCTCCTCACTTCTCAATGTCGTTTGGGGGAAGCAGGTCACTTGCAGGAACCTAAGAGCATGCAGATAGCATTAGGAGCTAGCTATTACAGAGCTGCATTTGACACTGGTTGACAAAGCCTACGCAAGCACACAGTGGTCAGGACACTAGCTGGTGTCCTGCAGCTAGCTGTGGCTGTTCACTTGCTACACTGAAACCTGTGGGACTTTTGTATGCACAATGCTCTTCCCCAATGCACATGCCAAATGCTCACTTTTGGCTAAAAGCAGCATGCCCCAAAGAGGGTGTCACAGAGCTATTCACCAGCAGTACCTTAAATACTTCATACGTGCAAGTATATGAGTGGGGGATGTCACTGGGGACAGCCTGTTGCAAACATTTGTCACACTCTGTTGGGAAAGATTGAGGGCACGAGGAGAAGGGGACGACAGAGGACAAGATGGTTGGACAGTGTTCTCGAAGCTACAATGTCAGGGGACTGCCTTCGGAAGAGGGGAGGGAGGCAAGGGAATACAGAGAATGTCCTACGCTTCTGAGGAGCAGCTCCTCGTCCAGCGGTGGGGAAAGCCACAGTGGAGCAGAGAGGGAAGGGGGGAGCCAAGCGAGGAGAGGGCTCGAAGATGCTGCTGAGAGCCCAAGTGCCTCACGTAACCCGGCTGGCCAAGAGGCACACACGCCACTTCCATCACCCAGCCTGCGCAGAGGGGAGGGGAAACGCAAGGAGGGGAGGTGGAGATTTGGGGTGTCGAAGTTCTTATATTGGGGGAGAAGTCAGAAGAGGCCACTCCTGGATTCTGCAAGTGACTAAGACAGACATGAACTTTGTGGTTCTGCACTGTAAATAGTTTTCACCAATAAAAACTGTAAAAGACAGGTCGGAGTCCTGCCTGGTTACTCACGAGCAACCACCACCAGGACCTGACAGCTGCACATGAGTTTGACCAAACTGCAGGAGGCAGTAGAAGACAGGAGTGCCTGGCGTGCTCTGGTTCATGGGGTCACGAAGGGTCGGACACGACTAAACGACTAAACAACAACAACAAATCACTCTGAGATTACTTGCAAAGGAGGCTGGGGCAACTCCATGGACCAACACTAGAAGCTGCCACTACCTTTTTGCTTTACAATCAGCTGGGTGGTAGTACCTTGGTATCTACAAAGAGCCACAAGTGAGCTGACTGGTGCTGATCCTGTGCTGCACACCCTACTTTCCTACATAGGATGCTGCCTTATTATAGTCAGATCATTGATATGTCTATACTGACTGGCAGAAACTCTCCAAAGCTTCAGGCAGGAAGTCTTTCCCAGACCTATATTTATTTATAAGGTTACAATTATAAAAACAAGTGAACAGAAAAACCATCCCAGCTGAAGCAAAACAGTGATTCAACAGAACAGAAAGAATAAATAAATAAATGCCATGATGCACCTGCAGAAGCACAACCAGATGCCTTCACCTGCCCCAGCTGCAACAAAACATGTCTCTCTCATATTGGTCTCTACAGTCACAGCCAGCGCTGTAATTCTCCAATGGTTTGAGTTCACCCTTGATGGCACACTTTTCCATTGTGTCCCAAGAAAGACAGATGGCAACAACAGAGGGAACCAAATTTGACATATCCTTCCATCCCTACAGATAAGGTAAAGCCATGGACTGCCAGGGTGTGGGTGTGTGAAGAGAAGGAAAAAAGTATCCACCATCTCTGTACTATGTGAAATCCATCTCCCTTTTCACTTTCAGAAGTGCTCATTTTGAAGCATAAGACTGTCAGAGTGGCTGGAGACTGAAATCAACTGAAATGGTACCACACAGATTTTATTATAGCTGCTCTTCCATTTAGAGGGGAGCTCAGGAAGTGGTGATTATTGAAGCATCCCACCCCCTCCACATTCTGCCCCCTCTTGATCTACAAAAACACTAAAATTGTTTTTTTATAGGGTTAGGACTCCCAGGCATGGCCTGCACTCACTCTGGTACTAGGGAAATGGCTCAGTGGCAGCTTCTTATGTGATGTTGTGCTAGGACAGCTTCTCTAAGGCTGCTTGGGGGGAAAGGGACTGTGTACACTCCAGTATTTGGCTCTGCTCAAAAGAACCAATGTGAAGAGCACAACCCTGAGACATCTGTGTATAAGTTAGCAATGGGTGAGCCATATATGGCTAGTCTTGGCTTGATTCAGAGGTAAGCCAAGCTTGGGCTTATCCATACTTCCCTTCATTCCACTCCCTTCCCCACAGGAAAACCACTTCAGATCAAATGGCAATCTCAGTTTTCTTGGATTGCCATTTGTCACTAGGAATGGATTTTTCTTTGCTTAAGGTAAAGGGACCCCTGACCATTAGGTCCAGTCGTGACCGACTCTGGGCTTGCGGCGCTCATCTCGCTTTATTGGCCGAGGGAGCCGGCGTACAGCTTCCGGGTCATGTGGCCAGCATGATTAAGCTACTTCTGGCGAACCAGAGCAGTGCACGGAAACGCCGTTTACCTTCCCACTGGAGCGGTACCTATTTATCTACTTGCACTTTGATGTGCTTTCGAACTGCTAGGTTGGCAGGAGCAGGGACTGAGCAACAGGAGCTCACCCTGTCGTGGGGATTCGAACCGTCGACCTTCTGATCGGCAAGTCCTAGGCTCTGTGGTTTAACCCACAGCGCCACCCACGTTCCTTTTCTTTGCTACATGGCGCTTATTTCCCTGCTGGTAAAATGTCACATGCGACGTATTTCTGTTAACTTTTAGAAGGCAGAAAGAGGCAGGAGGAGTCTGAGTTTCTGAGTACCCTGCTGATCACCCTCATCAGCCGGGGCCAGTCCCTTTTGTTCACTTCCAGTGTCTACCTGTCATGTGCTAAGGGGGAGCCTTTGGCAAGAGGGAAGACATACTTGCCTCCTTGATTTACAGCTACCAGCATGCAAAGAGTTCACTCAGGATCCCAGCTTCCTATCAGGAGGCCACCTCTCTTAAGCTATTTATTTGAAGGCCTGCATTCCTGAAATTGTAACTTCCAGGGCACCTCAACATAATGCATAACACAGCTGGATGCTATAATTTTTTCCCCTTTGCACCTCCTCCACTTCCTTAAAATCCATTCCAAGTGACTGACATTTGCTGAGTGTATTTATGCAGCCCCTTCTAATCCCTTCAGAATATTAAGACTGCATTACTTTGTCTTTGGTTACATTAACTTCAATTTTCCTTATGAGTAAGTATTTGGTGAAAAATTAATATAGTGAAGTTGAAAAGAATCTTATGATGGGAAAAGACTAATTTTGTCTCGTGGCTGCTCAGATACCAGAGTATACTGGGGTTAATGTAATTAACTTACAATTTTAGCCTGGGTTGTGTACATACACTGAATCTCCCGGCTGGAAACAAGATTAGATTTTATTACACTATATATCCTGGTTATCTTCACCATGCCTACGATATTACTTCCCTCAATGACTTCAAGGCTCTTTGCTGCAATGAAAATGCAGAACCATCTGGTACAGAGCCCATGCAGTTTATTTAAGGATTTAATTAAGTGCTCTAAATGGAGAGCTTCTCCGAATTAACATTTTAAATGTGACTTATTGCAGGTTTAATATTGTCTTAATGCCAACCTGGGAAACTCCGTAGCCAAGTTGTTGACGTTTAAATTGAATTCATTTGGGTGGCTCCAGGGGGACTCATTAATTAATCTAAACAACTAATGGGGATTGGTTCTGACTTTTGATGAAGATTATTTACAGAGACAATTTGCTGTGAATAAAGAGTCACAGTAGGCATATGTTTAATTGAATTCTTTTTTTTAAAAAAGGACATCTCATTGTCTTTAATATCAGGAATGCATCTTATGAGAAAGCTTTGAAATGCCATGAAAGGAAGGATGGCTGGAAACTTCCTCACTGAGTGCTAATAACAAAGGGAATGGGTAATTACATTTGCCTGTGTAATTTGCAGCTTGTAAGGGGACAACAGGTCTGCCTCGTTAATAGCATAAGCAGGAAGAATTATGTCCTACGGGCAGCTTTTGGGTGGTAATCTGACTTTATATGTTTTACTTAACAGTCATGAATTGTGAGGTTGAAGGAACCTGAAGATCATCTAGTCCAGGATCTTGCACTGGAGCAACACTCACCATCCTCACCCCATAGGAAATTCCCCAACCATCAACGGGTGGTACTTTAGCAGGTATGTTGGGACAGTGCCTTCTCAGCAGCAGCACCAGAGGAGAAGGTTCCTCTATAACCAGGCCTTTAGGCTGATTGAACATTCTATGGCCTTTTAAACTGGGTGATGGAGGGTTACTGTTTTTGGTTTTCGTTATGTTATGTTATGTATTATACTGTAAATTGCCCTGTGAACCTCGGATGAAGGGATGTATATTAAACAAACAACAAACAATACAACAACTATTATGTGGCAGCCAACAAAAGAAAGATGGGGCAAGAGTAAGGGTGGAATAACGACACAGCAAGAAGAATCCTAAACTGATACAAAAGAGAAATATTCATTCTAAAATATTTCATTTCTCCTGAGAAGGTTTCCAGACATCTGAATATGGCATGGTGCAGAATCACAGAGAAACCCATGTGTCAATCCTTTTTCCTTTGTCTTCCACCTTCCACCATACAATGATTGTAGTGCTATGTGACTTTGAACCAGAACAATGCCTTCTACCAACAACAGGGATGCCAACTTGAATAAAATATTGTGGGGGCTCAGGTAAGCCCTGCCCTGCATAACTGATCACATGACGCAGTGCACACACACCATTTGAATGGGAATGCCCATCAACTTTATGGGGGCCCAGCCCCCTCAAATATTTTATTGTGGACGCAAAAGCCCCCATGCCCCCTAGGAGTTGGCTCCTATGTTGGGCAATGCCATATACTGTATTTTATGGCATAGAAAGTGAAACTAGCAAAGTTTTATTCTTTAGTCTTTTTTAAAAATAAAAATATACTTTTACTATTATTCTACTGCAGTCTCTGGCATTCATTAAACAATGGTCATCTACTCCTGGGTTCAGTCTAGTTCAGAGATGCAACTCTGTCCAGATGTCATACTTCGCTATTTTCAGATCACATAATAAATATCCTTTCATGGGACTTGATGGCAGTTTCAGATGGCTGTAGGTGAGCAGCTTATTTATTTGTTTTGGGAATTTCCTGTCCTGTCATTTAAAGTAAAGACAGCACTTCTACAGCAAAGAAGTCTGAATAACAATGTTAAAAGTTTTAAATAGCTGGTGGAAGACTGGCGGAGAGGGGGTCCAAAAAGCCCTCTCAAGGAATGGAGGACGAAGAGGCTCTCTCTCAGCTGTCTTGAAAAATCTGTCAGATTTGGGACAGAGAAGAGCACCCCATCAGGTTTTAGGGCAGAATAGTAAAGGAGATGACTAACCTAGACCTAAGATATCTATATCTTTAAAGGTAAACTCCATTCCCTTGAATTGTGCCAGAAAGAAATTGGTGGCCACTGTTGTGAAATGGGGGTGATAAGCTCCCACATGCAAGTACCCACTAACCACCTTGCTGCTGCATTCAAGCATTGCACGGGAAACTTGGACTAAAGTATATCCCATTAGTTCCTTCCACTCCCGAGAATGGTGTCATAGCATATTTATGTATCTGGCTAAACTGGAAAAACCAGTCCACCCTTTCACCAGCTTCTTCCATAATAACAATGAGATCCATGTCCATCACAACAATGGTTGTATGTAGCAGCTAGAATTACTAGTATCCATTTCTGTGGTTTCTTTTTCTCACTGTATATGTGGGAGAGAGGGTGTACCATTTGGGAATATGCATGCATGTATGCAGAAATAGCCTCAGCCTTCCCAGACCATGGGTGCACCCACAGTGCTGGTAAATTTCCCAATAGGCAGGGTAGCGGTGACTATCCAAATAGGATGGGTAGACCAAGAGGAGCATCGAGCAGGGAGCTGGGGTTGAGGGGTAGGGGAACAAAAGTACAGCCTTTCTGTCTCAGCTCTCACATCTCTTCTCAGTGTTTAAACAGAAAGGATGTGCAGAGGGGCATTCTTAGGAGGATTCCTGAAGTTTGAAACAGACAGGCCTTCTTTAGAGACAAGCCAAATATCAAGTATGTTTTGACTGTTTTTCTTCCTGTCTTCACTAGCTCCCAATAGGGTAAGTGTAAGCTGGCATTAGCATAAATGCATTATGTTTCTCCCCCAATGACTATCTATATTTACATTTTGTTCCGAAGTATTTTTCAGGCCTTGAGCTGTTGGGGAAGGAGAAAACAAAGGCTTTAAAACTTCCAAGCCAGCTATCTGCACTGGCTGTGGGGACTCTGGTGCATTGCTCCACTTCTCCATGCATTTCCAAAGAGGGAGCCAGTCTGCAGAAGCATCCCACAGCACCGACTTATCAACTCCCTCTGCTGAAAGGAATTGAAATCCCCATGCACACAGCATCCCCATGTGCTTTTTAGAGCTCACACAGAGTGCCAGGCCAACTGAATAATCAGAAATTTGAGGACCAAAAAAAAAAAAAAAAAAAAAAAGGTCAGGGGAATTTGCCCCACCAATTTTCAGTTACATATAATTGTCTTGTGTATCAGATAACAATTCTACAATACCAGCCTTCCTTTAAAAAAATAGCAAATCTGTCATGACATAAATGGAGTAGAATCCAATTAATCAGATGGAACTTTTGAACCCCATCACCTTCCTACGCCCCCTATGACATGGAACTTGGACATATGTAAGGAAATAAGTCCAAAGACAAAAAGGTCCAGATTTCCTGTGTGCATTGTTCTTCTACATTTATTTTTATACCAAAAACAGGTTTGAACAGCTCCCAAATTCCACTGCTTTGTACAAGCTTTGCACAAGCTGCATGCTAATGAATGTAGAATAGAATTGATGGGATGGATACACAGAGAAAAAGCATGCATAGTCATTAAGTCAGATGCAACTAGAGCAGCCAGCCCTTATCAGCATGGTGGGATACTATCAAGAACATTGCTAGATTCTCTCAGAGATCCACAAAGGAACTCTTTTATGCAAACACCTCCAGCGGTAGCTTTTAAGCATCTGACAGTCAGAGTGGTAAAAAATTATACATTCAGCTGGGTTTCCAGGGGAGAGTTATTGTGCAGTACATCGGAAGGGGGGAGAGCATGTTGATAATAATAATAATAATTTTTTAAAAGAATAATTTGCAATTGTCACAGGGAGGGGGGGGAAAGACTGTTAGACTTTGAGGCAAGATCAATTGGGCATTTAAGGAGGATTGGAAATGGTTTTCTATCTGGCACCCCATAATATGTTGACAGCAAAATGCTCCAGTTTCATGTGAAAGTGGCTTACAGAAACAGGGAGATCCTATACATAAAGTCATCTAAAACAGTAAAGGTGGGATTTGGGGTTTTGACATCTGAGATAAGAAGCATACTTTATTTTCTTTGGAACTGATGGTGTAGAACAGGGGTGTCTAAATGCTTCGGAGCTACAGCTCTCATAATCTCTGGCCATTGGGCCTCCTTGCTAGCTGGGGAGATGGGAGGTGGAGTCCAACAAGATTTGGAGGACCACATCTATGTTCAAGAGTAGATAACATGCTAGACTAAAGAACAAGCTTTCAAAATGAGTGGCCTCCAGCCTTCATAGGTCCCAAGGTAAGCAACTAAACCAGAACGCTGATAGACTGTAAACTCAGACTATCTGTTGAGTCTGACTCTGAATCCATACAAAATGTTACACTTACAAAAAGTTACATTACAACAGCTTCTCTGCAGTGTTCTTCTTGGAAGTTTATGACTACAGTGGTACCTCGGGTTAAGAACTCAGTTCGTTCTGGAGGTCCGTTCTTAACCTGAAACTGTTCTTAACCTGAGGTACCACTTTAGCTAATGGGGCCTCCTGCTGCCGCCGCGCCGCCGCCGAGTGATTTCTGTTCTCATCCTGAAGCAAAGTTCTTAACCCGAGATACTATTTCTAGGTTAGCGGAGTCTGTAACCTGAAGCGTCTGTAACCCAAGGTACCACTGTACCTGTTTATGCAACCATAGATTCCTGAGATCATTTAGTACCACTAAGGTCATTCAAAGTCTGGTCTCTTGCTTATAGCATACTGTATGATAAAACCATTGTGCAAGTGGAAAACACAATTCTGACATAAGAATAAAATAGGTAGTTCACATTCTATATAATCTTTAAATACAAAACTTTCAAATCATTGTTAAGCTACATTTCCCATTGTGGGATTTGGCCTCTACTATTTCTATGTAGCACATACAACTGCATAGTTCTTAAAAATGCACCATATCTATATACCCCTATTTCAGGAAAATTATGCCTCCTTAATTAGTCTGCTATGAGTTAAGGAAATCGCCACCCCAATAAAAAGATCACAAGCATATATATTTTTATCTCAGAGACATCTTGACCATTCCTGTGGGGCTGACTGTTACTTTAAGCACCATGTAATGCATATACAAAAGGGATGCGGGTGGCGCTGTGGGTTAATCCACAGAGCCTAGGACTTGCCGATCAGAAGGTCGGTGGTTCGAATCCCCGGGACAGGGTGAGCTCCCGTTGCTCGGTCCCTGCTCCTGCCAACCTAGTAGTTTGAAAGCACATCAAAACGCAAGTAGATAAATAGGTACCGCTCCAGCGGGAAGGTAAACAGTGTTTCCATGTGCTGCTCTGGTTCGCCAGAAGCAGCTTAGTCATGCTGGCCACATGACCCGGAAGCTGTCTGCAGACAAACGCCGGCTCCCTCGGCCAATAAAGCAACATGAGCGCTGCAACCCCAGAGTCGGTCACGACTGGACCTAATGGTCAGGGGTCCCTTTACCTTTAATGTATATACAAGAAAAGGGGGTTGGGTTTTTAAAATACAATGATGCAACAATGAAAGCATGTGAAGCAAATTTCAGAGACTGACCTTTCTGTTCTCATAGAGATCCTCATTTTCTTTGGTTTTATATTCACATGTAGCTGTTTCCATGTCCTAGGAAAAAGAAAGAGTGCCTTCATATTGTTGTCAACTATTAAAAATGCAGGTAATTGAGCTGTGGTTGTGTGATATCCAGATAAGTGTCTGTTATTTGGGGGCATTTGTTAACAGTTCAGGAACTGTCATATTCCGAAAGATCAATCACCATTCAGTGTCAATAAGCTGTACAGTACTTACATCCTGTTTTTTAATCAGGTATGGCTAGTTTCTACAAAGAAATATATTGAAAACAGTTGTGAAATGAATTATTCTGTATGATTAAAATTATGCTTACCATTTAGAAGTCCTAAAAGAATTCAGTTCATCATATCAGCAGTCCACAAGAAGAGACTAAGCTTTTGCTGTCCAAGGGCTGCAATGAGAGTTTGTCACCCACATATGATGGGTATCTTTATGTGACTAAGTTATTTCTACATTTTTGTGTGGTTCTTGGATCACTTGTATTCAACATCAGAAGATATAGACTTCCATGTATAAGTGCAACCTTTCTGGACAGGCACATGTAGGTACTTTTTGCTTTGCCTTGGGTTCACTAAAGATGCATAGCTATACTTGTTTTCCATCCCTAGTTATCATAATAACATTGCTTGCACAGCTAACAGCACTACAGCAGCACTCAAGGCCAGCATTGTGGACACAGCCAAACACAGAGAAGGTGAAGTCTGACCCGGCACATTCACAGCTAAAGGTACCACTTTTTGGTGGTGTTTGCCATGAACTTAGTAATACATTTTCCAGGGCATCTATAACCACAGATTCACTGAGTTAGATACAATATATGTATTGTTTTGCTATGTTTATCCTTTCCTTTCTTCAAGGAATTTAAAATGGCATAGAATATATGGGGATTATCCCACTGTATCCTCACAACCACAGGGTATATTTGTGTTGCATTTGTATTTATTGTTTTTATTTGGACACTTACTGATGTGTGGTTGTATGGATGCTTTAGCTGAAATTCCTGCATTGCAGGGGGTTAGACTAGATGACCCTTGGGTCACTTCCAACTCTAAGATTCCATTATTGTATGATTTATAGATCACTGTCAGCTGCCGTTAACTTTTAGGAAAGGCAGGACACAAATATTCAAAATAAAAAAAACAACCCAGTTTAGGCTGACAATGTGTATTACTGGTCACAATTCACTCGGCGAGACTCATGGCTGAGTGAGCAGGAAGTCAAACCTAGTTCTCCTTGGTCTTAGTCAACTAAACACCATATCAGGGCTACTATCTTATTAGGGAGTAAAGCCAACCGCTGAACACAATGTGACGTTTCTAAGTAAACACGCATTTTGAATAAACATACACTGTGGACAAGACTTTTCTATTTCTATATGGTATTTTCCACAGGGCTGCACCACATGAAGGACTTTCAAGCATCCAAACCAGTCCCTTGCAGGAAAATAGAAAGACAAATAATTGAAAATAGCCAATTCCCACCAGCCCCAGCCTGCATGGCCAAATGGCAGGGAGTAGTCCAACAACATCTGGTTCTGTATCTCTGCCTTACATGTTTGCTGTAAGTATTGCTGAAACACTGACACATTAATGCTAAGAATTAATCTCATCCTTCAGTAATGGCCTAAAAGTCACAAATGTCAATTGTAGTTTTCTACCATTCTTTAGGTGCTTTTAGTTTATTTGTGGCTCTCATTCCATTGGATAACTCACGACTGCTAAGAATGTGTATAAGAATATGTGGAAAATATAGATATATGAGCTATTTCATTGACCTTCAACCCAGTGGTACCCTGAGTGTATCAGTGGTGGAAACTTGCTAATCATATGTCATTTTGCTTTAGTGCATGAACCCAGAGTTTGAAGCCGCTTAATTCCCTTCAGGATGTGAGATCTTTCTTTCTCTCATTGGATGGGTTAAACATGTGGTCCTCTCTGGTTGGTTGGCATTTATCTGTCCTAGAAGACAACAGAACAGTGCGTCTTGGGGGTGAAGTCAAACCGTTAGAGAATTACAGTGCCTGCTGTGGCTGTAGAGACTGATATGAGAGATACATGTTTTGTTGCAGCTGGGGCAGATCAAAGTGTCTAGTTGTGCTGATGCAGATACGATGGCGTTTCTTCTTTCTGCACTCCTCCCAGCGGTCATTCCTTCTCCGGTCATTGCTGTGGATACACATGACTGATTGTTTCCAGGCACTGTGGATGTCTGCAAGGGATTATCACATGCTGGGGTTAAAGTTGCCAGCCTTCATGTCATCTCTACTCCACTGAAATCAATGGGCTTTAAATGTGCTTTATTTTGACTGGGTTGTGCCGTTTGTTTGGAGAGAAAATTACTCTAGTTAGCTGAGGTATAGCAGGCATTCCTCAATCTGCTTTGATAACATTTTACATCCCTCTCCCCAGCATGTGATCCTTAGGTTAATTTCAGAAAACAAGCCATATTATCTCAACAGGAGCTTGTTGGCCTCAACAATTCACTTTTATAATTATTCACAAAACTACCATGATTCAATTATTACAAGTGGAAGTCAGTATTGCACACTACTTAATTATAAGGCACAAGCTTACAAGAGCAATAATGCAGGTGTGCAATGATACAGAAGGAAGAAACTATAAATTTCACTAGCTTTATGTTACCAATACCTTCAAGGTCCTGTAAATCAGGGGTTGCCGATGTGGTGCCCTCCAGATGTTTTTGGTTATGATCTTACCCAGCCCCTGGGTATTGGCCATGTTGGCTGGGGCTGATGGAGAGTTGTAGTCCACAACTGAACATAATGAAAAGTTCTACGGTATGAGACAAGTGATTTGATGGAATTGTTATATTAAAAACCAGATTTCTACTTGGGCAGCTTTAAAGTAGCTCATAGACTGACTGCCCTCCCAAAATAACTTTAGCCTCTTTGGATAAAACTGGCACCATTTACTTTATTTTATTTCCACCCATCTCTCTGGAAGAATTTCTGATCAATTCTGAGGAATAGAACAAAGTTCTAGATAAGAAAAGGTATTGTCCAAGGCAGAAATTCTGAAGACGAGGGGTCAGTTTCCTGGTAAGAGAGGATATGAACAGCATCCTGGGCACCATAACGGAAGACTTAGCAGCACCATGGATAGGGGAAAGGATGGCCTCTCTAGCTGATTTTAGACAAGCAACTGGTAGTATGAATCAATTGTTGCTCTTCCACTTTTAGCTAAAAACAGACTTCAAAAAACATTCTACACTACTGGGATTGTTGCGCTTTTCCTGTATGTGCCTCCTGCTGCATTTCATTCATACCTGTAGCTGCGATGCTGCTGCTGTGGGTGGGAAAGGTGCAATTTACCTGAGTGGCCATGCGGGATGGGGGGGAGTGATCCTTAAATTAAACCAATACATTATATATTTAGCACTAAGCACTTAATAATTTAAGTGTGATTGCTCGTTGATTTATATTTTTTTTTAAACTGAAGTATTTAACATTTTTTTGGATTGGAAATATAATCTGGAATATAAATTGGGAATGGGGGGAAAAAACTACATTGCTAAAATGGCAATTCAAATGAGTTTTTTGTTTAGTTTTTAAACAATACACTAGAATTCTGGTATTAGGTCAGGATAAACAAAATGAAAAGTTGTAGCTCAGTTGTAGAGCATCTGCCTTGCCTGCAGAATGTCTCAGATTTAATTGCCAGCATCTCCAGGCAGGGGTGGGAAATACTTCTACCTGAAATTATGAAGAGCTGCTGCCAGTCAGTGTACAATACCAAGCTACATGGACCAATAGTCTGACTCACTTTAAGTCAGCCTCCTATTTTCCCCAAGAGCAGGCTTTCTTCTTTTCCATGCAATGCATAACCAGTTTATGGCACTAATTGTCATAAGATGCAGAGATGGCAAATTCTAGATGCTGCCCGAGGACAAACACCACCAGAGTCTGCCCATTCCTGAGACTGATGGTGAAGATACCCCTTCTCACAGCAGTTCCACATAAACGGTTTCATAAGTGATATACACTCTGAATCAGAATGCCAGTCCCAATCTCCTCTCCAGTTTGTTGCAGTCAAGACAGACTAGCAGGATCAGTCAGCGTGGAAGAAAGAGCTAGTTGATGTGATACCCAAAAGGAGATGGTTGCTTTAGACCAGGGGTGGCTAACTTGTGGCCATCCAGATTTTGCTGAACCACAGCATCCATCATCACTGACCTTTGGCCATTGTGGCCAGGTCTGATGGGAGTTGTAGTTCAGTAACATCTGAGGGGGGGCACATGTTAGCCATTCCTGCTCTAGACCCCACATCTGGAAGCAACCTCCTACTTGCCAGCTATTCTTGCTTTTAAGAGGGGAATTTTCTGTCATGAAATGCTACTTATCTGAATTCTGGGTGCTTTGCTGGCCCAGTCTTTTCTTTCTTTGCATCTTATTCCTTCTCAGCAGCTTATTTATTTGGCCAACCCACCCAGAACGCCCTAACCCAGATGTTTCCAGAGGGGATGTCTGAATAAATGAAGCCCCAGTTGGTTCTATCAGCTCACTTTTTCCCTTCCTTGATAAACCAGAGACCCTGGGGAAACCCAAGGTCATCTTTAAATTAGCTTTTTTAACTCTAGATGGAGGGGGTGGGGAATCAGCTCAAGAAATCAGGCTAATATTGCTTTATGAGGCACACTGAGTCTTTCTGGGAGTTCAGCTTGCAGAAGGATATTGTACAGCAAGTCACATCTATTGTGGGTCTTAAGAATGGTGCCTTGTTTTAAAATTTAGCAAGAAGTTGAGATAAGAAAAGAAAGAAAGAAACTATGGAATGATGGTACAATTTTTGGATGGCATTTGTGTGTATTAGTTAAAACAGCCACAATTCATACCAAATCAGCATGCATCAACTTCCTTTCCTAAGTCATTTTTGAAGCTGGGGGGGGGGGCGCTGGATCTGATATAGCTAAAATTTAAACATAGCAAAATAAAATAAACTGCAGCCTTTTCAAATATTATCTCACAGTTCAACTGTGTACCCTCCACCCTTTCTCCTCATGGCAAGACCAACCACTGCATAAAAATGCTTTTCATCATTTGCAAAAATTTGATGCCCAAAATAGCCCCCTGGTTGCCTTAGCAACTAGCATTTATTTCCCCTCCTCCCCTTCCATTTCTCTCCCCCCCCCCTTTACCCTTTGCATATTGCTGCATATTTCTATCATCTCTTTCCAGGCACAGTTCATAAACACGGCTGCATAATAAAGAATGTTATCACCAATGACTTACAGCCCAGCTGCTGCAAATAAGATATGAAGTGGCAGGGAAATACAATTTCATGCAGCTAGGACAACAGATTGATAGGGTGCCCTTCAAATTTGATGCCACTTCTTTAAGTCTGTCCAAATTAAAAAAAAAAAGTTGGTTTGCTCTCCTCCTCCCCCTTTCCTTGGTAGCAATAGACAATAAAGGCGAGAGATAATTCATAGGGATTCTCATTACGTCTGGAGCAACCTTGCCCTGAGATATTGACAATTCAAAGAGATGCACGTTTCTTCTCCCCTCTGCCCTGGTTCTCCGGCTCTCCTTCCACACTGAAACACTTATCCATCTAGTCTGTGCACCTTTTTAATTTAAATATTGTCCCTTTCAAATTATTGTTCAGACTCAGGTTTCTTGGGGGAAGTTTGCCATAGACAAGAGATAAAATAAAATCCTTAACTCCCACCATCACCACCTTCAAAGTTTGATTTGATTCAAGAGGTATGAAAGCTACAGATTTAATGGGAAGAGATCTCAGGGACATTTTCTCTGTCAAAGAGAAGAGAGAGGAGATTGCTTCTCAAGGATGCCTCCTGGCAATTGCTTGCTGATGGGCTGCCCTCAGCATGAGGGTTTGGACATTGATCTGAACAGACAAGAGTTATCATCCTGGTCCTTTATGGCACAATCATAGGGCCATTAAATGCCATTGAAACACAGAGTTGCCATTCCAACGAAGAAGACTTGCTGTACACTGGAACGTTCCTGAGAAAGCATCCATAAATTAGTATTTCATTTGAAAGAAAGACTTTGTATTAATTGTTTGTTTGTGCAAGTGTAATACGGTCATGTAGATAACTTTTTTATGGGAGCATCATGTGGACCTCTGATCATGCAGATCTACAAAGGCATCAAATAGACAGATGCAGGGCAGTAGTAACCAGTAGTACAGTCTGTGGCAGACTGTAGTTAAGTACTATGACTCCCATCAGCCCCTACCCCATGACCAACAGTCAGGAATAATAGGAACTCTAGTACAACAACATCGGAAGGGAACCACATTGGCTATCCCTGATGCAAGGTGTGGTCATGGGGCAGGCTGGATATGGAGAATAAAATGGGAGAGGGGAAACCCACTTTTGGAAAGAGAAGATTTTCAAGCCTGGCTGCTAAATTTAACCCAATGACCTACATAGACTTCATTCTGTTTTTTTTTTTTATAATATTTTTATTTTTTCCATATAAACACAACACAACAAACATAAACATACAAAGACAAAAACAGAACAAAAAACATGTATCATTTCATATCCTAATTTCTTATACCTTTCTTCCCCGACTTCCTCATGCCTCCCCTTTCTGTATTCCAAATTCTTATCGATTGTTCAGCAAATCTTCCCTTATTTTAATTTAAATTTAGACTATTCTTCCTTATTCTCCTTGTCTTAACCATTACTAATAGTAACCATTTACTTTCCAGTCCATCATCATTCTAACTTTCATTAACTTTGTAATATTTCTTTAAATAGTCCTTGAATTTTTTCCATTCTTCTTGCGCTGCTTCTCTTCCCTGGTTTCGGATTCTGCTCGTCATTTCTGCCAAGCCCATGTAGTCTATCACCTTCATCTGCCATTCTTCCAGTGTGGGTAGCTCTTGCGTCTTCCAGTACTTCGCAATGAGTATTCTAGCTGCTGTTGTAGCATACATAAAGAAAGTTATATCCGTCTTTAACACCCCTTGGCCGACAATACCCAAGAGAAAGGCCTCTGGTTTCTTGGGGAAAGTATATTTAAATACCTTTTTAAGTTCATTATAGATCATTTCCCAGAATGCCTTAATCTTCGGGTTAATCATAGACTTCATTCTGAGACTACATAGCTATTTAGGAAGGAGGTGAGGCTTGCAATCAGGGTGTTATCTGGGGCAAGCTTCACAACATGCAACATCTTAAAGTGTATCAGGTACATATAATTATAATTTTCTTATATTTGGATCCCACCTTGTTTCTATCATGAAACTCAAGGTGATATACTTGGGGTTCCCAAGCGGTCTCCCATCTAGACTTTAACCAGATCCACACCTGCTTGGCTTCAGCAAGGTCTCAGGTGCCTTCAAACTATACTAAAAAATAAATAACTTTACAAAAGGAAGTGACAGTTTTTTCATAAAGCATGTTCCCTGTATGGTAATTAGAATTGGCCTGTCTAAACAACTATCATCCTTTGTGTTCAAATTATCTGTATTTTGAGTACACTCAGTCATGATTGTGTTCATCAGTGGTCTCAAACAAACTACAGATCTTTCTATTTCCCTCCCTATTTACAATCTGATGAGGCATGCAAGTTTTGATGACCACCGGACACTGGGTACGGTAACTCTGGAAAATTCAAAAGATGTGTATTTCAGGGTTTCCGGCTACGTCACAAGTCAATGGTGGTTGTTCCTCGCTGCCCTCTGTGGGCAGCGGGGAGGTTCAGGCAGGGGAAAGCCAGAATTTATGAGGCAAAAATCTTGGCAATGTTCTCCAGTGGAGTCTGGGGAGCTCACCGCATCCTGCTGTGCCCATGTCTGCCAACCTGAAAGGCAGAATGGGGCAACGTGGGAGTGTGTCCCTGCCATGAACGAGCCTCTGTCTCCGGCATGATTTGTGCTTGGTTCCTCCTTAATCTGAAATATTGGTGTTAATCAAGAGGAAATGTTTCTGCTTGTAGGTATGTTTCAACCAATCATTAATAGTTCCTATTGATGCTCATGCTCATTATTTGAACATGGGGACAGACTTCAATTGATAACACTGGTCAACAACAAATTTGTTGTCTGTGTTTTTTCAGTTGATTTAGGACGAATCTGATGCACTGAATCCAAAAATCACATTGGTTTTCCAAACTACAAGAAAGAAGATTCCACCTAAACATTAGGAAGAACTTCCTGACAGTAAGAGCTGTTCGACAGTGGAATTTGCTGCCAAGGAGTGTGGTGGAGTCTCCTTCTTTGGAGGTCTTTAAGCAGAGGCTTGACAACCATATGTCAGGAGTGCTCTGATGGTGTTTCCTGCTTGGCAGGGGGTTGGACTCGATGGCCCTTGTGGTCTCCTCCAACTCTATTATTCTATGATTCTATGATTCTATGAATCAGGTCAAGTTTTTGAGCTATGGCCACATGTTGTTTTTTACGTTTTTGTTCACATGTACGCTTGTGTGGAGCATTTTAGAAGAAGTTGGTGGGGGTAAAATGCCATGTCGAATAATTGTTTTGATTGGAAATGATTATTTTAATGACAAGAAGTATTCAGGTCCGATAGTTCTGGGTGATTATGACGAAAAGGGATCAGTTTGAAGTCATAAAACTTCGAAATCTTCCATAAATTGGTGCGACAAAGCATAAAGTTGGGGGATCAAAACTAAGTTAATGGGGCAGCCGCCTCACGAAGAATTGTCAAAGGACTCTGCCGAACTGTTGGCATCCAGATTGAAGGAAAAAAACCTCCTCTCTGACAGTGCTCGCATCAGCTTCTTCCGCAACAGGCATCAAGAGTACCTCCGTTTTTTCTCGGAAGAGAAGGACTTGGTGTACTGTGCAGATATTGCACAGCTTCTGCTCAAGCTTTGAGTGCCACAGTACGAACCCAAAGATTGGAGACTGTTCATTGACAGCAGCAAGCGATCACTGAAATGTGTTCTGCTACACAACGGCAACCAGTTTGCCTCTATACCCCTGGCTCACTCGACTACACTGAAGGAGAACTATGAAGCGGTGAAGTATGTGCTGGAGAAAATTGGTTATGATCAGCATAAGTGGTTTATTTGTGTTGACCTGAAGATGGTGAACTTTTTGTTGGGACAACAGTCTGGCTTCACCAAGTACCCATGTTTTCTGTGCATGTGGGATAGTAGGGACCGTGCTCAGCATTACACGAAGAAGGACTGGCCTGTGCGGGAGGAATTGGTGCCTTGCAAAGAAAGGAACGTCATCAACGACCCTCTGGTGGACAGAGACAGAATACTCTTCCCACCGCTGCACATCAAGCTCGGCTTAATCAAGCAGTTCACCAAGGCTCTGGACAAAGATGGTGACTGCTTCATTTACTTGTGCCAGGCTTTTCCAGGATTGACCATGGAGAAGTTGAAAGCTGGCATCTTTGATGGTCCTCAGATCCGTCAGCTCATCAGAGATCCAGAGTTCGGAAACTCAATGAATGAAGTGGAACTGGAAGTGTGGAAGGCATTTGTTCTGGTAGTGAAGAACTTTCTTGGCAACAATAAGGCCAGAAACTACGCAGAACTTGTCAACAACATGCTGACTGCTTTCAGAAACCTGGGCTGCAACATGAGCGTCAAGATGCACTACCTATTTTCACATATGGACCGGTTTCCTGAGAACCTGGGTTCAATGTGTGATGAGCAGGGGGAGAGATTCCATCAGGACATGAAAGAGATGGAGACCAGGTATCAGGGTCGCTGGGACGCAGTCATGATGGCTGACTACTGTTGGACTCTGAAGAGAGACCTCCCTGCCGCTGAGCATTCCAGGAGTTCCAAGAAACGGAAGTTCAAGCCCTGAAGTTTGAAAAATGGTAAGCAAACTGCAATTTATGTATACTTACCTTTATCAATGCCCACCATTCAGTTTACAGTAATCAATGTTTCTATCAGGTAATCAATATATGTTGTTAGAAAAACATTTTTTCTCTTAAAAACATATTTAGGATGATATGTGTTGACAAAAATCAGCTGATAATGCCACAAAAATGTAATCGATTTTGTCACAAGATCTGATTTTTTTCAAATCAACATAGCACAAAAACCTGACTTGATGGAGAGAAACGGATGCCATTTCCTGATTCAGCAGTGCAAAAATACCCTAAATCACTTGTAGAAATCTAGACAACATTCAAGAAGTAAAAAATTGTTGCCCAGTGTAATGAAAGCCTTTAGTGTTTTCCCCTGATTATGACATGATAGGTAGGTAGGTAGAAGTTCCAATCTTGCAGAAAACAGCCCCTAGATAATCAAGGGGCTCTGACTCCACTTCTCTCCCTTCCTTAACAGGTGTTAGTCTACGACTGCCAGGTACCTCAAGAGATGGTTTTCAGATGAACTAACTACTCAGTGTAAGCATACAAATCCTCCATGTGAGGGGTGCCACAGGGCCACATGGACTAGGTCCACCTTCTGGCACCAATGTACCCAGTTACCATGTGCCCACCACCCAAGCATTCCAGCAGGGCCAGCCCACCCATAAGGTAAGGTGAGGCAATTGCCTCATACAGCAGAAGCCACGGGGCAGCAGATCCTGGTATATTTCTTTATGGACAGTAGGGAGTCCACCACCAGGCAGAACAGCAGGGAGGGAAGGCTGGCCCATGCAGCTCTGTAACCTGATTTACATGTTCTTTCATGACCTGAGGATTTCCTGCCTATGTAAACAGAGTCCCCCTCCCACTTAATGATTTTGTAGAGTTTTGATATAAAACATCAACAATGCATTAAATAAAATAAAATCCATTTATGCTGTCCACACATCTTCAGCTCTCTCTTTTTCTTCCTTCTTGCAGCAATAAAAAATAAATTTGAGGTTGTTGACTCAAGATAATAACCTCAAATTAAGAACTTAAAAACAACAACACACAATCCCCAATTATCCTTTGTTTTGTAAGCAATTCTTTTGTCAGATGTAGAGAAATGGGAAAAATCCAGATTCAAAGCTAAAGCTCCCCTGGAATGTTGCTTTGAAGACAGCTCTGTCTCTGCATAATAGCAGATAATAGTTGTAGGCAGAACAATGCCGTTATGTGAAAAGTGGAAACAGGTGAGCTTTGTCAATTTTGCTTCTGTGCCAAAAGGGGCATCTTAGCCATGTAAAAATATGGAGGGAGGGGGCGGGACATGCTGCGTGGAACTGGAGGGATCAGCTCTCTCTATGCCAATACCCCTTGGTAATATTGAATACCAGTGTGGTGTAGTGGTTAAGAGCGGTAGTCTCGTAATCTGGGGAACCGGGTTCGTGTCTCCGCTCCTCCACATGCAGCTGCTGGGTGACCTTGGGCCAGTCACACTTCTTTGAAGTCTCTCAGCCCCACTCACCTCACAGAGTGTTTGTTGTGGGGGAGGAAGGGAAAGGAGAATGTTAGCCGCTTTGAGACTCCTTAAAGGGAGTGAAAGGCGGGATATCAAATCCAAACTCTTCTTCTTCTTCTTACCTATTGACTTCTGAGGCTTTGACATGAGTTGGTTGTGGCAGCTCAGTTAGATTCTCAGAAAATAAGATCTACAAGCCCATATAAAATTCACCAGCATCAGGAGGGTAACAGTGGTTCCAGAAAGAAGGGAAGGCTCCTTCCCATTGCTGATTCCTTTAGAAGGGAAGTTTCATTTGCTATCTGCAGTGATCCCCCAGTCCTGGTGCAAATGATGTGGGCAGGGGGGTGGGTTTGCTTTATTACCCAAGCATAGACTTGTAGTCTGAGATAAGTTAGAGGGGGGCAATTCTATATGTCAGATTTCAAAATGGCATAAGTGATAGAAGAGCTGCTGAGACGCTTAACGAAGGAGCTGCCCATTAGCACAGCCAACCTCCCCACACCAAAAAACCTCAACTCTTTTGCTTACTGGAGAGACAAATCACCGTTTACCTGGCAGAAGGACAATATTTGAAAAGGGCTAGAATGCACAGTCCTATGAAAGCTTTCTCAGAAGTCTCACCAAGGTCAATATGAATCCACAATTCTGCTTACCATATTTGTCATAGCAAGTGTTCCATCCCTCTCTGCTGAGCATGGAGAGGGGACCCCTAGCCTACCTGCCCAGCTCCAAGATACAGTTGCTCTGTGGGCTCAGCTGTGGAAACAACCCTCAACCCCCTCTCCAACTCCAAACTAGAACCTTGCAGGGAGACATGGGCATTGTCCCTAGCCTCATACAGAGGCACAGCAACACAAGGTTAGACATCAGAGACAAGGGGAAGGGTGAGGTCCTGGTGACCACAAGTTTTGGCTTTCCTCCTAAAGCCAGTCAAAATTTGTGGAGCCCTGTCCACAGGCTACCTCACTAAGGAATACAACTAGAGATGGATAAGTGAAAGCACACCTCAATTCAACAGTATAAGCATTGCAGGATAATTTTCTCTGAAGAGAATACCCAGACTCTCCAATCCTAGCCAAAGTCATTATTGGAGCATGCTGCTGCTCCGTATGGAGGCCAAGTTCAAGAGCACGGCACCTTCATTTCCTTGAATAGCAAAACCCATTTATCTTTTTTCCCCTTGAGTAAACAAACAAGCCACCCACCACCACCACCCTGTCCTATAAATGCCCCATAATATACAGTATCCAAAATGTACATTTAATTCCATCTTTGCTAAAACCTTAAACCCTACTGACACCATAAAACATCAGTGGACTGCCGGCTATGATTGTCTCTCATAATTGAGGAGAACATTAAGGCAAGAGGAATTGTGCTGAAAAATGACATCTTATCTATTTCCTCCCCACCCTTGCTCTCTATATGCCACATTTTTGTCATTGCAGGTCATACACCTGCTCCCTACTTCATAATACACAGAAGTGATAAATGCTTGGATGAACAGATTACTGGAGGCCGTGTCAATCTGGAAACAGGAAAACTCACTCAATTGCCAGCTTTTTTGTCCTGTAGAAAAATAAAATGCCAATACCATGAATTTGTCTTTCTCCTCTCTTGTGCTACGGGTGATGATTGATTGTCAAGAAAGAGACCATATTAGAGCTGGAGGGGAGTTTCGAGATGAGGTTGACCATGCCCAGGTTTCAAAGAAGGGAGGATAATTTACATGAAACAAAGTAAGCCATACTTGACCATGACCTCATCTTGACTTCTGAATATATTAGATATGTTTTCTTAGAAAAGTGTTGCATCCATGATGCAGTACATACTACGAAGATTTGCCAACCCCCACTATGCTGGGACCTCAATGCGCTTATTAGACAAAGACCATTCTATATTACTTTATTCCATTATTGGCTGACATAACAAGGTCTTACAAATGCATGTTTGAATACATAACATATTTTGGTTATATTCCTTCAGAATGTTTAAGAATAGATAACTAGCCAAAGCTGCAGGATCCATTTCTAATCTCCTTCAAGTTTTAGACTCTTATTAAAATGTTGAATTCAGGTGGAATTGACAGTTTTGGCAAGACACCTGATGGATGAAAAACATGGTCCTTCAGCACATTTGATTGTGATACCTTGGCTTTTCTATGCTTATGGCATGGCTGGTGATTTTTTTTGGCTGTGACATTTTATTGCCAGCTCCAAACCCAACCTCCTGGATTCATACAGACATTAGCCATCATGTCTCTCTCTCCAGCCCTCTGTTTTACTATCTGTGTTACCTCACTCCTAACTTCATACTCTAAGCTTCCAGCCTACATTGCTTACCCCTCTCTACTGTAAGCTCTGTGTAACTGCAGAGGGATGGATGAACCCTACTCAACTGGAGTCTCATTCCCAGTTCCTATGATCCTTTGCTGTCTTAATGGTCCATCATCCAGGTTATCACCTCACACAGGAGGTTAGTCCTGGCTTAATCAGCTTTTGACACATCACAGGAAGCACCAGTCTCAGCTGAATGGGCAGATGCTGTCACGACAGAGAAGGCCCTTTTCAGGGTTACCAACAAAAGTGCTCCTCTGAAATGTGGAACAACAAAGAGCACCTCTCTGCAGCCACCTGTAATGAGTGAATAGGACAATACAGGAAGATACAGACATTTTGAGACCAACCATTCTGCACAGTCCCAAGGCTGACAAAGTGGACTAAGGACAGTATGTGCAGTGAACACTGAACTGGTCCTCAAATTAACTGAACATGCAGACACATCTGTGGTGAGTTTGTTTGCTCAAGATGACCATTCCCATTCACAAGGCAATCTTCCATAGGACTGTATGTTGCTATTAAGAAAATGGAAGGTTGGTGTCATGTTACGCCAACAACTGCCTGTGAAGTATCTTTTAACTGAAATGAACTATACCTTTCGGTGGGGAATGACTGAGGAAGGTAAATAGGCTTCATCCCTATTTAAGAATAGGCATGGCATCATCCCTACAGTGAAGTTTTCCAGGAAACTTCATTTAGCCTTTGTGGGAGGCAAAGTCAGCAAAAGTGTCATATCTGCTCACATGGAAAACGGAGGGGAGAGCCCTATAGCTCACAGCATCTGCCACCAAGTGTCCACAGCTGAGAGGATGGCTGGCAAAGTGTGTGCTGAGGTGGAAGGGACTGGACTAGCTTCTCATCCATGGATGGGGTCATTTCTAGGTCAATGGATGAGCAAGGCTAGAGGGGAATGGGAATTCTGTGTTGCCTTTACCCACACTTTGTGAAGAGCAAGCAGCTGATGTTTGCCTAAATGCCAGTGCCTGGTGCTAGACTTCAGAGGCATTTTCTTTTTAATAAATGCAAGCCCATGGAAAGGTGGAAAATGATCACAGCTGCCCTGGTTTCTTCTAACCAAAACGAATGCAAATCTCATTTTTAAAAGAAAAGAAAAAATGAATCCCCCTTACATTTTGTGCCTGATTTGTGCATAAAACTTCCCCAGATTTACACAAGCCAACTCCATAAGTCATTCACTTCCCAATCGGGTCCTATATCTTGATGACCTTTTAGAAACCAATGACTGCTTTTCTGTTGTTATCCGTAATTGGAAAAGCACTGGAGATAAGAAAATTTATAGCAATGAATGATCTACCTGAGCAAGACAATAAAGAATATCAGGCAGCAGGAAGGGGGAGAGATGGTATGAAAACACAGGCATGTGTGCACACCACATGCACAGAGGACAAAGATGAACTTTGCTTTAAAATGAGTTGTTCGTGCAACCCTGTCATCCTTCCATGAGACAATAAAAACGAGCAGGCAGCTAGAAAGGGAAGTGATATTATGTCTTTTTTTCCTTACTCACCCCTGCCTGACAGATCTGAATTGACCTTGGGTTACTCTTAATCCTTACCCACACATTCTCCCCTGTTTGCCCTTTTAACAGCAGCTGCTTCCTGCGAGTTGCTGTTGTTACAGATATTCATCCTTCTCAATAGGTGCTCTAATAAGCAGAGTAAGGACATAACTTTAGTGCCCTCAGGCAGCACCTCTTTGACCCTTGGATGCACTTTGGAGATGGATACGCAGATATTTGGCTATTCCAGTGTATTACAAGTCCAACAAAGGTAGCAGAAATGATCACATACTGGATTTGGTGTTCTGCAATGGTGTGGATAAGATGGAGGAAGGAGTGCTATAATCCTTCCAGATGAAGATATTGACAACCAGAAGCGGTTTTAGTGTGTGTGTGTAGCCACAACACTTGCTTCCCAGCAGGTGTGTCACTTTTGGTTACCAGGAGGGAGGGATGAGGCAGTGGGCATATCAGTGCAGTATGGCAACACAAGCAGGAGTGCTAGATTGGCTCTACCAGTGCACAGTGCCGGCCTCCCTGATGCCTCTCCCTCCTGCTAAATGGAACCTGCCAGGAAGCTCGTGATGTGACTCTGTCCCATCAGCTGAGCTGGTTCTGTTTACAGCTCAAAGCCTCCACAGGAGAAGGGGAAAATTCAGTTTGGTTCACATTTTAATGTAAACGTGCTTAATTCACAGTTCCCAAAAGATTGCATGCAAAATGAAATGCAGGTTTTGTGGGGAAATTCACACCACAGTACTCTGAATTTCATATACAGTTCTTCACATAAATATATGCATTTGGGGCAAATGTTCTAAAATGCATGTGTTAGTAAAAAGAAGAAAATGCATTGTACTAG
This sequence comes from Podarcis filfolensis, assembly GCF_964270895.1. Lineage (NCBI taxonomy): Eukaryota > Metazoa > Chordata > Lepidosauria > Squamata > Lacertidae > Podarcis > Podarcis filfolensis. The sequence continues at coordinate 87,521,052 of NC_139605.1, read as the reverse complement.
AGTAAATTGCTTACAAAACCATGCATATTTGGCAAAAATCCATACAATGTGTATATTATGAGAAATAGGCACTGAAATTCTGGGATTATTTTTTTTAGGAGAACTGTCTTTTAAAACAATCAGAAACTGATGCAAAAATGTAGAGCACTAAATTTAAGATTGGAAACAATGAAAAATAGAGAAACCAAAATTGAAAGATTCACCTGTCCATGCCTAGAGTAGTAGTTACAATGGTCTTTCCTGTGATACCTGTGTATTCATTTGGTTTCCAGGACTTTCTGAAGGCTTGCACTGGCTACTTCAGGATGGCCTGATCATAATGAGAGGCTGGCCTTAGCTGTCAATAGCATGGTCAATGCTGTCATTCATAGAGGGCCCGTTCCATGAATGTTTGGAGGAGTTGAAGGCCTTAAGAAAGTTGGAAAGAGGCTTGGAATGTGTGACATTTGAGAACACTACAGTGGCCATTTAAAGATCTATGCTGCAGCAGCGATAGTGTTATGCATGAAATTCAAACCTCAAGGTGTCAGAATTATTAGTAGCCCATGGTGACCTGTTTGCCAGAGGATTTCATCTGACACAATGTGGAATTTGCATTTGGAGTATGTCCAAGCCAGAAGTATCACTAGCATTTTGTCAAATTTGCTTGCTTTATTTTTGTTGTATGAGTCTTTACTCTGGGTGGTGTGTGAGATGTGTAGGAACATGTCTATCTTGGACTCTTATTCACTGTTGTGAAAGTTTGGAATATTCTGTGCATGATGGGTGGAAAGTAATTTTTCGACTGGTTTTCTTGTCCTGGTGGATGATCTTCTACTGGAGGTTTCCCTCTCAACATTAGACTTTTTACCCTGGCTTTTGGCATGGAGTAACATCACGCATAACTGAACCAACAAAGTGACTTGCTGGGCATCCATGAACAGCTTTGGATTACTTAACATTGAGCTTAGCTGGTCCAGATGCTTGCAGAGATAATATACAGAGGTGGAAGGGTCCATGGGATCCGTGGCCCCGGGTGCAACTTTGTGAGGGGGCGCAAACAGGCTCCTTCATCGAAGCCTGGCTCCAAGCGAGAAGGAGATGCGCTCTGGCTGTGGCGCTAGTGCTTGGCTGTAGCTGCGCCCCCAGGGTCAGGCCTAACCTGGGGGAGGAGAGTACAAGAATGGGAGTTGTCTTGTGGATTTATTTGGGGATCTGAACTTTTATCATTTTTTGTGTAGATATAAAGCAATTAGGAGAGATAATCAGAGGTCACATATTATCTACCAGTCCTGGAGTGGGAATCTTGGCTCTGCAGGGCCAAGAGTAGTGAATGAAACTATTAGCATGATCGTTGTTATACTGAATTGAAAGCACAGGAAGAACATCTTTCATAAAAGTAGTTACTTTTTGTAGGTCATGGACTGATTCTTTGCCTGCATTTTCTATAGCTGACCATCACTGTGCTTATATAGCGTGGATGAGTGCACCCAGGCTGGGAACATACATATGTGGAGTTCTGGTTGAATATATAGATCTGTGCCCCTCTCCACACTGATGTTTCTGTCTTCTTTTGCTGAAGTGCCTATATGCAGAACTGTTTCTGACTCTTTTTAAAAAATAAAATAAAATAAAAGCTAGTTGAGTAATGTGTTGATGGAGCTATGTATATCATGGGACTGGCCACCCCATAAAAAAAGAAAGAAAGAAAAATGTGGCAGAGGCAGGAGGGGGTGTGTGTGTGCGTGTGTGCTACTTGTCACATCATGAGAATTATTCAGTGGGTGCCCATGACATTTGTGCTGCCAGAAACCATGTCAAATTCTAAGAAATGGTGGCACAGTCTCCTGAGAGAATTGCGTTGTGTGACCAATGCAATATTTGAGCATTGGGAAAATGTGCTATCTTGGCAACAACGAAAAAGTGCCGAAGCTCAGTAGGGGAGCATCTGCTTTGCATGCAGATAGTTCCTGGTTCAACCCCCCTGCCGCCACCATAGCATTTCCAGGCAGGGCTGGGAGAGAACCCTGGAGAGCTGCTGCCAGTCTGCAAAAACAGTACTGGGCTAAATGGAGCAATGGTCTCACTCAGTATAAGGCAGCCACCTATGTTCCTGAAACATACTCAGAGTCAAGTAGTAATTTCATGCTCTTTCAGCTCATAGGAACAGTGATTGAATTTCCCCCCTGAACCTCAGGCTTTATATACATTATTTACACAATGAGTACCGTCTGACTGGTTGATTATGTGTCCCTCCTGGAGCCTGATTGGGCTGCTGCTGCAGGCCAATCAGTTGTTGCATCCTAGTATCCTACCAGCCTAATTGGCTGATTAATTTCCTCCTGGGGTCTGACTGGGCTGCTCCTACAGGCCAATCAGGTTGTAGCATTCTAGCATCCTACCTGCCTATTGTTCTGGGATCCAAGCTTAGTACATAACAGTTCCTATTAGGTGAAGCTGTCCAGGTTACCCGGGCCAGTGCTGCCATGCAGCAGGGTAAAGCAACTTCAGGAACCTGAAGGAGGTGAGGAAATAGATGAAGGCAAGAATTAGCATCTGAATGGTGCAACAAGTATTCTGGAGTGTTGGTTCTACAGAGTGGGAAGGAACAACACCACTTGGGTTCCTCTTCAGGCAGCTAACATGTCTGTTGGGTCATCCACAACAAAAGAGTAATGGCTGCTTTCCTTATGCAAAACTGAAAGTTATTTTTTTATATCTATGAACAGATTGATTAGAAAGAGAGGGAGCAAAGAGGACCAACAACATTTGAAAATGATTCCCAGCAACATTTAAAAATGCTTCCTGTCATAAGATATCAGATTGCTACTGACAAAACATCACTAGCTTTGAAAAATTAAAGGATGGCTTTCATATATATATGAATATATATATTTATTTCCCCAGTCCTAGTGAAAGAACGTGCCTACAAGGGTTATTCACAGCCAGTGATTCAGAGATGAAAAGGTGCACGGAAGATAATTTGAAAGGACCGTTCACAGCATCCCACCCTGCTTTTGCATACACATCTCCTGGGGCAAGAGAAAGAGGCCCTGACAGAAAGCCGCTGACATTCCACTGTGAAGGGAGTGTTTAGTAGAGGCAGGTCGCCCAGATGCCATTTGACGCTGCAATATGCAACCTCAGGGAAATCACTTTACAGATGGGAGGAAGCGAGACACCCTGGGAGATAAAGCGTGGACAAGAGTATTTGCCTCACAGGGGTGGGTTGTCAGAATGGATTAATGTTGAGGCCGAGAGAGGGAATATGAGGTGACTGGAAAAGTGAAAATCTCATGCAATAAATTTATTCTCCTGGTTGAGTTGGGGCAGTGGGGGGTTACAGTACACACATACCAGGGATTATGGTTTAAACGACAAACCCTGGTCAGTTTCAAAGCAAGCCAACTCCAAACTATGGGTTATGAAGCAGGCTCGTTTTATGAACCAGAGGTTTTTGACATTGTGATTCCTGGTTTGCATGTAACAACAAGTCAAGAATCATGGAAGATTCACACACCCTCCAATATTTCTCTGATGAAAATAGGGTCATCCCATTCCATAATGATACTTTTACTATTTATACCCCACACATCTTACTGGGTTGCCCCAGCCACTCTGAGCAACTTCCAACGTATATAAAAACACAATAAAACATTAAACATTTTTTTAAAAAACTTCCCCATTTAAGATTGCCTTCAGACAGCTCGGGGGTCGGATAACTCCATACCCTCCAACATCTCTCCAATGAAAATAGGGACATCCTAAGGGAAGTGGGACATGCTGGGATCAAATCAGAAACCAGGACTTCCCTGGAAAATAGGGACACTTGAATGGTCTGGATTCAGCTAACTCTGATTAAATCATTTTCCTGCTGGAGGGTTGGTGGTCACATGAGTCCCAGTGCCTTCAGTTTGTACTTTAGCATTATGGATGAAGGGTGTCCATGTGAGAATTAGGAGTGCAAATCAACCAAAATAAATAAATAATGATTTGATCCATTACTTTAGCTTTTAGGCCAGATTCCACAATTTTTTTTGAAAAAAAAGTAGTGTCAGTAATTAGGGGGCTGATTGCCATAATTTTCGAGTAGAACTAAAGGCCCTGCTTTTTAATTGAAGGATTTCAGTCATAAGGAGCAAAATCCATATCAGGCCCAATGCAGCCCTAAGGCAAGCCCTGCTAAGTTCAATGCAAATGACTGGGTCATCTTCATCTATAAAAACAGATGACATACCAGAAATGCAGGGTGAGGATTAAAAATTTTCAAATGCCAGAATTTCACAGAGACATAATTAACAGTGCCAGATTCAAGCAAAACTGACATTAGATAGACAAATGGATAGATGTGGCCCAAGAGAATCTTCTGGGTGAAAAATGCCGCTAACCTCTTTGCTATTCCCAGTTTATTAAAGATGGGGGTCATGACAAGCAGCTGATTCTGTGCCTATAGATGCAAAAGATCTCTGAAACATGTGGGAATAAGGTTGAAGCCTACCATTCTGCATGGACTCTGCCCTCTGTATGGTGACATGAGAAAACCAACTGTACACCAACAGCTTATACGTGGCTAGGGTCATGCAATTATGTAGTAAGAATACAACAAAAAACCATTCTAGCTATTTGAAGGGATAATTGTGTCTTTCAAAATCTTTATGTCTAAAAAAAGAAACCATGAAAGGCGTGTGCTGCAAAAGTAGCATACACACAGGTAAGAGGTAGAATTTGACTTAATACCTCTTGCACAATGAGGAACTAGAGATGTAAGATGAGCTACACTTCAAAGCTACCCCAAGTGCCAAGCAAATGAAAGCTAACAAAGAAAACCAGCTCTTCAGCTCTTTGAGAGTCTTTCTCCTCCTCGGCACTTTAGAAGCTAACTGGTTTATTGTGTTTTGAGCTTTCATAAACCACCTTCTTCATCAGATGCATGAAACACAAGTGGGAAAGAAATGAATTCAAGTGGCTGGCCAGGTCCCTTTCAAACTCCCTATTTCTTCTTCTTAATGCTTATTTAAAATGTGACGCTTAAAGCTTAACAAAAAGCTTTTCATCTGAACAACCCTATCTAGTTTAATGGACTGGGAATTCTCCCAATGAATCTTACCTACTGTTCTTGGGAAATCTGGGTGGGCAAGACAAAATGTTCTGTTCTAGCTGTCTTGTATTAAAGGAGAGCCTTTCTTAAACCCTATGAAGAAAAGAGGGCACTAAACTGAATCTGCTTACCCCTTTCCCCATCATATAATCACCATTAATGAAAAAATTCCATTTTTGTTGTAAACGGTCATTGTATCATTACAATGATAGCAATGGGTTGTCAATTCTTTTCGGGTGTGTGTGTGTGTGTGTTTTCAAGTCTTCAACACATGGATGGGGAATGTTTTTGAAGTTGAGGGCCACATTAAGAACAGAAGAAGAGCCACATTGTCTTATTGGCCAGGGCAAATTCCAGTCATGGGGTGGGACAAACCCACATATAATCACAAAAAGTCATTCCCCATTGAAACAGAGTTATTGGTAATTTCCCTTCCATTTTATTCAAGTACTCTTTTATCTTACAGTTTGCATGTGGCAACCCAATTCTCTAGCACCTTTAAGCTATTCTGACAGTGTCAAAGGCAAAAACTAATCAGTAATCCTAGTAGATGAATCATAATAATAATTTATTATTTATACCCCGTCCATCTGGCTGGCTTTCCCCAGCCACACTGGGCGGCTTCCAACAAAATATTTAAAATACAATGAAACATCAAACATTAAAAACTTCCTGAAATAGGGCGGCCTTCAGATGTCTTCTAAAAGTCAGATAGTTGTTTATTTCCTTGACATCTGATGGGAGGGCGTTCCACAGGGTCAGTGTCACTACCAAGAAGGCTCTCTGCCTGGTTCCCTGTAACTGTGCTTCTCGCAGTGAGGGAACCTCCAGAAGGCCCTCAGAGCTGGACCTCAGTGTCCGGGCTGAACAATGGGGGTGGAGACACTCTTACAGGTATACTGGGCCGAGGCCGTTTAAGGCTTTAAAGGTCAGCATCAAAACTTTGAATTGTGCTCGGAAACATACTGGGAGCCAATGTAGGTCTTTCAGGACTGGTGTTATGTGGTCTCAGCGGCCGCTCCCAGTCACCAGTCTAGCTGCCGCATTCTGATTAGTTGTAGTTTCTGGGTCACCTTCAAAGGTAGCCCCACGTAGAGCGCATTGCAGTAGTCCAAGCAGGAGATAACTAGAGCATACACCACTCTGGCGAGGCAGTCCGCGGGCAGGTAGGGTCTCAGCCTGCGTACCAGATGGAGCTGGTAGACTGCTGCCCTGGACACAGAATTGACCTGTGCCTCCACGGACAGCTGTGAGTCCAAAATGACTCCCAGTACGCTACAACAGCAGCAAGAATACTTATAGCAAAGTATTGGAAGACACAAGATTTACCCACTTTGGAAGAATGGCAGATGAAGATGATGGACTATATGGGACTGGCAGAAATGACCGGCAGAATCCGGGACCAGGGAGAAGAGGCGGTGGAAGAAGATTGGAAGAAATTTAAAGACTATTTACAGAAATATTGCAAAATTAATGAATGTTAGAATGATGTTGGATAGAAACTAAGTGGTTTCCAGCTGTAATGCTTTAAGAATATGGAAGAAGGGTATAATTAGGTTAAAAAAAAGACTAAAATAGTGTTGGATTGGAAATAAGTGGTATTGGCAACAAAGTTAATAAGAATATGCAAAATGAATTGATAATGGATGAAAATACTGAGTTATAAAATGTTAAGTTATAGAGATAAGATAAATGAAAGAGGGTAAGGATTTGCTGATTTGATTATTTAAATGGGAATACAAGAAGGGGAGGTGTGAGGAAGTCAAAGAAAGAAGCAAATGAGTTTTATGTTATGAAAAATAATTGTTTTTAATTTTTCTTGTTTTTTTGTATGTTTTATTTATCTTTTTATTTTTTATTGTTTTTTATTATTATGTGTTTTTGTATATTTGTCTTTGTGAAATCTTAATAAATATTTCTTTAAAAAAAAACAAAATGACTCCCAGGCTGTGCAGTTCAGGGGCACAGTTACCCCATTCAGGACCAGGGAGTCCATGAGCTGGCCTCTCAGCCTCCAACTGTGTCAGGATTCCTGCTTCTCCTGAATTCAGGGTCATGATACTAAGGGGCTTGGGATCAAGATGTCTGAAAGACTGTCTTCTGCATATACTTAAGGCTTAAGCCTTAACAAGTGAAGCAAGGTAGGTGCGACCAAGGTGAGGGCATTCTTGGTTGGATATCCTGGTTGTGGAATGGCCTGCCCAGAGGCTCTTGTCTAGTACCTTTGTTATGGTCAGCAACTGTTTACATGGCCTACTGTTTACATGACGCTGAAAGCTGTCTGTGGACAAATGCCACCTCCTTTGGTCTGAAGCAAGATAAGCACAGCACCCCGCAGTCGCCTTTGACTGGACATGCTGTGTATGTTTTAAGATGCTTTCTTCTCTCTATAGATATTTTCCTGCTGCAGGTTGTTTAAGAATATTGCATTTTAACTGCAATTTTTATTTTATGTTTGTAAGTCAGACACAGAACAATATTACTGGACAGCCTTATATAAATAATATAGCAGATAAATAAATACAGAAAAACCCCTACATTTCCCTTCATACTGAATAAAAGAGATGCCCAACTGGTATTGAGATACACCGTTTATTTGGCAGTAAGCATAATTTCTGGAGATACTTTTTTCTCTCCTCTCCTCCTGCACTAAAGACTGCTCCCTGTTTGCCTGTACAAGAATTTGGTAATACAATCAGACACTAATAAATTCATTTTCTACTTGACTGCTCATTCATTCAAATGTTAGTACATAGGAAGAATACAAGCTTTGCAATTGTGGGACTTGGCTAATCAGTTCATAATGAATAATATATATGAAAGAGATAACTGAGATAGGCACCCATCTTGCAAGCTGACTGCCAAAGGCAGATGGGTATGTTCACCATCAACCTTCACTTACTAAGAATGACCTTCCAACAGGGTAGAGCCAAATTCAGGGGCAGGGAAGATGATTTGTATACAAAAGGTCTCAGACACACACTCAGATAAGGGGTGTCAGGTATCATGGCAAGGGGGGAAATGCACCAAAGAACCTGGAGAATTTGCTTTAACCAATGGATGTAATTCCATTGTTCACCCCTTGCTATAGATCACCTTAAGCTCCATCGGAGGAAGGGTGATGCATAAATACCACGAAACACTAAGGTAACCTTAAAATGCCCTTGTGTACATTATCTATTTTCCTCCCTCACCCCCCCACACTCCATGTGGCCCCAGGCACTGGCAACCCACGCTACACCACTGGTTGTCACTAGGCCCCAGTCATTCAATGTCAGCCAAATGAACTATGCTTAAACGTTAGGCAATTCCACACAATTTCCTTACCTTAACCTGCCACTTATTTCATTCCTCTGTCATTTATAAAAGTAAGCTTCAATAAAGGTATGATATACATATCAGGTCTACATTAGCAACACATTTTAGCACTGCTGTATAAATATAATTCTTAGTAGCCAAGGCTTAAAGGCGAAGAGGCTCAGAAAAACAGACTGAATTAAGCCACCACATTTCAGAGAGGTAAACACTGGCGCAGGCCTAATCCACTGCAATATACACCAGATTGTCCTGAATCTTTGTTCATCGGTAACTCTGCTAAAGCTGGCTGCAAGGGAACAGGCAGCACAGAAATTCTGGAGTTGTTCATCTCCATGTACACCTTCAATTTGCTGGGCAGCCATTTTCCAAACTAGCAGCCTTTAAGCATCCGGCTGAACTGTGTGTTCTGTGCAGACAAGTCTTCCCCTATGCACACCTCATACAAAGTCCAGACATGCACAATGAGCTCCTCCTGGATGCTTCCCAAACATCCTTTCCTTTCGGGGGGGGGAGAAAGAGAGGGAGTGCAGGGCAGTTGTTTGTGCGAAAGGTGCCCCCATGTCATCTTGCTTTATTTTTTTGACATTGCAGAGCTCCCGAAGAGTGATGTGGTTACCAAGGAAACCAGCAAAGAGGTACACAGGGGTTGCCGCCACATTGTGAAGTGTGAAAAAATGCCAGCAATCCACGGCCAAACTCGCTTGGCTGGCGCTCTGCCAATTACTGCCAACGATATTGTATGGTTGGCAGGACAAAAGGGTGTCTTGTAAAAGGGAGTGGCGGTGATGGTAGTAGTGGTGTGTGTGTGTGTGTGTGTGTGTGTGTGTGTGTGAGAGAGAGAGAGAGAGAGAGAGAGAGAGAGAGAGAGAGAGAGAGAGAGAGACTCTGAAGCAGCAGCTTGAGCATCTGCTTCAGTATGAAAGGGTTAGGGGTCCCTGCTATAGGACAGCAGCCCAAAGTTATTCACTCACAGAGACATCTCTGCATTAGGAGTGGAAACATAAATTCATGCTGAGACGGCAGCCAAGGACAGCCAGTTGCAGGCAGCTGCGGCAGGCTCTACCTTTTTTATGGCTCCCATTATGAGAATTCTATTATGGTTGGCAATTTGCAATAATCAATTTGAAATCACAGTTTGATTAGTTAATCCACCTTTGCTTCATGTCTCTTGAGGATTTGACTCTGAAGGGAATTCAGGAGGTAAAATCAACAGCACACCTTTTTGTCGATAAATAAACACACACGTGTGTGCACATTTATACAGGTTTGCATATATCAAGAGAGGCCAATTCAGAGCTCTCATGAAATAGAGCACTCTGGAGTAGTTCACACTGAGCTCCCAGTACCAATTACCAAAGGAACTGGCCCCTTCAACAGCAAGAGCGGGTTTAGTGTAGTAGTGAAGAGTCTAGCTGGCAACTCAGGAAGTTGCGTTGCAAAAATTCACCTATATTGTGAACCCACTAAGTGGTCTTAGGAAGCCACCATCTCTCAACTTCAGTCCCCGCCTTCCCCATCAGTAAAATGAGATGGAAATAATACTGGCCTAATTTACAGGATTGTTGTGTGGATTACAGCAAAATAAGGGTGGTAGCATGCTTTGAATGTTCTAAACCACTCTATAAAGGCTTAAGCATGCTGCAATGGCAGTGAAACATGGAGATGAAATACACTGAAACTGTTTAAGTAGCTGCACTACTGGGCCTTCTTTCCTTCATCCCTTCACCAACTTGGCACCTTGCCAGCACAGCTAGGGCTTATGGGAGTTGTAGTCCAAAACACCTGGAGGATGCCAGGATGGTGAAAACTGCTTTAACTCATGCATGTTCACCTTGAATGTTGTACTAGGGTATCCAAGGATTAATGTGACATGAGCAGAAATAGCTTGGAGGTGGAGAAAATTGGTCAACCAGAAAAACAGTAAGAGGTCTGCTTCTGTGTACATTCAGGGAAAGATATATGGTATGCAGCTTAATAAAACCTTTAAAACAGCAGGAGCATATGAAGACTCTGCATATGGTCAGAGAATTTTTTACTCCATAAAAATTTATTTTATCTTCTGATTGTTGTTTATTATACATATATTGTGGTGCTTCTGCAGCTTTCATTATAGCCAACACTGTTATCTCTGTTTTTTAAACCACCCTTTGGATCCATTGTGGAAAGAAAGGTAGAATACAAATATTTCAAACAAACAAGACTTGTGAACACCACACACCTCTGACTTTCTGTTTGTTTTAATGGCAAGAGGATTCCATGTGCCTTAATGGTACCCACTCACTCACCATCTTTTTATTTTTAAAAATCTGTGTTGTAACCTTGGGTTGCTACTCTATTGTCCTAATTTGAGAAAGCGAACATGCTATCATTTACATGGGCACACCCCACATAAGAAGGTAGATAGAGCCCTGCTGGATGAGGTCAAAGGCCCATCTAGTCCAGTGACCTATTTTCCAAGTGGTCAACTGTTAAATTCTGGGTGTACATATCAGACGACACAGCGATTCTTCAAACAGCTCTTGTTTATTCACAGGCCAGAACAGAACTGAACTGAAGGGTTCAGCCAGCCTGCTTATATAGAGCTCCACTACAACGCAACTGTAACCACTTTCTGTAACTATCCAATCACTGAACGTCACTTTCAATCCCTGATTTGCATATATGGACCTGAGTGAAAACTATCTACAGTATCCCCCTGCTGGCCCAGGGTGGGAACTTCAGTGCATAACAGGAACCAATACAGTTCTCCTTTTTCACAGTTGCCTTCCCATTCACCAAAATTGCTTATCTTTTAGTCTAATTTAGGGGCATGTTCCACTGCTCAAAAACAGCTGTTAACACCAAAGCAGTGTCATCCCTTGGATCCCAGTAGACACCAGGGGCTTGGGAGCAAGTGATTCACATTTAAAGAAGAAAAATCAAGTCCACGCAGCGCCAGCAGCAACCTTCAGAAGAAAGAAAGAATCTTGCTGCAAGTGGTGTTACCTGGGAAAGTAATTAGGGATGGTATTTACAGCCTTGCTACCATTTTAATGTTGTTTTGCATCTGTTCTCCTTACACTTGGAGAATAGACATAGAGGGGAACATCTGTTTTCAGCTGCAGTCAGACGCGACATTCCCCAGCCAGAGATTTCCCTGCTGTTTCAATGGGCTTTAATTATGTCTGTTTCCGTAACCAGGGTCAACTCCCCTACTGCAGACAGACACAAGCCTTAGCTTGGCTCTGAGCCTTTAAGTAACCTGGTGCTGCTCTGGTTTCCTTTCTTTTGCCTAATCCGCTGCTCACTACAGTAATATGCCAGAGAAGTGCAGATGTCACCTCCACTTTGTAGAGACAGACAGGCATCTAGGCTGAGGGAAGAGACACCACAAAGGAGTGGAAAGCACCGTAATCAGGGTCTTATCCCAACTGACAAGATAAAGAGTATGAAGGGAAGAGAAGGATCCTTCTGAATGAACAGGTAGCCCTCGGGGGCCCTGTCAGTTCCACTCACCAGGAAGATCTATATGGAAATCTGTCAAAGAAATTTGGACAAAGCTAGGAGGAAGCTTTAAAAAGGTACTTGTAACACCTTCCCAGTTTATATACAAAAATCAATTCCCCCCCCCCAAAAAAAGGGTCATTAAGCATGGGAAAGGGTATGTCCATTTGCAATTGAATTGCTGGAAGAAAAAGATGTCCCTTAGCCTCAGGGCTCAGTGCAAACTCTATTCCTGAAAACAGTTTTACTGGATTTGCCAAGAATTTCTTGCCCCAAGGTGCATACAGATTATGTCACCACTGGATGTCACTCTGCTTTAGAAACTCTCAGGTTTTTCCTTTGCAACCCTGCCTCTAATTCAAAAGGCGGGCAGTGGGGGTTTGACCCTCAAAGTTGTGTAGAGAAAAAAACTTTCAGTTCCAATACCAAGGACTTGTCCAGACAGCTCTAATATTAGAGATTCAGATCACTTCCAATTCCTACAGTCCAGATGTGAGAGACTGCTGAATGGTGCACACAGCATAACAAAGACCAGCTGTGGTGGCTTCCTGCGAGTGATCTGTGGGAAACACACTTGCCCTTGTCTGGGGCAATTCAGAAGCTTCTAGTTTTGTGCCACAACAGGCAATCAGGACAGGAAGCTACCATCTGGGCAAATACTAATGTGACAAAATCCCAAGACAATAGCAAGCAGCTTTGCTGAGGGGGTGCTCTCTGCTTCTCTCTCTGTCTCTCTCTGTCTCTCTCTGTCTCTCTCTCTCTCTCTCTCTCTCAGAGACACTCAGACACTCACAAGCGTCTCATTCTGGAATAGGATATATTCAGCAGAAAATAAGAATGCACACAAGTTCCAAAACTAAGGAAATACTTTGCTCGCTAGTCTTATTTCCCAACAGATGCTGAATCTGATGCTTCCATACAGATACAGTTTGTTTTGTGAAGAATGGGAGGAATCCACCATAAAGTGATCATTCCATTAGTGCAAGCATTCTGGCTTACTAGAAAAAAACAACCCCCCTTCCCTCCCCAGTGCTGTTCCAGGGGTTCTTCAGGATACATACCCTCTGAGCCAATTTAAGGGGGTGGAAGGAGGAGGGGGGATAGAAGATTCATGCTAAAGCAATCTTGCACTACAGTTCTACTCTCTTTTTTAAAAGTCAGGTTTTCTGTGGTCTTAAAAGAGACAGAAGAAGCACCAGCTATGAAAACACCCCCTGCTCCCTAACTCCTTAGGGTCAGGAATATTGAACTCTGTGGCACTCCAGGTATTACTGGACTCCAAATCCCTTCAGCCCCAACCAGCATGGCCCATGCTCAGGGATTGTGGGAATTGTAGTTCAACAACTTCTGGAGGGCCACATGTTCACTGCCCCTGCCTTAGAACAGAGAAAACCCAACAAGGGGGCTGGATTCAAAGAGCATCCACTAGCGCACTGGGGCTTTCTTCCCTCACGTTCCTCTGTGCACCCCCTGTACACCCCAAATTGGCTGGGCTGGAGGGAGAACCTCCCAGAACTGTGCATCGAGGGCAGGAAATTGTTCCATCGGGCAAGAAGAAATGCTCCCATTGATGGAGTGACCTCCTTAGCGCTGCATTGAATTCCTCCCAGAAAGTTTGGACATATTCCAGGAATGTAAGAATTCTCTCTTTTTAAAAGAGGCTATACTAAACGTTAGCAATATGCTTTTTCACTAAATTCCAGTCTGACTTGAACACTTCTAAAATAATCATGATGCTGATACACATGTTCAAGTACTACTAGCGGTAAGGGGAAAGCACAAAATGCTATACTTTTTTTACTGCTGGTGTATAAACTTCCAGGAATAATTCACAATATTTCTTCACCTAGGCACACTGCAGCAAGATCACCACTATTAATATGCAAGCGTTAGTAAAAATGGACATACTCGTAGGAGTGAATATTACTTGTAGCATAAACAAAGACACCAGTTGGGTTTAATATCACCAATATCATCCCACTGTCACCATCAGAACTAGTATAAAATACTGGCTGTGTACACAAGGCCAACTGCTAAATTAACACACCTCTGTAATTTCCTCCTAACCCTTATTTATAAGGCAGAGGGAGAAAGAAAACACATCCCTTTAGAACCTGACATTTTTACCCAAAGCACAAGCAAAATAATTCTAGAAATAAACCCTAGAAATAGTTTCTGAAAGTGTGATAAGGGACATAAATGCATACAGAGGAAGAAAATCCCAGAATGTTTCTAAATGCCCGTTTCCTTTATATACACACTCCAATACAAATTGACCCAGCAGAGGAACCTTTCACATGTGTTTAACATCCACCACAAGATGGCTCCCTGTGCATTTCATTTAACCAGTCCATTCACTTTCTTCAGTTAACTGAATATACTGCCTCACTAATTGTGCTGCCTGCTTTTAAGGAATTGCCTCTTTCCAAGACACCTATAGAACACAATGAATACACCTCTGTCTCAGGAAAGTAAACAGGAATTAAACAATAGAGAATTGCTATCAGTCTGAGGCACTCCTTGTAAGTTTTCTTGGAACACTAGGCTTGCCATTGTCGGAGTACTCCACTAAATATTCCTTTAGTCTGATCCAGCAAAACAATTCATGACCTTGCTTTGCAAGTTTAACCTTAGAAACACCTGTCCCCCTCCTTTCTCTGATCTTGCTGTTCATACAAGCAGAATGGGAGCAAGGAAGCAGATCAGAGATGGGGAACCTGTGGCCGCAATATGTTGTTGGACATAATCACACATGAACTCCAGCCAGCAATGCCAATGGAGAGGGATGATGGGAGCTGTAGTCCAGGAACACCTGGAGGGCCACAGGTTTCCCAACATCATTGGGGCCCCTGGTAGTCTTAGCAGGTGCAACTGACAACAGCAGTGGTGTGATCTGTGGCAGGCAGCTAAAACCACCCCCCATTTTAATAACCTAGAATATCCTGAAATAATGTTACTCAGAGATGCTGAAAGGATTTTAAAGGAGTGTATGACTTCCCAGACCCATCCACTAAAATGCTGGCATCCACCTGTCTCGAGAGATAATGGAATGCACCTCCAGGGGTGAAGTCAAACTGCTGCATTAGCGGTACCAAAGTGACCTCCATAGGGCACAAGCCTGGGCAGTGTGTATGGAAGTCCTGGGCTGCCCACACAACAAGACCCCTCTCTCATCCTTGCTGATGTGGTCCAAAGGAAAGCAGAGCAATATGTTTGGCACCAGTTTGGCTGCAGGAGTTGCCAGAAGATGGTGTACAAAGCACCACCCAACCATCAGGGACTCCACTCCAAATTCTTGTAGGGTTTACTCCTTAGCCTTTTCTTCTCCTGAAGGTACCCATCCATTACTACCAGATAAACTCAAGGTCAGGGAAAAAGATAGCAGCCTGTGGCAGACTTTGGGGTCTCAAATTTCAACAGTCCGCTGTGCAACACTAAAATTTAGTGATCCCCAATCTCTCTCACTCTGTTCTACAGCATTGGTGTGGTGCAACCCTCCAGTGCTGTTCAAGCAGTTGCACTACCCTAAAACTGCCTCTGTAGGTAGGATGGAAAACTATGTTTTATTTTTGTACCACCTTTTACTCTAAGGAGCACAAGGTGGTGTGTGCATGGTTCTCCTCTCTCCTTTTCTCTTCACAACAACCCTATTACACTGAAGGACAGTGACTGGTCCATTGTCATCCAGTGAGCTTCATGGCTGAGCAGAGATTCGAACCCTGGTCACCCAGATCATAGTCCAACACTCTGTCCATTGCATCACACTGGCTTTCAAGGTTCCACATGTGACCAGTCCCTCCTGGGCAGAGAAGCTAAGTTAGGTTGAGTGTTGTTGTTGGGGCATTTGAACCTTCTAATACCCTCAGTCATATGAGTCTTTCTGAAGAAAGGGTTCAGTAATCTGTGCAGGGGAAAGATGGCAATTACAAGTGGATTAGTAAATTAAGAAAAGGATAATGGAAGGCAGGAGTTCACATCCTCTCCATTTGCCAGAAGGAATCAGGTACATGTGGTTTGTGTTATGTGAGTCCTGCATACCACACTTGTGATCAAGTCATAGAATAAAAACATTTCTATGGAGTCTGGAAAACATTTGAAATATTATACTTCGAAATACAGCATAACCTCCAATTATCCAAGTCTCTTAGGCTGCAATCCTATACTCAGAGACTCCCACTGAACTCAGTGAAGCTTACTTATGAGTAGGCAGGTATAGGAATGCATTGTTCGTTACCCAAGTTCACTTTTTGTTGTCCCTTGAACTAGCTCTCTATATTAAGCACCCCATCCTCTGCCACAGACATCTGGTTATCCATACATTTTGGATGCCTCCCAATGCTCTCTGATAAATGAGAACATACTGTATATACATTACCTTTCAATCTATAAAGGTACGTTTTACTGTTGGAAACCACAAACCTGCATATAATTCATTGCATCATTTAAAGTGTCATTAGCAAATGCTAAAGTTTCCCAAAGTTAGTACACACTATCCCAGCTGTGGAAGACAATATATTTGTAAAGCAGCTAGGATTACAATCATAAATAGGTACAAAATGGAAGGTGGAACTGATCCAATGCTAGCTATAAATCCTGTGAAAAACCAACCATCAAAATCCACAGTAGTAGGGGAAATGTCACAACTAGAAGTCATGACACTCATCCCCAGCTCCACCACTGCTCAATAGCCATGATGACCTAATCAAAGTTCCACAAAATACAAGCCTAGTCTGCAACCCCAGTTCACATAGTTCTTACCTGGCTAGGTTGGGCTGCAGAATCTTTGATGCTGACCTTCCCATGAAATACCATTCAAACCCATCCTCCCTGAAGATCTTCCTGAAGATCAGTAGCATCCCTGTGGGAGGAAAAAAAGAAGATGAGCTGAAAGGAGGAAGAAGAATCAACTCACAATGACAAGCTGACTTATTTGTATTGCTTTATATGATGTTGTACGGATTTATTTTCTCTGTTTGTTGACACTATGATTCTTTTTTGTTCTAAATGTGTTTTGAAGTTGTTCTATTTACTACTGTTCATTTGGTATTTTTTTGAGCCACTTTCAGCACAATTTCAAGGAGAAGTGGCATATAAATAAACTGATGATGATGGATACTACAGAGGAAAATAATGCTGAGAGCATTAGGGCTGATCTGGATGCACCCTCACAGAATTCAGTCAAAAACTAATAATCCAATATCTGTAGGGCCACAGGTTAGCTACTCCTGTTTTCTTGGATTAAACATGGGGGATGGGATAGCAATCCTGCAAATTTTGCAAGAGAAGCTGGTTGGATACATGGCTGTTTAATTGTCTAATATTGCCAGCAAGAAACCTTTCCCCAATATCCTTCAAACAGCGGGTTCCCATTTGAGTTCACAAATCACTGTCTTAACCACCATGCTACAGCACTCAAATCTATGTATGTAAAGCTCAGTCTTTCCAAACAGTTTTTTTTAAAAAAATATGTTCTCACAGTAGATTGAACCATTTCATGAAGCAGTTGTTATCAGTAAGAAGCACCTTAGGAAATGATATGATTTTGAAGGCTCATCTCACGTTTCCTTGGAACCACTCTTGTATAGTTTATGTATTTTATTTCCAAGACTTATATACAACTGAAATTAAAGCCAGTTATTAAATCATTAAAACAGACAACATAATTTAAATCCCTCCAAAGGCTTAAGAGAACAGATATATTTTAACCTGGCAACAGAATCCAAAGAAAGCTGAAGCCATCCATGCCTCCAGGGGCAAGACAGTAATATTTTTATCAGATAATGTTTGATTACAAATCAATGTACAGGCAGAGGAGCAGCATATATAATTCTGGTGGAAATCAGGTGCATGCAGAAGAGCTTTTAGCAACTAATAGTAGGAAGCAGCATGGACTTCATTACAGAGTCAGGACTTCATTACAGAGAAGGTGCCTTTTCATGTCACTGCAAGCATCACCCACTAGCAGAACAGCAAGAAATACCCCAATGGTGATTTCAGGGCCTGCAGTGGCTACTATGGGCAGAGGAACTTCAAGAAGTAACTTAGTTTGAAGCCAGTAAATAAGTCAACATTAGGACCTTAAATCGGACCCTGTGGCCCATAGACAACCAGTGTAGATACCACAATTTCCTCCCACTCCTACCCCCAAAATTGGCTTGGGGGTACTGAGAGAACTTCTAGAATAGTATGCACAGGGGCTGGGAAGAGAAGAGGGGTCATTCCATCTGGCAAGCTGAAATGGTTGCACTGACAGGACAATTGCCATAGCACTATGTTGAATTCCTTCCATACAATAAAGGACACAATACCTTCCAACTCTATGATTCTATGAAATGCAAGGATAATACAGTACAAGGATTTAGAAACAAAGCCACCACTTTGTACTGGTGGTAACTGTGCTGTTAGAGTGACCATGCTAGTCAGTATCAACTAGCAATGAATGATCAGCAGAGAGAATGGAACCTGTGTGGATAAGATATAAAGACTTACTTGAAAATAAAACCCCAAGGTGGTTATCACCGATGGAAGCAAAGGCTCAGAAAAAGCTCAATATGGAGGCCAAATGGCCGAAATATTGGGAGATCTTGGAACAAGAAGGAGATAAATTGAAATTGCAGAGTTTTGAGAAACTAAAAGACAAAGTGCGAGATTGGCTTCATTACTATCAAATAAGGGAGGCTTACAATCTGGACAAGAAAATTGGCTTCCAGGTGGAAAAATCAAAATTGGAAACAGAACTGCTAGATCCCAAAACTAAGATATTATCAAGAATGTATAACTTGCTGTTGAAATGGAATACTCAGGATGAAACGGTGAAATCTGTTATGATAAAATGGGCACAAGATGTTGGACATAACATTATGTTTGCTGACTGGGAACAGTTATGGACCACAGGTATGAAGTTTACAGCATGTAATGCCTTAAGAGAGAATATTATGAAAATGATATACAGGTGGTACATGACACCAGTCAAGCTTGCAAAAATTTATCATTTGCCCGATAATAAATGTTGGAAATGTAAAGAAAATGAAGGTACATTCTTTCACCTCTGGTGGACGTGCCCAAAGATTAAGGCTTTCTGGGAGATGATTTATAATGAAATGAAAAAGGTATTTAAATATACCTTCCTGAAGAAACCAGAGGCCTTTCTCCTGGGCATGGTCGGCCAATTGGTGTTAAAGAAGGATAGAACTTTTTTTATGTATGCTACAACAGCAGCAAGAATACTCATTGCAAACTATTGGAAGACACAAGATTTACCCACCCTGGAAGAATGGCAGATGAAGGTCATGGACTATATGGAACTGGCGGAAATGACTGACAGAATCCGAGACCAGGGAGAAGAGTCGGTGGAAGAAGATTGGAAGAAATTTAAAGAATACTTATATAAATATTGCAAAATCAATGAATGTTAGAACGATGTCGGAATGAAGTTAAGTGGTTTTAGTGGTAATGCCGTAAAGGAGTATGTAAAAATGGTCTGTTATTAGGTGAGAATGCAAAGTTACAATACATTAAGGTAAAGGACTAAGATAAAAACAAGGAGGGAAAGGATTTGCTGAATTAACTAACTGAACTGGAATACAAAAAAGGGAGGTGTGAGGAGGTCAGGGAAACAAGCAAATGAAAGACAAGACATGAAAAGATTGATATGTTTTTTAACTGTTTTATTTTTCTATATTTCTGTACTTTGTATTTTTTCTTTTTTTTTACTTTGTAACTCTTTTTGAAACTTTAATAAATATCTTTTAAAAAAAGAGAGAGAGAATGGAACCTGTGGGTTGAAGGGAACAGATCCAGAGAGCCCATTGCCCACAGAATGCTACACCTGGAAATGCTCTTAGACAAATGTGAAGTTTATATCTTCCACATTGCTTTCCAGATCAGCCTTTCTAGCAAGCTACCTGTGATCTTCTCTCACAGGCTCTCAGCTGTGGTAGATTAGTTTAAAACTGATAGGCTAAGCTGGTGCAGAAACAAAAGGATTTCTGGCTTCTTTTCAAGGTTTTATAAAAAAAAGGTGTGCAAATATCTTTTTTTTTATGACTTTCACATCAGATGATCTGAATCCCACTACAAAATATTTTTTTAAAAAAACCCTGAAGACTGCTTTAAACCAGTTCCAGCTTTCTAAAACTCAAGGGATCACTTACCGTAACTACCTGGATTTGTTAGTATCTGGAAATATACCATAACATCATTGCCACAACCTAAGATATGCATACTTTTTGCAGGATACATCAGGAATAGGGGTCACTATTCAGGGAGGAAATTACCTACACTTTTACCAGCACATGCAGATAATATATTATATGATAGCTGCCTTCAAATATCTGAAGGGCTGTCACATGGAAGATGGAGCAAGCTTGTTTCCTCCTGCTCTGGAGGGTAGGACACGAACCAATGGCTTCAAGTTACAAGGAAGGAGATTCCGCCTAAAATACAGAGAAATTTTCTGATGGTAAGAGCTGATTGACAGTATAACAGACTCCCTAGGGAGGTTGTGGGCTCTCCTTCCTCGGAAGTTTTTAAGCAGAGGTTGGATGGTTAACTGCTATGGATGCTTCAACTGTGATTACTGCATTGCAGGGGGTTGGACTAGATGACCCTTGGAGTTCCCTTCCAACTCTATGATTCTAGTCTGGTTCTGGCATCTAAACAGCAAATATACCAGCACTTCTAATAAAATTGGATAGTTATTTATTTTATAATTTTATATCATGCTTCTCTCCTCAGTACCAGCATCAACTGAAGCTAAGAATCAGGTCACAACTATTTAAAAGTGTGATGGCACTACTATATACTTTTTCTAGAAAGAGGAAATACGAATGAGTTCTCTTTGTTGTTGTTCCTTACAGAATGTTCTCCTGCTGCTCTTTGCAGACATACAGGGCTTCTTTCATACCTGCAAGGTAAAGGTAAACGGACCTCTGACCGTTAGGTCCAGTTGCGGACTCTGAGGTTGTGGTGCTCATCTCACTTTACTGGCTGAGGTAGCAGGCATACAGCTTCCAGGTCATGTGGCCAGCATGACTAAGCCACTTCTGATGAACCAGAGCAGCACACAGAAATGCCTTCCCACCGGAGTGGTACCTATTTATCTACTTGCACTTTGACATGCTTTCGAACTGCTAGGTTGGCAGGAGCAGGGAAAGAGCCATGGGAACTCACCCCATTGTGGGGATTCGAACCACCAACCTTCTGATTGGCAAGCCCTAGGCTCTGTGGTTTAGACCACAGCGCCACCTGCATCCCCACACCTGCAAAGAGCAGCCTAAAAATGACTTGACAGTAAGCACAAACTAACAAGCTGCTTTCCTGCCGGCTGTTCAAAAGCAGTCTCCTGAAGATCTGCTGGCTGGGAAGAGCTTCATGTCAAGAAGTAGGTTGGAACACTTCCCTACCAGTCAATCTACCCATAAAGGCAGTGTTGTGTAGTGGCTGGAGTATAAGACTATGGCCTGGAAGAGCAGGTTCAGATCCCCACTCACTGGGTGACCTTGGCCAGCTCAGGGTCTCTCAGTCTAACCTACCTGACAGGGTTGTTCTGAAGATAAAATGGAGAGGAGGAGAGCCATTTACAACAACACCTTGAGCTCCTTGTGAAAATGGCAGCAATTTTGAAATTATAAAAATAATAGCAACAGTAACAAGGCACCACAAAGTAGGTCACAGTGGTCCTACAGGTTCAGGCATCAGTCTGTTGAAACTAGTGCTGTGTCAAAACCTGTCCTCAAATTTCTCAAACGTTTTCCTGCCCCATTCTCAGTGGACTTTAGAATTTTAGGGGGTTTCAAGACAACCTATCATTTCAGAAGGGACAACAAGGGTCATCTAGTCCAACCCCCAGAAATGAAGGAATCTTTTGCCCAACGTAGGATTCAAACCCATAACCCTGAGAATCATGCTCTACTGACTAAGCTACCCCATAGAATGCTTTTTTTAAAAATGAGACACATATTTGGCACACCACTAGCTGAAACTGTTCATCCTGATCACAGCAGCATCGTTGGAACAAGTGAATACTCTCTAATTTGAACTCCCAAGTATAGAACAACAGAGGGCGCTGGGGTGGGCTACCTCTTGTGAAGCCAGTTCCAGGGCTGCCTGACAAAGTCATAACTGAACCTCTCAGCATGGGCAAAACTGTGGTGCCTCTGCACAGGCCACAACCCCCTAAGGCTGTCTTGGAGACTGGAGAGGGCTGCGCACTGGCACTGCAAGAACTACAGGTTTTGGTTTGTTGTGCAAATGATGAACCATGGAATTTTCCCCAATAATCTACCCAGAGTCAGTTGAATTCAGTGTTGCCCCCTTCTTGGGCTATTTCAGGACTTCACATTCTAAAATACCTTTTCATACAGAAATGCCTACTATAACATACCTATGTGTCTGATATTCTGTCTGGAGTCCAAATTGACTCAAGATGGTTGATTTCATGCATGTGCCTGGGGCCATCTTCTACCCAGTCCACTTTTAGAAACTGCAGTTGTGGTTTCCTACACCAGAAAAGACAGGGTATACTTTATACTACCAAGAGTTTTCTTTATTAGGTAGCATTAAGTATACCCTGCCTTTTCTGGTGTAAATAGTCCCCAAGCCAGCAACTGCTTTGCATCCGGATCACTTGCACACAAAAGGTAAATCTTCAGTACTAACTCTCCCTGTCCCATCTCACATCTTCAGGGATTATCCCAATCTGGCTCTATATACCCCCCCTTTATGCAGATGGCCAGCAAATTTATTCACAGCATGGAAAGTCCACACACTTCTGCCTTGAAGCAGAAAAGAATAAACTTTCCATGCAGGCATTTGGAGGTGGAAGATGAGACCAGAATACACCTCCCATTGCAGCATTGTTATTTCCAATTATTGCTGATTCAGTTTAGTATACATCCTAGTAAAGTTTGTATCTTTTACTTGAATTGAACTGTGTTAATTTATTTAATTTATATCCCCCTTCAAATTTCAATAATAATAATAATAATAATAATAATAATAATAATAATAATAAATTCTATTTATACCCCGCCCTCCCCAGCCAAGGCCGGGCTCAGGGCGGCTAACAACCAATAATAAAAACAAGTTGAATGAATACAACTTAAAAACAAGATTAAAATACAACATTAAAACATTAAAATGAAGCCTCATCACAGGAGGAGAAAGGAAAAAAGAAAGAGGGGGAGGGAATCAAATTGACTCCAAGCCAAAGGCCAGGCGGAACAACTCTGTCTTACAGGCCCTGCGGAAAGAAATCAGAAATCAGGGCCCTGGTCTCATGAGACAGAGCATTCCACCCACCAGGCTGGAGCCAGTGTTGAAAAAGCCCTGGCTCTGGTTGAGGCTAATCTAACTTCCTTAGGGCCCGGGACCTCTAGGATGTTGCTATTTATGGACCTTAAGGTCCTCCGTGGGGCATACCGGGAGAGGCGGTCCCGTAGGTACGAGGGTCCTAGGCCGTGAAGGTAAGAAATACAGTGCACATTTAATAACCATAAGTGATCTGATTTGTATGTAAAAGGTCCCAAATTCAATCCCTAACATATGGGATGGGAGAAAATCCTATCTAAAATCCTGGAGAACAACTGCCAGTCAGTGTAGACAATACTGAGATAGACTAATGGTTTAACTCAGTATAAGGCAACTTCCTTTAAGTAATATAGTTTAACAATAACAAGTATCTTTGAGGAATGCATGTAAATAAGATATTAGTAGTACAAAAACATATCATATGCAAAGCATAATCATATATCACAAAAATATCATGAATATTACAAAAAACAACAACACATGTAACAGTGCAATCACCAAATTCATCTGCATACACATTCACACGACACACAGCTAATTTAAGCATACAGCCTCCACATATGCAATCACACTCTCCTTACATCCACCACATTACTCCATCCACTCAGTTCTCAATTCACGAAAACATTCAAATGTTCAACTAACCCAGGGGCTGTCAACCTGGTCCCTACCACCCACTAGTGGGCATTTCAGGATTCTAGGTGGGCAGTAGGGGGTTCTACGGCACAAGCTGAATCCTCCTTCCATAGAGCACTGGTGGGCGGTAAGGAAATTTTACCATAAAGAAAGATGTATTAGTGGGTATAAAAAGGTATAAAAAGGTTGACTACCCCTGAACTAACCAATAATAATGTACAAAAAAAAAAAAAGATCGTAACACAATTCAACAGCAGCAGAAAAACAAAATTCCCACCCCCATCTCTCCTCTCAACTCTGTATGGACATCTTCCCCTCCTCTAGGAAGTTTAAGCCCTTACCCACCAACAGGACCTTACATTGTGAGGGGTCAGGTGGACCCACCAGCACACCTGCCATTCACCATCTTCACTGACTTTATTGGCAGATGAATAGACTAAACCTTGTGACTCATACATGGGATATGGGGGGGCAGCAGCTGTGACATTGGAAAGATGGCTGGGAACCAGTCCATCTGGTTTATTGACTTGTCTTGGGATTGCTTGGTAAATGGTTGACTATAAATGCCTATAAGCAAGCAAGCACACAAAATTTACCGGATTTGCCTTCACTTTCAAAAGACATATATATGTTGGTTACTTCATATGAGGGCTACTTGTCCCTTGCAACTCTTTTTCTGGTGGGAACCCAGAGAGCAGTATTATTTCTTATTCTGAAAATTGTGGCAGTTTTAACATGCGAATGTAAAAGTGTTTGAAGTTTGAAGCAGAACGGAAGGCAGTTCTACATTCTTGCATGTCTCTCTGCTTTGTGAGGAGTTGCATTTTGCCTGTATCACTGCTGATGTGGTAGCCATTTTGCTTCCTCCAGTTCCTGCACTGTAGTGGGCACTCTAAGGAACCATTACTTAGACATTAGTTACAACTTGCAATTATACATGGATAGATAGACAGATTACTACATATTAGCTTAAAAAGAAAAAGAGTGCCATCCTGTGACATCATCCAACAGCATGTTTGGACAAAGTTTACCTCAGGGATGCACACTTTGCCTCAAAGTTTACCTCAGGGATGCACACTTTGCCTCAAAGTTTACCTCAGGGATGCACACTTTGCCTCAAAGTTTACCTCAGGGATGCACACTTTGCCTCAAAGTTTACTTCAGGGACATGCCATCCTTTTGCCATTCAAATGGTGAAGATGTTTTAAAACAGGCCCAATTGTTTAACCACCATCATTGTTTGAAATGTAACATTTGTTTTTTAAAGTGCAGACTCTTTTCAGCCAGCCCAAAGCCACCAGCTCCAGAAGCTGAGACTGAACCTCGCCGAGCCCATTTAATTAATATCCCTTGCTGTGGCCTAATTCTCTCTTCAACATGTGGCTGTCATTTGCCTGTCATCACAGCTGATTTACAATGGGGTTTAATTAAATCCTACGTACATTATTCAGCATTCTCCAAAGGCAGCGCCAAAGCGTCCAAGGGTATTTAAAATGTCACCTGCTGAGACATATCATCTCCCCCTAAATAAATATGACAGTGATCAAACTTTGGCTAATTACAGTGACTTCATTATTTGTTTGTATGTTTTAATATTTAATTGCTTTCGTGTTCATCCAATTATGAAGCAACAGCAAATAGAAATTAACTTTTGATCAGCATGTTCCCAGCCCTGCTAATCAGCACTTCAAAGCCCACACACAATAGGAGGTCATGCAACCTGAGAGAGCTCAACCTTATGCGAATGGATCAGCCTATTTTATTTTATTTTATTTTATTATTATTGTGGGGTAGGGAGAGAGATTCACCTTTCCCAGACAGCGCCTGCCTCCCTTGGACACTGCTTCCCACAAGCCTTCTTGTACTGGTTTTGCCATACAGCTGTGTATATTCTTTGCAACTTGATTCACGTGTTGCCTTTTAGATGCACGCAGCTGCAAAGTTTATTTCCCCAATGCAACTAAGCTTCCGGCGCTCCAGTCTCGCAGTGGAATGCAGATGCCAAGAGCAAAAACCCCGGGACACCAGAGAGGTCGTGCACGTGAGTGCAGGTGAATGCAACAGGGCAGAGTTTGCGAGCTTTGAGCAGGAAAGTAGCAAATGGTGCCTTCAGCCTCTGAAACCCCGCACAATCCCCTCCCAACTACCCCCCCTGCTGCTGACTCCACCCATGTGGAATGCAAAACAAGAGGCAACTTGAGGCAACCAATGAACGAAGCAAAGGAAAAGCGCCTGTTGCCAGGCGATGCCAGCTGAAAGGAGAACGTGAAGAACTAAGGGAGCCCGATGAACTCAAAAGCCAAACTCCTGTAAGTTTTGAGCAGTATTGATTGCTAAGTTTTCTGTACAAAAATATCTTTTTGGTTCAGAACTGGGTGGTGGCTCACCGTATTGTTGTATTTTAGAGAAAGAATTCTAATTGCTTTCTGCTAATACATTGAGTGTGTATGTACCGGTATGTGTTTATGAGGTGTTGCAACAGCTAACTGCCTGGGTGGAGTCCCTAAAGGACGCAGGGTAGGCTTATGTATGCTGTCTGAGATTCGCCTTCTAAAATATCAGTATTAATAGCTCAGGATAAGCATTTTACTTCCAAAAGCAATATTTAAGTTTGCTTCCAAACAGCTTGCTTATTAAGCATTCTCCCTGATTCGTTTGCAGAGAATTATAGGACATTGCCTCAAGCAATTGTTATCCCACACTTTTCCAGTGGATTTTCCCATCGGTTTCTGTATTGCAACAAGTCTGGGGTTTGGGGGTGGGGGAAGCCTTTTTGTGCAATCACACAATCTGAATTTGCCAGTATGGGGTTGAATCCCAGTCTAGAAGTATTAAAAATGTAGGTATGGTGGGTGGGGGGTAAAATAGGGTTGTTTCATTTTCTAAAGAAGAGTTCTGCAAAACTAAACAGAACAGCTTGCAGACTATAAGCAGTGGTAGTTGGTGCATAATATTAAACGTGCCTGGTTGGATCCAGGATTACCCTTCTATGAACAAGAGGTACTGAGACCCAGGGGAGGCTCCTGCTGGAGAAAGAGGGGAAGCCAAGTTTTTGCAATTCCTACGTCACCCTGCAGTTTCCCACACCACCTCCCATACTGCTTTGGAGGGAACCCCAAACCCCCAAAGCAAATTTTCAGAAGGACTGCATGGGAAAGGGAATTGACAAAATTTGCCTTACCCCTTTTCCCCCAGAGAGTATCCTGTTAACAGAGTTCCTTTCCCATAAATTCTGGACCACTAACTTTGTAAAAGCCACTAACTTTGTAAAAACAGCAATCTCAAAGTGGTTTACAATC
This sequence comes from Podarcis filfolensis, assembly GCF_964270895.1. NCBI lineage: Eukaryota > Metazoa > Chordata > Lepidosauria > Squamata > Lacertidae > Podarcis > Podarcis filfolensis. Next base: position 87,493,929 of record NC_139605.1, on the reverse strand, counting down.
AAGCAGTGTATAAATTTTATGAAATAAATAAAATAAATATAGGTGAAAATGTGTCATGTTGCAGCTTAACCCTGAAAATATTGGAATGAAATGCAATAATTGTCTCGATGTCTATGGGCATGTTGCTTCAACTTCCAACACAATCCTTAACATATCTACTCAGAAGTAAGTTCTCTTGAGGAGGCTTCCTCCTGGCTACATGAGGTTAGGATTGCTGCCCAATCAACAGCTCCAACTTTCTTGAAGAGCTTCTAGGAAAAGAGAGTAAGGATAATGGGCCAAGCTTCCATTCTTCATTCCCTAGAGTGGTTTTTCAGAAAGTCAAGTAACCATTACCTTCTTTCCCTTCTGAATTGGCAACTGGGCTACCAGGTGACACTCACATAGAGGCTGGGTTTGAGCTAGAGGACTCTCAATCTCAGTCTCTGCTATAACTCCCCCCACCCAACACATGGAAAACATTATGTCAGAATGAAAAACTAAGGTGTGTTTGGGGAGTGGAGTAGGAACTTGAGCAAAATTGGGCAGGAATCTAGGATGCTGTTGATGGTTCATTTCTACAAAGCCCATCTTCAGTTTTTCATCTGACATAATGTCTCCCGCGTGTGTTTCCTTGCAGAGGAAAGGTTGTTCCAGTGGAATTCTCCATTAGTGTCAGCAAGACCACATTCATAATTACAATGTACGCTTAGCAGTTGTGGGAGCTTTTTATAACTGCATTCCTTATCCATGGCTGGTCTGGCCTGTTTCCAGTTTCTCCCTGGGAAGCCAGTGTTTTACCGTGTTAGTTGCAGCTGAGGATGAGAATGGAAAGGTGTGATTGAAGGGCACTTCCTAGTCTTTAGGAGTAGTCAGTCACCAAGCTATTGAGTCAGTCTGATCATCAGCTTTTTATGGGTGTCATGCTTAAATGCCATAAATCCTTCAGCAAATTTTGAAAGCATGTCTTTCCCCTGAGAATGAAAACAGAATGGATACTGTTCCTGCCACAGTAATTTAAACGCGTGCGCGCGCGCACACACACACACACACACACACACTACTGTTAGACAAGAAATAGTGTGTGAGAAAGAGAGAAAGGGAGGGAGGGGTGGGTGTGTGGGTAGGTAGAGAAGGGGGAGCTGTTACTGCAATGCTATTTGGTCACTCTAATTACCAATAATGGCACCTACTGGGCTGCCCAACCACAATCAACTCATTTTAAAAGCTATATAATAATGTTTAGGATAGGAAATTAATTTTCATAGCCACTGCAGCTGATTTACTTGTGCTGTAATTTAGATTTATTGCAAATTAAATTCCCCCAAGTCAAGTGTTTGACTTGAAGAAGCACCACTTTAATAAAAGGGGGAAATGCATTGCCACAGTCAGGAGATGCAGATAATGGCCATATCTGCACCATACATTTAAAGCACATGACTTCCCTGAAAGAATCCTGGAAACTGTAGTTTGCTCAGGGTGCTGTGAATGGTAGCTCTCTGAGGGATAGACTGCAGTTCACAGGATTCTTTTTTTTGGGGGGGGGAGCCATGTGCTTTAAATGTCAGTGTGGAGGTGATGTATTTTGGGTGCTGTCCAAACCTCAGTGTACCCATTGAACATATCCCTGCCCCCACAGGGGAATGCTTTGCTCTGCGGTTTGTTCATAACAGAATGGTCTGCTAATGTTCTCCTGGCCCCCCTCACTTTCCCATACACATATAATGTACAGTAGTACCTCTGGATGTGAATGGGATCCATTCCGGAGCCCCATTCAAATCCTGAAGTGAACGCAACCCGTATCTGTGGGTCGCGATTCGTCGCTTCTGCGCATGCATGTGACATCATTTTGAGTGTCTGCACATGCACGAGCGGCGAAACCCAGAAGTAACGCGTTCCGTTACTTCTGGGTCGCCGCAGAGCGCAACCCGAAAACGCTCAACCTGAAGCAACTTCAACCCAAGGTATGACTGTATTTGGCTCCTTCTCTCTTCTCTGGGCCTCTTCCTAGGACAGAATTACCACTTCCCAAAGAGTACCCATAACAGGATGTCAGAGGAGAGGGTCAAGAAATGAGAAGAGTAGGGAAAGCAGAATTTATCTCCTCTCTCGGTCCACTCCAGGCCCAGACGGCATGCAGGCACTTGGTTCTCTTTCCATTCCATCTCTGCATTCCTTTGAAGCCAGAGAAAGAAAAGAGGAGGAAGCAGTCGACATAGTACTAGGACTCACGGCTTGCAAGGCAAACAAACCTATTCCTGGTTACAGGCAGGACCCTAGAACAGAGGTTTGAGTAGAACCCAAACCTGAGTTTGGAATGGACAATGCCTGGCCCAAGGACTGCCCCAATTATTCACCCCACCCCACCCCACCCCTGTCACCAACATAGATGTATGGATGATGCTAGCCATCCTGAAAGGGAAACTTCAGTGGGTTGCACTGGTGAGATCATGACCATATGTCGCCTAAGCATGGCCCAACCCAGACACAGGTAACCATCACGTCCAAATTAGTATGAGTCATAGTACAAATCCAGTGCCTGCCACCCACCACTCCTTCATAAAAAAATGGCAATAAGTAGAGACTCGTGTGTTGAGGGTCCTTTGTTTCCCCTGTTTTTGCTGTTCTTGGTTTGTGATTTGATTGTAAATTATAATGTTGTTGCTACATTTTTTGTTTTACATTGTTAGTTTTGTTTTTTAATGCATATGTACTTTCTGTCTTGGGACCTTTTGAATGATTTATTCACACGTAATTGATCTGGTTTGCCACTATGAGAACAGAATGCTGAACTATGATAGATAATAGCTGCAGGGCTCTTTTGTTCTTATGGACCTTATGGACCTTAAACTAATCCAGCAAGACAATTCTTTTCTTTTTGAAATGCTGGAGATGGTTTTTAATGCTGGTGATTATTTTGATTGGATTCAGTCTATTCCCAGCACTGTGCTGCTTTGTACCAAGTTTAAAATCATGCAAGTTTCCACCACATATCACCTGTCCTGAAGTCATTTTGTGGTGAGAATATGGCCATGTAAGTTGAAACCAGGCCTCTTCATATGGGGTAGCAGCTCAGCTTTGAGAGGTAGGGCACTGGACAGTTGACAACAGATCCAAAATTGCTGCCATCAAGAAAGCTAATCCAGATTTTCTAGATATTGGAACTATTGTTTGCCACGAGGCAATGGTGGACTGTTATATGAGAAACACAAATCCTAGTCTAACTTGGGTCTGTGGGGATAGTTAAATAGTTCTTTGGAACCAGGCCCCATCTGTATTCACTTCAAACTACCTGAGTAGTCTGTGATTGGTCACCTGGGTTAGAGAGCTGTGAACATGATTCTAAAAGAAGTTTCCTTTTTGGATTGGATTATTTGGGTGGTTTGTTAGGCCTTTGCCTCATTTCTTGAGACTGCAATGTGTTTTTCTGTTCTTGTGATTCCCCATTCTCTCCATTCACCTTTTTCCTGTTTCATCTAACTTGGTTCGTAAGCAGTCTAAGCATGGGCCATTTATCTAGCAAACCATCACCATTGCATTAGTATGAAGTAAAGACTAATTTCATTAAGCAACTGGCAAAAGCATAGTTATATTATGCATTTTTATGAACAAGTTAAGCTTGAGGAAGTTCCTGCATGTTTTCATCAAGACAGGATCTGTCTTTGCCATTGACAAATGTAGAGAAGAAATCTTAAAGCTATCAGTGTCTATATCAGGATTTGATGCTGTATTCAGGAAGTAACTTTTTAAGAACCATGCGTTTTCTTGAGCCCATTTCACTGGCATCCAGGACCCTATCTTCACCTGCCCTTGAATTCCTTCTTGTCCTAATGAAGCTCAGCAATCCATTCATAGGCCCCATAGTTGGACAACTCTGTGCTCTATCCTTTGATTACTTTCACTTGGAAGCATGAACTGCCTCTGTGTTCAGACATTTGAACTGATTTCAGTTGATATGAAAGTGGTTTGCAGTGATGACTGTTTCACACATGGAAGACCTCCATTGATATTGATTGATATTGCAATCATCCAGTGATAAACATGTATCTGTGAACTCACTTATGCTAAGCCTTCATCAAGCGTTAGTGAGGGGCTTCATGTAGATTCTCCAGAAACATAGCATGAATGTTAAAAGTACTTTTCTGCCTCTGCTGATTGTTAAGGAAGACTTGTGGGGGGGGGGGGAAGGACAGTTGTATATGCTAAAGAATTCATGAATCCTCATTTCAGCGGTAGCGACTTTTGTCGTTCCCTCTATTTAATATCATTTTGCTTATGTATGTATCTGTTTTCAGCCATCTGACTTTAGTCCATTGATGAATGATGACTTGCCCAGTTGAGTCACAGTCTTTTGACATGTGTAAGGAGTCCCGGTCCCAGAAAGGGTGAGCTCTCTAGGTTGAAATTTGTCTTCTTACTAGTGAGGAGGTCAGGGAGCTGTCCAGCAAGGCGAAGGAATAGTAGGTCCTGCAAGGTTGCTGAATCAGCAGGGGAGCTGTCCAGCTAAGGAGTCGGAAGTAGCACTCCACATCTAGGAGCTGGGCTGAAGGAGGTGTTGCATCAGCAACATTCAGGCAGTGCATGATTTTGTTCCTTCTGCAGCATGAGAGGGACCCTACTGTGGTGTATTATTGGAATTAGAGGTTTTCCTTTTACATAGTGTTCAGAGATGGAATGCCTCGTGCTACCAGATTTGGGCTGCATCTTTTGGTCTGAGTATTGGAAAGGTGTGTTTTGCCATCCTTCATGTTTCTGTCTCAACACAAATCTACAGAAGTCCGTTCTTCAGGTATACCTTCGTCTACACTATGTTTTTCTTTTATTTCAATATGTGCAATCATAATTGGTTTCGTATACTTCTTGATGTGTTTTAAAAATAATTCTTCAGCTGCAGCTAAATTCTCAGTCTATTTGGGATGAAATAATTGTACAACTTTTGCTTTAAGCTAAGTAGAATCCCATGTCTTCTGTGTATTGTATGCCGGCCCTTTCAAGTGACTCTCAGCCACCAAGAACCACTTAATACAGGAAAATGGGTCTTTCAAGATCCTCAGCTGAGTTGCTTTGAGACTGGGTATCCCATATATTTCATGCACCCCTTTTCCATATTGCTTTATAGGCATTTCCCCCCACCAGTTGTAATGTTGATTTAAATATAGTTCATCCAAATAGTCTGGAGAACATGCACACACACACACATTTATTCTGGTGATGTGAAGGTGGGAATCATAGGGCTTCTTTTACCAATGTCTATTATACTGATAAAAGAAAATCTGAATAAATGAAGTTGTGGGGATTTGAAATCAGAGTTTTAAAGAGAGAGAAATCAGAAAAAATGGATATTGGTCAAATATTTACATTATTCACTTGGCTTTAAGATTATCAGCATATGATTTCAGATGGTGCAGAGGTCCCTAAGTACCAGGATGCTGATTCTTGGAAATGTGTATCGAATTAGCATTTTATGCTAGAACCCAGTGTCATTCAATGAGGCTGAATGCTGGAAGATTCAGGACAGAAAAAAGGAAGTACTTCTTCATACAACACATAGCTAATCTATGGAATTTGGTACCACAGGATGTAGTGTGGCTGCCAAGGTAGAGAACTTTAAAGGGGAATTAGACAAATTTGAATCCCCGCGGCGGGGTGAGCTCCCATCTTTCGGTCCCAGCTCCTGCCCACCTAGCAGTTCGAAAGCACCCCTAAGTGCAAGTAGATAAATAGGTACCGCTTTATAGCGGGAAGGTAAACAGCGTTTCCGTGTGCTGCACTGGTGCTGGCTCACCAGAGCAGCTTCGTCACGCTGGCCACGTGACCCGGAAGTGTCTGCGGACAGCGCTGGCTCCCGGCCTCTTAAGTGAGATGAGCGCACAACCCTAGAGTCGGACACGACTGGCCCATATGGGCAGGGGTACCTTTACCTTTACCTTTAGACAAATTCATGCAGAATAAGGCTGTCTGACTGTTAGTCATGATGCTATATATGACCTCCATTTTCTGAGACAGTATGGGCCATATTCAACCAACCTGCTGTGTTGGCAGAAGTCAGTGCAAGCATTCCTGCTACAGCAATGGAAATTCCCCCTTATCCTACCCCCATATATGTCCCATGGCATTGCTCTGAGAAGTTGTGGGAACCACCAGAATAGATAGAGAGCAGCACAAGGAGCAGGAGAGGGGGCGGATATAATGCAAGCATAGTACTATCCGAATTCCTGTTGCTGGAACAGAACAGAATGCTGGAACAGACAGGGGTCTGGTCTAATCCAACAGGGTTCTTCTTCTGTTCTTATGCTGTTCATAAATTTTTTCCAAAGCATCAGGAACTGCCCCATGTTAGTCAGAAGAAAGGAAAGTAAGTGGGGCATTGATCTGACTTGAAAAAGTTTTTCATTCTTTACCCAGGAAGTCAAGAAAGGTTTCTCAAGTCAAAAGCCTTTAGAAATTCACTGCTTTTCCAAAATCTGTCTGTGTAAGGAGACAGAGAGTAGATAAAACATTTGCCATTTGTGTAGAGTGGATAAAACATTTTACCAATTACTCAAGAGAGAAATGGACTTCTGAAAAGTTATGCAGAAACCTGGCTGTGCAGTTCCCACTTTAAAGGCCAGTTGCAGACTCTCTAATATTCATGATGAGTGGCATCTTCCTTGATCCTCTCTATCACCTAAAGTTATTTAAAAGTTATTTAAAATAGATAGCCCTCACATTTTGAAGGAAAACATGCATATGGACTAGGTTCCCAAAAACCCTGCCAACTACTTCTGCACACAGATTGGGATTTGGCAAATCAATTTGGAAGCCGAAGGGACTGTCAAAAGCAGCTTATGATAGGGCATGGCAACACACAACTCACATTGAGTATGCCCAATACCTAAGGTAGTCCTTTGAATCCTGGCCATTATATCCTGCTGACCATGAAGTTCAAAAAGCCTTCTGAGAAGGAATTTTGCAAATCTGCTGCTTGACAGATGTCAGTCTTCTGAGCAGGCCCATTTGTCACATCACAGAACAAAATAAAAAACAAAAAACAATTTGCAGTTGAGTGGGGGAGGCGAAGAGGGGGACTTGTATTGAGGACTCACAAGACTTCTTATATTACCCTTTGGTGAATATTTATTGAACAATCTGAGTGATTATTGGTAGGAGGCATGGGTTTGTGACTAGACATGAAGAATGAATAAACGTACCCCCACCTTTAATTTCAAAAAGAGCCTTGTTTTCAATTTCTGCCTAGTTCAGCCCCACTATCATATGCTACATATGTCAGGGCCATTCATGTTTCTTTTCAAACATGAGTTAGGATTGTTTGCATTTTAATCACCCTTTTAGAACCCTGTTCCCCCCTTTCACATTTTGCCCTAGGCACGAAAGCTTGTTGGACTGACTGTATAAAGCTCAGAAAAGACTGAAAAAGTAGGAAGAGGCAGCAGTGACTCCCCACCCCCCAACTTGGAAATTGTATGAAGCCTATCAAGAGGAGACAGTTTCCCATTAGTTCCCCTATACCCGGGAGAAGAAGGCCTTTTAGCAGGGTCCTTATGTATTTTATATTTACCGACTGTCCCAATAGCAGATAAAGGCAAATAAGGTGCAATGGATGGAATGAGGTCTAGGTGTTTTCCCAACCCCCTGATCTCAATTGTGCAGAAGTGATATGAACTTTCAGGACTTTGCTACTCAAACTTTGAAGGTGGCATTGGGCATTGCCCCATCAGACCAGTCAGTGCCCCTTCACAACCTAATAAATTTTTTGACCACATCATCTTGCATCACAATGCCACCACAAGATTCCAGTGGCCCGGGTGGCACTG